>NC_053039.3:580329499-581681374 GCF_002575655.3 Aegilops tauschii subsp. strangulata | reverse complement strand
GTTTGGGGTGGCCTCGGCAACGCTTCAAGGGTTCGGGGTGGCCTCGACGACAACGCTATTTTAACTTGGTAAATTTGGGTGGCCTCGGCAACCTCTCGACCCCTCGGCCCCTCGACGACCCTCAAACCCTCGACCCCTCGACCATCAACCCCTCGACCCTCGACCCATCGGCCCCTCGACGACCCGTGGCCCCTCGGCGACCCTCGAACCCACGGCCCCTCGATGACTCTCGACCCTCGACCCCTCGACCATCGGCCCATCGGCGACCCTCGACCCCTCGAACCTCGACCCCTCGACCCTCGAACCCTTGACCCTCGACCCCTCGATCCTCGTCCCCTCAGCGACCCTTGACCCCCGACCCCTCGACCCTCGGCCCCTCGGCCCCTCGACGACGCTTGAACCCTCGACCCTGGACCCTCGAACCCTCAGCGACCCTCGACCCTCTACCCTAGCTATTTCCCGACCCTCGCCCCCTCGAACCCTCGTCGACCCCCTCCCTCCCTCATGCCGAAGTTACCGGGGAGGGGTATATCGAGCCCCCCCCTCACGTTGAAGTTATCGGGGAGGGGTATATCGACAACGACATACCCGATAAAAAAATAAGAAGACGAAGAAGAAGAAAAAAGAGGAGAAGAATAAAGGAATAGAGGAGAAGATCGAAGAAAAAAAAGAGGAGAAGATGAAAGGAATAGAGGAGAAGAAGAAAAAATAGAATATTTTTTCTTCTTCTTCTCCTTTTCTTTTTCTTCTTTTTTCCTCTTCTTATTTATTTCTCCTCTTCTTCCTCTCCTCTTCTTCTCCTTTCTTTCTCTTCTTATTTTCCTTTTTCCTCTCCTTCTTTTTCTTCTTCTTCCTTCTTAATATCACTTAGCAACTTTTGCAACGATAGGGGGGGTGCTCCTGTGGTCTAAAATCGGTCTATGCACGATAGAAAATTCTGAAAAAATACATCTATGATCCCTCATACATACATACATACATACAAAAAATACATCTAAAAAAAGAGGAGAAGAAGAAAAAAAGAGGAAAAGAAGAAGATGAAAAAATAGAAGAAAAAAAGAGGATTTCTATTTTTTTCTTCTTCTCCTCTATTCCTTCTTATTCTCCTTTTTTGTTCTACTTCCTCTTCTTATTTTTTTTCTCCTCTTCTTCTCCTTCTTCCTTCTTCCTCTTTTCTTCTTTTTCCTTATTTTCCTTTTTCGTTGATGACCCTAACCCTAAACAGTACAACTTCCCCGACGTCCCCGCCTCTCTCATGACCAAAAAAAATCTATGAATAAAAAAAACATCATATTCTATGAACAAAAAAACATTATATTTCATCCACATCCATGCATACATCATATATATGATCATCTATGAACAAAAACAACATCATATTCTATAAAAAATCATCATATATATGAACAAAAACAATTATGATAACAAGCATATATATCATCATATATATGAAAAAAAAACAAGCATATATATCATCTTATATATGAAAAAAAGGACAGGGGCACCGGCCGGACCAAGGTGAGGAGGGGCGCGGGGTCGGCGGTGAGGACGCCGACGGGGCAGGGGGCGCGCGCTTGGGATAGGGGCGACGGCGACGAAGGGGGCGGGGCAGGGCGACGGCGACGACGGGAGCGGGCCAGGCGGCGCGCGTCGGGGCAGGGCCGGGGCGGTGCGCGTCGGGGCAGGGGCGGCGAGCTGCGACAGCGTCGGGCAAGGGGCGCGGGCGACGGCGATAACGGGCACGGGCGACGGCGACGACGGGCACGGGCGACGGCGATAGCGACGGCGGGGGCGGCGGGCGGGGGCGGGGCAGCCTGGCGGCGTCGATGTCATCGGCTCTTCGGGGCGGCAACTGCGAGATGAGATGTGAAATTTTCCTAAGTGTTGGCTTATATAGCCACACCTTTGGTCCCGGTTGGTAGCACCAACCGGGACCAAAGCCCCCTTTAGTACCGGTTGGTGCCACCAACCGGGACCAAAGGTCTCTTTTCAGCAGCCCAAAGGGCGGGAAACAGGGGCCTTTGGTCCCGGTTGGTGGTACCAACCGAGACTAAAGGGGGGGCATTGGTACCGGTTGGTGCCACGAAACGGGACCAAAGGGGGGCATTGGTTCCGGTTCGTGCCACCCACCGAGACCAAAGACCTTGTGCTGGCGCGGTGTGGTGGGAAGTTTAGTCCCACCTCGCTAGCTGAGAGAGCTCAGCACCTGTTTATAAGATGTGTTGCGGCTTAGGTGCTGAGCCCCCCTCTAATATGCAGGCAGTACTTGCCTACCCGTGTCACTGCCATGTTGGGCCTATTGGGCCTGCGGGCCTGCATCCTGGCCCATGTACAGATGGGTTTCTAATCGTATGCATGCCGTGTGGCCCATTAGGTCAGAATAATTATAAACTTTCTGTTACTCCATTAGTTTCCAAATTTGATTAATTTAAATTTTAATTCTTTGAAATTTGTGTGAATCACTAGTTTGTGAATAACTTCACTATAAAAATATATTTTGAGTGATTCTTTTTCCTGCTATTTAATATTACTGCGTTTTATCATTATATTCAAAAACAGATTTTGTTATTTTAGTTTCTATCAAAAAAATTCTTTATGAAAATTCTTTTTGCTACTAAAGTTTCTAACAAAAATATCTTTATGATAATCCTTTCTTCTTTTCATGTTTTGAACAGAAAATACTTTGATAATTTTAGTTGCATAAATGTTATGCAATTTTAGTTTAAAAAATACTAGAGGTTTATAAAAGCTTTTTAGTTGATTCCTTTTGCTATTCGAGTTTTATAAAAGTTATTTAGTTGATTTTCTTTTTGCCATTAAAGAATATTATAGTTTTGTTTTAGTTGATCATAACAGAATATTTTAATTAATTATTTTTAGTTCATTCTTTTAGCTATTAGTTCATTTTTGTTTTGTATTAGTTCGTTCTTTTTTTATATTAGTTCATTCTTTGAGCTAAATGACCCTGAAATTGAAAAGCACTACAAATAAACTCTGAACAGGTTTAAAGTTGGCATGGTATAATCATTTCACCCACATAGCATGTGCTAAAAAGTTGAGAGGGTTATGGGAAAAACTGGATGCACTTCGTGTAAAAAATGGACAATCTCTTTCGAAGTATCATGGTTTCGGACGAAAACTCATCTGTTACAAAGGGATTTCATTTTTTCGAACTTATTTGAACTCTAGACTTTTTGTGTGTTCAAAATGCACCATTCAAAGCCACATCGTCAATTTCAACCCTTTCTTACTTCATTTGTTATTTTTCATGCATTTACTGATTTTTTTAGCTATAAGACCCTGAAATTGAAAAGCATTTCAAATGAACTCTGAAAAGGTTGAAAGTTGGCATGGTATCATCATTTCACCCACATAGCATGTGCTAAAAAGTTGAGAGGGTTATGGGAAAAACTGGATTCACTTCGTGTACAACATGGACAATCCCTTTCAAAGTATCAGGGTTTCATACGGAAACTCATCTGTTACAACAGGCATCTCAAATGAACTACGAAAAGGTTGAAAGTTGGCATGGTATCATCATAATAGTTGTGGAGAGAAAGTCTTCACTTATTTTCGCTTGTGTGCTTTGCTTATTGCGCCGTAACCATGGATATTCTTCATCGTTTATCAGGATGATTGGGTCAGCCTTGACTTTGAAAGGAGGAATTTCATGAAACTTTTCATAATCTTCAGACATGTCTGTCTTGCCCTCCACTCCCACGATGTCCCTTCCTGAAAGAACTATGTGGCGCTTTGGCTCATCGTATGATGTATTCGCTTCCTTATCTTTTCTTTTTCTCAGTTTGGTAGACATGTCCTTCACATAGATAACCTGTGCCACATCATTGGCTAGGACGAACGGTTCGTCAGTGTACCCAAGATTGTTTAGATCCACTGTTGTCATTCCGTACTGTGGGTCTACCTGTACCCCGCCTCCTGACAGATTGACCCATTTGCACTTAAACAAAGGGACCTTAAAATCATGTCCGTAGTCAAGTTCCCATATGTCCACTATGTAACCATAATATGTGTCCTTTCCCCTCTCGGTTGCTGCATCAAAGCGGACACCGCTGTTTTGGTTGGTGCTCTTTTGATCTTGGGCGATCGTGTAAAATGTATTCCCATTTATCTCGTATCCTTTGTAAGTCAATACAGTCGAAGATGGTCCCCTGGACAACGAGTACAGCTCGTCACAAACAGTGTTGTCACCTCTGAGACGTGTTTCCAACCAACTGCTAAAAGTCCTGATGTGTTCACATGTAATACAGTCGTCACACTGCTCCGGGTGTTTGGAGCGCAGACTGTTCTTGTGTTCATCGACATACGGGGTCACCAAGGTAGAGTTCTGTAGAACTGTGTAGTGTGCTTGAGACCAAGAATGCCCGTCCCTGCATATTATTGAGTCCGCTCCTAGCGTGCCTTTTCCAGTCAGTCTCCCGTCATACCGCGATTTAGGGAGACCTATCTTCTTAAGGCCAGGAATGAAGTCAACACAAAACCCAATGACATCCTCTGTTTGATGGCCCATGGAGATGCTTCCTTCTGTCCTAGCACGGTTACGGACATATTTCTTTAGGACTCCCATGAACCTCTCAAAGGGGAACATATTGTGTAGAAATACGGGGCCCAGAATGACAATCTCGTCGACTAGATGAACTAGGACGTGTGTCATGATATTGAAGAAGGATGGTGGGAACACCAGCTCGAAACTGACAAGACATTGCACCACATCACTCCTTAGCCTTGGTATGATTTATGGATCGATCACCTTCTGAGAGATTGCATTGAGGAATGCACATAGCTTCACAATGGCTAATCGGACGTTTTCCGGTAGAAGCCCCCTCAATGCAACCGGAAGCAGTTGCGTCATAATCACGTGGCAGTCATGAGACTTTAGGTTCTGGAACTTTTTCTCTGGAATATTTATTATTCCCTTTATATTCGACGAGAAGCCAGTCGGGACCTTCATACTAAGCAGGCATTCAAAAAAGATTTCCTTCTCTTCTTTGGTAAGAGCGTAGCTGGCAGGACCTTCATACTGCTTTGGAGGCATGCCGTCTTTTTCGTGCAAACATTGCAGGTCCTCCCGTGCCTCGGGTGTATCTTTTGTCTTGCCATACACGCCCAAGAAGCCTAACAGGTTCACGCAAAGGTTCTTCGTCACGTGCATCACGTCGATTGAAGAGCGTACCTCTAGGTCTTTCGAGTAGGGTAGGTCCCAAAATATAGATTTCTTCTTCCACATGGGTCCGCGTCCCTCAGCGTCATTCGGAACAGCTAGTTCGCCGGGACCCTTTGAAGGAAATATGCCCTAGAGGCAATAATAAAGTTATTATTTATTTCCTTATATCATGATAAATGTTTATTATTCATGCTAGAATTGTATTAACCGGAAAAATGATACATGTGTGAATACATAGACAAACAGAGTGTCACTAGTATGCCTCTACTTGACTAGCTCGTTGATCAAAGATGGTTATGTTTCCTAGCCATAGACATGAGTTGTCATTTGATTAACGGGATCACATCATTAGGAGAATGATGTGATTGACTTGACCCATTCCGTTAGCTTAGCACTCGATCGTTTAGTATGTTGCTATTGCTTTCTTGATGACTTATACATGTTCCTATGACTATGAGATTATGCAACTCCCGTTTACCAGAGGTACACTTTGTGTTCTACCAAACGTCACAACGTAAATGGGTGATTATAAAGGTGCTCTGCAGGTGACTCCGAAGGTACTTGTTGGGTTGGCGTATTTCGAGATTAGGATTTGTCACTCCGATTGTCGGAGAGGTATCTCTGGGCCCTCTCGGTAATGCACATCACTTAAGCCTTGCAAGCATTGCAACTAATGAGTTTGTTGCGAGATGATGTATTACGGAACGAGTAAAGAGACTTGCCGGTAACGAGATTGAACTAGGTATTAAGATACCGACGATCGAATCTCGGGCAAGTAACATACCGATGACAAAGGGAACAACGTATGTTGTTATGCGGTTTGACCGATAAAGATCTTCGTAGAATATGTGCGAGCCAATATGGGCATCCAGGTCCCGCTATTGGTTATTGACCGGAGACGTGTCTCGGTCATGTCTACATAGTTCTCGAACCCGTAGGGTCCGCACGCTTAACGTTACGATGACAGTTTTATTATGAGTTTATGAGTTTTGATGTACCGAAGGAGTTCGGAGTCCTGGATGAGATCGGGGACATGACGAGGAGTCTCGAAATGGTTGAGACGTAAAGATCGATATATTGGACGACTATATTCGGATATCGGAAAGGTTCCGAGTGATTCGGTTATTTTTCGGAGTACTGGAGAGTTACGGGAATTCGTATTGGGCCTTAATGGGCCATTCGGGAAAGGAGAGAAAGGCCCCAAAGGGTGGCCGCACCCCTCCCCATGGACTAGTCCGAATTGGACTAGGGAGGGGGGGCGCCCCCTTCCTTCCTTCTCCTTCTCCCTTCCCTTCTCCTACTCCAACAAGGAAAGGAAGAGTCCTACTCCCGGTGGGAGTAGGACTCCCCCCCTTGGCGCGCCCTCGTCCTAGGCCGGCCGCCTCCCCCCCTTACTCCTTTATATACGGGGGCAGGGGGGCACCCCATAGACACAACAATTGATCAACGATCTCTTAGCCGTGTGCGGTGCCCCCTCCACCATATTACACCTCGATAATATCGTAGCGGTGCATAGGCGAAGCCCTGCGTCGGTAGAACATCATCATTGTCACCACGCCGTCGTGCTGACGAAACTCTCCCTCAACACTCGGCTGGATCGGACTTCGAGGGACGTCATCGAGCTGAACGTGTGCAGAACTCGGAGGTGCCGTGCGTTCGGTACTTGATCGGTCGAATCGTGAAGACGTACGACTACATCAGCCGCGTTGTGTTAACGCTTCCGCTTTCGGTCTACGAAGGTACGTGGACAACACTCTCCCCTCTCGTTGCTGTGCATCACCATGATCTTGCGTGTGCGTAGGAAATTTTTGAAATTACCACGTTCCCCAACAGTGGTATCAGAGCCTGGTTTTATGCGTAGATGTCGTATGCACGAGTAGAACACAAGTGAGTTGTGGGCGATATAAGTCATACTACTTACCAGCATGTCATACTTTGGTTCGGCGGTATTGTGAGATGAAGTGGCCCGGACCGACATTACGCGTACGCTTACGCGAGACTGGTTTCACCGTTGCGAGCACTCGTTGCTTAAAGGTGACTGGCGGGTGTCTGTCACTCTCACTTTACTTGAACCGAGTGTGGCTACGCCCGGTCCTTGCGAAGGTTAAAACAGCACCAACTTGACAAACTATCGTTGTGGTTTTGATGCGTAGGTAAGAACGGTTCTTGCTAAGCCCGTAGCAGCCACGTAAAACTTGCAACAACAAAGTAGAGGACGTCTAACTTGTTTTTGCAGGGCATGTTGTGATGTGATATGGTCAAAGCATGATGCTAAATTTATTGTATGAGATGATCATGTTTTGTAACCGAGTTATCGGCAACTGGCAGGAGCCATATGGTTGTCGCTTTATTGTATGCAATGCAATCGCCCTGTAATGCTTTACTTTATCACTAAGCGGTAGCGATAGTCGTAGAAGCATAAGATTGGCGAGACGACAACGATGCTATGATGGAGATCAAGGTGTCGCGCCGGTGACGATAGTGATCATGACGGTGCTTCGGAGATGGAGATCACAAGCACAAGATGATGATGGCCATATCATATGACTTATATTGATTGCATGTGATGTTTATCTTTTATGCATCTTATCTTGCTTTGATTGACGGTAGCATTATAAGATGATCCCTCACTAAATTATCAAAGTATAAGTGTTCTCCCTGAGTATGCACCGTTGCGAAAGTTCTTCGTGCTGAGACACCACGTGATGATCGGGTGTGATAGGCTCTACGTTCAAATACAACGGGTGCAAAACAGTTGCACACGCGGAATACTCAGGTTAAACTTGACGAGCCTAGCATATAGCAGATATGGCCTCGGAACATGGAGACCGAAAGGTCGAGCATGAATCATATAGTAGATATGATTAACATAATGATGTTCACCGTTGAACCTACTCCATCTCACGTGATGATCGGACATGGTTTAGTTGATATGGATCACGTAATCACTTAGAGGATTAGAGGGATGTCTATGTAAGTGGGAGTTCTTAAGTAATATGATTAATTGAACTTAAATTTATCATGAACTTAGTCCTAATAGTATTTTGCAAATTTTGTTGTAGATCAATAGCTCGCGTTGTTGCCTCCCTGTGTTTATTTTTGATATGTTCCTAGAGAAAATGTATGTTGAAAGATGTTAGTAGCAAAGATGCGGATTGGATCCGTGATCTGAGGATTATCCTCATTGCTGCATAGAAGAATTATGTCCTTGATGCACCGCTAGGTGACAGACCTATTGCGGGAGCAGATGCAGACGTTATGAACGTTTGGCTAGCTCAATATGATGACTACTTAATAGTTTAGTGCACCATGCTTAACGGCTTATAATCGGGACTTCAAAGACGTTTTGAACGTCATGGACCATATGAGATGTTCCAAGAGTTGAAGTTAATATTTCAAGCAAATACCCGAGTTGAGAGATATGAAGTCTCCAACAAGTTCTATAGCTAAAAGATGGAGGAGAATAGCTCAAGCAGTGAGCATGTGCTCAGATTGTCTAGGTACTACAATCGCTTGAATCAAGTGGGAGTTAATCTTTCAGATAAAATAGTGATTGACAGAATTCTCTAGTCACCATCACCAAGTTAGTAGAACTTCGTGATGAACTATAGTATGCAAGGGATGACGAAAGTAATTCCCGAGCTCTTCGTGATGCTGAAATCGACGAAGGTAGAAATCAAGAAAAACATCAAGTGTTGATGGTTGACGAGACCACTAGTTTCAAGAAAAGGGCAAAGGGAAGAAGGGGAACTTCAAGAATTATGACAAGCAAGTTGCTGCTCAAGTGAAGAAGCCTAAGTCTGGTCCTAAGCCTGAGACTAAGTGCTTCTACTGCAAAGGGACTAGTCACTGGAAGCGGAACTACCCCAACTATTTGGTGGATAAGAAAGGATGGTAAAGTGAACAAAGGTATATTTGATATACAGATTATTGATGTGTATTATACTAGTGTTCGTAGCAACCCCTCAGCATTTGATATTGGTTTAGTTGCTAAAGAGTAGTAACTCGAAACGGGAGTTGCATAATGAACAGAAACTAGTTAAGGATGAAGTGACGATGTGTATTGGAAGTGGTTCCAAGATTGATATGATCATCATCGCACACTCCCTATACTTTCGGGATTAGTGTTGAACCTAAATAAGTATTATTTGGTGTTTGCGTTGAGCATGAATATGATTTGATCATGTTTATTGCAATACGGTTATTCATTTAAGTTAGAGAATAATTGTTGTTCTGTTTACATGAATAAAACCTTATATGGTTACACACCCAATGAAAATGGTTCATTGGATCTCGATCGTAGTGATACACATATTCATAATATTGAAGTCAAAAGATGCAAAGTTAATAATGATAGTGCAACTTATTTGTGGCACTGCCGTTTAGGTCATATTGGTGTAAAGCGCATGAAGAAACTCCATGCTGATGGGATTTTGGAATCACTTGATTATGAATCACTTGATGCTTGCGAACCATGCCTTATGGGCAAGATGACTAAGACTCCGTTCTCCGGAACAATGAAGCGAGCAACTGACTTATTGGAAATAATACATACTGATGTATGCGATCCGATGAGTGTTGAGGCTCACGGCAGGTATCGTTATTTTCTGACCTTCACAGATGATTTGAGCAGATATGGGTATATCTACTTGATGAAACATAAGTCTGAAGCATTTGAAAAGTTCAAAGAATTTCAGAGTGAAGTGGAAAATCATCGTGACAAGAAAAAGGTTTCTATGATTTGATCGCGGAGACAAATATTTGAGTTACGAGTTTGGTCTTCAATTAAAACAATGTGGAATAGTTTCACAAATTCGTGCCACCTGGAACACCACAGCATAATGGTGTGTCCGAACGTCATAACCGTACTTTATTGGATATAGTGCAATCTATGATGTTTCTTACCGATTTACCACCATAGTTTTGGGGTTATGCATTAGAGACAGTTGCATTCACGTTAAATAGGGCACCATCTAAATCCGTTGAGACGACACCGTATGAACTATGGTTTCGCAAGAAACCTAAGCTGTCGTTTCTTAAAGTTTGGGGTTGCGATGCTTATAAGAAAAAGTTTCATCCTGAGAAGCTCAAACCCAAATCGGAGAAATGTGTCTTCATAGGATACCCAAAGGAGACAATTGGGTACACCTTCTATCATAGATCCGAAGGCAAGATATTCGTTGCTAAGAATGGATCCTTTCTAGAGAAGGAGTTTCTCTTGAAAGAAGTGAGTGGGAGGAAAGTAGAACTTGATGAGGTAACTGTACCTGCTCCCTTATTGGAAAGTAGTTCATCTTAGAAATCTGTTCCTGTGACTACTACGCCAATTAGTGAGGAAGCTAATGATGATGATCATTTAACTTCAGATCAAGTTACTACCGAACCTCGTAGGTAAACCAGAGTGAGATCCGCACCAGAGTGGTACGGTAATCCTGTTCTGGAGGTCATGTTACTTGACCATGACGAACCTACAAACTATGAGGAAGCGATGGTGAGCCCAGATTCCGCAAAATGGCTTGAGGCCATGAAATCTGAGATGGGATCCATGTATGAGAACAAAGTATGGACTTTGATTGACTTGCCCAATGATCGGCGAGCCATAAAAAATAAATGGATCTTCAAGAGGAAGACGGACGCTGATAGTAGTGTTACTATCTACAAAGCTAGACTTGTCGGAAAAAGGTTTTTGACAAAGTTCAAAGTGTTGAATACGATGAGATTTTCTCACTCGCAGCGATGCTTAAGTCTGTCCGAATCATGTTAGCAATTGCCGCATTTTATGAAATCTGGCAAATGGATAAACAAAACTGCATTCCTTAATGGATTCATTAAAGAAGAGTTGTATATGATGCAACCAGAAGGTATTGTCAATCCTAAAGGTGCTAACAAAATATGCAAACTCCAGCGATCCATCTATGGACTGGTGTAAGCATCTCGGAGTTGGAATATACGCTTTGATAAGTTGATCAAAGCATATAGTTTCACACATATATAATCAACACGAAGACATGCGGCTCATCTATGCCTTTGTGTGTGTAGGGGGGGGGGCTCATCTATGTTACGTTGATGACTAGAAACACTTATAATCTCATTCACTCGTTCAAAATCCAAGGCTATGCGGGAGTCCGCCGGAAATAGCCCTGAAAATAGATTTCACGTTAAAAAATGATTTTTCATGAAATCGAAAAAAGTTGAATGTCCACGTGTCATCCTATGGTTAGAAGAAAACTTAACTTAGGTCGAATTGAAAAACAGCCGACAGTCCCAAAGAAGAAAGGAAATGCATAGACAAGAAAAGGAAAATATGGGGGACCATGTTCAGAGCGGGCCAAATGTAAGATTTAGACAGCAAGTAGGGTATATACGTCATGGTCATGTCGTTGTCTCCTATTCCTCCTTAACAAGGTGCAGAACCCACTGCTGGTTGGCAATCGATGCACACTTCAACTTGCTGACAAAGAAGTCAGGCAAGAGTGAGCTTTGATTTTTTTTAAATGGTTGCATGCATCACTTTGATGCAGAGGCCCAAGGCTAACCTCCTTTTCAAAAAAGAATAAGAGAAAAACACGATTTGCTTAATTAATTAATTTCCGCCATTATATGGCTGGCTCTATTTTTACCGGTCCATATGGATATTTATACAAAACAAAAAAGTTGGTGTTTGAGGATAGTTGTGAGTAGGAGATGAAACATATCATTTCTGAGATTTGCTTCTTGGACGAACGACACCAAGAAGGTTTGGATGGAATTTGGAGAGGACACCAATGTCGACCTCATGTAAATTAAATAGGAGTAGATGCACCTATATAAACTGTAAGTAACATACATACATACATAATATTTTGAGTTTGGGATGAATGAAATGGAAAAAAGTTGAATGTCATCGTATGATTGGAAAGAAAGGGGATTCCCAAAGAAGAAAGAAAATATAGAATTGAAAAGGAAAACATGCATGCATGCAGAATTAAGGACGTTCGTTCGGATCGCTCACAGCAGCAGGCCGGCCGGCCGAATATAATTAAGATGGATGCATGTTGAGAGCCTATTCCGCCCGATTGGTTCCTTTGTCCGGATGGGTTTAATTGGTTGGCCATCGCGCGCGATTGCTGTGATCTCAAACCTTTCATCCGAGCGCAACTTTTTCTTCGGGCCTCGTCTCCTTACCGAAGTTGTGCTCTATCCGGAGGGCTAGGAAAAAGAAGAAAGACGACAGTTAATTAATATGTGTACATACCAAAACAATGAATGCATCAATTAGCTAGTCAGCACCGGCTTAACTAATATATATACCTGGCTGGACTCTATTCGGTCACCAGAGCCGTCATCACGGTCTCCTTCTTGCACCGGCATTGGATCACCGGAGCCATCATAATCATGTCTTTCCTCCTCCATTGTTCGATCACCGTAGCCTGCTTCTTCACCCTGTCCTTCCAGACCATCATTGTCGTTAAGATACGACAAGACATCACCTCCGGCTAAGATTATGTCCCCCAACACCTCTTCTACTGCCTCGTCTTGTCCGTGCTCCATTGTTTCTGCAAATATTACAACATGGCAATTATTGTACAAACATGAACCAGGTGGATATATTAGTGGCAAAGGTAGACCTAGCTACCTAATCACAACAAAAGAATCATATTAGTGGCCTCGACGCTTCTCCCGGGTTTGGGGTGGCCTCGACAATGCTTCAAGGGTTCGGGGTGGCCTCGACGACAACGCTCTTTTAACTTGGTAAATTTGGGTGGCCTCGGCAACGCTTCAAGGGTTCATATGCAAAAGCCATGGATTTGTTCAATACTTTGACACTAGCTAGGCAACCTCTCGACCCCTCGGCCCCTCGACGACCCTCAAACCCTCGACCCCTCGACCATCAACCCCTCGACCCTCGGCGACCCTCGACCCATCGGCCCCTCGACGACCCTTGGCCCCTCGGCGACCCTCGACCCCACGGCCCCTCGATGACCCTCGACCCTCGACCCCTCGACCATCGGCCCTTCGGCGACCCTCGACCCCTCGAACCTCGACCCCTCGACCCTCGAACCCTTGACCCTCGACCCCTCGATCCTCGGCCCCTCAGCGACCCTCGACCCTCGACCCCTCGACCCTCGGCCCCTCGGCCCCTCGACGACGCTTGAACCCTCGACCCTGGACCCTCGAACCCTCAGCGACCCTTTGACCCTCTACCCTAGCTATTTCCCGACACTCGCCCCCTCGAACCCTCGTCGAACCCCTCCCCCCCTCATGTCGAAGTTATCGGGGAGGGGTATATCGACCCCCCCCTCATGTTGAAGTTATCGGGGAGGGGTATATCGACAACGACATACCCGATAAAAAAAATAAGAAGACGAAGAAGAAGAAAAAGGAGGAGAAGAAGAAAGGAATAGAGGAGAAGAAGAAAAAAATAGAATATTTTTTCTTCTTCTTCTCCTTTTCTTTTTCTTCTTTTTTCCTCTTCTTATTTATTTCTCCTCTTCTTCCTCTCCTCTTCTTCTCCTTTCTTTCTCTTCTTATTTTCCTTTTTCCTCTCCTTCTTTTTCTTCTTCTTCCTTCTTAATATCACTTAGCAACTTTTGCAACGATAGGGTGGTGCTCCTGTGGCACCAACCGGGACCAATAGGCATCCACGCGTCAGCAGCTGGCAGGAGCTGAGGTTTTTGTTTTTTAAGGGGGTGGGTTTAGGGGGTTTTGGGGGGTTAATTTAGGTGTTTCATATATTGTGTTAGTTAGCTAATTAATAGAGAGAAGTGTCCTCTCTTATCTCCGTGCTTGGTCGACGCTACGTACTATACGTATAAAGAGGACTCGACACGCTACCAAGTAAGCAAAAATGAAGGAAACAGAAGATCGTCATGAACATATGCATACAGAGAGAAGTGATATCGACCTCTCCTTCTCCGAGAGATTGGTCGAACAACAAGTTTTCGTATATCTATCCGACGCTACTGGCTACATATATACAATATAAGATCTCTTACACTATAATCCCCTAATTATATATGAACTCAGGGTCCACATGGTATTCTCCATCTTTATCGATCGTGTGGTCAAGAAAGAATGCCACCAATTCCTCTTAAATTGCTCGCATGCGATCTGGTGCTAGGAGTTCATCCCGCATCCGAAACATCTAATTTGAAGAAGGGTGTCAATACATATATATGAATGAATGAAACTCAACACAAATGATGGTAATAAAATAAAATTGTGAATATTATTGCTTACGCACTTCATATTGTTTTTTAGAGTAGCCCCGTTCACAGGTCGTGTGGCGGATGGACTCACAAACGTAGTATCCACAGTAATTATTCCCGGCTTTCTGCCACAACCACTTTACAAGAAATAGTGGTCAATCAAACTGATAAGCAAGCATGCTAAATTGTATTGATGAAACTAGCGCTTGAATCACTAGGAGATGCATGGAACATGCTAGTAGTACTTACTTTCGGGTTTTTAAATTGCAGCTTCTTCGGCAGTCCCGGAGCTTTTGAGGTGAAGTTTTTCCAAATCCTGCCAGACAAAGAAAACAATTACTTGATATCAGGAAATGAACAAAGTTGCCGATATGGTGCGATAATGATCGATTGAACTTACTTCTCAAGCATTTCAGTCATGTCCGCATACTCCTGGGGATCTTTTCGTCTCGAGTCTAAGACGGTTACTAGTCCCTGCTCAAGCTTAATCTCTAGGAGAATATAGTGGAACCTGCGCACACATGCATAACTCAGCAATTACATTACTATAACCTCGACTAATAAGGGAAACCGAATATGCACAAGACAGTAACACTCACTTGAAATTGTAAGGAAAGAGTATTATAGCTTTGTTTTGATTTAATACCAATGATCGTAGCAAGTTGCCCTCAGTATCTTTGGCCTGAAATTCAACCGCATATGCATCTATGAGATTTGTGTTAATGAACCCAATATCACCGATTTGTCTTTTCTTCGGCGATCTTCAATCTGCATAATATAGTGAGGATAATTATATATACATGCAATGAAAGAGCTGACCTATATATAGAGACTTAATGACAGAAGTAGTACTTACAGACAGTAGCAAGTGACCGTTAATTTATCAAGGGCCTGTTAATTGAAAAACTGGAAGAACTCCTCAAATGGAACATTCAACAGATCAATTCCATCGAGGTCATGCTCCTCTTTAACTTTCAGCGTCAAAGTATTCATCCCCCCAGACTCTCTATAGGTTTTCATGTACCAATCATGGAATCTTCGCATCATCGTTGTTAGAGATCTTTCATCTTTGATGAGAGGCTTCTCTGTGTTCGTCCACCTCCAAGAAATCATAATGTACATCGTCGGGCAGGTAATCTCCAAGATTGGTATTGGGCAAAATCACCGGATGATTAGCGATGAAATCGCTAGACACCTTGAGCGGGGGGCACGATTGGTTGGCTTGTTCGCCGAGCTGGGCAATTTTTTTCCCAGCTCGTCGTTCTGTTAACCTTTGATCACTGATAGTACTTCCCGACCGCTCCGCTTCGGTATATGACCTTTCAATAATGCGCTCATAGTTGCCTTTCGGCGGAGACTTTGGTGGTTTCTTCAGGGCATCCACAGTGCGCTTTGCTTTCACCGGATCTATCTTCTCCTCCGGAGGTAGATGTTTCTTTGCTTTCACCCCTTCAAAGAAGTCCCTCACTTGGGTTTGACAGATCTCGGCGTTTTCCTCCACAGTCCTCTCGTATGGTAACTTCTCTAGAGGCTTGAGAGATGGATCGAATCTGTATTGCCTCCCGCCTCTGGCTATACTGCTAGACACCGGAGCAGATGGAGCGGCTGCGGCTGTCTTCTTTCCTTGCTTACGAGGCGGAGGAGAAGGACTACGACGCGCCAGAGCAGCCGGAGAAGGAGGCTGGCTGCTCGGGCGCGCCGGCGCAGGCAGAGAAGGAGGCGGAGTGCCGCCACGCACCGGAGAAGGAGGCTGAGTGCCCTGATCACTCGCCGGAGGAGGAGGCGGAGTGCCCTGACTTGCCGGAGGAGGAGGAGGAGGAGGCGGAGGCGTCCAGTTCGGAAGGTTGATGAGCTCCTTCTGCCATAGGCATGGAGTCTTCAGAGCAGAACCCAGCCGAGTCTCCCCTTCACCGGTAGGGTGGTCAAGCTTGAGGTCCTCAAATCCCTCTGTTATTTCGTCCACCGTCACCTTAGCATATCCTTCTGGAATTGGACGGCAGTGAAAAGTTGCGTCGGGTTCATGAGGTCGAACAGAGCCAACAGCCGCCTTGACTTTGAAGTTCTGCCATTGTGTCATAAGGTGGAAATGTTGAGACTCCGTGATAGCATCCATGAGGTAGCTAGCAGGAGCCGTGAAGACAGGCTCCACCTGAAGCAAGTCGGTGGAAGCCACGCTGCTTCTCCGCTGAGATGGCGGGGTAGCTTCGGCAGGTCGCTTGATGCGAACTGCTTCTCGTTCCTCTATCCCTTGTACCCTTGCGTGCAGCGCCTGCAGTTGGGTCTGCTCCACTTTCTTCCTCCTCTCCTGGCATTTGTAACCGCCTGCGTCCGGAAACCCAGCCTTCCACGAAATGGAGCCTGGCGTGCCTCATGTCCGTCCAGGGTGCTCAGGATTCCCGAGGGCCATTGTGAGCTCGTCGTTCTCTCTGTCTAGAACGAACGTCCCTTGCTGCGCTGCATCGATATACTGCTGAAGCTTCGTGACAGGTATTCGCAGTTGCTCGTTTGTCCAAACGCACTTCCCTGTTACAGGGTCCAAGGTTCCGCCAACACCGAAGAACCAAGTCCGGCAACGGTCTGGCCAGTTCAATGTCTCTGGTTCGACCCCTTTATCAACCAGGTCATTCTCAGCCTTGGCCCACAACGGCCGGGCTTTGAGGTAGCCACCTAACCCCGTGCGATGGTGAAGCTTCTTCTTCGCAGCATTTTTCTTGTTTGTCGCTGACATCTTCTTACTCTTGTGTGATGTCTTGTGGGCCACAAATGCGGGCCAGTGATCTCTGATCTTCTCATATCGGCCGATGAATTCTGGTCTTTTCTTGGTCGACAAACGATGTTTTCAGCTCATTCTTCCAACTCCTGAATAGTTCTGCCATCTTCTTAAGAGCATGAGACTTGATCAATTGCTCTTTAACTGGCTTCTCCGGATCCTCCTCTGGCGGTAAGGTGAAATTTGCCTTCAGCGCAGTCCAAAGATCATCTTTCTGCATATTGTTCACATAAGACACCTCAGGGTCTTCCTTAGCCGGCTTACACCATTGGTGGATGCTGATCGGGATCTTGTCCCTAACAAGAACCCCGCACTGAGCAGCAAATGCTTCCTTTGTCCGGATGGGTTCAATCGGTTGGCCATCGCGCGCGATTGCTGTGATCTCAAACCTTTCATCCGAGCGCAACTTTTTCTTCGGGCCTCGTCTCATTACCGAAGTTGTGCTCGATCCGGAGGGCTAGAAAAAAGAAGAAAGACGACAGTTAATTAATATGTGTACATACCAAAACAATGAATGCATCAATTAGCTAGTCAGCACCGGCTTAACTAATATATATACCTGGCCGGACTCTGTTCGGTCACCGGAGCCGTCATTACGGTCTCCTTCTTGCACCGGCATTGGGTCACCGGAGCCATCATAATCATGTCTTTCCTCCTCCATTGTTCGATCACCGTAGCCTGCTTCTTCATCCTGTCCTTCCAGACCATCATTGTCGTTAAGATACGACAAGACATCACCTCCAGCTAAGATTATGTCCCCCAACACCTCTTCTGCTGCCTCGTCTTGTCCATGCTCCATTGTTTCTGCAAATATTACAACATGGCAATTATTGTACAAACATGAAGCAGGTGGATATATTAGTGGCAAAGGTAGACCTAGCTACCTAATCACAGCAAAGGAATCATATTAGTGGCCTCGACGCTTCTCCCGGTTTGGGGTGGCCTCGGCAACGCTTCAAGGGTTCGGGGTGGCCTCGACGACAACGCTCTTTTAACTTTGTAAATTTGGGTGGCCTCGGCAACGCTTCAAGGGTTCATATGCAAAAGCCATGGATTTGTTCAATACTTTGACACTAGCTAGGAAACCTCTCGACCCCTCGGCCCCTCGACGACCCTCAAACCCTCGAACCCTCGACCATCAACCCCTCGACCCTCGGCGACCCTCGACCCATCGGCCCCTCGACGACCCTTGGCCCCTCGGCGACCCTCGACTCCACGGCCCCTCGATGACCCTCGACCCTCGACCCCTCGACCATCGGCCCTTCGACGACCCTCGACCCCTCGAACCTCGACCCTCGAGCCTTGAACCCTTGACCCTCGACCCCTCGATCCTCGGCCCCTCAGCGACCCTCGACCCGTCGACCCTCGGCCCCTCTGCCCCTCGACGACGCTTGAACCCTTGACCCTGGACTCTCGAACCCTCAGCGACCCTCGACCCTCTACCCTAGCTATTTCCCGACCCTCGCCCCCTCGAACCCTCGTCGACCCCCTCCCCCCTCATGTCGAAGTTATCGGGGAGGGGTATATCGACCCCCCCCCCTCATGTTGAAGTTATCGGGGAGGGGTATATCGACAACGACATACCCGATAAAAAAATAAGAAGACGAAGAAGAAGAAAAAAGAGGGGAAGAAGAAAGGAATAGAGGAGAAGATTGAAGAAAAAAAAGAGGAGAAGATGAAAGGAATAGAGGAGAAGAAGAAAAAAATAATATTTTTTCTTCTTCTTCTCCTTTTCTTTTTCTTCTTTTTTCCTCTTCTTATTTATTTCTCCTGTTCTTCCTCTCCTCTTCTTCTCCTTTCTTTCTCTTCTTATTTTCCTTTTTCCTCTCCTTCTTTTTCTTCTTCTTCCTTCTTAATATCACTTAGTAACTTTTGCAACGATAGGGGGGTGCTCCTGTGGTCTAAAATCGGTCTATGCACGATAGAAAATTCTGAAAAAATATATCTATGATCCCTCATATATACATACATTCAAAAAATACATCTAAAAAAAGAGGAGAAGAAGAAGATGAAAAAATAGAAGAAAAAAAGAGGATTTCTATTTTTTCTTCTTCTCCTCTATTCCTTCTTATTCTCTTTTTTTGTTCTACTTCCTCTTCTTATTTTTTTTCTCCTCTTCTTCTCCTTCTTCATTCTTCCTCTTTTCTTCTTTTTCCTTATTTTCCTTTTTCCTCGATGACCCTAACCCTAAACAGTACAACTTCCCCGACGTCCCCGCCTCTCTCATGACCAAAAAAATCTATGAATAAAAAAAACATCATATTCTATGAACAAAAAAACATCATATTTCATCCACATCCGTGCATACATCATATATATGATCATCTATGAACAAAAAAAACATCATATTCTATAAAAAATCATCATATATATGAACAAAAACAATTATGATAACAAGCATATATATCATCATATATATGAAAAAAAAACAAGCATATATATGAAAAAAACAAGCATATATATCATCATATATATGAAAAAAAGGACAGGGGCACCGGCAGGACCAAGGTGAGGAGGGGCGCGGGGTCGGCGGTGAGGACGCCGACGGGGCAGGGGACGCGCGCTCGGGGTAGGGGGCGACGGCCACGAAGGTGGGGCAGGGCGACGGCGACGACGGGAGCGGGCCAGGGCGGCGCGCGTCGGGGCAGGGGCGGCGAGCTGCGACAGCGTCGGGCAAGGGGTGCGGGCGACGGCGACGGCGCGGGCGACGGCGATGACGGGCACGGGCGACGGCGACAGCGACGGGGCAGCCTGGCGGCGTCGATGTCGTCGGCTCATCGGGGCGGCAACTGCGAGATGAGAAGTGAAATTTTCCTAAGTGTTGGCTTATATAGCCACATCTTTGGTCCCGGTTGGTAGCACCAACCGGGACCAAAGCCCCCTTTAGTCCCGGTTGGTGCCACCAACCGGGACCAAAGGTCTCTTTTCAGCAGCCCAAAGGGCGGGAAACAGGGACCTTTGGTCCCGGTTGGTGGTACCAACCGAGACTAAAGGGGGGGCATTGGTACCGGTTGGTGCCACGAAACGGGACCAAAGGGGGCATTGGTTCCGGTTCGTGCCACCAACCGGGACCAAAGACCTTGTGCTGGGGCGGTGCGGTGGGAAGTTTAGTCCCACCTCGCTAGCTGAGAGAGCTCAGCACCTGTTTATAAGCTGCGTTGCGGCTCAGGTGCTGAGCCCCACTATAATATGCAGGCAGTACATGCTGAAAGTCCTGATGTGTTCACATGTAATCCAGTCGTCACACTGCTCCGGGTGTTTGGAGCGCAGACTGTTCTTGTGTTCATCGACATACGGGGTCACCAAGGTAGAGTTCTGTAGAACTGTGTAGTGTGCTTGAGACCAAGAATGCCCGTCCCTGCATATTATTGAGTTTTCTCCTAGCATGCCTTTTCCAGTCAGTCTCCCGTCATACCGCGATTTAGGGAGACCTATCTTCTTAAGGCCAGGAATGAAGTCAACACAAAACCCAATGACATCCTCTGTTTGATGGCCCATGGAGATGCTTCCATCTGGCCTAGCACGGTTACGAACATATTTCTTTAGGACTCCCATGAACCTCTCAAAGGGGAACATATTGTGTAGAAATACGGGGCCCAGAATGACAATCTCGTCGACTAGATGAACTAGGACGTGCGTCATGATATTGAAGAAGGATGGTGGGAACACCAGCTCGAAACTGACAAGACATTGCACCACATCACTCCTTAGCCTTGGTATGATTTCTGGATCGATCACCTTCTGAGAGATTGCATTGAGGAATGCACATAGCTTCACAATGGCTAATCGGACGTTTTCCGGTAGAAGCCCCCTCAATGCAACCGGAAGCAGTTGCGTCATAATCACGTGGCAGTCATGAGACTTTAGGTTCTGGAACTTTTTCTCTGGAATATTTATTATTCCCTTTATATTCGACGAGAAGCCAGTCGGGACCTTCATACTAAGCAGGCATTCAAAAAAGATTTCCTTCTCTTCTTTGGTAAGAGCGTAGCTGGCAGGACCTTCATACTGCTTTGGAGGCATGCCGTCTTTTTCGTGCAAACATTGCAGGTCCTCCCGTGCCTCGGGTGTGTCTTTTGTCTTCCCATACACGCCCAAGAAGCCTAACAGGTTCACGCAAAGGTTCTTCGTCACGTGCATCACGTCGATTGAAGAGCGTACCTCTAGGTCTTTCCAGTAGGGTAGGTCCCAAAATATAGATTTCTTCTTCCACATGGGTGCGCGTCCCTCAGCGTCATTCGGAACAGCTAGTTCGCCGGGACCCTTTCAAAAGATTACGTGTAAATCAGAGACCATAGCAAGTACATGATCACCGGTACGCATGGCGGGCTTCTTCCGGTGATCTGCCTCGCCTTTGAAATGGTTGCCTTTCTTTCGACATTGATGGTTGGTCGGGAGAAATCGACGATGGCCCAGGTACACATTCTTCCTGCATCTGTCCAGGTATATACTTTCGGTGTCAGCTAAACAGTCCGTGCATGCGTGGTATCCCTTGTTTGTCTATCCTGAAAGGTTACTGAGAGCGGGCCAATCGTTGATGGTTACAAACAGCAACGCATGCAGGTTAAATTCCTCCTGTTTGTGCTCATCCCACGCATGTACACCGTTTCCATTCCACAGCTGTAAAAGTTCTTCAACTAATGGCCTTAGGTACACATCAATGTCGTTGCCGGGTTGCTTAGGGCCTTGGATGAGAATTGGCATCATAATGAACTTCCGCTTCATGCACATCCAAGGAGGAAGGTTATACATACATAGAGTCACGGGCCAGGTGCTGTGATTGCTGCTCTGCTCTCCGAAAGGATTAATGCCATCCGCGCTTAAAGCAAACCATACGTTCCTTGGGTCACCTGCAAACTCAGCCCAGTACTTTCTCTCGATTCTTCTCCACTGCAACCCATCAGCGGGTGCTCTCAACTTCCCGTCTTTCTTACGGTCCTCACTGTGCCATCGCATCAACTTGGCATGCTCTTTGTTTCTGAACAGTCGTTTCAACCATGGTATTATAGGAGCATACCACATCACCTTCGCAGGAACCCTCTTCCTGCGGGGCTCGCCATCAACATCACCAGGGTCATCTCGTCTGATCTTATACCGCAATGCACCGCATACCGGGCATGCGTTCAAATCCTTGTACGCACCGCGGTAGAGGATGCAGTCATTAGGGCATGCATGTATCTTCTCCACCTCCAATCCTAGAGGGCATACGACCTTCTTTGCTGCGTACGTACTGTCGGGCAATTCGTTATCCTTTGGAAGCTTCTTCTTCAATATTTTCAGTAGCTTCTCAAATCCTTTGTCAGGCACAGCATTCTCTGCCTTCCACTGCAGTAATTCCAGTACGGTACCGAGCTTTGTGTTGCCATCTTCGCAATTGGGGTACAACCCTTTTTTGTTATCCTCTAACATGCGATCGAACTTCAGCTTCTCCTTTTCACTTTCGCATTGCGTCCTTGCATCGACAATGACCCGGCGGAGATCATCATCATCGGGCACATCGTCTGGTTCCTCTTGATCTTCGGCAGCTTCCCTCGTTGCAGCATCACCGTATTCAGGGGGCACATAGTTGTCATCGTCCTCTTCTTCTTCGCTGCCTTCCATCATAACCCCTATTTATTTCTCCGTGCTTGGTCCAAACATTATAGTGTGGCATGAAACCCTTATAAAGCAGGTGGGTGTGAAGGGTTTTCGAGTGAGAGTAAGACCTCGTATTCCCACAGCTAGGGCATGGACAGCACATAAAACAATTATGCTTGTTTGCCTCAGCTACTTCGAGAAAATTATGCACGCCCTTAATGTACTCGGAGGTGTGTCTGTCACCGTACATCCATTGCCTGTTCATCTGCGTGCATTATATATAATTATGTGTGTCAAAAGTAAGAAAATTAGACAAGTATCTATGTAAAGTAAGAATTTTTTTTCAGAAAGAAGATAAGAACAAGAGGCTCACCACGGTGGTCCCGGCGACGAGATCGGCGCGGGCGATCGACGGCAGTGAAGACGGGGACGGGGCGTGACGGACCACTAATATAAACCTAGACAAATCTCGGAGAAAATGGATCTCGAAGGTCGAGCTTCGAGAGGAGAAAGCTTAACTAGTGTGGCTCGGGCATTTCATCGAACACCTCATGTGCATAGGAGGTGAGCTAGAGCACCCAATGCCCTCCCCCTCGCCGGCCAGCAAAAAACAGAGCACTGTGGAGTGCTCTGCTCACCGGCGATGGGGTATATATATATAGGCAACTCATTTGTCTCGGTTCGTGGATGGAACCGGGACTAAAGGCCCTCCTCCTTTACCGGTTCCTGCCACGAACCGAGACCAATGGTTGTGGGCAAGGAGCGAGGCCCATTGGTCCCGGTTCGTGCCAAGAACCGGGAAAAATGGGCCCAGACGAACCGGGACCAATGCCCACGAGGCCCCTGCCGGCCCCCTGGGCTCTCGAACCGGGACAAATGCCTCCATTGGTCCCAGTTCGTGGCAGAACCGGGACTAATGGGCTGGCCAGGCCCGAACGAAAGCCCCTTTTTCTACTAGTGATACCTGTTACTAATCAGGAACATGCACCTGTTAAAACTCCCAAAGAAAACTGTCGAAATTCGGAGCAAAACGATGCAAAAAACATGCACCTGTTAGGATAAACATGTACAACTGAATATGTGAGATAAACATTTTTTTTGCCTAGTCTTTTGGGATAAGCTCTATCTCTCCAAACCTCCCTGTAATCTCTCTAAACGTTGTAATCACACATATATAATCAACACGAAGACATGCGGCTCATCTATGCTTTTGTGTGTGTAGAGGGGGGGGGAGGGGGCTCATCTATGTTACATTGATGACTAGAAACACTTATAATCCCATTCACTCGTTCGAAATCCAAGGCTATGCGGGAGTCCGCCGGAAATAGCCCTGAAAATAGATTTCACGTTAAAAAAAATGATTTTTCATGAAATCGAAAAAAGGTGAATGTCCACGTGTCATCCTATGGTTAGAAGAAAACTTAACTTAGGTCGAATTGAAAAACAGCCGACAGTCCCAAAGAAGAAAGGAAATGCATAGACAAGAAAAGGAAAATATGGGGGACCATGTTCAGAGCGGGCCAAATATAAGATTTAGACAGCAAGTAGGGTATATATGTCATGGTCATGTTGTTGTCTCCTATTCCTCCTTAACAAGGTGCAGAACTCACGGCTGGTTGGCAATCGATGCACACTTCAACTTGCTGACAAAGAAGTCAGGCAAGAGTGAGCTTTGATTTTTTTTTTAAATGGTTGCATGCATCCATTTGATGCAGAGGCCACAGGCTAACCTCCTTTTCAAAAAAGAAGAAGAGAAAAACATGAGCTGCTTAATTAATTAATTTCCGCCATTGTATGGCTGGCTCTATCTTTACCGTTCCATATGAATATTTATACAAAACAAAAAAGATGGTGTTTGAGGATAGTTGTGAGTAGGAGATGAAACATATCATTTCCGAGATTTGCTTCTTGGACGAACGACACCAAGAAGGTTTGGATGGAATTTGGAGAGGACACCAATGTCGACCTCATGTAAATTAAATAGGAGTAGATGCACGTATAAAAACTGTAAGTAACATACATACATACATAATATTTTGAGTTTGGGATGAATGAAATGGAAAAAAGTTGAATGTCATCGTATGATTGGAAAGAAAGGGGATTCCCAAAGAAGAAAGAAAATATAGAATT
Source organism: Aegilops tauschii subsp. strangulata (assembly GCF_002575655.3). NCBI lineage: Eukaryota > Viridiplantae > Streptophyta > Magnoliopsida > Poales > Poaceae > Aegilops > Aegilops tauschii. The sequence goes on along the minus strand of NC_053039.3, from coordinate 581,656,527 downwards.
AAAAAGGAAAACATGCATGCATGCAGAATTAAGGACGTTCGTTCGGATCGATCACAGCAGCAGGCCGGCCGGCCGAATATAATTAAGATGGATGCATGTTGACAGCCTATTCCGCCCGATCGAGCTTGCCTATCAACTCGCCCCCGTCCAGTATGCTGCCAAACATGGCGGCCTCAAACAGATAGTTCACCTGCCAGGCATGGTGGCTTGCATGGGCGACGAGCCAAACCATTTCGTCGATGAGGCCCTTGGAGAAGAGCTGGACCATTTGCAGGCGCGAGGATTCAATGAGGTGTTTCTCACGCTGCTCGTCCACCTCGCCCTTCCGGACGTACTCCAGCGGACCGGTGACAATGGACGACCAAAGGGCGGCCAGCAGGTGGTCTTGGTCTCCTTTTACTTTGAGGAAGCGCCGGACGTGGTCGCAGGTTTCTTCCCCATTGCAGGCATACTCAGCGTCAAGGGGCCTGCTGAAGCCGGTGGTATGAAAGTCGGTGTCGAAGACCTCGTCGAAGTCGGCCTCTCGCTGGGGCCGCGCCGGGGACTTGCGGGCCTTGGGCCATCCTAGGAGGGCACGGCGGAGGAACATGTGCCGGTCGTTGTGCAGGTGCCAAGTGTACAAGGTGATGCACATCCGGGCCACAGGCTCGTGCCACCTCTGAGTGTACATCCGAGCTCCCGTGGCAGCGTAGGCGTCGTAGATGGCCCGCAGCGCCGTCTCGCTCACCACGCCTGTGGCGGCGATGTCGGCCACGTTGAGGAACGAGTTCATGACCTCGGAGTTTACCAGGTCACTGCCCACATCGATGACATCGGTGCCGGGCGAGCTGAAGACGAGGTCGCTCGTGACGGCGCCGACATCGAAGCCCCGGGCTATGGCCTCAGCCCCCATGCCGAGGATGCTGCTCTCGCACAGGGACATGACCTGGGCGGCGTGGCGGTCCATCTGCCCCGACCGGTCCTTGAGGAGCGTCCTGTGCGCCGCCTCCAATGCGATCTTGGCTCGGATGTAGGACGCGCCGATGGCGACGGCCTCGCGTCGCTGCTGGCCACCAGGGGTTCGTAGCGAGCGGGCGTCGGCGAGCCCGTCGCGCAGGAGTTGGCTGAAGGAGGGGAACACCTTGTGGTACCCGTGCTCGTAATAAAATGCCATGTCCACCACGTAGTTGGAGAAGAGGGTGCGCACGTCGGAGGCGCCAATCAGCAGGTTCGCCATGCCGCTACCAGATAGGGCGTTGGTTGTTGTCATCGCCTCAGGCCAGTCGGCGGCGCCCAGCAAGGCGAGAACCTGCGGCGTGGCTTGGACCAGCCCGGCGCCCTTAGTGGGCAACACGTTGCCGATTGCGTGCTGCGTGCTTTTCCACAGCGCCAGCTCCGGCGACAGTCGCAGTTGCACCACCCTGGGCCGTGCCGCGTCGCCTCCGCCATCACTGCTAATGCTAGCAAACATCTCCGCCAGCATGTCTTCCGCCTCGCGAGACAGCCTTCTCAGATCCGCCATGGCCCCCGCCCCCTTGCCGACCAAGGCCCTCGCCGCCGAGTAGCCCGTGTACAAGGGGAAGCCTCCATCTTGCCGCTTCGCCAGCCGGGCGCCCCAAAAATACGAAGGGATTGCAACTAGCCCGTTGCCGTTGCCGCCAGGGACAGTGTCCTTCTCCCTCACCACCTCAATGTCGAGTCCGTGGAGAGAGCAGCCACCCCAGGTTGGGGTTGGGGTGGGTGGTGCCTCCGCGTCGCCGCGACGAGTCCAAGCGAGACTCAACATTTTTATTTAGTACTGTATTAAGAAATGCAGGTAATGGACTTCTCGTGGTGTTTGCCAGCCTTGTGTAGTTGTGTATTCCCCAGCAGCTTATATAGCCATATCAACACAAGGCTGGCTTCCTCTCAGCAGTGGTTTTTGTACAAGCTTCAGCTTGTGGCACTAGCAAGCTAGAGAGACGCACGTTTTGATTGTTTTCTTCTTATTGTATCACTTTCTCGCCATATGACTAGAAAGTAACACGATTCCGCTCCAGGATTGCAGGCACGAGGAGGAGTTGCTTGTGTCCACCTCGCCCTTGTGGGCGTGCCGGCGAGTGACGAGGGACGGCCAGACGGTGCCGAGCATGTCGAGGACGACGGCCAAACATTCTTGCGGGTTTCCTTGTCGATCATGGTACTACTCAGGGTCCATGGTCCTGATGATGGGCAAAATGAGGGTCCTCTCCGTTCACACAAGCTCTATTAGTAGAATGCCCGTATTTTCTATATTTGTATTGTTTTATATAACTATCACTACTACTCAGGGTCCATGGTCCTGATGATGGGAAAAATGAGGGTCCTCTCCGTTCACACTAGCTCTATTAGTAGAATGCCCGTATTTTCTATATTTGTATTGTTTTATATAACTATCAATGAATTTTTGACTCCTTCCAATAACATCGCGTCGACACTCTTGTCGACGGATTCTTTCTGAACGTCGACATAATACATCTTCGTCTTTCTCTTACTCTGAAAAAACCAAAATGTATATAAAATACCTCATTTCTACCATCATGTGTAACAAATATATAAAGAAGTACAATTGTTTATATGAATCTCTTTCAGTTGCGCAGGATGCGATGAGTTTTTCAGTTTAGCCATCATAAAGCTTTGTCAATCCACATTTTCAAAGCATCATCCAAAGCCATCAGTATTTATCTCTAATATACAACAGTGAATATAAAACACATTTTTAATTAAAAAATAAGATCAGCCCATATTTACAATATATATTCATTGATCCGCTGCTCGCTTCAAGCAGGTGACCGTTTCAGTCAGAGTGAGTGGCGTCGTGCATATTAATAGAGTGAGTCGCATCCCAGTTTTAATAAACTAGAGGCTCACTTGTAAATCACTTGTTGGTAACTATTCTCCGGAAATGACTTGCTAGGGTATGTCATATTCTTCAGTATATAAAAACGTAATTGACATGCGATGGCCGTATGTAGCAAAAACTACGATGGCCGTGCGATGAGGCAAAATGTGACGCCGATTGTAGCAAAAATGCGAGCAATGTACACTAGTAGAAAACAAAGCTTTATCCCCGGTTCGTAAGGGCCATTAGTGCCGGTTATGCAACCGGCACTAAAGAGTGGAGACTAAAGCCCCCCCCCCCCTTTAGTACCGGTTCGGCACGAACCGCCACAAAGGCCCACCACGTGGCGTGAGCTCGCGCTGTGGTATGGGGGACCTTTAGTACCGGTTGGTGTTACCAACCGGTACTAAAGGTTTTTTCTGAAAAAAAATTCTGAAAATTTTGGAAAAAAATTTGATTTTTTTTCCGATTTTAAAATTTCTGAATTATTTGATGATATAGTCTCTAATCACACCTCTTAACTACTCAAGTGTGGATCACTCATTCCAAATCGTCTAACTTCCCGGCCGGTCACGCATCCTCTCACTCCCCCAGCCTGAGCACGCTTAACTTCGGAGTTCTATTTCCTCTACTTTCCAAGTTTGCACTTGTTGTTTTCCTGACAAATGTAAGCTGACAATCCTATTAACCCTCAGCAGTTTAGCTTGAGCATTAGGTCACACGTTTCACCGTTTGAGTTTGAAACTATTATTCTTAAAAACAGTAATTATTTAGTAACACTAATATTCTTTGAATAAGTTTGACCACAGTTTGACCATAGTTTGACCAGATTTAAACAAAAAAACTGAAATTTGAGCATATCTTTTATTCCTTCTGGAATTTGAGGATTCTAAAAAAATTGCAAACAGGCTGTAGGCGGTCAAAATCGTATGCGGATTTTCGTGCTGAATTTTTTGATATATTATACGTTTTTTTTGACATCGTATGCAAAAGTTATAGCCGTTTTACATTTTCCCTACACTTTTTGCAAAACATGTCCAAATTGAAGTTTTCAAATTTTCCTAACTAGTAGATGTAGTAATATAACTACCTCTCGAAGGATTTTATTTTTTGAAGATTTTATCATTTTCTTATGATTTTTTCAAAACTGAAATGGCGATATGGGATAAACATCACCTGTTAGGATAAACATGTACAACTGAATATGTGAGATAAACATGTACCTGTTAGGATAAACATGTACAACTGAATATGTGAGATAAACATTTTTTTTGCCTAGTCTTTTGGGATAAGCTCTATCTCTCCAAACCTCTCACACATATATAATCGACACGAAGACATGTGGTTCATCTATGTTTTTGTGTGTGTACGGGGGGGTTGGTTACGTTGATGACTAGAAACACATTCACTCGTTCGAAATCCAACGCTATGCGGGAGAGCCCTGAAAATAGATTTCACGTTAAAAATGATTTTTCATCAAATCGGGAAAAGTTGAATGTCCATGTGTCATCCTATGATTAGAAGAAAACTTAACTTAGGTCGAATTGAAAACAGCCGACGGTCCCAAAGAAGTCAAGCAAGAGTGAGCGTTGATTTTTTTTTAAATGGTTGCATGCATCACTTAGATGCAGAGGCTGATGGCTATCCTTCTTTTCAGAAAAGAATAAGAGAAAAACGCGAGTTGCTTAATTAATTAATTTGTGCTATTATATGGCTGGCTCTATTTTTACCGTTCCATATGGATATATATACAAAAAAAGGGTGTTTGAGGATAGTTGTCACTAGTAGAAAAAGGGCTATATGTCCCGGTTCGTAAGGCCCATTTGTCCCGGTTGTTGAACCGGGACTAAAGGGTCGTTTCTAAAGCCCTAGGCCTTTAGTCCCGGTCCTTACACGAACCGGGACAGATGGGCCTCCACGTGACCGGTGCGGCGAGTCCAGGCAGGAGGGCCTTTGGTCCCGGTTGGTGGCACCAACCGGGACCAATAGGCATCCACGCGTCAGCAGCTGGCAGGAGCTGAGCTTTTTGTTTTTTTAAGGGGGTGGGTTTAGGGGGTTTTGGGGGTTAATTTAGGTGTTTCATATATTGTGTTAGTTAGCTAATTAATAGAGAGAAGTGTCCTCTCTTATCTCCGTGCTTGGTCGACGCTACGTACTATACGTATAAAGAGGACTCGACACGCTAGCTAGTAAGTAAAAATGAAGGAAACAGAAGATCGTCATGAACATATGCATACAGAGAGAAGTGATATCGACCTCTCCTTCTCCGAGAGATTGGTCGAACAACAAGTTTTCGTATATCTATCCGACGCTACTGGCTACATATATACAATGTAAGGTCTCTTACAATATAATCCCCTAATTATATATGAACTCAGGGTCCACCACTACTAGGAAAAGGGCTATAGATGCAATGGCCACTAATGGCGCACCAGACATGTGGTGCGCCATTGCTATATAGCAATGGCGCACCATGTGCTGGTGCGCCATTAGTGTGAAAGACACTAATGGCGCACCAGACAAACGGTGCGCCATTAGTAACAAAATTTTTTTTTTCCCAGACATACTAATGGCGCACCAGGACATAGTGCGCCATTACTAGTTGTAACTAGTAATGGCGCACCAACAACATAGTGCGCCACTAATTTTTTTTTTTTTACTTTTTTGCAAAACTACTAATGGCGCACCTGGTGCAGTGCGCCATTACTAGTTTAAGCTAGTAATGGCGCACTGCTCCCCGTGCGCCATTAGTGTATATTTAATGGACACTTGATCTCGATCCCCCTCCATCTCGATCGCTATTCCACCTCGCCAGATCCGGTCCCCCTCGCCGCCGAGCACCCCCTGCACCCTCTACCCCGCTCCACCGGGCGCCGCCGCCGACCCCCCGCACCCTCCCCTGCTCCACCGCCGCCGACGACCCACCGCACCCTAGCTCCCCTGCTCCACCGCCGCCGACGACCCACCGCACCCTCCCCGGCCCGTTCCACCGCCGCCGACGACCCCCCGCACCCTCCCCCACTCCACCGCCGCCGACGACCCACCGCACCCTAGCTCCCCTGCTCCACAGCCGCCGACGACCCAGCGCACCCTCCCCGGCCCGCTCCACCGCCGCCGACGCCCCCCGCACCCTCCCCGGCCCGCTCCACCGCCGCCGACGCCCCCCCGCACCCTCCCGGCCCGCTCCACCGCCGCCGACGACCCCCCGGCCCGCACCCTCCCCGGCCCGCACCACCGCCGCCGACGACCCCCCGCACCCTCCCCGGCCAGCTCCACCGCCGCCGACGACCCCCCGCACCCTCCCCGGCCCGCTCCACCGCCGCCGACGACCCCCCGCACCCTCCCCGGCCCGCTCCACCGTCACAAATTATTACTGTTTTTGTAAAAAATTGTTACTGTTTCATATTCATATTCATTTTCTAAAAAATTTATTAGATGCAACAAAAAATAATAATAAAAATTACTTATGGCACACCTATGGCTGGTGCGCCATTGCTACATAAATTTTTTTTACTAATGGCGCACCCGTCGTGGGTGCGCCATTGCTATGTAAAAAAACATTCTAATGGCGCACCGCTTCGGGGTGCGCCATTAGTAAGTTTCCCCCCTTAGCTAATTCCTCCCCTCTCCCTCGCCAGTCCACCCGCGCGCTCACCTGACCCACGACGCCGCCGCCCCGACCCCCGCCGGACTCCACTCCCATCGCCCCGACCCCCGCAGATAAGTAGTAGGAGTAACTATGTTTGTAAATCAAAATTGCTTCACTCCTCGTGATAATCTGCAGATTCAAGTTGTGGAAAAAAAATGTTCTGTCTTTTTACAGTGTGGAGTATACAGTTATTACAGTGTCAATGTTGATGATTTACAGTGTGGAGTAGTCATATTTTTCTTTGAAATCTAAGTGCAATTTCTCTGTCTTGTTGCTAACTGAATTTACAGTACTAAGTGGTCTCTAAATTCTGCAGTATTTATGTTCATGACTTTACTGAACTATGTTGTCTTTTCTTACAGTGCCTTCATTTAAATAGTTATATTTTAGCTTCATGGTTCTGTGTAATTTGTGCCTTGATTTTCTGTCATCTCTGAATTTTGCTGTTCTTGTGCTTGCTACTCCTTAATTCACACATGTACAGGAGGTACAAGAGGTTAAATTGAATCTAACCCTCCAATGTTATATGTTTTGAACTCCTTCCTGAAATCCCTTCTATTATTTTTATCCCAAACAAGTACCTAGGTTTATAAAGATCTAGTGAGCATTGCCAGTGTTGGGGAGGGAGTGATCTGAATTGGTTTATGTGACTCATCCTCATTAACTTTTCTCTCTAACCTTTTTTACAGTACAAATAAATTGTTCCTTCTTCTGTATTTGACCACTGTTTATTGTGGTTTTGATTTTGTTACAGTGTTCTCAAGTATAACAACATAGTGGGATCATTTGTCAACATAGTGGGATCATTTTGCAGATTCCAGCAAACAACATAGTGGGATCATTTGTCAAGGCCAGCATCGGAGTGCTAATTTACAGGTATAAATAGATAAAAGATTCAGAGTGTAGCTCTTTGTGCTCCCTGCATCCTTTTTCTGAGCTGTTTGTGCTCCCTGCATCTTTCAGCTCTCATTTTCAGTGGAGTTGTTGAATTATATGCTCTTATTGGACATGTTTTACGTGTTGATCCATCAATTGCTAGTTTGCTGGGTTTTGTCTGCGACCATCGTGTCGTGATGATTTTGCAGGTACCCCGAGAGGCCCTTGAGTTTGCCGGAATGTCGATTAACTTCCGTTCCGGCAAATTCGGGTACTCCATATGTCCTATTTTCAGCAAAGGTCATGCTAAAATTTTCCGTGAATTTTAGCATGACTTTGCTAAAAATAGGACATATGGGGCACTTCCGACTAATGCATGGGCCGGGGTATCTTAGTACTTAATTAAGTAGGATCAACTGCCTCTTGTGTTATTCATATAGAAGTGTGATATCTACTCATAGTTATTACTAATGTCAGTTGCTCGTCATCGATAAATCCTAATCTGGTAGGATGACCTACTAAAAAAGCCCATACCACATATTCTATTTGGATGGGCGTGTTTTCACCACACTGTGGATTATCTTATTGGACCCAACAGAGATGATGTAGTTTTGAATTATGAACATAGGAAATGTCGTCATCGGACGACGAAAGTCTCTCGGGGGAGTGCGACTGGTGCCACGACGGTCGAGGTCTGTGCGACAGGCCTCACCTGGACGATGATCGGCGCTTCAGCATTAAGCTCGAGGAGACCTTCGAAGTTGAAATGGTACGCAACGACGACAAGTGTTTTTTCATAATTAAGCATGACTTCAACTATTCCAACGTGTAATTTCATCTTTTACAATTCGAGTATAGTTTATCCCATGCCATGCAAGACGCTATGTCTTGGAGAGGATGGATTTTGAAGATCATGAAAATTTTGAAACGAAGAAAATTCACCTAAGGACACATCATGATGTGGATTTTGAAGTAAATCTGTATAATGCTGAGAGCGTAACCCATTTTGGTTGCAAAAATTGGGAAGCATTTTGCAAGATGTATGGTTTTGATGAGGGTATGCTTGTCACCATGGATCTTGGTGATCCTGGCATCGACCAAGACAATATCGACATTTGGGTCCTTGTTGATACGCCTCCAGTTCTACCGCTATGTGAGTTTCTCAAACATAGTTAATTATTAACTAATCTATATTGTTTATTTCAAAATAGTTGACAACTTATTTCCATTGACAACTTATTTTGATTGTTCAAAAAATGTGCGGAAAATGGTAGACAAAACCCACTACACCGATGGCTCCGAGTTAACTTATCAGGAGAAAAATCATCTGGTCGGATTTTGTACTGATCTTGAGAATTACAATATCTACAATCAAACTCCTCAACATTATGGTCAATACGTGCCACTAGTGCACGTGTTGAACTACGGTAACTACCATGGAGATACCTTGGTAAGATTTTTTACTATTACGACATCCGTGCATCTTTTGCATACTTCTAAAACTAGTACATCATTGCTAACTATGAAGTTATTACTATGTTTTTCGACAGAGAATCCCAGAGGATTGTGTGCCTCATTTGATGTATCAGAATGGCAGCCTTCAAGTTTTGAACTTATATCCAGGTCATCCTACAAATCTCAACTGTCCATACCGGATTTCTAGAAGAAGTGGAGACATGCTAGTCAGAGAATGGAAAAAATGTATGGACAGTCGTAAGGAGGTTCTTGGAAGCAAAAGGAAGCGCCGCGCAAGAATTGGAGACAGGATGATCTCCATTCTCCATAATGGAGAGTCAGGGTCTATATTGTTTTATGCTATTTTACCTTAAATAGGGTATTTTAGGTCCTGCCTAATACTGATGATCATGTGCTAAGAACAATTAAGTAGGGTTGCTTCGATGACTATCAGGATGATGGTCGTATGACTTGTTATTAATAACGAGTAGAAGTTGTATGATGATGATTAGTAGGACTTGTTAGGATTAGTATTAATTTCGACAAACTCGCTACTCGCGGTCTCGAGACTTGTAATGTTCTATCTTTGTTCGGTCTTTTGATTTCGGAGACTAATATGATGAATTGTATTCGGAGACTAAACTTCTATTGTATTCGATGAATCTGCTGTTGCTGTGTGGTGCTGTTTATATTCTGTCCAATAATATATTTTGTAATCTGTGCAAATATCAGAAAAGAAAAAAAATCCCTAATATACATACTAATGGCGCATCACCCAGACGTGCGCCATTAGTATGCCAAAGGATACTAATGGCGCATCACCCACCAGTGCGCCATTAGTATGTCAAAGCACATGCCCACGGGGAGGCATACTAATGGCGCACCGGGGCCTATACTAATGGCGCACTGCCTGGTGCGCCATTAGAGTACCAGATACTAATGGCGCACCGCTGGTAGTGCACATGGTATTCTCCATCTTTATCGATCGTGTGGTCAAAAAAGAATGCCGCCAATTCCTCTTAAATTGCTCGCATGCGATCTGGTGCTAGGAGTTCATCCCGCATCCGAAACATCTAATTTGAAGAAGGGTGTCAATACATATATATGAATGAATGAAACTCAACACAAATGATGGTAATAAAATAAAATTGTGAATATTATTGCTTACGCACTTCATATTGTTTTTTAGAGTAGCCCCGCTCACAGGTCGTGTGGCGGATGGACTCACAAACGTAGTATCCATAGTAATTATTCCCGGCTTCCTGCCACAACCACTTTACAAGAAATAGAGGTCAATCAAACTGATAAGCAAGCATGCTAAATTGTATTGATGAAACTAGCGCTTGAATCACTAGGAGATGCATGGAACATGCTAGTAGTACTTACTTTCGGGTGTTTAAATTGCAGCTTCTTCGGCAGTCCCGGAGCTTTTGAGGTGAAGTTTTTCCAAATCCTGCCAGACAAAGAAAACAATTACTTGATATCAAGAAAGGAACAAAGTTGCCGATATGGTGCGATAATGATCGATTGAACTTACTTCTCAAGCATTTCAGTCATGTCCGCATACTCCTGGGGATCTTTTCGTCTCGAGTCTAAGACGGTTACTAGTCCCTACTCAAGCTTAATCTCTAGGAGAATATAGTGGAACCTGCGCACACATGCATAACTCATCAATTACATTACTATAACCTCGACTAATAAGGGAAACCGAATGTGCACAAGATAGTAACACTCACTTGAAATTGTAAGGAAAGAGTATTATAGCTTTGTTTTGATTTAATACCAACGATCGTAGCATGTTGCCCTCAGTATCTTTGGCCTGAAATTCAACCGTATATGCATCTATGAGATTTGTGTTAATGAACCCAATATCACCGATTTGTCTTTTCTTCGGCGATCTTCAATCTGCATAATATAGTGAGGATAATTATATATACATGCAATGAAAGAGCTGACCTATATATAGAGACTTAATGACAGAAGTAGTACTTACAGACAGTAGCAAGTGACCGTTAATTTATCGAGGGCCTGTTAATTGAAAAACTGGAAGAACTCCTCAAATGGAACATTCAACAGATCAATTCCATCGAGGTCATGCCCCTCTTTAACTCTCAGCGTCAAAGTATTCATCCCCCCAGACTCTCTGTAGGTTTTCATGTACCAATCATGGAATCTTCGCATCATCGTTGTTAGAGATCTTTCATCTTTGACGAGAGGCTTCCCGTAATGGTATCTATGTTCGTCCACCTCCAAGAAATCATAATGTACATCGTCGGGCAGGTAATCTCCAAGATTGGTATTGGGCAAAATCACCAGATGATTAGCGACGAAATCGCTAGACACCTTGAGCGTGGGGCACGATTGGTTCGCTTGTTCGCCGAGCTGGGCAATTTTTTTCCCAGCTCGTCGTTCTATTAACCTTTGATCACTGATAGTACTTCCCGACCGCTCCGCTTCGGTATATGACCTTTCAATAATGCGCTCATAGTTGCCTTTCGGCGGAGACTTTGGTGGTTTCTTCAGGGCATCCACAGTGCGCTTCGCTTTCACCGGATCTATCTTCTCCTCCGGAGGTAGATGTTTCTTTGCTTTCACCCCTTCAAAGAAGTCCCTCACTTGGGTTTGACAGATCTCCGCGTTATCCTCCACAGTCCTCTCGTATGGTAACTTCTCTAGAGGCTTGAGAGATGGATCGAATCTGTATTGCCTCCCGCCTCTGGCTGTACTGCTAGACACCAAAGCAGATGGAGCGGCTGCGGCTGTCTTCTTTCCTTGCTTACGAGGCGGAGGAGAAGGACTACGACGCACCAGAGCAGCCGGAGCGGCGGCAGGTCTCTTCCGCCCTTGCCGATGAGGCGGAGAAGGAGGAGGCTGGCTGCTCAGGCGCGCCGGCGCAGGCAGAGAAGGAGGCGGAGTGCCCTGATCACTCGCCGGAGGAGGAGGCGGAGGAGGAGGAGGAGTGCCATGACTCGCCGGAGGAGGAGGAGGAGGAGGCGGAGGCATCCAGTTTGGAAGGTTGATGAGCTCCTTCTGCCATAGGCATGGAGTCTTCAGAGCAGAACCCAGCCGAGTCTCCCCTTCACCGGTAGGGTGGTCAAGCTTGAGGTCCTCAAATCCCTCTGTTATTTCGTCCACCGTCACCTTAGCATATCCTTCTGGAATTGGACGGCAGTGAAAAGTTGCGTCGGGTTCATGAGGTCGAACAGAGCCAACATCCGCCTTGACTTTGAAGTTCTGCCATTGTGTCATAAGGTGGAAATGTTGAGACTCCGTGATAGCATCCATGAGGTAGCTAGCAGGAGCCGTGAAGACAGGCTCCAACTGAAGCAAGTCGGTGGAAGCCACGCTGCTTCTCCGCTGAGATGGCGGGGTAGCTTCGGCAGGTCGCTTGATGCGAACTGCTTCTCGTTCCTCTATCCCTTGTACCCTTGCGTGCAGCGCCTGGAGTTGGGTCTGCTCCACTTTCTTCCTCCTCTCCTGGCATTTGTAACCGCCTGTGTCCGGAAACCCAGCCTTCCACGAAACGGAGCCTGGCGTGCCTCGTGTCCGTCCAGGGTGCTCAGGATTCCCGAGGGCCATTGTGAGCTCGTCGTTCTCTATGTCTAGAACGAACGTCCCTTGCTGCGCTGCATCGATATACTGCTGAAGCTTCATGACAGGTATTCGTAGTTGCTCGTTTGTCCAAACGCACTTCCCTGTTACAGGGTCCAAGGTTCCGCCAACACCGAAGAACCAAGTCCGGCAACGGTCTGGCCAGTTCAATGTCTCTGGTTCGTCCCCTTTATCAACCAGGTCATTCTCAGCCTTGGCCCACACCGGCCGGGCTATGAGGTAGCCACCTAACCCCATGCAATGGTGAAGCTTCTTCTTCGCAGCATTTTTCTTGTTTGTCGCTGACATCTTCTTACTCTTGTCCGATGTCTTGTGGGCCACAAATGCGGGCCAGTGATCTCTGATCTTCTCATACCGGCCGGTGAATTCTGGTGTCTTTTCTTGGTCGACAAACGATGTTTTCAGCTCATTCTTCCACCTCCTGAATAGTTCTGCCATCTTCTTAAGAGCATCAGACTTGATCAATTGCTCTTTAACTGGCTTCTCCCGATCCTCCTCTGGCGGTAGGGTGAAATTTGCCTTCAGCGCAGTCCAAAGATCATCTTTCTGCATATCGTTCACATAAGACACCTCAGGGTCTTCCTTAGCCGGCTTACACCATTGGTGGATGCTGATCGGGATCTTGTCCCTAACAAGAACCCCGCACTGAGCAGCAAATGTTTCCTTTGTCCGGATGGGTTCAATCGGTTGGCCATCGCGCGTGATTGCTGTGATCTCAAACCTTTCATCCGAGCGCAACTTTTTCTTCGGGCCTCGTCTCCTTACCGAAGTTGTGCTCGATCCGGAGGGCTAGAAAAAAGAAGAAAGACGACAGTTAATTAATATGTGTACATACCAAAACAATGAATGCATCAATTAGCTAGTCAGCACTGGCTTAACTAATATATATACCTGGCCGGACTCTGTTCGGTCACCGGAGCCGTCATCACGGTCTCCTTCTTACACCGGCATTGGGTCACCGGAGCCATCATAATCATGTCTTTCCTCCTCCATTGTTCGATCACCGTAGCCTGCTTCTTCACCCTGTCCTTCCAGACCATCATTGTCGTTAAGATACGACAAGACATCACCTCCAGCTAAGATTATGTCCCCCAACACCTCTTCTGCTGCCTCGTCTTGTCCGTGCTCCATTGTTTCTGCAAATATTACAACATGGCAATTATTGTACAAACATGAAGCAGGTGGATATATTAGTGGCAAAGGTAGACCTAGCTACCTAATCACAACAAAGGAATCATATTAGTGGCCTCGACGCTTCTCCCGGGTTTGGGGTGGCCTCGGCAACGCTTCAAGGGTTCGGGGTGGCCTCGACGACAACGCTATTTTAACTTGGTAAATTTGGGTGGCCTCGGCAACCTCTCGACCCCTCGGCCCCTCGACGACCCTCAAACCCTCGACCCCTCGACCATCAACCCCTCGACCCTCGACCCATCGGCCCCTCGACGACCCGTGGCCCCTCGGCGACCCTCGAACCCACGGCCCCTCGATGACTCTCGACCCTCGACCCCTCGACCATCGGCCCATCGGCGACCCTCGACCCCTCGAACCTCGACCCCTCGACCCTCGAACCCTTGACCCTCGACCCCTCGATCCTCGTCCCCTCAGCGACCCTTGACCCCCGACCCCTCGACCCTCGGCCCCTCGGCCCCTCGACGACGCTTGAACCCTCGACCCTGGACCCTCGAACCCTCAGCGACCCTCGACCCTCTACCCTAGCTATTTCCCGACCCTCGCCCCCTCGAACCCTCGTCGACCCCCTCCCTCCCTCATGCCGAAGTTATCGGGGAGGGGTATATCGAGCCCCCCCCTCACGTTGAAGTTATCGGGGAGGGGTATATCGACAACGACATACCCGATAAAAAAATAAGAAGACGAAGAAGAAGAAAAAAGAGGAGAAGAATAAAGGAATAGAGGAGAAGATCGAAGAAAAAAAAGAGGAGAAGATGAAAGGAATAGAGGAGAAGAAGAAAAAATAGAATATTTTTTCTTCTTCTTCTCCTTTTCTTTTTCTTCTTTTTTCCTCTTCTTATTTATTTCTCCTCTTCTTCCTCTCCTCTTCTTCTCCTTTCTTTCTCTTCTTATTTTCCTTTTTCCTCTCCTTCTTTTTCTTCTTCTTCCTTCTTAATATCACTTAGCAACTTTTGCAACGATAGGGGGGGTGCTCCTGTGGTCTAAAATCGGTCTATGCACGATAGAAAATTCTGAAAAAATACATCTATGATCCCTCATACATACATACATACAAAAAATACATCTAAAAAAAGAGGAGAAGAAGAAAAAAAGAGGAAAAGAAGAAGATGAAAAAATAGAAGAAAAAAAGAGGATTTCTATTTTTTTCTTCTTCTCCTCTATTCCTTCTTCTTCTCCTTTTTTGTTCTACTTCCTCTTCTTATTTTTTTTCTCCTCTTCTTCTCCTTCTTCCTTCTTCCTCTTTTCTTCTTTTTCCTTATTTTCCTTTTTCGTTGATGACCCTAACCCTAAACAGTACAACTTCCCCGACGTCCCCGCCTCTCTCATGACCAAAAAAAATCTATGAATAAAAAAAACATCATATTCTATGAACAAAAAAACATTATATTTCATCCACATCCATGCATACATCATATATATGATCATCTATGAACAAAAACAACATCATATTCTATAAAAAATCATCATATATATGAACAAAAACAATTATGATAACAAGCATATATATCATCATATATATGAAAAAAAAACAAGCATATATATCATCTTATATATGAAAAAAAGGACAGGGGCACCGGCCGGACCAAGGTGAGGAGGGGCGCGGGGTCGGCGGTGAGGACGCCGACGGGGCAGGGGGCGCGCGCTTGGGATAGGGGCGACGGCGACGAAGGGGGCGGGGCAGGGCGACGGCGACGACGGGAGCGGGCCAGGCGGCGCGCGTCGGGGCAGGGCCGGGGCGGTGCGCGTCGGGGCAGGGGCGGCGAGCTGCGACAGCGTCGGGCAAGGGGCGCGGGCGACGGCGATAACGGGCACGGGCGACGGCGACGACGGGCACGGGCGACGGCGATAGCGACGGCGGGGGCGGCGGGCGGGGGCGGGGCAGCCTGGCGGCGTCGATGTCATCGGCTCTTCGGGGCGGCAACTGCGAGATGAGATGTGAAATTTTCCTAAGTGTTGGCTTATATAGCCACACCTTTGGTCCCGGTTGGTAGCACCAACCGGGACCAAAGCCCCCTTTAGTCCCGGTTGGTGCCACCAACCGGGACCAAAGGTCTCTTTTCAGCAGCCCAAAGGGCGGGAAACAGGGGCCTTTGGTCCCGGTTGGTGGTACCAACCGAGACTAAAGGGGGGGCATTGGTACCGGTTGGTGCCACGAAACGGGACCAAAGGGGGGCATTGGTTCCGGTTCGTGCCACCCACCGAGACCAAAGACCTTGTGCTGGCGCGGTGTGGTGGGAAGTTTAGTCCCACCTCGCTAGCTGAGAGAGCTCAGCACCTGTTTATAAGATGCGTTGCGGCTCAGGTGCTGAGCCCCCCTCTAATATGCAGGCAGTACTTGCCTACCCGTGTCACTGCCATGTTGGGCCTATTGGGCCTGCGGGCCTGCATCCTGGCCCATGTACAGATGGGTTTCTAATCGTATGCATGCCGTGTGGCCCATTAGGTCAGAATAATTATAAACTTTCTGTTACTCCATTAGTTTCCAAATTTGATTAATTTAAATTTTAATTCTTTGAAATTTGTGTGAATCACTAGTTTGTGAATAACTTCACTATAAAAATATATTTTGAGTGATGCTTTTTCCTGCTATTTAATATTACTGCGTTTTATCATTATATTCAAAAACAGATTTTGTTATTTTAGTTTCTATCAAAAAAATTCTTTATGAAAATTCTTTTTGCTACTAAAGTTTCTAACAAAAAAATCTTTATGATAATCCTTTCTTCTTTTCATGTTTTGAACAGAAAATACTTTGATAATTTTAGTTGCATAAATGTTATGCAATTTTAGTTTAAAAAATACTAGAGGTTTATAAAAGCTTTTTAGTTGATTCCTTTTGCTATTCGAGTTTTATAAAAGTTATTTAGTTGATTTTCTTTTTGCCATTAAAGAATATTATAGTTTTGTTTTAGTTGATCATAACAGAATATTTTAATTAATTATTTTTAGTTCATTCTTTTAGCTATTAGTTCATTTTTGTTTTGTATTAGTTCGTTCTTTTTTTATATTAGTTCATTCTTTGAGCTAAATGACCCTGAAATTGAAAAGCACTACAAATAAACTCTGAACAGGTTTAAAGTTGGCATGGTATAATCATTTCACCCACATAGCATGTGCTAAAAAGTTGAGAGGGTTATGGGAAAAACTGGATGCACTTCGTGTAAAAAATGGACAATCTCTTTCGAAGTATCATGGTTTCGGACGAAAACTCATCTGTTACAAAGGGATTTCATTTTTTCGAACTTATTTGAACTCTAGACTTTTTGTGTGTTCAAAATGCACCATTCAAAGCCACATCGTCAATTTCAACCCTTTCTTACTTCATTTGTTATTTTTCATGCATTTACTGATTTTTTTAGCTATAAGACCCTGAAATTGAAAAGCATTTCAAATGAACTCTGAAAAGGTTGAAAGTTGGCATGGTATCATCATTTCACCCACATAGCATGTGCTAAAAAGTTGAGAGGGTTATGGGAAAAACTGGATTCACTTCGTGTACAACATGGACAATCCCTTTCAAAGTATCAGGGTTTCATACGGAAACTCATCTGTTACAACAGGCATCTCAAATGAACTACGAAAAGGTTGAAAGTTGGCATGGTATCATCATAATAGTTGTGGAGAGAAAGTCTTCACTTATTTTCGCTTGTGTGCTTTGCTTATTGCGCCGTAACCATGGATATTCTTCATCGTTTATCAGGATGATTGGGTCAGCCTTGACTTTGAAAGGAGGAATTTCATGAAACTTTTCATAATCTTCAGACATGTCTGTCTTGCCCTCCACTCCCACGATGTCCCTTCCTGAAAGAACTATGTGGCGCTTTGGCTCATCGTATGATGTATTCGCTTCCTTATCTTTTCTTTTTCTCAGTTTGGTAGACATGTCCTTCACATAGATAACCTGTGCCACATCATTGGCTAGGACGAACGGTTCGTCAGTGTACCCAAGATTGTTTAGATCCACTGTTGTCATTCCGTACTGTGGGTCTACCTGTACCCCGCCTCCTGACAGATTGACCCATTTGCACTTAAACAAAGGGACCTTAAAATCATGTCCGTAGTCAAGTTCCCATATGTCCACTATGTAACCATAATATGTGTCCTTTCCCCTCTCGGTTGCTGCATCAAAGCGGACACCGCTGTTTTGGTTGGTGCTCTTTTGATCTTGGGCGATCGTGTAAAATGTATTCCCATTTATCTCGTATCCTTTGTAAGTCAATACAGTCGAAGATGGTCCCCTGGACAACGAGTACAGCTCGTCACAAACAGTGTTGTCACCTCTGAGACGTGTTTCCAACCAACTGCTAAAAGTCCTGATGTGTTCACATGTAATACAGTCGTCACACTGCTCCGGGTGTTTGGAGCGCAGACTGTTCTTGTGTTCATCGACATACGGGGTCACCAAGGTAGAGTTCTGTAGAACTGTGTAGTGTGCTTGAGACCAAGAATGCCCGTCCCTGCATATTATTGAGTCCGCTCCTAGCGTGCCTTTTCCAGTCAGTCTCCCGTCATACCGCGATTTAGGGAGACCTATCTTCTTAAGGCCAGGAATGAAGTCAACACAAAACCCAATGACATCCTCTGTTTGATGGCCCATGGAGATGCTTCCTTCTGTCCTAGCACGGTTACGGACATATTTCTTTAGGACTCCCATGAACCTCTCAAAGGGGAACATATTGTGTAGAAATACGGGGCCCAGAATGACAATCTCGTCGACTAGATGAACTAGGACGTGTGTCATGATATTGAAGAAGGATGGTGGGAACACCAGCTCGAAACTGACAAGACATTGCACCACATCACTCCTTAGCCTTGGTATGATTTATGGATCGATCACCTTCTGAGAGATTGCATTGAGGAATGCACATAGCTTCACAATGGCTAATCGGACGTTTTCCGGTAGAAGCCCCCTCAATGCAACCGGAAGCAGTTGCGTCATAATCACGTGGCAGTCATGAGACTTTAGGTTCTGGAACTTTTTCTCTGGAATATTTATTATTCCCTTTATATTCGACGAGAAGCCAGTCGGGACCTTCATACTAAGCAGGCATTCAAAAAAGATTTCCTTCTCTTCTTTGGTAAGAGCGTAGCTGGCAGGACCTTCATACTGCTTTGGAGGCATGCCGTCTTTTTCGTGCAAACATTGCAGGTCCTCCCGTGCCTCGGGTGTATCTTTTGTCTTGCCATACACGCCCAAGAAGCCTAACAGGTTCACGCAAAGGTTCTTCGTCACGTGCATCACGTCGATTGAAGAGCGTACCTCTAGGTCTTTCGAGTAGGGTAGGTCCCAAAATATAGATTTCTTCTTCCACATGGGTCCGCGTCCCTCAGCGTCATTCGGAACAGCTAGTTCGCCGGGACCCTTTGAAGGAAATATGCCCTAGAGGCAATAATAAAGTTATTATTTATTTCCTTATATCATGATAAATGTTTATTATTCATGCTAGAATTGTATTAACCGGAAAAATGATACATGTGTGAATACATAGACAAACAGAGTGTCACTAGTATGCCTCTACTTGACTAGCTCGTTGATCAAAGATGGTTATGTTTCCTAGCCATAGACATGAGTTGTCATTTGATTAACGGGATCACATCATTAGGAGAATGATGTGATTGACTTGACCCATTCCGTTAGCTTAGCACTCGATCGTTTAGTATGTTGCTATTGCTTTCTTGATGACTTATACATGTTCCTATGACTATGAGATTATGCAACTCCCGTTTACCAGAGGTACACTTTGTGTTCTACCAAACGTCACAACGTAAATGGGTGATTATAAAGGTGCTCTGCAGGTGACTCCGAAGGTACTTGTTGGGTTGGCGTATTTCGAGATTAGGATTTGTCACTCCGATTGTCGGAGAGGTATCTCTGGGCCCTCTCGGTAATGCACATCACTTAAGCCTTGCAAGCATTGCAACTAATGAGTTTGTTGCGAGATGATGTATTACGGAACGAGTAAAGAGACTTGCCGGTAACGAGATTGAACTAGGTATTAAGATACCGACGATCGAATCTCGGGCAAGTAACATACCGATGACAAAGGGAACAACGTATGTTGTTATGCGGTTTGACCGATAAAGATCTTCGTAGAATATGTGCGAGCCAATATGGGCATCCAGGTCCCGCTATTGGTTATTGACCGGAGACGTGTCTCGGTCATGTCTACATAGTTCTCGAACCCGTAGGGTCCGCACGCTTAACGTTACGATGACAGTTTTATTATGAGTTTATGAGTTTTGATGTACCGAAGGAGTTCGGAGTCCTGGATGAGATCGGGGACATGACGAGGAGTCTCGAAATGGTTGAGACGTAAAGATCGATATATTGGACGACTATATTCGGATATCGGAAAGGTTCCGAGTGATTCGGTTATTTTTCGGAGTACTGGAGAGTTACGGGAATTCGTATTGGGCCTTAATGGGCCATTCGGGAAAGGAGAGAAAGGCCCCAAAGGGTGGCCGCACCCCTCCCCATGGACTAGTCCGAATTGGACTAGGGAGGGGGGGCGCCCCCTTCCTTCCTTCTCCTTCTCCCTTCCCTTCTCCTACTCCAACAAGGAAAGGAAGAGTCCTACTCCCGGTGGGAGTAGGACTCCCCCCCTTGGCGCGCCCTCGTCCTAGGCCGGCCGCCTCCCCCCCTTACTCCTTTATATACGGGGGCAGGGGGGCACCCCATAGACACAACAATTGATCAACGATCTCTTAGCCGTGTGCGGTGCCCCCCTCCACCATATTACACCTCGATAATATCGTAGCGGTGCATAGGCGAAGCCCTGCGTCGGTAGAACATCATCATTGTCACCACGCCGTCGTGCTGACGAAACTCTCCCTCAACACTCGGCTGGATCGGACTTCGAGGGACGTCATCGAGCTGAACGTGTGCAGAACTCGGAGGTGCCGTGCGTTCGGTACTTGATCGGTCGAATCGTGAAGACGTACGACTACATCAGCCGCGTTGTGTTAACGCTTCCGCTTTCGGTCTACGAAGGTACGTGGACAACACTCTCCCCTCTCGTTGCTGTGCATCACCATGATCTTGCGTGTGCGTAGGAAATTTTTGAAATTACCACGTTCCCCAACAGTGGTATCAGAGCCTGGTTTTATGCGTAGATGTCGTATGCACGAGTAGAACACAAGTGAGTTGTGGGCGATATAAGTCATACTGCTTACCAGCATGTCATACTTTGGTTCGGCGGTATTGTGAGATGAAGTGGCCCGGACCGACATTACGCGTACGCTTACGCGAGACTGGTTTCACCGTTGCGAGCACTCGTTGCTTAAAGGTGACTGGCGGGTGTCTGTCACTCTCACTTTACTTGAACCGAGTGTGGCTACGCCCGGTCCTTGCGAAGGTTAAAACAGCACCAACTTGACAAACTATCGTTGTGGTTTTGATGCGTAGGTAAGAACGGTTCTTGCTAAGCCCGTAGCAGCCACGTAAAACTTGCAACAACAAAGTAGAGGACGTCTAACTTGTTTTTGCAGGGCATGTTGTGATGTGATATGGTCAAAGCATGATGCTAAATTTATTGTATGAGATGATCATGTTTTGTAACCGAGTTATCGGCAACTGGCAGGAGCCATATGGTTGTCGCTTTATTGTATGCAATGCAATCGCCCTGTAATGCTTTACATTATCACTAAGCGGTAGCGATAGTCGTAGAAGCATAAGATTGGCGAGACGACAACGATGCTATGATGGAGATCAAGGTGTCGCGCCGGTGACGATAGTGATCATGACGGTGCTTCGGAGATGGAGATCACAAGCACAAGATGATGATGGCCATATCATATGACTTATATTGATTGCATGTGATGTTTATCTTTTATGCATCTTATCTTGCTTTGATTGACGGTAGCATTATAAGATGATCCCTCACTAAATTATCAAAGTATAAGTGTTCTCCCTGAGTATGCACCGTTGCGAAAGTTCTTCGTGCTGAGACACCACGTGATGATCGGGTGTGATAGGCTCTACGTTCAAATACAACGGGTGCAAAACAGTTGCACACGCGGAATACTCAGGTTAAACTTGACGAGCCTAGCATATAGCAGATATGGCCTCGGAACATGGAGACCGAAAGGTCGAGCATGAATCATATAGTAGATATGATTAACATAATGATGTTCACCGTTGAACCTACTCCATCTCACGTGATGATCGGACATGGTTTAGTTGATATGGATCACGTAATCACTTAGAGGATTAGAGGGATGTCTATGTAAGTGGGAGTTCTTAAGTAATATGATTAATTGAACTTAAATTTATCATGAACTTAGTCCTAATAGTATTTTGCAAATTTTGTTGTAGATCAATAGCTCGCGTTGTTGCCTCCCTGTGTTTATTTTTGATATGTTCCTAGAGAAAATGTATGTTGAAAGATGTTAGTAGCAAAGATGCGGATTGGATCCGTGATCTGAGGATTATCCTCATTGCTGCATAGAAGAATTATGTCCTTGATGCACCGCTAGGTGACAGACCTATTGCGGGAGCAGATGCGGACGTTATGAACATTTGGCTAGCTCAATATGATGACTACTTAATAGTTTAGTGCACCATGCTTAACGGCTTATAATCGGGACTTCAAAGACGTTTTGAACGTCATGGACCATATGAGATGTTCCAAGAGTTGAAGTTAATATTTCAAGCAAATACCCGAGTTGAGAGATATGAAGTCTCCAACAAGTTCTATAGCTAAAAGATGGAGGAGAATAGCTCAAGCAGTGAGCATGTGCTCAGATTGTCTAGGTACTACAATCGCTTGAATCAAGTGGGAGTTAATCTTTCAGATAAAATAGTGATTGACAGAATTCTCTAGTCACCATCACCAAGTTAGTAGAACTTCGTGATGAACTATAGTATGCAAGGGATGACGAAAGTAATTCCCGAGCTCTTCGTGATGCTGAAATCGACGAAGGTAGAAATCAAGAAAAACATCAAGTGTTGATGGTTGACGAGACCACTAGTTTCAAGAAAAGGGCAAAGGGAAGAAGGGGAACTTCAAGAATTATGACAAGCAAGTTGCTGCTCAAGTGAAGAAGCCTAAGTCTGGTCCTAAGCCTGAGACTAAGTGCTTCTACTGCAAAGGGACTAGTCACTGGAAGCGGAACTACCCCAACTATTTGGTGGATAAGAAAGGATGGTAAAGTGAACAAAGGTATATTTGATATACAGATTATTGATGTGTATTATACTAGTGTTCGTAGCAACCCCTCAGCATTTGATATTGGTTTAGTTGCTAAAGAGTAGTAACTCGAAACGGGAGTTGCATAATGAACAGAAACTAGTTAAGGATGAAGTGACGATGTGTATTGGAAGTGGTTCCAAGATTGATATGATCATCATCGCACACTCCCTATACTTTCGGGATTAGTGTTGAACCTAAATAAGTATTATTTGGTGTTTGCGTTGAGCATGAATATGATTTGATCATGTTTATTGCAATACGGTTATTCATTTAAGTTAGAGAATAATTGTTGTTCTGTTTACATGAATAAAACCTTATATGGTTACACACCCAATGAAAATGGTTCATTGGATCTCGATCGTAGTGATACACATATTCATAATATTGAAGTCAAAAGATGCAAAGTTAATAATGATAGTGCAACTTATTTGTGGCACTGCCGTTTAGGTCATATTGGTGTAAAGCGCATGAAGAAACTCCATGCTGATGGGATTTTGGAATCACTTGATTATGAATCACTTGATGCTTGCGAACCATGCCTTATGGGCAAGATGACTAAGACTCCGTTCTCCGGAACAATGAAGCGAGCAACTGACTTATTGGAAATAATACATACTGATGTATGCGATCCGATGAGTGTTGAGGCTCACGGCGGGTATCGTTATTTTCTGACCTTCACAGATGATTTGAGCAGATATGGGTATATCTACTTGATGAAACATAAGTCTGAAGCATTTGAAAAGTTCAAAGAATTTCAGAGTGAAGTGGAAAATCATCGTGACAAGAAAAAGGTTTCTATGATTTGATCGCGGAGACAAATATTTGAGTTACGAGTTTGGTCTTCAATTAAAACAATGTGGAATAGTTTCACAAATTCGTGCCACCTGGAACACCACAGCATAATGGTGTGTCCGAACGTCATAACCGTACTTTATTGGATATAGTGCAATCTATGATGTTTCTTACCGATTTACCACTATAGTTTTGGGGTTATGCATTAGAGACAGTTGCATTCACGTTAAATAGGGCACCATCTAAATCCGTTGAGACGACACCGTATGAACTATGGTTTCGCAAGAAACCTAAGCTGTCGTTTCTTAAAGTTTGGGGTTGCGATGCTTATAAGAAAAAGTTTCATCCTGAGAAGCTCAAACCCAAATCGGAGAAATGTGTCTTCATAGGATACCCAAAGGAGACAATTGGGTACACCTTCTATCATAGATCCGAAGGCAAGATATTCATTGCTAAGAATGGATCCTTTCTAGAGAAGGAGTTTCTCTTGAAAGAAGTGAGTGGGAGGAAAGTAGAACTTGATGAGGTAACTGTACCTGCTCCCTTATTGGAAAGTAGTTCATCTTAGAAATCTGTTCCTGTGACTACTACGCCAATTAGTGAGGAAGCTAATGATGATGATCATTTAACTTCAGATCAAGTTACTACCGAACCTCGTAGGTAAACCAGAGTGAGATCCGCACCAGAGTGGTACGGTAATCCTGTTCTGGAGGTCATGTTACTTGACCATGACGAACCTACAAACTATGAGGAAGCGATGGTGAGCCCAGATTCCGCAAAATGGCTTGAGGCCATGAAATCTGAGATGGGATCCATGTATGAGAACAAAGTATGGACTTTGATTGACTTGCCCAATGATCGGCGAGCCATAAAAAATAAATGGATCTTCAAGAGGAAGACGGACGCTGATAGTAGTGTTACTATCTACAAAGCTAGACTTGTCGGAAAAAGGTTTTTGACAAAGTTCAAAGTGTTGAATACGATGAGATTTTCTCACTCGCAGCGATGCTTAAGTCTGTCCGAATCATGTTAGCAATTGCCGCATTTTATGAAATCTGGCAAATGGATAAACAAAACTGCATTCCTTAATGGATTCATTAAAGAAGAGTTGTATATGATGCAACCAGAAGGTATTGTTAATCCTAAAGGTGCTAACAAAATATGCAAACTCCAGCGATCCATCTATGGACTGGTGCAAGCATCTCGGAGTTGGAATATACGCTTTGATAAGTTGATCAAAGCATATAGTTTTATACAGACTTGCGGTGAAGCCTGTATTTACAAGAAAGTGAGTGGGAGCACTACAGCATTTCTGATAAGTATATGTGAATGACATATTGTTGATCAGAAATAATGTAGAATTATTCTGCAAAGCATAAAGGAGTGTTTGAAAGGAGTTTTTCAAAGAAAGACCTCGGTGAAGCTGCTTACATATTGAGCATCAAGATCTATAGAGATAGATCAAGACGCTTGATAAGTTTTTTCAATGAGTACATACCTTGACAAGATTTTGAAGTAGTTCAAAATGGAACAGTCAAAGAAAGAGTTCTTGCCTGTGTTACAAGGTGTGAAATTGAGTAAGACTCAAAGCCCGACCATGGCAGAAGATAGAAAGAGAATGAAAGTCATTCCCTATGCCTTGGCCATAGGTTCTATAAAGTATGCCATGCTGTGTACCAGATCTATTGTATACCCTACACTGATTTTGGCAAGGGAGTACAATAGTGATCTAGGAGTAGATCACTTGACAGCGGTCAAAATTATCCTTAGTGGAATAAGGATATGTTTCTCGATTATGGAAGAGACAAAAGGTTCGTCGTAAAGGGTTACGTCGATGCAAGTTTTTGACACTAATCTAGATGACTCTAAGTCTCGGTCTAGATACATATTGAAAGTGGGAGCAATTAGCTAGAGTAGCTCCGTGCAGAGCATTGTAGACATAGAAATTTTCAAAATACTTACGGATCTGAATGTGACAGACCCATTGACTAATATTATCGCACAAGCAAAACATGATCGCACCTTAGTACTCTTTGGGTGTTAATCACATAGCGATGTGAACTAGATTACTGACTCTAGTAAACCCTTTGGGTGTTGGTCACATGACGATGTGAACTATGGGTGTTAATCACATGGTGATGTGAACTATTGATGTTAAATCACATGGCGATATGAACTAGATTATTGACTCTAGTGCAAGTGCGAGACTGAAGGAAATATGCCCTAGGGGCAATAATAAAGTTATTATTTATTTCCTTATATCATGATAAATGTTGATTATTCATGCTAGAATTGTATTAACCGGAAACATGATACATGTGTGAATACATAGACAAACAGAGTGTCACTAGTATGCCTCTACTTGACTAGCTCGTTGATCAAAGATGGTTATGTTTCCTAGACATAGACATGAGTTGTAATTTGATTAACGGGATCACATCATTAGGAGAATGATGTGATTGACTTGACCCATTCCGTTAGCTTAGCACTGGATCATTTAGTATTTTTGCTATTGCTTTCTTCATGACTTATACATGTTCCTATGACTATGAGATTATGCAACTCCCGTTTACTAGAGGAACACTTTGTGTGCTACCAAACGTCACAACATTCCGTTAGCTTAGCACTCGATCGTCCAAGCATTGCAACTAATGAGTTTGTTGCGAGATGATGTATAACGGAACGAGTAAAGAGACTTGCCGGTAACGAGATTGAACTAGGTATTAAGATACCGATGACAAAGGGAACAACGTATGTTGTTATGTGGTTTGACCGATAAAGATCTTCGTAGAATATGTAGGAGCCAATATGGGCATCCAAGTCCCGCTATTGGTTATTGACTGGAGACGTGTCTCGGTCATGTCTACATAGTTCTCGAACCCGTAGGGTCCGCATGCTTAACATTACGATGATAGTTTTATTATGAGTTTGTGAGTTTTGATGTACCGAAGGAGTTCGGAGTCCCGGATGAGATCGGGGACATGACGAGGAGTCTCGAAATGGTTGAGACGTAAAGATCGATATATTGGACGACTATATTTGGACATCGGAAAGGTTCCAAGTGATTCGGGTATTTTTTGGAGTACCGGAGAGTTACGGGAAATCGTATTGGGCCTTAATGGGCCATACGGGAAAGGAGAGAAAGGCCCCAAAGGGTGGCCGCACCCCTCCCCATGGACTAGTCCGAATTGGACTAGGGAGGGGGGGGGCGCCCCCTTCCTTCCTTCTCCTTCTCCCTTCCCTTCTCCTACTCCAACAAGGAAAGGAGAAGTCCTACACCCGGTGGGAGTAGGACTCCCCCCCTTGGCGCGCCCTCCTCCTAGGCCGGCCGCCTCCCCCCTTGCTCCTTTATATACGGGGGCAGGGGGGCACCCCATAGACACAACAATTGATCAATGATCTCTTAGCCGTGTGCGGTGCCCCCCTCCACCATATTACACCTCGATAATATCGTAGCGGTGCTTAGGCGAAGCCCTGCGTCGGTAGAACATCATCATTGTCACCACGCCGTCGTGCTGACGAAACTCTCCCTCAACACTCGGCTGGATCGGAGTTCGAGGGACGTCATCGAGCTGAACGTGTGCAGAACTCGGAGGTGCCGTGCGTTCGGTACTTGATCGGTCGAATCGTGAAGACGTACGACTACATCAACCGCGTTGTGTTAACGCTTCCGCTTTCGGTCTACGAGGGTACGTGGACAACACTCTCCCCTCTCGTTGCTGTGCATCACCATGATCTTGCATGTGCGTAGGAAATTTTTGAAATTACTACGTTCCCCAACACCCTTTCCAAAGATTACGTGTACATCAGAGACTATAGCAAGTACATGATCACCGGTACGCATGGCGGGCTTCTTCCGGTGATCTGCCTCGCCTTTGAAATGGTTGCCTTTCTTTCGACATTGATGGTTGGTCGTGAGAAATCGACGATGGCCCAGGTACACATTCTTCCTGCATCTGTCCAGGTATATACTTTCGGTGTCAGCTAAACAGTGCGTGCATTCGTGGTATCCCTTGTTTGTCTATCCTGAAAGTTTACTGAGAGTGGGCCAATCGTTGATGGTTACAAACAGCAACGCATGCAGGTTAAATTCCTCCTGTTTGTGCTCATCCCACGCATGTACACCGTTTCCATTCCACAACTGTAAAAGTTCTTCAACTAATGGCCTTAGGTACACATCAATGTCGTTGCCGGGTTGCTTAGGGCCTTGGATGAGAATTGGCATCATAATGAACTTCCGCTTCATGCATATCCAAGGAGGAAGGTTATACATACATAGAGTCACGGGCCAGGTGTTGTGATTGCTGCTCTGCTCTGTGAAAGGATTAATGCCATCCGCGTTTAAAGCAAACCATACGTTCCTTGGGTCACCTGCAAACTCAGCCCAGTACTTTCTCTCGATTCTTCTCCACTGCGACCCGTCAGCGGGTGCTCTCAACTTTCCGTCTTTCTTACGGTCCTCACTGTGCCATCGCATCAACTTGGCATGCTCTTTGTTTCTGAACAGCCGTTTCAACCGTGGTATTATAGGAGCATACCACATCACCTTCGCAGGAACCCTCTTGGGGGGTTAATTTAGGTTTTTGTACAAGCTTCAGCTTGTGGCACTAGCAAGCTAGAGGGACGCACGTTTTGATTGTTTTCTTCTTATTGTATCACTTTCTCGCCATATGACTAGAAAGTAACACGATTCCGCTCCAGGATTGCAGGCACGAGGAGGAGTTGCTTGTGTCCACCTCGCCCTTGTGGGCGTGCCGGCGAGTGACGAGGGACGACCAGACGGTGCCGAGCATGTCGAGGACGACGGCCAGACATTCTTGCGGGTTTCCTTGTCCATCATCGTACTACTCACGGCCCATGGTCCTGATGATGGGCAAAATGAGGGTCCTCTCTGTTCACACTAGCTCTATTAGTAGAATGCCCGTATTTTCTATATTTGTATTGTTTTATATAACTATCAATGAATTTTTGACTCCTTCCAATAACATCGCGTCGACACTCTTGTCGACGGATTCTTTCTGAACGTCTAACATAATACATCTTCGTCTTTCTCTTACTCTGAAAAAACCAACATGTATATAAAATACCTCATTTCTATCATCATGTGTAACAAATATATAAAGAAGTACAATTGTTTATATGAATCTCTTTCAGTTGCGCAGGATGCGATGAGTTTTTCAGTTTATCCATCATAAAGCTTTGTCAATCCACATTTTCAAAGCATCATCCAAAGCCATCAGTATTTATCTCTAATATACAACAGTGAATATAAAACACATATTTAATTAAAAAATAAGATCAGCCCATATTTACAATATATATTCATTGATCCGCTGCTCGCTTCAAGCAGGTGACCGTTTCAGTCAGAGTGAGTGGCGTCATGCATATTAATAGAGTGAGTCGCATCCCAGTTTTAATAAACTAGAGGCTCACTGGTAAATCACTTGTTGGTAACTATTCTCCGGAAATGACTTGCTAGGGTATGTCATATTCTTCAGTATATAAAAACGTAATTGACATGCGATGGCCGTATGTAGCAAAAACTACGATGGCCGTGCGATGAGGCAAAATGTGACGCCGATTGTAGCAAAAATGCGAGCGATGTAGCAAAAAACATATTACGTTACCAGAAACACATCTCTTCTCATTAACTGTTGTCACATAAGCAAACTTATATTGGGGTGTGTAATGTTAATATCTAAGCTATTCCCACTATAAGTAGTCTAACAGAGGTCCAATGGAACGCCCAAATCGGAATCCAATTCCAAGTGGTGACCACAAGTGTCAGTATTCAGGATCCGCAATTGCTGCAGCGAGGTCAAGTGGACATGCACACCTGAAACGTGCGTCGCTCAAGCAGCCTGTAGGTGGTCCAACTTAAACCTAGTGCCAATGGGTGACATGGTTACATCATCTATAGATGTGTCACCGGAATACATCATCTACATGCGTCACAGTGTTGATGCATGCAAAAGTTTATCGACTACTCTCTCCATCCACGAAAAAGGATACTTCTGATTTTGAAGTAAGCCACTTTATATATACTTCTCCGATCCAAATTAATATAATTATATTTGTCTAGATACGGATGTATATACTTCTGCTTTGTGACTAGACACATAGGTACCTAGACAAATCTGAGTTAATTAATTTCGGTCGGAGGGAGTATCAAACTTAGTATATCACGAAACTACTTTTCAAAATGGATTTACTGGTACTAATTTGGAGTCATACATGTTTCTATATTTTCCAATAATATTGGTCAAAGATCTTCTTTTAACAAAAATGAAATTTAAAACTATCTACGGACGGAGTAAATAGTAGCGGTATGTAGTAGTACTCCCTCTGTCACAAATTAATTGTATTACTTTTTTTCAGATATGCATCCATCTTTACACACCTTTTTTCATCGGGATACATTCGTATTTAGATGAAGCAGAGGCAAATAACTTGGAACAGAGGGAGTATATCTGAAATCCCAATTAGCGACGGGCCAATAAAGGTTCGTTCACTGATGAGGGGTGCGTTCGTTGTCCTTCATCCCTAAGACTCCCAGCCCTATTACCTTCTGGCGCCTATTTGCCATAATCATGTAGATAAATTTCTAATATCATAATTATTCGGAAAGATCTCAAGGAATATTGCGTGTAGAACAAACTGTTAAAGTTCACAAAAATATTAATCTCTGTTGTCATACCACGTGTGAAGTACATTGCCGAACAATCTATCGACATCGAAAAAAAGACTAATGAATATACCTATATACCTGTTACTAATCATGAACATGCACCTGTTAAAACTCCCAAAGAAAACTGTGGAAATTTGGAGCAAAACAATGCAAAAAACGTGCACCTGTTTGGATAAACATGTACAACTGAATATGTGAGATAAACATTTTTTTGCCTAGTCTTTTGGGATAAGCTCTATCTCTCCAAACCTCCCTGTAATCTCTCTAAATGTTGTAATCACACATATATAATCAACACGAAGACATGCGGCTCATCTATGCCTTTGTGTGTGTAGGGGGGGGGGGGGCTCATCTATGTTACGTTGATGACTAGAAACACTTATAATCTCATTCACTCGTTCAAAATCCAAGGCTATGCGGGAGTCCGCCGGAAATAGCCCTGAAAATAGATTTCACGTTAAAAAATGATTTTTCATGAAATCGAAAAAAGTTGAATGTCCACGTGTCATCCTATGGTTAGAAGAAAACTTAACTTAGGTCGAATTGAAAAACAGCCGACAGTCCCAAAGAAGAAAGGAAATGCATAGACAAGAAAAGGAAAATATGGGGGACCATGTTCAGAGCGGGCCAAATGTAAGATTTAGACAGCAAGTAGGGTATATACGTCATGGTCATGTCGTTGTCTCCTATTCCTCCTTAACAAGGTGCAGAACCCACTGCTGGTTGGCAATCGATGCACACTTCAACTTGCTGACAAAGAAGTCAGGCAAGAGTGAGCTTTGATTTTTTTTAAATGGTTGCATGCATCACTTTGATGCAGAGGCCCAAGGCTAACCTCCTTTTCAAAAAAGAATAAGAGAAAAACAC
Organism: Aegilops tauschii subsp. strangulata; assembly: GCF_002575655.3. Classification (NCBI taxonomy): domain Eukaryota; kingdom Viridiplantae; phylum Streptophyta; class Magnoliopsida; order Poales; family Poaceae; genus Aegilops; species Aegilops tauschii. The sequence goes on along the minus strand of NC_053039.3, from coordinate 581,625,367 downwards.
GATTTGCTTAATTAATTAATTTCCGCCATTATATGGCTGGCTCTATTTTTACCGGTCCATATGGATATTTATACAAAACAAAAAAGTTGGTGTTTGAGGATAGTTGTGAGTAGGAGATGAAACATATCATTTCTGAGATTTGCTTCTTGGACGAACGACACCAAGAAGGTTTGGATGGAATTTGGAGAGGACACCAATGTCGACCTCATGTAAATTAAATAGGAGTAGATGCACCTATATAAACTGTAAGTAACATACATACATACATAATATTTTGAGTTTGGGATGAATGAAATGGAAAAAAGTTGAATGTCATCGTATGATTGGAAAGAAAGGGGATTCCCAAAGAAGAAAGAAAATATAGAATTGAAAAGGAAAACATGCATGCATGCAGAATTAAGGACGTTCGTTCGGATCGCTCACAGCAGCAGGCCGGCCGGCCGAATATAATTAAGATGGATGCATGTTGAGAGCCTATTCCGCCCGATTGGTTCCTTTGTCCGGATGGGTTTAATTGGTTGGCCATCGCGCGCGATTGCTGTGATCTCAAACCTTTCATCCGAGCGCAACTTTTTCTTCGGGCCTCGTCTCCTTACCGAAGTTGTGCTCTATCCGGAGGGCTAGGAAAAAGAAGAAAGACGACAGTTAATTAATATGTGTACATACCAAAACAATGAATGCATCAATTAGCTAGTCAGCACCGGCTTAACTAATATATATACCTGGCCGGACTCTATTCGGTCACCAGAGCCGTCATCACGGTCTCCTTCTTGCACCGGCATTGGATCACCGGAGCCATCATAATCATGTCTTTCCTCCTCCATTGTTCGATCACCGTAGCCTGCTTCTTCACCCTGTCCTTCCAGACCATCATTGTCGTTAAGATACGACAAGACATCACCTCCGGCTAAGATTATGTCCCCCAACACCTCTTCTACTGCCTCGTCTTGTCCGTGCTCCATTGTTTCTGCAAATATTACAACATGGCAATTATTGTACAAACATGAACCAGGTGGATATATTAGTGGCAAAGGTAGACCTAGCTACCTAATCACAACAAAAGAATCATATTAGTGGCCTCGACGCTTCTCCCGGGTTTGGGGTGGCCTCGACAACGCTTCAAGGGTTCGGGGTGGCCTCGACGACAACGCTCTTTTAACTTGGTAAATTTGGGTGGCCTCGGCAACGCTTCAAGGGTTCATATGCAAAAGCCATGGATTTGTTCAATACTTTGACACTAGCTAGGCAACCTCTCGACCCCTCGGCCCCTCGACGACCCTCAAACCCTCGACCCCTCGACCATCAACCCCTCGACCCTCGGCGACCCTCGACCCATCGGCCCCTCGACGACCCTTGGCCCCTCGGCGACCCTCGACCCCACGGCCCCTCGATGACCCTCGACCCTCGACCCCTCGACCATCGGCCCTTCGGCGACCCTCGACCCCTCGAACCTCGACCCCTCGACCCTCGAACCCTTGACCCTCGACCCCTCGATCCTCGGCCCCTCAGCGACCCTCGACCCTCGACCCCTCGACCCTCGGCCCCTCGGCCCCTCGACGACGCTTGAACCCTCGACCCTGGACCCTCGAACCCTCAGCGACCCTTTGACCCTCTACCCTAGCTATTTCCCGACACTCGCCCCCTCGAACCCTCGTCGAACCCCTCCCCCCCTCATGTTGAAGTTATCGGGGAGGGGTATATCGACCCCCCCCCTCATGTTGAAGTTATCGGGGAGGGGTATATCGACAACGACATACCCGATAAAAAAAATAAGAAGACGAAGAAGAAGAAAAAGGAGGAGAAGAAGAAAGGAATAGAGGAGAAGATTGAAGAAAAAAAAGAGGAGAAGATGAAAGGAATAGAGGAGAAGAAGAAAAAAATAGAATATTTTTTCTTCTTCTTCTCCTTTTCTTTTTCTTCTTTTTTCCTCTTCTTATTTATTTCTCCTCTTCTTCCTCTCCTCTTCTTCTCCTTTCTTTCTCTTCTTATTTTCCTTTTTCCTCTCCTTCTTTTTCTTCTTCTTCCTTCTTAATATCACTTAGCAACTTTTGCAACGATAGGGTGGTGCTCCTGTGGCACCAACCGGGACCAATAGGCATCCACGCGTCAGCAGCTGGCAGGAGCTGAGGTTTTTGTTTTTTAAGGGGGTGGGTTTAGGGGGTTTTGGGGGGTTAATTTAGGTGTTTCATATATTGTGTTAGTTAGCTAATTAATAGAGAGAAGTGTCCTCTCTTATCTCCGTGCTTGGTCGACGCTACGTACTATACGTATAAAGAGGACTCGACACGCTACCAAGTAAGCAAAAATGAAGGAAACAGAAGATCGTCATGAACATATGCATACAGAGAGAAGTGATATCGACCTCTCCTTCTCCGAGAGATTGGTCGAACAACAAGTTTTCGTATATCTATCCGACGCTACTGGCTACATATATACAATACAAGATCTCTTACACTATAATCCCCTAATTATATATGAACTCAGGGTCCACATGGTATTCTCCATCTTTATCGATCGTGTGGTCAAGAAAGAATGCCACCAATTCCTCTTAAATTGCTCGCATGCGATCTGGTGCTAGGAGTTCATCCCGCATCCGAAACATCTAATTTGAAGAAGGGTGTCAATACATATATATGAATGAATGAAACTCAACACAAATGATGGTAATAAAATAAAATTGTGAATATTATTGCTTACGCACTTCATATTGTTTTTTAGAGTAGCCCCGTTCACAGGTCGTGTGGCGGATGGACTCACAAACGTAGTATCCACAGTAATTATTCCCGGCTTTCTGCCACAACCACTTTACAAGAAATAGTGGTCAATCAAACTGATAAGCAAGCATGCTAAATTGTATTGATGAAACTAGCGCTTGAATCACTAGGAGATGCATGGAACATGCTAGTAGTACTTACTTTCGGGTTTTTAAATTGCAGCTTCTTCGGCAGTCCCGGAGCTTTTGAGGTGAAGTTTTTCCAAATCCTGCCAGACAAAGAAAACAATTACTTGATATCAGGAAATGAACAAAGTTGCCGATATGGTGCGATAATGATCGATTGAACTTACTTCTCAAGCATTTCAGTCATGTCCGCATACTCCTGGGGATCTTTTCGTCTCGAGTCTAAGACGGTTACTAGTCCCTGCTCAAGCTTAATCTCTAGGAGAATATAGTGGAACCTGCGCACACATGCATAACTCAGCAATTACATTACTATAACCTCGACTAATAAGGGAAACCGAATATGCACAAGACAGTAACACTCACTTGAAATTGTAAGGAAAGAGTATTATAGCTTTGTTTTGATTTAATACCAATGATCGTAGCAAGTTGCCCTCAGTATCTTTGGCCTGAAATTCAACCGCATATGCATCTATGAGATTTGTGTTAATGAACCCAATATCACCGATTTGTCTTTTCTTCGGCGATCTTCAATCTGCATAATATAGTGAGGATAATTATATATACATGCAATGAAAGAGCTGACCTATATATAGAGACTTAATGACAGAAGTAGTACTTACAGACAGTAGCAAGTGACCGTTAATTTATCAAGGGCCTGTTAATTGAAAAACTGGAAGAACTCCTCAAATGGAACATTCAACAGATCAATTCCATCGAGGTCATGCTCCTCTTTAACTCTCAGCGTCAAAGTATTCATCCCCCCAGACTCTCTATAGGTTTTCATGTACCAATCATGGAATCTTCGCATCATCGTTGTTAGAGATCTTTCATCTTTGATGAGAGGCTTCTCTGTGTTCGTCCACCTCCAAGAAATCATAATGTACATCGTCGGGCAGGTAATCTCCAAGATTGGTATTGGGCAAAATCACCGGATGATTAGCGATGAAATCGCTAGACACCTTGAGCGGGGGGCACGATTGGTTGGCTTGTTCGCCGAGCTGGGCAATTTTTTTCCCAGCTCGTCGTTCTGTTAACCTTTGATCACTGATAGTACTTCCCGACCGCTCCGCTTCGGTATATGACCTTTCAATAATGCGCTCATAGTTGCCTTTCGGCGGAGACTTTGGTGGTTTCTTCAGGGCATCCACAGTGCGCTTTGCTTTCACCGGATCTATCTTCTCCTCCGGAGGTAGATGTTTCTTTGCTTTCACCCCTTCAAAGAAGTCCCTCACTTGGGTTTGACAGATCTCGGCGTTTTCCTCCACAGTCCTCTCGTATGGTAACTTCTCTAGAGGCTTGAGAGATGGATCGAATCTGTATTGCCTCCCGCCTCTGGCTATACTGCTAGACACCGGAGCAGATGGAGCGGCTGCGGCTGTCTTCTTTCCTTGCTTACGAGGCGGAGGAGAAGGACTATGACGTGCCAGAGCAGCCGGAGCGGCGGCAGGTCTCTTCCGCCCTTGCTGACGAGGCGGAGAAGGAGGCTGGCTGCTCGGGCGCGCCGGCGCAGGCAGAGAAGGAGGCGGAGTGCCGCCACGCACCGGAGAAGGAGGCTGAGTGCCCTGATCACTCGCCGGAGGAGGAGGCGGAGTGCCCTGACTTGCCGGAGGAGGAGGAGGAGGAGGCGGAGGCGTCCAGTTCGGAAGGTTGATGAGCTCCTTCTGCCATAGGCATGGAGTCTTCAGAGCAGAACCCAGCCGAGTCTCCCCTTCACCGGTAGGGTGGTCAAGCTTGAGGTCCTCAAATCCCTCTGTTATTTCGTCCACCGTCACCTTAGCATATCCTTCTGGAATTGGACGGCAGTGAAAAGTTGCGTCGGGTTCATGAGGTCGAACAGAGCCAACAGCCGCCTTGACTTTGAAGTTCTGCCATTGTGTCATAAGGTGGAAATGTTGAGACTCCGTGATAGCATCCATGAGGTAGCTAGCAGGAGCCGTGAAGACAGGCTCCACCTGAAGCAAGTCGGTGGAAGCCACGCTGCTTCTCCGCTGAGATGGCGGGGTAGCTTCGGCAGGTCGCTTGATGCGAACTGCTTCTCGTTCCTCTATCCCTTGTACCCTTGCGTGCAGCGCCTGCAGTTGGGTCTGCTCCACTTTCTTCCTCCTCTCCTGGCATTTGTAACCGCCTGCGTCCGGAAACCCAGCCTTCCACGAAATGGAGCCTGGCGTGCCTCATGTCCGTCCAGGGTGCTCAGGATTCCCGAGGGCCATTGTGAGCTCGTCGTTCTCTCTGTCTAGAACGAACGTCCCTTGCTGCGCTGCATCGATATACTGCTGAAGCTTCGTGACAGGTATTCGCAGTTGCTCGTTTGTCCAAACGCACTTCCCTGTTACAGGGTCCAAGGTTCCGCCAACACCGAAGAACCAAGTCCGGCAACGGTCTGGCCAGTTCAATGTCTCTGGTTCGACCCCTTTATCAACCAGGTCATTCTCAGCCTTGGCCCACAACGGCCGGGCTTTGAGGTAGCCACCTAACCCCGTGCGATGGTGAAGCTTCTTCTTCGCAGCATTTTTCTTGTTTGTCGCTGACATCTTCTTACTCTTGTGTGATGTCTTGTGGGCCACAAATGCGGGCCTGTGATCTCTGATCTTCTCATACCGGCCGGTGAATTCTGGTGTCTTTTCTTGGTCGACAAACGATGTTTTCAGCTCATTCTTCCACCTCCTGAATAGTTCTGCCATCTTCTTAAGAGCATGAGACTTGATGAATTGCTCTTTAACTGGCTTCTCCGGATCCTCCTCTGGCGGTAGGGTGAAATTTGCCTTCAGCGCAGTCCAAAGATCATCTTTCTGCATACTGTTCACATAAGACACCTCAGGGTCTTCCTTAGCCGGCTTACACCATTGGTGGATGCTGATCGGGATCTTGTCCCTAACAAGAACCCCGCACTGAGCAGCAAATGCTTCCTTTGTCCGGATGGGTTCAATCGGTTGGCCATCGCGCGCGATTGCTGTGATCTCAAACCTTTCATCCGAGCGCAACTTTTTCTTCGGGCCTCGTCTCATTACCGAAGTTGTGCTCGATCCGGAGGGCTAGAAAAAAGAAGAAAGACGACAGTTAATTAATATGTGTACATACCAAAACAATGAATGCATCAATTAGCTAGTCAGCACCGGCTTAACTAATATATATACCTGGCCGGACTCTGTTCGGTCACCGGAGCCGTCATTACGGTCTCCTTCTTGCACCGGCATTGGGTCACCGGAGCCATCATAATCATGTCTTTCCTCCTCCATTGTTCGATCACCGTAGCCTGCTTCTTCATCCTGTCCTTCCAGACCATCATTGTCGTTAAGATACGACAAGACATCACCTCCAGCTAAGATTATGTCCCCCAACACCTCTTCTGCTGCCTCGTCTTGTCCATGCTCCATTGTTTCTGCAAATATTACAACATGGCAATTATTGTACAAACATGAAGCAGGTGGATATATTAGTGGCAAAGGTAGACCTAGCTACCTAATCACAGCAAAGGAATCATATTAGTGGCCTCGACGCTTCTCCCGGTTTGGGGTGGCCTCGGCAACGCTTCAAGGGTTCGGGGTGGCCTCGACGACAACGCTCTTTTAACTTGGTAAATTTGGGTGGCCTCGGCAACGCTTCAAGGGTTCATATGCAAAAGCCATGGATTTGTTCAATACTTTGACACTAGCTAGGAAACCTCTCGACCCCTCGGCCCCTCGACGACCCTCAAACCCTCGAACCCTCGACCATCAACCCCTCGACCCTCGGCGACCCTCGACCCATCGGCCCCTCGACGACCCTTGGCCCCTCGGCGACCCTCGACTCCACGGCCCCTCGATGACCCTCGACCCTCGACCCCTCGACCATCGGCCCTTCGACGACCCTCGACCCCTCGAACCTCGACCCTCGAGCCTTGAACCCTTGACCCTCGACCCCTCGATCCTCGGCCCCTCAGCGACCCTCGACCCGTCGACCCTCGGCCCCTCTGCCCCTCGACGACGCTTGAACCCTTGACCCTGGACTCTCGAACCCTCAGCGACCCTCGACCCTCTACCCTAGCTATTTCCCGACCCTCGCCCCCTCGAACCCTCGTCGACCCCCTCCCCCCTCATGTCGAAGTTATCGGGGAGGGGTATATCGACCCCCCCCCTCATGTTGAAGTTATCGGGGAGGGGTATATCGACAACGACATACCCGATAAAAAAAATAAGAAGACGAAGAAGAAGAAAAAAGAGGGGAAGAAGAAAGGAATAGAGGAGAAGATTGAAGAAAGAAAAGAGGAGAAGATGAAAGGAATAGAGGAGAAGAAGAAAAAAATAATATTTTTTCTTCTTCTTCTCCTTTTCTTTTTCTTCTTTTTTCCTCTTCTTATTTATTTCTCCTGTTCTTCCTCTCCTCTTCTTCTCCTTTCTTTCTCTTCTTATTTTCCTTTTTCCTCTCCTTCTTTTTCTTCTTCTTCCTTCTTAATATCACTTAGTAACTTTTGCAACGATAGGGGGGTGCTCCTGTGGTCTAAAATCGGTCTATGCACGATAGAAAATTCTGAAAAAATATATCTATGATCCCTCATATATACATACATTCAAAAAATACATCTAAAAAAAGAGGAGAAGAAGAAGATGAAAAAATAGAAGAAAAAAAGAGGATTTCTATTTTTTCTTCTTCTCCTCTATTCCTTCTTATTCTCTTTTTTTGTTCTACTTCCTCTTCTTATTTTTTTTCTCCTCTTCTCCTTCTTCATTCTTCCTCTTTTCTTCTTTTTCCTTATTTTCCTTTTTCCTCGATGACCCTAACCCTAAACAGTACAACTTCCCCGACGTCCCCGCCTCTCTCATGACCAAAAAAATCTATGAATAAAAAAAACATCATATTCTATGAACAAAAAAACATCATATTTCATCCACATCCGTGCATACATCATATATATGATCATCTATGAACAAAAAAAACATCATATTCTATAAAAAATCATCATATATATGAACAAAAACAATTATGATAACAAGCATATATATCATCATATATATGAAAAAAAACAAGCATATATATGAAAAAAACAAGCATATATATCATCATATATATGAAAAAAAGGACAGGGGCACCGGCAGGACCAAGGTGAGGAGGGGCGCGGGGTCGGCGGTGAGGACGCCGACGGGGCAGGGGACGCGCGCTCGGGGTAGGGGGCGACGGCCACGAAGGTGGGGCAGGGCGACGGCGACGACGGGAGCGGGCCAGGGCGGCGCGCGTCGGGGCAGGGGCGGCGAGCTGCGACAGCGTCGGGCAAGGGGTGCGGGCGACGGCGACGGCGCGGGCGACGGCGATGACGGGCACGGGCGACGGCGACAGCGACGGGGCAGCCTGGCGGCGTCGATGTCGTCGGCTCATCGGGGCGGCAACTGCGAGATGAGAAGTGAAATTTTCCTAAGTGTTGGCTTATATAGCCACATCTTTGGTCCCGGTTGGTAGCACCAACCGGGACCAAAGCCCCCTTTAGTCCCGGTTGGTGCCACCAACCGGGACCAAAGGTCTCTTTTCAGCAGCCCAAAGGGCGGGAAACAGGGACCTTTGGTCCCGGTTGGTGGTACCAACCGAGACTAAAGGGGGGGCATTGGTACCGGTTGGTGCCACGAAACGGGACCAAAGGGGGCATTGGTTCCGGTTCGTGCCACCAACCGGGACCAAAGACCTTGTGCTGGGGCGGTGCGGTGGGAAGTTTAGTCCCACCTCGCTAGCTGAGAGAGCTCAACACCTGTTTATAAGCTGCGTTGCGGCTCAGGTGCTGAGCCCCCCTATAATATGCAGGCAGTACATGCTGAAAGTCCTGATGTGTTCACATGTAATCCAGTCGTCACACTGCTCCGGGTGTTTGGAGCGCAGACTGTTCTTGTGTTCATCGACATACGGGGTCACCAAGGTAGAGTTCTGTAGAACTGTGTAGTGTGCTTGAGACCAAGAATGCCCGTCCCTGCATATTATTGAGTTTGCTCCTAGCATGCCTTTTCCAGTCAGTCTCCCGTCATACCGCGATTTAGGGAGACCTATCTTCTTAAGGCCAGGAATGAAGTCAACACAAAACCCAATGACATCCTCTGTTTGATGGCCCATGGAGATGCTTCCATCTGGCCTAGCACGGTTACGAACATATTTGTTTAGGACTCCCATGAACCTCTCAAAGGGGAACATATTGTGTAGAAATACGGGGCCCAGAATGACAATCTCGTCGACTAGATGAACTAGGACGTGCGTCATGATATTGAAGAAGGATGGTGGGAACACCAGCTCGAAACTGACAAGACATTGCACCACATCACTCCTTAGCCTTGGTATGATTTCTGGATCGATCACCTTCTGAGAAATTGCATTGAGGAATGCACATAGCTTCACAATGGCTAATCGGACGTTTTCCGGTAGAAGCCCCCTCAATGCAACCGGAAGCAGTTGCGTCATAATCACGTGGCAGTCATGAGACTTTAGGTTCTGGAACTTTTTCTCTGGAATATTTATTATTCCCTTTATATTCGACGAGAAGCCAGTCGGGACCTTCATACTAAGCAGGCATTCAAAAAAGATTTCCTTCTCTTCTTTGGTAAGAGCGTAGTTGGCAGGACCTTCATACTGCTTTGGAGGCATGCCGTCTTTTTCGTGCAAACATTGCAGGTCCTCCTGTGCCTCGGGTGTGTCTTTTGTCTTCCCATACACGCCCAAGAAGCCTAACAGGTTCACGCAAAGGTTCTTCGTCACGTGCATCACGTCGATTGAAGAGCGTACCTCTAGGTCTTTCCAGTAGGGTAGGTCCCAAAATATAGATTTCTTCTTCCACATGGGTGCGCGTCCCTCAGCGTCATTCGGAACAGCTAGTTCGCCGGGACCCTTTCCAAAGATTACGTGTAAATCAGAGACCATAGCAAGTACATGATCACCGGTACGCATGGCGGGCTTCTTCCGGTGATCTGCCTCGCCTTTGAAATGGTTGCCTTTCTTTCGACATTGATGGTTGGTCGGGAGAAATCGACGATGGCCCAGGTACACATTCTTCCTGCATCTGTCCAGGTATATACTTTCGGTGTCAGCTAAACAGTCCGTGCATGCGTGGTATCCCTTGTTTGTCTATCCTGAAAGGTTACTGAGAGCGGGCCAATCGTTGATGGTTACAAACAGCAACGCATGCAGGTTAAATTCCTCCTGTTTGTGCTCATCCCACGCATGTACACCGTTTCCATTCCACAGCTGTAAAAGTTCTTCAACTAATGGCCTTAGGTACACATCAATGTCGTTGCCGGGTTGCTTAGGGCCTTGGATGAGAATTGGCATCATAATGAACTTCCGCTTCATGCACATCCAAGGAGGAAGGTTATACATACATAGAGTCACGGGCCAGGTGCTGTGATTGCTGCTCTGCTCTCCGAAAGGATTAATGCCATCCGCGCTTAAAGCAAACCATACGTTCCTTGGGTCACCTGCAAACTCAGCCCAGTACTTTCTCTCGATTCTTCTCCACTGCAACCCATCAGCGGGTGCTCTCAACTTCCCGTCTTTCTTACGGTCCTCACTGTGCCATCGCATCAACTTGGCATGCTCTTTGTTTCTGAACAGTCGTTTCAACCATGGTATTATAGGAGCATACCACATCACCTTCGCAGGAACCCTCTTCCTGCGGGGCTCGCCATCAACATCACCAGGGTCATCTCGTCTGATCTTATACCGCAATGCACCGCATACCGGGCATGCGTTCAAATCCTTGTACGCACCGCGGTAGAGGATGCAGTCATTAGGGCATGCATGTATCTTCTCCACCTCCAATCCTAGAGGGCATACGACCTTCTTTGCTGCGTACGTACTGTCGGGCAATTCGTTATCCTTTGGAAGCTTCTTCTTCAATATTTTCAGTAGCTTCTCAAATCCTTTGTCAGGCACAGCATTCTCTGCCTTCCACTGCAGTAATTCCAGTACGGTACCGAGCTTTGTGTTGCCATCTTCGCAATTGGGGTACAACCCTTTTTTGTTATCCTCTAACATGCGATCGAACTTCAGCTTCTCCTTTTCACTTTCGCATTGCGTCCTTGCATCGACAATGACCCGGCGGAGATCATCATCATTGGGCACATCGTCTGGTTCCTCTTGATCTTCGGCAGCTTCCCTCGTTGCAGCATCACCGTATTCAGGGGGCACATAGTTGTCATCGTCCTCTTCTTCTTCGCTGCCTTCCATCATAACCCCTATTTATTTCTCCGTGCTTGGTCCAAACATTATAGTGTGGCATGAAACCCTTATAAAGCAGGTGGGTGTGAAGGGTTTTCGAGTGAGAGTAAGACCTCGTATTCCCACAGCTAGGGCATGGACAGCACATAAAACAATTATGCTTGTTTGCCTCAGCTACTTCGAGAAAATTATGCACGCCCTTAATGTACTCGGAGGTGTGTCTGTCACCGTACATCCATTGCCTGTTCATCTGCGTGCATTATATATAATTATGTGTGTCAAAAGTAAGAAAATTAGACAAGTATCTATGTAAAGTAAGAATTTTTTTTTCAGAAAGAAGATAAGAACAAGAGGCTCACCACGGTGGTCCCGGCGACGAGATCGGCGCGGGCGATCGACGGCAGTGAAGACGGGGACGGGGCGTGACGGACCACTAATATAAACCTAGACAAATCTCGGAGAAAATGGATCTCGAAGGTCGAGCTTCGAGAGGAGAAAGCTTAACTAGTGTGGCTCGGGCATTTCATCGAACACCTCATGTGCATAGGAGGTGAGCTAGAGCACCCAATGCCCTCCCCCTCGCCGGCCAGCAAAAAACAGAGCACTGTGGAGTGCTCTGCTCACCGGCGATGGGGTATATATATATAGGCAACTCATTTGTCTCGGTTCGTGGATGGAACCGGGACTAAAGGCCCTCCTCCTTTACCGGTTCCTGCCACGAACCGGAACCAATGGTTGTGGGCAAGGAGCGAGGCCCATTGGTCCCGGTTCGTGCCAAGAACCGGGAAAAATGGGCCCAGACGAACCGGGACCAATGCCCACGAGGCCCCTGCCGGCCCCCTGGGCTCTCGAACCGGGACAAATGCCTCCATTGGTCCCAGTTCGTGGCAGAACCGGGACTAATGGGCTGGCCAGGCCCGAACGAAAGCCCCTTTTTCTACTAGTGATACCTGTTACTAATCAGGAACATGCACCTGTTAAAACTCCCAAAGAAAACTGTCGAAATTCGGAGCAAAACGATGCAAAAAACATGCACCTGTTAGGATAAACATGTACAACTGAATATGTGAGATAAACATTTTTTTTGCCTAGTCTTTTGGGATAAGCTCTATCTCTCCAAACCTCCCTGTAATCTCTCTAAACGTTGTAATCACACATATATAATCAACACGAAGACATGCGGCTCATCTATGCTTTTGTGTGTGTAGAGGGGGGGGGGGAGGGGGCTCATCTATGTTACATTGATGACTAGAAACACTTATAATCCCATTCACTCGTTCGAAATCCAAGGCTATGCGGGAGTCCGCCGGAAATAGCCCTGAAAATAGATTTCACGTTAAAAAAATGATTTTTCATGAAATCGAAAAAAGGTGAATGTCCACGTGTCATCCTATGGTTAGAAGAAAACTTAACTTAGGTCGAATTGAAAAACAGCCGACAGTCCCAAAGAAGAAAGGAAATGCATAGACAAGAAAAGGAAAATATGGGGGACCATGTTCAGAGCGGGCCAAATATAAGATTTAGACAGCAAGTAGGGTATATATGTCATGGTCATGTTGTTGTCTCCTATTCCTCCTTAACAAGGTGCAGAACTCACGGCTGGTTGGCAATCGATGCACACTTCAACTTGCTGACAAAGAAGTCAGGCAAGAGTGAGCTTTGATTTTTTTTAAATGGTTGCATGCATCCATTTGATGCAGAGGCCACAGGCTAACCTCCTTTTCAAAAAAGAAGAAGAGAAAAACATGAGCTGCTTAATTAATTAATTTCCGCCATTGTATGGCTGGCTCTATCTTTACCGTTCCATATGAATATTTATACAAAACAAAAAAGATGGTGTTTGAGGATAGTTGTGAGTAGGAGATGAAACATATCATTTCCGAGATTTGCTTCTTGGACGAACGACACCAAGAAGGTTTGGATGGAATTTGGAGAGGACACCAATGTCGACCTCATGTAAATTAAATAGGAGTAGATGCACGTATATAAACTGTAAGTAACATACATACATACATAATATTTTGAGTTTGGGATGAATGAAATGGAAAAAAGTTGAATGTCATCGTATGATTGGAAAGAAAGGGGATTCCCAAAGAAGAAAGAAAATATAGAATTAAAAAGGAAAACATGCATGCATGCAGAATTAAGGACGTTCGTTCGGATCGATCACAGCAGCAGGCCGGCCGGCCGAATATAATTAAGATGGATGCATGTTGACAGCCTATTCCGCCCGATCGAGCTTGCCTATCAACTCGCCCCCGTCCAGTATGCTGCCAAACATGGCGGCCTCAAACAGATAGTTCACCTGCCAGGCATGGTGGCTTGCATGGGCGACGAGCCAAACCATTTCGTCGATGAGGCCCTTGGAGAAGAGCTGGACCATTTGCAGGCGCGAGGATTCAATGAGGTGTTTCTCACGCTGCTCGTCCACCTCGCCCTTCCGGACGTACTCCAGCGGACCGGTGACAATGGACGACCAAAGGGCGGCCAGCAGGTGGTCTTGGTCTCCTTTTACTTTGAGGAAGCGCCGGACGTGGTCGCAGGTTTCTTCCCCATTGCAGGCATACTCAGCGTCAAGGGGCCTGCTGAAGCCGGTGGTATGAAAGTCGGTGTCGAAGACCTCGTCGAAGTCGGCCTCTCGCTGGGGCCGCGCCGGGGACTTGCGGGCCTTGGGCCATCCTAGGAGGGCACGGCGGAGGAACATGTGCCGGTCGTTGTGCAGGTGCCAAGTGTACAAGGTGATGCACATCCGGGCCACAGGCTCGTGCCACCTCTGAGTGTACATCCGAGCTCCCGTGGCAGCGTAGGCGTCGTAGATGGCCCGCAGCGCCGTCTCGCTCACCACGCCTGTGGCGGCGATGTCGGCCACGTTGAGGAACGAGTTCATGACCTCGGAGTTTACCAGGTCACTGCCCACATCGATGACATCGGTGCCGGGCGAGCTGAAGACGAGGTCGCTCGTGACGGCGCCGACATCGAAGCCCCGGGCTATGGCCTCAGCCCCCATGCCGAGGATGCTGCTCTCGCACAGGGACATGACCTGGGCGGCGTGGCGGTCCATCTGCCCCGACCGGTCCTTGAGGAGCGTCCTGTGCGCCGCCTCCAATGCGATCTTGGCTCGGATGTAGGACGCGCCGATGGCGACGGCCTCGCGTCGCTGCTGGCCACCAGGGGTTCGTAGCGAGCGGGCGTCGGCGAGCCCGTCGCGCAGGAGGCGGCTGAAGGAGGGGAACACCTTGTGGTACCCGTGCTCGTAATAAAATGCCATGTCCACCACGTAGTTGGAGAAGAGGGTGCGCACGTCGGAGGCGCCAATCAGCAGGTTCGCCATGCCGCTACCAGATAGGGCGTTGGTTGTTGTCATCGCCTCAGGCCAGTCGGCGGCGCCCAGCAAGGCGAGAACCTGCGGCGTGGCTTGGACCAGCCCGGCGCCCTTAGTGGGCAACACGTTGCCGATTGCGTGCTGCGTGCTTTTCCACAGCGCCAGCTCCGGCGACAGTCGCAGTTGCACCACCCTGGGCCGTGCCGCGTCGCCTCCGCCATCACTGCTAATGCTAGCAAACATCTCCGCCAGCATGTCTTCCGCCTCGCGAGACAGCCTTCTCAGATCCGCCATGGCCCCCGCCCCCTTGCCGACCAAGGCCCTCGCCGCCGAGTAGCCCGTGTACAAGGGGAAGCCTCCATCTTGCCGCTTCGCCAGCCGGGCGCCCCAAAAATACGAAGGGATTGCAACTAGCCCGTTGCCGTTGCCGCCAGGGACAGTGTCCTTCTCCCTCACCACCTCAATGTCGAGTCCGTGGAGAGAGCAGCCACCCCAGGTTGGGGTTGGGGTGGGTGGTGCCTCCGCGTCGCCGCGACGAGTCCAAGCGAGACTCAACATTTTTATTTAGTACTGTATTAAGAAATGCAGGTAATGGACTTCTCGTGGTGTTTGCCAGCCTTGTGTAGTTGTGTATTCCCCAGCAGCTTATATAGCCATATCAACACAAGGCTGGCTTCCTCTCAGCAGTGGTTTTTGTACAAGCTTCAGCTTGTGGCACTAGCAAGCTAGAGAGACGCACGTTTTGATTGTTTTCTTCTTATTGTATCACTTTCTCGCCATATGACTAGAAAGTAACACGATTCCGCTCCAGGATTGCAGGCACGAGGAGGAGTTGCTTGTGTCCACCTCGCCCTTGTGGGCGTGCCGGCGAGTGACGAGGGACGGCCAGACGGTGCCGAGCATGTCGAGGACGACGGCCAGACATTCTTGCGGGTTTCCTTGTCGATCATGGTACTACTCAGGGTCCATGGTCCTGATGATGGGCAAAATGAGGGTCCTCTCCGTTCACACAAGCTCTATTAGTAGAATGCCCGTATTTTCTATATTTGTATTGTTTTATATAACTATCACTACTACTCAGGGTCCATGGTCCTGATGATGGGAAAAATGAGGGTCCTCTCCGTTCACACTAGCTCTATTAGTAGAATGCCCGTATTTTCTATATTTGTATTGTTTTATATAACTATCAATGAATTTTTGACTCCTTCCAATAACATCGCGTCGACACTCTTGTCGACGGATTCTTTCTGAACGTCGACATAATACATCTTCGTCTTTCTCTTACTCTGAAAAAACCAAAATGTATATAAAATACCTCATTTCTACCATCATGTGTAACAAATATATAAAGAAGTACAATTGTTTATATGAATCTCTTTCAGTTGCGCAGGATGCGATGAGTTTTTCAGTTTAGCCATCATAAAGCTTTGTCAATCCACATTTTCAAAGCATCATCCAAAGCCATCAGTATTTATCTCTAATATACAACAGTGAATATAAAACACATTTTTAATTAAAAAATAAGATCAGCCCATATTTACAATATATATTCATTGATCCGCTGCTCGCTTCAAGCAGGTGACCGTTTCAGTCAGAGTGAGTGGCGTCGTGCATATTAATAGAGTGAGTCGCATCCCAGTTTTAATAAACTAGAGGCTCACTTGTAAATCACTTGTTGGTAACTATTCTCCGGAAATGACTTGCTAGGGTATGTCATATTCTTCAGTATATAAAAACGTAATTGACATGCGATGGCCGTATGTAGCAAAAACTACGATGGCCGTGCGATGAGGCAAAATGTGACGCCGATTGTAGCAAAAATGCGAGCAATGTACACTAGTAGAAAACAAAGCTTTATCCCCGGTTCGTAAGGGCCATTACTGCCGGTTATGCAACCGGCACTAAAGAGTGGAGACTAAAGCCCCCCCCCCCCCTTTAGTACCGGTTCGGCACGAACCGCCACAAAGGCCCACCACGTGGCGTGAGCTCGCGCTGTGGTATGGGGGTGTGTTACCAACCGGTACTAAAGGTTTTTTCTGAAAAAAAATTCTGAAAATTTTGGAAAAAAAATTTGATTTTTTTTCCGATTTTAAAATTTCTGAATTATTTGATGATATAGTCTCTAATCACACCTCTTAACTACTCAAGTGTGGATCACTCATTCCAAATCGTCTAACTTCCCGGCCGGTCACGCATCCTCTCACTCCCCCAGCCTGAGCACGCTTAACTTCGGAGTTCTATTTCCTCTACTTTCCAAGTTTGCACTTGTTGTTTTCCTGACAAATGTAAGCTGACAATCCTATTAACCCTCAGCAGTTTAGCTTGAGCATTAGGTCACACGTTTCACCGTTTGAGTTTGAAACTATTATTCTTAAAAACAGTAATTATTTAGTAACACTAATATTCTTTGAATAAGTTTGACCACAGTTTGACCATAGTTTGACCAGATTTAAACAAAAAAACTGAAATTTGAGCATATCTTTTATTCCTTCTGGAATTTGAGGATTCTAAAAAAATTGCAAACAGGCTGTAGGCGGTCAAAATCGTATGCGGATTTTCGTGCTGAATTTTTTGATATATTATACGTTTTTTTTGACATCGTATGCAAAAGTTATAGCCGTTTTACATTTTCCCTACACTTTTTGCAAAACATGTCCAAATTGAAGTTTTCAAATTTTCCTAACTAGTAGATGTAGTAATATAACTACCTCTCGAAGGATTTTATTTTTTGAAGATTTTATCATTTTCTTATGATTTTTTCAAAACTGAAATGGCGATATGGGATAAACATCACCTGTTAGGATAAACATGTACAACTGAATATGTGAGATAAACATGTACCTGTTAGGATAAACATGTACAACTGAATATGTGAGATAAACATGTACCTGTTAGGATAAACATGTACAACTGAATATGTGAGATAAACATTTTTTTTGCCTAGTCTTTTGGGATAAGCTCTATCTCTCCAAACCTCTCACACATATATAATCGACACGAAGACATGTGGTTCATCTATGTTTTTGTGTGTGTACGGGGGGGTTGGTTACGTTGATGACTAGAAACACATTCACTCGTTCGAAATCCAACGCTATGCGGGAGAGCCCTGAAAATAGATTTCACGTTAAAAATGATTTTTCATCAAATCGGGAAAAGTTGAATGTCCATGTGTCATCCTATGATTAGAAGAAAACTTAACTTAGGTCGAATTGAAAACAGCCGACGGTCCCAAAGAAGTCAAGCAAGAGTGAGCGTTGATTTTTTTTTAAATGGTTGCATGCATCACTTAGATGCAGAGGCTGATGGCTATCCTTCTTTTCAGAAAAGAATAAGAGAAAAACGCGAGTTGCTTAATTAATTAATTTGTGCTATTATATGGCTGGCTCTATTTTTACCGTTCCATATGGATATATATACAAAAAAAGGGTGTTTGAGGATAGTTGTCACTAGTAGAAAAAGGGCTATATGTCCCGGTTCGTAAGGCCCATTTGTCCCGGTTGTTGAACCGGGACTAAAGGGTCGTTTCTAAAGCCCTAGGCCTTTAGTCCCGGTCCTTACACGAACCGGGACAGATGGGCCTCCACGTGACCGGTGCGGCGAGTCCAGGCAGGAGGGCCTTTGGTCCCGGTTGGTGGCACCAACCGGGACCAATAGGCATCCACGCGTCAGCAGCTGGCAGGAGCTGAGCTTTTTGTTTTTTTAAGGGGGTGGGTTTAGGGGGTTTTGGGGGTTAATTTAGGTGTTTCATATATTGTGTTAGTTAGCTAATTAATGGAGAGAAGTGTCCTCTCTTATCTCCGTGCTTGGTCGACGCTACGTACTATACGTATAAAGAGGACTCGACACGCTAGCTAGTAAGTAAAAATGAAGGAAACAGAAGATCGTCATGAACATATGCATACAGAGAGAAGTGATATCGACCTCTCCTTCTCCGAGAGATTGGTCGAACAACAAGTTTTCGTATATCTATCCGACGCTACTGGCTACATATATACAATGTAAGGTCTCTTACAATATAATCCCCTAATTATATATGAACTCAGGGTCCACCACTACTAGGAAAAGGGCTATAGATGCAATGGCCACTAATGGCGCACCAGACATGTGGTGCGCCATTGCTATATAGCAATGGCGCACCATGTGCTGGTGCGCCATTAGTGTGAAAGACACTAATGGCGCACCAGACAAACGGTGCGCCATTAGTAACAAATTTTTTTTTTTGCCAGACATACTAATGGCGCACCAGGACATAGTGCGCCATTACTAGTTGTAACTAGTAATGGCGCACCAGCAACATAGTGCGCCACTAATTTTTTTTTTTTACTTTTTTGCAAAACTACTAATGGCGCACCTGGTGCAGTGCGCCATTACTAGTTTAAGCTAGTAATGGCGCACTGCTCCCCGTGCGCCATTAGTGTATATTTAATGGACACTTGATCTCGATCCCCCTCCATCTCGATCGCTATTCCACCTCGCCAGATCCGGTCCCCCTCGCCGCCGAGCACCCCCTGCACCCTCTACCCCGCTCCACCGGGCGCCGCCGCCGACCCCCCGCACCCTCCCCTGCTCCACCGCCGCCGACGACCCACCGCACCCTAGCTCCCCTGCTCCACCGCCGCCGACGACCCACCGCACCCTCCCCGGCCCGTTCCACCGCCGCCGACGACCCCCCGCACCCTCCCCCACTCCACCGCCGCCGACGACCCACCGCACCCTAGCTCCCCTGCTCCACAGCCGCCGACGACCCAGCGCACCCTCCCCGGCCCGCTCCACCGCCGCCGACGCCCCCCGCACCCTCCCCGGCCCGCTCCACCGCCGCCGACGCCCCCCCGCACCCTCCCGGCCCGCTCCACCGCCGCCGACGACCCCCCGGCCCGCACCCTCCCCGGCCCGCACCACCGCCGCCGACGACCCCCCGCACCCTCCCCGGCCAGCTCCACCGCCGCCGACGACCCCCCGCACCCTCCCCGGCCCGCTCCACCGCCGCCGACGACCCCCCGCACCCTCCCCGGCCCGCTCCACCGTCACAAATTATTACTGTTTTTGTAAAAAATTGTTACTGTTTCATATTCATATTCATTTTCTAAAAAATTTATTAGATGCAACAAAAAATAATAATAAAAATTACTTATGGCACACCTATGGCTGGTGCGCCATTGCTACATAAAAAAAATTTACTAATGGCGCACCCGTCGTGGGTGCGCCATTGCTATGTAAAAAAACATTCTAATGGCGCACCGCTTCGGGGTGCGCCATTAGTAAGTTTCCCCCCTTAGCTAATTCCTCCCCTCTCCCTCGCCAGTCCACCCGCGCGCTCACCTGACCCACGACGCCGCCGCCCCGACCCCCGCCGGACTCCACTCCCATCGCCCCGACCCCCGCAGATAAGTAGTAGGAGTAACTATGTTTGTAAATCAAAATTGCTTCACTCCTCGTGATAATCTGCAGATTCAAGTTGTGGAAAAAAATGTTCTGTCTTTTTACAGTGTGGAGTATACAGTTATTACAGTGTCAATGTTGATGATTTACAGTGTGGAGTAGTCATATTTTTCTTTGAAATCTAAGTGCAATTTCTCTGTCTTGTTGCTAACTGAATTTACAGTACTAAGTGGTCTCTAAATTCTGCAGTATTTATGTTCATGACTTTACTGAACTATGTTGTCTTTTCTTACAGTGCCTTCATTTAAATAGTTATATTTTAGCTTCATGGTTCTGTGTAATTTGTGCCTTGATTTTCTGTCATCTCTGAATTTTGCTGTTCTTGTGCTTGCTACTCCTTAATTCACACATGTACAGGAGGTACAAGAGGTTAAATTGAATCTAACCCTCCAATGTTATATGTTTTGAACTCCTTCCTGAAATCCCTTCTATTATTTTTATCCCAAACAAGTACCTAGGTTTATAAAGATCTAGTGAGCATTGCCAGTGTTGGGGAGGGAGTGATCTGAATTGGTTTATGTGACTCATCCTCATTAACTTTTCTCTCTAACCTTTTTTACAGTACAAATAAATTGTTCCTTCTTCTGTATTTGACCACTGTTTATTGTGGTTTTGATTTTGTTACAGTGTTCTCAAGTATAACAACATAGTGGGATCATTTGTCAACATAGTGGGATCATTTTGCAGATTCCAGCAAACAACATAGTGGGATCATTTGTCAAGGCCAGCATCGGAGTGCTAATTTACAGGTATAAATAGATAAAAGATTCAGAGTGTAGCTCTTTGTGCTCCCTGCATCCTTTTTCTGAGCTGTTTGTGCTCCCTGCATCTTTCAGCTCTCATTTTCAGTGGAGTTGTTGAATTATATGCTCTTATTGGACATGTTTTACGTGTTGATCCATCAATTGCTAGTTTGCTGGGTTTTGTCTGCGACCATCGTGTCGTGATGATTTTGCAGGTACCCCGAGAGGCCCTTGAGTTTGCCGGAATGTCGATTAACTTCCGTTCCGGCAAATTCGGGTACTCCATATGTCCTATTTTCAGCAAAGGTCATGCTAAAATTTTCCGTGAATTTTAGCATGACTTTGCTAAAAATAGGACATATGGGGCACTTCCGACTAATGCATGGGCCGGGGTATCTTAGTACTTAATTAAGTAGGATCAACTGCCTCTTGTGTTATTCATATAGAAGTGTGATATCTACTCATAGTTATTACTAATGTCAGTTGCTCGTCATCGATAAATCCTAATCTGGTAGGATGACCTACTAAAAAAGCCCATACCACATATTCTATTTGGATGGGCGTGTTTTCACCACACTGTGGATTATCTTATTGGACCCAACAGAGATGATGTAGTTTTGAATTATGAACATAGGAAATGTCGTCATCGGACGACGAAAGTCTCTCGGGGGAGTGCGACTGGTGCCACGACGGTCGAGGTCTGTGCGACAGGCCTCACCTGGACGATGATCGGCGCTTCAGCATTAAGCTCGAGGAGACCTTCGAAGTTGAAATGGTACGCAACGACGACAAGTGTTTTTTCATAATTAAGCATGACTTCAACTATTCCAACGTGTAATTTCATCTTTTACAATTCGAGTATAGTTTATCCCATGCCATGCAAGACGCTATGTCTTGGAGAGGATGGATTTTGAAGATCATGAAAATTTTGAAACGAAGAAAATTCACCTAAGGACACATCATGATGTGGATTTTGAAGTAAATCTGTATAATGCTGAGAGCGTAACCCATTTTGGTTGCAAAAATTGGGAAGCATTTTGCAAGATGTATGGTTTTGATGAGGGTATGCTTGTCACCATGGATCTTGGTGATCCTCGCATCGACCAAGACAATATCGACATTTGGGTCCTTGTTGATACGCCTCCAGTTCTACCGCTATGTGAGTTTCTCAAACATAGTTAATTATTAACTAATCTATATTGTTTATTTCAAAATAGTTGACAACTTATTTCCATTGACAACTTATTTTGATTGTTCAAAAAATGTGCGGAAAATGGTAGACAAAACCCACTACACCGATGGCTCCGAGTTAACTTATCAGGAGAAAAATCATCTGGTCGGATTTTGTACTGATCTTGAGAATTACAATATCTACAATCAAACTCCTCAACATTATGGTCAATACGTGCCACTAGTGCACGTGTTGAACTACGGTAACTACCATGGAGATACCCTGGTAAGATTTTTTACTATTACGACATCCGTGCATCTTTTGCATACTTCTAAAACTAGTACATCATTGCTAACTATGAAGTTATTACTCAACAGAGAATCCCAGAGGATTGTGTGCCTCATTTGATGTATCAGAATGGCAGCCTTCAAGTTTTGAACTTATATCCAGGTCATCCTACAAATCTCAACTGTCCATACCGGATTTCTAGAAGAAGTGGAGACATGCTAATCAGAGAATGGAAAAAATGTATGGACAGTCGTAAGGAGGTTCTTGGAAGCAAAAGGAAGCGCCGCGCAAGAATTGGAGACAGGATGATCTCCATTCTCCATAATGGAGAGTCAGGGTCTATATTGTTTTATGCTATTTTACCTTAAATAGGGTATTTTAGGTCCTGCCTAATACCGATGATCATGTGCTAAGAACAATTAAGTAGGGTTGCTTCGATGACTATCAGGATGATGGTCGTATGACTTGTTATTAATAACGAGTAGATGTTGTATGATGATGATTAGTAGGACTTGTTAGGATTAGTATTAATTTCGACAAACTCGCTACTCGCGGTCTCGAGACTTGTAATGTTCTATCTTTGTTCGGTCTTTTGATTTCGGAGACTAATATGATGAATTGTATTCGGAGACTAAACTTCTATTGTATTCGATGAATCTGCTGTTGCTGTGTGGTGCTGTTTATATTCTGTCCAATAATATATTTTGTAATCTGTGCAAATATCAGAAAAGAAAAAAAATCCCTAATATACATACTAATGGCGCATCACCCAGACGTGCGCCATTAGTATGCCAAAGGATACTAATGGCGCATCACCCACCAGTGCGCCATTAGTATGGCAAAGCACATGCCCACGGGGAGGCATACTAATGGCGCACCGGGGCCTATACTAATGGCGCACTGCCTGGTGCGCCATTAGAGTACCAGATACTAATGGCGCACCGCTGGTAGTGCACATGGTATTCTCCATCTTTATCGATCGTGTGGTCAAAAAAGAATGCCGCCAATTCCTCTTAAATTGCTCGCATGCGATCTGGTGCTAGGAGTTCATCCCGCATCCGAAACATCTAATTTGAAGAAGGGTGTCAATACATATATATGAATGAATGAAACTCAACACAAATGATGGTAATAAAATAAAATTGTGAATATTATTGCTTACGCACTTCATATTGTTTTTTAGAGTAGCCCCGCTCACAGGTCGTGTGGCGGATGGACTCACAAACGTAGTATCCATAGTAATTATTCCCGGCTTCCTGCCACAACCACTTTACAAGAAATAGAGGTCAATCAAACTGATAAGCAAGCATGCTAAATTGTATTGATGAAACTAGCGCTTGAATCACTAGGAGATGCATGGAACATGCTAGTAGTACTTACTTTCGGGTGTTTAAATTGCAGCTTCTTCGGCAGTCCCGGAGCTTTTGAGGTGAAGTTTTTCCAAATCCTGCCAGACAAAGAAAACAATTACTTGATATCAAGAAAGGAACAAAGTTGCCGATATGGTGCGATAATGATCGATTGAACTTACTTCTCAAGCATTTCAGTCATGTCCGCATACTCCTGGGGATCTTTTCGTCTCGAGTCTAAGACGGTTACTAGTCCCTACTCAAGCTTAATCTCTAGGAGAATATAGTGGAACCTGCGCACACATGCATAACTCATCAATTACATTACTATAACCTCGACTAATAAGGGAAACCGAATGTGCACAAGATAGTAACACTCACTTGAAATTGTAAGGAAAGAGTATTATAGCTTTGTTTTGATTTAATACCAACGATCGTAGCAAGTTGCCCTCAGTATCTTTGGCCTGAAATTCAACCGTATATGCATCTATGAGATTTGTGTTAATGAACCCAATATCACCGATTTGTCTTTTCTTCGGCGATCTTCAATCTGCATAATATAGTGAGGATAATTATATATACATGCAATGAAAGAGCTGACCTATATATAGAGACTTAATGACAGAAGTAGTACTTACAGACAGTAGCAAGTGACCGTTAATTTATCGAGGGCCTGTTAATTGAAAAACTGGAAGAACTCCTCAAATGGAACATTCAACAGATCAATTCCATCGAGGTCATGCCCCTATTTAACTCTCAGCGTCAAAGTATTCATCCCCCCAGACTCTCTGTAGGTTTTCATGTACCAATCATGGAATCTTCGCATCATCGTTGTTAGAGATCTTTCATCTTTGACGAGAGGCTTCCCGTAATGGTATCTATGTTCGTCCACCTCCAAGAAATCATAATGTACATCGTCGGGCAGGTAATCTCCAAGATTGGTATTGGGCAAAATCACCGGATGATTAGCGACGAAATCGCTAGACACCTTGAGCGTGGGGCACGATTGGTTCGCTTGTTCGCCGAGCTGGGCAATTTTTTTCCCAGCTCGTCGTTCTGTTAACCTTTGATCACTGATAGTACTTCCCGACCGCTCCGCTTCGGTATATGACCTTTCAATAATGCGCTCATAGTTGCCTTTCGGCGGAGACTTTGGTGGTTTCTTCAGGGCATCCACAGTGCGCTTCGCTTTCACCGGATCTATCTTCTCCTCCGGAGGTAGATGTTTCTTTGCTTTCACCCCTTCAAAGAAGTCCCTCACTTGGGTTTGACAGATCTCCGCGTTATCCTCCACAGTCCTCTCGTATGGTAACTTCTCTAGAGGCTTGAGAGATGGATCGAATCTGTATTGCCTCCCGCCTCTGGCTGTACTGCTAGACACCAAAGCAGATGGAGCGGCTGCGGCTGTCTTCTTTCCTTGCTTACGAGGCGGAGGAGAAGGACTACGACGCACCAGAGCAGCCGGAGCGGCGGCAGGTCTCTTCCGCCCTTGCCGATGAGGCGGAGAAGGAGGAGGCTGGCTGCTCAGGCGCGCCGGCGCAGGCAGAGAAGGAGGCGGAGTGCCCTGATCACTCGCCGGAGGAGGAGGCGGAGGAGGAGGAGGAGTGCCATGACTCGCCGGAGGAGGAGGAGGAGGAGGCGGAGGCATCCAGTTTGGAAGGTTGATGAGCTCCTTCTGCCATAGGCATGGAGTCTTCAGAGCAGAACCCAGCCGAGTCTCCCCTTCACCGGTAGGGTGGTCAAGCTTGAGGTCCTCAAATCCCTCTGTTATTTCGTCCACCGTCACCTTAGCATATCCTTCTGGAATTGGACGGCAGTGAAAAGTTGCGTCGGGTTCATGAGGTCGAACAGAGCCAACATCCGCCTTGACTTTGAAGTTCTGCCATTGTGTCATAAGGTGGAAATGTTGAGACTCCGTGATAGCATCCATGAGGTAGCTAGCAGGAGCCGTGAAGACAGGCTCCAGCTGAAGCAAGTCGGTGGAAGCCACGCTGCTTCTCCGCTGAGATGGCGGGGTAGCTTCGGCAGGTCGCTTGATGCGAACTGCTTCTCGTTCCTCTATTCCTTGTACCCTTGCGTGCAGCGCCTGGAGTTGGGTCTGCTCCACTTTCTTCCTCCTCTCCTGGCATTTGTAACCGCCTGTGTCCGGAAACCCAGCCTTCCACGAAACGGAGCCTGGCGTGCCTCGTGTCCGTCCAGGGTGCTCAGGATTCCCGAGGGCCATTGTGAGCTCGTCGTTCTCTATGTCTAGAACGAACGTCCCTTGCTGCGCTGCATCGATATACTGCTGAAGCTTCATGACAGGTATTCGTAGTTGCTCGTTTGTCCAAACGCACTTCCCTGTTACAGGGTCCAAGGTTCCGCCAACACCGAAGAACCAAGTCCGGCAACGGTCTGGCCAGTTCAATGTCTCTGGTTCGTCCCCTTTATCAACCAGGTCATTCTCAGCCTTGGCCCACACCGGCCGGGCTTTGAGGTAGCCACCTAACCCCGTGCAATGGTGAAGCTTCTTCTTCGCAGCATTTTTCTTGTTTGTCGCTGACATCTTCTTACTCTTGTCCGATGTCTTGTGGGCCACAAATGCGGGCCAGTGATCTCTGATCTTCTCATACCGGCCGGTGAATTCTGGTGTCTTTTCTTGGTCGACAAACGATGTTTTCAGCTCATTCTTCCACCTCCTGAATAGTTCTGCCATCTTCTTAAGAGCATCAGACTTGATCAATTGCTCTTTAACTGGCTTCTCCCGATCCTCCTCTGGCGGTAGGGTGAAATTTGCCTTCAGCGCAGTCCAAAGATCATCTTTCTGCATATCGTTCACATAAGACACCTCAGGGTCTTCCTTAGCCGGCTTACACCATTGGTGGATGCTGATCGGGATCTTGTCCCTAACAAGAACCCCGCACTGAGCAGCAAATGTTTCCTTTGTCCGGATGGGTTCAATCGGTTGGCCATCGCGCGTGATTGCTGTGATCTCAAACCTTTCATCCGAGCGCAACTTTTTCTTCGGGCCTCGTCTCCTTACCGAAGTTGTGCTCGATCCGGAGGGCTAGAAAAAAGAAGAAAGACGACAGTTAATTAATATGTGTACATACCAAAACAATGAATGCATCAATTAGCTAGTCAGCACTGGCTTAACTAATATATATACCTGGCCGGACTCTGTTCGGTCACCGGAGCCGTCATCACGGTCTCCTTCTTACACCGGCATTGGGTCACCGGAGCCATCATAATCATGTCTTTCCTCCTCCATTGTTCGATCACCGTAGCCTGCTTCTTCACCCTGTCCTTCCAGACCATCATTGTCGTTAAGATACGACAAGACATCACCTCCAGCTAAGATTATGTCCCCCAACACCTCTTCTGCTGCCTCGTCTTGTCCGTGCTCCATTGTTTCTGCAAATATTACAACATGGCAATTATTGTACAAACATGAAGCAGGTGGATATATTAGTGGCAAAGGTAGACCTAGCTACCTAATCACAACAAAGGAATCATATTAGTGGCCTCGACGCTTCTCCCGGGTTTGGGGTGGCCTCGGCAACGCTTCAAGGGTTCGGGGTGGCCTCGACGACAACGCTATTTTAACTTGGTAAATTTGGGTGGCCTCGGCAACCTCTCGACCCCTCGGCCCCTCGACGACCCTCAAACCCTCGACCCCTCGACCATCAACCCCTCGACCCTCGACCCATCGGCCCCTCGACGACCCGTGGCCCCTCGGCGACCCTCGAACCCACGGCCCCTCGATGACTCTCGACCCTCGACCCCTCGACCATCGGCCCATCGGCGACCCTCGACCCCTCGAACCTCGACCCCTCGACCCTCGAACCCTTGACCCTCGACCCCTCGATCCTCGTCCCCTCAGCGACCCTTGACCCCCGACCCCTCGACCCTCGGCCCCTCGGCCCCTCGACGACGCTTGAACCCTCGACCCTGGACCCTCGAACCCTCAGCGACCCTCGACCCTCTACCCTAGCTATTTCCCGACCCTCGCCCCCTCGAACCCTCGTCGACCCCCTCCCTCCCTCATGCCGAAGTTATCGGGGAGGGGTATATCGAGCCCCCCCCTCACGTTGAAGTTATCGGGGAGGGGTATATCGACAACGACATACCCGATAAAAAAATAAGAAGACGAAGAAGAAGAAAAAAGAGGAGAAGAATAAAGGAATAGAGGAGAAGATCGAAGAAAAAAAAGAGGAGAAGATGAAAGGAATAGAGGAGAAGAAGAAAAAATAGAATATTTTTTCTTCTTCTTCTCCTTTTCTTTTTCTTCTTTTTTCCTCTTCTTATTTATTTCTCCTCTTCTTCCTCTCCTCTTCTTCTCCTTTCTTTCTCTTCTTATTTTCCTTTTTCCTCTCCTTCTTTTTCTTCTTCTTCCTTCTTAATATCACTTAGCAACTTTTGCAACGATAGGGGGGTGCTCCTGTGGTCTAAAATCGGTCTATGCACGATAGAAAATTCTGAAAAAATACATCTATGATCCCTCATACATACATACATACAAAAAATACATCTAAAAAAAGAGGAGAAGAAGAAAAAAAGAGGAAAAGAAGAAGATGAAAAAATAGAAGAAAAAAAGAGGATTTCTATTTTTTTCTTCTTCTCCTCTATTCCTTCTTATTCTCCTTTTTTGTTCTACTTCCTCTTCTTATTTTTTTTCTCCTCTTCTTCTCCTTCTTCCTTCTTCCTCTTTTCTTCTTTTTCCTTATTTTCCTTTTTCGTTGATGACCCTAACCCTAAACAGTACAACTTCCCCGACGTCCCCGCCTCTCTCATGACCAAAAAAAATCTATGAATAAAAAAAACATCATATTCTATGAACAAAAAAACATTATATTTCATCCACATCCATGCATACATCATATATATGATCATCTATGAACAAAAACAACATCATATTCTATAAAAAATCATCATATATATGAACAAAAACAATTATGATAACAAGCATATATATCATCATATATATGAAAAAAAAACAAGCATATATATCATCTTATATATGAAAAAAAGGACAGGGGCACCGGCCGGACCAAGGTGAGGAGGGGCGCGGGGTCGGCGGTGAGGACGCCGACGGGGCAGGGGGCGCGCGCTTGGGATAGGGGCGACGGCGACGAAGGGGGCGGGGCAGGGCGACGGCGACGACGGGAGCGGGCCAGGCGGCGCGCGTCGGGGCAGGGCCGGGGCGGTGCGCGTCGGGGCAGGGGCGGCGAGCTGCGACAGCGTCGGGCAAGGGGCGCGGGCGACGGCGATAACGGGCACGGTCGACGGCGACGACGGGCACGGGCGACGGCGATAGCGACGGCGGGGGCGGCGGGCGGGGGCGGGGCAGCCTGGCGGAGTCGATGTCATCGGCTCTTCGGGGCGGCAACTGCGAGATGAGATGTGAAATTTTCCTAAGTGTTGGCTTATATAGCCACACCTTTGGTCCCGGTTGGTAGCACCAACCGGGACCAAAGCCCCCTTTAGTCCCGGTTGGTGCCACCAACCGGGACCAAAGGTCTCTTTTCAGCAGCCCAAAGGGCGGGAAACAGGGGCCTTTGGTCCCGGTTGGTGGTACCAACCGAGACTAAAGGGGGGGCATTGGTACCGGTTGGTGCCACGAAACGGAACCAAAGGGGGGCATTGGTTCCGGTTCGTGCCACCCACCGAGACCAAAGACCTTGTGCTGGCGCGGTGTGGTGGGAAGTTTAGTCCCACCTCGCTAGCTGAGAGAGCTCAGCACCTGTTTATAAGATGCGTTGCGGCTCAGGTGCTGAGCCCCCCTCTAATATGCAGGCAGTACTTGCCTACCCGTGTCACTGCCATGTTGGGCCTATTGGGCCTGCGGGCCTGCATCCTGGCCCATGTACAGATGGGTTTCTAATCGTATGCATGCCGTGTGGCCCATTAGGTCAGAATAATTATAAACTTTCTGTTACTCCATTAGTTTCCAAATTTGATTAATTTAAATTTTAATTCTTTGAAATTTGTGTGAATCACTAGTTTGTGAATAACTTCACTATAAAAATATATTTTGAGTGATTCTTTTTCCTGCTATTTAATATTACTGCGTTTTATCATTATATTAAAAAACAGATTTTGTTATTTTAGTTTCTATCAAAAAAATTCTTTATGAAAATTCTTTTTGCTACTAAAGTTTCTAACAAAAAAATCTTTATGATAATCCTTTCTTCTTTTCATGTTTTGAACAGAAAATACTTTGATAATTTTAGTTGCATAAATGTTATGCAATTTTAGTTTAAAAAATACTAGAGGTTTATAAAAGCTTTTTAGTTGATTCCTTTTGCTATTCGAGTTTTATAAAAGTTATTTAGTTGATTTTCTTTTTGCCATTAAAGAATATTATAGTTTTGTTTTAGTTGATCATAACAGAATATTTTAATTAATTATTTTTAGTTCATTCTTTTAGCTATTAGTTCATTTTTGTTTTGTATTAGTTCGTTCTTTTTTTATATTAGTTCATTCTTTGAGCTAAATGACCCTGAAATTGAAAAGCACTACAAATAAACTCTGAACAGGTTTAAAGTTGGCATGGTATAATCATTTCACCCACATAGCATGTGCTAAAAAGTTGAGAGGGTTATGGGAAAAACTGGATGCACTTCGTGTAAAAAATGGACAATCTCTTTCGAAGTATCATGGTTTCGGACGAAAACTCATCTGTTACAAAGGGATTTCATTTTTTCGAACTTATTTGAACTCTAGACTTTTTGTGTGTTCAAAATGCACCATTCAAAGCCACATCGTCAATTTCAACCCTTTCTTACTTCATTTGTTATTTTTCATGCATTTACTGATTTTTTTAGCTATAAGACCCTGAAATTGAAAAGCATTTCAAATGAACTCTGAAAAGGTTGAAAGTTGGCATGGTATCATCATTTCACCCACATAGCATGTGCTAAAAAGTTGAGAGGGTTATGGGAAAAACTGGATTCACTTCGTGTACAACATGGACAATCCCTTTCAAAGTATCAGGGTTTCATACGGAAACTCATCTGTTACAACAGGCATCTCAAATGAACTACGAAAAGGTTGAAAGTTGGCATGGTATCATCATAATAGTTGTGGAGAGAAAGTCTTCACTTATTTTCGCTTGTGTGCTTTGCTTATTGCGCCGTAACCATGGATATTCTTCATCGTTTATCAGGATGATTGGGTCAGCCTTGACTTTGAAAGGAGGAATTTCATGAAACTTTTCATAATCTTCAGACATGTCTGTCTTGCCCTCCACTCCCACGATGTCCCTTCCTGAAAGAACTATGTGGCGCTTTGGCTCATCGTATGATGTATTCGCTTCCTTATCTTTTCTTTTTCTCAGTTTGGTAGACATGTCCTTCACATAGATAACCTGTGCCACATCATTGGCTAGGACGAACGGTTCGTCAGTGTACCCAAGATTGTTTAGATCCACTGTTGTCATTCCGTACTGTGGGTCTACCTGTACCCCGCCTCCTGACAGATTGACCCATTTGCACTTAAACAAAGGGACCTTAAAATCATGTCCGTAGTCAAGTTCCCATATGTCCACTATGTAACCATAATATGTGTCCTTTCCCCTCTCGGTTGCTGCATCAAAGCGGACACCGCTGTTTTGGTTGGTGCTCTTTTGATCTTGGGCGATCGTGTAAAATGTATTCCCATTTATCTCGTATCCTTTGTAAGTCAATACAGTCGAAGATGGTCCCCTGGACAACGAGTACAGCTCGTCACAAACAGTGTTGTCACCTCTGAGACGTGTTTCCAACCAACTGCTAAAAGTCCTGATGTGTTCACATGTAATACAGTCGTCACACTGCTCCGGGTGTTTGGAGCGCAGACTGTTCTTGTGTTCATCGACATACGGGGTCACCAAGGTAGAGTTCTGTAGAACTGTGTAGTGTGCTTGAGACCAAGAATGCCCGTCCCTGCATATTATTGAGTCCGCTCCTAGCGTGCCTTTTCCAGTCAGTCTCCCGTCATACCGCGATTTAGGGAGACCTATCTTCTTAAGGCCAGGAATGAAGTCAACACAAAACCCAATGACATCCTCTGTTTGATGGCCCATGGAGATGCTTCCTTCTGTCCTAGCACGGTTACGGACATATTTCTTTAGGACTCCCATGAACCTCTCAAAGGGGAACATATTGTGTAGAAATACGGGGCCCAGAATGACAATCTCGTCGACTAGATGAACTAGGACGTGCGTCATGATATTGAAGAAGGATGGTGGGAACACCAGCTCGAAACTGACAAGACATTGCACCACATCACTCCTTAGCCTTGGTATGATTTATGGATCGATCACCTTCTGAGAGATTGCATTGAGGAATGCACATAGCTTCACAATGGCTAATCGGACGTTTTCCGGTAGAAGCCCCCTCAATGCAACCGGAAGCAGTTGCGTCATAATCACGTGGCAGTCATGAGACTTTAGGTTCTGGAACTTTTTCTCTGGAATATTTATTATTCCCTTTATATTCGACGAGAAGCCAGTCGGGACCTTCATACTAAGCAGGCATTCAAAAAAGATTTCCTTCTCTTCTTTGGTAAGAGCGTAGCTGGCAGGACCTTCATACTGCTTTGGAGGCATGCCGTCTTTTTCGTGCAAACATTGCAGGTCCTCCCGTGCCTCGGGTGTATCTTTTGTCTTGCCATACACGCCCAAGAAGCCTAACAGGTTCACGCAAAGGTTCTTCGTCACGTGCATCACGTCGATTGAAGAGCGTACCTCTAGGTCTTTCGAGTAGGGTAGGTCCCAAAATATAGATTTCTTCTTCCACATGGGTCCGCGTCCCTCAGCGTCATTCGGAACAGCTAGTTCGCCGGGACCCTTTGAAGGAAATATGCCCTAGAGGCAATAATAAAGTTATTATTTATTTCCTTATATCATTATAAATGTTTATTATTCATGCTAGAATTGTATTAACCGGAAAAATGATACATGTGTGAATACATAGACAAACAGAGTGTCACTAGTATGCCTCTACTTGACTAGCTCGTTGATCAAAGATGGTTATGTTTCCTAGCCATAGACATGAGTTGTCATTTGATTAACGGGATCACATCATTAGGAGAATGATGTGATTGACTTGACCCATTCCGTTAGCTTAGCACTCGATCGTTTAGTATGTTGCTATTGCTTTCTTGATGACTTATACATGTTCCTATGACTATGAGATTATGCAACTCCCGTTTACCAGAGGTACACTTTGTGTTCTACCAAACGTCACAACGTAAATGGGTGATTATAAAGGTGCTCTACAGGTGACTCCGAAGGTACTTGTTGGGTTGGCGTATTTCGAGATTAGGATTTGTCACTCCGATTGTCGGAGAGGTATCTCTGGGCCCTCTCGGTAATGCACATCACTTAAGCCTTGCAAGCATTGCAACTAATGAGTTTGTTGCGAGATGATGTATTACGGAACGAGTAAAGAGACTTGCCGGTAACGAGATTGAACTAGGTATTAAGATACCGACGATCGAATCTCGGGCAAGTAACATACCGATGACAAAGGGAACAACGTATGTTGTTATGCGGTTTGACCGATAAAGATCTTCGTAGAATATGTGCGAGCCAATATGGGCATCCAGGTCCCGCTATTGGTTATTGACCGGAGACGTGTCTCGGTCATGTCTACATAGTTCTCGAACCCGTAGGGTCCGCACGCTTAACGTTACGATGACAGTTTTATTATGAGTTTATGAGTTTTGATGTACCGAAGGAGTTCGGAGTCCTGGATGAGATCGGGGACATGACGAGGAGTCTCGAAATGGTTGAGACGTAAAGATCGATATATTGGACGACTATATTCGGATATCGGAAAGGTTCAGAGTGATTCGGTTATTTTTCGGAGTACTGGAGAGTTACGGGAATTCGTATTGGGCCTTAATGGGCCATTCGGGAAAGGAGAGAAAGGCCCCAAAGGGTGGCCGCACCCCTCCCCATGGACTAGTCCGAATTGGACTAGGGAGGGGGGGGGCGCCCCCTTCCTTCCTTCTCCTTCTCCCTTCCCTTCTCCTACTCCAACAAGGAAAGGAAGAGTCCTACTCCCGGTGGGAGTAGGACTCCCCCCCTTGGCGCGCCCTCGTCCTAGGCCGGCCGCCTCCCCCCCTTACTCCTTTATATACGGGGGCAGGGGGGCACCCCATAGACACAACAATTGATCAACGATCTCTTAGCCGTGTGCGGTGCCCCCCTCCACCATATTACACCTCGATAATATCGTAGCGGTGCATAGGCGAAGCCCTGCGTCGGTAGAACATCATCATTGTCACCACGCCGTCGTGCTGACGAAACTCTCCCTCAACACTCGGCTGGATCGGACTTCGAGGGACGTCATCGAGCTGAACGTGTGCAGAACTCGGAGGTGCCGTGCGTTCGGTACTTGATCGGTCGAATCGTGAAGACGTACGACTACATCAACCGCGTTGTGTTAACGCTTCCGCTTTCGGTCTACGAAGGTACGTGGACAACACTCTCCCCTCTCGTTGCTGTGCATCACCATGATCTTGCGTGTGCGTAGGAAATTTTTGAAATTACCACGTTCCCCAACAGTGGTATCAGAGCCTGGTTTTATGCGTAGATGTCGTATGCACGAGTAGAACACAAGTGAGTTGTGGGCGATATAAGTCATACTGCTTACCAGCATGTCATACTTTGGTTCGGCGGTATTGTGAGATGAAGTGGCCCGGACCGACATTACGCGTACGCTTACGCGAGACTGGTTTCACCGTTGCGAGCACTCGTTGCTTAAAGGTGACTGGCGGGTGTCTGTCACTCTCACTTTACTTGAACCGAGTGTGGCTACGCCCGGTCCTTGCGAAGGTTAAAACAGCACCAACTTGACAAACTATCGTTGTGGTTTTGATGCGTAGGTAAGAACGGTTCTTGCTAAGCCCGTAGCAGCCACGTAAAACTTGCAACAACAAAGTAGAGGACGTCTAACTTGTTTTTGCAGGGCATGTTGTGATGTGATATGGTCAAAGCATGATGCTAAATTTATTGTATGAGATGATCATGTTTTGTAACCGAGTTATCGGCAACTGGCAGGAGCCATATGGTTGTCGCTTTATTGTATGCAATGCAATCGCCCTGTAATGCTTTACATTATCACTAAGCGGTAGCGATAGTCGTAGAAGCATAAGATTGGCGAGACGACAACGATGCTATGATGGAGATCAAGGTGTCGCGCCGGTGACGATAGTGATCATGACGGTGCTTCGGAGATGGAGATCACAAGCACAAGATGATGATGGCCATATCATATGACTTATATTGATTGCATGTGATGTTTATCTTTTATGCATCTTATCTTGCTTTGATTGACGGTAGCATTATAAGATGATCCCTCACTAAATTATCAAAGTATAAGTGTTCTCCCTGAGTATGCACCGTTGCGAAAGTTCTTCGTGCTGAGACACCACGTGATGATCGGGTGTGATAGGCTCTACGTTCAAATACAACGGGTGCAAAACAGTTGCACACGCGGAATACTCAGGTTAAACTTGACGAGCCTAGCATATAGCAGATATGGCCTCGGAACATGGAGACCGAAAGGTCGAGCATGAATCATATAGTAGATATGATTAACATAATGATGTTCACCGTTGAACCTACTCCATCTCACGTGATGATCGGACATGGTTTAGTTGATATGGATCACGTAATCACTTAGAGGATTAGAGGGATGTCTATGTAAGTGGGAGTTCTTAAGTAATATGATTAATTGAACTTAAATTTATCATGAACTTAGTCCTAATAGTATTTTGCAAATTTTGTTGTAGATCAATAGCTCGCGTTGTTGCCTCCCTGTGTTTATTTTTGATATGTTCCTAGAGAAAATGTATGTTGAAAGATGTTAGTAGCAAAGATGCGGATTGGATCCGTGATCTGAGGATTATCCTCATTGCTGCATAGAAGAATTATGTCCTTGATGCACCGCTAG
The DNA here is from genome assembly GCF_002575655.3 of Aegilops tauschii subsp. strangulata. Taxonomy (NCBI): domain Eukaryota; kingdom Viridiplantae; phylum Streptophyta; class Magnoliopsida; order Poales; family Poaceae; genus Aegilops; species Aegilops tauschii. The sequence continues at coordinate 581,590,066 of NC_053039.3, read as the reverse complement.
GTGACAGACCTATTGCGGGAGCAGATGCAGACGTTATGAACGTTTGGCTAGCTCAATATGATGACTACTTAATAGTTTAGTGCACCATGCTTAACGGCTTATAATCGGGACTTCAAAGACGTTTTGAACGTCATGGACCATATGAGATGTTCCAAGAGTTGAAGTTAATATTTCAAGCAAATACCCGAGTTGAGAGATATGAAGTCTCCAACAAGTTCTATAGCTAAAAGATGGAGGAGAATAGCTCAAGCAGTGAGCATGTGCTCAGATTGTCTAGGTACTACAATCGCTTGAATCAAGTGGGAGTTAATCTTTCAGATAAAATAGTGATTGACAGAATTCTCTAGTCACCATCACCAAGTTAGTAGAACTTCGTGATGAACTATAGTATGCAAGGGATGACGAAAGTAATTCCCGAGCTCTTCGTGATGCTGAAATCGACGAAGGTAGAAATCAAGAAAAACATCAAGTGTTGATGGTTGACGAGACCACTAGTTTCAAGAAAAGGGCAAAGGGAAGAAGGGGAACTTCAATAATTATGACAAGCAAGTTGCTGCTCAAGTGAAGAAGCCTAAGTCTGGTCCTAAGCCTGAGACTAAGTGCTTCTACTGCAAAGGGACTAGTCACTGGAAGCGGAACTACCCCAACTATTTGGTGGATAAGAAAGGATGGTAAAGTGAACAAAGGTATATTTGATATACAGATTATTGATGTGTATTATACTAGTGTTCGTAGCAACCCCTCAGCATTTGATATTGGTTTAGTTGCTAAAGAGTAGTAACTCGAAACGGGAGTTGCATAATGAACAGAAACTAGTTAAGGATGAAGTGACGATGTGTATTGGAAGTGGTTCCAAGATTGATATGATCATCATCGCACACTCCCTATACTTTCGGGATTAGTGTTGAACCTAAATAAGTATTATTTGGTGTTTGCGTTGAGCATGAATATGATTTGATCATGTTTATTGCAATACGGTTATTCATTTAAGTTAGAGAATAATTGTTGTTCTGTTTACATGAATAAAACCTTATATGGTTACACACCCAATGAAAATGGTTCATTGGATCTCGATCGTAGTGATACACATATTCATAATATTGAAGTCAAAAGATGCAAAGTTAATAATGATAGTGCAACTTATTTGTGGCACTGCCGTTTAGGTCATATTGGTGTAAAGCGCATGAAGAAACTCCATGCTGATGGGATTTTGGAATCACTTGATTATGAATCACTTGATGCTTGCGAACCATGCCTTATGGGCAAGATGACTAAGACTCCGTTCTCCGGAACAATGAAGCGAGCAACTGACTTATTGGAAATAATACATACTGATGTATGCGATCCGATGAGTGTTGAGGCTCACGGCGGGTATCGTTATTTTCTGACCTTCACAGATGATTTGAGCAGATATGGGTATATCTACTTGATGAAACATAAGTCTGAAGCATTTGAAAAGTTCAAAGAATTTCAGAGTGAAGTGGAAAATCATCGTGACAAGAAAAAGGTTTCTATGATTTGATCGCGGAGACAAATATTTGAGTTACGAGTTTGGTCTTCAATTAAAACAATGTGGAATAGTTTCACAAATTCGTGCCACCTGGAACACCACAGCATAATGGTGTGTCCGAACGTCATAACCGTACTTTATTGGATATAGTGCAATCTATGATGTTTCTTACCGATTTACCACTATAGTTTTGGGGTTATGCATTAGAGACAGTTGCATTCACGTTAAATAGGGCACCATCTAAATCCGTTGAGACGACACCGTATGAACTATGGTTTCGCAAGAAACCTAAGCTGTCGTTTCTTAAAGTTTGGGGTTGCGATGCTTATAAGAAAAAGTTTCATCCTGAGAAGCTCAAACCCAAATCGGAGAAATGTGTCTTCATAGGATACCCAAAGGAGACAATTGGGTACACCTTCTATCATAGATCCGAAGGCAAGATATTCGTTGCTAAGAATGGATCCTTTCTAGAGAAGGAGTTTCTCTTGAAAGAAGTGAGTGGGAGGAAAGTAGAACTTGATGAGGTAACTGTACCTGCTCCCTTATTGGAAAGTAGTTCATCTTAGAAATCTGTTCCTGTGACTACTACGCCAATTAGTGAGGAAGCTAATGATGATGATCATTTAACTTCAGATCAAGTTACTACCGAACCTCGTAGGTAAACCAGAGTGAGATCCGCACCAGAGTGGTACGGTAATCCTGTTCTGGAGGTCATGTTACTTGACCATGACGAACCTACAAACTATGAGGAAGCGATGGTGAGCCCAGATTCCGCAAAATGGCTTGAGGCCATGAAATCTGAGATGGGATCCATGTATGAGAACAAAGTATGGACTTTGATTGACTTGCCCAATGATCGGCGAGCCATAAAAAATAAATGGATCTTCAAGAGGAAGACGGACGCTGATAGTAGTGTTACTATCTACAAAGCTAGACTTGTCGGAAAAAGGTTTTTGACAAAGTTCAAAGTGTTGAATACGATGAGATTTTCTCACTCGCAGCGATGCTTAAGTCTGTCCGAATCATGTTAGCAATTGCCGCATTTTATGAAATCTGGCAAATGGATAAACAAAACTGCATTCCTTAATGGATTCATTAAAGAAGAGTTGTATATGATGCAACCAGAAGGTATTGTTAATCCTAAAGGTGCTAACAAAATATGCAAACTCCAGCGATCCATCTATGGACTGGTGCAAGCATCTCGGAGTTGGAATATACGCTTTGATAAGTTGATCAAAGCATATAGTTTTATACAGACTTGCGGTGAAGCCTGTATTTACAAGAAAGTGAGTGGGAGCACTACAGCATTTCTGATAAGTATATGTGAATGACATATTGTTGATCAGAAATAATGTAGAATTATTCTGCAAAGCATAAAGGAGTGTTTGAAAGGAGTTTTTCAAAGAAAGACCTCGGTGAAGCTGCTTACATATTGAGCATCAAGATCTATAGAGATAGATCAAGACGCTTGATAAGTTTTTTCAATGAGTACATACCTTGACAAGATTTTGAAGTAGTTCAAAATGGAACAGTCAAAGAAAGAGTTCTTGCCTGTGTTACAAGGTGTGAAATTGAGTAAGACTCAAAGCCCGACCATGGCAGAAGATAGAAAGAGAATGAAAGTCATTCCCTATGCCTTGGCCATAGGTTCTATAAAGTATGCCATGCTGTGTACCAGATCTATTGTATACCCTACACTGATTTTGGCAAGGGAGTACAATAGTGATCTAGGAGTAGATCACTTGACAGCGGTCAAAATTATCCTTAGTGGAATAAGGATATGTTTCTCGATTATGGAAGAGACAAAAGGTTCGTCGTAAAGGGTTACGTCGATGCAAGTTTTTGACACTAATCTAGATGACTCTAAGTCTCGGTCTAGATACATATTGAAAGTGGGAGCAATTAGCTAGAGTAGCTCCGTGCAGAGCATTGTAGACATAGAAATTTTCAAAATACTTACGGATCTGAATGTGACAGACCCATTGACTAATATTATCGCACAAGCAAAACATGATCGCACCTTAGTACTCTTTGGGTGTTAATCACATAGCGATGTGAACTAGATTACTGACTCTAGTAAACCCTTTGGGTGTTGGTCACATGACGATGTGAACTATGGGTGTTAATCACATGGTGATGTGAACTATTGATGTTAAATCACATGGCGATATGAACTAGATTATTGACTCTAGTGCAAGTGCGAGACTGAAGGAAATATGCCCTAGGGGCAATAATAAAGTTATTATTTATTTCCTTATATCATGATAAATGTTGATTATTCATGCTAGAATTGTATTAACCGGAAACATGATACATGTGTGAATACATAGACAAACAGAGTGTCACTAGTATGCCTCTACTTGACTAGCTCGTTGATCAAAGATGGTTATGTTTCCTAGACATAGACATGAGTTGTAATTTGATTAACGGGATCACATCATTAGGAGAATGATGTGATTGACTTGACCCATTCCGTTAGCTTAGCACTCGATCATTTAGTATTTTTGCTATTGCTTTCTTCATGACTTATACATGTTCCTATGACTATGAGATTATGCAACTCCCGTTTACTAGAGGAACACTTTGTGTGCTACCAAACGTCACAACATTCCGTTAGCTTAGCACTCGATCGTCCAAGCATTGCAACTAATGAGTTTGTTGCGAGATGATGTATAACGGAACGAGTAAAGAGACTTGCCGGTAACGAGATTGAACTAGGTATTAAGATACCGATGACAAAGGGAACAACGTATGTTGTTATGTGGTTTGACCGATAAAGATCTTCGTAGAATATGTAGGAGCCAATATGGGCATCCAAGTCCCGCTATTGGTTATTGACTGGAGACGTGTCTCGGTCATGTCTACATAGTTCTCGAACCAGTAGGGTCCGCACGCTTAACATTACGATGATAGTTTTATTATGAGTTTGTGAGTTTTGATGTACCGAAGGAGTTCGGAGTCCCGGATGAGATCGGGGACATGACGAGGAGTCTCGAAATGGTTGAGACGTAAAGATCGATATATTGGACGACTATATTTGGACATCGGAAAGGTTCCAAGTGATTCGGGTATTTTTTGGAGTACCGGAGAGTTACGGGAAATCGTATTGGGCCTTAATGGGCCATACGGGAAAGGAGAGAAAGGCCCCAAAGGGTGGCCGCACCCCTCCCCATGGACTAGTCCGAATTGGACTAGGGAGGGGGGGGGCGCCCCCTTCCTTCCTTCTCCTTCTCCCTTCCCTTCTCCTACTCCAACAAGGAAAGGAGAAGTCCTACACCCGGTGGGAGTAGGACTCCCCCCCTTGGCGCGCCCTCCTCCTAGGCCGGCCGCCTCCCCCCTTGCTCCTTTATATACGGGGGCAGGGGGGCACCCCATAGACACAACAATTGATCAATGATCTCTTAGCCGTGTGCGGTGCCCCCCTCCACCATATTACACCTCGATAATATCGTAGCGGTGCTTAGGCGAAGCCCTGCGTCGGTAGAACATCATCATTGTCACCACGCCGTCGTGCTGACGAAACTCTCCCTCAACACTCGGCTGGATCGGAGTTCGAGGGACGTCATCGAGCTGAACGTGTGCAGAACTCGGAGGTGCCGTGCGTTCGGTACTTGATCGGTCGAATCGTGAAGACGTACGACTACATCAACCGCGTTGTGTTAACGCTTCCGCTTTCGGTCTACGAGGGTACGTGGACAACACTCTCCCCTCTCGTTGCTGTGCATCACCATGATCTTGCATGTGCGTAGGAAATTTTTGAAATTACTACGTTCCCCAACACCCTTTTCAAAGATTACGTGTACATCAGAGACTATAGCAAGTACATGATCACTGGTACGCATGGCGGGCTTCTTCCGGTGATCTGCCTCGCCTTTGAAATGGTTGCCTTTCTTTCGACATTGATGGTTGGTCGTGAGAAATCGACGATGGCCCAGGTACACATTCTTCCTGCATCTGTCCAGGTATATACTTTCGGTGTCAGCTAAACAGTGCGTGCATTCGTGGTATCCCTTGTTTGTCTATCCTGAAAGGTTACTGAGAGTGGGCCAATCGTTGATGGTTACAAACAGCAACGCATGCAGGTTAAATTCCTCCTGTTTGTGCTCATCCCACGCATGTACACCGTTTCCATTCCACAACTGTAAAAGTTCTTCAACTAATGGCCTTAGGTACACATCAATGTCGTTGCCGGGTTGCTTAGGGCCTTGGATGAGAATTGGCATCATAATGAACTTCCGCTTCATGCATATCCAAGGAGGAAGGTTATACATACATAGAGTCACGGGCCAGGTGTTGTGATTGCTGCTCTGCTCTGTGAAAGGATTAATGCCATCCGCGTTTAAAGCAAACCATACGTTCCTTGGGTCACCTGCAAACTCAGCCCAGTACTTTCTCTCGATTCTTCTCCACTGCGACCCGTCAGCGGGTGCTCTCAACTTTCCGTCTTTCTTACGGTCCTCACTGTGCCATCGCATCAACTTGGCATGCTCTTTGTTTCTGAACAGCCGTTTCAACCGTGGTATTATAGGAGCATACCACATCACCTTCGCAGGAACCCTCTTGGGGGGTTAATTTAGGTTTTTGTACAAGCTTCAGCTTGTGGCACTAGCAAGCTAGAGGGACGCACGTTTTGATTGTTTTCTTCTTATTGTATCACTTTCTCGCCATATGACTAGAAAGTAACACGATTCCGCTCCAGGATTGCAGGCACGAGGAGGAGTTGCTTGTGTCCACCTCGCCCTTGTGGGCGTGCCGGCGAGTGACGAGGGACGACCAGACGGTGCCGAGCATGTCGAGGACGACGGCCAGACATTCTTGCGGGTTTCCTTGTCCATCATCGTACTACTCACGGCCCATGGTCCTGATGATGGGCAAAATGAGGGTCCTCTCTGTTCACACTAGCTCTATTAGTAGAATGCCCGTATTTTCTATATTTGTATTGTTTTATATAACTATCAATGAATTTTTGACTCCTTCCAATAACATCGCGTCGACACTCTTGTCGACGGATTCTTTCTGAACGTCTAACATAATACATCTTCGTCTTTCTCTTACTCTGAAAAAACCAACATGTATATAAAATACCTCATTTCTATCATCATGTGTAACAAATATATAAAGAAGTACAATTGTTTATATGAATCTCTTTCAGTTGCGCAGGATGCGATGAGTTTTTCAGTTTATCCATCATAAAGCTTTGTCAATCCACATTTTCAAAGCATCATCCAAAGCCATCAGTATTTATCTCTAATATACAACAGTGAATATAAAACACATATTTAATTAAAAAATAAGATCAGCCCATATTTACAATATATATTCATTGATCCGCTGCTCGCTTCAAGCAGGTGACCGTTTCAGTCAGAGTGAGTGGCGTCATGCATATTAATAGAGTGAGTCGCATCCCAGTTTTAATAAACTAGAGGCTCACTGGTAAATCACTTGTTGGTAACTATTCTCCGGAAATGACTTGCTAGGGTATGTCATATTCTTCAGTATATAAAAACGTAATTGACATGCGATGGCCGTATGTAGCAAAAACTACGATGGCCGTGCGATGAGGCAAAATGTGACGCCGATTGTAGCAAAAATGCGAGCGATGTAGCAAAAAACATATTACGTTACCAGAAACACATCTCTTCTCATTAACTGTTGTCACATAAGCAAACTTATATTGGGGTGTGTAATGTTAATATCTAAGCTATTCCCACTATAAGTAGTCTAACAGAGGTCCAATGGAACGCCCAAATCGGAATCCAATTCCAAGTGGTGACCACAAGTGTCAGTATTCAGGATCCGCAATTGCTGCAGCGAGGTCAAGTGGACATGCACACCTGAAACGTGCGTCGCTCAAGCAGCCTGTAGGTGGTCCAACTTAAACCTAGTGCCAATGGGTGACATGGTTACATCATCTATAGATGTGTCACCGGAATACATCATCTACATGCGTCACAGTGTTGATGCATGCAAAAGTTTATCGACTACTCTCTCCATCCACGAAAAAGGATACTTCTGATTTTGAAGTAAGCCACTTTATATATACTTCTCCGATCCAAATTAATATAATTATATTTGTCTAGATACGGATGTATATACTTCTGCTTTGTGACTAGACACATAGGTACCTAGACAAATCTGAGTTAATTAATTTCGGTCGGAGGGAATATCAAACTTAGTATATCACGAAACTACTTTTCAAAATGGATTTACTGGTACTAATTTGGAGTCATACATGTTTCTATATTTTCCAATAATATTGGTCAAAGATCTTCTTTTAACAAAAATGAAATTTAAAACTATCTACGGACGGAGTAAATAGTAGCGGTATGTAGTAGTACTCCCTCTGTCACAAATTAATTGTATTACTTTTTTTCAGATATGCATCCATCTTTACACACCTTTTTTCATCGGGATACATTCGTATTTAGATGAAGCAGAGGCAAATAACTTGGAACAGAGGGAGTATATCTGAAATCCCAATTAGCGACGGGCCAATAAAGGTTCGTTCACTGATGAGGGGTGCGTTCGTTGTCCTTCATCCCTAAGACTCCCAGCCCTATTACCTTCTGGCGCCTATTTGCCATAATCATGTAGATAAATTTCTAATATCATAATTATTCGGAAAGATCTCAAGGAATATTGCGTGTAGAACAAACTGTTAAAGTTCACAAAAATATTAATCTCTGTTGTCATACCACGTGTGAAGTACATTGCCGAACAATCTATCGACATCGAAAAAAAGACTAATGAATATACCTATATACCTGTTACTAATCATGAACATGCACCTGTTAAAACTCCCAAAGAAAACTGTGGAAATTTGGAGCAAAACAATGCAAAAAACGTGCACCTGTTTGGATAAACATGTACAACTGAATATGTGAGATAAACATTTTTTTGCCTAGTCTTTTGGGATAAGCTCTATCTCTCCAAACCTCCCTGTAATCTCTCTAAATGTTGTAATCACACATATATAATCAACACGAAGACATGCGGCTCATCTATGCCTTTGTGTGTGTAGGGGGGGGGGGCTCATCTATGTTACGTTGATGACTAGAAACACTTATAATCTCATTCACTCGTTCAAAATCCAAGGCTATGCGGGAGTCCGCCGGAAATAGCCCTGAAAATAGATTTCACGTTAAAAAATGATTTTTCATGAAATCGAAAAAAGTTGAATGTCCACGTGTCATCCTATGGTTAGAAGAAAACTTAACTTAGGTCGAATTGAAAAACAGCCGACAGTCCCAAAGAAGAAAGGAAATGCATAGACAAGAAAAGGAAAATATGGGGGACCATGTTCAGAGCGGGCCAAATGTAAGATTTAGACAGCAAGTAGGGTATATACGTCATGGTCATGTCGTTGTCTCCTATTCCTCCTTAACAAGGTGCAGAACCCACTGCTGGTTGGCAATCGATGCACACTTCAACTTGCTGACAAAGAAGTCAGGCAAGAGTGAGCTTTGATTTTTTTTAAATGGTTGCATGCATCACTTTGATGCAGAGGCCCAAGGCTAACCTCCTTTTCAAAAAAGAATAAGAGAAAAACACGATTTGCTTAATTAATTAATTTCCGCCATTATATGGCTGGCTCTATTTTTACCGGTCCATATGGATATTTATACAAAACAAAAAAGTTGGTGTTTGAGGATAGTTGTGAGTAGGAGATGAAACATATCATTTCTGAGATTTGCTTCTTGGACGAACGACACCAAGAAGGTTTGGATGGAATTTGGAGAGGACACCAATGTCGACCTCATGTAAATTAAATAGGAGTAGATGCACCTATATAAACTGTAAGTAACATACATACATACATAATATTTTGAGTTTGGGATGAATGAAATGGAAAAAAGTTGAATGTCATCGTATGATTGGAAAGAAAGGGGATTCCCAAAGAAGAAAGAAAATATAGAATTGAAAAGGAAAACATGCATGCATGCAGAATTAAGGACGTTCGTTCGGATCGCTCACAGCAGCAGGCCGGCCGGCCGAATATAATTAAGATGGATGCATGTTGAGAGCCTATTCCGCCCGATTGGTTCCTTTGTCCGGATGGGTTTAATTGGTTGGCCATCGCGCGCGATTGCTGTGATCTCAAACCTTTCATCCGAGCGCAACTTTTTCTTCGGGCCTCGTCTCCTTACCGAAGTTGTGCTCTATCCGGAGGGCTAGGAAAAAGAAGAAAGACGACAGTTAATTAATATGTGTACATACCAAAACAATGAATGCATCAATTAGCTAGTCAGCACCGGCTTAACTAATATATATACCTGGCCGGACTCTATTCGGTCACCAGAGCCGTCATCACGGTCTCCTTCTTGCACCGGCATTGGATCACCGGAGCCATCATAATCATGTCTTTCCTCCTCCATTGTTCGATCACCGTAGCCTGCTTCTTCACCCTGTCCTTCCAGACCATCATTGTCGTTAAGATACGACAAGACATCACCTCCGGCTAAGATTATGTCCCCCAACACCTCTTCTACTGCCTCGTCTTGTCCGTGCTCCATTGTTTCTGCAAATATTACAACATGGCAATTATTGTACAAACATGAACCAGGTGGATATATTAGTGGCAAAGGTAGACCTAGCTACCTAATCACAACAAAAGAATCATATTAGTGGCCTCGACGCTTCTCCCGGGTTTGGGGTGGCCTCGACAACGCTTCAAGGGTTCGGGGTGGCCTCGACGACAACGCTCTTTTAACTTGGTAAATTTGGGTGGCCTCGGCAACGCTTCAAGGGTTCATATGCAAAAGCCATGGATTTGTTCAATACTTTGACACTAGCTAGGCAACCTCTCGACCCCTCGGCCCCTCGACGACCCTCAAACCCTCGACCCCTCGACCATCAACCCCTCGACCCTCGGCGACCCTCGACCCATCGGCCCCTCGACGACCCTTGGCCCCTCGGCGACCCTCGACCCCACGGCCCCTCGATGACCCTCGACCCTCGACCCCTCGACCATCGGCCCTTCGGCGACCCTCGACCCCTCGAACCTCGACCCCTCGACCCTCGAACCCTTGACCCTCGACCCCTCGATCCTCGGCCCCTCAGCGACCCTCGACCCTCGACCCCTCGACCCTCGGCCCCTCGGCCCCTCGACGACGCTTGAACCCTCGACCCTGGACCCTCGAACCCTCAGCGACCCTTTGACCCTCTACCCTAGCTATTTCCCGACACTCGCCCCCTCGAACCCTCGTCGAACCCCTCCCCCCCTCATGTCGAAGTTATCGGGGAGGGGTATATCGACCCCCCCCCCTCATGTTGAAGTTATCGGGGAGGGGTATATCGACAACGACATACCCGATAAAAAAATAAGAAGACGAAGAAGAGGAAAAAGGAGGAGAAGAAGAAAGGAATAGAGGAGAAGATTGAAGAAAAAAAAGAGGAGAAGATGAAAGGAATAGAGGAGAAGAAGAAAAAAATAGAATATTTTTTCTTCTTCTTCTCCTTTTCTTTTTCTTCTTTTTTCCTCTTCTTATTTATTTCTCCTCTTCTTCCTCTCCTCTTCTTCTCCTTTCTTTCTCTTCTTATTTTCCTTTTTCCTCTCCTTCTTTTTCTTCTTCTTCCTTCTTAATATCACTTAGCAACTTTTGCAACGATAGGGTGGTGCTCCTGTGGCACCAACCGGGACCAATAGGCATCCACGCGTCAGCAGCTGGCAGGAGCTGAGGTTTTTGTTTTTTAAGGGGGTGGGTTTAGGGGGTTTTGGGGGGTTAATTTAGGTGTTTCATATATTGTGTTAGTTAGCTAATTAATAGAGAGAAGTGTCCTCTCTTATCTCCGTGCTTGGTCGACGCTACGTACTATACGTATAAAGAGGACTCGACACGCTACCAAGTAAGCAAAAATGAAGGAAACAGAAGATCGTCATGAACATATGCATACAGAGAGAAGTGATATCGACCTCTCCTTCTCCGAGAGATTGGTCGAACAACAAGTTTTCGTATATCTATCCGACGCTACTGGCTACATATATACAATATAAGATCTCTTACACTATAATCCCCTAATTATATATGAACTCAGGGTCCACATGGTATTCTCCATCTTTATCGATCGTGTGGTCAAGAAAGAATGCCACCAATTCCTCTTAAATTGCTCGCATGCGATCTGGTGCTAGGAGTTCATCCCGCATCCGAAACATCTAATTTGAAGAAGGGTGTCAATACATATATATGAATGAATGAAACTCAACACAAATGATGGTAATAAAATAAAATTGTGAATATTATTGCTTACGCACTTCATATTGTTTTTTAGAGTAGCCCCGTTCACAGGTCGTGTGGCGGATGGACTCACAAACGTAGTATCCACAGTAATTATTCCCGGCTTTCTGCCACAACCACTTTACAAGAAATAGTGGTCAATCAAACTGATAAGCAAGCATGCTAAATTGTATTGATGAAACTAGCGCTTGAATCACTAGGAGATGCATGGAACATGCTAGTAGTACTTAATTTCGGGTTTTTAAATTGCAGCTTCTTCGGCAGTCCCGGAGCTTTTGAGGTGAAGTTTTTCCAAATCCTGCCAGACAAAGAAAACAATTACTTGATATCAGGAAATGAACAAAGTTGCCGATATGGTGCGATAATGATCGATTGAACTTACTTCTCAAGCATTTCAGTCATGTCCGCATACTCCTGGGGATCTTTTCGTCTCGAGTCTAAGACGGTTACTAGTCCCTGCTCAAGCTTAATCTCTAGGAGAATATAGTGGAACCTGCGCACACATGCATAACTCAGCAATTACATTACTATAACCTCGACTAATAAGGGAAACCGAATATGCACAAGACAGTAACACTCACTTGAAATTGTAAGGAAAGAGTATTATAGCTTTGTTTTGATTTAATACCAATGATCGTAGCAAGTTGCCCTCAGTATCTTTGGCCTGAAATTCAACCGCATATGCATCTATGAGATTTGTGTTAATGAACCCAATATCACCGATTTGTCTTTTCTTCGGCGATCTTCAATCTGCATAATATAGTGAGGATAATTATATATACATGCAATGAAAGAGTTGACCTATATATAGAGACTTAATGACAGAAGTAGTACTTACAGACAGTAGCAAGTGACCGTTAATTTATCAAGGGCCTGTTAATTGAAAAACTGGAAGAACTCCTCAAATGGAACATTCAACAGATCAATTCCATCGAGGTCATGCTCCTCTTTAACTCTCAGCGTCAAAGTATTCATCCCCCCAGACTCTCTATAGGTTTTCATGTACCAATCATGGAATCTTCGCATCATCGTTGTTAGAGATCTTTCATCTTTGATGAGAGGCTTCTCTGTGTTCGTCCACCTCCAAGAAATCATAATGTACATCGTCGGGCAGGTAATCTCCAAGATTGGTATTGGGCAAAATCACCGGATGATTAGCGATGAAATCGCTAGACACCTTGAGCGGGGGGCACGATTGGTTGGCTTGTTCGCCGAGCTGGGCAATTTTTTTCCCAGCTCGTCGTTCTGTTAACCTTTGATCACTGATAGTACTTCCCGACCGCTCCGCTTCGGTATATGACCTTTCAATAATGCGCTCATAGTTGCCTTTCGGCGGAGACTTTGGTGGTTTCTTCAGGGCATCCACAGTGCGCTTTGCTTTCATCGGATCTATCTTCTCCTCCGGAGGTAGATGTTTCTTTGCTTTCACCCCTTCAAAGAAGTCCCTCACTTGGGTTTGACAGATCTCGGCGTTTTCCTCCACAGTCCTCTCGTATGGTAACTTCTCTAGAGGCTTGAGAGATGGATCGAATCTGTATTGCCTCCCGCCTCTGGCTATACTGCTAGACACCGGAGCAGATGGAGCGGCTGCGGCTGTCTTCTTTCCTTGCTTACGAGGCGGAGGAGAAGGACTACGACGCGCCAGAGCAGCCGGAGCGGCGGCAGGTCTCTTCCGCCCTTGCTGACGAGGCGGAGAAGGAGGCTGGCTGCTCGGGCGCGCCGGCGCAGGCAGAGAAGGAGGCGGAGTGCCGCCACGCACCGGAGAAGGAGGCTGAGTGCCCTGATCACTCGCCGGAGGAGGAGGCGGAGTGCCCTGACTTGCCGGAGGAGGAGGAGGAGGAGGCGGAGGCGTCCAGTTCGGAAGGTTGATGAGCTCCTTCTGCCATAGGCATGGAGTCTTCAGAGCAGAACCCAGCCGAGTCTCCCCTTCACCGGTAGGGTGGTCAAGCTTGAGGTCCTCAAATCCCTCTGTTATTTCGTCCACCGTCACCTTAGCATATCCTTCTGGAATTGGACGGCAGTGAAAAGTTGCGTCGGGTTCATGAGGTCGAACAGAGCCAACAGCCGCCTTGACTTTGAAGTTCTGCCATTGTGTCATAAGGTGGAAATGTTGAGACTCCGTGATAGCATCCATGAGGTAGCTAGCAGGAGCCGTGAAGACAGGCTCCACCTGAAGCAAGTCGGTGGAAGCCACGCTGCTTCTCCGCTGAGATGGCGGGGTAGCTTCGGCAGGTCGCTTGATGCGAACTGCTTCTCGTTCCTCTATCCCTTGTACCCTTGCGTGCAGCGCCTGCAGTTGGGTCTGCTCCACTTTCTTCCTCCTCTCCTGGCATTTGTAACCGCCTGCGTCCGGAAACCCAGCCTTCCACGAAATGGAGCCTGGCGTGCCTCATGTCCGTCCAGGGTGCTCAGGATTCCCGAGGGCCATTGTGAGCTCGTCGTTCTCTCTGTCTAGAACGAACGTCCCTTGCTGCGCTGCATCGATATACTGCTGAAGCTTCGTGACAGGTATTCGCAGTTGCTCGTTTGTCCAAACGCACTTCCCTGTTACAGGGTCCAAGGTTCCGCCAACACCGAAGAACCAAGTCCGGCAACGGTCTGGCCAGTTCAATGTCTCTGGTTCGACCCCTTTATCAACCAGGTCATTCTCAGCCTTGGCCCACAACGGCCGGGCTTTGAGGTAGCCACCTAACCCCGTGCGATGGTGAAGCTTCTTCTTCGCAGCATTTTTCTTGTTTGTCGCTGACATCTTCTTACTCTTGTGTGATGTCTTGTGGGCCACAAATGCGGGCCAGTGATCTCTGATCTTCTCATACCGGCCGGTGAATTCTGGTGTCTTTTCTTGGTCGACAAACGATGTTTTCAGCTCATTCTTCCACCTCCTGAATAGTTCTGCCATCTTCTTAAGAGCATGAGACTTGATCAATTGCTCTTTAACTGGCTTCTCCGGATCCTCCTCTGGCGGTAGGGTGAAATTTGCCTTCAGCGCAGTCCAAAGATCATCTTTCTGCATACTGTTCACATAAGACACCTCAGGGTCTTCCTTAGCCGGCTTACACCATTGGTGGATGCTGATCGGGATCTTGTCCCTAACAAGAACCCCGCACTGAGCAGCAAATGCTTCCTTTGTCCGGATGGGTTCAATCGGTTGGCCATCGCGCGCGATTGCTGTGATCTCAAACCTTTCATCCGAGCGCAACTTTTTCTTCGGGCCTCGTCTCATTACCGAAGTTGTGCTCGATCCGGAGGGCTAGAAAAAAGAAGAAAGACGACAGTTAATTAATATGTGTACATACCAAAACAATGAATGCATCAATTAGCTAGTCAGCACCGGCTTAACTAATATATATACCTGGCCGGACTCTGTTCGGTCACCGGAGCCGTCATTACGGTCTCCTTCTTGCACCGGCATTGGGTCACCGGAGCCATCATAATCATGTCTTTCCTCCTCCATTGTTCGATCACCGTAGCCTGCTTCTTCATCCTGTCCTTCCAGACCATCATTGTCGTTAAGATACGACAAGACATCACCTCCAGCTAAGATTATGTCCCCCAACACCTCTTCTGCTGCCTCGTCTTGTCCATGCTCCATTGTTTCTGCAAATATTACAACATGGCAATTATTGTACAAACATGAAGCAGGTGGATATATTAGTGGCAAAGGTAGACCTAGCTACGTAATCACAGCAAAGGAATCATATTAGTGGCCTCGACGCTTCTCCCGGTTTGGGGTGGCCTCGGCAACGCTTCAAGGGTTCGGGGTGGCCTCGACGACAACGCTCTTTTAACTTGGTAAATTTGGGTGGCCTCGGCAACGCTTCAAGGGTTCATATGCAAAAGCCATGGATTTGTTCAATACTTTGACACTAGCTAGGAAACCTCTCGACCCCTCGGCCCCTCGACGACCCTCAAACCCTCGAACCCTCGACCATCAACCCCTCGACCCTCGGCGACCCTCGACCCATCGGCCCCTCGACGACCCTTGGCCCCTCGGCGACCCTCGACTCCACGGCCCCTCGATGACCCTCGACCCTCGACCCCTCGACCATCGGCCCTTCGACGACCCTCGACCCCTCGAACCTCGACCCTCGAGCCTTGAACCCTTGACCCTCGACCCCTCGATCCTCGGCCCCTCAGCGACCCTCGACCCGTCGACCCTCGGCCCCTCTGCCCCTCGACGACGCTTGAACCCTTGACCCTGGACTCTCGAACCCTCAGCGACCCTCGACCCTCTACCCTAGCTATTTCCCGACCCTCGCCCCCTCGAACCCTCGTCGACCCCCTCCCCCCTCATGTCGAAGTTATCGGGGAGGGGTATATCGACCCCCCCCCTCATGTTGAAGTTATCGGGGAGGGGTATATCGACAACGACATACCCGATAAAAAAAATAAGAAGACGAAGAAGAAGAAAAAAGAGGGGAAGAAGAAAGGAATAGAGGAGAAGATTGAAGAAAGAAAAGAGGAGAAGATGAAAGGAATAGAGGAGAAGAAGAAAAAAATAATATTTTTTCTTCTTCTTCTCCTTTTCTTTTTCTTCTTTTTTCCTCTTCTTATTTATTTCTCCTGTTCTTCCTCTCCTCTTCTTCTCCTTTCTTTCTCTTCTTATTTTCCTTTTTCCTCTCCTTCTTTTTCTTCTTCTTCCTTCTTAATATCACTTAGTAACTTTTGCAACGATAGGGGGGTGCTCCTGTGGTCTAAAATCGGTCTATGCACGATAGAAAATTCTGAAAAAATATATCTATGATCCCTCATATATACATACATTCAAAAAATACATCTAAAAAAAGAGGAGAAGAAGAAGATGAAAAAATAGAAGAAAAAAAGAGGATTTCTATTTTTTCTTCTTCTCCTCTATTCCTTCTTATTCTCTTTTTTTGTTCTACTTCCTCTTCTTATTTTTTTTCTCCTCTTCTTCTCCTTCTTCATTCTTCCTCTTTTCTTCTTTTTCCTTATTTTCCTTTTTCCTCGATGACCCTAACCCTAAACAGTACAACTTCCCCGACGTCCCCGCCTCTCTCATGACCAAAAAAATCTATGAATAAAAAAAACATCATATTCTATGAACAAAAAAACATCATATTTCATCCACATCCGTGCATACATCATATATATGATCATCTATGAACAAAAAAAACATCATATTCTATAAAAAATCATCATATATATGAACAAAAACAATTATGATAACAAGCATATATATCATCATATATATGAAAAAAAACAAGCATATATATGAAAAAAACAAGCATATATATCATCATATATATGAAAAAAAGGACAGGGGCACCGGCAGGACCAAGGTGAGGAGGGGCGCGGGGTCGGCGGTGAGGACGCCGACGGGGCAGGGGACGCGCGCTCGGGGTAGGGGGCGACGGCCACGAAGGTGGGGCAGGGCGACGGCGACGACGGGAGCGGGCCAGGGCGGCGCGCGTCGGGGCAGGGGCGGCGAGCTGCGACAGCGTCGGGCAAGGGGTGCGGGCGACGGCGACGGCGCGGGCGACGGCGATGACGGGCACGGGCGACGGCGACAGCGACGGGGCAGCCTGGCGGCGTCGATGTCGTCGGCTCATCGGGGCGGCAACTGCGAGATGAGAAGTGAAATTTTCCTAAGTGTTGGCTTATATAGCCACATCTTTGGTCCCGGTTGGTAGCACCAACCGGGACCAAAGCCCCCTTTAGTCCCGGTTGGTGCCACCAACCGGGACCAAAGGTCTCTTTTCAGCAGCCCAAAGGGCGGGAAACAGGGACCTTTGGTCCCGGTTGGTGGTACCAACCGAGACTAAAGGGGGGGCATTGGTACCGGTTGGTGCCACGAAACGGGACCAAAGGGGGCATTGGTTCCGGTTCGTGCCACCAACCGGGACCAAAGACCTTGTGCTGGGGCGGTGCGGTGGGAAGTTTAGTCCCACCTCGCTAGCTGAGAGAGCTCAACACCTGTTTATAAGCTGCGTTGCGGCTCAGGTGCTGAGCCCCCCTATAATATGCAGGCAGTACATGCTGAAAGTCCTGATGTGTTCACATGTAATCCAGTCGTCACACTGCTCCGGGTGTTTGGAGCGCAGACTGTTCTTGTGTTCATCGACATACGGGGTCACCAAGGTAGAGTTCTGTAGAACTGTGTAGTGTGCTTGAGACCAAGAATGCCCGTCCCTGCATATTATTGAGTTTGCTCCTAGCATGCCTTTTCCAGTCAGTCTCCCGTCATACCGCGATTTAGGGAGACCTATCTTCTTAAGGCCAGGAATGAAGTCAACACAAAACCCAATGACATCCTCTGTTTGATGGCCCATGGAGATGCTTCCATCTGGCCTAGCACGGTTACGAACATATTTGTTTAGGACTCCCATGAACCTCTCAAAGGGGAACATATTGTGTAGAAATACGGGGCCCAGAATGACAATCTCGTCGACTAGATGAACTAGGACGTGCGTCATGATATTGAAGAAGGATGGTGGGAACACCAGCTCGAAACTGACAAGACATTGCACCACATCACTCCTTAGCCTTGGTATGATTTCTGGATCGATCACCTTCTGAGAAATTGCATTGAGGAATGCACATAGCTTCACAATGGCTAATCGGACGTTTTCCGGTAGAAGCCCCCTCAATGCAACCGGAAGCAGTTGCGTCATAATCACGTGGCAGTCATGAGACTTTAGGTTCTGGAACTTTTTCTCTGGAATATTTATTATTCCCTTTATATTCGACGAGAAGCCAGTCGGGACCTTCATACTAAGCAGGCATTCAAAAAAGATTTCCTTCTCTTCTATGGTAAGAGCGTAGCTGGCAGGACCTTCATACTGCTTTGGAGGCATGCCGTCTTTTTCGTGCAAACATTGCAGGTCCTCCTGTGCCTCGGGTGTGTCTTTTGTCTTCCCATACACGCCCAAGAAGCCTAACAGGTTCACGCAAAGGTTCTTCGTCACGTGCATCACGTCGATTGAAGAGCGTACCTCTAGGTCTTTCCAGTAGGGTAGGTCCCAAAATATAGATTTCTTCTTCCACATGGGTGCGCGTCCCTCAGCGTCATTCGGAACAGCTAGTTCGCCGGGACCCTTTCCAAAGATTACGTGTAAATCAGAGACCATAGCAAGTACATGATCACCGGTACGCATGGCGGGCTTCTTCCGGTGATCTGCCTCGCCTTTGAAATGGTTGCCTTTCTTTCGACATTGATGGTTGGTCGGGAGAAATCGACGATGGCCCAGGTACACATTCTTCCTGCATCTGTCCAGGTATATACTTTCGGTGTCAGCTAAACAGTCCGTGCATGCGTGGTATCCCTTGTTTGTCTATCCTGAAAGGTTACTGAGAGCGGGCCAATCGTTGATGGTTACAAACAGCAACGCATGCAGGTTAAATTCCTCCTGTTTGTGCTCATCCCACGCATGTACACCGTTTCCATTCCACAGCTGTAAAAGTTCTTGAACTAATGGCCTTAGGTACACATCAATGTCGTTGCCGGGTTGCTTAGGGCCTTGGATGAGAATTGACATCATAATGAACTTCCGCTTCATGCACATCCAAGGAGGAAGGTTATACATACATAGAGTCACGGGCCAGGTGCTGTGATTGCTGCTCTGCTCTCCGAAAGGATTAATGCCATCCGCGCTTAAAGCAAACCATACGTTCCTTGGGTCACCTGCAAACTCAGCCCAGTACTTTCTCTCGATTCTTCTCCACTGCAACCCATCAGCGGGTGCTCTCAACTTCCCGTCTTTCTTACGGTCCTCACTGTGCCATCGCATCAACTTGGCATGCTCTTTGTTTCTGAACAGTCGTTTCAACCATGGTATTATAGGAGCATACCACATCACCTTCGCAGGAACCCTCTTCCTGCGGGGCTCGCCATCAACATCACCAGGGTCATCTCGTCTGATCTTATACCGCAATGCACCGCATACCGGGCATGCGTTCAAATCCTTGTACGCACCGCGGTAGAGGATGCAGTCATTAGGGCATGCATGTATCTTCTCCACCTCCAATCCTAGAGGGCATACGACCTTCTTTGCTGCGTACGTACTGTCGGGCAATTCGTTATCCTTTGGAAGCTTCTTCTTCAATATTTTCAGTAGCTTCTCAAATCCTTTGTCAGGCACAGCATTCTCTGCCTTCCACTGCAGTAATTCCAGTACGGTACCGAGCTTTGTGTTGCCATCTTCGCAATTGGGGTACAACCCTTTTTTGTTATCCTCTAACATGCGATCGAACTTCAGCTTCTCCTTTTCACTTTCGCATTGCGTCCTTGCATCGACAATGACCCGGCGGAGATCATCATCATTGGGCACATCGTCTGGTTCCTCTTGATCTTCGGCAGCTTCCCTCGTTGCAGCATCACCGTATTCAGGGGGCACATAGTTGTCATCGTCCTCTTCTTCTTCGCTGCCTTCCATCATAACCCCTATTTATTTCTCCGTGCTTGGTCCAAACATTATAGTGTGGCATGAAACCCTTATAAAGCAGGTGGGTGTGAAGGGTTTTCGAGTGAGAGTAAGACCTCGTATTCCCACAGCTAGGGCATGGACAGCACATAAAACAATTATGCTTGTTTGCCTCAGCTACTTCGAGAAAATTATGCACGCCCTTAATGTACTCGGAGGTGTGTCTGTCACCGTACATCCATTGCCTGTTCATCTGCGTGCATTATATATAATTATGTGTGTCAAAAGTAAGAAAATTAGACAAGTATCTATGTAAAGTAAGAATTTTTTTTTCAGAAAGAAGATAAGAACAAGAGGCTCACCACGGTGGTCCCGGCGACGAGATCGGCGCGGGCGATCGACGGCAGTGAAGACGGGGACGGGGCGTGACGGACCACTAATATAAACCTAGACAAATCTCGGAGAAAATGGATCTCGAAGGTCGAGCTTCGAGAGGAGAAAGCTTAACTAGTGTGGCTCGGGCATTTCATCGAACACCTCATGTGCATAGGAGGTGAGCTAGAGCACCCAATGCCCTCCCCCTCGCCGGCCAGCAAAAAACAGAGCACTGTGGAGTGCTCTGCTCACCGGCGATGGGGTATATATATATAGGCAACTCATTTGTCTCGGTTCGTGGATGGAACCGGGACTAAAGGCCCTCCTCCTTTACCGGTTCCTGCCACGAACCGGGACCAATGGTTGTGGGCAAGGAGCGAGGCCCATTGGTCCCGGTTCGTGCCAAGAACCGGGAAAAATGGGCCCAGACGAACCGGGACCAATGCCCACGAGGCCCCTGCCGGCCCCCTGGGCTCTCGAACCGGGACAAATGCCTCCATTGGTCCCAGTTCGTGGCAGAACCGGGACTAATGGGCTGGCCAGGCCCGAACGAAAGCCCCTTTTTCTACTAGTGATACCTGTTACTAATCAGGAACATGCACCTGTTAAAACTCCCAAAGAAAACTGTCGAAATTCGGAGCAAAACGATGCAAAAAACATGCACCTGTTAGGATAAACATGTACAACTGAATATGTGAGATAAACATTTTTTTTGCCTAGTCTTTTGGGATAAGCTCTATCTCTCCAAACCTCCCTGTAATCTCTCTAAACGTTGTAATCACACATATATAATCAACACGAAGACATGCGGCTCATCTATGCTTTTGTGTGTGTAGAGGGGGGGGGGGGGGGGAGGGGGCTCATCTATGTTACATTGATGACTAGAAACACTTATAATCCCATTCACTCGTTCGAAATCCAAGGCTATGCGGGAGTCCGCCGGAAATAGCCCTGAAAATAGATTTCACGTTAAAAAAATGATTTTTCATGAAATCGAAAAAAGGTGAATGTCCACGTGTCATCCTATGGTTAGAAGAAAACTTAACTTAGGTCGAATTGAAAAACAGCCGACAGTCCCAAAGAAGAAAGGAAATGCATAGACAAGAAAAGGAAAATATGGGGGACCATGTTCAGAGCGGGCCAAATATAAGATTTAGACAGCAAGTAGGGTATATATGTCATGGTCATGTTGTTGTCTCCTATTCCTCCTTAACAAGGTGCAGAACTCACGGCTGGTTGGCAATCGATGCACACTTCAACTTGCTGACAAAGAAGTCAGGCAAGAGTGAGCTTTGATTTTTTTTTAAATGGTTGCATGCATCCATTTGATGCAGAGGCCACAGGCTAACCTCCTTTTCAAAAAAGAAGAAGAGAAAAACATGAGCTGCTTAATTAATTAATTTCCGCCATTGTATGGCTGGCTCTATCTTTACCGTTCCATATGAATATTTATACAAAACAAAAAAGATGGTGTTTGAGGATAGTTGTGAGTAGGAGATGAAACATATCATTTCCGAGATTTGCTTCTTGGACGAACGACACCAAGAAGGTTTGGATGGAATTTGGAGAGGACACCAATGTCGACCTCATGTAAATTAAATAGGAGTAGATGCACGTATATAAACTGTAAGTAACATACATACATACATAATATTTTGAGTTTGGGATGAATGAAATGGAAAAAAGTTGAATGTCATCGTATGATTGGAAAGAAAGGGGATTCCCAAAGAAGAAAGAAAATATAGAATTAAAAAGGAAAACATGCATGCATGCAGAATTAAGGACGTTCGTTCGGATCGATCACAGCAGCAGGCCGGCCGGCCGAATATAATTAAGATGGATGCATGTTGACAGCCTATTCCGCCCGATCGAGCTTGCCTATCAACTCGCCCCCGTCCAGTATGCTGCCAAACATGGCGGCCTCAAACAGATAGTTCACCTGCCAGGCATGGTGGCTTGCATGGGCGACGAGCCAAACCATTTCGTCGATGAGGCCCTTGGAGAAGAGCTGGACCATTTGCAGGCGCGAGGATTCAATGAGGTGTTTCTCACGCTGCTCGTCCACCTCGCCCTTCCGGACGTACTCCAGCGGACCGGTGACAATGGACGACCAAAGGGCGGCCAGCAGGTGGTCTTGGTCTCCTTTTACTTTGAGGAAGCGCCGGACGTGGTCGCAGGTTTCTTCCCCATTGCAGGCATACTCAGCGTCAAGGGGCCTGCTGAAGCCGGTGGTATGAAAGTCGGTGTCGAAGACCTCGTCGAAGTCGGCCTCTCGCTGGGGCCGCGCCGGGGACTTGCGGGCCTTGGGCCATCCTAGGAGGGCACGGCGGAGGAACATGTGCCGGTCGTTGTGCAGGTGCCAAGTGTACAAGGTGATGCACATCCGGGCCACAGGCTCGTGCCACCTCTGAGTGTACATCCGAGCTCCCGTGGCAGCGTAGGCGTCGTAGATGGCCCGCAGCGCCGTCTCGCTCACCACGCCTGTGGCGGCGATGTCGGCCACGTTGAGGAACGAGTTCATGACCTCGGAGTTTACCAGGTCACTGCCCACATCGATGACATCGGTGCCGGGCGAGCTGAAGACGAGGTCGCTCGTGACGGCGCCGACATCGAAGCCCCGGGCTATGGCCTCAGCCCCCATGCCGAGGATGCTGCTCTCGCACAGGGACATGACCTGGGCGGCGTGGCGGTCCATCTGCCCCGACCGGTCCTTGAGGAGCGTCCTGTGCGCCGCCTCCAATGCGATCTTGGCTCGGATGTAGGACGCGCCGATGGCGACGGCCTCGCGTCGCTGCTGGCCACCAGGGGTTCGTAGCGAGCGGGCGTCGGCGAGCCCGTCGCGCAGGAGGTGGCTGAAGGAGGGGAACACCTTGTGGTACCCGTGCTCGTAATAAAATGCCATGTCCACCACGTAGTTGGAGAAGAGGGTGCGCACGTCGGAGGCGCCAATCAGCAGGTTCGCCATGCCGCTACCAGATAGGGCGTTGGTTGTTGTCATCGCCTCAGGCCAGTCGGCGGGGCCCAGCAAGGCGAGAACCTGCGGCGTGGCTTGGACCAGCCCGGCGCCCTTAGTGGGCAACACGTTGCCGATTGCGTGCTGCGTGCTTTTCCACAGCGCCAGCTCCGGCGACAGTCGCAGTTGCACCACCCTGGGCCGTGCCGCGTCGCCTCCGCCATCACTGCTAATGCTAGCAAACATCTCCGCCAGCATGTCTTCCGCCTCGCGAGACAGCCTTCTCAGATCCGCCATGGCCCCCGCCCCCTTGCCGACCAAGGCCCTCGCCGCCGAGTAGCCCGTGTACAAGGGGAAGCCTCCATCTTGCCGCTTCGCCAGCCGGGCGCCCCAAAAATACGAAGGGATTGCAACTAGCCCGTTGCCGTTGCCGCCAGGGACAGTGTCCTTCTCCCTCACCACCTCAATGTCGAGTCCGTGGAGAGAGCAGCCACCCCAGGTTGGGGTTGGGGTGGGTGGTGCCTCCGCGTCGCCGCGACGAGTCCAAGCGAGACTCAACATTTTTATTTAGTACTGTATTAAGAAATGCAGGTAATGGACTTCTCGTGGTGTTTGCCAGCCTTGTGTAGTTGTGTATTCCCCAGCAGCTTATATAGCCATATCAACACAAGGCTGGCTTCCTCTCAGCAGTGGTTTTTGTACAAGCTTCAGCTTGTGGCACTAGCAAGCTAGAGAGACGCACGTTTTGATTGTTTTCTTCTTATTGTATCACTTTCTCGCCATATGACTAGAAAGTAACACGATTCCGCTCCAGGATTGCAGGCACGAGGAGGAGTTGCTTGTGTCCACCTCGCCCTTGTGGGCGTGCCGGCGAGTGACGAGGGACGGCCAGACGGTGCCGAGCATGTCGAGGACGACGGCCAGACATTCTTGCGGGTTTCCTTGTCGATCATGGTACTACTCAGGGTCCATGGTCCTGATGATGGGCAAAATGAGGGTCCTCTCCGTTCACACAAGCTCTATTAGTAGAATGCCCGTATTTTCTATATTTGTATTGTTTTATATAACTATCACTACTACTCAGGGTCCATGGTCCTGATGATGGGAAAAATGAGGGTCCTCTCCGTTCACACTAGCTCTATTAGTAGAATGCCCGTATTTTCTATATTTGTATTGTTTTATATAACTATCAATGAATTTTTGACTCCTTCCAATAACATCGCGTCGACACTCTTGTCGACGGATTCTTTCTGAACGTCGACATAATACATCTTCGTCTTTCTCTTACTCTGAAAAAACCAAAATGTATATAAAATACCTCATTTCTACCATCATGTGTAACAAATATATAAAGAAGTACAATTGTTTATATGAATCTCTTTCAGTTGCGCAGGATGCGATGAGTTTTTCAGTTTAGCCATCATAAAGCTTTGTCAATCCACATTTTCAAAGCATCATCCAAAGCCATCAGTATTTATCTCTAATATACAACAGTGAATATAAAACACATTTTTAATTAAAAAATAAGATCAGCCCATATTTACAATATATATTCATTGATCCGCTGCTCGCTTCAAGCAGGTGACCGTTTCAGTCAGAGTGAGTGGCGTCGTGCATATTAATAGAGTGAGTCGCATCCCAGTTTTAATAAACTAGAGGCTCACTTGTAAATCACTTGTTGGTAACTATTCTCCGGAAATGACTTGCTAGGGTATGTCATATTCTTCAGTATATAAAAACGTAATTGACATGCGATGGCCGTATGTAGCAAAAACTACGATGGCCGTGCGATGAGGCAAAATGTGACGCCGATTGTAGCAAAAATGCGAGCAATGTACACTAGTAGAAAACAAAGCTTTATCCCCGGTTCGCAAGGGCCATTAGTGCCGGTTATGCAACCGGCACTAAAGAGTGGAGACTAAAGCCCCCCCCCTTTAGTACCGGTTCGGCACGAACCGCCACAAAGGCCCACCACGTGGCGTGAGCTCGCGCTGTGGTATGGGGGTGTGTTACCAACCGGTACTAAAGGTTTTTTCTGAAAAAAAATTCGGAAAATTTTGGAAAAAAAATTTGATTTTTTTTCCGATTTTAAAATTTCTGAATTATTTGATGATATAGTCTCTAATCACACCTCTTAACTACTCAAGTGTGGATCACTCATTCCAAATCGTCTAACTTCCCGGCCGGTCACGCATCCTCTCACTCCCCCAGCCTGAGCACGCTTAACTTCGGAGTTCTATTTCCTCTACTTTCCAAGTTTGCACTTGTTGTTTTCCTGACAAATGTAAGCTGACAATCCTATTAACCCTCAGCAGTTTAGCTTGAGCATTAGGTCACACGTTTCACCGTTTGAGTTTGAAACTATTATTCTTAAAAACAGTAATTATTTAGTAACACTAATATTCTTTGAATAAGTTTGACCACAGTTTGACCATAGTTTGACCAGATTTAAACAAAAAAACTGAAATTTGAGCATATCTTTTATTCCTTCTGGAATTTGAGGATTCTAAAAAAATTGCAAACAGGCTGTAGGCGGTCAAAATCGTATGCGGATTTTCGTGCTGAATTTTTTGATATATTATACGTTTTTTTTGACATCGTATGCAAAAGTTATAGCCGTTTTACATTTTCCCTACACTTTTTGCAAAACATGTCCAAATTGAAGTTTTCAAATTTTCCTAACTAGTAGATGTAGTAATATAACTACCTCTCGAAGGATTTTATTTTTTGAAGATTTTATCATTTTCTTATGATTTTTTCAAAACTGAAATGGCGATATGGGATAAACATCACCTGTTAGGATAAACATGTACAACTGAATATGTGAGATAAACATGTACCTGTTAGGATAAACATGTACAACTGAATATGTGAGATAAACATTTTTATTGCCTAGTCTTTTGGGATAAGCTCTATCTCTCCAAACCTCTCACACATATATAATCGACACGAAGACATGTGGTTCATCTATGTTTTTGTGTGTGTACGGGGGGGTTGGTTACGTTGATGACTAGAAACACATTCACTCGTTCGAAATCCAACGCTATGCGGGAGAGCCCTGAAAATAGATTTCACGTTAAAAATGATTTTTCATCAAATCGGGAAAAGTTGAATGTCCATGTGTCATCCTATGATTAGAAGAAAACTTAACTTAGGTCGAATTGAAAACAGCCGACGGTCCCAAAGAAGTCAAGCAAGAGTGAGCGTTGATTTTTTTTTAAATGGTTGCATGCATCACTTAGATGCAGAGGCTGATGGCTATCCTTCTTTTCAGAAAAGAATAAGAGAAAAACGCGAGTTGCTTAATTAATTAATTTGTGCTATTATATGGCTGGCTCTATTTTTACCGTTCCATATGGATATATATACAAAAAAAGGGTGTTTGAGGATAGTTGTCACTAGTAGAAAAAGGGCTATATGTCCCGGTTCGTAAGGCCCATTTGTCCCGGTTGTTGAACCGGGACTAAAGGGTCGTTTCTAAAGCCCTAGGCCTTTAGTCCCGGTCCTTACACGAACCGGGACAGATGGGCCTCCACGTGACCGGTGCGGCGAGTCCAGGCAGGAGGGCCTTTGGTCCCGGTTGGTGGCACCAACCGGGACCAATAGGCATCCACGCGTCAGCAGCTGGCAGGAGCTGAGCTTTTTGTTTTTTTAAGGGGGTGGGTTTAGGGGGTTTTGGGGGTTAATTTAGGTGTTTCATATATTGTGTTAGTTAGCTAATTAATAGAGAGAAGTGTCCTCTCTTATCTCCGTGCTTGGTCGACGCTACGTACTATACGTATAAAGAGGACTCGACACGCTAGCTAGTAAGTAAAAATGAAGGAAACAGAAGATCGTCATGAACATATGCATACAGAGAGAAGTGATATCGACCTCTCCTTCTCCGAGAGATTGGTCGAACAACAAGTTTTCGTATATCTATCCGACGCTACTGGCTACATATATACAATGTAAGGTCTCTTACAATATAATCCCCTAATTATATATGAACTCAGGGTCCACCACTACTAGGAAAAGGGCTATAGATGCAATGGCCACTAATGGCGCACCAGACATGTGGTGCGCCATTGCTATATAGCAATGGCGCACCATGTGCTGGTGCGCCATTAGTGTGAAAGACACTAATGGCGCACCAGACAAACGGTGCGCCATTAGTAACAAAATTTTTTTTTTGCCAGACATACTAATGGCGCACCAGGACATAGTGCGCCATTACTAGTTGTAACTAGTAATGGCGCACCAGCAACATAGTGCGCCACTAATTTTTTTTTTCTTTTTTGCAAAACTACTAATGGCGCACCTGGTGCAGTGCGCCATTACTAGTTTAAGCTAGTAATGGCGCACTGCTCCCCGTGCGCCATTAGTGTATATTTAATGGACACTTGATCTCGAGCCCCCTCCATCTCGATCGCTATTCCACCTCGCCAGATCCGGTCCCCCTCGCCGCCGAGCACCCCCTGCACCCTCTACCCCGCTCCACCGGGCGCCGCCGCCGACCCCCCGCACCCTCCCCTGCTCCACCGCCGCCGACGACCCACCGCACCCTAGCTCCCCTGCTCCACCGCCGCCGACGACCCACCGCACCCTCCCCGGCCCGTTCCACCGCCGCCGACGACCCCCCGCACCCTCCCCCACTCCACCGCCGCCGACGACCCACCGCACCCTAGCTCCCCTGCTCCACAGCCGCCGACGACCCAGCGCACCCTCCCCGGCCCGCTCCACCGCCGCCGACGCCCCCCGCACCCTCCCCGGCCCGCTCCACCGCCGCCGACGCCCCCCCGCACCCTCCCGGCCCGCTCCACCGCCGCCGACGACCCCCCGGCCCGCACCCTCCCCGGCCCGCACCACCGCCGCCGACGACCCCCCGCACCCTCCCCGGCCAGCTCCACCGCCGCCGACGACCCCCCGCACCCTCCCCGGCCCGCTCCACCGCCGCCGACGACCCCCCGCACCCTCCCCGGCCCGCTCCACCGTCACAAATTATTACTGTTTTTGTAAAAAATTGTTACTGTTTCATATTCATATTCATTTTCTAAAAAAATTATTAGATGCAACAAATAATAATAATAAAAATTACTTATGGCACACCTATGGCTGGTGCGCCATTGCTACATAAAAAATTTTTACTAATGGCGCACCCGTCGTGGGTGCGCCATTGCTATGTAAAAAAACATTCTAATGGCGCACCGCTTCGGGGTGCGCCATTAGTAAGTTTCCCCCCTTAGCTAATTCCTCCCCTCTCCCTCGCCAGTCCACCCGCGCGCTCACCTGACCCACGACGCCGCCGCCCCGACCCCCGCCGGACTCCACTCCCATCGCCCCGACCCCCGCAGATAAGTAGTAGGAGTAACTATGTTTGTAAATCAAAATTGCTTCACTCCTCGTGATAATCTGCAGATTCAAGTTGTGGAAAAAAAATGTTCTGTCTTTTTACAGTGTGGAGTATACAGTTATTACAGTGTCAATGTTGATGATTTACAGTGTGGAGTAGTCATATTTTTCTTTGAAATCTAAGTGCAATTTCTCTGTCTTGTTGCTAACTGAATTTACAGTACTAAGTGGTCTCTAAATTCTGCAGTATTTATGTTCATGACTTTACTGAACTATGTTGTCTTTTCTTACAGTGCCTTCATTTAAATAGTTATATTTTAGCTTCATGGTTCTGTGTAATTTGTGCCTTGATTTTCTGTCATCTCTGAATTTTGCTGTTCTTGTGCTTGCTACTCCTTAATTCACACATGTACAGGAGGTACAAGAGGTTAAATTGAATCTAACCCTCCAATGTTATATGTTTTGAACTCCTTCCTGAAATCCCTTCTATTATTTTTATCCCAAACAAGTACCTAGGTTTATAAAGATCTAGTGAGCATTGCCAGTGTTGGGGAGGGAGTGATCTGAATTGGTTTATGTGACTCATCCTCATTAACTTTTCTCTCTAACCTTTTTTACAGTACAAATAAATTGTTCCTTCTTCTGTATTTGACCACTGTTTATTGTGGTTTTGATTTTGTTACAGTGTTCTCAAGTATAACAACATAGTGGGATCATTTGTCAACATAGTGGGATCATTTTGCAGATTCCAGCAAACAACATAGTGGGATCATTTGTCAAGGCCAGCATCGGAGTGCTAATTTACAGGTATAAATAGATAAAAGATTCAGAGTGTAGCTCTTTGTGCTCCCTGCATCCTTTTTCTGAGCTGTTTGTGCTCCCTGCATCTTTCAGCTCTCATTTTCAGTGGAGTTGTTGAATTATATGCTCTTATTGGACATGTTTTACGTGTTGATCCATCAATTGCTAGTTTGCTGGGTTTTGTCTGCGACCATCGTGTCGTGATGATTTTGCAGGTACCCCGAGAGGCCCTTGAGTTTGCCGGAATGTCGATTAACTTCCGTTCCGGCAAATTCGGGTACTCCATATGTCCTATTTTCAGCAAAGGTCATGCTAAAATTTTCCGTGAATTTTAGCATGACTTTGCTAAAAATAGGACATATGGGGCACTTCCGACTAATGCATGGGCCGGGGTATCTTAGTACTTAATTAAGTAGGATCAACTGCCTCTTGTGTTATTCATATAGAAGTGTGATATCTACTCATAGTTATTACTAATGTCAGTTGCTCGTCATCGATAAATCCTAATCTGGTAGGATGACCTACTAAAAAAGCCCATACCACATATTCTATTTGGATGGGCGTGTTTTCACCACACTGTGGATTATCTTATTGGACCCAACAGAGATGATGTAGTTTTGAATTATGAACATAGGAAATGTCGTCATCGGACGACGAAAGTCTCTCGGGGGAGTGCGACTGGTGCCACGACGGTCGAGGTCTGTGCGACAGGCCTCACCTGGACGATGATCGGCGCTTCAGCATTAAGCTCGAGGAGACCTTCGAAGTTGAAATGGTACGCAACGACGACAAGTGTTTTTTCATAATTAAGCATGACTTCAACTATTCCAACGTGTAATTTCATCTTTTACAATTCGAGTATAGTTTATCCCATGCCATGCAAGACGCTATGTCTTGGAGAGGATGGATTTTGAAGATCATGAAAATTTTGAAACGAAGAAAATTCACCTAAGGACACATCATGATGTGGATTTTGAAGTAAATCTGTATAATGCTGAGAGCGTAACCCATTTTGGTTGCAAAAATTGGGAAGCATTTTGCAAGATGTATGGTTTTGATGAGGGTATGCTTGTCACCATGGATCTTGGTGATCCTGGCATCGACCAAGACAATATCGACATTTGGGTCCTTGTTGATACGCCTCCAGTTCTACCGCTATGTGAGTTTCTCAAACATAGTTAATTATTAACTAATCTATATTGTTTATTTCAAAATAGTTGACAACTTATTTCCATTGACAACTTATTTTGATTGTTCAAAAAATGTGCGGAAAATGGTAGACAAAACCCACTACACCGATGGCTCCGAGTTAACTTATCAGGAGAAAAATCATCTGGTCGGATTTTGTACTGATCTTGAGAATTACAATATCTACAATCAAACTCCTCAACATTATGGTCAATACGTGCCACTAGTGCACGTGTTGAACTACGGTAACTACCATGGAGATACCCTGGTAAGATTTTTTACTATTACGACATCCGTGCATCTTTTGCATACTTCTAAAACTAGTACATCATTGCTAACTATGAAGTTATTACTATGTTTTTCAACAGAGAATCCCAGAGGATTGTGTGCCTCATTTGATGTATCAGAATGGCAGCCTTCAAGTTTTGAACTTATATCCAGGTCATCCTACAAATCTCAACTGTCCATACCGGATTTCTAGAAGAAGTGGAGACATGCTAATCAGAGAATGGAAAAAATGTATGGACAGTCGTAAGGAGGTTCTTGGAAGCAAAAGGAAGCGCCGCGCAAGAATTGGAGACAGGATGATCTCCATTCTCCATAATGGAGAGTCAGGGTCTATATTGTTTTATGCTATTTTACCTTAAATAGGGTATTTTAGGTCCTGCCTAATACTGATGATCATGTGCTAAGAACAATTAAGTAGGGTTGCTTCGATGACTATCAGGATGATGGTCGTATGACTTGTTATTAATAACGAGTAGAAGTTGTATGATGATGATTAGTAGGACTTGTTAGGATTAGTATTAATTTCGACAAACTCGCTACTCGCGGTCTCGAGACTTGTAATGTTCTATCTTTGTTCGGTCTTTTGATTTCGGAGACTAATATGATGAATTGTATTCGGAGACTAAACTTCTATTGTATTCGATGAATCTGCTGTTGCTGTGTGGTGCTGTTTATATTCTGTCCAATAATATATTTTGTAATCTGTGCAAATATCAGAAAAGAAAAAAAATCCCTAATATACATACTAATGGCGCATCACCCAGACGTGCGCCATTAGTATGCCAAAGGATACTAATGGCGCATCACCCACCAGTGCGCCATTAGTATGGCAAAGCACATGCCCACGGGGAGGCATACTAATGGCGCACCGGGGCCTATACTAATGGCGCACTGCCTGGTGCGCCATTAGAGTACCAGATACTAATGGCGCACCGCTGGTAGTGCACATGGTATTCTCCATCTTTATCGATCGTGTGGTCAAAAAAGAATGCCGCCAATTCCTCTTAAATTGCTCGCATGCGATCTGGTGCTAGGAGTTCATCCCGCATCCGAAACATCTAATTTGAAGAAGGGTGTCAATACATATATATGAATGAATGAAACTCAACACAAATGATGGTAATAAAATAAAATTGTGAATATTATTGCTTACGCACTTCATATTGTTTTTTAGAGTAGCCCCGCTCACAGGTCGTGTGGCGGATGGACTCACAAACGTAGTATCCATAGTAATTATTCCCGGCTTCCTGCCACAACCACTTTACAAGAAATAGAGGTCAATCAAACTGATAAGCAAGCATGCTAAATTGTATTGATGAAACTAGCGCTTGAATCACTAGGAGATGCATGGAACATGCTAGTAGTACTTACTTTCGGGTGTTTAAATTGCAGCTTCTTCGGCAGTCCCGGAGCTTTTGAGGTGAAGTTTTTCCAAATCCTGCCAGACAAAGAAAACAATTACTTGATATCAAGAAAGGAACAAAGTTGCCGATATGGTGCGATAATGATCGATTGAACTTACTTCTCAAGCATTTCAGTCATGTCCGCATACTCCTGGGGATCTTTTCGTCTCGAGTCTAAGACGGTTACTAGTCCCTACTCAAGCTTAATCTCTAGGAGAATATAGTGGAACCTGCGCACACATGCATAACTCATCAATTACATTACTATAACCTCGACTAATAAGGGAAACCGAATGTGCACAAGATAGTAACACTCACTTGAAATTGTAATGAAAGAGTATTATAGCTTTGTTTTGATTTAATACCAACGATCGTAGCAAGTTGCCCTCAGTATCTTTGGCCTGAAATTCAACCGTATATGCATCTATGAGATTTGTGTTAATGAACCCAATATCACCGATTTGTCTTTTCTTCGGCGATCTTCAATCTGCATAATATAGTGAGGATAATTATATATACATGCAATGAAAGAGCTGACCTATATATAGAGACTTAATGACAGAAGTAGTACTTACAGACAGTAGCAAGTGACCGTTAATTTATCGAGGGCCTGTTAATTGAAAAACTGGAAGAACTCCTCAAATGGAACATTCAACAGATCAATTCCATCGAGGTCATGCCCCTCTTTAACTCTCAGCGTCAAAGTATTCATCCCCCCAGACTCTCTGTAGGTTTTCATGTACCAATCATGGAATCTTCGCATCATCGTTGTTAGAGATCTTTCATCTTTGACGAGAGGCTTCCCGTAATGGTATCTATGTTCGTCCACCTCCAAGAAATCATAATGTACATCGTCGGGCAGGTAATCTCCATGATTGGTATTGGGCAAAATCACCGGATGATTAGCGACGAAATCGCTAGACACCTTGAGCGTGGGGCACGATTGGTTCGCTTGTTCGCCGAGCTGGGCAATTTTTTTCCCAGCTCGTCGTTCTGTTAACCTTTGATCACTGATAGTACTTCCCGACCGCTCCGCTTCGGTATATGACCTTTCAATAATGCGCTCATAGTTGCCTTTCGGCGGAGACTTTGGTGGTTTCTTCAGGGCATCCACAGTGCGCTTCGCTTTCACCGGATCTATCTTCTCCTCCGGAGGTAGATGTTTCTTTGCTTTCACCCCTTCAAAGAAGTCCCTCACTTGGGTTTGACAGATCTCCGCGTTATCCTCCACAGTCCTCTCGTATGGTAACTTCTCTAGAGGCTTGAGAGATGGATCGAATCTGTATTGCCTCCCGGCTCTGGCTGTACTGCTAGACACCAAAGCAGATGGAGCGGCTGCGGCTGTCTTCTTTCCTTGCTTACGAGGCGGAGGAGAAGGACTACGACGCACCAGAGCAGCCGGAGCGGCGGCAGGTCTCTTCCGCCCTTGCCGATGAGGCGGAGAAGGAGGAGGCTGGCTGCTCAGGCGCGCCGGCGCAGGCAGAGAAGGAGGCGGAATGCCCTGATCACTCGCCGGAGGAGGAGGCGGAGGAGGAGGAGGAGTGCCATGACTCGCCGGAGGAGGAGGAGGAGGAGGCGGAGGCATCCAGTTTGGAAGGTTGATGAGCTCCTTCTGCCATAGGCATGGAGTCTTCAGAGCAGAACCCAGCCGAGTCTCCCCTTCACCGGTAGGGTGGTCAAGCTTGAGGTCCTCAAATCCCTCTGTTATTTCGTCCACCGTCACCTTAGCATATCCTTCTGGAATTGGACGGCAGTGAAAAGTTGCGTCGGGTTCATGAGGTCGAACAGAGCCAACATCCGCCTTGACTTTGAAGTTCTGCCATTGTGTCATAAGGTGGAAATGTTGAGACTCCGTGATAGCATCCATGAGGTAGCTAGCAGGAGCCGTGAAGACAGGCTCCAGCTGAAGCAAGTCGGTGGAAGCCACGCTGCTTCTCCGCTGAGATGGCGGGGTAGCTTCGGCAGGTCGCTTGATGCGAACTGCTTCTCGTTCCTCTATCCCTTGTACCCTTGCGTGCAGCGCCTGGAGTTGGGTCTGCTCCACTTTCTTCCTCCTCTCCTGGCATTTGTAACCGCCTGTGTCCGGAAACCCAGCCTTCCACGAAACGGAGCCTGGCGTGCCTCGTGTCCGTCCAGGGTGCTCAGGATTCCCGAGGGCCATTGTGAGCTCGTCGTTCTCTATGTCTAGAACGAACGTCCCTTGCTACGCTGCATCGATATACTGCTGAAGCTTCATGACAGGTATTCGTAGTTGCTCGTTTGTCCAAACGCACTTCCCTGTTACAGGGTCCAAGGTTCCGCCAACACCGAAGAACCAAGTCCGGCAACGGTCTGGCCAGTTCAATGTCTCTGGTTCGTCCCCTTTATCAACCAGGTCATTCTCAGCCTTGGCCCACACCGGCCGGGCTTTGAGGTAGCCACCTAACCCCGTGCAATGGTGAAGCTTCTTCTTCGCAGCATTTTTCTTGTTTGTCGCTGACATCTTCTTACTCTTGTCCGATGTCTTGTGGGCCACAAATGCGGGCCAGTGATCTCTGATCTTCTCATACCGGCCGGTGAATTCTGGTGTCTTTTCTTGGTCGACAAACGATGTTTTCAGCTCATTCTTCCACCTCCTGAATAGTTCTGCCATCTTCTTAAGAGCATCAGACTTGATCAATTGCTCTTTAACTGGCTTCTCCCGATCCTCCTCTGGCGGTAGGGTGAAATTTGCCTTCAGCGCAGTCCAAAGATCATCTTTCTGCATATCGTTCACATAAGACACCTCAGGGTCTTCCTTAGCCGGCTTACACCATTGGTGGATGCTGATCGGGATCTTGTCCCTAACAAGAACCCCGCACTGAGCAGCAAATGTTTCCTTTGTCCGGATGGGTTCAATCGGTTGGCCATCGCGCGTGATTGCTGTGATCTCAAACCTTTCATCCGAGCGCAACTTTTTCTTCGGGCCTCGTCTCCTTACCGAAGTTGTGCTCGATCCGGAGGGCTAGAAAAAAGAAGAAAGACGACAGTTAATTAATATGTGTACATACCAAAACAATGAATGCATCAATTAGCTAGTCAGCACTGGCTTAACTAATATATATACCTGGCCGGACTCTGTTCGGTCACCGGAGCCGTCATCACGGTCTCCTTCTTACACCGGCATTGGGTCACCGGAGCCATCATAATCATGTCTTTCCTCCTCCATTGTTCGATCACCGTAGCCTGCTTCTTCACCCTGTCCTTCCAGACCATCATTGTCGTTAAGATACGACAAGACATCACCTCCAGCTAAGATTATGTCCCCCAACACCTCTTCTGCTGCCTCGTCTTGTCCGTGCTCCATTGTTTCTGCAAATATTACAACATGGCAATTATTGTACAAACATGAAGCAGGTGGATATATTAGTGGCAAAGGTAGACCTAGCTACCTAATCACAACAAAGGAATCATATTAGTGGCCTCGACGCTTCTCCCGGGTTTGGGGTGGCCTCGGCAACGCTTCAAGGGTTCGGGGTGGCCTCGACGACAACGCTATTTTAACTTGGTAAATTTGGGTGGCCTCGGCAACCTCTCGACCCCTCGGCCCCTCGACGACCCTCAAACCCTCGACCCCTCGACCATCAACCCCTCGACCCTCGACCCATCGGCCCCTCGACGACCCGTGGCCCCTCGGCGACCCTCGAACCCACGGCCCCTCGATGACTCTCGACCCTCGACCCCTCGACCATCGGCCCATCGGCGACCCTCGACCCCTCGAACCTCGACCCCTCGACCCTCGAACCCTTGACCCTCGACCCCTCGATCCTCGTCCCCTCAGCGACCCTTGACCCCCGACCCCTCGACCCTCGGCCCCTCGGCCCCTCGACGACGCTTGAACCCTCGACCCTGGACCCTCGAACCCTCAGCGACCCTCGACCCTCTACCCTAGCTATTTCCCGACCCTCGCCCCCTCGAACCCTCGTCGACCCCCTCCCTCCCTCATGCCGAAGTTACCGGGGAGGGGTATATCGAGCCCCCCCCTCACGTTGAAGTTATCGGGGAGGGGTATATCGACAACGACATACCCGATAAAAAAATAAGAAGACGAAGAAGAAGAAAAAAGAGGAGAAGAATAAAGGAATAGAGGAGAAGATCGAAGAAAAAAAAGAGGAGAAGATGAAAGGAATAGAGGAGAAGAAGAAAAAATAGAATATTTTTTCTTCTTCTTCTCCTTTTCTTTTTCTTCTTTTTTCCTCTTCTTATTTATTTCTCCTCTTCTTCCTCTCCTCTTCTTCTCCTTTCTTTCTCTTCTTATTTTCCTTTTTCCTCTCCTTCTTTTTCTTCTTCTTCCTTCTTAATATCACTTAGCAACTTTTGCAACGATAGGGGGGGTGCTCCTGTGGTCTAAAATCGGTCTATGCACGATAGAAAATTCTGAAAAAATACATCTATGATCCCTCATACATACATACATACAAAAAATACATCTAAAAAAAGAGGAGAAGAAGAAAAAAAGAGGAAAAGAAGAAGATGAAAAAATAGAAGAAAAAAAGAGGATTTCTATTTTTTTCTTCTTCTCCTCTATTCCTTCTTATTCTCCTTTTTTGTTCTACTTCCTCTTCTTATTTTTTTTCTCCTCTTCTTCTCCTTCTTCCTTCTTCCTCTTTTCTTCTTTTTCCTTATTTTCCTTTTTCGTTGATGACCCTAACCCTAAACAGTACAACTTCCCCGACGTCCCCGCCTCTCTCATGACCAAAAAAAATCTATGAATAAAAAAAACATCATATTCTATGAACAAAAAAACATTATATTTCATCCACATCCATGCATACATCATATATATGATCATCTATGAACAAAAACAACATCATATTCTATAAAAAATCATCATATATATGAACAAAAACAATTATGATAACAAGCATATATATCATCATATATATGAAAAAAAAACAAGCATATATATCATCTTATATATGAAAAAAAGGACAGGGGCACCGGCCGGACCAAGGTGAGGAGGGGCGCGGGGTCGGCGGTGAGGACGCCGACGGGGCAGGGGGCGCGCGCTTGGGATAGGGGCGACGACGACGAAGGGGGCGGGGCAGGGCGACGGCGACGACGGGAGCGGGCCAGGCGGCGCGCGTCGGGGCAGGGCCGGGGCGGTGCGCGTCGGGGCAGGGGCGGCGAGCTGCGACAGCGTCGGGCAAGGGGCGCGGGCGACGGCGATAACGGGCACGGGCGACGGCGACGACGGGCACGGGCGACGGCGATAGCGACGGCGGGGGCGGCGGGCGGGGGCGGGGCAGCCTGGCGGCGTCGATGTCATCGGCTCTTCGGGGCGGCAACTGCGAGATGAGATGTGAAATTTTCCTAAGTGTTGGCTTATATAGCCACACCTTTGGTCCCGGTTGGTAGCACCAACCGGGACCAAAGCCCCCTTTAGTCCCGGTTGGTGCCACCAACCGGGACCAAAGGTCTCTTTTCAGCAGCCCAAAGGGCGGGAAACAGGGGCCTTTGGTCCCGGTTGGTGGTACCAACCGAGACTAAAGGGGGGGCATTGGTACCGGTTGGTGCCACGAAACGGGACCAAAGGGGGGCATTGGTTCCGGTTCGTGCCACCCACCGAGACCAAAGACCTTGTGCTGGCGCGGTGTGGTGGGAAGTTTAGTCCCACCTCGCTAGCTGAGAGAGCTCAGCACCTGTTTATAAGATGTGTTGCGGCTCAGGTGCTGAGCCCCCCTCTAATATGCAGGCAGTACTTGCCTACCCGTGTCACTGCCATGTTGGGCCTATTGGGCCTGCGGGCCTGCATCCTGGCCCATGTACAGATGGGTTTCTAATCGTATGCATGCCGTGTGGCCCATTAGGTCAGAATAATTATAAACTTTCTGTTACTCCATTAGTTTCCAAATTTGATTAATTTAAATTTTAATTCTTTGAAATTTGTGTGAATCACTAGTTTGTGAATAACTTCACTATAAAAATATATTTTGAGTGATTCTTTTTCCTGCTATTTAATATTACTGCGTTTTATCATTATATTCAAAAACAGATTTTGTTATTTTAGTTTCTATCAAAAAAATTCTTTATGAAAATTCTTTTTGCTACTAAAGTTTCTAACAAAAATATCTTTATGATAATCCTTTCTTCTTTTCATGTTTTGAACAGAAAATACTTTGATAATTTTAGTTGCATAAATGTTATGCAATTTTAGTTTAAAAAATACTAGAGGTTTATAAAAGCTTTTTAGTTGATTCCTTTTGCTATTCGAGTTTTATAAAAGTTATTTAGTTGATTTTCTTTTTGCCATTAAAGAATATTATAGTTTTGTTTTAGTTGATCATAACAGAATATTTTAATTAATTATTTTTAGTTCATTCTTTTAGCTATTAGTTCATTTTTGTTTTGTATTAGTTCGTTCTTTTTTTATATTAGTTCATTCTTTGAGCTAAATGACCCTGAAATTGAAAAGCACTACAAATAAACTCTGAACAGGTTTAAAGTTGGCATGGTATAATCATTTCACCCACATAGCATGTGCTAAAAAGTTGAGAGGGTTATGGGAAAAACTGGATGCACTTCGTGTAAAAAATGGACAATCTCTTTCGAAGTATCATGGTTTCGGACGAAAACTCATCTGTTACAAAGGGATTTCATTTTTTCGAACTTATTTGAACTCTAGACTTTTTGTGTGTTCAAAATGCACCATTCAAAGCCACATCGTCAATTTCAACCCTTTCTTACTTCATTTGTTATTTTTCATGCATTTACTGATTTTTTTAGCTATAAGACCCTGAAATTGAAAAGCATTTCAAATGAACTCTGAAAAGGTTGAAAGTTGGCATGGTATCATCATTTCACCCACATAGCATGTGCTAAAAAGTTGAGAGGGTTATGGGAAAAACTGGATTCACTTCGTGTACAACATGGACAATCCCTTTCAAAGTATCAGGGTTTCATACGGAAACTCATCTGTTACAACAGGCATCTCAAATGAACTACGAAAAGGTTGAAAGTTGGCATGGTATCATCATAATAGTTGTGGAGAGAAAGTCTTCACTTATTTTCGCTTGTGTGCTTTGCTTATTGCGCCGTAACCATGGATATTCTTCATCGTTTATCAGGATGATTGGGTCAGCCTTGACTTTGAAAGGAGGAATTTCATGAAACTTTTCATAATCTTCAGACATGTCTGTCTTGCCCTCCACTCCCACGATGTCCCTTCCTGAAAGAACTATGTGGCGCTTTGGCTCATCGTATGATGTATTCGCTTCCTTATCTTTTCTTTTTCTCAGTTTGGTAGACATGTCCTTCACATAGATAACCTGTGCCACATCATTGGCTAGGACGAACGGTTCGTCAGTGTACCCAAGATTGTTTAGATCCACTGTTGTCATTCCGTACTGTGGGTCTACCTGTACCCCGCCTCCTGACAGATTGACCCATTTGCACTTAAACAAAGGGACCTTAAAATCATGTCCGTAGTCAAGTTCCCATATGTCCACTATGTAACCATAATATGTGTCCTTTCCCCTCTCGGTTGCTGCATCAAAGCGGACACCGCTGTTTTGGTTGGTGCTCTTTTGATCTTGGGCGATCGTGTAAAATGTATTCCCATTTATCTCGTATCCTTTGTAAGTCAATACAGTCGAAGATGGTCCCCTGGACAACGAGTACAGCTCGTCACAAACAGTGTTGTCACCTCTGAGACGTGTTTCCAACCAACTGCTAAAAGTCCTGATGTGTTCACATGTAATACAGTCGTCACACTGCTCCGGGTGTTTGGAGCGCAGACTGTTCTTGTGTTCATCGACATACGGGGTCACCAAGGTAGAGTTCTGTAGAACTGTGTAGTGTGCTTGAGACCAAGAATGCCCGTCCCTGCATATTATTGAGTCCGCTCCTAGCGTGCCTTTTCCAGTCAGTCTCCCGTCATACCGCGATTTAGGGAGACCTATCTTCTTAAGGCCAGGAATGAAGTCAACACAAAACCCAATGACATCCTCTGTTTGATGGCCCATGGAGATGCTTCCTTCTGTCCTAGCACGGTTACGGACATATTTCTTTAGGACTCCCATGAACCTCTCAAAGGGGAACATATTGTGTAGAAATACGGGGCCCAGAATGACAATCTCGTCGACTAGATGAACTAGGACGTGCGTCATGATATTGAAGAAGGATGGTGGGAACACCAGCTCGAAACTGACAAGACATTGCACCACATCACTCCTTAGCCTTGGTATGATTTATGGATCGATCACCTTCTGAGAGATTGCATTGAGGAATGCACATAGCTTCACAATGGCTAATCGGACGTTTTCCGGTAGAAGCCCCCTCAATGCAACCGGAAGCAGTTGCGTCATAATCACGTGGCAGTCATGAGACTTTAGGTTCTGGAACTTTTTCTCTGGAATATTTATTATTCCCTTTATATTCGACGAGAAGCCAGTCGGGACCTTCATACTAAGCAGGCATTCAAAAAAGATTTCCTTCTCTTCTTTGGTAAGAGCGTAGCTGGCAGGACCTTCATACTGCTTTGGAGGCATGCCGTCTTTTTCGTGCAAACATTGCAGGTCCTCCCGTGCCTCGGGTGTATCTTTTGTCTTGCCATACACGCCCAAGAAGCCTAACAGGTTCACGCAAAGGTTCTTCGTCACGTGCATCACGTCGATTGAAGAGCGTACCTCTAGGTCTTTCGAGTAGGGTAGGTCCCAAAATATAGATTTCTTCTTCCACATGGGTCCGCGTCCCTCAGCGTCATTCGGAACAGCTAGTTCGCCGGGACCCTTTGAAGGAAATATGCCCTAGAGGCAATAATAAAGTCATTATTTATTTCCTTATATCATGATAAATGTTTATTATTCATGCTAGAATTGTATTAACCGGAAAAATGATACATGTGTGAATACATAGACAAACAGAGTGTCACTAGTATGCCTCTACTTGACTAGCTCGTTGATCAAAGATGGTTATGTTTCCTAGCCATAGACATGAGTTGTCATTTGATTAACGGGATCACATCATTAGGAGAATGATGTGATTGACTTGACCCATTCCGTTAGCTTAGCACTCGATCGTTTAGTATGTTGCTATTGCTTTCTTGATGACTTATACATGTTCCTATGACTATGAGATTATGCAACTCCCGTTTACCAGAGGTACACTTTGTGTTCTACCAAACGTCACAACGTAAATGGGTGATTATAAAGGTGCTCTACAGGTGACTCCGAAGGTACTTGTTGGGTTGGCGTATTTCGAGATTAGGATTTGTCACTCCGATTGTCGGAGAGGTATCTCTGGGCCCTCTCGGTAATGCACATCACTTAAGCCTTGCAAGCATTGCAACTAATGAGTTTGTTGCGAGATGATGTATTACGGAACGAGTAAAGAGACTTGCCGGTAACGAGATTGAACTAGGTATTAAGATACCGACGATCGAATCTCGGGCAAGTAACATACCGATGACAAAGGGAACAACGTATGTTGTTATGCGGTTTGACCGATAAAGATCTTCGTAGAATATGTGCGAGCCAATATGGGCATCCAGGTCCCGCTATTGGTTATTGACCGGAGACGTGTCTCGGTCATGTCTACATAGTTCTCGAACCCGTAGGGTCCGCACGCTTAACGTTACGATGACAGTTTTATTATGAGTTTATGAGTTTTGATGTACCGAAGGAGTTCGGAGTCCTGGATGAGATCGGGGACATGACGAGGAGTCTCGAAATGGTTGAGACGTAAAGATCGATATATTGGACGACTATATTCGGATATCGGAAAGGTTCCGAGTGATTCGGTTATTTTTCGGAGTACTGGAGAGTTACGGGAATTCGTATTGGGCCTTAATGGGCCATTCGGGAAAGGAGAGAAAGGCCCCAAAGGGTGGCCGCACCCCTCCCCATGGACTAGTCCGAATTGGACTAGGGAGGGGGGGCGCCCCCTTCCTTCCTTCTCCTTCTCCCTTCCCTTCTCCTACTCCAACAAGGAAAGGAAGAGTCCTACTCCCGGTGGGAGTAGGACTCCCCCCCTTGGCGCGCCCTCGTCCTAGGCCGGCCGCCTCCCCCCCTTACTCCTTTATATACGGGGGCAGGGGGGCACCCCATAGACACAACAATTGATCAACGATCTCTTAGCCGTGTGCGGTGCCCCCCTCCACCATATTACACCTCGATAATATCGTAGCGGTGCATAGGCGAAGCCCTGCGTCGGTAGAACATCATCATTGTCACCACGCCGTCGTGCTGACGAAACTCTCCCTCAACACTCGGCTGGATCGGACTTCGAGGGACGTCATCGAGCTGAACGTGTGCAGAACTCGGAGGTGCCGTGCGTTCGGTACTTGATCGGTCGAATCGTGAAGACGTACGACTACATCAGCCGCGTTGTGTTAACGCTTCCGCTTTCGGTCTACGAAGGTACGTGGACAACACTCTCCCCTCTCGTTGCTGTGCATCACCATGATCTTGCGTGTGCGTAGGAAATTTTTGAAATTACCACGTTCCCCAACAGTGGTATCAGAGCCTGGTTTTATGCGTAGATGTCGTATGCACGAGTAGAACACAAGTGAGTTGTGGGCGATATAAGTCATACTGCTTACCAGCATGTCATACTTTGGTTCGGCGGTATTGTGAGATGAAGTGGCCCGGACCGACATTACGCGTACGCTTACGCGAGACTGGTTTCACCGTTGCGAGCACTCGTTGCTTAAAGGTGACTGGCGGGTGTCTGTCACTCTCACTTTACTTGAACCGAGTGTGGCTACGCCCGGTCCTTGCGAAGGTTAAAACAGCACCAACTTGACAAACTATCGTTGTGGTTTTGATGCGTAGGTAAGAACGGTTCTTGCTAAGCCCGTAGCAGCCACGTAAAACTTGCAACAACAAAGTAGAGGACGTCTAACTTGTTTTTGCAGGGCATGTTGTGATGTGATATGGTCAAAGCATGATGCTAAATTTATTGTATGAGATGATCATGTTTTGTAACCGAGTTATCGGCAACTGGCAGGAGCCATATGGTTGTCGCTTTATTGTATGCAATGCAATCGCCCTGTAATGCTTTACTTTATCACTAAGCGGTAGCGATAGTCGTAGAAGCATAAGATTGGCGAGACGACAACGATGCTATGATGGAGATCAAGGTGTCGCGCCGGTGACGATAGTGATCATGACGGTGCTTCGGAGATGGAGATCACAAGCACAAGATGATGATGGCCATATCATATGACTTATATTGATTGCATGTGATGTTTATCTTTTATGCATCTTATCTTGCTTTGATTGACGGTAGCATTATAAGATGATCCCTCACTAAATTATCAAAGTATAAGTGTTCTCCCTGAGTATGCACCGTTGCGAAAGTTCTTCGTGCTGAGACACCACGTGATGATCGGGTGTGATAGGCTCTACGTTCAAATACAACGGGTGCAAAACAGTTGCACACGCGGAATACTCAGGTTAAACTTGACGAGCCTAGCATATAGCAGATATGGCCTCGGAACATGGAGACCGAAAGGTCGAGCATGAATCATATAGTAGATATGATTAACATAATGATGTTCACCGTTGAACCTACTCCATCTCACGTGATGATCGGACATGGTTTAGTTGATATGGATCACGTAATCACTTAGAGGATTAGAGGGATGTCTATGTAAGTGGGAGTTCTTAAGTAATATGATTAATTGAACTTAAATTTATCATGAACTTAGTCCTAATAGTATTTTGCAAATTTTGTTGTAGATCAATAGCTCGCGTTGTTGCCTCCCTGTGTTTATTTTTGATATGTTCCTAGAGAAAATGTATGTTGAAAGATGTTAGTAGCAAAGATGCGGATTGGATCCGTGATCTGAGGATTATCCTCATTGCTGCATAGAAGAATTATGTCCTTGATGCACCGCTAGGTGACAGACCTATTGCGGGAGCAGATGCAGACGTTATGAACGTTTGGCTAGCTCAATATGATGACTACTTAATAGTTTAGTGCACCATGCTTAACGGCTTATAATCGGGACTTCAAAGACGTTTTGAACGTCATGGACCATATGAGATGTTCCAAGAGTTGAAGTTAATATTTCAAGCAAATACCCGAGTTGAGAGATATGAAGTCTCCAACAAGTTCTATAGCTAAAAGATGGAGGAGAATAGCTCAAGCAGTGAGCATGTGCTCAGATTGTCTAGGTACTACAATCGCTTGAATCAAGTGGGAGTTAATCTTTCAGATAAAATAGTGATTGACAGAATTCTCTAGTCACCATCACCAAGTTAGTAGAACTTCGTGATGAACTATAGTATGCAAGGGATGACGAAAGTAATTCCCGAGCTCTTCGTGATGCTGAAATCGACGAAGGTAGAAATCAAGAAAAACATCAAGTGTTGATGGTTGACGAGACCACTAGTTTCAAGAAAAGGGCAAAGGGAAGAAGGGGAACTTCAAGAATTATGACAAGCAAGTTGCTGCTCAAGTGAAGAAGCCTAAGTCTGGTCCTAAGCCTGAGACTAAGTGCTTCTACTGCAAAGGGACTAGTCAC
This sequence comes from Aegilops tauschii subsp. strangulata, assembly GCF_002575655.3. Classification (NCBI taxonomy): domain Eukaryota; kingdom Viridiplantae; phylum Streptophyta; class Magnoliopsida; order Poales; family Poaceae; genus Aegilops; species Aegilops tauschii. Next base: position 581,545,114 of record NC_053039.3, on the reverse strand, counting down.
TGGAAGCGGAACTACCCCAACTATTTGGTGGATAAGAAAGGATGGTAAAGTGAACAAAGGTATATTTGATATACAGATTATTGATGTGTATTATACTAGTGTTCGTAGCAACCCCTCAGCATTTGATATTGGTTTAGTTGCTAAAGAGTAGTAACTCGAAACGGGAGTTGCATAATGAACAGAAACTAGTTAAGGATGAAGTGACGATGTGTATTGGAAGTGGTTCCAAGATTGATATGATCATCATCGCACACTCCCTATACTTTCGGGATTAGTGTTGAACCTAAATAAGTATTATTTGGTGTTTGCGTTGAGCATGAATATGATTTGATCATGTTTATTGCAATACGGTTATTCATTTAAGTTAGAGAATAATTGTTGTTCTGTTTACATGAATAAAACCTTATATGGTTACACACCCAATGAAAATGGTTCATTGGATCTCGATCGTAGTGATACACATATTCATAATATTGAAGTCAAAAGATGCAAAGTTAATAATGATAGTGCAACTTATTTGTGGCACTGCCGTTTAGGTCATATTGGTGTAAAGCGCATGAAGAAACTCCATGCTGATGGGATTTTGGAATCACTTGATTATGAATCACTTGATGCTTGCGAACCATGCCTTATGGGCAAGATGACTAAGACTCCGTTCTCCGGAACAATGAAGCGAGCAACTGACTTATTGGAAATAATACATACTGATGTATGCGATCCGATGAGTGTTGAGGCTCACGGCAGGTATCGTTATTTTCTGACCTTCACAGATGATTTGAGCAGATATGGGTATATCTACTTGATGAAACATAAGTCTGAAGCATTTGAAAAGTTCAAAGAATTTCAGAGTGAAGTGGAAAATCATCGTGACAAGAAAAAGGTTTCTATGATTTGATCGCGGAGACAAATATTTGAGTTACGAGTTTGGTCTTCAATTAAAACAATGTGGAATAGTTTCACAAATTCGTGCCACCTGGAACACCACAGCATAATGGTGTGTCCGAACGTCATAACCGTACTTTATTGGATATAGTGCAATCTATGATGTTTCTTACCGATTTACCACCATAGTTTTGGGGTTATGCATTAGAGACAGTTGCATTCACGTTAAATAGGGCACCATCTAAATCCGTTGAGACGACACCGTATGAACTATGGTTTCGCAAGAAACCTAAGCTGTCGTTTCTTAAAGTTTGGGGTTGCGATGCTTATAAGAAAAAGTTTCATCCTGAGAAGCTCAAACCCAAATCGGAGAAATGTGTCTTCATAGGATACCCAAAGGAGACAATTGGGTACACCTTCTATCATAGATCCGAAGGCAAGATATTCGTTGCTAAGAATGGATCCTTTCTAGAGAAGGAGTTTCTCTTGAAAGAAGTGAGTGGGAGGAAAGTAGAACTTGATGAGGTAACTGTACCTGCTCCCTTATTGGAAAGTAGTTCATCTTAGAAATCTGTTCCTGTGACTACTACGCCAATTAGTGAGGAAGCTAATGATGATGATCATTTAACTTCAGATCAAGTTACTACCGAACCTCGTAGGTAAACCAGAGTGAGATCCGCACCAGAGTGGTACGGTAATCCTGTTCTGGAGGTCATGTTACTTGACCATGACGAACCTACAAACTATGAGGAAGCGATGGTGAGCCCAGATTCCGCAAAATGGCTTGAGGCCATGAAATCTGAGATGGGATCCATGTATGAGAACAAAGTATGGACTTTGATTGACTTGCCCAATGATCGGCGAGCCATAAAAAATAAATGGATCTTCAAGAGGAAGACGGACGCTGATAGTAGTGTTACTATCTACAAAGCTAGACTTGTCGGAAAAAGGTTTTTGACAAAGTTCAAAGTGTTGAATACGATGAGATTTTCTCACTCGCAGCGATGCTTAAGTCTGTCCGAATCATGTTAGCAATTGCCGCATTTTATGAAATCTGGCAAATGGATAAACAAAACTGCATTCCTTAATGGATTCATTAAAGAAGAGTTGTATATGATGCAACCAGAAGGTATTGTCAATCCTAAAGGTGCTAACAAAATATGCAAACTCCAGCGATCCATCTATGGACTGGTGTAAGCATCTCGGAGTTGGAATATACGCTTTGATAAGTTGATCAAAGCATATAGTTTCACACATATATAATCAACACGAAGACATGCGGCTCATCTATGCCTTTGTGTGTGTAGGGGGGGGGGGCTCATCTATGTTACGTTGATGACTAGAAACACTTATAATCTCATTCACTCGTTCAAAATCCAAGGCTATGCGGGAGTCCGCCGGAAATAGCCCTGAAAATAGATTTCACGTTAAAAAATGATTTTTCATGAAATCGAAAAAAGTTGAATGTCCACGTGTCATCCTATGGTTAGAAGAAAACTTAACTTAGGTCGAATTGAAAAACAGCCGACAGTCCCAAAGAAGAAAGGAAATGCATAGACAAGAAAAGGAAAATATGGGGGACCATGTTCAGAGCGGGCCAAATGTAAGATTTAGACAGCAAGTAGGGTATATACGTCATGGTCATGTCGTTGTCTCCTATTCCTCCTTAACAAGGTGCAGAACCCACTGCTGGTTGGCAATCGATGCACACTTCAACTTGCTGACAAAGAAGTCAGGCAAGAGTGAGCTTTGATTTTTTTTAAATGGTTGCATGCATCACTTTGATGCAGAGGCCCAAGGCTAACCTCCTTTTCAAAAAAGAATAAGAGAAAAACACGATTTGCTTAATTAATTAATTTCCGCCATTATATGGCTGGCTCTATTTTTACCGGTCCATATGGATATTTATACAAAACAAAAAAGTTGGTGTTTGAGGATAGTTGTGAGTACGAGATGAAACATATCATTTCTGAGATTTGCTTCTTGGACGAACGACACCAAGAAGGTTTGGATGGAATTTGGAGAGGACACCAATGTCGACCTCATGTAAATTAAATAGGAGTAGATGCACCTATATAAACTGTAAGTAACATACATACATACATAATATTTTGAGTTTGGGATGAATGAAATGGAAAAAAGTTGAATGTCATCGTATGATTGGAAAGAAAGGGGATTCCCAAAGAAGAAAGAAAATATAGAATTGAAAAGGAAAACATGCATGCATGCAGAATTAAGGACGTTCGTTCGGATCGCTCACAGCAGCAGGCCGGCCGGCCGAATATAATTAAGATGGATGCATGTTGAGAGCCTATTCCGCCCGATTGGTTCCTTTGTCCGGATGGGTTTAATTGGTTGGCCATCGCGCGCGATTGCTGTGATCTCAAACCTTTCATCCGAGCGCAACTTTTTCTTCGGGCCTCGTCTCCTTACCGAAGTTGTGCTCTATCCGGAGGGCTAGGAAAAAGAAGAAAGACGACAGTTAATTAATATGTGTACATACCAAAACAATGAATGCATCAATTAGCTAGTCAGCACCGGCTTAACTAATATATATACCTGGCCGGACTCTATTCGGTCACCAGAGCCGTCATCACGGTCTCCTTCTTGCACCGGCATTGGATCACCGGAGCCATCATAATCATGTCTTTCCTCCTCCATTGTTCGATCACCGTAGCCTGCTTCTTCACCCTGTCCTTCCAGACCATCATTGTCGTTAAGATACGACAAGACATCACCTCCGGCTAAGATTATGTCCCCCAACACCTCTTCTACTGCCTCGTCTTGTCCGTGCTCCATTGTTTCTGCAAATATTACAACATGGCAATTATTGTACAAACATGAACCAGGTGGATATATTAGTGGCAAAGGTAGACCTAGCTACCTAATCACAACAAAAGAATCATATTAGTGGCCTCGACGCTTCTCCCGGGTTTGGGGTGGCCTCGACAATGCTTCAAGGGTTCGGGGTGGCCTCGACGACAACGCTCTTTTAACTTGGTAAATTTGGGTGGCCTCGGCAACGCTTCAAGGGTTCATATGCAAAAGCCATGGATTTGTTCAATACTTTGACACTAGCTAGGCAACCTCTCGACCCCTCGGCCCCTCGACGACCCTCAAACCCTCGACCCCTCGACCATCAACCCCTCGACCCTCGGCGACCCTCGACCCATCGGCCCCTCGACGACCCTTGGCCCCTCGGCGACCCTCGACCCCACGGCCCCTCGATGACCCTCGACCCTCGACCCCTCGACCATCGGCCCTTCGGCGACCCTCGACCCCTCGAACCTCGACCCCTCGACCCTCGAACCCTTGACCCTCGACCCCTCGATCCTCGGCCCCTCAGCGACCCTCGACCCTCGACCCCTCGACCCTCGGCCCCTCGGCCCCTCGACGACGCTTGAACCCTCGACCCTGGACCCTCGAACCCTCAGCGACCCTTTGACCCTCTACCCTAGCTATTTCCCGACACTCGCCCCCTCGAACCCTCGTCGAACCCCTCCCCCCCTCATGTCGAAGTTATCGGGGAGGGGTATATCGACCCCCCCCCCCTCATGTTGAAGTTATCGGGGAGGGGTATATCGACAACGACATACCCGATAAAAAAAATAAGAAGACGAAGAAGAAGAAAAAGGAGGAGAAGAAGAAAGGAATAGAGGAGAAGATTGAAGAAAAAAAAGAGGAGAAGATGAAAGGAATAGAGGAGAAGAAGAAAAAAATAGAATATTTTTTCTTCTTCTTCTCCTTTTCTTTTTCTTCTTTTTTCCTCTTCTTATTTATTTCTCCTCTTCTTCCTCTCCTCTTCTTCTCCTTTCTTTCTCTTCTTATTTTCCTTTTTCCTCTCCTTCTTTTTCTTCTTCTTCCTTCTTAATATCACTTAGCAACTTTTGCAACGATAGGGTGGTGCTCCTGTGGCACCAACCGGGACCAATAGGCATCCACGCGTCAGCAGCTGGCAGGAGCTGAGGTTTTTGTTTTTTAAGGGGGTGGGTTTAGGGGGTTTTGGGGGGTTAATTTAGGTGTTTCATATATTGTGTTAGTTAGCTAATTAATAGAGAGAAGTGTCCTCTCTTATCTCCGTGCTTGGTCGACGCTACGTACTATACGTATAAAGAGGACTCGACACGCTACCAAGTAAGCAAAAATGAAGGAAACAGAAGATCGTCATGAACATATGCATACAGAGAGAAGTGATATCGACCTCTCCTTCTCCGAGAGATTGGTCGAACAACAAGTTTTCGTATATCTATCCGACGCTACTGGCTACATATATACAATATAAGATCTCTTACACTATAATCCCCTAATTATATATGAACTCAGGGTCCACATGGTATTCTCCATCTTTATCGATCGTGTGGTCAAGAAAGAATGCCACCAATTCCTCTTAAATTGCTCGCATGCGATCTGGTGCTAGGAGTTCATCCCGCATCCGAAACATCTAATTTGAAGAAGGGTGTCAATACATATATATGAATGAATGAAACTCAACACAAATGATGGTAATAAAATAAAATTGTGAATATTATTGCTTACGCACTTCATATTGTTTTTTAGAGTAGCCCCGTTCACAGGTCGTGTGGCGGATGGACTCACAAACGTAGTATCCACAGTAATTATTCCCGGCTTTCTGCCACAACCACTTTACAAGAAATAGTGGTCAATCAAACTGATAAGCAAGCATGCTAAATTGTATTGATGAAACTAGCGCTTGAATCACTAGGAGATGCATGGAACATGCTAGTAGTACTTACTTTCGGGTTTTTAAATTGCAGCTTCTTCGGCAGTCCCGGAGCTTTTGAGGTGAAGTTTTTCCAAATCCTGCCAGACAAAGAAAACAATTACTTGATATCAGGAAATGAACAAAGTTGCCGATATGGTGCGATAATGATCGATTGAACTTACTTCTCAAGCATTTCAGTCATGTCCGCATACTCCTGGGGATCTTTTCGTCTCGAGTCTAAGACGGTTACTAGTCCCTGCTCAAGCTTAATCTCTAGGAGAATATAGTGGAACCTGCGCACACATGCATAACTCAGCAATTACATTACTATAACCTCGACTAATAAGGGAAACCGAATATGCACAAGACAGTAACACTCACTTGAAATTGTAAGGAAAGAGTATTATAGCTTTGTTTTGATTTAATACCAATGATCGTAGCAAGTTGCCCTCAGTATCTTTGGCCTGAAATTCAACCGCATATGCATCTATGAGATTTGTGTTAATGAACCCAATATCACCGATTTGTCTTTTCTTCGGCGATCTTCAATCTGCATAATATAGTGAGGATAATTATATATACATGCAATGAAAGAGCTGACCTATATATAGAGACTTAATGACAGAAGTAGTACTTACAGACAGTAGCAAGTGACCGTTAATTTATCAAGGGCCTGTTAATTGAAAAACTGGAAGAACTCCTCAAATGGAACATTCAACAGATCAATTCCATCGAGGTCATGCTCCTCTTTAACTTTCAGCGTCAAAGTATTCATCCCCCCAGACTCTCTATAGGTTTTCATGTACCAATCATGGAATCTTCGCATCATCGTTGTTAGAGATCTTTCATCTTTGATGAGAGGCTTCTCTGTGTTCGTCCACCTCCAAGAAATCATAATGTACATCGTCGGGCAGGTAATCTCCAAGATTGGTATTGGGCAAAATCACCGGATGATTAGCGATGAAATCGCTAGACACCTTGAGCGGGGGGCACGATTGGTTGGCTTGTTCGCCGAGCTGGGCAATTTTTTTCCCAGCTCGTCGTTCTGTTAACCTTTGATCACTGATAGTACTTCCCGACCGCTCCGCTTCGGTATATGACCTTTCAATAATGCGCTCATAGTTGCCTTTCGGCGGAGACTTTGGTGGTTTCTTCAGGGCATCCACAGTGCGCTTTGCTTTCACCGGATCTATCTTCTCCTCCGGAGGTAGATGTTTCTTTGCTTTCACCCCTTCAAAGAAGTCCCTCACTTGGGTTTGACAGATCTCGGCGTTTTCCTCCACAGTCCTCTCGTATGGTAACTTCTCTAGAGGCTTGAGAGATGGATCGAATCTGTATTGCCTCCCGCCTCTGGCTATACTGCTAGACACCGGAGCAGATGGAGCGGCTGCGGCTGTCTTCTTTCCTTGCTTACGAGGCGGAGGAGAAGGACTACGACGCGCCAGAGCAGCCGGAGAAGGAGGCTGGCTGCTCGGGCGCGCCGGCGCAGGCAGAGAAGGAGGCGGAGTGCCGCCACGCACCGGAGAAGGAGGCTGAGTGCCCTGATCACTCGCCGGAGGAGGAGGCGGAGTGCCCTGACTTGCCGGAGGAGGAGGAGGAGGAGGCGGAGGCGTCCAGTTCGGAAGGTTGATGAGCTCCTTCTGCCATAGGCATGGAGTCTTCAGAGCAGAACCCAGCCGAGTCTCCCCTTCACCGGTAGGGTGGTCAAGCTTGAGGTCCTCAAATCCCTCTGTTATTTCGTCCACCGTCACCTTAGCATATCCTTCTGGAATTGGACGGCAGTGAAAAGTTGCGTCGGGTTCATGAGGTCGAACAGAGCCAACAGCCGCCTTGACTTTGAAGTTCTGCCATTGTGTCATAAGGTGGAAATGTTGAGACTCCGTGATAGCATCCATGAGGTAGCTAGCAGGAGCCGTGAAGACAGGCTCCACCTGAAGCAAGTCGGTGGAAGCCACGCTGCTTCTCCGCTGAGATGGCGGGGTAGCTTCGGCAGGTCGCTTGATGCGAACTGCTTCTCGTTCCTCTATCCCTTGTACCCTTGCGTGCAGCGCCTGCAGTTGGGTCTGCTCCACTTTCTTCCTCCTCTCCTGGCATTTGTAACCGCCTGCGTCCGGAAACCCAGCCTTCCACGAAATGGAGCCTGGCGTGCCTCATGTCCGTCCAGGGTGCTCAGGATTCCCGAGGGCCATTGTGAGCTCGTCGTTCTCTCTGTCTAGAACGAACGTCCCTTGCTGCGCTGCATCGATATACTGCTGAAGCTTCGTGACAGGTATTCGCAGTTGCTCGTTTGTCCAAACGCACTTCCCTGTTACAGGGTCCAAGGTTCCGCCAACACCGAAGAACCAAGTCCGGCAACGGTCTGGCCAGTTCAATGTCTCTGGTTCGACCCCTTTATCAACCAGGTCATTCTCAGCCTTGGCCCACAACGGCCGGGCTTTGAGGTAGCCACCTAACCCCGTGCGATGGTGAAGCTTCTTCTTCGCAGCATTTTTCTTGTTTGTCGCTGACATCTTCTTACTCTTGTGTGATGTCTTGTGGGCCACAAATGCGGGCCAGTGATCTCTGATCTTCTCATACCGGCCGATGAATTCTGGTCTTTTCTTGGTCGACAAACGATGTTTTCAGCTCATTCTTCCACCTCCTGAATAGTTCTGCCATCTTCTTAAGAGCATGAGACTTGATCAATTGCTCTTTAACTGGCTTCTCCGGATCCTCCTCTGGCGGTAAGGTGAAATTTGCCTTCAGCGCAGTCCAAAGATCATCTTTCTGCATATTGTTCACATAAGACACCTCAGGGTCTTCCTTAGCCGGCTTACACCATTGGTGGATGCTGATCGGGATCTTGTCCCTAACAAGAACCCCGCACTGAGCAGCAAATGCTTCCTTTGTCCGGATGGGTTCAATCGGTTGGCCATCGCGCGCGATTGCTGTGATCTCAAACCTTTCATCCGAGCGCAACTTTTTCTTCGGGCCTCGTCTCATTACCGAAGTTGTGCTCGATCCGGAGGGCTAGAAAAAAGAAGAAAGACGACAGTTAATTAATATGTGTACATACCAAAACAATGAATGCATCAATTAGCTAGTCAGCACCGGCTTAACTAATATATATACCTGGCCGGACTCTGTTCGGTCACCGGAGCCGTCATTACGGTCTCCTTCTTGCACCGGCATTGGGTCACCGGAGCCATCATAATCATGTCTTTCCTCCTCCATTGTTCGATCACCGTAGCCTGCTTCTTCATCCTGTCCTTCCAGACCATCATTGTCGTTAAGATACGACAAGACATCACCTCCAGCTAAGATTATGTCCCCCAACACCTCTTCTGCTGCCTCGTCTTGTCCATGCTCCATTGTTTCTGCAAATATTACAACATGGCAATTATTGTACAAACATGAAGCAGGTGGATATATTAGTGGCAAAGGTAGACCTAGCTACCTAATCACAGCAAAGGAATCATATTAGTGGCCTCGACGCTTCTCCCGGTTTGGGGTGGCCTCGGCAACGCTTCAAGGGTTCGGGGTGGCCTCGACGACAACGCTCTTTTAACTTGGTAAATTTGGGTGGCCTCGGCAACGCTTCAAGGGTTCATATGCAAAAGCCATGGATTTGTTCAATACTTTGACACTAGCTAGGAAACCTCTCGACCCCTCGGCCCCTCGACGACCCTCAAACCCTCGAACCCTCGACCATCAACCCCTCGACCCTCGGCGACCCTCGACCCATCGGCCCCTCGACGACCCTTGGCCCCTCGGCGACCCTCGACTCCACGGCCCCTCGATGACCCTCGACCCTCGACCCCTCGACCATCGGCCCTTCGACGACCCTCGACCCCTCGAACCTCGACCCTCGAGCCTTGAACCCTTGACCCTCGACCCCTCGATCCTCGGCCCCTCAGCGACCCTCGACCCGTCGACCCTCGGCCCCTCTGCCCCTCGACGACGCTTGAACCCTTGACCCTGGACTCTCGAACCCTCAGCGACCCTCGACCCTCTACCCTAGCTATTTCCCGACCCTCGCCCCCTCGAACCCTCGTCGACCCCCTCCCCCCTCATGTCGAAGTTATCGGGGAGGGGTATATCGACCCCCCCCCCTCATGTTGAAGTTATCGGGGAGGGGTATATCGACAACGACATACCCGATAAAAAAATAAGAAGACGAAGAAGAAGAAAAAAGAGGGGAAGAAGAAAGGAATAGAGGAGAAGATTGAAGAAAAAAAAGAGGAGAAGATGAAAGGAATAGAGGAGAAGAAGAAAAAAATAATATTTTTTCTTCTTCTTCTCCTTTTCTTTTTCTTCTTTTTTCCTCTTCTTATTTATTTCTCCTGTTCTTCCTCTCCTCTTCTTCTCCTTTCTTTCTCTTCTTATTTTCCTTTTTCCTCTCCTTCTTTTTCTTCTTCTTCCTTCTTAATATCACTTAGTAACTTTTGCAACGATAGGGGGGTGCTCCTGTGGTCTAAAATCGGTCTATGCACGATAGAAAATTCTGAAAAAATATATCTATGATCCCTCATATATACATACATTCAAAAAATACATCTAAAAAAAGAGGAGAAGAAGAAGATGAAAAAATAGAAGAAAAAAAGAGGATTTCTATTTTTTCTTCTTCTCCTCTATTCCTTCTTATTCTCTTTTTTTGTTCTACTTCCTCTTCTTATTTTTTTTCTCCTCTTCTTCTCCTTCTTCATTCTTCCTCTTTTCTTCTTTTTCCTTATTTTCCTTTTTCCTCGATGACCCTAACCCTAAACAGTACAACTTCCCCGACGTCCCCGCCTCTCTCATGACCAAAAAAATCTATGAATAAAAAAAACATCATATTCTATGAACAAAAAAACATCATATTTCATCCACATCCGTGCATACATCATATATATGATCATCTATGAACAAAAAAAACATCATATTCTATAAAAAATCATCATATATATGAACAAAAACAATTATGATTACAAGCATATATATCATCATATATATGAAAAAAAAACAAGCATATATATGAAAAAAACAAGCATATATATCATCATATATATGAAAAAAAGGACAGGGGCACCGGCAGGACCAAGGTGAGGAGGGGCGCGGGGTCGGCGGTGAGGACGCCGACGGGGCAGGGGACGCGCGCTCGGGGTAGGGGGCGACGGCCACGAAGGTGGGGCAGGGCGACGGCGACGACGGGAGCGGGCCAGGGCGGCGCGCGTCGGGGCAGGGGCGGCGAGCTGCGACAGCGTCGGGCAAGGGGTGCGGACGACGGCGACGGCGCGGGCGACGGCGATGACGGGCACGGGCGACGGCGACAGCGACGGGGCAGCCTGGCGGCGTCGATGTCGTCGGCTCATCGGGGCGGCAACTGCGAGATGAGAAGTGAAATTTTCCTAAGTGTTGGCTTATATAGCCACATCTTTGGTCCCGGTTGGTAGCACCAACCGGGACCAAAGCCCCCTTTAGTCCCGGTTGGTGCCACCAACCGGGACCAAAGGTCTCTTTTCAGCAGCCCAAAGGGCGGGAAACAGGGACCTTTGGTCCCGGTTGGTGGTACCAACCGAGACTAAAGGGGGGGCATTGGTACCGGTTGGTGCCACGAAACGGGACCAAAGGGGGCATTGGTTCCGGTTCGTGCCACCAACCGGGACCAAAGACCTTGTGCTGGGGCGGTGCGGTGGGAAGTTTAGTCCCACCTCGCTAGCTGAGAGAGCTCAACACCTGTTTATAAGCTGCGTTGCGGCTCAGGTGCTGAGCCCCCCTATAATATGCAGGCAGTACATGCTGAAAGTCCTGATGTGTTCACATGTAATCCAGTCGTCACACTGCTCCGGGTGTTTGGAGCGCAGACTGTTCTTGTGTTCATCGACATACGGGGTCACCAAGGTAGAGTTCTGTAGAACTGTGTAGTGTGCTTGAGACCAAGAATGCCCATCCCTGCATATTATTGAGTTTGCTCCTAGCATGCCTTTTCCAGTCAGTCTCCCGTCATACCGCGATTTAGGGAGACCTATCTTCTTAAGGCCAGGAATGAAGTCAACACAAAACCCAATGACATCCTCTGTTTGATGGCCCATGGAGATGCTTCCATCTGGCCTAGCACGGTTACGAACATATTTGTTTAGGACTCCCATGAACCTCTCAAAGGGGAACATATTGTGTAGAAATACGGGGCCCAGAATGACAATCTCGTCGACTAGATGAACTAGGACGTGCGTCATGATATTGAAGAAGGATGGTGGGAACACCAGCTCGAAACTGACAAGACATTGCACCACATCACTCCTTAGCCTTGGTATGATTTCTGGATCGATCACCTTCTGAGAAATTGCATTGAGGAATGCACATAGCTTCACAATGGCTAATCGGACGTTTTCCGGTAGAAGCCCCCTCAATGCAACCGGAAGCAGTTGCGTCATAATCACGTGGCAGTCATGAGACTTTAGGTTCTGGAACTTTTTCTCTGGAATATTTATGATTCCCTTTATATTCGACGAGAAGCCAGTCGGGACCTTCATACTAAGCAGGCATTCAAAAAAGATTTCCTTCTCTTCTTTGGTAAGAGCGTAGCTGGCAGGACCTTCATACTGCTTTGGAGGCATGCCGTCTTTTTCGTGCAAACATTGCAGGTCCTCCTGTGCCTCGGGTGTGTCTTTTGTCTTCCCATACACGCCCAAGAAGCCTAACAGGTTCACGCAAAGGTTCTTCGTCACGTGCATCACGTCGATTGAAGAGCGTACCTCTAGGTCTTTCCAGTAGGGTAGGTCCCAAAATATAGATTTCTTCTTCCACATGGGTGCGCGTCCCTCAGCGTCATTCGGAACAGCTAGTTCGCCGGGACCCTTTCCAAAGATTACGTGTAAATCAGAGACCATAGCAAGTACATGATCACCGGTACGCATGGCGGGCTTCTTCCGGTGATCTGCCTCGCCTTTGAAATGGTTGCCTTTCTTTCGACATTGATGGTTGGTCGGGAGAAATCGACGATGGCCCAGGTACACATTCTTCCTGCATCTGTCCAGGTATATACTTTCGGTGTCAGCTAAACAGTCCGTGCATGCGTGGTATCCCTTGTTTGTCTATCCTGAAAGGTTACTGAGAGCGGGCCAATCGTTGATGGTTACAAACAGCAACGCATGCAGGTTAAATTCCTCCTGTTTGTGCTCATCCCACGCATGTACACCGTTTCCATTCCACAGCTGTAAAAGTTCTTCAACTAATGGCCTTAGGTACACATCAATGTCGTTGCCGGGTTGCTTAGGGCCTTGGATGAGAATTGGCATCATAATGAACTTCCGCTTCATGCACATCCAAGGAGGAAGGTTATACATACATAGAGTCACGGGCCAGGTGCTGTGATTGCTGCTCTGCTCTCCGAAAGGATTAATGCCATCCGCGCTTAAAGCAAACCATACGTTCCTTGGGTCACCTGCAAACTCAGCCCAGTACTTTCTCTCGATTCTTCTCCACTGCAACCCATCAGCGGGTGCTCTCAACTTCCCGTCTTTCTTACGGTCCTCACTGTGCCATCGCATCAACTTGGCATGCTCTTTGTTTCTGAACAGTCGTTTCAACCATGGTATTATAGGAGCATACCACATCACCTTCGCAGGAACCCTCTTCCTGCGGGGCTCGCCATCAACATCACCAGGGTCATCTCGTCCGATCTTATACCGCAATGCACCGCATACCGGGCATGCGTTCAAATCCTTGTACGCACCGCGGTAGAGGATGCAGTCATTAGGGCATGCATGTATCTTCTCCACCTCCAATCCTAGAGGGCATACGACCTTCTTTGCTGCGTACGTACTGTCGGGCAATTCGTTATCCTTTGGAAGCTTCTTCTTCAATATTTTCAGTAGCTTCTCAAATCCTTTGTCAGGCACAGCATTCTCTGCCTTCCACTGCAGTAATTCCAGTACGGTACCGAGCTTTGTGTTGCCATCTTCGCAATTGGGGTACAACCCTTTTTTGTTATCCTCTAACATGCGATCGAACTTCAGCTTCTCCTTTTCACTTTCGCATTGCGTCCTTGCATCGACAATGACCCGGCGGAGATCATCATCATTGGGCACATCGTCTGGTTCCTCTTGATCTTCGGCAGCTTCCCTCGTTGCAGCATCACCGTATTCAGGGGGGCACATAGTTGTCATCGTCCTCTTCTTCTTCGCTGCCTTCCATCATAACCCCTATTTATTTCTCCGTGCTTGGTCCAAACATTATAGTGTGGCATGAAACCCTTATAAAGCAGGTGGGTGTGAAGGGTTTTCGAGTGAGAGTAAGACCTCGTATTCCCACAGCTAGGGCATGGACAGCACATAAAACAATTATGCTTGTTTGCCTCAGCTACTTCGAGAAAATTATGCACGCCCTTAATGTACTCGGAGGTGTGTCTGTCACCGTACATCCATTGCCTGTTCATCTGCGTGCATTATATATAATTATGTGTGTCAAAAGTAAGAAAATTAGACAAGTATCTATGTAAAGTAAGAATTTTTTTTTCAGAAAGAAGATAAGAACAAGAGGCTCACCACGGTGGTCCCGGCGACGAGATCGGCGCGGGCGATCGACGGCAGTGAAGACGGGGACGGGGCGTGACGGACCACTAATATAAACCTAGACAAATCTCGGAGAAAATGGATCTCGAAGGTCGAGCTTCGAGAGGAGAAAGCTTAACTAGTGTGGCTCGGGCATTTCATCGAACACCTCATGTGCATAGGAGGTGAGCTAGAGCACCCAATGCCCTCCCCCTCGCCGGCCAGCAAAAAACAGAGCACTGTGGAGTGCTCTGCTCACCGGCGATGGGGTATATATATATAGGCAACTCATTTGTCTCGGTTCGTGGATGGAACCGGGACTAAAGGCCCTCCTCCTTTACCGGTTCCTGCCACGAACCGGGACCAATGGTTGTGGGCAAGGAGCGAGGCCCATTGGTCCCGGTTCGTGCCAAGAACCGGGAAAAATGGGCCCAGACGAACCGGGACCAATGCCCACGAGGCCCCTGCCGGCCCCCTGGGCTCTCGAACCGGGACAAATGCCTCCATTGGTCCCAGTTCGTGGCAGAACCGGGACTAATGGGCTGGCCAGGCCCGAACGAAAGCCCCTTTTTCTACTAGTGATACCTGTTACTAATCAGGAACATGCACCTGTTAAAACTCCCAAAGAAAACTGTCGAAATTCGGAGCAAAACGATGCAAAAAACATGCACCTGTTAGGATAAACATGTACAACTGAATATGTGAGATAAACATTTTTTTGCCTAGTCTTTTGGGATAAGCTCTATCTCTCCAAACCTCCCTGTAATCTCTCTAAACGTTGTAATCACACATATATAATCAACACGAAGACATGCGGCTCATCTATGCTTTTGTGTGTGTAGAGGGGGGGGGGAGGGGGCTCATCTATGTTACATTGATGACTAGAAACACTTATAATCCCATTCACTCGTTCGAAATCCAAGGCTATGCGGGAGTCCGCCGGAAATAGCCCTGAAAATAGATTTCACGTTAAAAAAATGATTTTTCATGAAATCGAAAAAAGGTGAATGTCCACGTGTCATCCTATGGTTAGAAGAAAACTTAACTTAGGTCGAATTGAAAAACAGCCGACGGTCCCAAAGAAGAAAGGAAATGCATAGACAAGAAAAGGAAAATATGGGGGACCATGTTCAGAGCGGGCCAAATATAAGATTTAGACAGCAAGTAGGGTATATATGTCATGGTCATGTTGTTGTCTCCTATTCCTCCTTAACAAGGTGCAGAACTCACGGCTGGTTGGCAATCGATGCACACTTCAACTTGCTGACAAAGAAGTCAGGCAAGAGTGAGCTTTGATTTTTTTTTAAATGGTTGCATGCATCCATTTGATGCAGAGGCCACAGGCTAACCTCCTTTTCAAAAAAGAAGAAGAGAAAAACATGAGCTGCTTAATTAATTAATTTCCGCCATTGTATGGCTGGCTCTATCTTTACCGTTCCATATGAATATTTATACAAAACAAAAAAGATGGTGTTTGAGGATAGTTGTGAGTAGGAGATGAAACATATCATTTCCGAGATTTGCTTCTTGGACGAACGACACCAAGAAGGTTTGGATGGAATTTGGAGAGGACACCAATGTCGACCTCATGTAAATTAAATAGGAGTAGATGCACGTATATAAACTGTAAGTAACATACATACATACATAATATTTTGAGTTTGGGATGAATGAAATGGAAAAAAGTTGAATGTCATCGTATGATTGGAAAGAAAGGGGATTCCCAAAGAAGAAAGAAAATATAGAATTAAAAAGGAAAACATGCATGCATGCAGAATTAAGGACGTTCGTTCGGATCGATCACAGCAGCAGGCCGGCCGGCCGAATATAATTAAGATGGATGCATGTTGACAGCCTATTCCGCCCGATCGAGCTTGCCTATCAACTCGCCCCCGTCCAGTATGCTGCCAAACATGGCGGCCTCAAACAGATAGTTCACCTGCCAGGCATGGTGGCTTGCATGGGCGACGAGCCAAACCATTTCGTCGATGAGGCCCTTGGAGAAGAGCTGGACCATTTGCAGGCGCGAGGATTCAATGAGGTGTTTCTCACGCTGCTCGTCCACCTCGCCCTTCCGGACGTACTCCAGCGGACCGGTGACAATGGACGACCAAAGGGCGGCCAGCAGGTGGTCTTGGTCTCCTTTTACTTTGAGGAAGCGCCGGACGTGGTCGCAGGTTTCTTCCCCATTGCAGGCATACTCAGCGTCAAGGGGCCTGCTGAAGCCGGTGGTATGAAAGTCGGTGTCGAAGACCTCGTCGAAGTCGGCCTCTCGCTGGGGCCGCGCCGGGGACTTGCGGGCCTTGGGCCATCCTAGGAGGGCACGGCGGAGGAACATGTGCCGGTCGTTGTGCAGGTGCCAAGTGTACAAGGTGATGCACATCCGGGCCACAGGCTCGTGCCACCTCTGAGTGTACATCCGAGCTCCCGTGGCAGCGTAGGCGTCGTAGATGGCCCGCAGCGCCGTCTCGCTCACCACGCCTGTGGCGGCGATGTCGGCCACGTTGAGGAACGAGTTCATGACCTCGGAGTTTACCAGGTCACTGCCCACATCGATGACATCGGTGCCGGGCGAGCTGAAGACGAGGTCGCTCGTGACGGCGCCGACATCGAAGCCCCGGGCTATGGCCTCAGCCCCCATGCCGAGGATGCTGCTCTCGCACAGGGACATGACCTGGGCGGCGTGGCGGTCCATCTGCCCCGACCGGTCCTTGAGGAGCGTCCTGTGCGCCGCCTCCAATGCGATCTTGGCTCGGATGTAGGACGCGCCGATGGCGACGGCCTCGCGTCGCTGCTGGCCACCAGGGGTTCGTAGCGAGCGGGCGTCGGCGAGCCCGTCGCGCAGGAGGTGGCTGAAGGAGGGGAACACCTTGTGGTACCCGTGCTCGTAATAAAATGCCATGTCCACCACGTAGTTGGAGAAGAGGGTGCGCACGTCGGAGGCGCCAATCAGCAGGTTCGCCATGCCGCTACCAGATAGGGCGTTCTCAGGCCAGTCGGCGGCGCCCAGCAAGGCGAGAACCTGCGGCGTGGCTTGGACCAGCCCGGCGCCCTTAGTGGGCAACACGTTGCCGATTGCGTGCTGCGTGCTTTTCCACAGCGCCAGCTCCGGCGACAGTCGCAGTTGCACCACCCTGGGCCGTGCCGCGTCGCCTCCGCCATCACTGCTAATGCTAGCAAACATCTCCGCCAGCATGTCTTCCGCCTCGCGAGACAGCCTTCTCAGATCCGCCATGGCCCCCGCCCCCTTGCCGACCAAGGCCCTCGCCGCCGAGTAGCCCGTGTACAAGGGGAAGCCTCCATCTTGCCGCTTCGCCAGCCGGGCGCCCCAAAAATACGAAGGGATTGCAACTAGCCCGTTGCCGTTGCCGCCAGGGACAGTGTCCTTCTCCCTCACCACCTCAATGTCGAGTCCGTGGAGAGAGCAGCCACCCCAGGTTGGGGTTGGGGTGGGTGGTGCCTCCGCGTCGCCGCGACGAGTCCAAGCGAGACTCAACATTTTTATTTAGTACTGTATTAAGAAATGCAGGTAATGGACTTCTCGTGGTGTTTGCCAGCCTTGTGTAGTTGTGTATTCCCCAGCAGCTTATATAGCCATATCAACACAAGGCTGGCTTCCTCTCAGCAGTGGTTTTTGTACAAGCTTCAGCTTGTGGCACTAGCAAGCTAGAGAGACGCACGTTTTGATTGTTTTCTTCTTATTGTATCACTTTCTCGCCATATGACTAGAAAGTAACACGATTCCGCTCCAGGATTGCAGGCACGAGGAGGAGTTGCTTGTGTCCACCTCGCCCTTGTGGGCGTGCCGGCGAGTGACGAGGGACGGCCAGACGGTGCCGAGCATGTCGAGGACGACGGCCAGACATTCTTGCGGGTTTCCTTGTCGATCATGGTACTACTCAGGGTCCATGGTCCTGATGATGGGCAAAATGAGGGTCCTCTCCGTTCACACAAGCTCTATTAGTAGAATGCCCGTATTTTCTATATTTGTATTGTTTTATATAACTATCACTACTACTCAGGGTCCATGGTCCTGATGATGGGAAAAATGAGGGTCCTCTCCGTTCACACTAGCTCTATTAGTAGAATGCCCGTATTTTCTATATTTGTATTGTTTTATATAACTATCAATGAATTTTTGACTCCTTCCAATAACATCGCGTCGACACTCTTGTCGACGGATTCTTTCTGAACGTCGACATAATACATCTTCGTCTTTCTCTTACTCTGAAAAAACCAAAATGTATATAAAATACCTCATTTCTACCATCATGTGTAACAAATATATAAAGAAGTACAATTGTTTATATGAATCTCTTTCAGTTGCGCAGGATGCGATGAGTTTTTCAGTTTAGCCATCATAAAGCTTTGTCAATCCACATTTTCAAAGCATCATCCAAAGCCATCAGTATTTATCTCTAATATACAACAGTGAATATAAAACACATTTTTAATTAAAAAATAAGATCAGCCCATATTTACAATATATATTCATTGATCCGCTGCTCGCTTCAAGCAGGTGACCGTTTCAGTCAGAGTGAGTGGCGTCGTGCATATTAATAGAGTGAGTCGCATCCCAGTTTTAATAAACTAGAGGCTCACTTGTAAATCACTTGTTGGTAACTATTCTCCGGAAATGACTTGCTAGGGTATGTCATATTCTTCAGTATATAAAAACGTAATTGACATGCGATGGCCGTATGTAGCAAAAACTACGATGGCCGTGCGATGAGGCAAAATGTGACGCCGATTGTAGCAAAAATGCGAGCAATGTACACTAGTAGAAAACAAAGCTTTATCCCCGGTTCGCAAGGGCCATTAGTGCCGGTTATGCAACCGGCACTAAAGAGTGGAGACTAAAGCCCCCCCCCTTTAGTACCGGTTCGGCACGAACCGCCACAAAGGCCCACCACGTGGCGTGAGCTCGCGCTGTGGTATGGGGGTGTGTTACCAACCGGTACTAAAGGTTTTTTCTGAAAAAAAATTCTGAAAATTTTGGAAAAAAAATTTGATTTTTTTTCCGATTTTAAAATTTCTGAATTATTTGATGATATAGTCTCTAATCACACCTCTTAACTACTCAAGTGTGGATCACTCATTCCAAATCGTCTAACTTCCCGGCCGGTCACGCATCCTCTCACTCCCCCAGCCTGAGCACGCTTAACTTCGGAGTTCTATTTCCTCTACTTTCCAAGTTTGCACTTGTTGTTTTCCTGACAAATGTAAGCTGACAATCCTATTAACCCTCAGCAGTTTAGCTTGAGCATTAGGTCACACGTTTCACCGTTTGAGTTTGAAACTATTATTCTTAAAAACAGTAATTATTTAGTAACACTAATATTCTTTGAATAAGTTTGACCACAGTTTGACCATAGTTTGACCAGATTTAAACAAAAAAACTGAAATTTGAGCATATCTTTTATTCCTTCTGGAATTTGAGGATTCTAAAAAAATTGCAAACAGGCTGTAGGCGGTCAAAATCGTATGCGGATTTTCGTGCTGAATTTTTTGATATATTATACGTTTTTTTTGACATCGTATGCAAAAGTTATAGCCGTTTTACATTTTCCCTACACTTTTTGCAAAACATGTCCAAATTGAAGTTTTCAAATTTTCCTAACTAGTAGATGTAGTAATATAACTACCTCTCGAAGGATTTTATTTTTTGAAGATTTTATCATTTTCTTATGATTTTTTCAAAACTGAAATGGCGATATGGGATAAACATCACCTGTTAGGATAAACATGTACAACTGAATATGTGAGATAAACATGTACCTGTTAGGATAAACATGTACAACTGAATATGTGAGATAAACATTTTTATTGCCTAGTCTTTTGGGATAAGCTCTATCTCTCCAAACCTCTCACACATATATAATCGACACGAAGACATGTGGTTCATCTATGTTTTTGTGTGTGTACGGGGGGGTTGGTTACGTTGATGACTAGAAACACATTCACTCGTTCGAAATCCAACGCTATGCGGGAGAGCCCTGAAAATAGATTTCACGTTAAAAATGATTTTTCATCAAATCGGGAAAAGTTGAATGTCCATGTGTCATCCTATGATTAGAAGAAAACTTAACTTAGGTCGAATTGAAAACAGCCGACGGTCCCAAAGAAGTCAAGCAAGAGTGAGCGTTGATTTTTTTTTAAATGGTTGCATGCATCACTTAGATGCAGAGGCTGATGGCTATCCTTCTTTTCAGAAAAGAATAAGAGAAAAACGCGAGTTGCTTAATTAATTAATTTGTGCTATTATATGGCTGGCTCTATTTTTACCGTTCCATATGGATATATATACAAAAAAAGGGTGTTTGAGGATAGTTGTCACTAGTAGAAAAAGGGCTATATGTCCCGGTTCGTAAGGCCCATTTGTCCCGGTTGTTGAACCGGGACTAAAGGGTCGTTTCTAAAGCCCTAGGCCTTTAGTCCCGGTCCTTACACGAACCGGGACAGATGGGCCTCCACGTGACCGGTGCGGCGAGTCCAGGCAGGAGGGCCTTTGGTCCCGGTTGGTGGCACCAACCGGGACCAATAGGCATCCACGCGTCAGCAGCTGGCAGGAGCTGAGCTTTTTGTTTTTTTAAGGGGGTGGGTTTAGGGGGTTTTGGGGGTTAATTTAGGTGTTTCATATATTGTGTTAGTTAGCTAATTAATAGAGAGAAGTGTCCTCTCTTATCTCCGTGCTTGGTCGACGCTACGTACTATACGTATAAAGAGGACTCGACACGCTAGCTAGTAAGTAAAAATGAAGGAAACAGAAGATCGTCATGAACATATGCATACAGAGAGAAGTGATATCGACCTCTCCTTCTCCGAGAGATTGGTCGAACAACAAGTTTTCGTATATCTATCCGACGCTACTGGCTACATATATACAATGTAAGGTCTCTTACAATATAATCCCCTAATTATATATGAACTCAGGGTCCACCACTACTAGGAAAAGGGCTATAGATGCAATGGCCACTAATGGCGCACCAGACATGTGGTGCGCCATTGCTATATAGCAATGGCGCACCATGTGCTGGTGCGCCATTAGTGTGAAAGACACTAATGGCGCACCAGACAAACGGTGCGCCATTAGTAACAAATTTTTTTTTTGCCAGACATACTAATGGCGCACCAGGACATAGTGCGCCATTACTAGTTGTAACTAGTAATGGCGCACCAGCAACATAGTGCGCCACTAATTTTTTTTTTCTTTTTTGCAAAACTACTAATGGCGCACCTGGTGCAGTGCGCCATTACTAGTTTAAGCTAGTAATGGCGCACTGCTCCCCGTGCGCCATTAGTGTATATTTAATGGACACTTGATCTCGAGCCCCCTCCATCTCGATCGCTATTCCACCTCGCCAGATCCGGTCCCCCTCGCCGCCGAGCACCCCCTGCACCCTCTACCCCGCTCCACCGGGCGCCGCCGCCGACCCCCCGCACCCTCCCCTGCTCCACCGCCGCCGACGACCCACCGCACCCTAGCTCCCCTGCTCCACCGCCGCCGACGACCCACCGCACCCTAGCTCCCCTGCTCCACCGCCGCCGACGACCCCCCGCACCCTCCCCCACTCCACCGCCGCCGACGACCCACCGCACCCTAGCTCCCCTGCTCCACAGCCGCCGACGACCCAGCGCACCCTCCCCGGCCCGCTCCACCGCCGCCGACGCCCCCCGCACCCTCCCCGGCCCGCTCCACCGCCGCCGACGCCCCCCCGCACCCTCCCGGCCCGCTCCACCGCCGCCGACGACCCCCCGGCCCGCACCCTCCCCGGCCCGCACCACCGCCGCCGACGACCCCCCGCACCCTCCCCGGCCAGCTCCACCGCCGCCGACGACCCCCCGCACCCTCCCCGGCCCGCTCCACCGCCGCCGACGACCCCCCGCACCCTCCCCGGCCCGCTCCACCGTCACAAATTATTACTGTTTTTGTAAAAAATTGTTACTGTTTCATATTCATATTCATTTTCTAAAAAATTTATTAGATGCAACAAATAATAATAATAAAAATTACTTATGGCACACCTATGGCTGGTGCGCCATTGCTACATAAAAAAAATTTACTAATGGCGCACCCGTCGTGGGTGCGCCATTGCTATGTAAAAAAACATTCTAATGGCGCACCGCTTCGGGGTGCGCCATTAGTAAGTTTCCCCCCTTAGCTAATTCCTCCCCTCTCCCTCGCCAGTCCACCCGCGCGCTCACCTGACCCACGACGCCGCCGCCCCGACCCCCGCCGGACTCCACTCCCATCGCCCCGACCCCCGCAGATAAGTAGTAGGAGTAACTATGTTTGTAAATCAAAATTGCTTCACTCCTCGTGATAATCTGCAGATTCAAGTTGTGGAAAAAAAATGTTCTGTCTTTTTACAGTGTGGAGTATACAGTTATTACAGTGTCAATGTTGATGATTTACAGTGTGGAGTAGTCATATTTTTCTTTGAAATCTAAGTGCAATTTCTCTGTCTTGTTGCTAACTGAATTTACAGTACTAAGTGGTCTCTAAATTCTGCAGTATTTATGTTCATGACTTTACTGAACTATGTTGTCTTTTCTTACAGTGCCTTCATTTAAATAGTTATATTTTAGCTTCATGGTTCTGTGTAATTTGTGCCTTGATTTTCTGTCATCTCTGAATTTTGCTGTTCTTGTGCTTGCTACTCCTTAATTCACACATGTACAGGAGGTACAAGAGGTTAAATTGAATCTAACCCTCCAATGTTATATGTTTTGAACTCCTTCCTGAAATCCCTTCTATTATTTTTATCCCAAACAAGTACCTAGGTTTATAAAGATCTAGTGAGCATTGCCAGTGTTGGGGAGGGAGTGATCTGAATTGGTTTATGTGACTCATCCTCATTAACTTTTCTCTCTAACCTTTTTTACAGTACAAATAAATTGTTCCTTCTTCTGTATTTGACCACTGTTTATTGTGGTTTTGATTTTGTTACAGTGTTCTCAAGTATAACAACATAGTGGGATCATTTGTCAACATAGTGGGATCATTTTGCAGATTCCAGCAAACAACATAGTGGGATCATTTGTCAAGGCCAGCATCGGAGTGCTAATTTACAGGTATAAATAGATAAAAGATTCAGAGTGTAGCTCTTTGTGCTCCCTGCATCCTTTTTCTGAGCTGTTTGTGCTCCCTGCATCTTTCAGCTCTCATTTTCAGTGGAGTTGTTGAATTATATGCTCTTATTGGACATGTTTTACGTGTTGATCCATCAATTGCTAGTTTGCTGGGTTTTGTCTGCGACCATCGTGTCGTGATGATTTTGCAGGTACCCCGAGAGGCCCTTGAGTTTGCCGGAATGTCGATTAACTTCCGTTCCGGCAAATTCGGGTACTCCATATGTCCTATTTTCAGCAAAGGTCATGCTAAAATTTTCCGTGAATTTTAGCATGACTTTGCTAAAAATAGGACATATGGGGCACTTCCGACTAATGCATGGGCCGGGGTATCTTAGTACTTAATTAAGTAGGATCAACTGCCTCTTGTGTTATTCATATAGAAGTGTGATATCTACTCATAGTTATTACTAATGTCAGTTGCTCGTCATCGATAAATCCTAATCTGGTAGGATGACCTACTAAAAAAGCCCATACCACATATTCTATTTGGATGGGCGTGTTTTCACCACACTGTGGATTATCTTATTGGACCCAACAGAGATGATGTAGTTTTGAATTATGAACATAGGAAATGTCGTCATCGGACGACGAAAGTCTCTCGGGGGAGTGCGACTGGTGCCACGACGGTCGAGGTCTGTGCGACAGGCCTCACCTGGACGATGATCGGCGCTTCAGCATTAAGCTCGAGGAGACCTTCGAAGTTGAAATGGTACGCAACGACGACAAGTGTTTTTTCATAATTAAGCATGACTTCAACTATTCCAACGTGTAATTTCATCTTTTACAATTCGAGTATAGTTTATCCCATGCCATGCAAGACGCTATGTCTTGGAGAGGATGGATTTTGAAGATCATGAAAATTTTGAAACGAAGAAAATTCACCTAAGGACACATCATGATGTGGATTTTGAAGTAAATCTGTATAATGCTGAGAGCGTAACCCATTTTGGTTGCAAAAATTGGGAAGCATTTTGCAAGATGTATGGTTTTGATGAGGGTATGCTTGTCACCATGGATCTTGGTGATCCTGGCATCGACCAAGACAATATCGACATTTGGGTCCTTGTTGATACGCCTCCAGTTCTACCGCTATGTGAGTTTCTCAAACATAGTTAATTATTAACTAATCTATATTGTTTATTTCAAAATAGTTGACAACTTATTTCCATTGACAACTTATTTTGATTGTTCAAAAAATGTGCGGAAAATGGTAGACAAAACCCACTACACCGATGGCTCCGAGTTAACTTATCAGGAGAAAAATCATCTGGTCGGATTTTGTACTGATCTTGAGAATTACAATATCTACAATCAAACTCCTCAACATTATGGTCAATACGTGCCACTAGTGCACGTGTTGAACTACGGTAACTACCATGGAGATACCCTGGTAAGATTTTTTACTATTACGACATCCGTGCATCTTTTGCATACTTCTAAAACTAGTACATCATTGCTAACTATGAAGTTATTACTATGTTTTTCAACAGAGAATCCCAGAGGATTGTGTGCCTCATTTGATGTATCAGAATGGCAGCCTTCAAGTTTTGAACTTATATCCAGGTCATCCTACAAATCTCAACTGTCCATACCGGATTTCTAGAAGAAGTGGAGACATGCTAATCAGAGAATGGAAAAAATGTATGGACAGTCGTAAGGAGGTTCTTGGAAGCAAAAGGAAGCGCCGCGCAAGAATTGGAGACAGGATGATCTCCATTCTCCATAATGGAGAGTCAGGGTCTATATTGTTTTATGCTATTTTACCTTAAATAGGGTATTTTAGGTCCTGCCTAATACTGATGATCATGTGCTAAGAACAATTAAGTAGGGTTGCTTCGATGACTATCAGGATGATGGTCGTATGACTTGTTATTAATAACGAGTAGAAGTTGTATGATGATGATTAGTAGGACTTGTTAGGATTAGTATTAATTTCGACAAACTCGCTACTCGCGGTCTCGAGACTTGTAATGTTCTATCTTTGTTCGGTCTTTTGATTTCGGAGACTAATATGATGAATTGTATTCGGAGACTAAACTTCTATTGTATTCGATGAATCTGCTGTTGCTGTGTGGTGCTGTTTATATTCTGTCCAATAATATATTTTGTAATCTGTGCAAATATCAGAAAAGAAAAAAAATCCCTAATATACATACTAATGGCGCATCACCCAGACGTGCGCCATTAGTATGCCAAAGGATACTAATGGCGCATCACCCACCAGTGCGCCATTAGTATGGCAAAGCACATGCCCACGGGGAGGCATACTAATGGCGCACCGGGGCCTATACTAATGGCGCACTGCCTGGTGCGCCATTAGAGTACCAGATACTAATGGCGCACCGCTGGTAGTGCACATGGTATTCTCCATCTTTATCGATCGTGTGGTCAAAAAAGAATGCCGCCAATTCCTCTTAAATTGCTCGCATGCGATCTGGTGCTAGGAGTTCATCCCGCATCCGAAACATCTAATTTGAAGAAGGGTGTCAATACATATATATGAATGAATGAAACTCAACACAAATGATGGTAATAAAATAAAATTGTGAATATTATTGCTTACGCACTTCATATTGTTTTTTAGAGTAGCCCCGCTCACAGGTCGTGTGGCGGATGGACTCACAAACGTAGTATCCATAGTAATTATTCCCGGCTTCCTGCCACAACCACTTTACAAGAAATAGAGGTCAATCAAACTGATAAGCAAGCATGCTAAATTGTATTGATGAAACTAGCGCTTGAATCACTAGGAGATGCATGGAACATGCTAGTAGTACTTACTTTCGGGTGTTTAAATTGCAGCTTCTTCGGCAGTCCCGGAGCTTTTGAGGTGAAGTTTTTCCAAATCCTGCCAGACAAAGAAAACAATTACTTGATATCAAGAAAGGAACAAAGTTGCCGATATGGTGCGATAATGATCGATTGAACTTACTTCTCAAGCATTTCAGTCATGTCCGCATACTCCTGGGGATCTTTTCGTCTCGAGTCTAAGACGGTTACTAGTCCCTACTCAAGCTTAATCTCTAGGAGAATATAGTGGAACCTGCGCACACATGCATAACTCATCAATTACATTACTATAACCTCGACTAATAAGGGAAACCGAATGTGCACAAGATAGTAACACTCACTTGAAATTGTAAGGAAAGAGTATTATAGCTTTGTTTTGATTTAATACCAACGATCGTAGCAAGTTGCCCTCAGTATCTTTGGCCTGAAATTCAACCGTATATGCATCTATGAGATTTGTGTTAATGAACCCAATATCACCGATTTGTCTTTTCTTCGGCGATCTTCAATCTGCATAATATAGTGAGGATAATTATATATACATGCAATGAAAGAGCTGACCTATATATAGAGACTTAATGACAGAAGTAGTACTTACAGACAGTAGCAAGTGACCGTTAATTTATCGAGGGCCTGTTAATTGAAAAACTGGAAGAACTCCTCAAATGGAACATTCAACAGATCAATTCCATCGAGGTCATGCCCCTCTTTAACTCTCAGCGTCAAAGTATTCATCCCCCCAGACTCTCTGTAGGTTTTCATGTACCAATCATGGAATCTTCGCATCATCGTTGTTAGAGATCTTTCATCTTTGACGAGAGGCTTCCCGTAATGGTATCTATGTTCGTCCACCTCCAAGAAATCATAATGTACATCGTCGGGCAGGTAATCTCCAAGATTGGTATTGGGCAAAATCACCGGATGATTAGCGACGAAATCGCTAGACACCTTGAGCGTGGGGCACGATTGGTTCGCTTGTTCGCCGAGCTGGGCAATTTTTTTCCCAGCTCGTCGTTCTGTTAACCTTTGATCACTGATAGTACTTCCCGACCGCTCCGCTTCGGTATATGACCTTTCAATAATGCGCTCATAGTTGCCTTTTGGCGGAGACTTTGGTGGTTTCTTCAGGGCATCCACAGTGCGCTTCGCTTTCACCGGATCTATCTTCTCCTCCGGAGGTAGATGTTTCTTTGCTTTCACCCCTTCAAAGAAGTCCCTCACTTGGGTTTGACAGATCTCCGCGTTATCCTCCACAGTCCTCTCGTATGGTAACTTCTCTAGAGGCTTGAGAGATGGATCGAATCTGTATTGCCTCCCGCCTCTGGCTGTACTGCTAGACACCAAAGCAGATGGAGCGGCTGCGGCTGTCTTCTTTCCTTGCTTACGAGGCGGAGGAGAAGGACTACGACGCACCAGAGCAGCCGGAGCGGCGGCAGGTCTCTTCCGCCCTTGCCGATGAGGCGGAGAAGGAGGAGGCTGGCTGCTCAGGCGCGCCGGCGCAGGCAGAGAAGGAGGCGGAATGCCCTGATCACTCGCCGGAGGAGGAGGCGGAGGAGGAGGAGGAGTGCCATGACTCGCCGGAGGAGGAGGAGGAGGAGGCGGAGGCATCCAGTTTGGAAGGTTGATGAGCTCCTTCTGCCATAGGCATGGAGTCTTCAGAGCAGAACCCAGCCGAGTCTCCCCTTCACCGGTAGGGTGGTCAAGCTTGAGGTCCTCAAATCCCTCTGTTATTTCGTCCACCGTCACCTTAGCATATCCTTCTGGAATTGGACGGCAGTGAAAAGTTGCGTCGGGTTCATGAGGTCGAACAGAGCCAACATCCGCCTTGACTTTGAAGTTCTGCCATTGTGTCATAAGGTGGAAATGTTGAGACTCCGTGATAGCATCCATGAGGTAGCTAGCAGGAGCCGTGAAGACAGGCTCCAGCTGAAGCAAGTCGGTGGAAGCCACGCTGCTTCTCCGCTGAGATGGCGGGGTAGCTTCGGCAGGTCGCTTGATGCGAACTGCTTCTCGTTCCTCTATCCCTTGTACCCTTGCGTGCAGCGCCTGGAGTTGGGTCTGCTCCACTTTCTTCCTCCTCTCCTGGCATTTGTAACCGCCTGTGTCCGGAAACCCAGCCTTCCACGAAACGGAGCCTGGCGTGCCTCGTGTCCGTCCAGGGTGCTCAGGATTCCCGAGGGCCATTGTGAGCTCGTCGTTCTCTATGTCTAGAACGAACGTCCCTTGCTGCGCTGCATCGATATACTGCTGAAGCTTCATGACAGGTATTCGTAGTTGCTCGTTTGTCCAAACGCACTTCCCTGTTACAGGGTCCAAGGTTCCGCCAACACCGAAGAACCAAGTCCGGCAACGGTCTGGCCAGTTCAATGTCTCTGGTTCGTCCCCTTTATCAACCAGGTCATTCTCAGCCTTGGCCCACACCGGCCGGGCTTTGAGGTAGCCACCTAACCCCGTGCAATGGTGAAGCTTCTTCTTCGCAGCATTTTTCTTGTTTGTCGCTGACATCTTCTTACTCTTGTCCGATGTCTTGTGGGCCACAAATGCGGGCCAGTGATCTCTGATCTTCTCATACCGGCCGGTGAATTCTGGTGTCTTTTCTTGGTCGACAAACGATGTTTTCAGCTCATTCTTCCACCTCCTGAATAGTTCTGCCATCTTCTTAAGAGCATCAGACTTGATCAATTGCTCTTTAACTGGCTTCTCCCGATCCTCCTCTGGCGGTAGGGTGAAATTTGCCTTCAGCGCAGTCCAAAGATCATCTTTCTGCATATCGTTCACATAAGACACCTCAGGGTCTTCCTTAGCCGGCTTACACCATTGGTGGATGCTGATCGGGATCTTGTCCCTAACAAGAACCCCGCACTGAGCAGCAAATGTTTCCTTTGTCCGGATGGGTTCAATCGGTTGGCCATCGCGCGTGATGGCTGTGATCTCAAACCTTTCATCCGAGCGCAACTTTTTCTTCGGGCCTCGTCTCCTTACCGAAGTTGTGCTCGATCCGGAGGGCTAGAAAAAAGAAGAAAGACGACAGTTAATTAATATGTGTACATACCAAAACAATGAATGCATCAATTAGCTAGTCAGCACTGGCTTAACTAATATATATACCTGGCCGGACTCTGTTCGGTCACCGGAGCCGTCATCACGGTCTCCTTCTTACACCGGCATTGGGTCACCGGAGCCATCATAATCATGTCTTTCCTCCTCCATTGTTCGATCACCGTAGCCTGCTTCTTCACCCTGTCCTTCCAGACCATCATTGTCGTTAAGATACGACAAGACATCACCTCCAGCTAAGATTATGTCCCCCAACACCTCTTCTGCTGCCTCGTCTTGTCCGTGCTCCATTGTTTCTGCAAATATTACAACATGGCAATTATTGTACAAACATGAAGCAGGTGGATATATTAGTGGCAAAGGTAGACCTAGCTACCTAATCACAACAAAGGAATCATATTAGTGGCCTCGACGCTTCTCCCGGGTTTGGGGTGGCCTCGGCAACGCTTCAAGGGTTCGGGGTGGCCTCGACGACAACGCTATTTTAACTTGGTAAATTTGGGTGGCCTCGGCAACCTCTCGACCCCTCGGCCCCTCGACGACCCTCAAACCCTCGACCCCTCGACCATCAACCCCTCGACCCTCGACCCATCGGCCCCTCGACGACCCGTGGCCCCTCGGCGACCCTCGAACCCACGGCCCCTCGATGACTCTCGACCCTCGACCCCTCGACCATCGGCCCATCGGCGACCCTCGACCCCTCGAACCTCGACCCCTCGACCCTCGAACCCTTGACCCTCGACCCCTCGATCCTCGTCCCCTCAGCGACCCTTGACCCCCGACCCCTCGACCCTCGGCCCCTCGGCCCCTCGACGACGCTTGAACCCTCGACCCTGGACCCTCGAACCCTCAGCGACCCTCGACCCTCTACCCTAGCTATTTCCCGACCCTCGCCCCCTCGAACCCTCGTCGACCCCCTCCCTCCCTCATGCCGAAGTTACCGGGGAGGGGTATATCGAGCCCCCCCCTCACGTTGAAGTTATCGGGGAGGGGTATATCGACAACGACATACCCGATAAAAAAATAAGAAGACGAAGAAGAAGAAAAAAGAGGAGAAGAATAAAGGAATAGAGGAGAAGATCGAAGAAAAAAGAGAGGAGAAGATGAAAGGAATAGAGGAGAAGAAGAAAAAATAGAATATTTTTTCTTCTTCTTCTCCTTTTCTTTTTCTTCTTTTTTCCTCTTCTTATTTATTTCTCCTCTTCTTCCTCTCCTCTTCTTCTCCTTTCTTTCTCTTCTTATTTTCCTTTTTCCTCTCCTTCTTTTTCTTCTTCTTCCTTCTTAATATCACTTAGCAACTTTTGCAACGATAGGGGGGGTGCTCCTGTGGTCTAAAATCGGTCTATGCACGATAGAAAATTCTGAAAAAATACATCTATGATCCCTCATACATACATACATACAAAAAATACATCTAAAAAAAGAGGAGAAGAAGAAAAAAAGAGGAAAAGAAGAAGATGAAAAAATAGAAGAAAAAAAGAGGATTTCTATTTTTTTCTTCTTCTCCTCTATTCCTTCTTATTCTCCTTTTTTGTTCTACTTCCTCTTCTTATTTTTTTTCTCCTCTTCTTCTCCTTCTTCCTTCTTCCTCTTTTCTTCTTTTTCCTTATTTTCCTTTTTCGTTGATGACCCTAACCCTAAACAGTACAACTTCCCCGACGTCCCCGCCTCTCTCATGACCAAAAAAAATCTATGAATAAAAAAAAACATCATATTCTATGAACAAAAAAACATTATATTTCATCCACATCCATGCATACATCATATATATGATCATCTATGAACAAAAACAACATCATATTCTATAAAAAATCATCATATATATGAACAAAAACAATTATGATAACAAGCATATATATCATCATATATATGAAAAAAAACAAGCATATATATCATCTTATATATGAAAAAAAGGACAGGGGCACCGGCCGGACCAAGGTGAGGAGGGGCGCGGGGTCGGCGGTGAGGACGCCGACGGGGCAGGGGGCGCGCGCTTGGGATAGGGGCGACGGCGACGAAGGGGGCGGGGCAGGGCGACGGCGACGACGGGAGCGGGCCAGGCGGCGCGCGTCGGGGCAGGGCCGGGGCGGTGCGCGTCGGGGCAGGGGCGGCGAGCTGCGACAGCGTCGGGCAAGGGGCGCGGGCGACGGCGATAACGGGCACGGGCGACGGCGACGACGGGCACGGGCGACGGCGATAGCGACGGCGGGGGCGGCGGGCGGGGGCGGGGCAGCCTGGCGGCGTCGATGTCATCGGCTCTTCGGGGCGGCAACTGCGAGATGAGATGTGAAATTTTCCTAAGTGTTGGCTTATATAGCCACACCTTTGGTCCCGGTTGGTAGCACCAACCGGGACCAAAGCCCCCTTTAGTCCCGGTTGGTGCCACCAACCGGGACCAAAGGTCTCTTTTCAGCAGCCCAAAGGGCGGGAAACAGGGGCCTTTGGTCCCGGTTGGTGGTACCAACCGAGACTAAAGGGGGGGCATTGGTACCGGTTGGTGCCACGAAACGGGACCAAAGGGGGGCATTGGTTCCGGTTCGTGCCACCCACCGAGACCAAAGACCTTGTGCTGGCGCGGTGTGGTGGGAAGTTTAGTCCCACCTCGCTAGCTGAGAGAGCTCAGCACCTGTTTATAAGATGCGTTGCGGCTCAGGTGCTGAGCCCCCCTCTAATATGCAGGCAGTACTTGCCTACCCGTGTCACTGCCATGTTGGGCCTATTGAGCCTGCGGGCCTGCATCCTGGCCCATGTACAGATGGGTTTCTAATCGTATGCATGCCGTGTGGCCCATTAGGTCAGAATAATTATAAACTTTCTGTTACTCCATTAGTTTCCAAATTTGATTAATTTAAATTTTAATTCTTTGAAATTTGTGTGAATCACTAGTTTGTGAATAACTTCACTATAAAAATATATTTTGAGTGATTCTTTTTCCTGCTATTTAATATTACTGCGTTTTATCATTATATTCAAAAACAGATTTTGTTATTTTAGTTTCTATCAAAAAAATTCTTTATGAAAATTCTTTTTGCTACTAAAGTTTCTAACAAAAATATCTTTATGATAATCCTTTCTTCTTTTCATGTTTTGAACAGAAAATACTTTGATAATTTTAGTTGCATAAATGTTATGCAATTTTAGTTTAAAAAATACTAGAGGTTTATAAAAGCTTTTTAGTTGATTCCTTTTGCTATTCGAGTTTTATAAAAGTTATTTAGTTGATTTTCTTTTTGCCATTAAAGAATATTATAGTTTTGTTTTAGTTGATCATAACAGAATATTTTAATTAATTATTTTTAGTTCATTCTTTTAGCTATTAGTTCATTTTTGTTTTGTATTAGTTCGTTCTTTTTTTATATTAGTTCATTCTTTGAGCTAAATGACCCTGAAATTGAAAAGCACTACAAATAAACTCTGAACAGGTTTAAAGTTGGCATGGTATAATCATTTCACCCACATAGCATGTGCTAAAAAGTTGAGAGGGTTATGGGAAAAACTGGATGCACTTCGTGTAAAAAATGGACAATCTCTTTCGAAGTATCATGGTTTCGGACGAAAACTCATCTGTTACAAAGGGATTTCATTTTTTCGAACTTATTTGAACTCTAGACTTTTTGTGTGTTCAAAATGCACCATTCAAAGCCACATCGTCAATTTCAACCCTTTCTTACTTCATTTGTTATTTTTCATGCATTTACTGATTTTTTTAGCTATAAGACCCTGAAATTGAAAAGCATTTCAAATGAACTCTGAAAAGGTTGAAAGTTGGCATGGTATCATCATTTCACCCACATAGCATGTGCTAAAAAGTTGAGAGGGTTATGGGAAAAACTGGATTCACTTCGTGTACAACATGGACAATCCCTTTCAAAGTATCAGGGTTTCATACGGAAACTCATCTGTTACAACAGGCATCTCAAATGAACTACGAAAAGGTTGAAAGTTGGCATGGTATCATCATAATAGTTGTGGAGAGAAAGTCTTCACTTATTTTCGCTTGTGTGCTTTGCTTATTGCGCCGTAACCATGGATATTCTTCATCGTTTATCAGGATGATTGGGTCAGCCTTGACTTTGAAAGGAGGAATTTCATGAAACTTTTCATAATCTTCAGACATGTCTGTCTTGCCCTCCACTCCCACGATGTCCCTTCCTGAAAGAACTATGTGGCGCTTTGGCTCATCGTATGATGTATTCGCTTCCTTATCTTTTCTTTTTCTCAGTTTGGTAGACATGTCCTTCACATAGATAACCTGTGCCACATCATTGGCTAGGACGAACGGTTCGTCAGTGTACCCAAGATTGTTTAGATCCACTGTTGTCATTCCGTACTGTGGGTCTACCTGTACCCCGCCTCCTGACAGATTGACCCATTTGCACTTAAACAAAGGGACCTTAAAATCATGTCCGTAGTCAAGTTCCCATATGTCCACTATGTAACCATAATATGTGTCCTTTCCCCTCTCGGTTGCTGCATCAAAGCGGACACCGCTGTTTTGGTTGGTGCTCTTTTGATCTTGGGCGATCGTGTAAAATGTATTCCCATTTATCTCGTATCCTTTGTAAGTCAATACAGTCGAAGATGGTCCCCTGGACAACGAGTACAGCTCGTCACAAACAGTGTTGTCACCTCTGAGACGTGTTTCCAACCAACTGCTAAAAGTCCTGATGTGTTCACATGTAATACAGTCGTCACACTGCTCCGGGTGTTTGGAGCGCAGACTGTTCTTGTGTTCATCGACATACGGGGTCACCAAGGTAGAGTTCTGTAGAACTGTGTAGTGTGCTTGAGACCAAGAATGCCCGTCCCTGCATATTATTGAGTCCGCTCCTAGCTTGCCTTTTCCAGTCAGTCTCCCGTCATACCGCGATTTAGGGAGACCTATCTTCTTAAGGCCAGGAATGAAGTCAACACAAAACCCAATGACATCCTCTGTTTGATGGCCCATGGAGATGCTTCCTTCTGTCCTAGCACGGTTACGGACATATTTCTTTAGGACTCCCATGAACCTCTCAAAGGGGAACATATTGTGTAGAAATACGGGGCCCAGAATGACAATCTCGTCGACTAGATGAACTAGGACGTGCGTCATGATATTGAAGAAGGATGGTGGGAACACCAGCTCGAAACTGACAAGACATTGCACCACATCACTCCTTAGCCTTGGTATGATTTATGGATCGATCACCTTCTGAGAGATTGCATTGAGGAATGCACATAGCTTCACAATGGCTAATCGGACGTTTTCCGGTAGAAGCCCCCTCAATGCAACCGGAAGCAGTTGCGTCATAATCACGTGGCAGTCATGAGACTTTAGGTTCTGGAACTTTTTCTCTGGAATATTTATTATTCCCTTTATATTCGACGAGAAGCCAGTCGGGACCTTCATACTAAGCAGGCATTCAAAAAAGATTTCCTTCTCTTCTTTGGTAAGAGCGTAGCTGGCAGGACCTTCATACTGCTTTGGAGGCATGCCGTCTTTTTCGTGCAAACATTGCAGGTCCTCCCGTGCCTCGGGTGTATCTTTTGTCTTGCCATACACGCCCAAGAAGCCTAACAGGTTCACGCAAAGGTTCTTCGTCACGTGCATCACGTCGATTGAAGAGCGTACCTCTAGGTCTTTCGAGTAGGGTAGGTCCCAAAATATAGATTTCTTCTTCCACATGGGTCCGCGTCCCTCAGCGTCATTCGGAACAGCTAGTTCGCCGGGACCCTTTGAAGGAAATATGCCCTAGAGGCAATAATAAAGTTATTATTTATTTCCTTATATCATGATAAATGTTTATTATTCATGCTAGAATTGTATTAACCGGAAAAATGATACATGTGTGAATACATAGACAAACAGAGTGTCACTAGTATGCCTCTACTTGACTAGCTCGTTGATCAAAGATGGTTATGTTTCCTAGCCATAGACATGAGTTGTCATTTGATTAACGGGATCACATCATTAGGAGAATGATGTGATTGACTTGACCCATTCCGTTAGCTTAGCACTCGATCGTTTAGTATGTTGCTATTGCTTTCTTGATGACTTATACATGTTCCTATGACTATGAGATTATGCAACTCCCGTTTACCAGAGGTACACTTTGTGTTCTACCAAACGTCACAACGTAAATGGGTGATTATAAAGGTGCTCTACAGGTGACTCCGAAGGTACTTGTTGGGTTGGCGTATTTCGAGATTAGGATTTGTCACTCCGATTGTCGGAGAGGTATCTCTGGGCCCTCTCGGTAATGCACATCACTTAAGCCTTGCAAGCATTGCAACTAATGAGTTTGTTGCGAGATGATGTATTACGGAACGAGTAAAGAGACTTGCCAGTAACGAGATTGAACTAGGTATTAAGATACCGACGATCGAATCTCGGGCAAGTAACATACCGATGACAAAGGGAACAACGTATGTTGTTATGCGGTTTGACCGATAAAGATCTTCGTAGAATATGTGCGAGCCAATATGGGCATCCAGGTCCCGCTATTGGTTATTGACCAGAGACGTGTCTCGGTCATGTCTACATAGTTCTCGAACCCGTAGGGTCCGCACGCTTAACGTTACGATGACAGTTTTATTATGAGTTTATGAGTTTTGATGTACCGAAGGAGTTCGGAGTCCTGGATGAGATCGGGGACATGACGAGGAGTCTCGAAATGGTTGAGACGTAAAGATCGATATATTGGACGACTATATTCGGATATCGGAAAGGTTCCGAGTGATTCGGTTATTTTTCGGAGTACTGGAGAGTTACGGGAATTCGTATTGGGCCTTAATGGGCCATTCGGGAAAGGAGAGAAAGGCCCCAAAGGGTGGCCGCACCCCTCCCCATGGACTAGTCCGAATTGGACTAGGGAGGGGGGGCGCCCCCTTCCTTCCTTCTCCTTCTCCCTTCCCTTCTCCTACTCCAACAAGGAAAGGAAGAGTCCTACTCCCGGTGGGAGTAGGACTCCCCCCCTTGGCGCGCCCTCGTCCTAGGCCGGCCGCCTCCCCCCCTTACTCCTTTATATACGGGGGCAGGGGGGCACCCCATAGACACAACAATTGATCAACGATCTCTTAGCCGTGTGCGGTGCCCCCCTCCACCATATTACACCTCGATAATATCGTAGCGGTGCATAGGCGAAGCCCTGCGTCGGTAGAACATCATCATTGTCACCACGCCGTCGTGCTGACGAAACTCTCCCTCAACACTCGGCTGGATCGGACTTCGAGGGACGTCATCGAGCTGAACGTGTGCAGAACTCGGAGGTGCCGTGCGTTCGGTACTTGATCGGTCGAATCGTGAAGACGTACGACTACATCAGCCGCGTTGTGTTAACGCTTCCGCTTTCGGTCTACGAAGGTACGTGGACAACACTCTCCCCTCTCGTTGCTGTGCATCACCATGATCTTGCGTGTGCGTAGGAAATTTTTGAAATTACCACGTTCCCCAACAGTGGTATCAGAGCCTGGTTTTATGCGTAGATGTCGTATGCACGAGTAGAACACAAGTGAGTTGTGGGCGATATAAGTCATACTGCTTACCAGCATGTCATACTTTGGTTCGGCGGTATTGTGAGATGAAGTGGCCCGGACCGACATTACGCGTACGCTTACGCGAGACTGGTTTCACCGTTGCGAGCACTCGTTGCTTAAAGGTGACTGGCGGGTGTCTGTCACTCTCACTTTACTTGAACCGAGTGTGGCTACGCCCGGTCCTTGCGAAGGTTAAAACAGCACCAACTTGACAAACTATCGTTGTGGTTTTGATGCGTAGGTAAGAACGGTTCTTGCTAAGCCCGTAGCAGCCACGTAAAACTTGCAACAACAAAGTAGAGGACGTCTAACTTGTTTTTGCAGGGCATGTTGTGATGTGATATGGTCAAAGCATGATGCTAAATTTATTGTATGAGATGATCATGTTTTGTAACCGAGTTATCGGCAACTGGCAGGAGCCATATGGTTGTCGCTTTATTGTATGCAATGCAATCGCCCTGTAATGCTTTACTTTATCACTAAGCGGTAGCGATAGTCGTAGAAGCATAAGATTGGCGAGACGACAACGATGCTATGATGGAGATCAAGGTGTCGCGCCGGTGACGATAGTGATCATGACGGTGCTTCGGAGATGGAGATCACAAGCACAAGATGATGATGGCCATATCATATGACTTATATTGATTGCATGTGATGTTTATCTTTTATGCATCTTATCTTGCTTTGATTGACGGTAGCATTATAAGATGATCCCTCACTAAATTATCAAAGTATAAGTGTTCTCCCTGAGTATGCACCGTTGCGAAAGTTCTTCGTGCTGAGACACCACGTGATGATCGGGTGTGATAGGCTCTACGTTCAAATACAACGGGTGCAAAACAGTTGCACACGCGGAATACTCAGGTTAAACTTGACGAGCCTAGCATATAGCAGATATGGCCTCGGAACATGGAGACCGAAAGGTCGAGCATGAATCATATAGTAGATATGATTAACATAATGATGTTCACCGTTGAACCTACTCCATCTCACGTGATGATCGGACATGGTTTAGTTGATATGGATCACGTAATCACTTAGAGGATTAGAGGGATGTCTATGTAAGTGGGAGTTCTTAAGTAATATGATTAATTGAACTTAAATTTATCATGAACTTAGTCCTAATAGTATTTTGCAAATTTTGTTGTAGATCAATAGCTCGCGTTGTTGCCTCCCTGTGTTTATTTTTGATATGTTCCTAGAGAAAATGTATGTTGAAAGATGTTAGTAGCAAAGATGCGGATTGGATCCGTGATCTGAGGATTATCCTCATTGCTGCATAGAAGAATTATGTCCTTGATGCACCGCTAGGTGACAGACCTATTGCGGGAGCAGATGCAGACGTTATGAACGTTTGGCTAGCTCAATATGATGACTACTTAATAGTTTAGTGCACCATGCTTAACGGCTTATAATCGGGACTTCAAAGACGTTTTGAACGTCATGGACCATATGAGATGTTCCAAGAGTTGAAGTTAATATTTCAAGCAAATACCCGAGTTGAGAGATATGAAGTCTCCAACAAGTTCTATAGCTAAAAGATGGAGGAGAATAGCTCAAGCAGTGAGCATGTGCTCAGATTGTCTAGGTACTACAATCGCTTGAATCAAGTGGGAGTTAATCTTTCAGATAAAATAGTGATTGACAGAATTCTCTAGTCACCATCACCAAGTTAGTAGAACTTCGTGATGAACTATAGTATGCAAGGGATGACGAAAGTAATTCCCGAGCTCTTCGTGATGCTGAAATCGACGAAGGTAGAAATCAAGAAAAACATCAAGTGTTGATGGTTGACGAGACCACTAGTTTCAAGAAAAGGGCAAAGGGAAGAAGGGGAACTTCAAGAATTATGACAAGCAAGTTGCTGCTCAAGTGAAGAAGCCTAAGTCTGGTCCTAAGCCTGAGACTAAGTGCTTCTACTGCAAAGGGACTAGTCACTGGAAGCGGAACTACCCCAACTATTTGGTGGATAAGAAAGGATGGTAAAGTGAACAAAGGTATATTTGATATACAGATTATTGATGTGTATTATACTAGTGTTCGTAGCAACCCCTCAGCATTTGATATTGGTTTAGTTGCTAAAGAGTAGTAACTCGAAACGGGAGTTGCATAATGAACAGAAACTAGTTAAGGATGAAGTGACGATGTGTATTGGAAGTGGTTCCAAGATTGATATGATCATCATCGCACACTCCCTATACTTTCGGGATTAGTGTTGAACCTAAATAAGTATTATTTGGTGTTTGCGTTGAGCATGAATATGATTTGATCATGTTTATTGCAATACGGTTATTCATTTAAGTTAGAGAATAATTGTTGTTCTGTTTACATGAATAAAACCTTATATGGTTACACACCCAATGAAAATGGTTCATTGGATCTCGATCGTAGTGATACACATATTCATAATATTGAAGTCAAAAGATGCAAAGTTAATAATGATAGTGCAACTTATTTGTGGCACTGCCGTTTAGGTCATATTGGTGTAAAGCGCATGAAGAAACTCCATGCTGATGGGATTTTGGAATCACTTGATTATGAATCACTTGATGCTTGCGAACCATGCCTTATGGGCAAGATGACTAAGACTCCGTTCTCCGGAACAATGAAGCGAGCAACTGACTTATTGGAAATAATACATACTGATGTATGCGATCCGATGAGTGTTGAGGCTCACGGCGGGTATCGTTATTTTCTGACCTTCACAGATGATTTGAGCAGATATGGGTATATCTACTTGATGAAACATAAGTCTGAAGCATTTGAAAAGTTCAAAGAATTTCAGAGTGAAGTGGAAAATCATCGTGACAAGAAAAAGGTTTCTATGATTTGATCGCGGAGACAAATATTTGAGTTACGAGTTTGGTCTTCAATTAAAACAATGTGGAATAGTTTCACAAATTCGTGCCACCTGGAACACCACAGCATAATGGTGTGTCCGAACGTCATAACCGTACTTTATTGGATATAGTGCAATCTATGATGTTTCTTACCGATTTACCACCATAGTTTTGGGGTTATGCATTAGAGACAGTTGCATTCACGTTAAATAGGGCACCATCTAAATCCGTTGAGACGACACCGTATGAACTATGGTTTCGCAAGAAACCTAAGCTGTCGTTTCTTAAAGTTTGGGGTTGCGATGCTTATAAGAAAAAGTTTCATCCTGAGAAGCTCAAACCCAAATCGGAGAAATGTGTCTTCATAGGATACCCAAAGGAGACAATTGGGTACACCTTCTATCATAGATCCGAAGGCAAGATATTCGTTGCTAAGAATGGATCCTTTCTAGAGAAGGAGTTTCTCTTGAAAGAAGTGAGTGGGAGGAAAGTAGAACTTGATGAGGTAACTGTACCTGCTCCCTTATTGGAAAGTAGTTCATCTTAGAAATCTGTTCCTGTGACTACTACGCCAATTAGTGAGGAAGCTAATGATGATGATCATTTAACTTCAGATCAAGTTACTACCGAACCTCGTAGGTAAACCAGAGTGAGATCCGCACCAGAGTGGTACGGTAATCCTGTTCTGGAGGTCATGTTACTTGACCATGACGAACCTACAAACTATGAGGAAGCGATGGTGAGCCCAGATTCCGCAAAATGGCTTGAGGCCATGAAATCTGAGATGGGATCCATGTATGAGAACAAAGTATGGACTTTGATTGACTTGCCCAATGATCGGCGAGCCATAAAAAATAAATGGATCTTCAAGAGGAAGACGGACGCTGATAGTAGTGTTACTATCTACAAAGCTAGACTTGTCGGAAAAAGGTTTTTGACAAAGTTCAAAGTGTTGAATACGATGAGATTTTCTCACTCGCAGCGATGCTTAAGTCTGTCCGAATCATGTTAGCAATTGCCGCATTTTATGAAATCTGGCAAATGGATAAACAAAACTGCATTCCTTAATGGATTCATTAAAGAAGAGTTGTATATGATGCAACCAGAAGGTATTGTCAATCCTAAAGGTGCTAACAAAATATGCAAACTCCAGCGATCCATCTATGGACTGGTGTAAGCATCTCGGAGTTGGAATATACGCTTTGATAAGTTGATCAAAGCATATAGTTTTATACAGACTTGCGGTGAAGCCTGTATTTACAAGAAAGTGAGTGGGAGCACTACAGCATTTCTGATAAGTATATGTGAATGACATATTGTTGATCAGAAATAATGTAGAATTATTCTGCAAAGCATAAAGGAGTGTTTGAAAGGAGCTTTTCAAAGAAAGACCTCGGTGAAGCTGCTTACATATTGAGCATCAAGATCTATAGAGATAGATCAAGACGCTTGATAAGTTTTTTCAATGAGTACATACCTTGACAAGATTTTGAAGTAGTTCAAAATGGAACAGTCAAAGAAAGAGTTCTTGCCTGTGTTACAAGGTGTGAAATTGAGTAAGACTCAAAGCCCGACCATGGCAGAAGATAGAAAGAGAATGAAAGTCATTCCCTATGCCTTGGCCATAGGTTCTATAAAGTATGCCATGCTGTGTACCAGATCTATTGTATACCCTACACTGATTTTGGCAAGGGAGTACAATAGTGATCTAGGAGTAGATCACTTGACAGCGGTCAAAATTATCCTTAGTGGAATAAGGATATGTTTCTCGATTATGGAAGAGACAAAA
The DNA here is from genome assembly GCF_002575655.3 of Aegilops tauschii subsp. strangulata. Taxonomy (NCBI): domain Eukaryota; kingdom Viridiplantae; phylum Streptophyta; class Magnoliopsida; order Poales; family Poaceae; genus Aegilops; species Aegilops tauschii. The sequence goes on along the minus strand of NC_053039.3, from coordinate 581,503,873 downwards.
GGTTCGTCGTAAAGGGTTACGTCGATGCAAGTTTTTGACACTAATCTAGATGACTCTAAGTCTCGGTCTAGATACATATTGAAAGTGGGAGCAATTAGCTAGAGTAGCTCCGTGCAGAGCATTGTAGACATAGAAATTTGCAAAATACTTACGGATCTGAATGTGACAGACCCATTGACTAATATTATCGCACAAGCAAAACATGATCGCACCTTAGTACTCTTTGGGTGTTAATCACATAGCGATGTGAACTAGATTACTGACTCTAGTAAACCCTTTGGGTGTTGGTCACATGACGATGTGAACTATGGGTGTTAATCACATGGTGATGTGAACTATTGATGTTAAATCACATGGCGATATGAACTAGATTATTGACTCTAGTGCAAGTGCGAGACTGAAGGAAATATGCCCTAGGGGCAATAATAAAGTTATTATTTATTTCCTTATATCATGATAAATGTTGATTATTCATGCTAGAATTGTATTAACCGGAAACATGATACATGTGTGAATACATAGACAAACAGAGTGTCACTAGTATGCCTCTACTTGACTAGCTCGTTGATCAAAGATGGTTATGTTTCCTAGACATAGACATGAGTTGTAATTTGATTAACGGGATCACATCATTAGGAGAATGATGTGATTGACTTGACCCATTCCGTTAGCTTAGCACTCGATCATTTAGTATTTTTGCTATTGCTTTCTTCATGACTTATACATGTTCCTATGACTATGAGATTATGCAACTCCCGTTTACTAGAGGTACACTTTGTGTGCTACCAAACGTCACAACATTCCGTTAGCTTAGCACTCGATCGTCCAAGCATTGCAACTAATGAGTTTGTTGCGAGATGATGTATAACGGAACGAGTAAAGAGACTTGCCGGTAACGAGATTGAACTAGGTATTAAGATACCGACGATCGAATCTCGGGCAAGTAACATACCGATGACAAAGGGAACAACGTATGTTGTTATGTGGTTTGACCGATAAAGATCTTCGTAGAATATGTAGGAGCCAATATGGGCATCCAAGTCCCGCTATTGGTTATTGACTGGAGACGTGTCTCGGTCATGTCTACATAGTTCTCGAACCCGTAGGGTCCGCACGCTTAACATTACGATGATAGTTTTATTATGAGTTTGTGAGTTTTGATGTACCGAAGGAGTTCGGAGTCCCGGATGAGATCGGGGACATGACGAGGAGTCTCGAAATGGTTGAGACGTAAAGATCGATATATTGGACGACTATATTTGGACATCGGAAAGGTTCCAAGTGATTCGGGTATTTTTTGGAGTACCGGAGAGTTACGGGAAATCGTATTGGGCCTTAATGGGCCATACGGGAAAGGAGAGAAAGGCCCCAAAGGGTGGCCGCACCCCTCCCCATGGACTAGTCCGAATTGGACTAGGGAGGGGGGGGGCGCCCCCTTCCTTCCTTCTCCTTCTCCCTTCCCTTCTCCTACTCCAACAAGGAAAGGAGAAGTCCTACACCCGGTGGGAGTAGGACTCCCCCCCTTGGCGCGCCCTCCTCCTAGGCCGGCCGCCTCCCCCCTTGCTCCTTTATATACGGGGGCAGGGGGGCACCCCATAGACACAACAATTGATCAATGATCTCTTAGCCGTGTGCGGTGCCCCCCTCCACCATATTACACCTCGATAATATCGTAGCGGTGCTTAGGCGAAGCCCTGCGTCGGTAGAACATCATCATTGTCACCACGCCGTCGTGCTGACGAAACTCTCCCTCAACACTCGGCTGGATCGGACTTCGAGGGACGTCATCGAGCTGAACGTGTGCAGAACTCGGAGGTGCCGTGCGTTCGGTACTTGATCGGTCGAATCGTGAAGACGTACGACTACATCAACCGCGTTGTGTTAACGCTTCCGCTTTCGGTCTACCAGGGTACGTGGACAACACTCTCCCCTCTCGTTGCTGTGCATCACCATGATCTTGCATGTGCGTAGGAAATTTTTGAAATTACTACGTTCCCCAACACCCTTTCCAAAGATTACGTGTACATCAGAGACTATAGCAAGTACATGATCACCGGTACGCATGGCGGGCTTCTTCCGGTGATCTGCCTCGCCTTTGAAATGGTTGCCTTTCTTTCGACATTGATGGTTGGTCGTGAGAAATCGACGATGGCCCATGTACACATTCTTCCTGCATCTGTCCAGGTATATACTTTCGGTGTCAGCTAAACAGTGCGTGCATTCGTGGTATCCCTTGTTTGTCTATCCTGAAAGGTTACTGAGAGTGGGCCAATCGTTGATGGTTACAAACAGCAACGCATGCAGGTTAAATTCCTCCTGTTTGTGCTCATCCCACGCATGTACACCGTTTCCATTCCACAACTGTAAAAGTTCTTCAACTAATGGCCTTAGGTACACATCAATGTCGTTGTCGGGTTGCTTAGGGCCTTGGATGAGAATTGGCATCATAATGAACTTCCGCTTCATGCATATCCAAGGAGGAAGGTTATACATACATAGAGTCACGGGCCAGGTGTTGTGATTGCTGCTCTGCTCTGTGAAAGGATTAATGCCATCCGCGTTTAAAGCAAACCATACGTTCCTTGGGTCACCTACAAACTCAGCCCAGTACTTTCTCTCGATTCTTCTCCACTGCGACCCGTCAGCGGGTGCTCTCAACTTTCCGTCTTTCTTACGGTCCTCACTGTGCCATCGCATCAACTTGGCATGCTCTTTGTTTCTGAACAGCCGTTTCAACCGTGGTATTATAGGAGCATACCACATCACCTTCGCAGGAACCCTCTTGGGGGGTTAATTTAGGTTTTTGTACAAGCTTCAGCTTGTGGCACTAGCAAGCTAGAGGGACGCACGTTTTGATTGTTTTCTTCTTATTGTATCACTTTCTCGCCATATGACTAGAAAGTAACACGATTCCGCTCCAGGATTGCAGGCACGAGGAGGAGTTGCTTGTGTCCACCTCGCCCTTGTGGGCGTGCCGGCGAGTGACGAGGGACGACCAGACGGTGCCGAGCATGTCGAGGACGACGGCCAGACATTCTTGCGGGTTTCCTTGTCCATCATCGTACTACTCACGGCCCATGGTCCTGATGATGGGCAAAATGAGGGTCCTCTCTGTTCACACTAGCTCTATTAGTAGAATGCCCGTATTTTCTATATTTGTATTGTTTTATATAACTATCAATGAATTTTTGACTCCTTCCAATAACATCGCGTCGACACTCTTGTCGACGGATTCTTTCTGAACGTCTAACATAATACATCTTCGTCTTTCTCTTACTCTGAAAAAACCAACATGTATATAAAATACCTCATTTCTATCATCATGTGTAACAAATATATAAAGAAGTACAATTGTTTATATGAATCTCTTTCAGTTGCGCAGGATGCGATGAGTTTTTCAGTTTATCCATCATAAAGCTTTGTCAATCCACATTTTCAAAGCATCATCCAAAGCCATCAGTATTTATCTCTAATATACAACAGTGAATATAAAACACATATTTAATTAAAAAATAAGATCAGCCCATATTTACAATATATATTCATTGATCCGCTGCTCGCTTCAAGCAGGTGACCGTTTCAGTCAGAGTGAGTGGCGTCATGCATATTAATAGAGTGAGTCGCATCCCAGTTTTAATAAACTAGAGGCTCACTGGTAAATCACTTGTTGGTAACTATTCTCCGGAAATGACTTGCTAGGGTATGTCATATTCTTCGGTATATAAAAACGTAATTGACATGCGATGGCCGTATGTAGCAAAAACTACGATGGCCGTGCGATGAGGCAAAATGTGACGCCGATTGTAGCAAAAATGCGAGCGATGTAGCAAAAAACATATTACGTTACCAGAAACACATCTCTTCTCATTAACTGTTGTCACATAAGCAAACTTATATTGGGGTGTGTAATGTTAATATCTAAGCTATTCCCACTATAAGTAGTCTAACAGAGGTCCAATGGAACGCCCAAATCGGAATCCAATTCCAAGTGGTGACCACAAGTGTCAGTATTCAGGATCCGCAATTGCTGCAGCGAGGTCAAGTGGACATGCACACCTGAAACGTGCGTCGCTCAAGCAGCCTGTAGGTGGTCCAACTTAAACCTAGTGCCAATGGGTGACATGGTTACATCATCTATAGATGTGTCACCGGAATACATCATCTACATGCGTCACAGTGTTGATGCATGCAAAAGTTTATCGACTACTCTCTCCATCCACGAAAAAGGATACTTCTGATTTTGAAGTAAGCCACTTTATATATACTTCTCCGATCCAAATTAATATAATTATATTTGTCTAGATACGGATGTATATACTTCTGCTTTGTGACTAGACACATAGGTACCTAGACAAATCTGAGTTAATTAATTTCGGTCGGAGGGAGTATCAAACTTAGTATATCACGAAACTACTTTTCAAAATGGATTTACTGGTACTAATTTGGAGTCATACATGTTTCTATATTTTCCAATAATATTGGTCAAAGATCTTCTTTTAACAAAAATGAAATTTAAAACTATCTACGGAGGGAGTAAATAGTAGCGGTATGTAGTAGTACTCCCTCTGTCACAAATTAATTGTATTACTTTTTTTCAGATATGCATCCATCTTTACACACCTTTTTTCATCGGGATACATTCGTATTTAGATGAAGCAGAGGCAAATAACTTGGAACAGAGGGAGTATATCTGAAATCCCAATTAGCGACGGGCCAATAAAGGTTCGTTCACTGATGAGGGGTGCGTTCGTTGTCCTTCATCCCTAAGACTCCCAGCCCTATTACCTTCTGGCGCCTATTTGCCATAATCATGTAGATAAATTTCTAATATCATAATTATTCGGAAAGATCTCAAGGAATATTGCGTGTAGAACAAACTGTTAAAGTTCACAAAAATATTAATCTCTGTTGTCATACCACGTGTGAAGTACATTGCCGAACAATCTATCGACATCGAAAAAAAGACTAATGAATATACCTATATACCTGTTACTAATCATGAACATGCACCTGTTAAAACTCCCAAAGAAAACTGTGGAAATTTGGAGCAAAACAATGCAAAAAACGTGCACCTGTTTGGATAAACATGTACAACTGAATATGTGAGATAAACATTTTTTTGCCTAGTCTTTTGGGATAAGCTCTATCTCTCCAAACCTCCCTGTAATCTCTCTAAATGTTGTAATCACACATATATAATCAACACGAAGACATGCGGCTCATCTATGCCTTTGTGTGTGTAGGGGGGGGGGGGGGGGCTCATCTATGTTACGTTGATGACTAGAAACACTTATAATCTCATTCACTCGTTCAAAATCCAAGGCTATGCGGGAGTCCGCCGGAAATAGCCCTGAAAATAGATTTCACGTTAAAAAATGATTTTTCATGAAATCGAAAAAAGTTGAATGTCCACGTGTCATCCTATGGTTAGAAGAAAACTTAACTTAGGTCGAATTGAAAAACAGCCGACAGTCCCAAAGAAGAAAGGAAATGCATAGACAAGAAAAGGAAAATATGGGGGACCATGTTCAGAGCGGGCCAAATGTAAGATTTAGACAGCAAGTAGGGTATATACGTCATGGTCATGTCGTTGTCTCCTATTCCTCCTTAACAAGGTGCAGAACCCACTGCTGGTTGGCAATCGATGCACACTTCAACTTGCTGACAAAGAAGTCAGGCAAGAGTGAGCTTTGATTTTTTTTAAATGGTTGCATGCATCACTTTGATGCAGAGGCCCAAGGCTAACCTCCTTTTCAAAAAAGAATAAGAGAAAAACACGATTTGCTTAATTAATTAATTTCCGCCATTATATGGCTGGCTCTATTTTTACCGGTCCATATGGATATTTATACAAAACAAAAAAGTTGGTGTTTGAGGATAGTTGTGAGTAGGAGATGAAACATATCATTTCTGAGATTTGCTTCTTGGACGAACGACACCAAGAAGGTTTGGATGGAATTTGGAGAGGACACCAATGTCGACCTCATGTAAATTAAATAGGAGTAGATGCACCTATATAAACTGTAAGTAACATACATACATACATAATATTTTGAGTTTGGGATGAATGAAATGGAAAAAAGTTGAATGTCATCGTATGATTGAAAAGAAAGGGGATTCCCAAAGAAGAAAGAAAATATAGAATTGAAAAGGAAAACATGCATGCATGCAGAATTAAGGACGTTCGTTCGGATCGCTCACAGCAGCAGGCCGGCCGGCCGAATATAATTAAGATGGATGCATGTTGAGAGCCTATTCCGCCCGATTGGTTCCTTTGTCCGGATGGGTTTAATTGGTTGGCCATCGCGCGCGATTGCTGTGATCTCAAACCTTTCATCCGAGCGCAACTTTTTCTTCGGGCCTCGTCTCCTTACCGAAGTTGTGCTCTATCCGGAGGGCTAGGAAAAAGAAGAAAGACGACAGTTAATTAATATGTGTACATACCAAAACAATGAATGCATCAATTAGCTAGTCAGCACCGGCTTAACTAATATATATACCTGGCCGGACTCTATTCGGTCACCAGAGCCGTCATCACGGTCTCCTTCTTGCACCGGCATTGGATCACCGGAGCCATCATAATCATGTCTTTCCTCCTCCATTGTTCGATCACCGTAGCCTGCTTCTTCATCCTGTCCTTCCAGACCATCATTGTCGTTAAGATACGACAAGACATCACCTCCAGCTAAGATTATGTCCCCCAACACCTCTTCTGCTGCCTCGTCTTGTCCATGCTCCATTGTTTCTGCAAATATTACAACATGGCAATTATTGTACAAACATGAACCAGGTGGATATATTAGTGGCAAAGGTAGACCTAGCTACCTAATCACAACAAAAGAATCATATTAGTGGCCTCGACGCTTCTCCCGGGTTTGGGGTGGCCTCGACAATGCTTCAAGGGTTCGGGGTGGCCTCGACGACAACGCTCTTTTAACTTGGTAAATTTGGGTGGCCTCGGCAACGCTTCAAGGGTTCATATGCAAAAGCCATGGATTTGTTCAATACTTTGACACTAGCTAGGCAACCTCTCGACCCCTCGGCCCCTCGACGACCCTCAAACCCTCGACCCCTCGACCATCAACCCCTCGACCCTCGGCGACCCTCGACCCATCGGCCCTCGACGACCCTTGGCCCCTCGGCGACCCTCGACCCCACGGCCCCTCGATGACCCTCGACCCTCGACCCCTCGACCATCGGCCCTTCGGCGACCCTCGACCCCTCGAACCTCGACCCCTCGACCCTCGAACCCTTGACCCTCGACCCCTCGATCCTCGGCCCCTCAGCGACCCTCGACCCTCGACCCCTCGACCCTCGGCCCCTCGGCCCCTCGACGACGCTTGAACCCTCGACCCTGGACCCTCGAACCCTCAGCGACCCTTTGACCCTCTACCCTAGCTATTTCCCGACACTCGCCCCCTCGAACCCTCGTCGAACCCCTCCCCCCCTCATGTCGAAGTTATCGGGGAGGGGTATATCGACCCCCCCCCCTCATGTTGAAGTTATCGGGGAGGGGTATATCGACAACGACATACCCGATAAAAAAAATAAGAAGACGAAGAAGAAGAAAAAGGAGGAGAAGAAGAAAGGAATAGAGGAGAAGATTGAAGAAAAAAAAGAGGAGAAGATGAAAGGAATAGAGGAGAAGAAGAAAAAAATAGAATATTTTTTCTTCTTCTTCTCCTTTTCTTTTTCTTCTTTTTTCCTCTTCTTATTTATTTCTCCTCTTCTTCCTCTCCTCTTCTTCTCCTTTCTTTCTCTTCTTATTTTCCTTTTTCCTCTCCTTCTTTTTCTTCTTCTTCCTTCTTAATATCACTTAGCAACTTTTGCAACGATAGGGTGGTGCTCCTGTGGCACCAACCGGGACCAATAGGCATCCACGCGTCAGCAGCTGGCAGGAGCTGAGGTTTTTGTTTTTTAAGGGGGTGGGTTTAGGGGGTTTTGGGGGGTTAATTTAGGTGTTTCATATATTGTGTTAGTTAGCTAATTAATAGAGAGAAGTGTCCTCTCTTATCTCCGTGCTTGGTCGACGCTACGTACTATACGTATAAAGAGGACTCGACACGCTACCAAGTAAGCAAAAATGAAGGAAACAGAAGATCGTCATGAACATATGCATACAGAGAGAAGTGATATCGACCTCTCCTTCTCCGAGAGATTGGTCGAACAACAAGTTTTCGTATATCTATCCGACGCTACTGGCTACATATATACAATATAAGATCTCTTACACTATAATCCCCTAATTATATATGAACTCAGGGTCCACATGGTATTCTCCATCTTTATCGATCGTGTGGTCAAGAAAGAATGCCACCAATTCCTCTTAAATTGCTCGCATGCGATCTGGTGCTAGGAGTTCATCCCGCATCCGAAACATCTAATTTGAAGAAGGGTGTCAATACATATATATGAATGAATGAAACTCAACACAAATGATGGTAATAAAATAAAATTGTGAATATTATTGCTTACGCACTTCATATTGTTTTTTAGAGTAGCCCCGTTCACAGGTCGTGTGGCGGATGGACTCACAAACGTAGTATCCACAGTAATTATTCCCGGCTTTCTGCCACAACCACTTTACAAGAAATAGTGGTCAATCAAACTGATAAGCAAGCATGCTAAATTGTATTGATGAAACTAGCGCTTGAATCACTAGGAGATGCATGGAACATGCTAGTAGTACTTACTTTCGGGTTTTTAAATTGCAGCTTCTTCGGCAGTCCCGGAGCTTTTGAGGTGAAGTTTTTCCAAATCCTGCCAGACAAAGAAAACAATTACTTGATATCAGGAAATGAACAAAGTTGCCGATATGGTGCGATAATGATCGATTGAACTTACTTCTCAAGCATTTCAGTCATGTCCGCATACTCCTGGGGATCTTTTCGTCTCGAGTCTAAGACGGTTACTAGTCCCTGCTCAAGCTTAATCTCTAGGAGAATATAGTGGAACCTGCGCACACATGCATAACTCAGCAATTACATTACTATAACCTCGACTAATAAGGGAAACCGAATATGCACAAGACAGTAACACTCACTTGAAATTGTAAGGAAAGAGTATTATAGCTTTGTTTTGATTTAATACCAATGATCGTAGCAAGTTGCCCTCAGTATCTTTGGCCTGAAATTCAACCGCATATGCATCTATGAGATTTGTGTTAATGAACCCAATATCACCGATTTGTCTTTTCTTCGGCGATCTTCAATCTGCATAATATAGTGAGGATAATTATATATACATGCAATGAAAGAGCTGACCTATATATAGAGACTTAATGACAGAAGTAGTACTTACAGACAGTAGCAAGTGACCGTTAATTTATCAAGGGCCTGTTAATTGAAAAACTGGAAGAACTCCTCAAATGGAACATTCAACAGATCAATTCCATCGAGGTCATGCTCCTCTTTAACTTTCAGCGTCAAAGTATTCATCCCCCCAGACTCTCTATAGGTTTTCATGTACCAATCATGGAATCTTCGCATCATCGTTGTTAGAGATCTTTCATCTTTGATGAGAGGCTTCTCTGTGTTCGTCCACCTCCAAGAAATCATAATGTACATCGTCGGGCAGGTAATCTCCAAGATTGGTATTGGGCAAAATCACCGGATGATTAGCGATGAAATCGCTAGACACCTTGAGCGGGGGGCACGATTGGTTGGCTTGTTCGCCGAGCTGGGCAATTTTTTTCCCAGCTCGTCGTTCTGTTAACCTTTGATCACTGATAGTACTTCCCGACCGCTCCGCTTCGGTATATGACCTTTCAATAATGCGCTCATAGTTGCCTTTCGGCGGCGACTTTGGTGGTTTCTTCAGGGCATCCACAGTGCGCTTTGCTTTCACCGGATCTATCTTCTCCTCCGGAGGTAGATGTTTCTTTGCTTTCACCCCTTCAAAGAAGTCCCTCACTTGGGTTTGACAGATCTCGGCGTTTTCCTCCACAGTCCTCTCGTATGGTAACTTCTCTAGAGGCTTGAGAGATGGATCGAATCTGTATTGCCTCCCGCCTCTGGCTATACTGCTAGACACCGGAGCAGATGGAGCGGCTGCGGCTGTCTTCTTTCCTTGCTTACGAGGCGGAGGAGAAGGACTACGACGCGCCAGAGCAGCCGGAGAAGGAGGCTGGCTGCTCGGGCGCGCCGGCGCAGGCAGAGAAGGAGGCGGAGTGCCGCCACGCACCGGAGAAGGAGGCTGAGTGCCCTGATCACTCGCCGGAGGAGGAGGCGGAGTGCCCTGACTTGCCGGAGGAGGAGGAGGAGGAGGCGGAGGCGTCCAGTTCGGAAGGTTGATGAGCTCCTTCTGCCATAGGCATGGAGTCTTCAGAGCAGAACCCAGCCGAGTCTCCCCTTCACCGGTAGGGTGGTCAAGCTTGAGGTCCTCAAATCCCTCTGTTATTTCGTCCACCGTCACCTTAGCATATCCTTCTGGAATTGGACGGCAGTGAAAAGTTGCGTCGGGTTCATGAGGTCGAACAGAGCCAACAGCCGCCTTGACTTTGAAGTTCTGCCATTGTGTCATAAGGTGGAAATGTTGAGACTCCGTGATAGCATCCATGAGGTAGCTAGCAGGAGCCGTGAAGACAGGCTCCACCTGAAGCAAGTCGGTGGAAGCCACGCTGCTTCTCCGCTGAGATGGCGGGGTAGCTTCGGCAGGTCGCTTGATGCGAACTGCTTCTCGTTCCTCTATCCCTTGTACCCTTGCGTGCAGCGCCTGCAGTTGGGTCTGCTCCACTTTCTTCCTCCTCTCCTGGCATTTGTAACCGCCTGCGTCCGGAAACCCAGCCTTCCACGAAATGGAGCCTGGCGTGCCTCATGTCCGTCCAGGGTGCTCAGGATTCCCGAGGGCCATTGTGAGCTCGTCGTTCTCTCTGTCTAGAACGAACGTCCCTTGCTGCGCTGCATCGATATACTGCTGAAGCTTCGTGACAGGTATTCGCAGTTGCTCGTTTGTCCAAACGCACTTCCCTGTTACAGGGTCCAAGGTTCCGCCAACACCGAAGAACCAAGTCCGGCAACGGTCTGGCCAGTTCAATGTCTCTGGTTCGACCCCTTTATCAACCAGGTCATTCTCAGCCTTGGCCCACAACGGCCGGGCTTTGAGGTAGCCACCTAACCCCGTGCGATGGTGAAGCTTCTTCTTCGCAGCATTTTTCTTGTTTGTCGCTGACATCTTCTTACTCTTGTGTGATGTCTTGTGGGCCACAAATGCGGGCCAGTGATCTCTGATCTTCTCATACCGGCCGATGAATTCTGGTCTTTTCTTGGTCGACAAACGATGTTTTCAGCTCATTCTTCCACCTCCTGAATAGTTCTGCCATCTTCTTAAGAGCATGAGACTTGATCAATTGCTCTTTAACTGGCTTCTCCGGATCCTCCTCTGGCGGTAAGGTGAAATTTGCCTTCAGCGCAGTCCAAAGATCATCTTTCTGCATATTGTTCACATAAGACACCTCAGGGTCTTCCTTAGCCGGCTTACACCATTGGTGGATGCTGATCGGGATCTTGTCCCTAACAAGAACCCCGCACTGAGCAGCAAATGCTTCCTTTGTCCGGATGGGTTCAATCGGTTGGCCATCGCGCGCGATTGCTGTGATCTCAAACCTTTCATCCGAGCGCAACTTTTTCTTCGGGCCTCGTCTCATTACCGAAGTTGTGCTCGATCCGGAGGGCTAGAAAAAAGAAGAAAGACGACAGTTAATTAATATGTGTACATACCAAAACAATGAATGCATCAATTAGCTAGTCAGCACCGGCTTAACTAATATATATACCTGGCCGGACTCTGTTCGGTCACCGGAGCCGTCATTACGGTCTCCTTCTTGCACCGGCATTGGGTCACCGGAGCCATCATAATCATGTCTTTCCTCCTCCATTGTTCGATCACCGTAGCCTGCTTCTTCATCCTGTCCTTCCAGACCATCATTGTCGTTAAGATACGACAAGACATCACCTCCAGCTAAGATTATGTCCCCCAACACCTCTTCTGCTGCCTCGTCTTGTCCATGCTCCATTGTTTCTGCAAATATTACAACATGGCAATTATTGTACAAACATGAAGCAGGTGGATATATTAGTGGCAAAGGTAGACCTAGCTACCTAATCACAGCAAAGGAATCATATTAGTGGCCTCGACGCTTCTCCCGGTTTGGGGTGGCCTCGGCAACGCTTCAAGGGTTCGGGGTGGCCTCGACGACAACGCTCTTTTAACTTGGTAAATTTGGGTGGCCTCGGCAACGCTTCAAGGGTTCATATGCAAAAGCCATGGATTTGTTCAATACTTTGACACTAGCTAGGAAACCTCTCGACCCCTCGGCCCCTCGACGACCCTCAAACCCTCGAACCCTCGACCATCAACCCCTCAACCCTCGGCGACCCTCGACCCATCGGCCCCTCGACGACCCTTGGCCCCTCGGCGACCCTCGACTCCACGGCCCCTCGATGACCCTCGACCCTCGACCCCTCGACCATCGGCCCTTCGACGACCCTCGACCCCTCGAACCTCGACCCTCGAGCCTTGAACCCTTGACCCTCGACCCCTCGATCCTCGGCCCCTCAGCGACCCTCGACCCGTCGACCCTCGGCCCCTCTGCCCCTCGACGACGCTTGAACCCTTGACCCTGGACTCTCGAACCCTCAGCGACCCTCGACCCTCTACCCTAGCTATTTCCCGACCCTCGCCCCCTCGAACCCTCGTCGACCCCCTCCCCCCTCATGTCGAAGTTATCGGGGAGGGGTATATCGACCCCCCCCCCTCATGTTGAAGTTATCGGGGAGGGGTATATCGACAACGACATACCCGATAAAAAAATAAGAAGACGAAGAAGAAGAAAAAAGAGGGGAAGAAGAAAGGAATAGAGGAGAAGATTGAAGAAAAAAAAGAGGAGAAGATGAAAGGAATAGAGGAGAAGAAGAAAAAAATAATATTTTTTCTTCTTCTTCTCCTTTTCTTTTTCTTCTTTTTTCCTCTTCTTATTTATTTCTCCTGTTCTTCCTCTCCTCTTCTTCTCCTTTCTTTCTCTTCTTATTTTCCTTTTTCCTCTCCTTCTTTTTCTTCTTCTTCCTTCTTAATATCACTTAGTAACTTTTGCAACGATAGGGGGGTGCTCCTGTGGTCTAAAATCGGTCTATGCACGATAGAAAATTCTGAAAAAATATATCTATGATCCCTCATATATACATACATTCAAAAAATACATCTAAAAAAGAGGAGAAGAAGAAGATGAAAAAATAGAAGAAAAAAAGAGGATTTCTATTTTTTCTTCTTCTCCTCTATTCCTTCTTATTCTCTTTTTTTGTTCTACTTCCTCTTCTTATTTTTTTTCTCCTCTTCTTCTCCTTCTTCATTCTTCCTCTTTTCTTCTTTTTCCTTATTTTCCTTTTTCCTCGATGACCCTAACCCTAAACAGTACAACTTCCCCGACGTCCCCGCCTCTCTCATGACCAAAAAAATCTATGAATAAAAAAAACATCATATTCTATGAACAAAAAAACATCATATTTCATCCACATCCGTGCATACATCATATATATGATCATCTATGAACAAAAAAAACATCATATTCTATAAAAAATCATCATATATATGAACAAAAACAATTATGATAACAAGCATATATATCATCATATATATGAAACAAAAACAAGCATATATATGAAAAAAACAAGCATATATATCATCATATATATGAAAAAAAGGACAGGGGCACCGGCAGGACCAAGGTGAGGAGGGGCGCGGGGTCGGCGGTGAGGACGCCGACGGGGCAGGGGACGCGCGCTCGGGGTAGGGGGCGACGGCCACGAAGGTGGGGCAGGGCGACGGCGACGACGGGAGCGGGCCAGGGCGGCGCGCGTCGGGGCAGGGGCGGCGAGCTGCGACAGCGTCGGGCAAGGGGTGCGGGCGACGGCGACGGCGCGGGCGACGGCGATGACGGGCACGGGCGACGGCGACAGCGACGGGGCAGCCTGGCGGCGTCGATGTCGTCGGCTCATCGGGGCGGCAACTGCGAGATGAGAAGTGAAATTTTCCTAAGTGTTGGCTTATATAGCCACATCTTTGGTCCCGGTTGGTAGCACCAACCGGGACCAAAGCCCCCTTTAGTCCCGGTTGGTGCCACCAACCGGGACCAAAGGTCTCTTTTCAGCAGCCCAAAGGGCGGGAAACAGGGACCTTTGGTCCCGGTTGGTGGTACCAACCGAGACTAAAGGGGGGGCATTGGTACCGGTTGGTGCCACGAAACGGGACCAAAGGGGGCATTGGTTCCGGTTCGTGCCACCAACCGGGACCAAAGACCTTGTGCTGGGGCGGTGCGGTGGGAAGTTTAGTCCCACCTCGCTAGCTGAGAGAGCTCAACACCTGTTTATAAGCTGCGTTGCGGCTCAGGTGCTGAGCCCCCCTATAATATGCAGGCAGTACATGCTGAAAGTCCTGATGTGTTCACATGTAATCCAGTCGTCACACTGCTCCGGGTGTTTGGAGCGCAGACTGTTCTTGTGTTCATCGACATACGGGGTCACCAAGGTAGAGTTCTGTAGAACTGTGTAGTGTGCTTGAGACCAAGAATGCCCATCCCTGCATATTATTGAGTTTGCTCCTAGCATGCCTTTTCCAGTCAGTCTCCCGTCATACCGCGATTTAGGGAGACCTATCTTCTTAAGGCCAGGAATGAAGTCAACACAAAACCCAATGACATCCTCTGTTTGATGGCCCATGGAGATGCTTCCATCTGGCCTAGCACGGTTACGAACATATTTGTTTAGGACTCCCATGAACCTCTCAAAGGGGAACATATTGTGTAGAAATACGGGGCCCAGAATGACAATCTCGTCGACTAGATGAACTAGGACGTGCGTCATGATATTGAAGAAGGATGGTGGGAACACCAGCTCGAAACTGACAAGACATTGCACAACATCACTCCTTAGCCTTGGTATGATTTCTGGATCGATCACCTTCTGAGAAATTGCATTGAGGAATGCACATAGCTTCACAATGGCTAATCGGACGTTTTCCGGTAGAAGCCCCCTCAATGCAACCGGAAGCAGTTGCGTCATAATCACGTGGCAGTCATGAGACTTTAGGTTCTGGAACTTTTTCTCTGGAATATTTATTATTCCCTTTATATTCGACGAGAAGCCAGTCGGGACCTTCATACTAAGCAGGCATTCAAAAAAGATTTCCTTCTCTTCTTTGGTAAGAGCGTAGCTGGCAGGACCTTCATACTGCTTTGGAGGCATGCCGTCTTTTTCGTGCAAACATTGCAGGTCCTCCTGTGCCTCGGGTGTGTCTTTTGTCTTCCCATACACGCCCAAGAAGCCTAACAGGTTCACGCAAAGGTTCTTCGTCACGTGCATCACGTCGATTGAAGAGCGTACCTCTAGGTCTTTCCAGTAGGGTAGGTCCCAAAATATAGATTTCTTCTTCCACATGGGTGCGCGTCCCTCAGCGTCATTCGGAACAGCTAGTTCGCCGGGACCCTTTCCAAAGATTACGTGTAAATCAGAGACCATAGCAAGTACATGATCACCGGTACGCATGGCGGGCTTCTTCCGGTGATCTGCCTCGCCTTTGAAATGGTTGCCTTTCTTTCGACATTGATGGTTGGTCGGGAGAAATCGACGATGGCCCAGGTACACATTCTTCCTGCATCTGTCCAGGTATATACTTTCGGTGTCAGCTAAACAGTCCGTGCATGCGTGGTATCCCTTGTTTGTCTATCCTGAAAGGTTACTGAGAGCGGGCCAATCGTTGATGGTTACAAACAGCAACGCATGCAGGTTAAATTCCTCCTGTTTGTGCTCATCCCACGCATGTACACCGTTTCCATTCCACAGCTGTAAAAGTTCTTCAACTAATGGCCTTAGGTACACATCAATGTCGTTGCCGGGTTGCTTAGGGCCTTGGATGAGAATTGGCATCATAATGAACTTCCGCTTCATGCACATCCAAGGAGGAAGGTTATACATACATAGAGTCACGGGCCAGGTGCTGTGATTGCTGCTCTGCTCTCCGAAAGGATTAATGCCATCCGCGCTTAAAGCAAACCATACGTTCCTTGGGTCACCTGCAAACTCAGCCCAGTACTTTCTCTCGATTCTTCTCCACTGCAACCCATCAGCGGGTGCTCTCAACTTCCCGTCTTTCTTACGGTCCTCACTGTGCCATCGCATCAACTTGGCATGCTCTTTGTTTCTGAACAGTCGTTTCAACCATGGTATTATAGGAGCATACCACATCACCTTCGCAGGAACCCTCTTCCTGCGGGGCTCGCCATCAACATCACCAGGGTCATCTCGTCCGATCTTATACCGCAATGCACCGCATACCGGGCATGCGTTCAAATCCTTGTACGCACCGCGGTAGAGGATGCAGTCATTAGGGCATGCATGTATCTTCTCCACCTCCAATCCTAGAGGGCATACGACCTTCTTTGCTGCGTACGTACTGTCGGGCAATTCGTTATCCTTTGGAAGCTTCTTCTTCAATATTTTCAGTAGCTTCTCAAATCCTTTGTCAGGCACAGCATTCTCTGCCTTCCACTGCAGTAATTCCAGTACGGTACCGAGCTTTGTGTTGCCATCTTCGCAATTGGGGTACAACCCTTTTTTGTTATCCTCTAACATGCGATCGAACTTCAGCTTCTCCTTTTCACTTTCGCATTGCGTCCTTGCATCGACAATGACCCGGCGGAGATCATCATCATTGGGCACATCGTCTGGTTCCTCTTGATCTTCGGCAGCTTCCCTCGTTGCAGCATCACCGTATTCAGGGGGGCACATAGTTGTCATCGTCCTCTTCTTCTTCGCTGCCTTCCATCATAACCCCTATTTATTTCTCCGTGCTTGGTCCAAACATTATAGTGTGGCATGAAACCCTTATAAAGCAGGTGGGTGTGAAGGGTTTTCGAGTGAGAGTAAGACCTCGTATTCCCACAGCTAGGGCATGGACAGCACATAAAACAATTATGCTTGTTTGCCTCAGCTACTTCGAGAAAATTATGCACGCCCTTAATGTACTCGGAGGTGTGTCTGTCACCGTACATCCATTGCCTGTTCATCTGCGTGCATTATATATAATTATGTGTGTCAAAAGTAAGAAAATTAGACAAGTATCTATGTAAAGTAAGAATTTTTTTTTCAGAAAGAAGATAAGAACAAGAGGCTCACCACGGTGGTCCCGGCGACGAGATCGGCGCGGGCGATCGACGGCAGTGAAGACGGGGACGGGGCGTGACGGACCACTAATATAAACCTAGACAAATCTCGGAGAAAATGGATCTCGAAGGTCGAGCTTCGAGAGGAGAAAGCTTAACTAGTGTGGCTCGGGCATTTCATCGAACACCTCATGTGCATAGGAGGTGAGCTAGAGCACCCAATGCCCTCCCCCTCGCCGGCCAGCAAAAAACAGAGCACTGTGGAGTGCTCTGCTCACCGGCGATGGGGTATATATATATAGGCAACTCATTTGTCTCGGTTCGTGGATGGAACCGGGACTAAAGGCCCTCCTCCTTTACCGGTTCCTGCCACGAACCGGGACCAATGGTTGTGGGCAAGGAGCGAGGCCCATTGGTCCCGGTTCGTGCCAAGAACCGGGAAAAATGGGCCCAGACGAACCGGGACCAATGCCCACGAGGCCCCTGCCGGCCCCCTGGGCTCTCGAACCGGGACAAATGCCTCCATTGGTCCCAGTTCGTGGCAGAACCGGGACTAATGGGCTGGCCAGGCCCGAACGAAAGCCCCTTTTTCTACTAGTGATACCTGTTACTAATCAGGAACATGCACCTGTTAAAACTCCCAAAGAAAACTGTCGAAATTCGGAGCAAAACGATGCAAAAAACATGCACCTGTTAGGATAAACATGTACAACTGAATATGTGAGATAAACATTTTTTTTGCCTAGTCTTTTGGGATAAGCTCTATCTCTCCAAACCTCCCTGTAATCTCTCTAAACGTTGTAATCACACATATATAATCAACACGAAGACATGCGGCTCATCTATGCTTTTGTGTGTGTAGAGGGGGGGGGGAGGGGGCTCATCTATGTTACATTGATGACTAGAAACACTTATAATCCCATTCACTCGTTCGAAATCCAAGGCTATGCGGGAGTCCGCCGGAAATAGCCCTGAAAATAGATTTCACGTTAAAAAAATGATTTTTCATGAAATCGAAAAAAGGTGAATGTCCACGTGTCATCCTATGGTTAGAAGAAAACTTAACTTAGGTCGAATTGAAAAACAGCCGACAGTCCCAAAGAAGAAAGGAAATGCATAGACAAGAAAAGGAAAATATGGGGGACCATGTTCAGAGCGGGCCAAATATAAGATTTAGACAGCAAGTAGGGTATATATGTCATGGTCATGTTGTTGTCTCCTATTCCTCCTTAACAAGGTGCAGAACTCACGGCTGGTTGGCAATCGATGCATACTTCAACTTGCTGACAAAGAAGTCAGGCAAGAGTGAGCTTTGATTTTTTTTTTTAAATGGTTGCATGCATCCATTTGATGCAGAGGCCACAGGCTAACCTCCTTTTCAAAAAAGAAGAAGAGAAAAACATGAGCTGCTTAATTAATTAATTTCCGCCATTGTATGGCTGGCTCTATCTTTACCGTTCCATATGAATATTTATACAAAACAAAAAAGATGGTGTTTGAGGATAGTTGTGAGTAGGAGATGAAACATATCATTTCCGAGATTTGCTTCTTGGACGAACGACACCAAGAAGGTTTGGATGGAATTTGGAGAGGACACCAATGTCGACCTCATGTAAATTAAATAGGAGTAGATGCACGTATATAAACTGTAAGTAACATACATACATACATAATATTTTGAGTTTGGGATGAATGAAATGGAAAAAAGTTGAATGTCATCGTATGATTGGAAAGAAAGGGGATTCCCAAAGAAGAAAGAAAATATAGAATTAAAAAGGAAAACATGCATGCATGCAGAATTAAGGACGTTCGTTCGGATCGATCACAGCAGGCCGGCCGGCCGAATATAATTAAGATGGATGCATGTTGACAGCCTATTCCGCCCGATCGAGCTTGCCTATCAACTCGCCCCCGTCCAGTATGCTGCCAAACATGGCGGCCTCAAACAGATAGTTCACCTGCCAGGCATGGTGGCTTGCATGGGCGACGAGCCAAACCATTTCGTCGATGAGGCCCTTGGAGAAGAGCTGGACCATTTGCAGGCGCGAGGATTCAATGAGGTGTTTCTCACGCTGCTCGTCCACCTCGCCCTTCCGGACGTACTCCAGCGGACCGGTGACAATGGACGACCAAAGGGCGGCCAGCAGGTGGTCTTGGTCTCCTTTTACTTTGAGGAAGCGCCGGACGTGGTCGCAGGTTTCTTCCCCATTGCAGGCATACTCAGCGTCAAGGGGCCTGCTGAAGCCGGTGGTATGAAAGTCGGTGTCGAAGACCTCGTCGAAGTCGGCCTCTCGCTGGGGCCGCGCCGGGGACTTGCGGGCCTTGGGCCATCCTAGGAGGGCACGGCGGAGGAACATGTGCCGGTCGTTGTGCAGGTGCCAAGTGTACAAGGTGATGCACATCCGGGCCACAGGCTCGTGCCACCTCTGAGTGTACATCCGAGCTCCCGTGGCAGCGTAGGCGTCGTAGATGGCCCGCAGCGCCGTCTCGCTCACCACGCCTGTGGCGGCGATGTCGGCCACGTTGAGGAACGAGTTCATGACCTCGGAGTTTACCAGGTCACTGCCCACATCGATGACATCGGTGCCGGGCGAGCTGAAGACGAGGTCGCTCGTGACGGCGCCGACATCGAAGCCCCGGGCTATGGCCTCAGCCCCCATGCCGAGGATGCTACTCTCGCACAGGGACATGACCTGGGCGGCGTGGCGGTCCATCTGCCCCGACCGGTCCTTGAGGAGCGTCCTGTGCGCCGCCTCCAATGCGATCTTGGCTCGGATGTAGGACGCGCCGATGGCGACGGCCTCGCGTCGCTGCTGGCCACCAGGGGTTCGTAGCGAGCGGGCGTCGGCGAGCCCGTCGCGCAGGAGGCGGCTGAAGGAGGGGAACACCTTGTGGTACCCGTGCTCGTAATAAAATGCCATGTCCACCACGTAGTTGGAGAAGAGGGTGCGCACGTCGGAGGCGCCAATCAGCAGGTTCGCCATGCCGCTACCAGATAGGGCGTTGGTTGTTGTCATCGCCTCAGGCCAGTCGGCGGCGCCCAGCAAGGCGAGAACCTGCGGCGTGGCTTGGACCAGCCCGGCGCCCTTAGTGGGCAACACGTTGCCGATTGCGTGCTGCGTGCTTTTCCACAGCGCCAGCTCCGGCGACAGTCGCAGTTGCACCACCCTGGGCCGTGCCGCGTCGCCTCCGCCATCACTGCTAATGCTAGCAAACATCTCCGCCAGCATGTCTTCCGCCTCGCGAGACAGCCTTCTCAGATCCGCCATGGCCCCCGCCCCCTTGCCGACCAAGGCCCTCGCCGCCGAGTAGCCCGTGTACAAGGGGAAGCCTCCATCTTGCCGCTTCGCCAGCCGGGCGCCCCAAAAATACGAAGGGATTGCAACTAGCCCGTTGCCGTTGCCGCCAGGGACAGTGTCCTTCTCCCTCACCACCTCAATGTCGAGTCCGTGGAGAGAGCAGCCACCCCAGGTTGGGGTTGGGGTGGGTGGTGCCTCCGCGTCGCCGCGACGAGTCCAAGCGAGACTCAACATTTTTATTTAGTACTGTATTAAGAAATGCAGGTAATGGACTTCTCGTGGTGTTTGCCAGCCTTGTGTAGTTGTGTATTCCCCAGCAGCTTATATAGCCATATCAACACAAGGCTGGCTTCCTCTCAGCAGTGGTTTTTGTACAAGCTTCAGCTTGTGGCACTAGCAAGCTAGAGAGACGCACGTTTTGATTGTTTTCTTCTTATTGTATCACTTTCTCGCCATATGACTAGAAAGTAACACGATTCCGCTCCAGGATTGCAGGCACGAGGAGGAGTTGCTTGTGTCCACCTCGCCCTTGTGGGCGTGCCGGCGAGTGACGAGGGACGGCCAGACATTCTTGCGGGTTTCCTTGTCGATCATCGTACTACTCAGGGTCCATGGTCCTGACGATGGGCAAAATGAGGGTCCTCTCCGTTCACACTAGCTCTATTAGTGGAATGAAGGATTTTATTTTTTGAAGTTTTTATTATTATCTTTTGATTTTTTCAAAACTGAAATGGCGAGGGGGGGGGGGTAGAGATTGAAAATTGCCCTATAGTCCCGGTTTGTGTCTCCAACCGGGACTATAGGTCAGACCCCTTTAGTCCCGGTTCATGGCACGAACCGGTACTAAAGGTTAGCCCTTTAGTACCGGTTTGTGCCACGAACCGGTACTAAAGGTGATCGTGGGGCCCCGGCCTGACGCCAGCCTGCCACCACCCCTTTAGTACCGGTTCGTGGCACGGACCGCTACTAAAGGTTCAACACGAACCGGCATTAATGCATAGCCGTTCGAACCGCCACTAATGATACCATTAGTACCAGGCCAAAATCAAACCGGGACTAATGTGTCTCACATTAGGTCCTTTTTCTACTGGTGGTAGCAAAAAACATATTACGTTACCAGAAACACATCTCTTCTCATTAATTGTTGTCACATAAGCAAACTTATATTGGGGTGTGTAATGTTAATATCTAAGCTATTCCCACTATAAGTAGTCTAACAGAGGTCCAATGGAACACCCAAATCGGAATCCAATTCCAAGTGGTGACCACGAGTGTCAGTATCACAAAAAACCTCGTTTTCCACCGAAACCTTTGTGCACGCACATAGAATGTCCGGATATACACGCAGGATTTTTGTTCGGAATTTTTCAACTTTTCAAAATGTGTATTTAGACAATGGGTGCATATGCACCTAGGAGCCATTGCAAAAGCACTTACACATGCAGCGATTCATCTCCTCTATTTTGTTAGCATTTTCCCTTGAGGATCTATTTCACCATGATCTTTGTGTTATTTTGTTTTAGGTTGTACATGATATTATCGCTTTGTTTGGCTGCTTTTGCGCGCAGTTGTTGGGTCCTTACAGCATCTCTAGCTGATCCTTTAAAACTGGTTAAGAGTAAAAAAATCCATTTTGGGGTCATAGACCGGACCTAGCCTAATCCATATCTGGTTTAACTCCTCAAAATGTTTACTCCTCGCGTAGCCCACCGCTCAATCGTAGGACAGCCAGCGGGCCATAGAAGGCCCATATGATGGACCTCGTCCACAAGAATTGAGCCCAGCGGTTGGTCAATACGGTTTGATGATTATTATTTTTCAAAATCAATGACTTTTTTTTTAAATTCATGAATTTTTTTATTTAAAAAAAGTACGCCTTTTTTCTAAAAAGTTCACCAAAAATTGAAAAAAAGTTTATTTGATTTTGAAAAAGGTTAATTAATTTTTTGAAAAAGATACTGAGGTTGAAAAGGTTTCGTCAATTTTGAAAAAAAAGTTCATCAGATTTGAAAAAACTTAGATTTGAAACAAAAATCATTAATTGTAAAATAAGTTCATCAGAAAATGAAAAAAAGTTGATTGATTTAGGAAAAGGTTCATTGAATTTTTTAAAAAAAAGTTAATTGATTTGAAAAGAAATCATAGAATTGAAAAAAGTTCACGCATTTAAGAAAAAATAAAAAATAAACATAAAACAAAAAATGAAAACATAAGGGGGCATTTTCCTAGACCTATAACTATAAGAAAAGAAGTTTGTACACACATGCATCTAGGTGTCGTCATGGTTAAGACAGTCAATCGCATGAAGAGATCGCTAGTTTGAACCCTGTCAGGGCATTTCCTATTCGACGCATGCGGCGCCCATTTCTTTGTTATGTGCAAACGAGCACACAATCCCCGCCGCTATGGGCCGGCTCGTTCTCCCTCTCTTTTGATACTAGATGATACCCCGCACGTTGTCGCGGGAACATTTTGCAACATATTTTAATGTGATTCGTTGTATGAAACATGAATATTTGAGGTAATAATATAAAAGGCTGAAAGTAAAAATACATATAATTTATTATGTTTGATTACTATATATTTGTAAAAAAAATATTAAATATATATAGCATTATAGATTGAAAATTCTCATATATGTTTGCATGTTGAGATGGGTCTTTTTTCCATGCATGTCATGATGAAGTGGAATGCTTGCATGTTGAGAGACATATGGTAGTGGGGGTGAGCCTTTTTTCATGCATGTTGTGCGATGATGTGGCATGCTTGCATGTTGAGAGAAATAGATAGAGGGGGCTAACTATTTAGATATAGAAGATAAAGGCAAAAACAGCACGTGAACCTCGTCCAAAATGTACGAGGCAACAACCACCGCGCCACCTCATTGCATGTGTTTAATAATAGGTTTTTGCTTCTTTTTTCCTTACTTTTTCCTTTTTGCTGGAATGGGTTGCTTTTGATTTTCTCTTGCTAAATGCATGAACAATTTTTTATTTTCGAAACATTTTCTTAAATTCATAAACTTTTTTCAATTTTGTGAACTTTTTTCGAATTGATAAACTTTTTTTCAAACCGAAGAACTTTTCACCAAAATTGATGAATTTTTTTTCCAAATTTAATGAACATTTTTCAAAATCTTTGATGATTTTTCAAATCCAATGAGATATTTTCCAAAAATGGTTGAACTTTCACATTTTATGAACTTTTTTCAAAATTGATGATTTTTTTCCAAATTGTCAACTTTTTGTCTATATTGGTGAACTTTTTTGCAAATTGATGAACTTCTTATAAATTTGTCGTTTTTCTATATTCTAAGTATTCTTTTCGAAATTTATGCTTTCTTTTTTAAAATAATATATACTGGGTACATAATATATGCTATGTACATCTCAAAAAAACATTCTCCCAAAAAAATGCTATGTGCAGTATTTCAATGGTTAAATAGTGAAGTTTCCTTGTATTAGACAACAAGTTTCAGCCGATCTAGTGTTTAGCAGTCACTTGACAGGTTCATTGTGTTTCTTTTTCCAGCATGTTGGTGGGCCGGCCCGCTAGGCACCGCGCGTGAGCACCGGTTTTGCTTAGCGGCGCTTAAAGCGCCAATTGGGAGCTCCCCCATGTCGGACCCAATACCGCATCTTTTAAGTTTTCATACACAGAAAAGAAAACACTAAATGGGCCAGCCCAGAGCTGAGACGGGTTGCGCGCCCGATTGCTAAAACAACTAGATCGGGCGCCTGAAGCGCCCACTAGGGTTCGCCCTGACTAGCCCACCTAGCATCGAGTTTGCTCTATCAGATTCGTACTTTATATTTTATTTCTGACCTTTCTCTGTTATAGTTATAAAGAAATATATTTTTTCTCTTTTCATCTGTCAAAAAATATTCACGCATTTTTCAAAAGATTTAATTTTAGAATAAATGACGAACATCAATATTAAAATGAAGTGACATTTTAAAATAGATAATGAAAATTCTTTTAATACATGTGATCATTTTCCAATACATGGTGACCTTTAAAAAAGTACATGATAACATTTTATAAAAACACGCTGAATTGGTTTTAATATCTTGACGAACATTTCTCAGAAATACGGTAAACATTTTCTAACAATACAGGTGAAAAAATTGCAATGCATGACAGATGTTTTATTCATACATGATAAACATTTGTTGCATACACGATGAACATTTTATAGATATCTGAAGAACATTTTTAGTACACCATAAACAACTTTTCATACACGGTAGTTATTTTTAATACACGATGAACATTTTTAAATAAATTCAAAACATATTGAATAAAATATGAAAAATGTACAATAAATAAACATATATTTATAAATGTTGAGCACGTTCTATTGTGTAGATATTTATAAATCGTCGGCGGTGTACTTGGGTAATTGGATACCCGGAAGCGTTTCAGAGTTACCGGAAGAGTTTCGGGGTTTATCGGGTAATACCATGAATTGATATATAGATGGAAAATGTCTCTAAAGATGCTAAATTAATAATAAAAGATTTTAATAATGATTGGTAGGCTTTTATAATTAATTAAATATCAACAAGCCAAAGAAATAAGAAAAAAACCGAGTGGTAGAGAGTTATTGGACCCACTTGGGGCGCCCGCCAAGTTAAATTGGAGGGGAACCCCCCCCCCCCCCCCCCCCCCCTCCTGTTGGCTGGCCAAAGGGGGTGGATTGCTTCCCATTGATTGGCGCCCCTCCCTCTCCTCGAATCTATATATACTAGAATTTTTGGCCCTTGGTAGATACAAGTTTTGGAGCCTCCTCTAGTTCTCTACTTATAGTTTTAGTTGATCCAATTATAGCTAGATCTAATCCTCTTTAGTCCTCGTAATTAGAAGTCCAGTGTGGTTCTATTCTTCTCCCGCTAATTCTCTGGCATTGATTATCCCTAGACGGTGAAGATCATACGCTTGCAGACTTTGGAGAGGCGTTGCTTTCGGTCTTCGGTTAGAGGGATCATTCGTGAACGGTTCAACGGACTTAATCGATGATATAGACCAATTCTTCTTCCGCTGCAACTCGTAGTCGGTAACGATCCGATCAAATCCTCTTATGCATCTTCAACAACATTGTCCATTTTTTCAACGGCCGACAATATTCTTGTGCATACAATGATTGCCGAAGACAACTCTCATTTCATATCTTCTCTATTTTCTACTCCAACTATGTCATACAAAATACTCCAACTTAATTTAGTATATCTAACCCTTCTATCTATGCCAAAAAAAGGACCCGATGATGAAGAAGGAAATTACACTAAACTAGGGCAATTCCTATTTGGCGCCTGCGGCGCCCGTATGTGCAAATGGGTTCACAATCCCCACCGATATGGGCTAGCCCGTTCTCCCTCTCATCTACTACCAATATAAAAGCACGAAGTGTGGAGATCCAAGACAACATCCTATCCGTCTATTACTCTCTTTACGGTCCAGATGCGTCACTAAAACGTGTTTGATCTAAAACCCATGTTTAGCCACGACCCCACGCCGCACTAACTAAAACCACCTTCCCCGTCGTCCTACTACAGAAAAACAAACCGCCACCCCGTACACCCACACATCTCTCCCGAAATACCTCACGGACGCCCTCCCTACCGTCCCAAGACGCCCTTGGGGCCTCACCGATCCTGCCAGGCTCCTCACCTCTCTTCCCTCCCTCCTCGTCGGACCTCCCCGCTACTCCTACGTTGTCCTCGCTGCACCGGCGCACTCTCCGTCACCTCCCCGAGAACGTGACCCAGACTGCCTTTGCCATCGAAACCACCACCTTATCCTTATGGGAGCCGTCGCCGGAGCCATGGCCGTGGGGGCGACTTTTGTCGTTGTTGCTGCCGCTTGGATCATTGACAAAATGTCACATCACTCTCCTGCAATTCTGATAAAAACAATTTGACTTAAAAAATATGCAAATTCGAGTTTGAGTTGATAGGGTATATATAATATATGAAACAAATAGAAAACAATTTCAGTTTTCCGAGAATGGAACATCCCAGTCCACGACAAGAAAAAAGGATAAGCTAAATTTCTTGCCTCGTAACAAGAGTCAGTGGCTTGCATTCTCCCAAATGCTTTATATCATTTGCTGAAATTCAATGGCTATGGTAATATAATTCTAGACTCCTTTTATTCCATATTGTTGATATCTATGCAATTGGAGCAACTAAATTCTTAAGTGTTTATTAGTACAAGTCTGATAAAAAACAGTTGTTGACCTTTTCCGAGTGCACCTTTGAAAGTACTGGTAGAAAGTTGTGCATCTGTGCCTGCCAAGCTGTAACAGTCAATGTTCACAGGCTGATATATTTTTTGATTATGTGATTTGATTGATCGCAACCCGACCAACGCAATGTATCCTCTACGGCTTGCACTTTATGTCCACATTTACTATAGTGATGGACTATCTAATACTCAGCAAAATGTCTACAAGAGTACAACTTTCGCTAAAAGCCTATTTTTATATTTATTTCTATTCTGGACATTCTTTTTATTTGTGTCCTCACTACATTCTTCCTTTCCAGGAAACAGGTATATATATTTTTTGACCATTCAAGGCGTATGTGCACACAGAAGCAGTTTTGCATGTATCTGAATCTTGCTGTCTGGTATTGTGTTGGGAAGCAAAATGTAAAAAAAGTACATCCAGATGGCGCATTATTTTGGTGGGTTTTCAGTTTCGATAGCTTATCATATGAATGCGAATATACGAGCCATATTTTCTATTGCATGGTGCCAGTCACATCTTGACTATCATAAAATGAAATTGATGCTTTTTGTCACATTTACAATGCATATTCTTATTTTTGTATATCTTTGTGCCAACAATAATTTTTTGAAGATTTTTGAGGACATGTTCCAGAGAGTATTAGCAGTTACAATTCAAACTCAGTGGAGAAGGTGACCACTTGCAATTCACATTATTATGTATTTAGTTTGCTCACTCTTTATCCCCTCTTGTTGATGGTATTGCTCGTATTATATTTTTGGCCAACATTGCAGGAATGATTTCCATCAAAGAAGATGTGTTATTCTTGTTTAAATCGGGAACATGTGACAATCTTTATTGTTATTTGAATGGGAACATTTTTCTATTAAGAATATCATTTTGTAAGGCCATCAAAGATGCACGTCAAAGGACCACGTCAAAGGGTTTTCAATTTCAATAGCTTATCATATGAATGCGAATATACAAGCCATATTTTCTATTGCATGGTGCCAGTCACATCTTGACTGAAATTGATGCTTTTTGTTACATTTACAATGCATATTCTTATTTTTGTATATCTTTGTGCTGACAATAATTTTTTGAAGATTTTTTAGGACATGTTGCAGAGAATATGAGCAGTTACAATTCAAACTTAGTGGAGACGGTTCCCACTTGCAATTCACATTATTATGTATTTGGTTTGCTCACTCTTTATCCCCTCTTACTTGTTGATGGTATTGCTCATATTATATTTTTGGCCAACATTGCAGGAATGATTTCCAACAAAGAAGATGTGTTATTCTTCTTTAAATCGGGAACATGTGACATTCTTTATTGTTATTTGAATGGGGACATTTTTCTGTTAAGAATATCATTTTGTAAGGCCATCAAAGATGCACGTCAAAGGAGTAAGGCCATGCCCTTTTGGCCGTCCAATGGAGAGCAACAAAGCGAAACCATTCCATGTCTGAATTTTTTCTTGCTTTAAAATACTCTGAGCTTTTGCTATATCGGTCAATACGTGCATTGCACGACATGATTACTATGAGTCTTTTTTTTTGAGAATTTACTATGAGTCTATTATGAATGGCATTTAGTGTCATTGTCGTACCTTTTATTGATTTTCGCTTATGGTAATAATGATAAAAAAAGTAGCATATTGTGATGTATCAAATATTATCATACTACAAGATAATTTTATATTTTTATACATGGTTATATTTTTATACATGGTTAAATATTTTTGATTGACTTAGACATATGGTCACTTGTTACATACATTTATTGATCTTTAATATTATTTGCACCTTCTTCATTTGTTCTTCTGAATTAGTTTTTCCTCCACCAAAAAAAGACTACTATTTACTGAAACATGTGTAGATAATTTTTGAAAAAAAAATAAAACATGTGTAGATAAAAAACTATGTAAAACTAGACAACTATTTTGATAATTATTTTGTGGCAATTAAGACGTGTGTTGCACATGCGAGTTTACTAGTTTGATATAAAGGGCAAAAAAAGCATGTGGACTGGGAATCAAACCAGGGATCCCTCATCAAATGTTCGAGGCAACAACCACCACGCCACCTCATCACATGTGTTTAATAATAGGTTTTCACTTCTTGTTTTCTTACCTTTTCCTCTATTTTTTTTTTCTGGAATGGGTTACTTTCTGTTTTTTTTTGGCTAAATTCATGAACATTTTTATTAATTCAGAAGCATTTTCTTAAATTCGTGAATTGTTTTCAATTTTGTGAATTTTTTTTCAAATCGATAATTTTTTTCAAACCCATGAACTTTTCTTCAAAATTGGTGAACTTTTTTTTATAAATTCAATGAAAATTTTCAAGACCAATAAACTTTTTTCAAATCCGATTAGCTACTTTCCCAAAACTGATGAAATTTTTTCACATTTTCTGAACTTTTTTCAAAATTGGATTTTTTTTTCCAATTTGTGAACTTTTTTTATATCGATGAACTTTTTTTCTAATCGTTGAAATTCTTTTAAAATTTGTCATTTTTCTATATTTTTAAGTATTCTTTTTGAAATTTAGGTTTTCTCTTTTAAAATAATACATACTGGGTAAATAATATATGCTATGTACATCTAAAAAATACATCTAAAAATGCTATGTGCAGTATTTACAGAGTTAGATAGTGTTGTTTCCTTGTATTAGACAACAAGTTGTGGCCAATCTAATGGTTAGCACGAAAGCGAGTCACTTGACAAGTTGTGGCCAATCTACAAATTTTTGCAGCATGTTGGTTGGCCGGCCCGCTAGGCACCACGCGTGAGTGCCGATTTCGGTTAGCGGCACTTAAAGCACCAATTAGGAGCCTCCCCCCCCCCCCCCCCCCCCCCCTATCGGACCAAATACCGCATCTTTTAAGTTTTTACACACAGAAAAGATCGGGCTCCTGAAGCGGCCAATAGGGTTCGCCCCGACTAGCCCACTTAGCATGGAGTTTGCTCTATCAGATTTGTACTTTGTTTCTTATTTCTGGCCTTTCTTTGATATAATTATAAAGAAATATTTTTTTCACTTTTGTCTGTCAAAAAATATTCATGTATTTTTCAAAAGATTTAATTTTAACAAAAACATGATGAATATCATTTTTAAAATGCAGTGAACATTTTAAATTAGACAATGAAGATTCTTTTAATACATGATGATCATTTTCCAATACATGATAACCTTTAAAAAATACATGATAACATTTTATAAAAACACGCTGTATTGTTTCTAAATCTTGATGCACATTTTTCAGAAATATGGTAAACATTTTTTAACTATACAGGTAAAAATAATTGCAATGCATGACAGATGTTTTCTTCATACATGATAAACATTTGTTACATACACGATGAACATTTTATAGATATCTGAAGAAAAGTTTAGTACACCATAAACAACTTTTCATACACAGTAGTTATTTTTAATACATGATGAACATTTTTAAATATATTTAAAACATATTGAATAAAATATGAAAAATGTACAATAAATGAACATGTATTTGTAAATGTTCAGCACGTTCTATTGTGCAGATATTCATAAATAGTCGGCAGTGTACTTGGATAATTGGATACCCTGAATCGTTCTATTGTCCAGCACATGCATTGTATCTTTCATAACTAGAGTATCCTGATCTTTCCCGCAAAAACAAAAACTAGTATATCCTGATCTAGACTTTCTTCGTTTCGCCTGCTACCTTATCTTTTTCTGAATGACGATGTAGGATTAAATGCTATTCTTGACACATGAATGGTCTGAATGAGACGTGGACTATGATCATTGCATTTTCAGCTTCAGGAAGGTTCGTTAAATCTACCATTTCCATCAACTGTTTCTTCTCACACAAAACTAACTGCTAGGACCATGCGGTTCAAAATATGTTCCTGGTTTTATTCTGATGTTAAATCTAAAATTATCAACTCTCGCAACTTGTCTATTTCAGTACCGCTGCTGTTTTTCCCCCTGTAGCTTAACTGCCCTATTAGGGATATGATTCAACTATTTATGCGAATTAATATCCGGGCACTATCAACTATATATGCATACGCACCTTGATTGAAAAAGGTGCTGCCATTCTAACTCACTCCCCTATAAAATTATATTGTATAGAGGCTGCGTCAACTAATTCGCGGATGGAGTATGTGATTTTGTACTACCCCTGTTCCTAAATTTAAGACGTTTTGGCAGTTCAAATTGAACTGGCACCTATATATGTTCTGCTGCACTCGTGCTGATGAACTCACTCACTCACATGGAATCTCTTTCATGCACTCTGGTACTCCCTCCGTTCCAAAATAGATGACCCAACTTTGTATTAACTTTGTACTAAAGTTAGCACAGAGTTGAGTCATCTATTTTGGAACGGAGGGAGTACAACACAACATATGCTCTGCTCCTAGCTAGTTTCATTTCAGATCTGACTCACGGTTAGATCTTGTGGTGCCACAAGATGTGCAAACAGAAGTCGCGCATGACCTGCTGAGAGCTCTCGGCATCTACCTGTCCTATCATGACATTCCATTTCTGCTGGTAGGATGTCAAATGACCGG
The DNA here is from genome assembly GCF_002575655.3 of Aegilops tauschii subsp. strangulata. Classification (NCBI taxonomy): domain Eukaryota; kingdom Viridiplantae; phylum Streptophyta; class Magnoliopsida; order Poales; family Poaceae; genus Aegilops; species Aegilops tauschii. The sequence goes on along the minus strand of NC_053039.3, from coordinate 581,472,626 downwards.
AACAGTTTATGTGGTCCTAGTTGCACGCATGCATCTGTAGTGGAAACATGAAGAAGGAATGTCATCTCAGACAGAGTCAGCCGGGATCTGAATCTGATGGTGCACAGAATCAAATCAAGGAGCCTATTAGCCTTTTGCTCCTGGCTTGTTGCTAGCTACCTCATGATTATATTCAGCCGCATATCCTTCGGGTTCGTGCAGTGTACTTGGATTTCTCCAACCATCCAAATCAACGCCAAGCATTTTCTACTTTTCCATAGTTCTCCTGATCTAGACTTCCTTTGCTTCTCCCTAAATTTATTTTGTTGAATAAGATGATAGTATTTATTTTTGCCAAGGGAATTACATGTTGCTGTTGAAAAATAAGATATCAGGTATATACGACCAAGTATTTATTTGTTTATTTTTAGTCTTGCTTGAGCATCAAGAAGGTTGGTTCCTAGCTCATGATTATATTAAGTCTGAATATATATGCCCTTTGCCGTGGCGTAATGTCTGCGTCGGCAGTGTACTTGGATTTCTTGAATCGTTTTAATTGATGCCAAGCATGTTGTATTTTCCATAGTTCTCCTGATCCAGACTTCCTCCATCCTGCCTGATATTATTTTGCTGAATAACATGATAGTATGATTAGATTGTTGCCAAGGAAATTAAATGCTGATGTTGAGCTTCAACAAGGTTATTCTACTATTACTTGGCACGGCAAATTTTAGCATGGTCCCTCTTACCTCCCCTTTTCACATGAGAGATAAGAGTACATAATAGATCTGAGCCACTAATTTGATTAACTAGTGGTCTGATTAACTCTTACCTTCTTAACTCTCATGTGAAAAAGGGGGCTAAGAGGGAGCACGTTAAAGTTACGCGTCTTGTCACACAGGAAACTAACTGTCAAGGTATTCTACTAGTTGTGCTTGATTGTTTATGCAACATAACATTCTGATGTTAACGATGCAAGTGTCAAACTTCTCTATACTTCTCAATACAGGATCAAAGTGTCGATTCTTTGCAACTTGCCAATCAAGATGCCCGACCTTTGTCCATATCCATTCTTCACCTTCATGCATAGCAGTTTTACCTGTAGCTTAACTGCTTCTATTAGGGGAAAGCAATCTTCATATTTTAGGGGAAAGCAATCGTTATTTTTTTTCAAGAAATAGCATTTTCATTCAAACGCTATATGAGCTGAAACAACCACAATGAGTGAATACCCGGCCTCTACATAACAAGATGCACACAGTCAACAACTCCAGGAAAAAGTAAAAAACCATCATTTTACAGAGAAAGTTAATAAAATGTTGCCTAGGAAGTAGGACATCCTCCGATTACAATCATTACAGAATGCTTCATGCTATTAGGGATATCGATCAAATATCTAGAGTATGAACTGTGCATGCATGTGCACCTTGAGGCTTGAATGGAAAGGGGCTGCCCTGCCAACTCATTCCCCTGTTAGGTCGAATGAAAACTAACTAACAAGAGCCAGTACATGATTTCCACTGTGTGTCGATGGATATACTCTATTGCAGAGCCTCTGTTGTTGCTACCATGGAGTAATTATGGGATGTGAGGGGGCATTAATTATCGCGAAGGACTGAATTATGCCATGTCAATGTAGTAGCCACATGGAGAGGAGGATGCTGTCGCTGGATGTGGAAGCAATAGTGATTGCTTGCTTCTTCCAACTACATAATGTGCTCTCATCTATTCAGTCTGGCTGGCTGGACCCTCCCCCCTTCAAAGCGTACATACATATATGCATGGACTGGCTGGATTCTCTGACATACAGTGATCTCAATTTGCCTGTGAGGCTGTCACTTACATACCGCTAAACTACTTGGATGTGGAAGCAATAATTCGATCTATAGAGTAGAACAAGGCAACAGGCCAAACCAAATTACCCTTTTTTTGGTCTGAATTTTGTTGCAGAATAGTAAGGAAATTCTACTGTTGGAGCAGTGAAAACAGAGTAAGGTAACTGGGTGAAAACTAAACGGCTGCATTGTGAGTCTGTGGCTTGATAACTGAGAAGCAGAGCAACGTGTTGGCCAATTGTGCGTGCCTGGTCCTGCTTGATCAACTGCTTGTCGTCACACTCTCCCTTTGAATCGATCATGAGTAACTACCTAGCTAGGGTGGTCACTGGTCACTCACTCACTAGACAGGCTATAGAAGAGATTGTGAAAATGCACATTGACCACAAAACTGTGGAAATTACGCGCCACTGTCGCTAGATCAGAATGCTAAAGAACTTGTGAGCTTAACATAGCACTCCATTTTGGTGTGATTTTTACCGGGGCCGGGCTTAGGACCGTTGAGCGTGCACGTGGTACTGCACTAGCTACCTAGGTGCAGATATACACCTCACTCACGCCACCTTACTATGATTGATTCATGCATGCCTGCTTCAGGGAATTGATTTCCAGTTGGCTGTCAAATAGATAGTCCCTTTCCTAATTATTATCCTAATCTATACTTGCGTCGTTTTGCCTGCCAAGCCGTGGAATCGACCAATGGCATGAGCAACGACTGAGATGGTGGTTCACCTCCAAACTTGACTACAAACAGAGCTCTCTTCCCACGGGCCTGAACTTGCCCTAATTGGCATGACAACCCATGGTGTAACAATTTTCTGTGATCTGAAATACGCATGCGAAGCGAGGGTTCAGACTTCGGAGACTGCCGAGCCACTCTTCCCATCATGTGGTAAAAACTTTTCTAAAATGTTATAAAAACTTGAACAAGTTACGAGCAAAAGTTCAATAATAAAAAGATGGACTCTTCTAGGTAAAAAAGGAGCTTTAATACTTCTTACCCTCACTTTACTAGTGGTACTAAAAATATTGCTTTGCTTCCATTCCTCTTTATAGTCATAAGGAAAACTTAGGACGGCATACGGCATAGGCCATAAGACATGACTTCTCTAACCAATTGCAGTAGCCTTGTCTACTCACTACTCATGAAGCTAAGAATCGATAAATCTAATAAAAGATCACCCTAATGAAATCACCAGTCTAAAGAATAATAAAAGAGTAGTGGCTACTGTGGTAAAAACTTAATAATTTGTCAAGGTGTAATGTCAATATGACATTAATTTTCATTATTGCCTAATTTGTCAAGGTTTACGCTAAATAATTTGTTTTAGTGACATACTACAACGTTAAAATGAAGTAAATTTTACATTCACGTTAAGTAATAGCAGTTAATAAGAGGAAATGTTTAATATACTCATGTACTAGTTATCATAACATTATTTGGATTCTTACGTCATATAACTATTAGCTTTTGTTGCGCCTTTTTTTAATTAATCGATATGTTGACTCTTTCGCTCAAATCTCTATAATAATTAAGAAGATAACGAATTAAGCTAATCTAATGCATCCATATAACTAGTCATTCTAAAAATATTAATCTTAATTTTTTTTACTTATGTTTTGTACTTATTTATTTTTGTCTAATCATATGTTAATCGTACTCCAACTAACAATATATTATTATTGTACTAAGGTTTCTTATCCTCATAAAGTGTTCGTTTCTTGTCATTTTCTTTTTTCATTTTCTTTTTATTCCAATATTTAATATTACTTCCTTCCTCTTACATATAATTGGGCCGTGGCCTCAATCTCAATACTAATCAATTGCAGATTTGAATGCGGATGTTAGTAAATGCATGTTTCCCTTCTTTAGTTTTCTCATTTATTTCTTGTTCGTGGTATGTAATGCTAGTTGTGCATTGAATTTACTAAAATAATAAATATAACTTTGCAATCATGACCAATCATAAGCGACCCGTGGCGAAGTAATGTTAGTAAATTTTATATTAAACTTTTAAACTTCTTTATAATATTCTTTATCACCACGATATTATTACTAAATATTAAATATGTCTTTTTTCTTACATGATATTGTGACAAAATATTTTCAAATCGGAATATTATGTCGTGTATATACAATTGTGTGATAAGCTTGTTTTGGTGTATATTTTAATATCTCAAATATCATGGTAGAGATCTCTACAAAAATATGGTTGAGCAAATATATTACCGAAAAAGGCTTTCGTCTCGCTTTATATAGAGCAAACCGCCGAGCCAACATGTATGAACGAGTACAACAACACAACAAGTCCACAGCACACACACAGAACAGACCGCAAGCGGCAAGTATCAAAGAGCAAATATATTAATAATGATTTCTGGAATATGCCTAGGTTAACATATGTATAAAAATTTCTAGAGTATAAATTGAACGTTGATTCATATGTTTTGAAGTTATGTCCAGTAAAAAGGTGACAACATATATGAGCTCCGTACTTGATAGTAATCACGATGTACATGAGATTGTCATGAACTTTATGTCATGAATTTGCAAAAAATATTCACAAAATTCAAATTTTTCTGTAAATTTCAAATATTGTACACAAACTTCAAACAAAATTCATCGATCAAAAAAATAATCGCTGGCTCAAAAATATTCATAAATTTCAAAAAATATTTTTTATTGTTTCATGACTTTGTAAATTGTTCGTCAAGACAAAAAAGTTTATGAATTTCAAAAATTCTTCCCAAATATCAAAAAATGCTCATCGAAGTAAAAAACTTTTTGCCGATTCAAAAAATGTTTACGGAGTTCATTTTTTTAACAATTTCATAAATTGTTCGCAAATTTGAGAATGTTCATCATTTCCCAAAATGTTCTCGAATTTGTAAAAAATATTTGCAAACATGAAAAATGTTCATGATTTTTGAAAAATGTTGAATAAATCTATGTAATGCGCTGGTCTTAATCCAACTGATGGTTCAGCTGCTTCAGCTATGCAATGCTGAATAAATCTATGTAATGGGCTGGTCTTAATCAAAGATGCTTTTCCGTTTTTTTGCACCATTTTATAATAATCGATATAGGTTGGCACCTAGTTTCTAATTTTGTTTACGATCAAAATCCATAAAATACTAGGAGATGAGTAATTTGTATCCTATGAAATCTTTCTGAATCAAAGAGGCCTAAACAAAAAGAAAAGAAAAAGAACAGAAGCTCTTTCAAATGGTCTAGGCCAAACATGCCCGGTCCATTGTGTTTGTGGAATATGCCGACGAACAAGAGAAAGTGTAATCACTGAAGCCGTGAGTCGAATCTTCCATCACCGCCGTCACCTCAATGCTAGAGGCTCCCTTCCCTCGAACCCCACCTGAGGCGTAACTAGAAACCCATTCAAAATATCCCTCTCCCTCTCTTCATCCATGCCGTGCTTGTCTCCATAAATTTAAACTAAAACCACGACACTTATTTTGGATAGGAGGGAGTAGTATACATCTCATTTCTGCACATGACGTTGCTTACTGGAGAAGGTTACATAGGACCTGTCCTATCATAACATTCCAACTGCGGGTAGGATGTCAAGAGACTGAAACAGTTTACATGGTGCTGGTTAATTTTAGGGTCTCCGCACACACAGTTGGACAGAGTCAGTCAAGCTTGCTCCTCTGATGGGATAGTCACAAACAAGTCAATGAAGGAAACTTCAGCCTTTTGCTCCTGACTTATTGTTGCTAGCTCCCAATTATATCTTGAGAGAACATGCTCTTGATTATTTGTCGTCGCTATAACGTTTGCGTCGGCGGTCTAGTTGGATAGTTGGATTCCCTGAATCGTTCTATTGTCCAGCACATGCATTGTATCTTTCATAACTGTATCCTGATCTAGACTTTCTTCGTTTCGCCTGCTACCTTATCTTTTTTCTGAATAACGATGTATTGTTAAATGCTATTCTTCACACATGGCGTCTGAATGAGACATAGCTGTGACCATTGTGTATGTATTACATTTTATTTTTAGTCTTGCTTCAGGAAGGTTCGTTGAACATACCATTTGGTTCAACTATTCCTCCTCACACAAGAAACTAATTATCAGGGCAGCGCGGCTTGAAATGTATTTCTGGTTTTATGTGAAGTCTAAAATTGTCAACTCCTGTACCAGCTAGCTAGTCCTTTTCAGTATCACCGTCGTTTGCCTCCTGCAAGGCAGTTTTACCTTGATTAACAAGTGTGGGCTGCCATGCCAACACACTCCCCTGTTAGTTTGAAAACTAACAGTATTTGATTTCGCAAGTGGCAGCCAGAACTTTGATGTCCTTTATATGTTGTGCTGCACTTGTGCTGGTGATCTCACTCAGTAACTCACACGGAATCCGTTTCTACACAACATATGCTCTGCTCCTAGATAGTTTCAGTTCAGATCCGACTCACGCTTTCCTCCTATCCTAGTTTAGATTTGGTGTAGATAAATAAATAAATTAGCTCACTGCCAGTGCCACCATAGAGATGTTCAAACTGTGATATGGCATGAACACTGCAAACTGTAAAATGGCATAATAAAAAGTTGTTCACTATATCACATTACTTGAAGTAAACAAAAAAGAAAAGAAAAAAGTCGCATGGGATCCGCTGAGAGCTCTCGTCATCTACCTGTCCAATCATGACATTCGATCTTCCGGTAGGCTGTCAAGAGACTTGAACAGTATATGTGGTGCTGGTTACTTAGGATCGATCTCTACACAGTTGCACCCATGCATCTGTAGTGGAAACACAAAGGAACGTCATCTTAGACAGAGCCAGACGGGATCTGAATCTGATGGTGGACAGAATCAAATCAAGGAGCCTTTTAGCCTTTTGCTCCTGCCTTGTTGCTAGCTACCTCATGATTATATTCAGTCTGAAAATATATGCCCTTTTCGCGTCAGCGGCAGTGTACTTGGATCTCAATGCCAAGCATGTCCAATTTTCCATTGTTCTCCGTCCTGCTCAAAATTATTTTGCTGAATAACATGATAGTATGACCAGATATGTATTTTTGGGTTTTTAGTCTTGCTTCAGGTTCAAGAAGGATGGCTAGCTGAACATAGCTTTTTGGGGTATATTCCTTGTCACACAGGAAACTAACTGCAAGGCGGCTTGAAAGATGTCTTTGGTCTTATTTTACTAATAACTGTGCTTGACCAGTTCACGCCCGCCGTCAGGGTATTTCACGAATGATTGATCATTCATAACACCTGTCTGTCTGTGTGGATCATTGATAACCTGCAGTGCACTACATCTGATAATCTGTTTCTTCTGTTGGAAAGGAAAAATAACTGTATGTGTACCAGCGAGCGACCCCTGACCCTGAATCTAAGGATGTGGACCAGCAACAGCAACAGTAAAAGACCGCACGCATCAAGCTATATTATATGGCACCAAAAGCAAGCAAGATCCTCCTTCTATGACGAGCAGAAAGAGAGTTGATGTAGCTCCTGATTATTGTTTTTATTCCTAGCTATCAGCTTCAGCAACAATCATACAATGTTCCACCAGTCAGCAAATATTGGAGTTCAGTGTCATGGTGTAGGTGCATTCTGAGGTTTCGCAGGACCTATCCTATCATGACATTCCATCTTCTGGTAGGATGTTAATTAATTGGACTGTTGGACAGAGCTAGTCGGTCAAGCTCGCTCCTTCTCTGATGGGATGGGCACAAGCAAGTCAATGAAGGAAACTTTAGCCTTTTGCTCCTGACATTTTGCAGCTGTATAGCTCCCAATTATTCCTGTTTGAACATGCTCTTGATTATTTGCGTCGGCGGTCTTCTTGGATAGTTGGGTGCCCTGAATCGTTCTATTGTCCAGCACATGCATTGTATCTTTCAAAACTACTATATCCTGACCTAGACTTTCTTCATTTGGCCTGATACCTTATCTTTTTCTATAACAAAATATGGTGCTATTATTGATACATGGCGTCTGAATTAGACACGAGCTATGACCATTGCATATGTAATACGTATTAGATTTTATTATTATCCTTGCTTCAGAGCCGGATTAGATCTTCTCTACCTTGCCACCACCGCCGTTTATGTGTTGTGCGTGCTTCTTTTCTGTGCTGGGCTTGTTGTGCTGTGCCCACAGCTGAACCTTGTGTTTATCACCGTATAACAGGATAGGAGTCTAGGGAGCTTGTCCTTATTATCACCGTATCGGTTGTCTTTGTCCACTTGTATTTTTCAGTTTTTGTGCTCTGTTTTGCTCCGTTTGCGAGCTGTAAGACCTTTATGATGATACTTTCTGGATTTTTAATAAAAGGGCCGGATGCATCATCATGATGCAGAGGCCGGGGGTATACCTCCATTTCCAAAAAAAAAACCAGCTGAACCTTGTGTAGTGTTTGTGTGCGTGTGTGTTGGACCTTGCATGCGGTGGTGTTGTGTGTGTGTGTTGTTCGGATGGTAACATGTTGACTTTGTGCTCGGTGGTTTGCTTTATTTATAAAGCGGGGCGAAAGCCTTTTTTGATATAAAAACTCTTCGCTATATCACATTACTGTACTGCACATGACTTTAATTACAGAAAAAGTCGTGCAGGATCCGCTGAGAGCTCTCGTCATCTACCTGTCCTATCATGACATTCCATCTCTGCTGGTAGGATGTCAAGAGACTGGAACAGTTAGTTAGGGTCTCCGCACAGTTGCACGCATGCATCTGTACTTGGAAACATGAAGAAGGAATGTCATCTCAGACAGAGCTAGCTGGGATCTGAATCTGATGGTGGACACAATCAAATCAAGCAGCCTTTTAGCCGTTTGCTCCTGGCTTGTTGCTAGCTACCTCATGATTATATTCAGTCTGAATATATATGCGCTTTGCCGTGGCATAATGTCTGCGTCCGCAGTGTACTTGGATTTCTTGAATCGTTTTAATTAATGCCAAGCATATGTTGTACATCCTCCGTCCTGCCCGAAATTATTTTGCTGAATAAGTAACTTACATGATAGTATGATTATATCTATGCTGTTGCCAAGGAAATTAAATGAGCTTCAACAAGGTTATTCTACTATTCCTCGTCGCACAGGAAACCAAGTTATTCTACTAGTTTGTGCTTGACTGTTTGTGCAACATAACATAATGATGGTAACGGTGCAAGTGTCAACTTATCTACTTCTCCATCGGTACAGGCTCAAAGTGTCGATTCTTTTCAACTTGCCAATCGAGACGCGCAGTCTTTGTCCATATCCATTCTTCCCCTTCATGGATAGCAGTTTTACTTGTAGCTTAGCTTAGCTGCTGCTATTAGGGCTATCTTTTCTCTTTTAGGGGAAAGAACATTTTCATTCAAACGCTATATGAGCTACAACCGCAATGAGCAAATACCCAAGCCTCTGCATATATAACAAGACAAGATGCACACATCCAGCAAGTCCAGGGAAAAATCGTTTTGCAGAAAAAGTTAATAGAGAGTTGCTTAGGATGTAGGACATACTCCAACTAGAATCATCACATGATGCTTGATGCTATTAGGGATATCGGCAACTACTTATACGAACAAATATCTGAAGTATCAACTGTATCTACTTGCATGTGCACCTTGATCACCTTGATTAGAAAGGGGCTACCCTGCCAACTCATTCCCTTGTTAGGTTGAATGAAAACTAACTAATAGGAGCAATTACACGATTCCTCCTGTGTGCCGCCGAGCCTCTGTTGTTGCTGTCATGGAGTAATTATGGGATGTGAGGGGGCATATGTCAATGTAGTAGCCATAGCCACATGGGAGGGAGGGAGGGAGGGGGCTGCCGCTGGATGTGGAAGCGATAGTGGTTGCTTCTTCCGTTCTTCCTACATATTGTACTCATCATCAATCTGGCTAGCTGGCGGGACCCTCCCCCCTTCAGAGCATACATATATGCCTGGAATGGCTGGATTGCTGAACTGCACATACAGCGAAATTACCTTCTTTTTTTGGATCTCAATTTTGCAGCAGAATGGTAAAGGAAATTCCACTGTTGGGGCAGTGAAAATAGAGCCAGGTAACTGAGTGAAAACCAATAGAGTAAAACAAAGATTTCAACAAAAATATTAAAATAGAGTAAAACAGCGGCTGCATTCACTTGATAATTCAGAAGCAGAGCAGTACGTGTGAGTCTCTTTGTATCCACCATAACTACCAACCTTAGCTAGGGTCACTCACTCACTAGAGAGGCAGCACAAGAGATTGTGAAGATGCATATTGACCACAAAACTAGGGAAATTGTGCGCCTATGGAAATTGCTCAACATCTTGTGAGCTTAACATGCCATTTTGGTGTGATTTTGACTCGGGACGGGCGTAGGGCCTATGAGCAAGCTAGGCGCAGATATAGTCCTTACGTACTCACGCCATCTTATTATTATGATTGATTCATCCATGCCTGCTTCGCGGGCGGGGCATGGGCAGGGATTGATACTAGCACTGAACTGAACTGAACTGAATTCGATTTTGTGTGTGTGGATCATACCATAAATATCTCCATGCTTGCTTCTTCAATGGATGAGGCATGGGCAGTGGTAGTCACTACTGTACTGAACTGAACAGTGTTGCGTGGACGGTGGATCACATCATGGCATACAGTGACCAGTTCGCGCCCGCCGTCAGAAGCTGAAACTAAGGGTAATTCATGAATGATTGATCCAGGTCATGAACCATCTTCCTCCAATTAACACCTCTCTGTCTGTCTGATTTGATCATTGACAACCTGCAGTGCACTACATCTGATCTGATGATCTGTTTCTTCTGTTGGATGGGGAAATTAACTGTAGTAGGACACATGGATGTGGACCAGCAACAGCAACAACAACAGCAACAGGAAAAGACCGCACGTACCAAGCTATATAATGTCACCAAAAGCAAGCAAGATCCTCCTCCTGATGAGCAGCAACAGTAAATGATTATTTCTTTTATTCCTCTTAGCTATCAGCATCAGCAACAATCATACAACATGTCGTCTCCTGTTCCACCGGTCAGCAACTCGATTCAGATATATATATATATATATGCACGCCAAAATTTGGGCAATAACTGTGTTAATCCCTTGTTGGATCTACTAGGCAAGGGAGAGCAGCAGCGAGCCAGCGATAGATGGGCAGTGCTATGTCTCGCGTCAGGCATCTGACAAACTGGCCGGCTCAGCCTCATTTTTTTTCTTCCTTTTCATGTTTCTTCCGTTTATACTTTCTTTTATACTTGCAAATATTCTAAGTACAAAAAACACATTACACAAAATATTTGAAAAAAAAATGTTAACCAAGCATTTGAACAATGTTAAATGTGCATAAAGAAAATGTTTCTCATGTATACGAAAATGTATACAAAAAAATATACGATATGTGTGAATAAAGTTCTTCATGTATTTAAAATATGGTAATCAAGAATTTGACAAAATAGTAAACAAGTATTCGAAAAATGTTAATTAATCATTTGATTGACCATGCATTAAAAAAATGTCACACTTCTATTTGGCAAAAATGTTAATCAAGCATTTGAAAATGATAAAAAATTTATAAAGAATGTTGACCATGTATTAAAAAAATGTCAAACTTGTATTTGAAAAAATGTGAATCAAGCATTTGGAAATGATAAAATGTCTATAAAAAAAGTTGACCATGCATTCAAAAATGTTATCTTGCATTTGAAAAATGTTCATCAAGCATTTGTAAATGTTAAAAATGTGTATAGAAAATATTGACCATGTATTCAGAAAATATTAAATCTATATTTGGAAAATGTTAAACATGTATAAAGAAAATATTTCTCATGTATACGACAATGTATACAACAAATAGACAATTTGTGGGAAAAAAGTTGACCATCTATTTAGAAAATGTAAGTCAATCTTTTGAAGTAATGTTAAACAAGTATTTAAAAAAATTAATCAAGCATATGAAAAGTGTTAAATGTGTATAAAAAATGTTAACCATGTACTAAAAATGTTAGTCTTGTAATTGGAAAATGTTAATCAAGAATTTTGAAATGTTAAAATGTGTATAAAAAATATTGAGCGTCTATTAAAAATGTTAAAACTGTATTTTAAAAATATTACACGAGTAATACAAAAATGTTCTTGTCGTATACGAAAAAGGTAGAGTGAAAACTAAAACAAACAAAGGAAAACGAAAAAACAATGAAAACTGAAGAAACAAGTGCAAAACGAATGAAAAATAGTGAAAAGCAGATAAAGAAAAAAACAAGAAAAATGTTGAAAACCAAGAGAGAAACAAATGACCGAAGAAAAATGAAAAAAAATAAAAAATAAAAAAACCAAAAAAGAAAATGATAACCTAAGAAAACTAATGCAAAAGAATGAAAATTGTGAAACCCATGAACGAAAGAAAGAAACCCCAGGAAAGAAACAAAGAAAAATAAAAAAAAACAAGAAAGAAACAAAGGAAAATGAAGCAAAAAAAAAAGAAGAAGAAAAAACAATAAGAACAGTGAAAGACACGAAGAAAACTGGTGAAAAATAGAAAATCAAGAAAACCCAATGGAGAAAAAAACAGTAGAGAAAAATAAAGAAAATCAAAAATCAAAAAAAGAAAAAAAGGACCAAAACCACTACGTGAAACAAGGAGTGACAGCGATGCGAACAAATTTGAGTAGTGCGCGAGCGAGGTGACCTAACTGGCCGGCTCTATATGCGAGCGCTTCTGCGAGACGGGAGCGATATCTCGCTTGGCTCTCGCGGCGATAGATCAGAATCGGACCTTGCTCGATTAAATGGGTTGTCTCAAGCGGCACAATTAACCAGAGGCCTTGGTTTTTTCTTCCGGAGTAGCAACCCCTCAGGACAGTTGGGTCAGTACACTACAGGAGTTGGGCTAGGACACTAATGAAGCAGTTGTGACAGCCAGGAATGATCTAAACGCGAATCCAGTGACCGAAATTGCTGGAGGCATGAGACACCAGTGGCATTGACACTCCTTGTTGCCAAGATGTCTGAAGGAGTGAAGCATGCTTCCTAGATCCATGGCTGGCATGGACATTGGTTCAGGAGGTCATTGATCATGTATCTACTTGCGAGGCTTCCAGCTGGGGCACAGTACAAGACGATGATGACATGTTGTAGACTGTAATACTCGGTAGCGATGTCGTCGGCAATCCTAACGCTCAAGCGCCCAAGGGCGAATTAATATAAATAGTTTTATTAAAGTTTAATACTTCTATTACTTTTAAAAATGATCCAGATCTATTATCAAAGGTTACCCGATGTACAAAACACCTCAAACTTTACATAAATTACATCGAGATTCCGGGACCGCCGCACAATCACTATCTTCGCCAAAGCGAGCCGTCGACGTGCCATTGTCATCGCTCGTCTACCGGAGCCAGCTTGACCTTTTCGATGACAGTTGCGAAGTCCTCTTTCGCGTGCCCCTAAGGACCAGCGCCCGGGAGCCGCAGTCTTCGCTGTTGAATCCTTGAATATATTTGAAGCACTGGAGACCAAATCTTGCAACACAACGAGAAACCCTAACCTCACCGTCCCAAGGAGATGAAAAGAATATATGCCAGGGGTCTGTCGATTATTCCAGATGGACGAACTCAAGGAGGATCGGAACCTGGAAGACAAATTTGAAGAAGAAGTGCCGCCATCCGCCCGAGTGCTGCCCCTACGAGGACTAAGAAACCCTAACCTAAACTGGAAACCAGAGTGGAGGCATCGAGATTCGCCTCCCCGCCATCGGTCGCCGGAGCGGTAGGCAGAGGGGAGGTGATTCCACCAACTCACCAGCGAAGCCTGGAGTGGAGAGTTTTCTCTAGCGGCCGAGAGTTAGGGGAGGAAAAGCCAAACACCTCAGTTGGATTGCCCAAGTAGCCACATAACAACGTTGATAAATATTAAGCAGATGAACTACTATTTTGATACATATCAATTATAGTGGTATTTTAATAAGAAGAAATGCGATCACCAACCCACGGGAGTTGCTGGTTGTTGTGGGCAAAGTCTCGTCTGGCTTTTGTCGACACCGACGACGTAGCGCCCATGGATCTCCCCAACCCTTTCCACTCCCGAGTTTCATCTTAGGGTGAAAGCCTAGGGCCCTGTTGCAGATTCAGGAAATGGTGTCACTCTCGAATCAGCTCCCTCCTTGGGGCGTCGTTTTGAAGACTATGCCCCCTCCTCTTTTATACGTGCACATTGTCATGTTTCCCCAACTAGCTTTACGAGTTGTTTCCCTGTGACTCATGTTGCAACGATGATTGCGGCATGAGGCGCTAGACCATGACATGTTCTCCAATCTCCACCGGCTGTCGACTGCTTGGGTTTGTACTCGTGTTTTCTTGATGTGTAGCACTGAAGTCAAAGTCGTGTGTCGAGAGAGGTGGCTCGGTGGCAATGGCCAATGATGCCCTGCGAAAGGGTAGGTTCAATATTTGACAATCTTCGGTGGTCAGCCTGACCCTCATCACCAAAGTCAGAGCTGCCTAGTTCTTGGTGCATTTGGCCGATTGTTTGGCATAGGCTGGCAGGATCACATGCATCATTCACTGTGTGGGCTCTTGGTTGGACTTCTAGGATGAAGTCGGGGTCACTTGCTCGTGGAGATGTGATGATGACGACAGTTACTAGCAACCTCGGTTGAGTTCCTCTCTTCTATGGTGTGTATGGTCTTTATGGGTAGCCTGGTTGGCTGGGATGATTACATAAAAAAAAAGTTGCAAAGGCCACCGTACCTGTCCCATCACGATATTCCATCTGCTGGTAGGATGTTAAATGAGTGAAACAATTTCATGGTGCTGATTAATTTTACGGTCTCCGCACAGTTGCTCTAATGGGTACAAACAAGTCAATTAAGAAAACTTTAGCCTTTTGCTCCAAACTTTTGTCGCCCTTGATTTGTCGTCACACAACGCTTGCATCAGCACTGTACTCGGATTCCCCTAATCGTTCTCGTTCCTGGCACATGTATTTTATGTATTTTTCATAGTTATTATCCTTTTTCTAGACATGCTTCATTTCGCCTGCTATATTTTCTTCTGAATATTGTTTTATGAAATGCTAGTATTGACACATGGCGTCTGAATGAGACATGAGCTATGACCATATATCTATTTATTTGATTTACTTAGGGTCTTGCTTCTGCGTCAGCAAGGTTGGCTCAACATATCATTTCGGGTCTTCTCACACAGGAAACTAACTGGCAATATAGGTTGGCTTAACATATCATTTTCACTTAGAACATGGTTCAGATCCTATCATGACATTCCGTCTCTGCTGGTAGGATGTCAAGAGACTGGAACAGTTTATGCGGTGCTGGTTAGTGCAGTGGGAAAATAAATGCCCGAAGGGGTGTCATCTCAGATTCAAAGTCAGCTGGGATCTGATGGTGGGCAGAATCAGATCAAGGAGCTTTTTAGCCGTTTGCTCCTGGCTTTGCTAGCCCATGATTATATTCAGTCAGAGTATGCCCTTTGCCGTCCTATAATGTCTACGTCAGCAGTGTACTTGGATCTCTCGAATTGTTTTGATCAGTGTCAAGCATGTTGTATTGTCCATAGTTCTTCTGATCTAGACTTCCACTGTCCCTCCCGAAATTATCTTTCTGAATAACATGATACTCTTGCCAAGGAAGCATACTCATGTGCTTGTGCAATTCTGATATTGAGGATGAAAGTGTCAACTTCTCTGCAGTCTCAAAGTGTCAATTCTTCGGCCATCAAGAGCACCTTTACGCTCGCGGCCTTTGTCAATTCTTCCCCTGCATGGGTACCAGTTTTACTTGTAGCTTAACTTCTGCCATTAGGGATAAATTTTCCAGCAAAGAGCATTTTCATCCAAATCTTATGTCGAACTGATACAACCGCAATTAGAGAATGCCGGCCTCTGCATAATAAGATGCACACAGTCAAGGAAAAGTTAAAGAAAAAAATACATCGTTCTATAGAAAAGTTGCCGAGGATGCAGGACATCCTCCGATTACAATATTTACATAATGCTTGCTGCTATTAGAGCAACTCTAGTAGATCCTGTATAAATCGGTACTACCCCTAAAACGATTTTACGGGAACTCGAAGGCCCCGATAGACAGATCCACTATAGTTCGTACTACAAATTTAATAAACTAGTTCGCGCTACCAAATCATCAACACAGCCGGAGCTCATACATAGCTTAAACATAGATCAAACTACAAATTAGATCTAGGGGAGGTCGGCTCAATTCGTCGAGGTCGAGGAAGAACTTCTCCACCGACTTGCGGCAAGCGTGGGCGTAGGCGTGATCTTCCTTCGCGGGGGCGCCTTCTTCTCCAGCCACCACCCCGCGCTCCGCGGCGAGGAGCTCGGCATACACCTCCCGGCACCTCAGGGTGAGCGGCATAAGGGCTCCGCGGAGCTTGTTGAAGCCAGCCCACGCGCCACGCCTGCCGCTGCGGGAGAGGCGGTCGCGCTCGCACGCCTGCTTTGACCGCCATGGCGCGACGTCAGCCAGCTGGAGCTGCCGGCCTCCGCGTCGTGGCGGATGAGCTTGCGCGGCATGGTCCGCCACGGCCACCACGCCCGCGAGCACCACCGGCCATGGATCCGCGAGAAAGGAAAATAGATGTGTGGCTAATTGCTAGCCAGAGAAAGGAAAGGAGACGGCGGAGGGGGCGGATTGCAATGGAGCTTATCCGGTATGCGAACCCTAACAACGTGTTTGACAATATTTGGGAAGAGGAATGGGAGTTTAGAATAGAGAGTTGTATTGAGATTAGACATGGGATGGGTCGTTTTATTCCCAATCCTCTGTTTGGCGCATTATAGAAATTATGTGTGAGAATTAAAAACAAATTGTATTCCCTTGTTTGGTTCGTGGGAATTGACAAGGGGCTAGACAATGGAAGTTAAAAAGTTATGATGAACGGTCAAGATTGACTCGCTAAAACAATTCCCTCCCAACTCCCACCCCCTCCCCTGTTAATAAAACGGTGGGAGTTGGAGTCTCAACTCCCATGACTGTTCCTTTATGAATTCCTAATCCCTCCAACCAAACAATAGATTTAAAGTCTCATATCCCTTTAATTCCTATTCCCTATCTTTAATTACCCCCAACCAAACACGCCGTAAATGGCCCGACCCTGTACATATAGCGGCGCACTGGCGGACTAGTAGGCCCCTGTATAATTTTACGGACCGGTGGACTTTTAGCGGACATGTTCGGGCCGTAAAAATACTAAAACTGTAAAACCGCCGGAGTTATACGGGCTGGCGAGGATATAGCGGATCTGCTAAGTTGCTCTTAGCTATATCGGTTATGAATATCTGGAGCATCAAGTGTATATGCATGTGCACCTTGACGCTTGATTAGAAAGGGGCTGCACTGCCTACTCATTCCCCTGTTAGGTTAGGTTGAATGAAAACTAACTAACAGGAGCAAGCACACGATCTGCCCTGTGTGTCGATGGATATACTCTATTGTAGTGCCTCTGTTGTTGCTGTCATGGAGTAATTACGGGATGTGAGAGAGGGCATTGATGAGCTGCTAATCATCAAAACGGTTCAGTTTTTAGTTCAGTTTAGATCTGACTAACGCTTTGCTCATATCCTAGTTTAGTTTATGTGGTACCACCACAGAGGTGTTGTTCGCCGGATCATATTAGAGCTTCTACGGCCGGACTTCCCAAATTGACCGGCGGATACAGAACCACTGACCGGACAGGAGAGAGAATGAAAAAGTTGACCCAATCGGACCCCTCAAAGCCTCCTTAAATGTCTGGTTTGTCTTGCACTCCTCATTGCCCCTATATATGAGATGTGTTCGGGCGTGTCCGGTCAGTGATCCTACGTCCGCCACATAGTATTTAGCCCACCACAGAGCATTTTCTTTCTCTCTCTCTTTCGTTCTTCATCAATCACATGCAAATGACCAGACATATATAAATAAAAATGTGGGAGACATGACTACGTGAATGAACAAATAAAAAGTCAAAACGGATACGCCCGAATACTGATTGGACACGTCCATGGATGTTTAAGAGGCCGAATTTTCCCAGTCCGGTACTGCACATGATTTGGGAGCGCTTCTGTCTACTTGTTTCTATCATGACCATTATGCTAGTAGGCTGTCAAATGACTGCAACAGTTATGCGATGCTGGTCAGAGTCTCAGTTGAATGTATATGTGGAAAAACCCGAAGCAATGTCATCTCAGACTTAGCCAGAATCAAATCAGGGAACCTTTTTTAGTCTCTTGCTCTTGACTTGTTGCTCATGATTATTTCGGTCTAAATATGCCCTTTGTCTTCTCATAACGTTTACGTCAGCACTACTGTACTTGGATTTTCCAAACCGGTTCTCTCTCTCTCTCTCCAAAGCACAGTACGCAGACACACTCGCAAAAACACTCGTACGCACATTTAACCCTGTAGACAGACGCACGCCCTATCTATATACCTATTAGAGGATCAGCCACCAAATCTTGAAATTGACAAAGTCGCTACGCAGACCTCAATAGTTTACACACTAGGAAATCATATCATTGAAAAAATAGTGTCGGAAGAATAGACGTAGAAACATGCGACCACCCATGCCAAGTCGATGGGTGACCTTTGCCGTGTGAGCTCCACCTCTCGTTGCTCCTACGGCAGGAAGGCGCCGCGGGCATCCTCGTCACATATGGAGAGCTCAAGTGCCTTGCCAACTGACGCTGCTCATCTATCTCCTCGAGAGATTCAGTCCGAGTCAACAAAGACAGGAACGAGGACGCCAAGAGATCCCGAGCCTCGGGCACCGTGTGAGAAGGAAGATGACCCGTCGACGCGGGTCCCAAGGCTCCGATGCCTTGGGAAGAGGAGGAGGACCCGCCGGCACATGCGACATCACGTTATCTTCAGCGAGTATGGCGTGGCACGGTGGCATGGTCGAAGGAGGGGAGTGGCTACGATGGCGCTAAATCTGGGGAGATGGCCAAAAATACAGGCGACGCTAGATTATATTTGTGTATTATAAATAATATATTTACAAATAAAATAACTTAGTTTTAAAAATATTCATGTAATTAAAATAATACTTACAAATTTGAAAAATGTCAAATAGTTATTAATACACGTAACTAAAATACTTACGGAATTCAAAATAATACAAAAACATGTTAACTAATACAAATAATTATTTGATTACATGGAATTAAAATAATAATTATCAATTTAGAAACAAATATGGAGTTTTAAAAAGTATTGATGTGTTTTAATAAAGTTTGTGTGTTTGCCAAAAGATATAGCTTTGATAAAATTAAATAAAAAATGTGTATGCAAAAATAATTAGGAGCATATACTCTGCCCAAGAGTATATATCCTCAAATGAACACTTTCTAAATGTATACGTACATTTTTGTAATTCATAAATATTATTTTAGTTACATGAATGATTTTTAAAATAAATGTTTTGAAATTAAAATATTTTTTGTAACCATATAGTTTGTAACACAAGAACATTCTAAATTTATATTTATTATTATGAAATAATTTATAATTTAAAGTGAATAAATATTTAAAAGTGAGTTCCTTGTTACTATGACTATACTTTGCTTATTTTATTACTATGCCTATAATTTACATGTTTTTATTACCATGACTATAAAAGTAATACATGTATTTTTATGTACTTTAAAATTCAAAAGTGTTTTAATTACATGTATTAATAAGTATTTTAGATATTTATAATTCACAAGTACTACTTTATTTACATGGATATTTTTCAAATGTATTTATTTATTTGTTGGGACATTTTTATGACACATAAATATTATAAATATACCTTGTATTTCTATGATGATAATTTACATTTTTCTATTTTCTAAAAGAAGAAAAAACTAACAAGTAGAATATGGGCTGCACAGAATGCAACCCATTTAAACACCACCAGCGTGTTTCCTTCATGGTACATGGCTTGTCTAACCTTTCTATAGATTTTTTTTTAGTAACAAACTTCGTCAGGTGTATTGGTGGTGGGAGTTTCGCTGGTTTCAAACAACCGCCACCCCCCGGGCTGCCATTTTTCACGCCAATGTGTTCTCTGTGATGTTACTAAAAAAAGTGTTCTCTGTATGTTTAAAAAAAAAGTGTTCTCCGTGACGTACATTGATAGGTGGGACCCCGTGATATTAGAGACACATATTTGTGCATGTGTGTACGCCAACGAAAATGCGATGCCACGTACAGACAGAAAATGCAACATATTGCACGTACGGAGTATTTAGCAATTGCAAGTACCAAACTGAACATCCATGACAAATACCAGTATCGATGGTGCAATTACCTCTTCTTCTTTTTATGATATTTGTTTTTTTTTCTGCGGGCCTTTTTATGATATTTGTTGTTGTTGAAGGAAACACTTCTTTTTGTGATGGCTAGCTAGAACGTTCCCTTCGACTATGAAGACGTTTATGGCGACTTCATCAATCCCAAGATTATGTGCCGGCCAGCTCAATCTCTTAAAGATGCTCATAGAGATAGGATGTGCGTGCAAATGTTCATCAGTGTGAGTGCATGAACGGCTTCATCTATACTGTGTTTGAAAAAAAATATAATGTGGTGCTCTCGCCGCCGACGTCGAGCTATCTTGCACTTGTTGGGAAGTGAATCCGCCCAACCTGCAGATGAAGTGACATGCGCACGTGGACCGACTAGATCGATCACTGGATGGCATGTGGACTCTAGATCCAGAATTAATTAAGCCATTCTTCTCTTGCATATATATACAGTGTTATAGACAGATAGTGCCACATATAGATTTGACGTTTCTTCAGCCTGCCGTCGTTAGCCGCGTGCGGCCATCGATCACATGGCCTGATGCCGATCTATATTTATTTATTTATTATTAGATAAGGAATGTGAAATTTCCTAGCCATGCACGCATCAGTCCTCTGTCAAAGTTTGATGATCTTCTTCAACTTAATCCTACCACCAGCGATTGCAACAAAGCCCAAGTGGTAAGCACGAGGAGTGCGACGGCTAGTACTGGTCTCGCTAGCTAGCTTGGTCCAGTCCACCTACAATTGGGATCTAGTCGTATACCACATTGAATTGGATATTGGCTTCACACACTTGTCAAGTGGCATCTTGTCTATGGCCCCCCGGCCGCGACCTCCTCCTAGGATGAGGGCAACAAGGGAGGCTTCCGCCCCCTCTTGCGCTGCCAGACAAAGCTTGAGGGGGGTGGCGGCGGCGCTTCCTTCCCCTCACAGCAGCCTTCCTTTCTCATTTTTGAAGCTCGCGGTCGACTGGATCCCAGTATTCGTCGCCTGCTAGTGGTGTGCCAGCCGCCATGTTCTAGTTCGCCGGCCACTGCCTCGCGCCACCCTCTACACAAATCATGGGTCATTAACTATTCTTGAATGCCCTCCTGATTGACAGTCATGTCGACCAGTTTATAGTGCGGCTGGTGGCCAGTTGTCCATGATCTCATCTTCAGTAGAGCAGAGCATATGCTGGCAGCAGTAGTAGCAGTTATTTTGCTTGTTTTCTTTCTGCACGTCTTGAGAGCCCTGCGTGCGCGTCTGTCAGGCAGCATATGTAGTAGCACAGGGTACAGCACTTCAGTGCACGTCCATCATAGGGTACAGCATTTGCAGCACAGAGGAGTTGAGTTGCTCTTCAAAGTTATTAAGATCGCAGGACAATGCACGTTTCCTGTAAAAGCTTCCCTTTTGTCTTTCCTCAACTCACAACATCTACCCTTTTACAACAAAAAAGTTCAATATCCTACATGTTATATTCTTCTGATATACTTGTCCGCATGCCAGACACATGTGGCGGCTGAACATCGGCCACATGAATGCCACGCGGACAATATTATACTATGTATTATCCTTAAAATGTACCTTCTTCGTTTAAACGAAAAAAAAGTCATATGTGTTAGTTCGAAACTGAGTGATACGTATTCCGCAAAAAAAAAACCATGTTATCTAAATTGTAATAAAGTGCAGGATAAAGAAGTCATTTCGGAGTTAGAGATTAATGTGAGCTCAAGGTGTTTGTTACAAACTCCTAGCAATTTGTACTTCAGTTAATATATAATACTCTATCCTCGATAAAAATCCTTAATTTTGTTATGAATTATTGTCATGCATTATTTTTGCTTATTGGAAAATTCAATTTACATTATTGTAATCCATTATGAAAAATATCATTAAAGAAAATTAATATTAAAGTATGGTATAAATTAAAATAGTTAAAGACTCTAAGCATTACATGATATTTTGGATTATAAATTTGCATATCAATAATAAGATAGTTACTATAAAATGATTGATATATGACCTTTTCAGGTATTTGATAAAACCTGTACTGAAAAATTATGTTATTTTGCAACATAGGGTAAATTGTGGAACGAACTGTTGGGGATCGTAGCATAAATTAAAATTTTCTACGCATCACCAAGATCAATCTATGGAGTTTACTAGCAACGAGAGGGGAGGAGTGCATCTACATACCCTTGTAGATCGCGAGCGGAAGCGTTCAAGAGAACGGGGTTGATGGAGTCGTACTCGTCGTGATCCAAATCACCGATGATCCAAGCGCCGAACGGACGGCACCTCCGCGTTCAACACACGTACGGAGCGGTGACGTCTCCCACGCCTCGATCCAGCAAGGAGGAGGGAGAGGTTGAGGAAGAAGGCTCCAACAGCAGCACGACGGCGTGGTGGTGGTGGAGTGACAGTACTCCGGCAGGGCTTCGCCAAGCACACGCGGAGGAGGAGAGGTGTTGGGGAGGGGAGGGGCTGCGCCTTGGATGTGGTGCTGCAGCCCTCCCCTCACCCCTCTATTTATAGGGAGAAGGGGGAAGGGGGCCGGCCCCTCTAGATGAGATCTAGAGGGGGGGCAGCGGCCAAGGGGGAGGGAGCTTGCCCCCCAAGCAAGGGGGGCGCCCCCCTTTAGGGTTCCCCCCAAACCCTAGGCGCATGGGCCCTAGGGGGGGTTGGCGCCCAGCCCACTTAGGGCTGGTTCCCTTCCACCTACAGCCCATAAGGCCCTCCGGGGCAGGTGGACCCTCCCGGTGGACCCCCGGAACCCCTTCGGTGGTCCCGGTACAATACCGGTATACCCCCGAATATTTCCGGTGACCGTATGATGACTTCCCATATATAAATCTTCACCTCCGGACCATTCCGGAACTCCTCGTGACGTCTGGGATCTCATCCGGGACTCCGAACAACATTCGGTAATCACATACAAACCTTCCTTATAACCCTAGCGTCATCGAACCTTAAGTGTGTAGACCCTACGGGTCCGGGAATCATGCAGACATGACCGAGACACCTCTCTAGCCAATAACCAACAGCGGGATCTGGATACCCATGTTGGCTCCCACATGTTCCACGATGATCTCATCGGATGAACCACGATGTCGAGGATTCAAGCAATCCCGTATACAATTCCCTTTATCAATCGATTCGTTACTTGCCCGAGATTCGATCGTCGATATCCCAATACCTCGTTCAATCTCGTTACCGGCAAGTCACTTTACTCGTTCCGTAATGCATGATCCCATGACTACCTACTTAGTCACATTGAGCTCATTATGATGATGCAATACCGAGTGGGCCCAGAGATACCTCTCCGTCATACGGAGTGACAAATCCCAGTCTCGATCCGTGCCAACCCAACAGACACTTTCGGAGATACCTGTAGTGCACCTTTATAGCCACCCAGTTACGTTGTGACGTTTGGTACACCCAAAGCATTCCTACGGTATCCGGGAGTTGCACGATCTCATGGTCTAAGGAAATGATACTTGACATTAGAAAAGCTTCAGCAAACGAACTACACGATCTAGTGCTATGCTTAGGATTGGGTCTTGTCCATCACATCATTCTCCTAATGATGTGATCCCGTTATCAATGACATCCAATGTCCATGGTCAGGAAACTGTAACCATCTATTGATCAACGAGCTAGTCAACTAGAGGCTCACTAGGGACATGTTATGGTCTATGTGTTCACACATGTATTACGATTTCCGGATAACACAATTATAGCATGAACAATAGACAATTATCATGAACAAGGAAATATAATAATAACCATTTTATTATTGCCTCTAGGGCATATTTCCAACAGTCTCCCACTTGCACTAGAGTCAATAATCTAGTTACATTGTGATGAATCGTACACCCATAGAGTTCTGGTGTTGATCATGTTTCGCCCGTGGAAGAGGTTTAGTCAATGGATCTGCGACATTCAAATCCGTATGTACTTTACAAATATCTATGTCTCCATTTTGAACATTTTCACGAATGGAGTTGAAGCGACGCTTGATGTGCCTGGTCTTCTTGTGAAACCTGGGCTCCTTGGCAAGGGCAATAGCTCCAGTGTTGTCACAGAAGAGAGTCATCGGCCCCGATGCATTGGGAATAACTCCTAGGTCGGCAATGAACTCCTTCATCCAGATTGCTTCATGTGCTGCCTCCGAGGCTGCCATGTACTCTGCTTCACATGTAGATCCCGCCACGACGCTTTGCTTGCAACTGCACCAGCTGCCTCACCATTCAAAATATACATGTATCCGGTTTGTGACTTAGAGTCATCCAGATCTGTGTCGAAGCTAGCATCGACGTAACCCTTTACGACGAGCTCTTCGTCACCTCCATACACGAGAAACATATCCTTAGTCCTTTTCAGGTACTTCAGGATGTTCTTGACCGCTGTCTAGTGTTCCATGCCGGGATTACTTTGGTACCTTCCTACCAAACTTACGGCAAGGTTTACATCAGGTCTGGTACACAACATGGCATACATAATAGACCCTATGGCCGAGGCATAGGGGACAACACTCATCTTTTCTCTATCTTCTGCCGTGGTCGGGCATTGAGCCGTGCTCAATCTCACACCTTGCAATACAGGCAAGAACCCCTTCTTGGACTGATCCATATTGAACTTCTTCAATATCTTGTCAAGGTATGTGCTTTGTGAAAGACCTATGAGGCGTCTCGATCTATCTCTATAGATCTTGATGCCTAATATGTAAGCAGCTTCTCCAAGGTCCTTCATTGAAAAACACTTATTCAAGTAGGCCTTTATACTTTCCAAGAATTCTATATCATTTCCCATTAATAGTATGTCATCCACATATAATATGAGAAATGCTACAGAGCTCCCACTCACTTTCTTGTAAACACAGGCTTCTCCATAAGTCTGTGTAAACCCAAACGCTTTGATCATCTCATCAAAGCGAATGTTCCAACTCCGAGATGCCTGCACCAGCCCATAGATTGAGCGCTGGAGCTTTCAGCATTCTTAGGATCGACAAAACCTTCGGGCTGCATCATATACAATTCTTCCTTAAGGAAGCCGTTAAGGAATGCCGTTTTGACGTCCATTTGCCATATTTCATAATCGTAGAATGCGGCAATTGCTAACATGATTCGGACGGACATCAGCTTCGCTACGGGTGAGAAGGTCTCATCGTAGTCAACTCCTTGAACTTGTCGATAACCCTTAGCGACAAGTCGAGCTTTATAGATGGTAACATTTCCATCCGCGTCCGTCTTCTTCTTAAAGATCCATTTATTTTCTATCGCTCGCCGATCATCGGGCAAGTCTATCAAAGTCCATACTTTGTTTTCATACATGGATCCTATCTCGGATTGCATGGCTTCAAGCTATTTGTTGGAATCTGGGCCCGCCATTGCTTCTTCATAGTTCGAAGGTTCACCGTTGTCCAACAACATGATTTCCAGGACAGGGTTGCCGTACCACTCTGGTGCGGAACGTGTCCTTGTGGACCTACGAAATTCAGTGGTAACTTGATCATGATCGTCATCATTAACTTCCTCTCTAGTCGGTGCAGGCACCACAGAAACATTTTCTTGTGCTGCGCTACTTTCTGGTTCGAGAGGGGTCATCTCATCAAGTTCCACTTTCCTCCCACTTACTTCTTTCGAGAGAAACTCTTTCTCCAGAATGGACCCGTTCTTAGCAACGAAGATCTTGCCTTCGGACCTGAGGTAGAAGGTATACCCAATGGTTTCCTTAGGGTATCCTATGAAGACGCATTATTTCGACTTCGGTTCGAGCTTTTCAGGTTGAAGTTTCTTGACATAAGCATCGCATCCCCAAACTTTAAGAAACGACAGCTTAGGTTTCTTTCCAAACCATAATTCATACGGTGTCGTCTCAACGGATTTCGACGGAGCCCTATTTAAAGTGAATGCAGCAGTCTCTAAAGCATAACCCCAGAATGATATCGGTAGATCGGTAAGAGACATCATAGATCGCACCATATCCAATAGAGTGCGATCACGACGTTCGGACACACCATTACGCTGAGGTGTTCCAGGCGGCGTGAGTTGTGAAACAATTCCACATTTCCTTAAGTGTGTGCCAAATTCGTGACTCAAATATTCCCCTCCACGATCTGATCGTAAGAACTTTATTTTCCTGTCACGTTGATTCTCAACCTCACTCTGAAATTCCTTGAACTTCTCAAAGTTCTCAGACTTGTGTTTCATTAAGTAGACATACCCATATCTACTCAAGTCATCAGTGAGGGTGAGAACATAACGATAGCCACCGCGAGCCTCAACGCTCATTGGACCGCACACATCAGTATGTATGATTTCCAATAAGTTGGTTGCTCGCTCCATTATTCCGGAGAACGGAGTCTTAGTCATTTTTCCTAGGAGGCATGGTTCGCACGTGTCAAATGATTCATAATCAAGAGACTCCAAAAGTCCATCTGTAGGAGTTTCTTCATGCGTTTGATACCAATGTGACCAAGGCAGCAGTGCCACAAGTATGTGGGACTATCATTATCAACCTTACATTTCTTGGCATTCACACTATGAATATGTGTAACATCACGTTCGAGATTCATCAAGAATAAACCATTGACCAGCGGGGCATGACCATAAAACATATCTCTCATATAAATAGAACAACCATTATTCTCGGATTTAAATGAGTAGCCATCTCGCATTAAACGAGATCCAGATACAATGTTCATGCTCAAAGCTGGCACTAAATAACAATTATTGAGGTTTAAAACTAATCCCGTAGGTAAATGTAGAGGTAGCGTGCCGACGGCGATCACATCGACCTTGGAACCATTCCCGACGCGCATCGTCACCTCGTCCTTCGCCAGTCTCCGCTTATTCCGCAGCTCCTGCTTTGAGTTACAAATATGAGCAACCGCACCGGTATCAAATACCAGGAGCTACTACGAGCGCTGGTTAGGTACACATCAATAACATGTATATCACATATACCTTTGGTATTGCCGGCCTTCTTATCCACTAAGTACTTGGGGCAGTTCCGCTTCCAGTGACCGTTTCCCTTGCAATAAAAGCACTCAGTCTCAGGCTTGGGTCCATTCTTTGTCTTCTTCCCGGCAGCTTGCTTACCGGGCGCGGCAACTCCCTTGCCGTCTTTCTTGAAGTTCTTCTTACCCTTGCCTTTCTTGAACTTAGTGGTCTTATTCACTATCAACACTTGATGTTCCTTTTTGATCTCCACCTCCGCTGATTTCAGCATTGAATATACCTCAGGAATGGTCTTTTCCATCCCCTGCATATTGAAGTTCATCACAAAGCTCTTGTAGCTAGGTGGGAGCGACTGAAGGATTCTGTCAACGACCGCGTCATCCGGGAGATTAACTCCCAGCTGAGACAAGCGGTTGTGCAACCCAGACATTTTGAGTATGTGTTCGCTGACGGAACTATTCTCCTCCATCTTACAACTGTAGAACTTGTCGGAGACTTCATATCTCTCGACCCGGCATGAGCTTGGAAAACCATTTTCAGCTCTTGGAACATCTCATATGCTCCGTGCTGCTCGAAACGTTTTTGGAGCCCCGGTTCTAAGCTGTAAAGCATGCCGCACTGAACCAGGGAGTAATCATCAACACGTGTTTGCCAGGCGTTCATAACGTCTTGGTTTGCTGGGACGGTTGCTTCACCTAGCGGTGCTTCAAGGACATATGCTTTCTTGGCAGCTATGAGGATGATCCTCAAGTTCCGGACCCAGTCCGTATAGTTGCTACCATCGTCTTTCAGCTTGGTTTTCTCTAGGAACGCGTTGAAGTTGAGGTTGACATTAGCGTGGGCCATTTGATCTACAAGACATATTGTAAAGATTTTAGACTAAGTTCATGATAATTAATTTCATCTAATCAAATTATTAATGAACTCCCACTCAGACAGACATCCCTCTAGTCATCTAAGTGATACATGATCCGAGTCAACTAGGTCGTGTCCGATCATCACGTGAGACGGACTAGTCATCATCGGTGAACATCTTCATGTTGATCGTATCTGCTATACGACTCATGTTCGACCTTTCGGTTTGTTGTGTTCCGAGGCCATGTCTGTACATGCTAGGCTCGTCAAGTCAACCTAAGTGTATTGCGTGTGTAAATCTGGCTTACACCCGTTGTATGCGAACGTTAGAACCTATCACACCCGATCATCACGTGGTGCTTCGGAACAACGAACCTTCGCAACGGTGCACAGTTAGGGGGAACACTTTCTTGAAATTTATGCTACCGTCGTTCTAAGCAAATAAGATGTAAAACATGATAAACATCACATGCAATCAAATAGTGACATGATATGGCCAATATCATTTTGCTCCTTTTGATCTCCATCTTCGGGGCGCCATGTTCATCGTCGTCACCGGCATGACACCATGATCTCCATCATCGTGTCTTCATGAAGTTGTCTCGCCAACTATTACTTCTACTACTATGGCTAACGGTTAGCAATAAAGTAAAGTAATTACATGACGTTTCAGTTGACACGCAGGTCATAAATAAATTAAGACAACTCATATGGCTCCTGCTGGTTGTCATACTCATCGACATGCAAGTCGTGATTCCTATTACAAGAACATGATCAATCTCATACATCACATATATCATTCATCACATCCATCTGGCCATATCACATCACATGACACTTGCTGCAAAAACAAGTTACACGTCCTCTAATTGTTGTTGCAATTTTTACGTGGCTGCTATAGGTTTCTAGCAAGAACGTTTCTTACCTACGCCAAAACCACAACGTGATATGCCAATTACTATTTACCCTTCATAAGGAACCTTTTCATCGAATCCGATCCGACTAAAGTGGGAGAGACAGACACCCGCTAGCCACCTTATGCAACTAGTGCATGTCAGTTGGTGGAACCTGTCTCACGTAAGCGTACGTGTAAGGTCGGTCCGGGCCGCTTCATCCCACGATGGCGCCGAATCAAGATAAGACTAGTAATGATAAGTAAATTGACAAAATCGACGCCCATAACAACTTGTGTTCTACTCGTGCATAGAAACTACGCATAGACCTAGCTCATGATGCCACTGTTGGGGATCGTAGCAGAAATTAAAATTTTCTACGCATCACCAAGATCAATCTATGGAGTTTACTAGCAACGAGAGGGGAGGAGTGCATCTACATACCCTTGTAGATCGCGAGCGGAAGCGTTCAAGAGAACGGGGTTGATGGAGTCATACTCGTCGTGATCCAAATCACCGATGATCCAAGCGCCGAACGGACGACACCTCCGCATTCAACACACGTACGGAGCGGTGACGTCTCGCACGCCTCGATCCAGCAAGGAGGAGGGAGAGGTTGAGGAAGAAGGCTCCAACAACAGCACGACGGCGTGGTGGTGGTGGAGTGACAGTACTCCTGCAGGGCTTCGCCAAGCACACGCGGAGGAGGAGAGGTGTTGGGGAGGGGAGGGGCTGCGCCTTGGATGTGGTGCTGCAGCCCTCCCCTCACCCCTCTATTTATAGGGAGAAGGGGGAAGGGGGCCGGCCCCTCTAGATGAGATCTAGAGGGGGGGCGGCGGCCAAGGGGGAGGGAGCTTGCCCCCCAAGCAAGGGGGGCGCCCCCCTTTAGGGTTCCCCCCAAACCCTAGGCGCATGGGCCCTAGGGGGGTTGGCGCCCAGCCCACTTAGGGCTGGTTCCCTTCCACCTACAGCCCATAAGGCCCTCCGGGGCAGGTGGACCCTCCCGGTGGACCCCCGGAACCCCTCCGGTGGTCCCGGTACAATACCGGTATACCCCCGAATATTTCCGGTGACCGTATGATGACTTCCCATATATAAATCTTCACCTCCGGACCATTCCGGAACTCCTCGTGACGTCCGGGATCTCATCCGGGACTCCGAACAACATTCGGTAATCACATACAAACCTTCCTTATAACCCTAGCGTCATCGAACCTTAAATGTGTAGACCCTACGGGTTCGGGAATCATGCAGACATGACCGAGACACCTCTCTAGCCAATAACCAACAGCGGGATCTGGATACCCATGTTGGCTCCCACATGTTCCACGATGATCTCATCGGATGAACCACGATGTCGAGGATTCAAGCAATCCCGTATACAATTCCCTTTATCAATCGGTACGTTACTTGCCCGAGATTCGATCGTCGGTATCCCAATACCTCGTTCAATCTCGTTACCGGCAAGTCACTTTACTCGTTCCGTAATGCATGGTCCCGTGACTAACTACTTAGTCACATTGAGCTCATTATGATGATGCAATACCGAGTGGGCCCAGAGATACCTCTCCGTCATACGGAGTGACAAATCCCAGTCTCGATCCGTGCCAACCCAACAGACACTTTCGGAGATACCTGTAGTGCACCTTTATAGCCACCCAGTTACGTTGTGACCTTTGGTACACCCAAAGCATTCCTACGGTATCCGGGAGTTGCACGATCTCATGGTCTAAGGAAATGATACTTGACATTAGAAAAGCTTCAGCAAACGAACTACACGATCTAGTGCTATGCTTAGGATTGGGTCTTGTCCATCACATCATTCTCCTAATGATGTGATCCCGTTATCAATGACATCCAATGTCCATGGTCAGGAAACCGTAACCATCTATTGATCAACGAGCTAGTCAACTAGAGGCTCACTAGGGACATGGTATGGTCTATGTGTTCACACATGTATTACGATTTCCGGATAACACAATTATAGCATGAACAATAGACAATTATCATGAACAAGGAAATATAATAATAACCATTTTATTATTGCCTCTAGGGCATATTTCCAACACGAACTTGCGTACTTGAGAAAATGGAACCTCCTTCTCTGTTAACGTTATACTTTTATGTTTGTAATACCTTGGTTTGAAGAAAGTCACTTAAATAGATAGATAATTCCTTGATTCCTTATTCTCACCCTTTTTACATGTATGTATGCATTTAGCAGCTTTGGAAGGTCCACCTTTGGACTCTGCATGTAAATTAATTTGCAAGTGCTCTATAATAATCATAATAATTTGCATCGTGGGAGGACATGGGGTGCAAGTGGGTGAAAAGGCAGTGCAAGGAACCATGGCTAAGCTATCTAGAAAACCAGTTTGAGTTGATGATGAGCTACAAAAAGTGGAGAAGACAATACTTAATCTTGATGATTGGTAACTCATTTGATCATCTACTAATAAAGGGGAAGAAAAGTAAAGTAAAGCTTGACGGTTTGAGTTGATGGTTGAGGTGCAGAAAAGGCACGTAGAATCTTCATCATTGCCCATTACAAAACAAAGCTAGCCAATTAGGGAAGTTGCGGAAAGCATAATCAAATTAAAAAATGAAATGATTTATTTTGCAAATTAGTTTTCCTCAATAAAAGAAATACTCAGTAGCTAGCGACCCGCCAGATTACAGAGTAGCAACCAAATGAAGTTCATAACTAACAGAAATAATATCCCCATGTCGTACAAAGGGACCAATAGGAACATGAAAAATAACTCAAAAGCATATTTTTCTAAGAAATACGGCCAACCAAAATCCATCTCAGATAACCAAGCATAGATCACTATTCATGCATAGTTCTTGGTGTATCCACTAATATGTTTTAAAGCATCATATAACTAAGCAAAAAATCAGCAACCTTAATATATGTTTGTGGCATCACTAAAGAAGTTTTGAAGCACCATCGAACAAACTAATGAACATATCTCCTAATAATACTTCTATGCTACACAAAACAATCACTTTCTAGCTGAAACTAACTAGATCTTGTTAGACAAAACCGAATATAACTTCATGATGCACAAGAAAATCAATTCAGAAAATTCAACTTATGAGTTAGAAAACTCCCAGTTACTTATTTCTCGGTACGGGAAATTATTCAGAGTGAGGATTGCTTTCATAACCTTCTCAATACTTAGCCAATTCAGTATATGAAAGGAAAATGCAATAAACAGAGAATATGCAAGACCTTGAATCAGAATAGCTCATATGGTTCCGCATCTCCTCGAGGATAGATATTCCCATACGTTGGAACAATAAATAACTTAACACCCCATCTTTACCATCAGCTCTAGCTTATAGCAACCCAAGGAGTAAATTATCCCACCGGGGAGAAACACCGAACACTTGCTACGTGTTGCTTGAGCCGATCTCGACGTGTAACCATTGGGAGAAAAAAATTCTTTCCGGACAGAAAGGCCCCACTAGGCGGACAACCTAGTCAAAATCGCGAGCGAAATCAACAATTGGACACCTCAATTAACTATGAGAGATTCAAACTTTGTGAGCTTTGTGAATTTTAAATGTTCTTATTGAATTAATGCCCTTCTGATATTTAGTTTGCCAGGGGTTGGTTAAAAAAAGTCCTGAATGACCATTTGTCCATGATCTCATCAATCTTGAGCAGAGTAGAGTATATGCTAGAAGTTAATTTATTTGTGTACTTCATTGCACTTGGATCATAGGATCCAACAATACAAAGCTAGCTCTTCATCTCTCTAGATGCACATCACACGTGACACAGTACATTTGCCGCGCAGAGGAGTTGCTACATTACTTCTTTCTATTCGAACAATTAAAATCACATGATGATGTACTTGTTTAAAGAGTGAATGAGATTTTTTTTCCTTTTCTTCAAAAAAGACCTTCATCTCTTACAAAGTTTCACAAAAAGTACAAAGCATACAAAACAAAACAAAATATACATTGAGATTTATGGACCACCGAACGATCGCCACCGCTGACAGAATGAGCCGCCGACACACTGCTGCATATGCTTCCTTATAGGAGACCACTTGACCTTGTCAATGAAAAATGGAAAGTTTTCGTACACGTTCCCCTAAGGACCAGCACCCCAGAGTTGATGTTGTCATCATTGAACCTTGAATCGATCTGAAGAACCCGGTGCATGATCTCGACATCGTGCACACATGGTGCGAAATCCTAACCTCAGCGCCCTAAGGAGGCGTCAGGAATCTATGCCGAAGTTCCATTCCCGACGGAAAAACTCAAGGACGATCGGAGCGTGAAAAACCAACTTGATGATGATTTGAGGCCATCCACCCGAGCACCGCTTGTGCGAGGTACAAAATCCTATCTTATTTACTAACCGGAGTTGAGGCACTGGGACTCTCCTCCGCGCCATCAGCTGCCGGAGTGGCAGGCAGAGAGGATCCCACTACATTTTATTTTCAAGTCATAACTTTTACACTATTTATGAAAGGAAAATGCAAGTTGTCCAATCCAAGGAGTACATTCTACATTTCACTCCATTCAAAATTGAATCCACATCCTAACATAGTCACCCAGCATGCCAGAGCAATGTGGCGGATCAACACCGTTTACACGAGTGCCATGGCACAAACTATTACAGTTACATAAAAATCACGTCTTTTTACGTGAATGATAAAATCATATCCTTACCATGCATAACTGAGTGATAATTATTCCACAGAAAATGGGAAATTTTTGTTATCTAAATTATACTGAAAGTGCATGATTATATAAAGAAATTATTTTAGAGTTAGAGACTAAATCAAGCCCAACGAACTTTTAAAAACTCCTAGCAATTTGTAAGGTGCGCTTGGCCTTTTCTCATTCTCAACGCACAACTTTGACGGTTTGACTATAATTTTCACTTATATTAGCTCTACAAAACTAGTACAAAAACATGTGTGATAACCGTTTTTGCAGTAAAATAACGGTGACACTATTCATACATGTATATTGTGGTATACCTTAGTAGTCAAAGTCATGCATGCATCAAAACTATGCAAAGTTAAGCGCACCATATGTTTGGGAAAGAGGGAGTACTTAAGTAAATATGATACTCTATCCTCGATAAAATTCTTATAATTATATTATACATCATATGTCAAACATTAATTTTATCAATTTCAGAACTCAATTTATATTAAACTATTGTTTTAATTCAGAAAGTACATCAATCAATGTCGGAATTGGAATTCAACATAGTTATGATAATAATAACATTAATAAAAATATGTTAAATTCAAAGTAGTAGTTAACATAGTTAACAAGTCATGATATTTTAGATTATCTTTTCGCAAAATCTAATCACCAAAGAATGATTGATATGTGATCGTTTCAATTATTTGATAAAAGCATGTACACATATTTTTTGTTATTTCCCAACAGTGACTTCCATGTCGCCGGCCACAAAGGGCAAAATGTGGAAGGAACTTGGGTAACTTGAGATTCTTTTTTATTTAATAGCATGGTTAAAACTGTCGGTTGAGCACGAATAACGGGTACTAAACGGAACTTGCTCCACTGTTAACTTCAACCCTTTTGTGATTGTAATGCATTACTTTGAAGAAAGAAAAGGAGCTGATGGCTAGATGGGTGATTCGTTGATTGCTTATTCTCACCCCTTTTGACATGTATGTATGCAATTAGCAGCTTTGTAAGGTCCACCTTTGGACTTTGCACCATAGATTAATTCGCAAGTGCTGTATAATAATGGTAATAATGGGCATCGTGGGAGGACACGGGGTGCAAGTGGGTGAAAAGGCAATGCAAGGAACCTTGCCCTGGCTAAGCTAGCTAGAAAACCCAGTTTGAGCTACCAAAAAGGGGAGAGGAGGAGAATACTTAATCTTGATGATTGGTAACTCAATTGATCATCTACTAATAAAGGGGAAGTAAAGCTTGGCGGTTTGAGTTGATGGCCGAGGTGCAAAAAGGCCTGTAGAATCTCCATCATTGCCCATTAGAAAACAAAAGCTAA
Organism: Aegilops tauschii subsp. strangulata; assembly: GCF_002575655.3. Taxonomy (NCBI): domain Eukaryota; kingdom Viridiplantae; phylum Streptophyta; class Magnoliopsida; order Poales; family Poaceae; genus Aegilops; species Aegilops tauschii. Next base: position 581,437,850 of record NC_053039.3, on the reverse strand, counting down.
TTAGGGAAGCCGCAGAAAGCACAATCAAATTTAATTAAAACAGTATGGCTGTGGTGTGCATCTACCAGGACTTGAGGACTTAAGTCCTGAGACAGTCGTCAGTGGTGACGCTCGTGCCCATGGATCGGCGAAGGGACGGAGAGATTTCAGCAGACGATTTATTTATGTGCAATGCAGAGGCAGGCCTGCATGATGATCGATGCTGGAGGAGTTTAATGTGCAGCAGCAGCAGCAGCAGCGAGCAGAGGTTCAGGGAAGGAATGAATGAACGAATGATGGACCGACCTCAGCTCTGATGGATGCATACCATATATATTGATTGATTGAGCCTCAAGAATGACTGCCGATTGCGTCAGCCTGATCAAGTTACTGACCTCTGCTCTGCCGTGCTCATCATACGTACAGTACAGACAATACGTAGGTAGCTAGGACGATGGATCATTCATTCATACTCCTACCTCTGCTCTGCTCTGCTCTTCTCTGTTATGATAGAGTATGGATGGGTCATAGGGAGCTAGGAAAGGGACGGGTCGATCCATCCATCGGTCTGGGTATACGGCTCACACAATATGCACCCGTTCATCAAGTTGAGAGCATCTACAATCAGATTTGGCATATTCGACCACTCAAACTCCGCGGATACTGACCGATCAAGCCTCAGATTGTAGTTATCACAACCAGACATTTCAATTACCATACCTCAAATTCATACAAACTCACGCAACTACGTAAACAATGCATTACACACATCGTTAGGCTACTACATCATATGTCATCAGACTAACAAAATTTGACATGTTTGGCTATGGTGGAGAAGATTCTCCATGCTTGCTCTTCCCGGCGCCCTTGCCGTCCTTCTCGCAGAAGTACCGGTCGAAGACGCAATAAGGATTGAGCCCGATCTGCTCGTTGCCAGAGTTGTCCGACCCATCGCTGTCCTCCTTCTCATCCTTGGGTGGCAGTCCGGCCATCGCACGGACCGCCCGATTCTGCTCTCGGGCTAGGGCGCGCGTGTTCCTCCGCTGCCGCTTCTTTACAGTGCGTGCTTGGATGGCTTCATCCTCAACGGCTGCCCACGCCGCCGCATCAGCCACCCTCATGTCGGAAGCGAGGCAGGCACACAGGTCTCAGTGGGACTCATACTCCGCCGGAGCGGGATGGGGAAAGGAAGATTTGAAGGCTTCGAGACCGCGATGATCTAGCCCCGGAGGATCCGAGCGCCCGATGTGCCGACGCTATGGAGTTGCGCCGGACAGATCCTGTTGTCGGCTGGGCACCGTCCTCCTGGGAGCGGCTGGAGTCAGATCCACTATCCACCATGTCGGAGATTGCTGGACGGGCGCTTGGGTGGTGGAGGGGATTTGAGTGGAGTGGCTAAGGTTTGGTCCGGCGAGCGGATGAAGAGAAATATATGCGGGTTCGGGTGAGACAGCATTGCCGGGTCCGACGTGGCGGACGCGCCTATATCCGTCTTATATTTGGGCTAGATATGAGGGGTGCACGTCAGACCGGGCGTTGGAGCCCCATTTGAGGCTCCCGTATGGCCATCCGCCCGGACATTTGAAGAGGATTTGGGGCGCCCAACTATAGGTGCTCTGATAGGAATAGCAACAGATGTTGTCGAGATGATGGCTTCAGACTTATTGATATATTACTTTTATAAGATCTTGATGAATAATTAATAAAATGGCTGTATGCATCACCCTGATACAGTGTCGACGGGTCATCCTCCTTTTCAAAAAAGCTAGCAAAATCGTTCGGTTGCTCTCACTCTGAATCTATATAGAAGTATCCAAGAGTAAGTATGCATGGCATGGGATGGGTTTGTGGCTCTGCGTGCACTCAACTGCTCCATCCATGATCCATGGACTGACCCATCATCAAGATCTTCCGATATAGTAGTCCTCCAAATTAAGATGGACGGACGGCTGTGCCATGCCTGCAAACTGTTGAGTGCTCCAAATTGTCAACTGCCAGCTAGTAGTAGTTGCAAGCCCACCCTGTCTAGATACGGCAAACAGCTTTCGACCAACCTACACATACACGTACTAGCAACATGCTGAGCTGAGTTGAAGATTGTACTCTTCTTGCGGAAACTACTCCACGAAAAACATATGCGTATTATCTAGTTTGGATATCGATTCTGCACCGCATTTTATCAGCTACTCCCTCTAGTGTCAAAAATGTTTTTAGATTGTGGGATGGAGGGATGTCAAAAATGCTCTTATATTATGACACAAAGGGAGTACCATATATACACGTAATAAACAAAAGTAATGGCCAAACACAAATGCTAGAGACCGGGCCAGTGTCTACAACATCATCTATTTACAAATGTACTGCACATCTCATAGATACTTCGACATACTCCCTCCGTCCAGTGGTGCTGCCTCCGCGGCGGCTGCGGCTTGGGGCCCTTGACCCCGATCCGATCTGGATCTGGTGGTGCTTGGGTCTGGGCCATGGCGACTGACGAGGCGTGGTGTTTGTCGGGGCTTGTCGACCTCTAGGCACCATGGGGGTGCCGGCGGCGACGCGTGCCCGACGTGGTGACGCTGGTGGACGTGGTGGTCATCTTCTTCCAGAGATGGCCGGCTAGAGGCTTGGTGATCGGATTTCGAGATCCATCATCTAGTCCCGGCTGCGAGTAGGGGAGACATGGTTGCCGGTGAAAACCAAGCCTACGGCAGGCGATGGCGGTGTTCTCGCCGTTACCTTGATGGAGGCATCGTCGGGTAACTACTGTCGACCCACTCGTGCTGCTCCGGGGGAAACCCTAGGATCTGGTGTTCCAGATCGGACGATGGCGGCACTGCGGTGTCGTTTCTCTCTTGGAAGCATCGTTTGTGGAGCAGCGCTGGAAGTCAGAGGCAGGAGGTGAAGCGGCTTCGTCTTGCACGGAGCTTCGGTGGAGATGTCAAGTCATGCCTGACCGACAGGTGCTACGCTTTGTCATGCCTGGTCGGCAGGTGCTACGCACGACAAATCTTCCAAGGACTTCAAGCTGTGTCGGCTGGTGGTACTTGGCAGCATGGCGCTGAGGTGTATCAGTGGCGACCGCGACATGCACAGCTGTTTGCGCGCAGGGAGGAGGTGTCGTTGGGCGCCATGGTGGCGTCGACGATAGCTAGACCGAGCAAGGTTGATGCATCAGTATAGTTCTGAAGATGGAGCGGTGGCAGTTGGCGGCAGCGGCCTCTGAGAGCACGACGGACCAGTGTGTGCCCCAGACCCGGCAAGTGGCTAGGTTGGGGTCTCAGGTCTTAGATGTTAGGCTTGGCTGCGATGTCTGTTTGGTATTAGGCCCAGGCTATCTGCGCCCGTTCATCAACTGGATAGGTGTAGCGACAGTTTGTTGCTTAGACGGCGGCTTTAGTCTTACTATTGTATGACTTTGTAAGGTCTTGTGAGAATATTTAATAAAGTGGCCGTATGCATCACCCAGATGCAGAGGCCGGGGGTCATCCTCCTTTTCTAACAAAACACTCCCTCTGTCCCATAATATAAGATGTTTTTTGACACGACACTAGCGTTAAAAAACATCTTACATTATGGGACGGGGGGAGTACTAAATAAAGCTATTCACATGCAAACCAGCTACAACGAGTATACATGACTTTAAAAAGAAAGTAAAAGCCGTCATTGAGAATCATACAAGTAATTGTTTTCACACAATTTTGTTTCAGAAATGTCGCCCTTTTACTTGTATCCGCTTGATATGACATTATGAGTAAATAAAAGCGACATTTCTTACATAAAATGGTGTGAAAACCACGGGCGGAGAGCTAAAAATAAATAACCGAGAAATACATACGTCTACATCGAGTAATGTCGATGATTGATACACCATCAACCTTTTGATCTAATGGAAAGTCATGGAGAACAACGGACATAGTGGTGGTGCCTAAAGGGATCTTGTCTGTGATAATGAAGGCACGATAATTTTATCCAGGTTCAGTCTCCCTGATGTGTAATAGCCACGCGTCCTGCTTATAGATCTATATTGATCAATGAAGAGTTACAGTGTGTAGATTTGATCTAGACAAGCTAGGTCACATGAATGTAGTGATGGTTTTCACTTTTAATGAGATTTCGATGAAATTCACCGATTTTCTATAATTTCAGTAGATATTAAAATAATTACATTTCGCCCAAAATATTTCAGCAATTTCAGTAGTGCACAGGGATTCAGCCTTTTCAAAATATATTTAAAAAAAATCACCTATTTAATTGAATTCAACTGAATATTTCGGTCATCTGGCCGAAATGCAAACTGAAATCACTGAAATGCATTGAATTTCGGTTGGTGATCAAATTTTGAAAACCATCTGTGGTCTCACAGCAGAAGATGGTCCTTTGGCGCAGGGGGAGGGGGGCTTTATATATGTTTACCCATGATGGTACTTAGGCAATTTACGATCTGGTATCACACGGTTACAAGGAATATATCTTGTCTAACAACATAATCTCAATTATGACTTGTTCATCCTTACCCCTTCCAAGTGTCTACCTTTAGACGTCTAAGTGTGGATCCCGAGGATCTATAGAGACTCACAGGTGGACTTGGTTTGTTCAGACCCGTTAAGGTATACGCCCCCGGATAGTGTACAATACACAAACAACTAAGCCATATTTACAACCCGGGACAATACTTTGTCAATTTAGGCTAAGTTGCGCAATTGACTGGTGGCCAACAAAGCTGCTTTAGGTAGTCAAAGAACTGGAAGGCAGATGTGGTACCCAATTGTAAGCTCGTTGTGTGTTTTGTTTTACATCGAAAGATCCTAGCAGCTAGAATTTAACTTCACAATTAGGGGATGGCCAAGGATTGGCCATTCTCTCATGTGGTTTTGAAATTTGGCGAATGTTGGGTAGGGGTGCCACAGATGGCGGCATAATCTTAGAGCATAACTAATACAATGGGGGAAACTTGACAATGTCTAGTTACTATACCTCGAATATAGAGTGGCCATCAAATCTATGTCATATGGCACATATGGAAGGGGAGATCAAGATGCCTTGCGTGGGAAAAGCCAGAGGCAGTGAATTTGACCGTGAAGGAAATCCAACTTCGTACCTGTTTTCCTTTTTTTATATATAAAAAATATATTGATATCAAGAATATATCAGTTACACCCGACTTTTCATAATATTCTCTTCCAAGAGTAGTTCACATGCCGCCCTTGTTTCAACCCTCTTTTTAAATCACACTCTTTTTTCCTAATCGAGAGACAGTGTTATATTACCAGTTCCTTGGAAGAAAGAAAGAAAAAAAAAGTCAAAAGCCAGCCGAATAGTGGTGGCCGGCCGCCGCATCGAACAGACCTTACGCAACATAAATAGTAAAATAAAATGCTCGATGAGTTGGAGCTTATGTATGTGGGAGTAATATAAGTGCAGCAGGTGGCACCTTATATAGTTAGTTGGGTTCATGGAGCACTCACTCACTCATCGCCAATGAAGGTCGACTGATGGTTAATTAAGTTGCTGCTTTGCTTTGCTTTGCTTTGCTTCATACCTGATCACAACGTACACTAACTAATTAACTAGTGCACGATGGATGGATCGAGCAGAAACGAATCAGATGCTTGGACAAAAAGCAGCTTTTGATTTGCCATCCACCCTACAATCAATATACCAAACTTGCAAATAGGTATGTGGAGCAGCTAAGTTAGCTATGGCTACAAACAAATTAATTCCATTCCATGTTGCCAAACAAAGCCGGTGGCTGCTTTCCCAAAAGGTTGTAGGTTTAATTTAGTTGCACAACAAAGCGCGTACGGCCGGCCGAATCATAGCTTTTGCCGCTTGTAGATTGTTTATGGTCTGAAAGCCACGATGAAGTAAACTAATGCATGGTGATGATTGTACACGTACTCCATATGCGATGCGATGCGATGCGATGGGTTGGGACGGTGATACTCCAGTTAGATAGCCGAACTCATTTCTTAATTATATCTATCATCATGTGCATCACCTCCTCTCAGATATTCGTACAAATTTTCATAAACTAGCTTAGCTAGTTAGTGGAAGGCGGCCATCAAATGCGAATGCGCCGGTAACATTACTTTAGTACGAATGCATGAGAGCGCATAAGTCTAAGTGCTTTACCTCCCAATGCCAATGTTACATTCAGGCAGTTTGTGCCGATAAAACTAGTCATTAAAGGTCAGGGTAGCTTGGACGGTTAGATTCTTTGTGGTGGAACCAGCGCACCAGGATTCAAGTTCTCGACTAGGCACTGGTGTGTGCATTTTTTTGGATTTATTTTAGTCTTACTGATGATGTTGGTTCGGTGGAAGAAGACGTTACCGTCTACTAAGAGATGTATGTGGTGACTCTGTCAATCATATGCCGGCTCACCATCTCGGAGGTGCTCATAGGAATAGGATGTGCGTGTGTGCGTCCATAGAGAGGAGTATATGTCTGAGCATATGTGATTATACTGTATTAAAAATGGAAAAAATGTAAAACAGGTAAAAGCTGGTTAGAAAAGCTCAATTATTGCAATCTACCGCAATACCAACACAACCCAAGTATTAACCTATTGAATGCATCAATGCTAATTATTTTTTTATCCACATAATGTGACTGAGCGTGAGTCTCGCATCGCCGCCCGTTGCGCCTCGAATAGATTTGCACGGTTGTCGAAAGGTTTCCGTGCACTGGCTCATGAAAGGCCGTCTTCTTCCATAGATCCATTCTGAGCTGGCCTGGCTCAACCGCCTCAGATCACTTGTTTTGGAAAGGCGATTTTATACTAGTGGAAGGGAAGCCAACATGCACAAGGAAAACCGATAGAGACACCCATATAAGTTGATGAGGTATGTTCACTGTCACCTCCTATATACCTTGGGGCATACTATAAGTGCTCCACATCACGGGATGGCATGCTTTCAAGCGGAAGGCCACCCAAAGGGGGCTAGAGTGGAAGGAGTTAGATCTACCCTGAGAGTCAATTTGAAATTCAAGTTTAAGGAGTTAGATGTACCTAAGAGTCAATTTGAAATTCTAGTGGAAGGAGTTAGATGTACCTTAGAGTCAATTATACACACGCTCCGTTGGATCAACCAACTATCCCAAAAAGACTGATCTAACAGTTAATTTTACAAGATAAGTGTACATGTGTATAATATAAAAGAATTTTGCAGGATATCGAATTGATTGATCTATATATGTGTTTAAGTTAAAACTAGTTTAGCATTGGGTGAACCTACACTCTAAAATATGTTTATATGCGTCGGTATATAGTTCGTATTAAAATCTTTAGAAATGGAGGCCCTCCGTTCTTAAATATAAGCCTTTTTGTATAGAGATTTCACCACAGACTACATGCAAAGCAAAATGAGTGCATCTACACTGTAAAATATGTCTATATACATATATATCTTATCTTTATTAAAATATTTATTAAAAGGTTTTATGTTTAGAAACAGGCCTTAAATATAAGCCTTTTTTATAGAGATCCCATTACAGACTATATGCAGAGCAAAATGTGTGAATCTGCACTCCAAAATTACGTCTATATAAATCCATATCTAATCCGTATTAAACTAGTCTGTACTGAAATCTCTAAAAAAAAAAGAAAGGCATATATTTAGAGTAGGACCTAAATGATGAAGCAGGTGTGAATCGACTGTACTGCATGGTATGGCGCTAATGTCCTACTAAAAGCAAAGCAAAGCAAAGCGCGGGAATTTTAACTGCCAGCTCAAATGAGTCTCCCTCTTCCTCACCGGCCCTATTTAAAGAGGCCTCCCCTTCTTCTTCCCCAGCTCCCCTCACTCCATCCCTCCTCCTCTTCCTCTTCCTCTCTTCTCCCTCGATCCATCGGCTCAACCATCCACTGGTGGTTCCCGCCACTGCTCCGACCGACTCTACGTACATAGATACATGATGGCATCGCGCACCATGTGGGTGAACGGCCCCATCATCGTGGGCGCGGGGCCGGCGGGCATCGCGGCGGCGGCCTGCCTGCACACGCGCGGCGTGCCCTCCGTCGTCCTCGACCGCGACGACTGCCTCGCCTCGCTCTGGCAGCGCCGCACCTACGACCGCCTCCGCCTCCACCTCCCCAAGCACTTCTGCCAGCTCCCGGGGATGCCCTTCCCCGACCACTACCCCGAGTACCCCACCAAGCACCAGTTCGTCGCCTACCTCGAGTCCTACGCCGCCGCCTTCCACGTCCGCCCCCGCTTCCGCCAGTCCGTCGTCTCCGCACGCTTCGACCACGCCGCCGGCCTCTGGCGGGTCACCGCCTCCGACGAAGACACCGGGATCACAACGGAGTACATCGGGCGGTGGCTGGTGGTGGCCACGGGCGAGAACGCGGAGCGCGTCATCCCGGACCTGGACGGCGCCGACGCCTTCAAGGGCCCCGTGTCCCACGTGTCCGAGTACAAGTCCGGCGAGCCGTACAAGGGCAAGCGCGTGCTGGTGGTCGGCTGCGGCAACTCGGGGATGGAGGTGTGCCTGGACCTGTGCGACCACGGCGCGCGGCCGTCCATGGTGGTGCGCGACGGCGTGCACGTGCTCCCCCGCGAGATGCTCGGCGTCGCCACCTTCTCCGTCGCCGTCTTCCTGCTCCGCTTCCTGCCCCTGCGCCTCGTCGACCGCCTCCTGGTGCTCCTCGCCGGCCTCTTCCTTGGCGGTGACCTTGCCAAACTCGGCCTGAGGAGGCCGTCCCATGGAGGCCCGCTGGAGCTGAAGAACAGCAAGGGCCGGACGCCCGTGCTGGACATCGGCGCGCTGGACAAGATCCGGGCCGGGGAGATCAAGATCGTGCCCGGCGTGAAGAGGATGGAGGCCGGCGGTGCGGAGCTTGTCGACGGGCGGTTCGTGGCGGCCGACGCCGTGATCCTGGCCACGGGCTACCACAGCAACGTCCCACAGTGGCTCAAGGTAACCAACCCAACCAACTTGATCATTATACTCCTACTACATGCATGCTGTAGATAATCTAGTCTAGTTATAAGATATTGTTAGTTAGCATAGCAGTAGGGGTCTTAATTTAATTTAGTTGCACATCCATCAGTCGGCCTCCCTTGATGAGTAGTATCATATTGCACTCATCTTATCGTTAAGCTAATCCAGTTTGTGTGATAAAGCTGTGATTAGTTAGTGTGGAATGCATTGTTATGGTGCACTAGCTAGCTAGTTGTCATGATGATGAGGCGTCATAAACCGACAAGCACACTGACAGAGACCTCAAGCTAGCACAAGGGTGCACTGCACTTGCTCAACTAAAACTAAGAGAGACCAAATACAATCAACACTTGTTTTCTCTTCACTTTCATATAGTATAATTTAGATCTTGTTGCTAATCGATGAACTAACAAGAATGTCTCTTGATGTGGTGCAGGGAAGCGACTTCTTCAGCGGAGAAGGGTACCCCAAGGTGGAGTTCCCGGAAGGGTGGAAGGGCGAGTCGGGGCTCTACTCCGTCGGCTTCACGCGCCGGGGCCTCGCCGGACTCTCGCTCGACGCCGTCAGGGTCGCCAGCGACATCGCAACCGAGTACCACACCACGTCGCCGTCGCCGTCGCCGTCGTCTTCGATCCTACCACAACCAACACAGCTGGTGCCCTGCTCACAAGCAGAGACATGATCCTGAATCCTGAACCAACAACAAGAAGCTAGGCATGGATCTGAAGCGGGACGCATGCATGCTTCACTGCTTCAGAGTTCAGACAGACATCCCCACCCCACCCCACTGGGCTGGCAACAACAACAAGCAAGCTAGGGGTGTCACTGTCGCCCAATGGTTACAGAGGCCATAGATAGATAGATGAACCACCGTATTAACAGCAAGAAAGAAAGACAGAGCCCAAATTTTGACGTGTTTATGGGCCCTGCATCAGCATCAGCAGGCAGGATCATCTCACTCTCTAATGTAATGTAAATGTACAGCTGAGCTAGCCTAGCCTCCTTGGTTGCAATGCAATAAATCAGTGACTGTGCTCTGCATATAATAGATCTGCTGCTGACCTGCACCTTCTTCAGAGTGAGAGTGACCTAGCTTGAATGCTTGCTGGGTGGAGACTGACAGGAGGCTGTATGATTGGTGGTGATGCTGATGGGAACAAAATCAGTAATCATGAGCTCCAAATCAGCTCTCTCTCTCTTGCTGTTCCTCACAAGGAAGGAAGGAGGGAGGATCTAGCTTGCTTGCTTTGGTGCCATTCATTCATTCTCATTGATTTTGGTACGTACGTACGTACGTGTGATCTGTTCCTGTTCTTGGTCCACTCACTGGCTCCCATAGATTCAGGGGCCATTCACTCATCCATGTGTCCTGCTCTACAGTCTCTAGTACAGTACGTATGAGCCCATTACGTACGTACGTACGTTTACGTACAATGATTATGATTATGGTACAGTCCGTCAGTTAATTTCCCCAGCCAACAAACAGAACAAACAGATCATCATCAGCCGTGCTACCACTGCACTGCATCTGCATCTGCAGGTGAACAATGATCCAGAGCCCAGGCAGACCGTGTTCATGATCCAAATTGGTCTCAGCTTTCGCTTAGGGCGCGATTAACCTGACTGTCACAGTCCATTTTAGTTCAGTTCAGCTGAGTAGTGGTAGCCATCTCTGCCCATGCCTCGTCCCTGCAAAGAAGAATCAAAATTGAGTGAAGAGTATAACTGCACCTAGATTAGATTAGCTAGTGTGGTACCACATGGTGATGCTCAAAATCACGCCAAAATGTCATGTTAATTAAGCTCCCAACTTGTTCATTACCACATACTCCTACGCATATACGCCCCAGCCTACTAAGGATCAGCATCCTTCCGATTAACTCCCCATCTCTAGTGTAGTGAGGTGGGTGACCACCCTACCCTACCGACTACCCATGATCGATCGATCGATCGATACCAAGAAGAAGGAAAGTGACCTCCCAGTCGGGCAGTAGCCATTGAATTGATCAAGGAGGAGGGGGAGGAGGACCAGCGGCGCAGAATGAAATGCCCCACACGATGGCTGCTCCTGCTTCGCAATTACTACCAGTACCAAGTAAATGCAGCCTCTGTTTGGTTGGTTTTCACTCTGTTTCTTGCCCCTGTTCTACTTCTCCAGCACTAGAATTTGCATACCACTCTGTTTTGCTCTTGTCTTGTTCCCAACAATGGGAATGGGCCGACATTACCCGTTGGGGAACAAGTCCGAATTTCGATCTTGCTACTACCACTATAGCCCCGAATCGCTATTGGCCAACTGAACTACTCATAAATTTAAGGCCCGTGTGTCTTCTGGGTCGGCTTCATAGAAAAGTTAAGTTGGGCGAGGGGAGAACACCGGCACAAGTGGGTCGAACCAAATTTAGTTGCCCATGGTTGCAGTCTACTGTTACAATGCACATGTTTTTCAAACTAGTGGCCCAAGACCGCTCATGTTTCAGAGTTACAAATATTCTGCATGATGATGGAGGCGATTCATGGTAGAAATAGAAAAAGGAATTGCATATGTTCCTTATTTTTCTTTGAACGGATAAATTCTAAATATCCTAACTTACTAAAAAATCCCTACTGCGAAATGGTGCTAGTTGAAATAATGTTGTTATGCAATTGCTCTTTGTTCTTGTGCAATCTCTACTATCTAAAAAGAACGTACGGTTCTCATTTCACCTTTATTCTCACCACCCCTTCGCCCAACCTTTCTTCTATGATAATAAATCAACTTAATTTACTTACCTTTTGAACCAATTCCATTTTAATTTACTTACCAGACTTCGGATCAAAATATAAGGTAATTTATGGGCAGAATTGACACTTTCAGCCTTAATCATCACAACGGCATGTACGTCAGGACTTTACACATTTAGCCCTAGCATCAGAATGATGCACAAGCGCAACTAGTACAAAGTTGGGTCATCTATTTTGGAACAGAGGGAGTAGCAGTCAGTATCCTGCCTTGTGAGAAGAAACAGTTAACCCAAAAGCTATGTTTAACCAAACTATTTAATTTCTATTGACTTGGTATGTTCCTTGACTTTTTGGCTGACTCTGAAATGGCATTTCCTTTCCTTCTTCACACAGAGTCACAGTTGTCAGATCGCTCGACAGTTTAATACAAGTATAACAGTTTAATATGAAAATATTTATCTTAACTCGCTATTGGATGTTCAACCGTCATAGTTTTCGGTGATATCACCACCGAGTACTAAAGCCGAATAGCCTGGTTCACGGGTCGAAGGTCCGTTCCATGACCCACAGTCAATCGATCCGAATCGAGGGTCCAAAACAATGTTGGCTCGAGCTAGGTCGGTGGACGGATCGCAACCCCAATCGATGAATGTTGACCCCAAACAATATGTAATATTGTAAAGAAGTTCATGACTTACCAGGTAAAAGAGCAGAGGGATCTCGGGGGAGATCCAATCGCGTCGCCGCCGGACTCCCCCTCCCTCCTCCTCGTCTCGCCGCCGCCTAAGGCCCTGCAGGCGAAGCCCGGGCAGGTCCGGGGACGGCGGCGGCGGGGCGCTTCCCTGAGTTGGCCTCTCTCTCCCCCGGCCTGGATCTCATTAATTGGCGGCAACCCATTGGATGCCTCGGCTGATCCGTGTGGCGGCTGGCCACGAGATGCCTTGGCCGGATCTGCGGGAGAGGGTGGTGGGGCTGCGGCACTCACCGGCGGGCGGCGGCATGGCGTCGATGCTGGGAGGCCTAGATGCATGGCGGTGGCTGGATGGCGTGCACAAGGAGACGGCGCTCCGGTGATCTGGCGTGGCGCCTTCTTCGGCCGGTGCGGTCCCTGATCTGATTCATATCTCATCGGCCTGCCTCGGGACTTTCCGGCTTAGAAGGATCCAGTCCTCCGGCCATGGTGGTCCTGTGGTGAAGAAGGTGGACGTGGTGGAGTAGCTAGGCTCATTTTTCTGGAGGAGATGGAGACTGCGGGCGAAATCCAGACTTTGACTGCGGTCGAAGCCAACGACGACGGCGCCTATGGCATCGCTACCTTGATGAAGGTGTCGACGTGTAATCTCCGGCTTCCCTCCCAGAACACTTGAGGGGAAACCCTAGGTCCGGGTTTGCCCGGATCGGATGATGGCGGCACTTGGGGTCGTGTTCCCCGTTGGGGGTATCATCTTGGAGTTGGGCCTAGTTAGCGAGACTAGTGGCTGGTGGCGGTTTGCCAGTTGCTTTTGTGCCGTCAAGCAGGGATGATCCGTTGCTGCAGTGTGGCCTTGCGAACATGGTGCACAGTGGTAGTCCAGGGATGTGATAGCGGTACTGATAGCCAAGTCATCTTCGATGATATTGACGGCTTGTTGCAGCCAAGGCGGCGCAGTGTAGGCTCGTGGTGTATTGTCTAGGGCCCATGGTCATGCTAAGATTTACCATCGACAAACACTTGCATCGGAAGCATGGGATCGCCGGAGCGTCTCAATGAGATTTTGGCGGTACCATCTCTTCTTGCTATTTGAGCTGCGACCGATGTCACTTGAACATCGACGGAGGTTCTGGTTCCGCAGACGGTCTTTGGCAAGCCGCTTTCATAGTGCGTGTGCGTTTAGTCTGCGTGGCTGTGTCCACATTTGGATCACGTGCGCTTGCACCATCTTCTTTTGGATCAACACCTGCTCGGTGTGGATTATCATTGCTTTTTTTCACTTTCTTTTTGTTTCCTATCCGCCTTGGCATAGCTTCGGTCGTATGACTTTGCTAGTTGTCGGTGTGATTTTTGTGTGTGTGCGTTTGTGTTGGCTGTGTGCATCTTAGCTATACAGAGGCCGGGTGTGTGCTTTTTGTGTTTGTATCCCCTTGATGCTCCATATTAAGCTAATAAAATCCACCCTTTGTCGAAAATCTGGGTCATTGATCCAAAATGATCGCGTTCCACGTCCCAAATAATTATATTCCTCATCGCACCTCGTTCCGAACAGGTGGCAACCCATGACCCATGACCCCGTTCCTCGATCTGAAGGACCCGGATTCCTGGCAACTATGAATACATCATGTCGTCATCGTCTTGTACTATGCCACAACTAAAAGCCTCAAGCAGATTCATGATCATTGGCATCCTGAACTAAAAACCTTCACTCGTTTCAGACATCTTGAGAACAAAAGGAGTGGCACTGTCACACATGTATACAGAGACCAGATCCACGATGTCATCATATTTTTTTTTGGAAATGGACCGGCCTCTGCATCATAATAATGCATGCAGTCATCTTATGTAGATAGGAGACCAAACATCGGATTAAGACGGCCAGAGCCCAGATTTTGGCGTGTGTTATGACTAGTGCATCACTCTGTGCACTGTAATGTACAAGTAGCCAGGTCATTTTGATTGTAGCATGTAATAAATCATCAGTGACTGACCCTGGTGCTAGGCACCTTCACCATGACAATGACCTTCAATATTTGCTGACCTAGTGGAACGGGAGACGATTGTTGCTGATGCTGATAGCTCGGAGGAATAAAATCAGTAATCATGCGTCAGAAGGAGGATCTAGGAGGGTGCTTGCTTGGTTTTGGTGCCATTATATAGCCTGGTCTTTTCCTGCTGCTGTTGTTGGTCCACTAGCTTCCATAGATTCAGGGGTCATTCACTCATCCATGTGTCCTACGACTGTATGTGCCCACACACATACAATGATTATATGACAGGCAGTTAATTTTCCTTTCCAAGAGAAGAAACAGATCATCAGATGTAGTGCACTGTAGGTTATCAATGATCCACACTGACAGGTGTTAATTGGAGTAAGTTGGTTGCTCCGATTACTAGGAAGTTGGTTAATTATCAATGATCCAGACAGACAGCCAGGTATAACCAACACCAGCCAGATGTGGGATCGATCAATCATTGCTGACCTACACTTACTTTTAGCTTGTGACGGAGTGTGCGAACCAACCGGTCACAGTATGCATGCCATGGTATGATCCGCACAAGCAAGTTTAGTTCAGTACAGTACAGTAGTGAGTACTAGCATCCCCTGCCCATGCCTCACCCATTCGAAGGAAGAAGCAAGCATGGAGATATTTATGGTATGATCCACAATTCCAAACACACAATCAAAAGTTCAGTTCAGTTCAGTTCACTACTACTCCCTCCGTTCCGAATTACTTGTCGCAAGTATGGATGTATCTAGATGTATTTTAGTTCTAGATACATCCATTTCTACGATGAGTAATTTGGAACGGAGGGAGTAGTATCAAAATCACACCAAAATGGCATGTTAAGCTCAACGGTATGTTGGAAGAAGCAGGCAACAAACACTATTGCTTCCACATCCAACGCCAGCCCCCTTCACGTGGCTACTACGACATGGCATAATACAACTTGATGATTAGCAGCTCATCAATTAATTTAATGCCCTCTCACAGCCCATAATTAGCCCATGACAGCAACAACAGAGGTACTTCAATAGCACTGTTAGTTAGTTTTCATTCAATCTAATTCTAACCTAACAGGGGAATGAGTTGGCAGGGCAGCCCCTTTCTAATCAAGGTGCACATGAGTGTACAGTTGATACTCCACGTATTCGCTCGCATAAATAGTGGACCGATATCCCTAACCCTAATAGCAGCAACCATTCTGTAATTCTGGCTCTTATGATATATAAACATCTCTTAATTCCCCCTGAAAAGAAGGATGTCCAAGTTGCCAAGAATTGACTCTTTCAGCCTGTATAGAGAAGTTTACACTTCCATCCTTAACATCGGAAGCACAGTTACTAAGAGCAAAGACATATTTGAAGCCGCCTTTGCATACCCTGACCGACAGTTAGTTTCCTGTGCGACAAAGGAATATTGACCCAAAAATCTATCTTCAGCCAGCCTTCTTGAAGCTCAAGCATGACTATAAAAAACATGCGCCAGAGTGTAATCAGCATCATTTAGATTTCTTGGCCAGAGCATAATCATACTATCATGTTAGTTTTTCAGCTAAATAATTACAGGCAGGACGGAGAAAGTCTGGATCAGCAGAACTATGGACAATACAACATGCTTGGCATTAATTAAAACGATTCGAGAAATCCAAGTACACAGCCGACGCAGACATTATGTGACGGCAAAGGGCATGTTTAGACTGAATATAATCATGAGCTAGCAAAAAGCCAGGAGCAAACGGCTAAAAAGCTCCTTGATCTGATTCTGTCCACCAGATCTTGCAGAGCTAGGATAGGAGGAAAGAGTGAGTCAGATCTGAAGCGAAACTAGCTAGGAGCAGAGCATTGGTTGTGTTGAAGCAGAGTGCATGAAAGAGATTCCATGTGAGTGAGTGAGTTCATCAGCACAAGTTCTTCAGTCTAACAGGGAAGTGTGTTCGCATGACTGCCCCTTTTTTAATCATGGCGCGTATGTATATGTAAGTTGATCTTCATAAATAACTGAATCATATCCCCAGTGTCAACAGTTAAGCTATTGGTAAATTAAAACCAGAAACATATTTCGGGCCATGTTGGATCATGACAGTTAGTTTCCTTTGTGAGAAGAGACAGTTTCCTGAAGCTAAAGCAAGGCTAATAATAAAATCTAATACGTACTACATATGCAAAATGCAATGGTCATAGCTCACGTCTCATTCAGACGCCATGCGTCAAGAATAGCATTTAACCATACTTCGTTATTCAGAAAAAGATAAGGTATCAGGCGAAATGAAGCAAGTCTAGATCAGGATATACTAGTTTTGAAAGATACAATGCATGTGCTGGACATTAGAACGATTCAAGGTATCCAACTATCCAAGAAGACCGCCGACGCAAACGTTAGGCGACCACACGAGCATGTTCAAACAGGAATAATTGGGAGCTATACAGCTACAAAATGTCAGGAACAAAAGGCTAAAGTTTCCTTCATTGACTTGTTTGTGCCCATCCCATCAGAGAAGGAGCGAGCTTGACTGACTAGCTCCGTCCAACAGTCCATCTTATTAATTAACCAGCACCATGCAAACTGTTTCAGTCTTTTGACATCCTACCAAAACATGGAATGTCATGATAGGACAGGTCCTGTGAAAACTTTTTCTGTAATCAAGATTTGTCATGTGCAGTAATGTGATACAGTAATACTACTTATGTGCAGCAGAGATGGGTGTCATGATAGGACAGGTAGATGATGAGAGCTCTCATGTCATTTGCAACTAGTCATGTGGTACAGTAAATTTTTTTTTTCTTCTGTAAATTGAAATCAGTCCAAAATTGTGATATAACAAACAGTTTTTTCCCTGTAAATTGAAATCTTCTAAAAAACATTGTTATCCCAAGGTGACTTATCGACCTCCACAATTTGTACATTTCTGTGACTGAACTGCAACCAAGAGGAGCAGAGCATAATAAGAGTGCTCCATGTAACCATGTAACCATGCGGCTGCTAGGATCGCGAAAAAGTGGTGGCGACAAAACATGTTTGACTTTGATGATGGTGCTCCTTGAGTACCCAGTCTCGAGCTGCGGGGTGAAAACCTAGGTGTGACCCGAGTTGGTTGTACATGGCAATGACGATGTTTTTGCGTCGTTACCTTGTTGAAGGCATTGCTCGAATATGCTCGGACTGGTTCTTTAGGGAGAACCTAGACTCTGACTTTTGGTGGTCGGATCCGGTGACAGCGACGTTCAACCAGCGCTCCCTTCCAGAAGGCGTTGTTGTTGAAGAACCTCGTTGTCCTTGTGGTGCCATGAGATGTTTGGTGCGGATATGGTTATTGTTGTAGGTTGTCGATAGCGAATTTGATCGCTTTTTTTTGTGCTTGCTTAGGCATATCTTTGGTCTTATATGACTTTGCTATTTGCGATGTTTTTTTGTGTGTGGGGGGGTTGGTGTTGGCTGTGTGCATCCTAACTATGTAGAGGCTGTGTGCTCATTTGATTGTATTCATTTGATGCTTCATTTCAGTAATAAATTTCACGCTTTGTCGAAAAAAATGTGATATTCATCAGTGAATTGAGTGATTGTATAACTTTTTCTTAAAGCGAGGCAAAAAAAATGGCATTTCCATCGTTGATTAAGAAGAAGAGAGTTGCCCGATTAATTAGAGAAAAACCGTCTAGATTTTCTTTTTTGAGTAACGAAAAACCGCCTAGATTATAGTAACTGACAAGTGATGGCCAAGGGACTGTAACAAGGTTGTGCTGACCCTCCAGGCCTGCGACCTTTGCACTACCAACAGCGGGGGACAAAGATTGGGATCCAGCCGGCTGCGACTGCAAAATGGGGCGCCGCCACCATCCACCACTCAGAGCTTTGCCCGACGACGGCGAGAGGGGGATGAAAGTGAAAGGGCGTATCGTCAGCATGGGATCGCCTCCGTACCAGCCGTCGCACTCCTCCTTGCCAGTTACCACTTGGGCTTTGTTGCAATCGCCAGTACAACCGATCGACATCATCAAAGTCCTCCTAGCTGGTGGTAGGAATAAGTTGAAGACCATCAAACTTCGACAGAGGACTGATGCATGCATGGCTAGGAAATTTAACATTCATTTTGTAAACGAATAAATAATTAAATAAATGTAGATCGACATCCAGACCATGTGATCGCCGATGGCCGCACGCAGCTAACGACGGCAGGCTGAAGAAACGTCAAATCTATATGTGGCACCATCTGTCTATAACACTGTATATATATGCAAGAGAAGAATGGCTTAATTAATTCTGGATCTAGAGTCCACATGCCATCCAGTGATCGATCTAGTCGGTCCACGTGCGCGACGCACGCGTGCATGTCACTTCATCTGCAGGTTGGGCGGATTCACTTCCCAACAAGTGCAAGATAGCTCGGCGTCGGCGGGGAGATCACTTCATTCAGACATCATAAAAAGAAGTGTTTTCTTCGACGACAACAAATGTCATAAGACGAAGAAGATGTAAATGCACCTTATGTGCCTGCAACTGTAAAATACAAATAACTGGTTTCAAAACTTGTCATAGTAATAAATATATTTATAAGGTGACTCTGACTCCGGAGGCCACTGATGAGATTAGCTGGGCCTGGGAACCAGATGGTACATACTCCTGCAGATCTGCCTATCAGGCTAACTTTTGGGGACGTGAAGTTTCGCCGACTGCTGTTTTCACGTGGTCGTCCAGGGCTCCGTTACGATGTCGTTTCTTCACCTGGCTTGCGGTCCAAGGTAGATGCTGGACGGCAGACCGGCTTGCCCGTCATGGCCTGGATCACCACGACACCTGCCCTTTCTGCGCCCAACATGAGGAGTCCATTGGGCATATTCTGTTGAACTGCGTCATGGCTAGGGAAGTCTGGACTATTGTCTGCACGGCTCTGGAAAAGCCAGATTGGATTCCGACTAGCGAAACAACATTGGTGGAGTGGTGTGCGTCGAAGAATGGCATGAGCCAGAGCATGAAGAAACTGAAGACGATCATCCTCCTCGTCCTTTGGGAGCTTTGGAAGCACCGGAATGCCATCGTCTTCGATGGTGCCACACTGTCCTTGCGAGCCTTGTTGCAAACCATTGTCAAGGAGGGCTGGAACAGGAAGGAGGCGGGTCTTATCAAGGGAGACGTGGAGGCTCTCTTTAGAGCCGTGGCTAGGTGGGAGGGTATGAGAGAATAGAAGTTCAGATGTTCTTTGCGGTGGAGTTTGGGTTTCATGTAATGTAATCTCATGTAACACCAAACGTGGAGGGGTTTGTCCCCCTTTCCCTTCTTTAATATATAGTGCGCACGCTCATGCGCATTTGAGAAAAAAAAATATTCATGTATCATAACAATATCCGTAAACATAAAATAAATTATATTTAAAAAATATTCATGTAACTAGAATAATACTAATGAATTATAATATGTAAAAAAAACTTATTAATAGATGTAATTAAAATACTTTTAAATTTTAAATATATAAATACATGTATTACTTTTACAATCATGGTAATAAAAACATGTAAATTATACCATAGTAATAAAATATGTAAATTTTAGTCATAGTGACAAATAAATTATTTTTAAAAACAATATTTTTTAGAAAATATAAAAACATATTAATCATGTCACAGTAATACAAATAAAGTTAAAATATTGCCTGTGTTACAAATAATATGTATACAAAAAGAACATACTTTTTAAAAATGTTCGGGCAATATTCAAATTATTCACATATGTAAAATAGTATTAATTAATTATAAAAATGTATTTATTATTTTCAAAAGTGTTCATTTGAGGATCTGTAGTCTGGGGCACACTAGGCTTCTAATGATTTTTCCATACATATTTTTATATTTAATTTTATTCAGAAATATATCTTTTGGCAAACATATAAACTTTATTAAAACACATGAACACTTTTTAAAACGACATATTTTTTTCGAAATTCATAATTATTATTTTAATTACGTATATTAGAATAACTATTTTTATTACCTTGAAATATGTAAGTATTTTAGTTAAGTGTATTTATAAGTTTTTAACATCTTCATAATTTATAAGTATTGTTTTAATTACATTCATATTGTTTAAACGAAGTTATTTTATTTGTATATATATTGCTTATACAACACACAAATTTGATCCAGTGTGCGTACGTGTTTGCCAACATGTCTGTAGCGAGCTTTTTGAAGAGGGAGAAATGGTTGGGGAGATCGTGCTGCTGCTGACGTAAACGTTGTGGGAATACAAAGGGCATATTTAGACCGAGATAATCATGAGCAACAAGCCAAGAGCAAAAGGCTAAAGAAGTTCCTTGATTTGATTCTGGCTAACTTTGAGATGACATTCTTCGAGTTTTTCCCACACATACATGCAACTGAGACTCTGACCAGGGCCGCATAACAACTGTTCTAGTAAAAAAATAAATTTGCGGGTGAACTGTTCTAGTAATTTGACAGCCTACTTCTCTCTGTAAGTAAAGTCATGTCCTTTTCTAAAAAAAAAGTAAAGTCATGTGCAGTAACAACTTTTTTTCCCTCCAGTATTCATGGCATTTTGCAGTTTACTCATCTCTGTGGTGGCACTGAGCTAATTTATTTACCACAAAAATCTAAACTAGGATAGCAGCAAAGCGTGAGTCAGATCTGAACTTATCCAAAAACTGAACCGTTTTGATAATTAGCAGCTCATCAATGCCCCCTCTCACATCCCATAATTACTCCATGACAGCAACAACAGAGGCAACAATGGAGGAGTATATCAGTCAACACACAGGAGAATTGTGTACTTGCTCCTGTTAGTTAGTTTTCAACCTAACAGAGTATAACAGTGCAGCCCCTTTCTAATCAAGCCTCAAGGCGCACATGCATATACAGTTGATACTGCACATATTCGCATAAGTAGTTAACTTCTTCTGTAAAACGATGATTTTTTCTTTTTTTCTATACTTGCCGGCTGTGTGCATCTTGTTATCCAGAGGCCGGGTATTTGCTCATCACGGTTGTATCAGCTCGGTATAACGTTTGAATGAAAATAGCATTTGTCAAAAGAAAAAAATCTACCGCTAAAAGGAAAAGATATCCCTAATAGCAGCAGTTAAGCTACAAGGAAAACTGCTATCCATGCAGGGGAAGAGTAGATATGGACAAAGGCCGAAGAATTGACACTTCCATCCTTAACATCACAATTGCACAAGCACATGAGTATACTTCCTTGGCAAGAGTATCATGTTATTCAGAAAGATAATTTCGGGAGGGATAGTGGAAGTCCAGATCAGGAGAACTATGGACAATACAACATGCTTGACACTGATCAAAACGATTCGAGAGATACAAGTACACTGCCGACGCAGACATTATGGGACGGCAAAGGGCATACATATATTCAGACTGAATATAATCATGAGGTAGCAACAAGCCAGGAGCAAACGGCTAAAAGGCTGTTGGATCTGATTATGCCCACCACCACATCCCGGATGACTCTGATTCTGAGATGACACTCCTTCGGGAGTTTTCCCACTGCAGCACTAACCATCATCGATAAACTGTTTCAGTCTTTGGACATCTTAGTAGCAGATGGAATGTCATGATAGGACAAGTAGATGACCAGAGCTCTCAACAGATCTGAACCATGTTCTCAGTGAAAATGATATGTTGAACCAGCCTATTACCAGTCTGTTTCCTGTGTGAGAAGACCCGAAATGACATGTTGAGCCAACCTTGTTGAAGCTGAAGCAAGACTTTAAGTAAATGAAATAAATATATGGTCATAGCTTGGAATAGCAGAGGTCTAGCAGACTTGGCTAAACATAGGTTCCTTGCAGAAACGTCACTAGAGCACAGTCTAGACTTTATTGCCCTACTAGAAACGGGTAGGGATAATTTCACATCACAATTGCTTGGTACTTTATCTGGTGGTATAGATTTTGATTGGCACTGTCTTCCTCCAAGGGGGGTATGTGTGAAACGTTAGAGGTGGTGAATGTTGCCCACGGAGATTATGCCGAGTTTCGTGTTAAGTCAAAACTTGACGGGTTTAGGTTGGCCTTGGTGGTTGTATATGGTGCAGCTCGACCGGAGATTAAACCAGACTTCCTCCCTGATCTTGTGAGAATCTGTGGGGACAAAAGGTTACCAATACTTGTGGGAGGAGATTTTAATAGAGGTAATATCACAGGTGGTGCTTAAACTTGCCACCGATGTTCACTTTAGTGCCTGAAGTTGAAAAATACATCGAACTGGTTTCAAAACTTGGCACGAGCGTGCAAATACAGTGCTAATCCTATTAATAGACGTGTTTTTACGTTGATGTGGCACCGTAGTTCGCTTAGCATGCACAGACAACCTTGCCCTAGGAAAGAACCAGTATGCCATACGTTTTCTCGTTCCTGTTAATGAAAACAGATCCTTTTTCTTAGAATAATGAAAACATTTCCTATTTTTTTAGATAAGAAAGAAGAGACACGTACGTGGGTTTTAATTGGCTCAGCAGTGCAGCCCAGTTTGCGCATCTTAGTTTCATTTAGAAATTTGTAAAAAAGTTTATAAATTATAATCACAGTAATAAAAATATTCACATATTTGTTTTAAACGTATCCTATAAATAAAAAGGTATTTCTGATTATAAAAATGGCTGTACAATTTAGAATTATATAAATATTTTCTATACTACAATTCATGAATATTATTTTAACTACATAAACCTTTTAATAGTTACATGTACATTTTTACAATTAATATTGTTTAAGAATTTTTCAACAATGTAAAATGTTCATAAATATCCAAAATTTAAAATTTCAGTTTATGAAAAATATTCACTACTGACTATATTTTAATTATAATTTTTTTGAATATATGACACGATGAAAGTTATACACATGTTTCTCGCAAAAAAAGAAATTTATACACATGTGAATATTAATAAAAATGTTTCTACTTATAACATTTTTTTTTTCATTTAAGCATAAGCCAAGCATGCATAATCTTTTGGAATTTACTCAAAAAATAAGTTTTTTATAATTATTTTTGCATATACTAAAAAATTTAGAAAATTTATTTACGAAAAGCTTTAACTATAAATCACATGTAAATTGCTGACTATTTTTTTACATTACATGAACATTTTAGTTATTTAATTTATATGTATTTATAAAAATTTGAAGCACAAATATTTGAAATGTATTTTTATTACTGTGATTATAATTTACAATTTTTTTTACAAATTTCTAAATCAAACTAACGTGCGCAAACTGGGCTGCACTGCAGCAGGCCATTAAAACCCACGAACGTGTTTCTTTATCTAACAAAATAGGAAATGTTTTCATTATTCTAAAAAAAGATCTGTTTTCATTAACATGCACGAGAAAATGTATGGCGTACTGGCCAGTAGTTCCAGTTTGCTAGGGCGAGGTTGTCTGTGCATGCTAAGCGAACTACGGTGCCACGTCAGCGTAAAAACGTGTACTAATAGGATTAGCACTGTATTTGCACGCTCGTGCCAAGTTTTGAAACCAGTTCGGTGTATTTTTCAACTTCAGGCATTAAAGTGAACATCGGTGGCAAGTTTAAGCACCACCTGTGATATTACCTCATTTTAATATTATAAGGAGAAAAGAAGAAAGGAATAATGATAACTTCGATGGAAGATGGTCATTCATGTTTAATACAATTATTCAAAGCCTTAATCTGAGGGAGATCGAATTGTCGGGTAGACAGTTTACTTGGGGGAACACATTACCAAATCCCACATAAGAAAAATTAGACAGGGTTCTCACCGGTGTTGATTGGGAACAAAAATTCCCCCTAGTAACGGTTCAGGCGTTACAAAGGGCTATCTCTGATCACACCCCTCTACTGGTCGACTCAAGAGAAGCGAATCATAGGGGTAATAAGAACACCTTCTCTTTCGAACTGAGTTGGTTTGAGAGAGAGGGATTCCTAGATATGGTTCCTAGGGAATGGGCTAAGGTTTGTGGTGGGCACTCGAGTGTTGAAAGGTGGCAAAATAAAATTAGGCACTTGCGATAATTTCCGAGGGGTTAGGCCAGAAATGAAAGAGGGATATATAAACAAGAAAAGGAAATACTTATACGTATGATCGACGCGTTAGATCTGAAAGCAGAATCTAATGTATTATGCGCGACTAACCAGGCCACTAAACCTGAGGTTGAGCAGAAGCTCTGGGATCTTCTTAGAGAAGAAGAAATGAAATGGGCACTGAGGGCCAAGGTTCTGATGGTCGTCTAAGGGGATGACGACACTCAGTTCTTTCATATGATTGCTAATGGCAAACATAGAAAAAGGAAAATCATCCAACGAACAGGATGAAGGTACAGTGGTGGGACATGAAAATCTCAAGTTACATATCAAATTAGTACAAAACTCCCTGGACCACCTGAGGACAGTTTCGTGTCCCTTGACAAGACCGCAGTCGGGGACATATATACCTCAGCTGAGGACAGACAAAAATGAGATTTTTTCTGTGCCATTTACAGAAAAAGAGGTGTTTGAGGCCGCATCACAGATGAAGCATAATAAGGCACCTGGACTAGATGGGTTCCCGGTAGAATTCTACAAGAAATCCTCGCACATCATTAAGGGTGACCTCATTCCGATGTTCCATGAATTCTTTAATGGCCACCTACAACTTTTTCACCTTAACTTTGGAACAATAACGTTGTTACCAAAGAAGGAGGAGGCATTGCGTATTGAGCAGTTTAGGCCTATTTGTCTTTTAAATGTGAGTTTCAAGATCTTTACAAAAGTAGGCACGAATAGATTGACACGGATTGCCCATTCGGTGGTGCAACCGAGTCAGACGACATTCATGCCAGAGAGACATATCATTGAAGGAGTTGTTGTCTTACACGAAACTCTGCATGAAATCCATTTGAAGAACCTAGATGGGGTGATCTTCAAGGTGAATTTCAAGAAAGCGTACGATAAGGTCAAATGGCCCTTTCTCCAATAGGCAATGCGAATGAAGGGGTTCAATGAAACCTGGAGGAAACAAGTGGATTCCTTTATTCAAAAGGGTAGCGTGGGGATTAAGGTGAATGATGACACGGGTCATTATTTTCAGACTCATAAGGGCTTAAGACAAGGGGACCCGATGTCCCCTATACTGTTCAACATAGTGGTAGATATGTTGGCAGTACTTACCGGTAGGGCCAAGTAGGAGGACTAGTCCCTCATCTTCTTGATGGGGGGGGGTCTCTATTCTACAATACGTTGATGACACTATAATATTCATGGAACATGGTATAACCAAGGCTGGAAATATGAAGTTAGTTCCTTGCCTGTTCGAACAATTGTCGGGATTAAAAATAAATTTTAATAAGAGCGAATTGTTCTGCTTTGGATGAGCCAAAGAGAAACAAGATGCGTATAGACAATTCTTTGGTTGTGAAATGGGATCCTTGCCTTTCAGCTACCTCAGAATCCCAATTCGCCATCGCAAGCTGTCAAATAAAGAATGGAAATGTATTAAGGATTGATTTGAAAAAAAAAAACTAAGTTACTGGAAGGGCAACCTTTATGTCTTATGGAGGTCGGCTGGTGTTAATAAACTCGGTACTAACTAGTATGGTGTCTTATGGAGGTCGGCTGGTGTTAATAAACTAACACACGAGTTCTCGTCCGAAACCCTGATACTCCGAAAGAGATTGTCCAGTTTGTACACGAAGTGCGTCAAGTTTTTGCCATAACCCTCTCTACTCTCTTGCACATGCTATGTGGGTGAAATGATGATACCATGCCAAGTTTCAACATTTTCAGAGTTCATTTTGTAGTGATTTTCAATTTCACGGTCATTTAGCTCTCTAAACAAATCGGTAAATTAATGTAAAACAGCAAATGATGTTAGAAAGGGTTGAAAATTGATGACGCCGCTTTGAATGCTGCATACTGAACGCAAAAAAAGTCTCGCCATTCTGGAAGGGGCTAATGAGAATAAAGGATGCCTTTTTTTGTAGAGCGAAATTTTTGGTTGGAGATGGTACTACAACCAGATTTTGGGAAGATGCATGGTTAGGGGAGACGCCCTTGGCCTTGCAATACCCTGCTCTGTATAATATTGTACAACATAAGGAGGTTTACATTGATACAGTATTACAGTCATTCCTGCTGAATATCCAGTTCAGGAGAACCCTAGTGGGGGAGAGGTGGAACGCCTGGCTGCATCTTGTGCGGAGGTTGATGGATGTCAACTTCCTGACCAGCATGACCTATTTCACTAGAAACTAACGAAGAACCGAGCTTTCACGGTAAAATCTTTGTACTTGGATCTGATTGATTCTGGCCCAATCCCGAGATCAATTCATATTTGGAAAATTAAAGTTCCGTTGAGAATCAAGATATTCATGTGGTTCGTCCATAAGCAAGTTATACTCACCAAAGATAATCTGCTTAGGCGCAGTTGGGTAGGCAATTCACTTTGTTGTTTCTATGATAATGATGAAACAATACAACACCTTTTTATCGATTGCCCTCTCGCTAAGCTTCTGTGGCATACGATTCATATAGCCTTTAACATAAGCCCTCCAGTTAGCATCGACATGTTATTTGGGACATGGCTTACTGGGGTGGAACCACTTAATGCGGAACGTATTCGGATAGAAATATGTGCACTTCTGTCGGCTATATGGAATTGCAGGAATGATATGATCTTTAACAGACAGAATTTTTTGAATTTCTTGCAGGTTATCTACAGAGCATCCGCTTGCATCCGTACATGGTCGTTACTCACTCATACGGACTCCAGGGAGCTTTTGGTTACTGGGTGCAACCGATGGGAGACGGTAGCGCGGGATATCTACAACCGGTTTGGATGGCTGTTTACTAATAGGATAGATGTTTAGTCGTCTGATCCTGTTCATTGCCGGTTGTGGCTTTGTCTATTTATTTTGCTTTTTATGCTCCTTCTGCGAGCTGTACTGCACTATGGACCTTTATTTGCTGAACTTTTAATAAAATGGCCGCATGCATCGTTCTGATGCAGATGCCGGGGGTCTTTTCTCCTTTTCATAAAAATAGCTCATGTCTCATTAAGACGCCATGTGTCAATACTATTGCCTTTGTCCCATAATGTAATATGTTTTCTAACACTAGTGTAGTGTTAGAAAAACGTCTTACATTATGAGACGGAGGAAGTAGCATTTAATCATACAACAATATTCAGAAGAAAAAAAGATAGCATGTGAAATGAAGCATGTCTAGAACATGATAATAATTATGAAAAATAGATACAATGCATGTGCCGGGAACGATAATGATTCGGTGAATCCGAGTATAGTGCCGACGCAAACGTTATGTAACGACAAATCAAGGGCAACAAAAAGTCAGGAGCAAAAGGCTAAAGTTTCCTTCATTGACTGGTTTGTACCCATCAGAGCAACTGTGCGAAGACCCTAAAATTAACCAGCACCATGAAAATTGTTTCAGTCATTTGACATCCTACCAACAGATGGAATACCATGACGGCACAGGTACTGTGGCCTTTGCAACTTTTTTTCTGTAATCATCCCACCCATACACACCATCGAAGAGAGGAACTCAACCAAGGTTGCCAGTAATTGCCAGTGTCATCACTTCTCCCCAAGCACGACTTCATCGTGGATGACCAACCAAGAGCCCTCGCGGTGAAATGACAACAGTCGTCCAAATGAGGCAAGAACTATGTAGCTCCGACTTTCATGACGAGCGTCACGTATGACCACTAAAGATTGCCAAACATTGAACCTACCCTTTCACAGGGCATCATTGCCACCGAGCCACCTCTCGACACACAGCTCTGACTTCAGTGCTACACATCAAGAACACGCGAGTACAAACCCACGCAGTCGACAGCCGGTGGAGAACATGTCACGGTCAAGCTCCTCATGCCACGGTCATCATTGCCGCATGAGTCGAGCGGAAACCACTCGCACCACTGGTTGGCCACCAACCAACTGTGATGGTGTGCATGTCGAGCTTTGTGAATGCGCGGAGGGGACGTAGTCTTCAAGACGATGCCCAAGGAGAGAGGCGACAACAGTGTGTCGGCGGCGCATTGTGGCGGCGGTAGTGGTTGTTCGGCGGTCTCGAAATCTCGATATAATTTTTGTTGCGTTTGAGGTGCTTTGTACTTCTAGTGACTTTTGATATAGGTCTGGATCATTTTCAGGAAAAAAATACAAGTATGAAACTTCAATTTAAAAATATTTATCTTAAAACGCCCTTGGACGGCTCAACCGTCAGGGTTACCGACAACATCTCTACCAACTACCGAGTACTACATCACGTCATCATGTCATGTACGGTGTCCCGCTGGAAGCCTCGCAAGTAGATACATGATCAATGGCATCCTGAACCGATGTCCATGTCAGCCATGGATCTAGGAGGCACGCTTCACTCCTTCAGACATCTTGCCAACAAGGAGTGCAATGTCACTCATGTATACAGAGACCACAGCCACATTGTCATCATTGGAATGCAGTAGATCCAACACCGGATATATATAGTAACGCTAAACTAAGCGAGCTCCCCAGTAAAGCTATATACAAAATATAGTAACACACTATGTAAAATATAGTAATTTTCATAAAAATGTAGTAAATTACAAACTTGGGTGATAAAAAAATATTTTCCAAATTACTATATTTTGTACATCGTTTTACTAGATTTTGTATATAGCGTTACTAACGGGTATAGAATAAGCTATATGTATCGAGCTGCTGACCTGTTGGTAGGCACCTTCACCATGACAACGACATTCAATATTGGCTGACCAGTGGAACAGGAGACGACAGGTTGTATGATTGTTGCTGATGCTGATAGCTAGGGATAAAATCAATAATCAACTCTTTTTCTGCTCGTCATAAGGAGGATCTTGGTTGCTTTTGGTGCAATTATATAGCCTGGTACGTGCGGTCTTTTCCTGTTGCTGTTGCTGGTCCACATCCATAGATTCAGGGGTCACTCGCTCATCCATGTACCCATACACATACAGTTAATTTTCCCTTCCAACAGAAGAAACAGATCATCAGATGTTGTCCACTGCACGTTATCAATGATCCACGAAGAGAGACAGGTGTTATCCTTGGTTTTGGGATTTTTTATCAAAAAAGACCACCTGCCCAACAGAATTGTCAGAAAAGACCCCCTTTAAATAACATTGACAGAAAAGATCATCTGAACCGTGGCGACAGGCACATCAACCAACACGTGGCACCTGCCGTCAAGGTGCAAGGCGGCAGCCCCCCGGTGGTGGGCACTGCCACCTCGTCCGGTGGCGGCAGGACTGTTGCTAGCTGCAGCAAGACCTGATGCATGCATGTGCTAGTACGTCGTGGCCTCTGGACAGCTAGCTTTGCCATGCATGCATCGCACTAGTGTATGCACAATACAAGCCTTTGTATTTTTATAAAATACGTGCGTGTATAACCTGCAATTAAAACCATTGAAGATCCAAAATATGCTATGTGAGATGAATAAATAAATAAAAGCGTTGAAACAGATCGATTCAGACGGTTGCGGGAGGTTTGAGATCCGTGTTCAAGATGCCCTAAGTTTTTTTTAAGGGAAAGAGATGCCCTAAGTTGAGAAGGGTAGATATCCAATTGTCCGTGGATTAGATAATTAAGAGAGTGACGAGATGAAAATACCCTAAAAATATGGGAAAAGCTTACCTTCTGCCGACCGATCGCGCCCGCCCGTCCGCCGGCTTTGTGGCCGTCCAATCTATGTTTTATCAGACGGTCGAGAGCACTCCCGCGTCCGCTGGAGGCGCGTCCGTTTCCTGCAACTCACCTCTTGTTTCAGGACAACCATTCCTATGACTGGATAATAGAAGGGGGTTTCATCCCGCAGCAGCGCGGGCTCGTGTGGCTGGGAGTGTGAGCGGCTGGATTTGGGAGGGCAGGACGCGGCGGCGCAAGGCGTTGGGCGATTGGGGCTTATCCAACATGGTGGCGTTGACGACGGGCTCGGGATCGGCGGTGGCCGGCGACGACTCAAGCAGGTACGAACCAGAGATCCCTTCCCCCATTTTTCTGGCCGATGTGGCGATGGTGATGCTCCCTACTATTTCTCCTCTGCGCCTTCCGGCCTCTACGCCGGCGTGTACGCGACGTTTTTTGCAGTGGCGCTCCCTATTGCGGTGATGATTCGGCAGTGTCGTATGAGAGAGGAAGTTTTGTTTTAGAGAAGTAGTAGGGGAAGTTGTGTTTCAGAGAGAAGGGTGAGCGGCAGAGCATGTTGCAGGGTTTTTGAATTTTTGCACATGGGTAGCCATAGTGTTGCAGAAACTTCCATTTAGCTATTGCACGCCGGCGGCGGGCCGATTTTGGGGTGGGTTGGCGGCAGCGCCGCGCGGGATGCAACTCTGTCGGAGCCAGGGCAAGAGTGTGTTGTTTCTGCAACAGAATGTTTGTTGCGGGAAGTAACGAGTGGACATGCGGTCTTATTTCTGCAACAGAGCGTTGGTGCGGGGAGTAACGAGTGGGCATGCGGTCTTGTTTCTACAACAGAGCGTTTGTTGCAGGATGTAACGAGTGGGCTTGTGGATCGCGAACGCTACATCGGACGACTATCAGCTCGGTCATCCAACGGTCGTCGAGGCGACGGACAATATCTAAACATCGGCCCGCGGAGGCGTAGCGGTGCCCAAAAAATATCGGTAGCGGGGCCTGGGTTGAGAAGAAAAGATATCAATGAAGATAATTAAGATTTTAGAAAATACCCTAAAAAATATCAGTAGCGGGCCCTGAGGTTCACCCCACCACTAATAACATTTACCAGTGGCGGCTGGGGTAACTGATGACCAGTGGTGTGCATGTAGGATTACCCACTACTAATAACTTCGGTTCCTTTTACCCCTAGCCGAGATGACCATTGGCGTGCGTGTAGGATTGTCCACTACTTATCATCGACGAGTCGCCGCGGAGTCGTCCCTTCTAGTGTTGCTGTGGTGGCAATTCTCAATTACTGGGTTTTTTTGCTGCCGGAAAATGTAGAAGAGATGTTCCATGAGTTTTCAATGAGTTTTTGTTGTATTCCTTCCGTTCACATAGCTTATATTGGATCTTCAATGATTTGAAATGCAAGTTATACACGCACGTGATTTAGAAATACAAAGGCTCATTCAATAAAAGAAGAGAAATACACAGGCTCATATTGTGCGTACACAAGTTGATCGGTTAGTTGACTTTTCATTAATACGGTCGTCAAGGGGTTTTGCTTAGAGCGCATCGTCAAGGGGTTTCCTCTCGTCCCTGGCGGCTGGAATCCTAGCCGCCGCCAGGGGAAGCCGATCTTCCAACGCCGGTCTCCGGCGGCTCCCCTCCGCCGGCGACCTCGGTCGTCGGTGGTGAGGGGGGTCGCCGGATCCACGCGTCTGGATCGCTTTTACTCTCTCGTTGTCTAGGTTTTTAGGTTGTTCATTGTCTTTGCTTCGGCGGCGACGATGACAATGCTGAATAAAGATTCTTTGGATCCTTCCCGGACGAGGCCATCGGTCCTATGGTTGGGGATGGATTTGGAAATCAGTCTGTTCAAGTAAGGATGGCGTGGCGGCGGCAACATCCTCGTGGTGGACATGTGTCCTCGGGCTCCGCCGTTGCGACGGCGTTTGCTCCAGCGTCGGCGCGGAGCTTGGGAGGTAGTCCAGGAGCGGATGCAGATTGTGGTCTGCATCGACGACATCTGGAAGACGGAGCATGTGCTGGGCTCGTGGTTCGTGGATGGCAGATACGGTTTCCTCCTTCGGCGTTTTAGTCGTGGTGGGGTGCCAGATCTGGAGTTCGATGGCATGTCCGGGGTGTTGCCCCGGTCTGATTCGTTCAACGGTAAGGGCTTTACTTTTGGTGAGCCACCTTGGAGGTCCGCAAAGCTGCATATCAGCGATGGAGCCGCGTCGAGCTCGGGTGAGGAGGTGATTCGTCATTCTTTTCTTCGATGGCTGTTGTGGTGTTCCCGGAGGCAGGTGACGGGCATTGGTGTCAAGCTCAGAGATGTTCTGCTATCTTTTCAGTTTTGTCATGTCGGTTTTTACGTGACTTCACTAGTGCACAACAGGGCTTTGGTCCCGGTTCGTAAAGGCCTTTAGTGCCGGTTCCGTAACCGGCACTAAAGGGTGGGGACTAAAGGTCCCCCCTTTAGTACCGATTCGGCACGAACCGGCGCTAACGTGCCACCACGTGGCACGAGCCAGGCCCGGGTGCGTGTAGGACATTAGTTGTTTTGGTTTTATTTTTTATTTTTCCTTTAATTTTGTGTTTTCAATTTAATTTAGTGATTGTTTTATATTATAATGAGTTGTTAAATCATTAGGTGAAAGTACCGCAGATTAGTTTCGACTGGATGCATGTGGATCCTAGCTAAGTGATCAAGTATAATATGGATATGGCATATACTTGATCACTTAGTTAGGATCCATCCAGCTGAAACTAATCTGCGGTTTCTTTCATAAATGATATAATAACTCATCATCATCATCATATTAATATACAAACTCTTGCATCATATCATCACCAACAACAATATACTAGCTAGCTAAAAATCATCATAGTCGTCATTACTGAAAGATCGAGGATGTCGCCTAGAGGGGGGGTGAATAGGCGCTTTAAAATAATTACGGTTTAGGCTTGAACAAATGTGGAATAAACCTAGCGGTTAATTTGTCAAGCACAAAACCTACAACAACTAGGCTCACCTATGTGCACCAACAACTTATACTAAGCAAGACAAACTACTAGGTGATAGCAAGATATATGACAAGAAACAATATGGCTATCACAAAGTAAAGTGCATAAGTAAAGGGCTCGGCTAAGAGATAACCGAGGCACGCGGAGACGACGATGTATCCCGAAGTTCACACCCTTGCGGATGCTAATCTCCGTTTGGAGCGGTGTGGAGGCACAATGCTCCCCAAGAAGCCACTAGGGCCACCGTAATCTCCTCACGCCCTCGCACAATGCAAGATGCCGTGATTCCACTAAGGGACCCTTGAGGGCGGTCACCGAACCCGTACAAATAGCAACCCTTGGGGGCGGTCACCAAACCCGTACACTTTGGCAACCCTTGGGGGTGGTCACCGGAACCCGTCAAATTGCTTGGGGCGATCTCCAACCTAATTGGAGACCCCGACGCTTGCCCGGAGCTTTACACCACAATGATTGAGCTGCGAACACCACCAACCGTCTAGGGCGCCCAAGCACCCAAGAGGAACAAGCTCAAGGGTACCAAGCACCCAAGAGTAATAAGCTTCTCAACTTGTAACTTCCACGTATCACCATGCAGAACTCAACCGATGCACCAAATGCAATGGCAAGGGCACACGGAGTGCCCAAGTCCTTCTCTCTCAAATCCCACCGAAGCAACTAATGCTAGGGAGGAAAATGAGAGGAAGAACAAGAAGGAGAACACCAAGAACTCCAAGATCTAGATCCAATGGGTTCCCCTCACATAGAGGAGAAAGTGATTGGTGGAAATGTGGATCTAGATCTCCTCTCTCTTTTCCCTCAAAAACTAGCAAGAATCCATGGAGGGATTGAGAGTTAGCAAGCTCGAAGAAGGTCAACAATGGGGGAAGAACACGAGCTCAAAGGATAAGGTTCATTGGGGAAGAAGACCCCCTTTTATAGTGGGGGAACAATCCAACCGTTACCCCCAAAACAGCCCCGCAGAGGGCAGTACTACCGCATAAGGCAGCGGTACTACCGCTGAGAACAGCGATACTACCGCTCCCCGGGCGGTACTACCGTGGAGTTAGGAGGGCAGGAGAGATACGAACTCGAGCGGTACTGCCGCGGTGGTAGGACGATACTACCGCTCATGAGCAGCACTGCCGCTCTACTGCCGCTGCGAAGTATCGCACAATCCGACACGAAAAAAGACCCCTCGAGTCGACGCGGCAGGGGCCTGGTACCGCAGCGGTACTACTACTGAGGACCCACCGGAGGTACTACCGCTGCGGAGCGGTACTGCCGCCTGTGACTCCTAAGCGGTACTACCGCTGGCGCCATCCTAAAGCCACTGCCACGAAAACAAGTATACTCCAAGGAAAACCAAAACTGCCAAAACTTCTTCATATGAGCTCCGAATTGAGCAAACTCAAGCTTGGTGGATACAAGACGACGAGTAGCATCAAAACATCATAGAGGAGTGAAACCTCCAACCGAGAAGAACCGGCATAACCTTCCAACATCGAAAACATCATAGAAGATGCGAGTGAACTCCGTTTTCGATGAACTCGAGCTTGTCATCAAGATGACCATAAGCTCCAAAACTCACAAAGAGAAGAACCAAACAAGAACCAATAAAGATGATGCAAGGATGCAATGGTTTGAGTTCTCTATGAACGATACGATCAAGCTACTCATCGAGAGCCCCCCTTGATAGTACAGCAATAGATCCTATAACCCGGTCTCCCAACTACCATCATGAGACCGGTAAAATAGAAAACATATCAAGAGCAAACCTTTGCCTTGCACATGGTCCACTTGAGCTAGATGATGGACCACCTTTCTTGATTGCGTTGGCTCGATGAAGACTAGTTGATTGCTCCCCCATACTCCACTATGGGTGAGCCACCCTTCCGCACATCTTCACAAGTCCATTGTCACCACAATGGCTTCAAGCATTTGATCTCTTCGTGATGCTTTACTTGAACTTGCCCGCTTCACCTAAACTTGCACACCGCAACCTAACCCCACAAAAAACTCTCACGAAGACCATGGGTTAGTACACAAAGCGTAATTGACAATGCTTACCATACCATGGGATCGCTTGATCCCTCGGTACATCTTGTGCGCTTTGTGTGTTGATCAACTTGATTCACTCTTGACTTAGTCTTGATCAACCTTGAC
Organism: Aegilops tauschii subsp. strangulata; assembly: GCF_002575655.3. Taxonomy (NCBI): domain Eukaryota; kingdom Viridiplantae; phylum Streptophyta; class Magnoliopsida; order Poales; family Poaceae; genus Aegilops; species Aegilops tauschii. The sequence continues at coordinate 581,402,674 of NC_053039.3, read as the reverse complement.
TCTTTCCAACTCTCTTCATTTGGATGATGTCTTGAAGGTAAACATGAATGATCACACAATCTTCTTCTTCAAGACATTCTCACATGACCAATCTTTGGATAATTCCTTAATAACACCTTGGTCACCACATAAACTCCTTGAAACCAACACATGGACTTCAAGAAATGCATATGGACAAATCCTTCAAATATAACTCAAGGCAACCATTAGTCCATAGAGATTGTCATCAATTACCAAAACCAAACATGGGGGCACCGCATGTTCTTTCAATTACCACTATTTAATCATCATAGTCATTACCGCTATCTAATCACCACCAACACTAGCTTAAAGAAGAAACATTCACTTGTACCAGAAGCAAAGATATCATCGAGTTCAACATGGTCATGATATTATAAGCGTTCATAACACCACAAAAGCAAATCACTCTTTGAGATTAAGTTCAGGACGAAGAACACGGACATGAGAGGACAAGTACTAAGAGCATGAACTAGCTAAATCACTCCTGCTGCTATCTCTCAGGTAAAATAGCATAGAACATGTATAGCTCTCCTAATTCATCATACTGGAGCATGCAGATGAACCTCTCTCCTAATCGTGGGATGCGCTTCTGATTGCTGCCCCCTAGTACTTCTCTGGGATCGTTAACAATTTTGCTCCAATCTTTCACTATTAAGCATTCATCGCTTTTAGAAATCCTAAATGCACTCATGTGCAATGTAGGATATCTTGGCCGTAAGCTAACCATTGACATGCGACCTTTAGTCTCGATCCACTGAGGCACAACTGTCATCGGGAGTCCCTGTTGAAGAACATCGTATAGTAATTAATATACTTAGCAATGAAACTTTGGCTTCAAAAATAATGTATGCAAAAGATGCACTGAGGACAAATAGTAAAAATCTTACCATCTTTCCTAAATAGATGTGACCGTAGTTCAATACGATCACTATTGGTCGCATGTTTTGAGTAGTAACATTTCTAAGTGCAGGAAGAAAATTTTTCTTGACAGTATGAAGATCCTCAAGCCATGAAACATAATGACTTATCTCCTCGCAGTTTAGTTCAGCCCCGGGACAGTGGACGGTCATGCCTACCAAGCGCCGGACATGTTTGCTTGAATGGAAATAAGCTGTCAATAGAAATTAATTGTCAACTATTTTTGAATAAACAATATCGAACACATAAATATTGTTGAGAAACTCACATAATGGTAGAACTGGAGGCATCTGCACATCGACCCAGATGTCTCTATTACCTTCAATATCATCTTCCGGACGAATATCAAAGGTGATAACCATATCAGGCTCAAATGCATAAGCCTTGCATAGTGCTTGCCAAGTTTTGCATTCAAAATAGGTGTATGTGTCTGCATTGTATAATTTGACGTTGAAAGTATAACCATGCTCGATCTTCAGGTAAACTCCCTTTACCTCCATAGTTTCCATAGCACTGAAACCTATCTTATCCAAGACAAAAATTCTTGCATGGCAGGGGATGCGCTAGTAGAATAGTGAAAATTTAAAATTATAAGTTGAAGCAAATGAAGCATAAGTCATGCTTAATTACGAAAAAAGACTTGTCGTCGTGACTTACTGTATCCACTTCGAAGGTCTCATCCAGCTTGATGCGGAAGCGCCTATCATCAACAAGGAAATTTCTGTCGCACAGGCCGCGCTGGTCTTCACAGTATTCGCACATAATGAAATCTTTTTCGTCGTCAGACGACATTTCCTATGTTCATATAGGTGAAACATTAAACACTTACTAGTTCTATTAATTCAACTACTTTTATTAATTCAACTAGTTCTATTAATTCAACTAAGCATTTACTAAAAATAAACTAGTTCTATTAATTTTCTTACTAAAATAAAGTAGCTCGTTCTATATAGTAATATTTTAATTAGATCATCAAATCTGAGATACCTAAATTTTCTTACTAAAAATAAACTAGTTCTATTAATTCAACTAAGAATTTACTAAAAATAAACTAGTTTTATTAATTTTCTTACTAAAATATATAAAGTAGCTATATATAGTAATATTTTAATTAGATCATCAAATCTCATATACTTAAATTTTCTTACTAAAAATAAACTAGTTCTATTAATTCAACTAGTTCAACTAAGCATTTACTAAAAATGAACTAGTTATATTAATTTTCTTACTAAAAATAAACTAGTTATATTAATTCAACTAGTTCAAATCTCATATACCTAATTCATCTAACATTAACATTCTAACATTCTTATTTACGTAATTCATCTAATTTGATCATCTAATTAACAATTTGACATGCATTAATCTAAACAACAGAAAACAGAAAATAAGTAAAAAAAATGTGTGTGTGTGTGTGTACGAGCAGGGGGCGGTGGCGTACAGGCGGCCGCATGAGACGGCGACGCAACGGGGACGGCGTGACGGGCGGCGGGCCGGGGGCGACGGCGCGACGGGCGGCGGGCCGGGGCGACGACGGCGCGAGACGGCGACGTAGGGGGGGCGCGATACGGCGACAACGGGCGGCGGGGGCGACAACGCGCGGCGGGGGCTGCGAGGGCGAGACACAGCGCGTGATGGGCGACGGCGCGGCGGCGGCGACGGCGATGTCGCGCGAAGCAGTTGAAGAAGAAGTGGGGAGATGGAAACTGAATTTTTCGTAAGTGCTATATATATAGGAGGGGCCTTTAGTACCGGTTGGAGCCACCAACCGGTACTAAAGGCCAATTTTGGCCAGGCCAAGCGGCGGGAAGCGACCCCCTTTAGTACCGGGTGGTGGCTCCAATCGGTACTAAAGAGCCACCCTTTAGTACCGGTTGGAACCACCACCCGGTACTAAAGGGGTTGCGCTGCCAGGCGACGGGCGAAAAGTTTAGTCCCATCTCGCCGGGCGAAGGGAAGCCGCACTGGTTTATAAACCCAGCCGTGGCTTCTCCTTCGAACTCCTCTATATAGCAGGCTTCTGGGCCTAACTATGGCGCGCTGCCCTGTGAGCCTGCTGGCCCTTCTGGGCCTGAATTTGCACACCCGAGGTCTGGCAGGCCCACTGGGCAGCGCCCCAACAATTTCTTTTATAGTTTTTTTTTCTTTTCTGCATTATTTATTTTCTTCTATTTATTTTTGAGTAATTTTTTATATAGTTTTTTTCTTTTCTGCTTTATTTATTTTCTTCTATTTATTTCTGAGTAGGTTTTTTGCTGTATTTAGTTTCTTTGTGAATATTTTTGCTTTAGGTACAAAAAATTACAAACTTTCTGTTAGTGCCAGTAGTTTTTAAATTTGAATAGTTTAAATTTTGTAGTGATTTTCAATTTCACGGTCATTTAGCTCTCTAAACAAATCGGTAATGAATGAAAAACAACAAATGATGTCAGAAAGGGTTGAAAATTGATGACGTCGCTTTGAATGCTGCATACAGAACGCAAAAAAGTCTGGAGTTCAAATAAGTTTAAAAAAATGAAGTGTCCGTGTAACACATTAGTTCTCGTCCGAAACCCTGATACTCCGAAAGAGATTGTCCAGTTTGTACACGAAGTGCTTCAAGTTTTTGCCCTAACCCTCTCTACTCTTTTGCACATGCTATGTTGGTGAAATGATGAGACCATACCAAGTTTCAACATTTTCAGACTTCATTTTGTAGTGATTTTCAATTTCAGGGTCATTTAGCTCTCTAAACAAATCGGTAAATGAATGAAAAACAGCAAATGATGTCAGAAAGGGTTGAAAATTGATGACATCGCTTTGAATGCTGCATACTGAACGCAAAAAAGTCTGGAGTTCAAATAAGATTAAAAAAATGAAGTTCCCGTGTAACACATGAGTTCTCGTCCGAAACCCTGATACTCCGAAAGAGATTGTTCAGTTTGTACATGAAGTGCGTCAAGTTTTTGTCGTAACCCTCTCTACTCTCTTGCACATGCTATGTGGGTGAAATGATGATACCATGCCAAGTTTCAACATTTTCAGAGTTTATTTTGTAGTGATTTTCAATTTCACGGTCATTTAGCTCTCTAAACAAATCGGTAAATTAATGTAAAACAGCAAACGATGTCAGAAAGGGTTAAAAATTGAAGACGTCGCTTTGAATGCTGCATACTGAACGCAAAAAAAGTCTGAAGTTCAAATAAGTTTAAAAAATGACGTGCCCGTGTAACATACGAGTTCTCGTCCGAAACCCTGATACTCCGAAAGAGATTGTCCAGTTTGTATACGAAGTGCGTCAAGTTTTTCCCGTAACCCTCTCTACTCCCTTGCACATGCTATGTGGGTGAAATGATGATACCATGCCAAGTTTCAACATTTTCAGAGTTCATTTTGTAGTGATTTTCAATTTCATGGTCATTTAGCTCTCTAAACAAATCGGTAAATGAATAAAAAACAGAAAATAATGTCAGAAAGGGTTGAAAATTGATGACGTCGCTTCGAATGCTGCATACTGAACGTAAAAAAAGTCTGGAGTTCAAATAAGTTTAAAAAACATTGATTATACATGTGAGGGCGTAAACATGTAAAAATATACATCAAAAATACATTGATTATCAATGATCTTTTTGTGTACAATCTGAATTGTCAACACGAGTCTTCACCAAAATGAGTCCTCAACGGTTTAGAAACTGGTGAAGACTCATATTGCGACCACAAATTCTACGCATAGAGTTCAATGAAGACCAAGTGCTTGTGATAGTTTGAAAAGTAACATATTTAAGGTAGTAAAAATCCTGCTAGGGGAGCGAGGTGGGACTAAAAACAGCCTGCCACAACCTCTTTATTACCGGTTCATACCACAAACCGGTACTAAAGGGGCTGGCCGGGCCCCAGCCTCTTTAGTACCGGTTCGTGGCATGAACCGGTACTAAAGGTTCGCTCCGAACCGGTACTAAAGATCTCCTCCCGCCTAGCCGTTGGAACCGGCACTAATGGACATATTAGTGCCGGTTCAAATTCAAACCGGGACTAATGTGTCTCACATTTGACCCTTTTTCTACTAGTGCTTTTGTACTTTGTTCTTTATGATATGAATGAGACACGTATTATCATAAAAAAAAAGTTGATTTTTCATTTTCTGGGGTAGCAAGCTAACTGCCACGATGTACTAGCACATGCAACGATCATTAGCCCTGCTACCACATGGATGCATGCATTTTGGTTCCGTAGCCCGTGAGCAGCAGAAACAGTCCGCCACCGGACGAGGCGGCAGGGCCAACCACCAGCCTCCGTTCCGTAGCGATTCACGGCTCACTGTTATGGTCAGCCTGCCGCCTGGCCGGCTGGCGGCAGGTGCCACGTGTCGGCTGGCGGCAGGTGCCGTCACGGCTCAGGGGTCTTTTGTGTTAATTTTATTTAAAGGAGGTCTTTTTTATCAATTCGTTGGGCAGGCGGTCCTTTTTGACGAAAATTCTGGTTTCGGTTTCCGACGGCGAGTGTGAACCGGTCACTGTATGCTATGGTACGATCCACACCAGCAAGTTCAGTTGAGTACAGTACAGTAGTGAGTACTAGCAATCTGTGCCCATGCCTCAGCCTCATCCATCGAAGAAGCAAGCATGGAGATATTTATGGTACGATCCACTCGAAACACACAATCAAAGTTGAGTTCAGTTGAGCACGAGTATCAGTCCCTGCCCATGCCTCGCCCACCTTCCGCGAAGCAGACATGAATGAATGCAATCATAATAACATTTGCAAAAGAAAATCAATCATAATAAGATGGCGTGAGTGAGGACCTATCTAGCAGCGGTACCACCTGCGATGCACGCTCATCGGTCCTACGCCCGTCCCGGGTCAAAATCACACCAAAATGGGATGTTAGGCTCACAAGTTGTTCAGCATTCTGAGCTAGCAACCTCGGAATGACCAAAGGCGCGTAATTCCTATAGTTTTGTGGTCAATATGCATCTTCACAATCTCTTTTGCTGTCACTCGAGTGAGTGACCAGTGACCACCCTAGCTAGGTAGTTGGGCCAATTGATCAAGGAGGAGGACCAGTCACAGAATTAATCCACAATTGGCCCACACTCTAGCTGCTCTTCTTCTAGGTTACTACTACTATCTTGGTTTTCACTCGGTTACCTGACTCTGTTTTCACCGCCATTCTGCTGCAAAATTCAGAACCAAAAAGACTCTATAAATCCATCGAACTAGGGGTAATTTAGCTGTATGCAAGTGGCAGACTCACCAGCAAATTCAGATCGCTGTATTCATATGTAGGAAGAAGCAAGCAATCACTATTGCTTCCACATCCAGCGGCAGCCCCCTCCCACGTGGCTTCTACATTGACATGGCATGATTCAATTCTTGGTGATGATTAGCCAGCAGCTCATCAATTAATGCCCTCTCACATTCCATAATTACTTCATGACAGCAACAACAGAGGCTCTGCAATAGAGTATATCGATAGGCACACAGGGCAAATCCTGTACTTGCTCCCGTTAGTTAGTTTTCATTTGACCTAATAGGGGAGTGAGTTGGCAGGGCGGCCCCTTCCTAATAAAGCGTCAGGGTTGATGCCTCAGATATTGGCATAAATACTTGACCGATATCACTAATAGCAGCAGAGAATTATTTAATGATTGTAATTGGATAGCACCTTTTGCGTGCTAGGCAACTCTTCACTAATTTTTTCTGTAAAACAATGTTTCTTTTAACTGCTTCTTAGACTTGTTGGCTGTGTGCATCTTTTTATGGAGAGGCAGGCTATCTGCTCATTGCAGTTGTATCGGGATTAACACAGTCTCTTTCTGCTCGTCATCGAAGGAGGATCTTGCTTGCTTTTGGTGCAATTATGTACTCTTGGTACGTGCGGTCTTTCACTGTTGCTGTTGCTGGTCCACATCCTTAGATTCAGGGTCACTCGCTCATCCATGTGTCGTACTACTGTATGTACCCATACACAAGCAGTTAATTTTCCCTTCCAACAGAACAAACAGATCATCACATGTAGTACACTGCAGGTTATCAATGATCAATGATCATCATTCGTTGCCTTGGGCTTTTGAGTAATATATTCAGGTGGGGACCCTCCCCTGGTGATTGTTCAAACAAAAAATGATGATCATCCATGAATTACCCCACACAAGCAAGTTCAGTTCAGTACGGTACAGCACAACACAGTGGGAGTACTAGCAATTTGTGCCCATGCCTCACCCTTCTTCCACTCCGCACATACAAGCAAAGTTCAGTTCAGAACTAGTAGTATCAATCTGATCTGCCCATGCCTCACCCTTCTTCCCGGAAGCAGGCATGGATGAATCAATCATAAGAAGATGGAAGTGAGTGAAGCTCACAAGCTGGTGGTACCACATGCACCCGGCTCAAAATCACACCAAAATGGCATGTTGTTAAGCTCACAAGTTGTTCACCATAGCGCCTAATTTCCATAATCTTGTGCTCCCTCCGTACAGAAATATAAGAGCGTTTGCAGAGGGAGTAGTCAACATGCATCTTCACAATCTCTTGTGCTGCCTCTCGAGTGACCACCCTAGCTAGGTAGTTGAGCCAATTGATCAAGGAGGACCAGTCACGGAATTAATCAACAATGGGCCCACACGCTGCTCTGCCTCTCCGTTATCAAGTCAATGCAGCCGCTTGGTTTTCACTCAGTTACAGTGGAATTACCTTACCATTCTGCAGCAAAATTTAGACCCAAAAAAAGTAAACTGGGCTGGCTTGTTCTACTCTATAGATGGAACTAAGGGTAGTTTAGCCTTATGCAACTATGTACTAAAGTTAGTACAAAGTTGAGTCATCTAATTTGGAACGGAGGGAGTAAGTGACAGCCTAACAGGCACGTTCAGATGATTAGCCTGTGAACACTGTATGTCTGGTTCAGTAAACAGGGCATCCAGCCAGTACAGGCATATGTATATGCGCTTTGAAGGTTAGAGGGTCCATCCAGCGATCACTATATGTAGGAAGAAGCAAGCAATCACTATTGCTTCCACATCTAGCGGCATCCCCCCTACCCTCCATGTGGCTACTACATTGACATGTCAGGATTCAATTCTTGGTGATGATTAGCTAGCTGCTCATCAATTAATGCCTCTCACATCCCATAATTACTCCATGACAGCAACAACAATAGAGCACATTGATCGACACACAGAGGAAATTGTGTACTTGCCCCTATTAGTTAGTTTTCAACCTAACAGGCTAACAGGAGGGTGAGTTGGCAGTGCAGCCCCCTTCTAATCAAGTGTCAAGGTGCACATGAATATACAGTAAGTTGGTACTCTATATATTCGTTCGCCTAAATATTTTATCAATATCCCTAATTGCAGCAAGCAGCATTATGTTATGATTGTCTAATTCTGGCTATTATGATATATTTAAAGATCTCTTTCCCCTAAAAATAGTTATCACTAATAGCAGCACTTAAGCCACAAGTAAAACTGCCTTTGCCGAGGGAAGAATGGATATGGACAGAGGCCACGCGTAAATGTGATCTTGATGGCCGAGTTGCAAAGAATTAACACTTTAAGCCTGAGAAGTTGACACTTGCATCCTTAGCATCAGAATCTTATGTTGCACAAGCAGTCAAGCACAGTTAGTAAAATAAGACCAAAGGCATCTTTCAAGCCGCCTTGCAGTTAGTTTCCTGTGTGACAAAGAATATACCCCAGAAAGCCAGCCTTCTTGAAGCTCAAGCAAGACTAAAAACACACACAAAAAAATGTTTTTTAATTTTTCAGAGGCCATGTGTCAACAGCATCATCTAATTTCCTTGGCAACAGTATAGTCATACTATCATGTTATTCAGCAAAATAATTTCGGGCGGGTCAGTGGACGTCTAGATCAGGAGAACAATCGAAAATCTGAAATGCTTGGCATTGATTAAAACGATTCAAGAGATCCAAGTACACTGCCGACGCTAACGTTATGGGACGGCAAAAGGCATATTCAGACTGAATATAATCATGAACTAGCAACAAGCCAGGAGCAAAAGGCTAAAATGCTCCTTGATCTGATTCTGTCAACCATCAGATCCCGGCTGGCTCTGTCTGATATGACATTCCTTCATGTTTCCACTACAGATGCATGCGTGCAACTGTGTGGAGATTCTAAACTGTTTCAGTCTCTTGACAGCCTACCAGCAGATGGAATGTCATGATAGGACAGGTAGATGACGAGAGCTCTCAACGGATCCTACACGACTTTTTTTTTCTGTAATTAAAGTCAAGTGCAGCAAGTAATGTGATATAGCGAGCTGTAAAGTAGGGTCTAGTGTATTGTCCTTGTACACGTATTCGTATACGTATGTAATTGTAATTGTGATCATCTATATATGGAGACGTGAGGCTGGATGTCAACCACCCACGCAAAAACCCTAAACCCTGTGTTTAACTTGGTATCAGAGCAGGTCGGGCCGCCGCCGCACGTCCCTCGCGCCGCCGCCCGATCCCATCTTCCGCGTCGCCGCCGCTGCTAGCTAGCTACGCTTAGGAACCATCCAGCTGCTTGCTAGCTAGCTAGCTAGCTTTGCCCGTACGCGGTCGCCGCTTCCGATCGCTGCCACTGCTTCCGTTTGCTGCCACCGCGCGAGCCATCTTCCGCGCCGCCGCCGCATCTTACTCCGCTGCCGCCGCGCGCTGTCCCATCCGCGCCGCCGCTGCGATGTCGTCCGCCGCTATGTCCGATGCCCAAACCGCCGGCGCCATCGTCTCTTCCCCCGTCGCCTCGATCCCCGCCGCGCTCACCGTCCCGACGATCTCCGTCCGCCTCGGTCGTCACAACTTCATGCTCTGGGGGGCATCACTAGCACCGTTCTTGCCGGTGCCAACCTCCACGGACACCTTGATGGCACCAAGGCGGCACCGGCCAAAACACTCGTTGTCGGCACCGGCGACGCTGCTACCACCATCACCAACCCGGAGTACCACCAATGGTGGGTTCAAGATCAGCGCGTGAAGGGGCTTCTTCTCACCTCCATGGATGAGGATATTGCATGCCAACTCATTGGCTGCGAGTCGGCGCATGCGGTATGGACAGCCATCGCCGCCATGTTCGGCGCCCAGAGCCGCGCCAATGTCCGCCACATCCGGCGGCAACTTCAGTCGCTGAGGAAGGACGATATGTCTGCCGCGGAATACATGCACAAGATGAAGGCCCTGGCCGACACTATGGCCGCCGCCGGCTCTCCGATCCGCGATGATGAGCTTATCGATCACATCCTCACCGGCCTCGGCTCCGCCTACAACTCCATCCCCGCCTCCTTGGGCGTGAGTAACGCACCCATGCCCTACTCCAGTTTTTACGCATTGGTTCTGTCCTTCGAGGCGCTGCAGGCACAATAGAGTGCGGTGGAGGGGTGGTCTCCCTCCGCGAACGACGTGACCCGTTCGGGTTCGTACGGCGCGGGCGGACGCGCGCCCTACTCCGATCCCTATCCCTCCCATGGTGGGGGGCGCCCGGCTGATGGACATGGCCAGCCAGGGCAGAACCGCTAGGGCGGTAATGGCGGCAACACCGGCGGCTGTGACCGCAACGCTGGTTATGCCGGCAATGGCCGGCAAGGTGGAGGGGGCAACGCCGGCAACAACAACGGCGGAGGAGGTGGGCGTCGCAACCGCTGGCATCCCCGGTGCCAAATTTGCAAGAACTGGGGCCATGAAGCCGACGACTGCCGCAAGCGCTATGATCAGGATCACAACTCCCGCGCCGCAAACTCGGCCTCCACCAACACCGTCGACTTCCCTTGGGTGCTGGATACCGGGGCTACGGATCACTTGACCAATGATCTTGAGCGCCTCCAGGTTCACGAGCGCTATGACGGCAAGGATCAGGTTCAGGTGGCCAATGGTGCAGGTTTGTCTATTTCACACATTGGTCATTCGCGTTTACCCGGTTCATCTCTTCAACTGCGTAACATCCTTCATGTTCCACACATCAGCCAGCATCTTCTCTCTGTTTATCGTCTTCTTTGTGATAATGACGTCTTTGTTGAATTTCACCGTCATTTTTTCCTTGTTAAGGACAAAGCAACCAGGCGCATCATCCTTCACGGTAGAAGTTACCGGGGGGGTCTATCCGGTCCCCTTCGCTCGTGCGTCATCTTCATCGTCTCGCCGTGCCTCCTCCGGTGTTCGAGTTTCGTCGTCACAATGGCATCAACGTCTTGGTCATCCTACAAATAATGTGGTCACTTCCATTGTTCGGAGTCATGACCTTCCGTGTTCTAGTTCAAATAATTCATCGTTAGTTTGTGATGCCTGTCAGCGTGCTAAGAGTCATCAACTCCCTTATTCTACGTCGTTTCATATCACTACTGTACCTCTTGAATTAATACATTCAGATGTTTGGGGTCCCGCTCTTGCTTCGTCGGGAGGGTACAAGTATTATGTTAGTTTTATTGATGACTACACGCGCTTCACCTGGATTTATTTGCTTAAACACAAGTCTGATGTTGAGCAAGTTTTCCACAACTTTCAGGCTCATGTCGAACGCCTTCTGGATTATAAAATCAAGGCCGTTCAGTCCGACTGGGGTAGTGAATACCACAAACTTCATCGCTACTTTCAATGCACGGGCATCTCTCACCGAGTGTCATGTCCACATACCTCTCAGCAGAACGGTATTGCCGAGCGCAAACACCAACATTTGGTCGAGACTGATCTTGCCTTGCTAGCGCAGTCCTCTCTTCCACTTCGGTTTTGGGATGAGGCTTTTCTTACGGCATGTTACCTCATCAACCGTATGCCCACTCCGGTTCTCAACAAGGACACGCCTTTGTTCCGTCTGTTTCATGTTCAGCCCAACTACTCCTCCCTTCGGATTTTTGGGTGTGCTTGCTGGCCTAGTCTCCGCAAGTACAATGCTCACAAGCTTGAGTTTCGGTCCAAGATGTGTGTTTTCCTTGGCTATAGTCCTTTGCATAAGGTGTTGGGGAACGTAGTAATTTCAAAAAAATTCCTACGCACACGCAAGATCATGGTGATGCATAGCAACGAGAGGGGAGAGTGTTGTCTGCGTACCCTTGTAGACCGTAAGCGGAAGCGTTATATCAACGCGGTTGATGTAGTCGTATGTCTTCACGATCCGACCGATCCAAGTACCGAAAGCACGGCACCTCCGAGTTCTGCACACGTTCAGCTCAATGACGTCCCCGCCTTCTCGATCCAGCAAGAGGGGCGAAGTAGTAGATGAGTTCCGGCAGCACGACGGCGTGGTGACGGTGTTGGTGAAGAACAATCTCCGCAGGGCTTCGCCTAAGCACTACGAAAACTATGACGGAGGATAAACTAGAGGGGACGGGGTTGCCGGCACACGGCTTGGTGTTTCTTGATGTGTCTTGGGTGCTATCCCTACCCCTCTATTTATATGTTGAGCCTTGGGGTCGAAACTTGGAGTGAAAGCCTCCACAAAGTCGGTTTCACCCGAAAGGCAAGAGTCCTTCTCGGACTCCAGGGCCAGACGCCAGGGTTCCCGGTGTCTGGACCCAGACGCCAGGGACCCTGGCGTCTGGCCCCTGGACTCCGCAAAACTTCCTTTTGCGCTTTCCAAAAACCTCGTGGGCTTTCCCCTTTGGCCTAGATAAAGTGTTCTTGTGCCCAAACATTTCGGGAAACATCCGGAACCCCTTCTGATGGATTCTGGAACCTTTCCTGAGATCAAACACTACTATCCACATATCAATCTTTACTTCCGGACCATTCCGGAGTTCCTCGTTATATCCGTGATCTCATCCAAAACTCCGAACAACATTCGGTCACCAACATACATAACTCATAGTACTATATCGTCAACGAACGTTAAGCGTGCGGACCCTACGGGTTCGAGAACTATGTAGACATGACCGAGACACCTCTCTGGTCAATAACCAATAGCGGGACCTGGATGCCCATATTGGCTCCTACATATTCTACGAAGATCTTTATCGGTCAGACCGCATAACGACATACATTGTTCCCTTTGTCATCGGTATGTTACTTGCCCGAGATTCGATCGTCGGTATCTCAATACCTAGTTCAATCTCGTTACCGACAAGTCCCTTTACTCGTTCTGTAATACATCATCCCGCAACTAACTCATTAGTTGCAATGCTTGCAAGGCTTATAGTGATGTGCATTACCGAGTGGGCCCAGAGATATCTCTCCGACAATCGGAGTGACAAATACTAATCTCAAAATACGCCAACCCAAAAGTACCTTTGGAGACACCTGTAGAGCACCTTTATAATCACCCAGTTACGTTGTGACGTTTGGTAGCACACAAAGTGTTCCTCCGGTAAACGGGAGTTGCATAATCTCATAGTCATAGGAACATGTATAAGTCATGAAGAAAGCAATAGCAACATACTAAACGATCGAGTGCTAAGCTAACGGAATGGGTGAAGTCAATCACATCATTCTCCTAATGATGTGATCCCATTAATCAAATGATAACTCTTTGTCTATGGTTAGGAAACATAACCATCTTTGATCAACGAGCTAGTCAAGTAGAGGCATACTAGTGACACTCTGTTTGTCTATGTATTCACACAAGTATTATGTTTCCGGTTAATACAATTCTAGCATGAATAATAAACATTTATCATGATATAAGGAAATAAATAATAACTTTATTATTGCCTCTAGGGCATATTTCCTTCATGAGGGCTATAAGTGTCTTGACCATACCTCTGGTTGGATATACATCTCTCGTGATGTTGTTTTCGACGAGACTGTGTTCCCTTACTCTCAACCCGGTGTTTCGGTTGATCCTGCTTCTCTTGAACATGCACTCACTTTTCCCTCCGATGAACCGATTCCGGATGTCCATGTGCGTAAATATGACCTGTCCTATTTGTCACCTAACTTGTCTTTTGCAGGTGATATTGCTTTGAGTCCCCCCCAGGTACATGTTGCTGCTCCGATGCCTCCTGATGCGCCCGACGTGCATGTCCCGCCGCCCGAGGCAGGTGCGGCGCCCAATGGCGCGACCGCGGACGCGGCTGGGTCGCCACCCTCGCCGGGCACAGCTGGGTCGCCACCCTCGACTGGTCCGTCGCCCGGGCCACCACCCTCACCTGGGTCGGTCCAGCACACCATCGTCTCTCGGCCCGTGTTGCCCCTTGCTGAGGTCCCCTCAGCCGCGACACCCTCGGCCGAGCCCTCGTCGCCGTCGTCTTCTCCTACCGGCTATGCAGCTCCGGCGCATGCTATGGTTACACGCCATCGTGGTCATACGCGCAAGGAGAAGTCTTACACTGATGGCACAGTTCGGTATGACTCTCGCCACCGTGCCTTCTTCGCCGCGCCGGTTTCCCATCGTGATGCTCTGGGTGAACCTGCCTGGCGTGCCGCCATGTCCGAGGAGTTTACTGCTCTCCGACACACTAACACCTGGGTGTTGGTGCCTCGGCCACCTGGTGTTAATATTGTGAGCTGCAAGTGGATTTTCAAAACCAAGCATCGTCCGGATGGGTCTGTTGATAAGCACAAAGCTCATCTTGTTGCTCGCGGTTTCACTCAACAGCATGGGATTGACTACGGAGATACTTTTAGCCCGGTGGTGAAGCCTGCCATGGTTCGCTTGGTTCTGTCTCTTGCTGTGTCTCGTGGTTGGAGCCTCCGACAGATTGATGTGAGCAATGCCTTTTTACATGGGTTCTTGGCCGAAGATGTGTACATGCAGCAGCCACCTGGGTTCGAGGATGCCACTTATCCCTCTCATGTCTGCAAACTTCAGCGGTCTATTTATGGTCTAAAGCAGTCGCCTCGTGCCTGGTATGCTCGTTTGAGTCAGCGCCTTTCGCAACTCGGTTTTGTTGCCTCCAGATCAGATGCATCTCTGTTCATCTTCTCCCAGGGTAAAATACAGATATACATGCTGGTGTACGTTGATGATATTGTGATTGCTGGCTCTACCCCCGCCGTAGTGGATCGTCTTGTGCAGTCGTTCTCTGCTAGCTTTCCCATCAAAGATTTGGGTCGCCTCGAGTACTTTCTTGGTTTGGAAGCGTCCTTTCATTCAGGGGGCATGACCTTGACGCAGAAAAAGTATGCTTTGGATCTTCTTCATCGCGTCAACATGGAGAACTGCAAGGCCACTTCCACTCCGCTTGCTACTTCCGAGAGTCTCTCACGTCATAGTGGTGCACTACTGGGTAGAGATGACTCCTTTCGATATCGCAGTGTGGTTGGAGCACTTCAGTATTTGACCCTCACTCGTCCTGATATCTCCTTCGCAGTGAACAAAGTGTGTCAGTTCCTGTCTCAGTCAACGGAGGATCATTGGGAAGCAGTCAAGCGTATTCTGAGATATGTAAAAGGTACGCTAGACATGGGACTACGGATTCGTAAGTCCAGATTTACTGGAGTGAGTATATTCACCGATGCAGACTGGGCAGGCTGTGTTGATGATAGGCGCTCCACTGGTGGTTTTGCTATATTTGTTGGACCTAACCTTGTATCTTGGAGCTCGAAGAAGCAACCCACAGTCTCGAGATCAAGCACCGAGGCAGAGTATAAGGCATTGGCCAATGGCGCGGCTGAAGCCATTTGGATAGACTTAGTTCTCACAGAACTTGGAGTCCCACGGCAGCGCACTCCTATATTGTGGTGTGATAACTTAGGGGCAACTTACCTGACGACGAATCCAGTGTTTCATGCTCGGACCAAACACATTGAGATTGATTTCCATTTTGTGAGGGAACGAGTAGCTGCTTGCGAACTGGAAGTCAGGTTTATTTCTACAGATGATCAGTTAGCGGATGTATTTACTAAACCCGCTACTAGGCATATGCTAGACCGTTTTAGAACCAATCTGAATCTTGTATGTAGTTCAGATTGAGGGGGCATGTAAAGTAGGGTCTAGTGTATTGTCCTTGTACACGTATTCGTATACGTATGTAATTGTAATTGTAATCATCTATATATTGAGACGTGAGGCTGGATGTCAACCACCCACGCAGAAACCCTAAACCCTGTGTTTAACTCGAGCAACTTTTTTGTGTCATTTTACAGTTTGCAGTATTCATGACATTTTACAGTTTGGGCATCTCCGTGGCACCAGCACTCCAGCACCATGAGCTAATTTATTTATTTACCAAAAAGATTTAAACTATGTTAAGAAAAAGTGTGAATCAGATCTGAACGGAAACTAGCTAGGAGCAGAGCATATGTTGTGCTGAACCAGAGATTCCATGTGAGTGACAGAGTGAGTGAATTCATCAGCACAAGTTGAGCAGAACGTATTGGCTGGCTTTTGATTGGGGCAATATCTGTCACAAGCTAAAGCTAATATTAGCTTCAATTTCTAACATAGCAAGATTTGATGGCGTTGATTAAAACTTTCCTTGCATACTTTTTTGCTTTAGCGTTATAATTTATTTCCTTACCTTTGTGCTTTAATTGCGTTATAATTTATTTTTGTAGAATCATATGAAGTAATGCGAATTTTGGCCATTAGATCTTAACAAACTAGCGGCTCATATCAGTCGGAGGAATGTTAGCATTTCTCTTATAAATAGCAGCCAGCCAAGGAATTTACATGAACAAAAGAAGGAACTACTAGGAATACAAGCAATCTCTGTGTTTGTTCTCATCAATGGCTCTCGCCAAGTGCAGTGCAGCACGGCCGACTATTGTGCGCTCGATGGTTGTTGCTTTCGTGGTGCTTGCTGTGATGATGTGCTCTACCATGCCATCGTGCCATGCTGGTACATATCTCTACTTTCATATGCATTTTTTCAAATGTTTAATTTTATTAAACCTATAAAAATTGCAACATGTTTGATATGTGTGCACATATTGTATTTTGTAGAGGCCGACTGCACTCATCTAGATACATGCGATGCTGCTGTATGCAAAGCTATATGCGTGCGTTCGGGCAGGCGTTTCTACACTTCCTTCTGCAGGGCTGTCGAGCCTACTCCGCTGTGTTGCTGCTTCTATAACAAATAAATTGATGGTTCCCTTGCTTGAGCTATGCAACGCCGAATAATTATATGCATGTAATGTACCCTATTCACAATAAAGATGCTTGCTTTTTCCATTGTGTTTTATTGTGTTCATGTGCAGACAAATGTAATGTCTATTAACCATTGTTTTCCCATAACAGTATACTACCTCTGTTTAATTCAGTTGATAACCAAATTTGACTTACTACTCCTACTTTTTATTGTTTACATTAGCTAGCTGGTGCGGCGGTGAAATTCTTACAAATCAAACTCCTTGCCTATAGTACATTAGCGAGCTGGATCCGTACATATTTCACATCAACATTTGCAGAGCAGGAGCAGAGCCTTGTCTTTCCACATGTGAGATCGGAGCAGACCATAATAGTAGTAGACATGGACATAAACTATATTTCATCTACTTAAATATTTGTGTGAGATGTGAGATATCTTATAGGCAAGTTAACACAATGCGGCCGTGTGTTCTCCTTCCACATCGCCACGGATCTCATCATGAGGAGGAGCTTGTGACATCATAAACAAATGGACAGCGTGGCCGTATCGCATACCTGACAAAATATAGATTTCTAAATTGCTTGATAAAATAATAATCAACTTATTTCTGTACTCATAGTCACATGTGTATTTTTGTATTTCTAACAGTTGGTGATATTTTAACTTCATATTTCTACCAGCTAGCATATGTATGTGAGTGACTTCGATTCTACCGTGTTAGAAAAAAAGCATATGTGTACTTGTCAAGCTTAAAAATAATAAAAACAACTCTACGCTTCAGTTTGTAACAGACAAAAATTAGAAGGGGGAGGTAATGTTGCTATCATTGTGAAAACTTTCCTTGCATATTTTTTTTGCTTTAATGACGTTATAATTGTTTCCTTAATTTTATGCTTTAATTGCATTATAATTTATTTCCTTTATTGTAGAAGTGTAAAGTGGATCCTAGGCCTACAGAATCATTCGTAGCATCTTCCCTCAGATGAGTTAATTGGAATATTAGCCACTGGATCTTAACAAACTACCAATCTGGGGCATGTTAAAATTTCTCTTAAAATATCCCCGCAAAAAATCTATTATAAATTTTATTAGTTGCGAGAATACATCTATACCTAATAATAAGGGGTTTATTGCTTCTGGCGGTACGTTACGAAAATTGCCTCTAATTTTGAAAAATATTAAGCACCAATGCCACTATATAAGTGATAAAAAACATTTCACACAGGGGATTCCCCACCTGGCTCGGCCCGTGCAGTAGGGACCTCCTATACTGTGCTCTGCGCACCGGAAGAGACGCAGCGCGCCTGTTTCGGCAGGCCCATGTCCGGACTGCCTATTTTTAAATTCCGTTTACTATTATTATTTTTCTTTTTCATGTTCGTTCTTCTACTTGAAATAATTTCGGAGTTCAAAAAAGTTCAGAAAATTAAAATAATGAGAATTTTAAATAAAATGTTTAATAAATCATAAAATATTTGTGATTCAAAAAATATTCATGATTTTTTTTAAATGTTTGCCTATTAAAAATTTCATAATTTTGAAAACAAATATTCGGAAAATCAAAAAATGTTCATGATTTTTCAAAAAGTTCGTGTATTAAAAAATGGTAATCACACTAAACAAAATTTCGCCAATTGAAAAAAAAATGTTCATGAATGAAAAAATATCCTAAGGATTCAAAAACTATTCGTGACTTACAAGATAGTTTAACCATTCATAAAATGTTTGCTGATTCAAATAATGATCATGCATTTCAAAAATGTTTGTTAAATAAAAAAATGTCCGTAAATTTCAAAAATTGTTCCACCAATTTCCAAAAAAATGTGCGTCGATTCTAGAAGTGTGTGTGGATTCAAGAAAATTGTTTAAAAAAGGTTTGCATATAGTATAAAATGTTCATGAATTAAAAAAATGTTATTGGTTTTAGAAAATGGTCAAAAAATTATAAAAATATTCATGATTTCAAATATGTGCACGAGTTTAAAAAATGTTCATGGTTCCAAAAATTGTGCATGATTTCACGAAATTGAGAGTGATGGTGTATCTCGGTGATATAGCAAAATGTGGTCATGACCATTGGAGTTTATGATATTTTTTTGTCTAGTTGCAACGCACAGGTCCTTTTGTTAGTGAACAAAAAAGAAAGTAGGAATAGAATAGAAGTAATCTTCTTTTTCCTATCGCACTCGCCAAGAGCAGTACAGCACGGCTGACTATCGTGCACTTGATGGATGTTGTTTTCGTGGTGCTTGCTGTGATGTGTTCTACCATGCAGACGGTGATATACATTTTCCCCAATGTTTAGATTTATTAAACCTATACTATAAACAATGCATCTTGTTTGATATGTGTGCGCATATTGTATTTTGTAGAGGCGAAGTGCGAGCCTCTAGATCCATGTGATGACGTTAAGGTGTGTGTGGGTAAGGGCATGTGTTCACTTCCTTCTGTATGGATACATGTCCTGCTCCGTTGTGTTACTGCTTAGAAGACACATAAGTCGATGATTCCCCTACTCGCTCGAGGGACGCAACACCAAATAATTACTTCGTCCGTTTGGGTTGAGTAGGCCGTTTTATTTTTTATTTTTGCAAGAAAACTTTCAATCTATTCATCTTCAATCATGCCATTATAACAACACAAAAAAAAAATCAGAAGCAACGACTACAAGCACTGAAGCGAGCCGAAGGCGCGCCACCGTCATTGTCCCTCCCTCGCAGGAGCCGGGCAAAATTTGTTGTAGTAGACAGCCGTATTAAGTGTCAAACTTTGACCAAAGTTAGCTAATAAAATATAAACAATATGCCACAAAAATTATATGGTGAGAATCCTCTTTTGAATAAAAATCGAACGGTATACTTTTTGCAGCTCATACATCTTATGTTGTTAGTTATCTAATGGTCAAAGTTTGACACAAAATAGAAGGAGGCCTATTAAACCCGGACGGAGGAAGTATATATATGTATAGTGTGCCCTAATCTAAATAAAGATACTTGCTTTTTCCGGTGCGTTCATCGTGTATGCCTTGTTTACAGCTAATTTACAAGTGACAACCACGCATGCAAACAAATTCAGAACAAATTTACAATACTAGCAGATGGCCTAACAGAACAAGCTAGGACCCGGAGGCTAATAAACAGGGCATATGCTTATTCCATCTAGTCAGCCAGCCACACTGAATAGATGAGTACTCCCTCCGTCCGCGAATAAGTATACTTCTAGTTTTTGTTCCAAATCAAAGTATTAAAACTTTGACCAACTATGTAGAAAAGAGTAGTAACATATACGACATCAAATTGATATATCATGAAAGTACATTTCAAGACGGATCTACTAATACTAATTTAGTGCGATAAATGCTGCTAGTTTTTTTTATAAAGTTGGTCAAAGTTTTAAAACTTTGACTTAGGACAATAATTAGATGTACTCTTACTCGTGGACGGATGGAGTACACTATATGGTAGGAAGACGCAATATTGCTTCCACATCAAGCGTCGGCTCCCCTCCATGTGGCTACTACATTTACATGGCATGATTCAATTCTTCGCGATGATTAGCTACAGTGCAAATCATGTACTTGCTCCTGTTAGTTAGTTTTCAACCTAACAGGCTAACAGGAGAGTGAGTTGTCATGACAACCCCTTTCTAACCAAGCGTCAAGGTGCACATGAATATACAGTTGGTACTCTGTAATGATGTTCGCATAAATAGTTGCTCGATATCCCTAATAGCAGCAAGCATTCTGTAATGATTTTCTAATTCTGGCCCTTATATATGATACAAAGATCATCATTTCCCCCTAATAAGATATCACTAATAGCAACACTTGAGCTACAACTAAAACTGCCTTGCAGAGGGAAGGATGGATATGGATAAAGGCCACGCGTAAAGGTGCGCTTGATAGGAAAGTTACAAAGAATTGAAACTTTGAGCCTGTGCCAAGAAGTACAAAGAAGTTGACACGTGCATCCTTAGCATCAGAATCTTAATTATGTTGCATAAGCAGTCAAGCACAACTAGCAAAATACTACTCTGACTGACTGACAGTCAGTTGATCAACCAACCTTCTTGATGCTCAAGCAAGACTAAAAATAAAATAAAAAATACTTGGTCATATGTACCTGATGTCTCATTTTTCAACAGCATTATCTAATTCCCTTGGCAAAATAAATACTGCCATCTTATTCAGCAAAATAAATTTAGGGTGGAGCAGAGGAAGTCAAGATCAGAAGTATGGAAAAGTAGATCATGCTTGGCATTGATTAGATCGGTTGGAAAAATCCAAGTACACTGCACGAACCCGAAGGTTATGCGGCCGAATATAATCATGAGGTAGCAACAAGGCAGGAGCAAACGGCTAAAAGGCTGCTTGATTTGATTGTGTCCACCATCAGATTCGGATCCCGGCTGGCTCTGTCTGAGATGACATTCCTTCTTCATGTTTCCACTACAGATGCATGCGTGCAACTAGGCAGGGACACTAACTAACCAGCACCACATAAACTGTTTCAGTCTCTTGACATCCTACCAGCAGAAATGGAATGTCATGATAGGACAGGTAGATGACCAGAGCTCTCAGCGGATCATGGCCGACTTTTTTTTTCTGTAATTAAAGTCATGTGCAGTAATGTGGAACAACCTCTTATTTTTGCGCATCTTACAGTTTGCAGTATTCATTGCATTTTACAGTTTGCACTGGCAGTGGCAGTGAGCTAATTTATTTAATTACCACAAGATTTAAACTAGGATAAGAGCAAAGAGTGATCACATCTGAACTGAAACTAGCTAGGAGCAGAGCACATTTGTGTTGAAGCAGAGTGCATGAAAGAGATTCGATGTGAGTGACAGAGTGAGTGAGTCCATGAGCACAAGTGCAGCAGTATTGGCTGGCTGCCACTTGACATGTAAGTTGGTGCGTATTCCAGATATTAATTCGCACAAATAATTGAACCATATCCCTAATAGCAGCACTTAAACTACAGGAGCAGAAAACACATTTCAAGCCGCGTTGCCCTGGCAGTTAGTTTCCTTTGTGAGAAGAAACAGTTAGTCTACCCATAAATCGTTATTCAGGAAAAGATAAGGTAGCAGGCGAAACGAAGGAAGTCTAGATCAGGATATACTAGTTTTTGTTTTTGCAGGAAAGATCAGGATACTCTAGTTATGAAAGATACAATGCATGTGCTGGACAATAGAACGATTCAGGGAATCCAACTATCCAAGTAGACCGCCGACGCAAACGTTATAGCGACGACAAATAATCTCTCAAGATATAATTGGGAGCTAGCAACGATAAGTCAGGAGCAACTGTCCAACTCCAACTGTGTGTGTGGAGACCCTAAAATTAACCAGCACCATGCAGATCGAATGATAGGACAGGTCCTGTGCAGTAATGTGATATAATTCTACTTATGAGCCTCCAGTTTTCATTTCAGGAGTGACCCAAATTATTTATCACAAAATCTAAGCTGGTCCAGAACTGAATCTAGGACTGGCGAGCTTTGAAATTGGACAAGCGCGGCGTGGAGGTACAAGAGGGAGAGGGATACTTTCAGACAGTTGACCGCGGTGGTGCAAGATTCGACTCGCGGCTACAGAGTTTACGCTTTCTCTGTTAATTGGCGTATTCCAGGGAAATCATGGACCGGACATTTTTGGCCTACTCTTTTTGTAACGCTTCTGTTTCTTCTCTTTCTTTCTTTTGGTCTAGGCCTCTTTGATTCGGATAAATTTCATAGGATACCAAATTACCAATTACTCACCTCCTTGTTTTTATGGATTTTGGATGTAAACAATCGGCTAGAGGTGTCAATGAGTAGGCATGCATAAGAAACAAGCACATCTTGCACCGACAGTGCCAGGCATGACCACCGAAGATTGCCAAACATCCAACTTACATTTCCTAGTGCATTATTGCCACCGAGACATCTCTCAACGCAACGCTCTGCCTTCACAGCTACACAACAAGAAGATATCAGGACAAACCCAGGGACATGTCAGGCGGTCGCTGATGAAGAACATGTCACGACCCAACTCTTCATGCCACCATCATCGTTGCAACAACTTCCGCAATGTTAACCACTCACATCATTGTTCGGCTACCTGCCAACTGTGATGGCGTGCAAGTCTAGCTCTGTGAATGTGCAAATGGGACCACATCTCCAAAACAATGCCGCAAGGAGGGAAGCGACGAGAGAACGACGCTGGAGTCCGGCCCTGTAAAAGGACCTTAGGATTTCACCCTAAGACGAAGCCGGAGGGTGGACAAGGTTGTGTTGGGAAACGTAGTTGAAAACAAAACAAAATCGCCCTACGATCAACCAGAAACACTATGAAGATGCAATAATGGTGTAGATCGGATCGTTACCAACTCCGACTTGCAGCGGAAGAATACGAGTCGGTGTAGATATTACTAGAAGTCCCTCGAACCATTCACGAACGATCCCTCGGACAGAAGACCGAAAGCACAGCCTCTCCACAGTTTGGAAGCGTACAGTCTTCACGATTCCGCGGCGCTTAGCCATCCAGAGCTAATCGTCGCCAGCGAATTAGAGAAGGATATTAGAACCACACTGGGCTTCTAATTATGAGGATTCGAGAGGATCTAGATCTAGCTCTAATTGAATCAACTAGAACTAGAACTAGAGAACTAGAGGAGTCTCCAAAAACTTGTGTATCAAAGTGCCCAAAATCTCTAGTATATATAGGTTGAAGGACAGGGGGCGCCTTGACAAAGGGGGGAGGAAACCGTTGGCCAGCCAAGGAGAGGGGGTTTTGCCCTCCAATTGGGCCTCCCCTTGGCTTCTCCAAGGAGCAAGGGGGCGCCTCCCCTACTGGGCCCTTGGCTTCCACCACTTGGCCATTTAAAACCCATTGATATTTAATTAAATATAAAAGCATCCTAACTATTATTAGAGGCTTTTATTATTAATTTAACATCTTCGGAAACATTTTCCACCTATATATTATTTATCGGTATTACCCGGTAAACCCCGAAACCCTTCCGGAGACCCTGAAACGCTTTTGGTTCCTCTCGAAACTATTTTAAATATTAACGATTTTATAAATATTTTCTCATTACTCCTGTCCTACTAACACTCAGCAGATCGTTATTACCTTAAAGTTGTGACCCTATAGGTTCGGTAAAACATAGACGTGAACAAAAACCCCTGTCATTCAATGACCGATGGCGGAACCGTGGACGTCCATATTGATCCTACGAGTACACGAATGACATTCGAGTGAACATTTGGTTATCATGTGATATTCCCTTTGCTTCGCGACACTTTACAAAACCCGAGGTGAGATGTATCGGTAACCTCTTGAAGTCATTCTCATGCTCACTATACCGGTCTCCTCGTTATCGGTTTCGTTCTTCACTCTCGTTGACATGTTTCGGCATCCCCGTGACCTAGTCACCTGTGTTTGTCCAGACGATGATGGATGTCGTCACACTGATGATGGACGTGTGACCACACGAGGAAGGACCAAATTCGGAATCATGATATACGAGATAGAGTTGGGTAGCACCGATTGAAGAGAAGCTTGTCCAACATCGTCTGAGATGGTTTGGCCATATTCAGCATGCCTCCAGAAGCTTCAGTTCATAGCGGATGGCTAGCGTACTGATAATGTCAAGAGAGGTCGGGATAAACCGAACTTGACATGGGAGGAGTCCGTAAAGAGAGATATAAAAGACTGGAGTATCACCAAAGAACTAGCCATGTACAAGGGTGCGTGAAAGCTTCCTATCCATGTATCAGAACCATGAGTGGGTCGCGAGATCTTATGGGTTTCGTCTCTTGCCTACCCCAACTTGTTTGGGACTAATGGCTTTGTTGTTGTTGTTCTCATTTCCCTTTTTGCCTTCTACTTTTTCATTTGAAGTTCTCTTTTTTCATTTTAAATCAATGAAGCTATGTCATTTTCAATTATTTTTTTGAAATTCATGAGCTTTTCTTAAGATTTGCACACAAAAAAAATCAGGAACATTTTTCTAACCTAATTTTTTTTTCAAATTATTGAATTTAAATTCACAAATTTGTATTTTTTAGATTTTGCGAAATTTTTAAATTTCATGATGTTTAGGCAAATTTTGTGAACTTCTTTTAATTTTGCGAACCTTTTCAATTCAACAGTTAACTGGCCCATTGGTCAGTAGATCAAGGAGTCAGCGGTCAACTTGGAACAGTCCGTCTTTTTTTTAGCACAAATGTGAACACAAGCGTGACCGTCGGCTTGTTGGGCCGGCCTACGCAACCATTGGTTTGCTTCGTGGCGCCCGTGCTGGGCCGGCCCACGAAACATACAGTCCAGCGAGCGCAAAAAGCTCGCCAAAAAAATGCAAACAATATTGCTCTCTACAGGTTTTGAACTCACCACATCAAGTACACGTACAGGTGCCATCAGGCACACCGCACACGAGCTACTTGCCGCCGGTGATTAGTACTAGAGGCAAATGCCTAATAACAAGGTCGCAGCGCTATTTTATTGCATAGAACCATTCATATTTTACCACTTATTTTTTTGAATTATTTGGAAAAAGATTGTCATTTTAAAAAAGTTCTTTATTTTGGAAAAAATTCATCGAGTTTCAAAAATAAGTTCATCGATTTTTACAAGAAAGTTCATTAAATTTGAAAAATGTTCACAGATTTTGAAAAGAAAAATAATCAAATTTGACAACTGTTCATCGAATTTGAGAAAGGTTCATCAATTTTGAAAAACAAAGTTCAGCGATTTTGAAAAATGTTTGTCGAATTTTAAAAAAAGTTTTTTAAAAAGTTCATCGAATTAGATAAAAATTCATAAAAATTGAAAATGTTCATAAAATTTGAAAAAAGTTCATCACATTTAGAAAAATTTCACAAATTTGAAAAAAGTTCATCGATTTTCAAAAAAGTTAATCGATTTTGAACAAAATGTTCATCAATTTTATAAAAGTTCATCGATTTTGAAAAAAAGTTTATCAAATTTGAAAAATAGTTCACTGATTTTGGAAAAGGTTCATCAATTTTGAAGAAAGTTCGTCCTTTGAGAAAAAAAAAGGTCATCAAAAATGATAAAAGTTCATCTCTTTGAAATAAGTTAACAAAATTGAAAAAAGTTCATCCAATTTCAAAAAATGTTCATCAAAATTGAAAATAAGTTCACAAATTCTACAAAACTTCGTCCATTTTAATAAAAAGGTACGCCAACCAGGAAGAAAAAAAAGAAACGAAAAAAGGAAAAGAAAAAAAAAGAAAATCGGAAAGAAGAAAAAAATGGAAAGATGAATGTAGTCACGTGAATTTTGTGGCAGGGCGGTTCGTGTGTTGTAGTTCGTATCAGGAGGTTGCTTGTTCGAGTCGCACATAACACAATTGAACTTTTGTTTTTGAAAAACAGAAAAAAAAGTAGATGGGCCGGCCAAGCTCGCAGCGGTGCAGGCGCCCGTTTGCAACATAAGCTATAACTGGCGCCTGCAGCGCCAAATAGGAAACGCGATACGTCACAATAACTGATCGGCAAGAGAAACAAAAGGAGACAAAAAAACATGACACATGCACATCATGGGAAAAAGAATCTAGTCCAGACAACATATGTGATGACGTCACATGAATGAGACATAACTATATCTCATGCAGGTGACTTCCAGATGCTCCCTTTAAGTAAACTAATTATTTCATATACATATTCAAAACATTTTGGGATATAAATCATAGTGAGAAAAGAGGAAAAACTCTTGAAGAACGAGCATCGAGCTTGTGACACATGTCTCATGCTGTTTGGCCTGGCCGAGTTATGCTAGCGATGTAGACGACGCACCACTCGGTATCGCTATTAGGGAAACAAAAATGCGGCCATATCCACACATGTATTTAAAATCCCTAACCGTTAGGCTCTGGGATATTAGGATTTGAAAAATGTTCATGAAAATTAGAAAAATGTTTTGGATTTCAAAATATGTTCACAAATTTGAATATATTATCACATTTCAAAAAGAGTTCATGAATTTGAAATTGTTCCTGTGTTTCAACAAATGTACACTTTGAAATTGTTCTCAGGTTTAAAAAAATAAAAAGTTGAGAAATATTCCTAGATTGTGGAAAGTCCTCTGAATTTCAAAAATTGTTCACTCCTAGATTTGGAGAAAAAGATAACATACTTGAAAAATGTTCTCAAATTTCAAAAAAATCTAACGTTCAATAGTGTTCATGAAATTGGAAAATGTTCCTGAAATTGAAAAACTTTAATGAATTAGAAAAATGTTATCAGATTTCAAAAAATTTCCAAAATTATAATGTCTCATGAATTTGAATTTTTTCTAGAATTTCAAAAATTATTCTGAATTTTAACAGACATTACAAATTTGAAAAAAAATTCCCACATTTGAAATAAAATGATTCTAATTTCTAAAATTATTGACAAAAGAAGAAAGTAAAAGTACTTAAAAAAAACTAGTGGATAGGATAAGTAGGAATGGGCCAGTCCATATAGCACGATGCACTCCCCATGATGCGCGATCGACCGTTACTCCCCTTGTTACGCGAGGAATGGATCCACCCTCCCCTCCTCCTCCTCCTCCTCCTCCTCCTCCTCCTCCTCCTCCGTGAGCTGTCGACCAATCGATTGATCGACGTTAATTCTCAAAAACTATATAAAAAGATCGATGACATCCCGTACTTCCGTAAGGAGCCTGGACAATGGAGGTCAGTCTTCATTTTCTGTTTTTGCTCCTTCGACTGCTTCACGACTCGACCCAAGCGAGTACACGGAGGCTAGCCGCAGCGCCCACATAGCCACCCCCCGTCCATGCGTGCCGTTGGCGAGGTCCTGGACCTGCTTCATCCACGCACGCATGAACCATCTGTGCAAGTAAAGCTTTCTAGATCGGTAAGGAGTTGGAGGAAGCCCTTCATGCTCTTCATATCGTCCATGATGAACTTGGGTGCTGGTGCTTTCCTTTTGCTTAATGAATAACCTTGGTTGCTGGTGCTTTCCTTTTTCTTTTCTTTTCCTTTTTTCTTCTTCTTCTATTGCTTAATTTAACAAATTTTATAATTAACACTCCGCGCAAGTAATATGAGGTTGATGGCCAACATGCATTATTTGATAAGCAAGTGGGGAGGCACATTAACTTCTAAATTACTAGATATATGGTAAAATAAATTGTGTGCTAAGAACATTGGCCTATTGCAGAAGCATGAAGCAAGAGAGAAAAAATATATATAATCTTCATACACCATTATTCAAGGAATGTGAATTATTTTGTACAATTAGACCTTGTAATAGTTGAATCAAGATGTTATGATCTATATTAATTTACGGGCTCATGCATTCTATAACAATTATAAACTTACCAAGCGAATCATGCAAACGTTTATGGTGAAGTGATGAAACCATCTGTGCAAGTAACGCTTGCCAGTCCGGAATATGTACATCCTACACAAGGTTGATCTATCTTAACGATGATCAATTGCCCATAACTGGTATGCAATAACAGTGTGTTAGAGAGTACAAAATTACACGTGTGATATTTACTTAGCCAAACAAGATCTATACTATTTTTTATAATGTTGTGGCATTAATACCATGCATAATAGATATAAATGCAAGGTCATTGCCTAATTTTTTTAATTGAGACTCTATAAAGACTTGCATTATCACATAAATAAATGTGTAACAATATCATTAATATAAGAGAGTGTATGGCATTTATGTAGAATCATCAAGATATGGCAACAATAGTCAGGAGAAGCACATGCATAAATGCGAACTCATAATGTAATATATTATTGTGCCTCCCTATAAATAGTAGCAAATAAGGAGTTTATTGGTACCAAGCACACATTTACAAAAGAAGGAAGGAGGAATAGAATATAAGTAATCTCTTTGTTCCCATGGCACTTGCCAAGAGCAGTACAACACGGCGGACAATCGTGTACTCGCTGGTTGTATCTTTCCTGGTTCTTGCTATAATGTGTTCTACCTTGCCATCATGCCATGCAAGCAATGGTGTGTAAGATATCTCCCTGTTTGTTACATGTTTTCCAAATGTTTTAAATTCATTAAACCTATAAGAAAATTCTTCGTGTTTACATGTTGTATTTTGTAGAGGTGAAGTGCAAGCCTCTAGATCCATGTGATGACGCTGGATGCAAAACTATATGTGCGGGTACAGGCATGCCTTTTGCCAGTCCCTTTTGTAAGGAGACCCATCCTCCACTATGTTGCTGCATAGGATAGAAACATAAGTTAACGGTTCCTTTGCAAGAACTATGCAATGCTAAATGATTCTATGCATGTAACGCATAGAAGCCAATCTAAATAAAGATGCTTGTTTTCTTTCAACCAAAGTGGTGTGTTTGACACACTGAGATTGGTCCAAAATTAAAGACCTTCGCTATAATTGACAACGGTTTTGTATAACAATATATGTGGCATATATGAACAGCAATTTGATTTGAGTTCCGCAATTAGATAGCAAAATACAAGATGAATACCAATTCATTCTTTGCAAGAGTATAACTATATCATGTTAGTATTTGTAAAGATATGTAATTTAGGGATATAGCAGGTGAAACGAACCAAGTCTAGACCAGAATAATTCAGAAAAGAGTGTTGAAAAACATAAACAAATACATAAATTCTGAGCAGTTTTGAAAAAGTGAAAAATGTTTAAAAATTTCAAAACTCCTAAAAATAGTTGAACAAGTGAACAAATTATGAAAAACGTGAAGAAATCTTGAAATTATGAACAATTTTGAAAAGTTGATTAAAAAAACTAGAACAATTTTTGAAAACATGAACAAAATTCCGAAATTCTATACAAAAATGTGAACGGTTTTTGAGAACATGATTTTTTTTGGAAAATGTGAACGATTGTTTCAAAAATATAACATTTCTTTAAAAATATCAACAAAATATTGAAATGCGTAACAATTTTTAGAAACAGTGAACAAAATTTTGGAATCCAATTTGTTTCAGAAAGAGTGAACAAATTTTCAAATTCTGAACAAAGTTTAAAATCTTGAATGCAGTTACGAAAAAACACAAAATTAAATGAAATAGGAAAAACGAAAAAAAAGAAGAAGAAATTAACAAGAAAAAACACGGTTCAGGAACCTTCTGGAAGGTTCCCAAAACCGGTAGAAATACTGTACAGGAACAAAAAGGTTCGCTAGCAATTGGGCCGGCACACTGCGTCGTTCGCTCGCAAAACCCTGTGCAAAGCGTCGACATAATGACCCAGCGAGCAGCGTATAGGGTTTTCCGCTATACATCGCCTTAAGCGAGTAGTTACGAATGGGCCAGCCCAGGTAGTTACGAGGTATGCTCGTCATTTCTCCTGATTTTCCCTTTCGCTTTTTTAATTTTATCATATTGTTTAAAATATTTTAAATATATATGTATTGAAAAAGATCAAAGAACCTAAAAAGAAAATCGTGAATTTAAAAATGTTAATACAATGTAAAACAAATTTTATCTTAATTAATAAAATGTTGATAGCACATTAAAAAAGTGGTGATACTATACAAATGTTCACGTGTTTTATGTGTCATTAAAACGTTAATCATTTACTTTAAAATAATTAAATGTATATTAAATAAATTCTACAAATATACAAGAAAAATGTTCTGAGGTTTAGAAATATTCACATGTTTCATAAAATTAATGCGACCTTATAAAAAGTAATCAGAGATTCTTAATTGTAACATACAAAAAAAATGTAATCATAGATTTTTAAAATGTTGGTAGCATACAAAAAATGTTTGTGAAATCTTAAAAATGTCACATGCTTAAGAAAAATGTACATGAAATTATAAACAAATGTTAGCCATGTGTTTGGGAAATGTTAAACGTATATCAACTGAATGTTTCAGATGCATATGAAAAATGTGAAATATTTATGAAATAATTAGACATCAAACATGCATTTGAAAGAAATGTGAGTCATTGTATTTAAAAATTCTTATAATGTATTAAAATAAGTTAAAAATGTATAAAAATCTTCTTGATGTTTACGAAAAATGTAGACATAAAAAAATTCTTTTAAAAATATGTATTATAACAATGTTTGTTTGCGAGGTGTATTATAACAATGTTTAACATGTATAAAAATAAAAGTTTCACATGTTGATGAAAAATGTCCATAGGAAACTGAGGAAAACGATTCAAACAACATATAGAAAAGAAAAGCTCAATCAAAACGGTTATATAACCGAAGAAAACCCAGTGAAACAAAAAAACCATTAAAAAAGAAAGAGAAATATAGTAAACAAAATAAAATCAATGAAAACATAAGAAAGAAAGAAATAAAACCAATGAAAAACACAGAAAAATAAATTAAACAAAAAACTAGAGAAAGACTAAGAATAAACAAAGATAAACGAAGAACAAAAGAAAGAAAAAGCATTGAAGAATGAGGAAAAACAAAGACAAATAAGTTATATCAAAGAATAGAGAAAAGCCAAGAAAGCTGGAGATAAAGCAATAAGAATGAAAGAAAAAAGAAAAAGAAAAAATAAAAAGAAAAAAGAGAAAATTGGAGCAGAAGTGAACATACATCGAGAAAAACCATCAGGTGAACGAAAAAGAACACCTAAAGTCTACATCGAGTTGTCGAAACACGAACGATCGAAACCCCGAGCGAACGGTGAACCAAAAATATGGGCCAAGGGGAAAAACCTTCAGGCGAGCTGGCATACGTCTCGCTATAAGTGAGATATAGCCCTGGCGTCCTCTCCTAGGTAAATATGCATACTCTTTACTAGTATTACCTCTAAAATAGTTGTACCAGTATGAGACCAGATCTTAATGGAGACGCAGAAGAAGCCTGACTGGGCTGGCCCATTCCAATTCAAAATGTAAAAAAATAACGGGCATGCGAGGGAGAATCGAGCACGGGACCTTCAACATTCGAGCACACGTGGATAGCCACATTCGGGCTGATGGTGTTAGGTGACTAAAAGGTAGCGCAACACATTGAGGAGTACTCCCTCTAATCCATATTACTTGCTCAACCGGATGTATCTAGCATTGAAATACGCCCAAATGCATCTGCTTTAGCAATAAGTAATATCGATCTAAGAGTAGCAACAAAAGTGAATTTTAAAATATGCACTGAACTTTTTTTAATATGTGGTAAACATTTAAAACTACACACTGAACATTTTTTAATATATGGTGTTTTTCTTTAAAAAATGCACATTGAACAATTTTTCTGTACACGATGAACGTTTTTGCACACATAGTGAACATGATTTATAAAGAGATGAGCAAATTTTGGAATCTCTTACTTCAAAAAAGAGAGAAAGAATCATTGTTTTAAAACATGAGCAAATTTTGGAATCTCAAACATTTTTTAAAAGAGAAAACATTTTCTAAAGTTTCGAACAAACTTGAAATTATGAACACTAAAAAAATCATGTATGAAGAAAATAAAAATAAAAATAAGATGAAAAAACTAAAAACAGAAACAGAAAGAAACAAAATAAAAAGGTCATCCCGTGTCAACTTTGCATTTAGTGAAGCCACCACGTTTGGCGCTTGCGAGCGTCAAATAGTATCTTCAGGTATGAGGCGGGACTACCTATTTGTCGCTGGGAGTCCCTATACGCCGCGTTCTACGGCAGACAGCAACACGCCACACAAGGGCGCCCTCCCTGGGCCGCTGTCCCATTCGAGCTGGATCAAACAATCACTATACGATTAATAATATAGCCTGTTCTCTAGCGTATACGGTACCATGAAGTGTAGCATCTAAACACATTTTGAGAAGCGTGTGCCAAAACCATTTTGACTTAATGGTATACTCCAAAACAACTTTTTGGCTTTACCGAAACAATTCTAGTGTTCTCTCTCTGGAACTCTTCCGTTGTCTCCGAAACTTTTCCGATGACTTTCTCTCTGACTCCCTGTCTAGTATTCAGCAGATAGATAACCCTTAAGCGTGTGACCCTATAGGTTCGCTGAAGTATAGACATGACTGGAACACTTTCCGATCAATGATCAACATCGGAGCCGTGGACACCCATATTGACCCCTATACCCACATGAATAAATATTCGAGTGAACCTCTGGTTTCCGTGTGCTATTCATGTTGCTTCACGATACATTACAAACACTCGAGGTGAGATTTATCTGCATCCCCATGGATCAACAACTTGTCCACTATGCTAGTTACCTCGTTACCGGTTTTGTTCTGTTTTCTCGTTTCCGTGTTTCGGCATCCTTATGATCAAATCATCCTGTGTCTGGCCAGACGATGATGGATACCGTAACACCAAGAGGGACCGAGAATATCTCTTCATTGTCGGAGGAGCAAATCCCAATCTTGAGCTATCACGTTCATTGTCATACTTTTTCGTGAACCCGAAAGCCGCCGTAATAGCCACCCAGTTATGGATGACGTTTAACAAACGCCAAAGTTCACGAAGCAAGTTCGAAGGAACTCGATACTCTCATGGTCTAAGGAATTTTGCAAACATTAACTTTCTCTGTGTTATAAACTATTTACTTGTGACGAATGTAGCTCATAGCATAACATCAATTCGGGTCGATTCAACACAAGTGTTCTTCTAACAATGTGACCTCAAAATTGCTGGCATAGTCATGCCCATGATCAGGAAAACGAGATCATCATGCAATACTTGAGCTAGTCTTAGAGCATGACTAGGAATACATTTTACCGTTTATTATACCACACGTGCATATGAGTTTCCCTCCGAGCCTCGTGGATATTGCAGACTCGAGAATCATTGCAGTTAAAGCATGGAACATAAACATCCATTACAAACTTGGAGATACAAAATAACTGTTATTACTGCCTCTAGGGCATATCTCCTATAGTTAGAACAATCCAAAGTGCATCCTCTAGTATGAAGTGACTCGAGACTCTCATGGTCTAAGGAATTGTGCATAAATTACCTTTCCGTGTTACGGACTATAGACTTGTGACAAAATCATCTCCTAGTATAACATACAACTTGGGTCAATTCGACGCGAGTGTTTTTCTAACATTATGCCCTCAATATGACCGACATCATCATTACACTTAACTCATGCCTATGATCAGGAAAACAGAACCATGATGCAGCGCTAATCCTAGAGGCAAGACTAAGAATCTATTTTATCATTTATAACTCTACACGTGCATATGAGTTTTGCTCTAAGCCTCTTTGCTTTCGCAGACTCACGAGACACAAAAGTTATAGCATAGAATATAAACATTAATCGTAAACTTGGAAATAAATAATACTTTTATTATTGCCTCTAGGGCATATTTCCAACAATAAGTGTTGGGAAACGTAGCATGCAATTTGAAAAAATTTCCTACGATCACGCAAAATCTATCTAGGAGATGCATAGCAACGAGAGGGGGAGAGTGTGTCCACGTACTCTCGTAGAACGAAGCGGAAGCGTTAGTTTAACGCGGTTGATGTAGTCGAATGTCTTCGTGATTCAACCGATCAAGTACCGAACGTATGGCACCTCCGAGTTCAGCACACGTTCAGCTCGATGACTACCCTCGAACTCTTGATCCAGCAAAGTGTCGAGGAAGAGTTCCATCAGCATGACAGCGTGGTGACGGTGATGGTGAAGTGATCCGCGCAGGGCTTCGCCTAAGCACTACGTGAATATGACCGGAGGAGTAAACTGTGGAGGGGGGGCGCCGCACACGGCTCGGAACAATTGATGTGTGTTAGAGGCGCCCCCAGCCCCCGTATATAAAGGAGGGAGAGGGGAGGAGGCCGACCTAGGCGCGCCCCAAGTGGGAGGAGTCCCACTTGGGCTCCTAGTCCAATTCGCCCCCTGCCCCCTTTCCTTTTACCGGAAGGGAAAAGGGGGAAGGAGAGGGACAGTGAGAAGGAAAGGGGGGCGCCGCCCCTCTCCTTGTCCTATTTGGCCTCCTTCCCTTGGGGGGGGGGGGGGGCGCCACCCCTTGTGGGCTGGCTTGCCTCCCTCGATCCTATGGCCCATATCTTCCCCCGGGGGGTTCCGACCCCCCCAGTACTCCGATATGTACCCGATACATTCCGAAACACTTCCGGTGTCTGAATACTATCGTCCAATATATCAATCTTTACCTCTCGACCATTTCGAGACTCCTCGTCATGTCCATGATCTCATCTGGGACTCCGAACAATCTTCAGTCACCAAATCACATAACTCATAATACAGATCGTCATCAAACATTAAGCGTGCGGACCCTACAGGTTCGAGAACTATGTAGACATGACCGAGACACCTCACCGGTCAATAACCAATAGCGGAACCTGGATGCTCATATTGATTCCTACATATTCTACGAAGATCTTTATCGGTCAAAACGTAATGACAACATACGTCATTCCCTTTGTCATCGGTATGTTACTTGCCCGAGATTCGATCGTCGGTATCTTTACCTAGTTCAATCTCATTATCGGCAAGTCTCTTTACTCGTTCCGTAATGCATCATCCCGCAACTAACTCATTAGTCACATTGCTTGCAAGGCTTATCATGATGTGCATTATCGAGAGGGCCCAGAGATACCTCTCCGATACTCGGAGTGACAAATCCTAATCTCGATCTATGCCAACCCAACAAAACACCTTCGGAGACACTTGTAGAGCATCTTTATAATCACCCAGTTACGTTGTGACGTTTGATTGCACACAAGGTATTCCTCCGGTATTCGGGAGTTGCATAATCTCATAGTCAAAGGAATATGTATAAGTCATGAAGAAAGCAATAGCAATAAAACTTAATGATCATTATGCTAAGCTAACGGATGGGTCTTGTCCATCACATCATTCTCCTAATGATGTGATCCCGTTCATCAAATGACAACACATGTCTATGGTTAGGAAACTTAACCATCTTTGATTAACGAGCTAGTCTAGTAGAGGCATACTAGGGACACTGTGTTTTGTCTATGTATCCACACATGTATCAAGTTTCCGATTAATACAATTCTAGCATGAATAATAATAATTTATCATGATATAAGGAAATATAAATAACAACTTTATTATTGCCTCTAGGGCATATTTTCTTCAGTCTCCCACTTGCACTAGAGTCAATAATCTAGATTACATTGTAATGATTCTAACACCCATGGAGTCTTGGTGTTGATCATGTTTTGCTCGTGGAAGAGGCTTAGTCAACGGGTCTGCAACATTCAGATCTGTATTTATTTTGCAAATCTCTATGTCTTCCTCCTTGACTTGATCACGGATGGAGTTGAAGCGTCTCTTGATGTGTTTGGTTCTCTTGTGAAATCTGTATTCCTTTGCCAAGGCAATTGTTCTAGTATTGTCACAAAAGATTTTCATTGGACCCGATGCACTAGGTATTACACCTAGATCAGGTATGAACTCCTTCATCCAGACTCCTTCATTTGCTGCTTCCGAAGCATCTATATACTCCGCTTCACATGTAGATCCCGCCACGACGCTTTGCTTGGAACTGCACCAACTGACAGCTCCATCATTCAATATAAATACGTATCCGGTTTGTGACTTAGAGTCATCCGGATCAGTGTCAAAGCTAGCATCAACGTAACCATTTACGACAAGCTCTTTGTCACCTCCATAAATGAGAAACATATCCTTAGTCCTTTTCAGGTACTTCAGGATGTTCTTGACCGTTGTCCAGTGATCCACTCCTGGATTACTTTGGTACCTCCCTGCTAGACTTATAGCAAGGCACACATCAGGTCTGGTACACAACATTGCATACATGATAGAACCTATGGTTGAGGCATAGGGAATGACTTTCATTTTCTCTCTATCTTCTGCAGTGGTCAGGCATTGAGTCTGACTCAACTTCACACCTTGTAACACAGGCAAGAACCCTTTCTTTGACTGATCCATTTTGAACTTCTTCAAAACTTTATCAAGGTATGTGCTTTGTGAAAGTCCAATTAAGCGTCTTGATCTATCTCTATAGATCTTGGTGCCCAATATATAAGCAGCTTCACCGAGGTCTTTCATTGAAAAACTCTTATTCAAGTATCCTTTTATGCTATCCAAAAATTCTATATCATTTCCAATCAACAATATGCCATCCACATATAATATTAGAAATGCTACAGAGCTCCCACTCACTTTCTTGTAAATACAGACTTCTCCAAAAGTCTGTATAAAACCATATGCTTTGATCACTTCAGCAAAGCGTATATTCCAACTCCGAGATGCTTGCACCAGTCCATAAATGGATCGCTGGAGCTTACACACTTTGTTAGCACCTTTAGGATCCACAAAACCTTCTGGTTGCATCATATACAACTCTTCTTTAAGAAATCCATTAAGGAATGCA
This sequence comes from Aegilops tauschii subsp. strangulata, assembly GCF_002575655.3. NCBI lineage: Eukaryota > Viridiplantae > Streptophyta > Magnoliopsida > Poales > Poaceae > Aegilops > Aegilops tauschii. The sequence goes on along the minus strand of NC_053039.3, from coordinate 581,365,508 downwards.
ATTTTGACGTCCATTTGCCAGATTTCATAATCATAAAATGCGGCAATTGCTAACATGATTTGGACAGACTTAAGCATCGCTACAGGTGAGAAGGTCTCATCGTAGTCAACTCCTTGAACTTGTCGAAAACCTTTTGCAACAAGTCGAGCTTTGTAGACAGTAACATTACCATCAACGTTAGTCTTCTTCTTGAAGATCCATTTATTCTCTATGGCTTACCGATCATCGGGAAAGTCAACCAAAGTCCATACTTTGTTCTCATACATGGATCCCATCTCAGATTTCATGGCCTCAAGCCATTTCGTGGAATCTAGGCTCATCATCGCTTCCTCATAGTTCGTAGGTTCGTCATGGTCTAGTAACATGACTTCCAGAACAGGATTACCGTACCACTCTGGTGCGGAACGTACTCTGGTTGACCTACGAGGTTCGGTAGTAACTTGATCTGAAGTTTCATGATCATCATCATTAGCTTCCTCACTAATTGGTGTATGCATCACGGGAACGGTTTTCAGTGATGAGCTACTTTCCAATTCGAGAGAAGGTACAATTACCTCATCAAGTTCTACTTTCCTCTCAGTCACTTCTTTCGAGAGAAACTCCTTGTCTAGAAAGGATCCATTCTTAGCAAAAAATAGCTTGCCTTTGGATCTGTGATAGAAGGTGTACCCAACAGTTTCCTTTGGGTATCCTATGAAGACACACTTCTCCGATTTGGGTTCGAGCTTATCAAGCTGAAGCATTTTCACATAAGTATCGCAACCCCAGACTTTATGAAACGACAACTTAGGTTTCTTGCCAAACCACAGTTCATACGGTGTCGTCTCAACGGATTTAGATGGTGCCCTATTTAACGTGAATGCAGCTGTCTCTAATGCATAACCCCAAAATGATAGTGGTAATTCGGTAAGAGACATCATAGATCGCACCATATCTAATAAAGTACGGTTACGATGTTCGGACACACCATTACGCTGTGGTGTTCCAGGTGGCGTGAGTTGTGAGACTATTCCACATTGTTTTAAATGAAGGCCAAACTCGTAACTCAAATATTCGCCTCCGCGATCGGATCATAGAAACTTTATTTTCTTGTTACGATGATTCTCCACTTCACTCTGAAATTCTTTGAACTTTTCAAATGTTTCAGACTTGTGTTTCATTAAGTAGATATACCCATATCTGCTCAAATCATCTGTGAAGGTCAGAAAATAACGATACCCACCGCGAGCCTCAACACTCATCGGACCGCATACATCGGTATATATTATTTCCAATAAGTCAGTAGCTCGCTCCATTGTTCCGGAGAACGGAGTCTTAGTCATCTTGCCCATGAGGCGTGGTTTGCAAGCATCAAATGATTCATAATCAAGTGATTCCAAAAGTCCATCTGCATGGAGTTTCTTCATGCGCTTTACACCAATATGACCTAAACGGCAGTGCCACAAATATGTTGGGTCCAGACTTGGGCTTCTTCCCGGGAGTGACAACTTGCTTGCCATTCTTCTTAAAGTTCCCCTTCTTCCCGTTGCCCTTTTTCTTGAAACTAGTGGTCTTGTTAACCATCAACACTTGATGCTCTTTCTTGATTTCTACATCCGCAGCTTTGAGCATAGCGAAGAGCTCGGGAATTTTCTTATCCATCCCTTGCATATTGTAGTTCATCATAAAGCCTTTGTTGCTTGGTGGCAGTGATTGAAGAACTCTGTCAATAACAGTATCATCCGGAAGATTAACTCCCAGCTGAGTCAAGTGGTTATGGTACCCACACATTCTGAGTATGTGTTAATTACTGACAGAACTGTTCTCCTCCATCTTGCGGCTATAGAACTTGTTGGAGACTTCATATCTCTCAACTCGGGCATTTGCTTCAAATATCAGGTTCCGTTTCCCATCTTACGTCGGTCCTCCTTCGTCCGCCGCCCCCTTACGTCGTCTGTCGTTTGTCGAGCATTCTGCTCCTCTTCGGCGTGCACATGGGCCAAGCCCAGCAAAACCGTGCCAGCCCACATGTCCCTCTGCCCCGATCGCAACGATCAGGCGCGCTAGGTTTGCGTCGTCACCAGCACCAGCCCACCCCTCGCCTCCTCTGCCGCACCTCGCCCTTCTCTGTCGGACCTCGCCGCCGCCGACCTCTGGTCCGCCGTCACTATCTGGACTCCTCCCCACACCCCGCCAGCACGCCGCCAGGCGCCCTCCTCGCCCACGCGCAGTGGCCTCTCTAATCCCACGGCTGCGCTCACCCCTGTCCTCGCCGGCGTCGCAGCCTCAGGACAGGTAGACCCCAGCTTCGCCGCCTGCGGCAGCAGGTCTTTCCTCCACCGCCTTGGGCCAAGGAGACCAACCGCCTCCTCTCGTGACGCACCGCCCTGCACCAGCCTGAATGTTGGTTACTTACACTATTTTTAATTCAATTGACTTTTTCAATGCAGATTATTGAAGCTCTTACGAAGTGGCGATTGATTAGAACCAGGGGCAAGCTGAGGATTTGTTTGCTTGAACAATAGAGATTGCTTGGATTAAGTGCGGGTGAAGATGTACTTGTTGTCTATATCTGAAATGAAAAAACTGATGAAGATCCTTCCGAGGTAAGGTTCTCTTTGACTGTTCGTTCTTTGATCTTTTTTCCCATCTCCTTATATTCATTTCTTAGTTCTATTTTTTGGGTAGGCGTCAGATGTGCCTCTTCTCGCACTGAACAGGGCCATCAGAAGAGCAGTGAAACAAGCTACGCTGCAGTAGGAAAAACAAGCTACGCTGCAGTAGGAAAAACAATGATACATGGCACTCTCCCAATGTGCGTGCCCAGTATAATGTAAAAATAGTAGTAGCTTCTTGTTCTTCAGAAAGTAAATGTAAACATCTGTTGTAAGATTCCAGTACAGGTAAGATTTTGATGTGAGATAGTAGCTGTGTCATATTTATAAAACAAGGTTCTGTACTCAGTCTAATGTTTCGTGCAGGTAAAGGCAGCAGCTGCTAGCTGCTCTGCCACAGGTGCAAAAACAAGCTTAGTCCTTTGCCGAAAATAATTGTACTAAGCACTAAGGCAGGGGTGAAGCCAGTAGTCAATGGGTTATCTCCATACTGCAGGTTCAGCACTAATTACTATAGATTAGTGTGGTATTGCCGAAAACAATAGTACCAAGCACTAACACAATAACCTGAGTATATTAAATGGGTATATCACTGATTACTATTTGATTAGCATCAATTTCTACAGGTTTTGAAGGTAAGAGATTCAAAGTCTGGCTGTAATCTCATTGGGGTCGTTTCTTATCATCAATGGGGACTATATCCCATATCCAATAGTTCTGATGGCAAATAGACACTGCGTTACTTTAACTTTTTTTTGTATGGGCGTGTCCTTTTATTACGTTGGAACTTGTAAGAGGTATGTTGTTGTTGCATTTGTGACACTAAAAGTTGTACTTGCTAATGATACCAGGTGGTATCTTGGGAATGTGTTATTTTCTTGAAATAATCACCATTGTTTTGTCGCTTGGTCTTTATCTTACATAGTAACAGGCCTGCCGATCAAAACATCTGTTGTCGGCTTGTTCATCTTGTATATTAGTTAAAACCAGATGGACATGGAGTCTGAAATACAGAATAGTTTTTTTTCATCATTCCAAAATATTATATTACTTTAATCAATTTGTATATATACATTTTTTCCCATGGCTACCAAACACCCCGTCCAAATAAAATACAATCAATCTACGCATTATATTGCCAGATGCAACCCCCAAAAAAAAATCGCCAGATGTGCAATTGAGGGTGGTGGAAATCTTGGACTGGGAAGGAGGAGATAATTTGATGAAGGAGAAAAGGAAGAAGAAAATAAATAAGAAACACAAGAATATTATGTATAAATTTGACATGATTAGTGTTGGACCACTAGAATTTTATGCTCGATTTCCATTTAATTTTATGCTCCCGTTGCAACGCACAGGCAATTACCTAGTTAACTTCAATTCCTGGAACATCTCATATGGTCCATGACGTTCAAAGCGTCTTTGAAGTCCCGATTCTAAGCCGTAGAGCATGGCACACTGAACTATAGAGTAGTCATCAAACCGCGTCTGCCAGACGTTCAAATCGTCTACATTAGCGGGAGGGGGCTTTTCACCTAGCGGTGCATCAAGGACATAATTCTTCTATGCAGCAATGAGGATAATCCTCAAGTTACGGACCCAGTCCGTGTAGTTGCTACCATCATCTTTCAACTTAGCTTTCTCTAGGAACACATTAAAATTCAAGGGAACGGTAGCACGGGCCATTGATCTACAACATAGATATGCAAAAAACTATCAGGACTAACTTCATGATAAATTAAGTTCAATTAATCATATTACTAAAGAACTCCCACTTAGATAGACATCTCTCGAGTCATCTAAATGATCACGTGATCCATATCAACTAAACCATGTCCGATAATCACGTGAGATGGAGTAGTTTTCAATGGTGAACATCTCTATGTTGATCATATCTACTATATGATTCACGTTCGACCTTTCGGTCTCCAGTGTTCCGAGGCCATGTCTGTACATGCTAGGCTCGTCAAGTTTAACCTGAGTATTCCACACGTGCAAAACTGTCTTGCACCCATTGTATGTGAACGTAGAGTTTATCACACCCGATCATCACGTGGTGTCTCGGCACGACGAACTGTCGCAACGGTGCATACTCAGGGAGAACACTTATACCTTAAAATTTTAGTGAGGGATCATCTGATAATGCTACCGCCGTACTAAGAAAAATAAGATGCATAAAAGATAAACATCACATGAAATCAAAATATATGACATGATATGGCCATCATCATCTTGTGCCTTTGATCTCCATCTCCAAAGCACCGTCATGATTTCCATCGTCACTAGCTTGACACCTTGATCTCCATCGTAGCGTCATTGTCATCTCGCCAACTATTGCTTCTACAACTATCGCTAATGAATAGTGACAAAGTAAAGCAATTACATGGCGATTGCATTTCATACAATAAAGCGACAACCATAAGGCTCCTGCCAGTTGCCGATAACTTTTACAAAACATGATCATCTCATACAATAACGTATATCACATCATGTCTTGACCATATCACATGACAACATGCCTACAAAAACAAGTTAGACGTCCTCTACTTTGTTGTTGCAAGTTTTACGTGGCTGCTACGAGCTTCTAGTAAGAACCGTTCTTACCTACGCATCAAAACCACAACGATGTTTCGTCAAGTTTGCTGTTTTAACCTTCAACAAGGACCGGCCGTAGTCAAATTCAATTCAACTAAAGTTGGAGAAACAGACACCTGCCAACCATCTTTATGCAAAACAAGTTGCATGTCTGTTCGTGGAACCGGTCTCATGAACGTGGTCATGTAAGGTTGGTCTGGGCCGTTTCATCCAACAATACAGCCGAATCAAAATAAGACGTTGGTGGTAAGCAGTATGACTATCATCTCCCACAACTCTTTGTGTTCTACTCGTGCATATCATCTACACATAGACCTGGCTCTGATACCACTGTTGGGAAGCATAGCATCCAATTTCAAAAATTAACCTACGATCACGTAAGATCTATCTAGGAGATGCATAGCAACGAGAGGGGGAGAGTGTGTCCACGTACCCTCGTAGACCGAAAGCGGAAGCGTTAGTTTAACGCGGTTGATATAGTCAAACGTCTTCGCTATTCAACCGAACAAGTACCGAACGTACGACACCTCTGAGTTCAGCACACGTTCAGCTCGATGACGTCCATCAAACTCTTGATCCAGCAAAGTGTCGAGGAAGAGTTCCGTCAGCACGACGGCCTGGTGACGCTGATGGTGAAGTGATCCGCGCAGGGCTTCGCCTAAGCACTACATGAATATGACCGGATAAGTAAACTATGGAGGGGGGCGCCGCACACAGCTTGGAACAATTGATGTGTGTTAGAGGCGCCCCCGCCCCCATATATAAAGGAGGGAGAGGGGAGGAGGCCGGCCTAGGCGCGCCCCAAGTTGGAGGAGTCCCACTTGGGCTCCTACTCCAATTCGGCCCCCCTTTCCTTTTACCGGAAGGGTAAAGGGGAAGGGAGAGGGAGAGGGAGAAGGAAAGGGGGGCGCCGCCCCTCGTGGGCTGGCTTGCCTCCCTCCTATGGCCCATATGGCTCATATCTTCCCCGGGGGGTTCCGGTAACCCCCCCGGTACTCCGATATGTACCCGATACATTCCAAAACATTTCTGGTGTCCGAATACTATCGTCCAATATATCAATCTTTACCTCTCGACCATTTCGGGACCCCTCTTCATGACCGTGATCTCATTCGGGACTCTGAACAATCTTTGGTCACCAAATCACATAACTCATAATACAAATCGTCATCGAACGTTAAGCGTGCGGACCCTATGGGTTCGAGAACTATGTGGACATGACCGAGACACCTCTCTGGTAAATAACCAATAGCGGAACCTAGATGCTCATATTGGTTCCTACATATTCTATGAAGATCTTTATCGGTCAAACGGTAATGACAACATACGTCATTCCCTTTGTCATCGGTATGTTACTTGCCCGAGATTCGATCGTCGGTATCTTCATACCTAGTTCAATCTCATTACCGGCAAGTCTGTTTACTAGTTCCGTAATTCATCATCCCATAACTAACTCATTAGTCACATTGCTTGCAAGGCTTATCATGATGTGCATTACCGAGAGGGCCCAGAGATACCTCTCCGATACTCGGAGTGATAAATCCTAATCTCGATCTATGCCAACCTAACAAAACACCTTCGGAGACACCTATAGAGCATCTTTATAATCACCCAGTTACATTGTGACGTTTGATAGCACACAAGGTATTCCTCCGGTATTCGGGAGTTGCATAATCTCATAGTCAAAAGAATATGTATAAGTCATGAAGAAAGCAATAGCAATAAAACTTAACGATCATTATGCTAAGCTAACGGACGGGTCTTTTCCATCACATCATTCTCCTAATGATGTGATCTCGTTCATCAAATGACTACACATGTCTATGGTTAGGAAACTTAACCATCTTTGATTAACGAGCTAGTCTAGTAGAGGCATACTAGGGACACTGTGTTTTGTCTATGTATCCACACATGTATCAAGTTTCCGGTTAATAAATTCTAGCATGAATAATAAACATTTATCATGATATAAGGAAATATAAATAACAACTTTATTATTGCCTCTAGGGCATATTTCCTTCAATAAGCACCTTCATGTGTTGATTTCAAAGAGCGTTCAAAAGCCATATTTTGAGAGAGTTTGAGTGTGGAGGATATTATCTTTTGAAGCACAAGAGCAAGGGATTCACCACCCAACAACCTCAATCTTGTTACTTTCGGAGTGTGTGCACCTCCTAGATCGGCCAGGTGCTTTGAAATGTTGAAGTTATACATAAAACAAGAAGTTTGTACGGGCTTGGAGATCATCTGCTTCGTGAATATCTACCCAAGCGAGGCTAGGCCTATGTGGTCATATGTCATGATGGCTTATGTTGGTTGCTCCTTAGTGGACCCTTAGTGGTTGGTCATCCTTCGCCGGTTGATTCCTTTGTGTAACTCTCAAACGAGATGTCTTTGATCCTAGAACCTTTGTGGTTGTAAGCCTCCATGAATGTGGATTAGGATAGCGCCAACTATCCGAACCACAGGAAAATGCTCCATCGACCCACCTTGTGTATGTATTACTCTAACTCTACTCTTACTTCTGCTTGAACAAGTTCTTGTCTTACGTTTCCATACTCTATTAGACTTGCATGTGCAAGGTGCTTGATATGCTATCGACAGAAAAACATATAATTGCCAAGGAAACTAAAAATTGGGAAAAAATACATTTGATTTAATTGTAGTCTACTCAGCCCCCTCTAGACTTTACTAAATGGTCCTACATACATGCATACATTTAACACAGACACACACACACACACACACACATGCGTGACATTCTGGTAATATGAAACCCTAAAATTGTCACGACAGTAAAACATTGTCATATTCTTAGTTCGAATGCATGTTCCGGTAGGGGCTCCATGTAATGTATCGAGTACACAATCATCATTCTTGCAATGCTATCGATGAGTGCCATGATGCAAAGGAGGTTACTTTTTCTTTGTGCAAATGGCTAGTAAGTCTTTCATTTGCTCCTGTATATGGAGAGATAGAATGAAATATTAGCTACTGATCTTGATCTCCCGAATTAATATTGACATATCTTGTTACTTTTTAAATAGTTATACTGTGCTCGTTTATATATTGTAAGCAAAGAGATATAACAAAGAAAGACAAAATAAATATAGTGCTTATCTAAATTATACAAATAACCTTTGTGAGATTAATTTATTTGAACAAACAAGATTTGCAATTTTGCGATATTACTATGCTATGTTAAAGTGCGAACATATATAATGAAATATTCGATAAATACATTTAAGTGTATGGTCCTTGATATTTGCAACAACGTGAAATATTACGTACATAAAAATGACAAAAATACATTATGTAAGAGATATAGATGTGAACATTAATTTAGGAGATGCAAGATAAATATCTAAGATATAGTTACCTATTCTAGAATGCCATCGGCAATAAATAAGCAAATAAATAAAACCAAAATGATATTGGCCAAACAAGATATGTGATATTTTCCAAACAAGATATATGGTAGTATTTAAAATATTGTAATATTAATACAACTGCATGATATAAAAGCAAGATCTTTGCGTAAGATTTGATTGTGACTCAATATAAAAAGTAGTACTTCGTAAATAGACATAAGGGTGTATGGCATTTATTTGGAATCAACTAGATATGGCAAACCTCTCTTTAAATAGCAGCAAAGGAAAGAGTTTATTGGCAGTGAGCAGACAAAAAACATAACAAGGAAAGAGGAATAGAACAGAAGTAATCTCTTTTTTCTGATGGCACTCCTCAAGAGTAGTACACCACAACCGAATGTCTTGTACTCAACGGTTGTTTCTTTCCCAGTGCTTGTCGTCATGTGTTCCGCCATCCCATCCTGCCATGCAGGCATTGGTGTGTAACACACCTATTTTGATATGAATTTTCCAAATGTTTAGATTTATGAAGTAGATGAAAAATGCAACTTGTTTGATATGTGTGTACATGATGTATTTTGTAGAATCTGGTGATCCCGTGAAGTGCGAGGTTCTAAATCAATGTGTTAACAATAACGCTGGATGCAAAGGTGTATGCACTCGTATGGGCATGCATCACTTCCATTCCTTTTGTAGGGAGTCACTCAATCTTCAAAAGTGTTGTTTCATAGAACTATTAACTTGATGGTTCCCCTGTTCGAGCTATGCAATGCTAATTATTCCATAGATATGTAATGTTCTGCTTGTTTTTCGGGGAAGTTGTTGTCTCACATGTGCAAACAAATATAATGATGTAATGATCATTGGTTTTTCATTAAAATATATGGGCTATTTAATTTAGTTGATAACACAAATTTAACAAGTACTATTTTTGGTTGGTTATATTAGTAAGTGTTGCGGCAAAAACATGCAAATCAAACTTATGGTCTACCTGTACACACCGAAGAAGAGATTGAGTGATTTTATACGTTAAAGACAAATCGACGCATATCCCTTTCTTTGGGTATAGGTACTCCATTTGTTTGGCATACTACAAAAGGAATCTTTTGATATAATAAGGGGATAACAAAATTTCTCAGTCCATGTGCAATTGTTTTTTACTATTGTTATAATTTAAGTCATGTGCAATAATGTGGTAAAATCTAGGAAAGATTTATAGCATGGCGTAAGTGTCTGGAACGTGCAATGACAACATGTACATATGTGAATTTAAATAGAAGTGTGTACAAAACCATGAATCAGTGAAAAATTATGGAGGTTTGGAGTTATCGTAGTGTTTACACATGGGTTTGGATATACACACAAGCAAACAAAAGGTATTCTGCAACAAGTAGTTGAATCGCATGCTGTGGATAGTTTGAACTTCCGCGCATTATCAAAATGGGGCTTGTGATATACCGTTGTAAGGCTATGGATATGGCTATCATAACCTGTGTTGAACATTTTTGCAAAATCATTATTGTTTAACATCACTATTGAAAACTACATTTTCTCATAGAAAACAACATGATTTATATAATTTTTTCGCCTCATTTTTAATGGTTTTTTGAAATAAGGAAAATGAAGGGGTGTTTGAAAGCTACTGCAAATGCGTTCATATTGATGAAATCTCAATAAACATGCTTGTTTTTCCACATAGTCTATTTTATGTATGGTGCATGTGTACACAAATGTAATGGTGTAATTATCCTTGTTTTCACATACAATATGTCAATATATGTGTGCTATTTAACTCAATTGATGACCAAATATAGTAGCAACCAACTAGAGAGAGCCTGCCAGGTACAAGTGGTTTGCACTTGCTGGCAACATGAATGTTAATATGAATATTGCGTGTGACCTCATTGGTCGAAATAGAAATTGTAACGAGTATTGTAGTAGTGAGGTAACAAATACATGGGTGCAAGCAAGGCACTACTTGTAGAGTAGCTGTTTTGTGGAAGCAAAGTGCTTGAAAGAGACTGCAAATCCAGGATTATACTTCGTTTCTTGGTTTGCTTATTCCAGAACCCCCCCGGGGACATATTCTCTCTTCTGAAAGCAAATTTGATTCAGTTAGAACCGTTTTGGTTTCTTTTATAAGAACCATAAGCGAACAGTACCTAGGATCGAAATCGGTATCCCTCGCTCCATAACGCATGACGCTAACCACCGCACCTGATACCAGTTGGTTACTAATAGGCACCACGGCCTTTTAAGAACTAATTACAACGACATATACAAGTATTTTTCCCAAAATATTGAACTCTTTTAAAAAAAATTGAACTTTTTTGACAAATGCAAACAATTTTGGAAAATGTGAACAATTATTTTTGTGAACAATGTTCGAAAACATCAACAAAATTTTAAAATCAATCCCTTTTGAATTTTCGAACACTTTTAAAAAAACAAGAATGAATTTATAAACATGAACAAAATTCCAAATTTCTATACAAAAACATAAACAAATATATAAATTCTGAGCAGTTTTGAAAAAGTGAAAAATGTTTCAAAATTTCAAAACTCAAAAAAATTGTTGAACAAGTGAACAAATTATGAAAACTTTGAACAAATCTTGAAATTATAAACAATTTTAAAAAGTTGATTTTTTTAATAAAAAACTAGAACAATTTTTGAAAACATGAACAAAATTCGGAAATTCTATAAAAAAAATGTCAACGGTTTTTGAGAACATGATATTTTTTTTGGAAAATGTGAACGATTATTTCAAAAATAGAATATTTCTCTACAAATATCAACAAAATATTGAAATGTGGAACCTTTTTTAGAAATGGGCAACAAAATTTTGGAATCCAATGTGTTTCAGAAAAAGTGAACAAATTTTAAAATTCTGAACAAAGTTTAAAATTTAGAATGCAGTTACGGAAAAACAAAAAATAAAAAAAGATTAAATGAAATAGGAAAAAGAAAAAAAAACAGGAGAAGAAATCAACAAGAAAAAACACGTTTCAGGAACCTTCTGGAAGGTTTCCAAAACTGGTAGAAATACTATACAGGAACAAAAAGGTTCGCTAGCAATTGGGCCGGCTCACTGCGTCGTTCGCTCGCAAAACCCTGTGCAAAGCGTCGACATAATGACGGAGCGAACGGCTTATACGGTTTTCCGCTATACATCGCCTGAAGCGAGCAGTTGCGAATGGGACAGCCCAGGTACTTACGAGGTATCCTCGTCATTTGTCCTTATTTTCCCTTTTCCTTTTTTTTATTTTATCATATTTTTTAAAATAATTTAAATATATATGTATTGAAAAACATCAAAGAACCTAACAATAAAATCGTGAATTTAAAAAATGTTAATATAATGTAAAACATATTTTATATTAATTAAACAAATGTTGATAGCACATTAAAAAAAGTGGTGACACTATACAAATATACACGTGTTTTATGTGACATTAAAAAGTTAATCATTCACTTTAAAAGAATTAAAAGTATATTAAATAAATGCTACAAATGTATAAGAAAAATGTTAGGACGTTAAGAAATATTTACATGTTTCATAAAATTAATGCGACCTTATAAAAAGTAATCATAGATTCTTAAATATAACATACAAAAAATGTAATCATAGATTGTTAAAATTTTGGTAGCATACAAAAATAATGTTTGTGAAATCTTAAAAATGTCACATGCCTAAGAAAAATGTACATGAAATTATAAAAAAATGTTAGCCATGTGTTTGGGAAATGTTAAACGTATATCAATTGAAAGTTTCAGATGCATATGAAAAATGTGAAATATTTATGAAATAATTAGAAATCAAACATGCATTCGAAAGAAATGTGAAACATTGTATTTAAAAATTCTTATAATGGAATGTTAAACGTGTATAAAAATCTTCTTGATGTTTACGAAAAATGTAGACATAAAAAACAATTCTTTTAAAAATATGCATTATAACAATGTTTTTTGCGAGGTGTATTATAACAATGTTTAAGATGTATAAAAATAAAAGTTTCACATGTTGATGAAAAATGTCCATAGAAAACCGAGGAAAATGATTCAAACAACATATAGAAAAGGAAAGCTCAATCAAAACGGTTATATAACCGAAGAAAACCCAATGAAACAAAAAAGAAAACCATTAAAAAAAAGAGAAATATAGTAAACAAAATAAAATCAATGAAAACATAAGAAAGAAACAAATAAAACCAATGAAAAACAAAGAAAAATAAGTTAAACAAAAAACTAGCGAAATACCAAGAATAAACAAAGATAAACGAAGAACAAAAGAAAGAAAAAGCATCTAAGATTGAGGAAAAACAAAGACAAATAAGTTATTCCAGAACCCCCCTAGGACATATTCTCTCTTCTGAAAGCAAATTTGATTCCATTAGAACCGTTTTGGTTTCTTTTATAAGATGCCCCCGCCTATTACTCGCGTCTCTGGTTTTGATTCTGAGAATGAAAAAACTTGAAGTAGTGTTTAGCAAAACAAAGATATACATCAAATCTTGCAGGTGAAATTGAAAACCAAAATAACAATAACAATTTTTTAAACACCCAATAGATTAATTAATTAATTTTTTATCATAATCATTCATTACCATACGCCACACAGGGCGGAAAGCTATTAAGAAGAACATCATTGAACCTACTATAAAAACTACAGTTAGCAATCACACGAGCCACTCCATTGGGAATCCGATTAACTTTAGAAATCTTAAAATTCTGGAACAATTTAGAGATACTAAATGCCTCCTTCCTCACATCAACGAGAGGAGACCTGCCAATGTTTTCATTTGCAAGGAAAGAAACAAAAGCACAACCAGTCTCCAAAATAATAGACTTGTGAAGATTGATACCGATATAAATCTCGACAAAACAAGCCCGAAGCTCTACTTCATTAGCACTGGTACACCGTCCAATAAAATCCCATGAAGAGATGATGACCTCGCCAGATAAATTTCTAGCACCCAAACCAACACTTGCGGCACTCAAGTTCTCCAAAAAACTTGCGATGACATTGATCTTGATATAGTCTAAAGGAGGAGGCTCCCAACCCACATAATCACTTAACAAAGCATAGCTGGCCATTAACCATCCCACCATACCTTTTGGTATTTGAATGCAAATCAATATTAGCCTAACGCAACTAGAAGGTGGACCAATAATTATGCACATAACTAGTAGATGCACTACTGGATTCCTTCTTCTTCCCAAAAGTCAAATCATTTCTTAAGTGCCATGCTCTTCATAAAAGAAATAAGACTTGCTCCGTTGCTGCAAACTTAATTGATCCAACAGAACAAGAAACCAATCCGAACCCAAGAATTTAAAAACTTCTTCCCCAGGAAAATTCCACATTTCCCTCAGTGCCAAATGCGGAGCACGAGCCTTAGGGCAAATCACAAGAGCATGAAAAGTACTTTCATCTTCCACTCTACAAATAGTGCACATACCTGACAGTGTCTCATGGTGCATAACTATTGTAAGTGCATCTAGTGCCACCCCTAGTTGGTTTTGGAGTATTGACGACAAACCTGGTTGAGGGACTAATGTGTTTGTGAGAATTGCAGGATAACACAGGTAGTAGTCCCTCATTGATTCGGTTTACCTACCGGAGATGACCCCTAAAAATGTATGAAGACATGGAAGACGATGGTGGTATGTGAAGATATTCACATTGAAGACTATGACAAGAGAAGGCATTGCATGAAGACTATGGAGCGCGAAGACCTAGTTGTTTCGTTGTTTCCTTTTCTTCTTTGTTGAGTCGTAGGAGCCACCGTACTGTTAAGTGGGGTCCCAGTGAACAAAGTCAGAGTGACTGAAGTGATGCTCAACCAAAATCCTATGTCTTCGAGTGAAGACAATGAGAGCAAATCTTATCCAGAGCTGGATGAGTCAGCTTTACTTGTAGCCCAAGTCAAGCTGCCACGTGTGTTTGAAATCTGACCGTTGGAACACGTGTCAGTTCCTTAGTGACCCAGGGTCATTTCGGACAAATCAGGTCGGGTTGCCTAGTGGCTATAAATAGCCCACCCCCTACACCATAAATTGGCGGCTGCTCAGAGTTAGTGCACAACTTTTGTCGTTTGAGAGCAACCCACCTCCGAAGCTTTTGAGAGAGAGAGAAATCCTTGCGAGGACAAAGCCCAAACACCCAGAGCCAAAGAGTGTTAGGCATCACTGAAGTCTTTCTGTCCGCGTGACCTGAAGACTTGTTACACTTGAGGACTGTGAATCCTCCAGCCGGTTAGGCGTCGCGTTCTGAGCATCCAAGAGTCATTGTGGATCGCCGGTGAACGAAGTCTGTGAAGGTTTGGAAGTCTACCTTGAAGACTTACCAGAGTAATTGGGCGAGGACTGGGTGTCCTTAGCTCAAGGGGAATAAGGTGAAGACGCGGTCTTCTGAGTTAAATCTCAGCCTCCCTAACCAGACGTACAGTTGTCACAGCAACTGGAACTGGTCCAACAAATCCTGTGTCCTCAACAAGTGACTGGTTCTATCTTCTCCCTCTCTTTACTTACAGTTTGTCTTCGTGAAGTCATTGCTTGTTTGCTTTACCTATTTGTCTTCACTGTGTGACTTCTATCGTTGTTTGGCTTCATACCATCTTCCATCCTGATCCGTACTACCTAGGTGCTATTAGTCTTCGCACTCTCACTTCATTGAATACTTGACTATGGCTTGCCTAGTGTAGTCTACCTTCCGCTGCATATCAATAGGTTCATTTCTATTGTTTGTCTTCGAAACTCTCATGTTTTGAAGACTTTCATAAAAATCGCCTATTCACCCCCTTCTAGTCGATAACTAGCACTTTCAATTGGTATTAGAGCAAGGTACTCCCTTGTTCTGTGTGATTTGGTTTAACCACCTGGAGTTTTAGCTATGTCGACTGCAGGGATGATCAAAGTCTCCGCTGCTTGCCCCGTCTTTGATGGAACTGAATATCCCTACTGGAAGAATAAGATGCGCATGCATCTTGAAGCCATTGATGTCGACCTCTGGTATGTCGTCAAGAATGGCGTTCCCAAGACTGGTGAAGGTGTCACCCCTGCTGATGTCAAGAAGTTCATTCAACTGGATTCTACTGCCAAGAACATCATCTGTGGTCATCTGACCAAAGGACAGTATGGCCGTGTGAGTGCTCTGGAAACGTCGAAGCTAGTCTGGGACTGGCTCTCCAAGGTCAACGAAGGCGTCTCAACCCAGAGAGATCAAAGGATCAGTGTTCTTCGCAACCTCTTCAACCGCTTCAAGAGAAACGACAATGAGAATGTCCAACTCACGTTTGATCGCCTCACTGACATCACAAATGAGCTTCGTGCTCTCGGCGCCACTGAGATTACCAAGCATGAAATCGTCAAGACACTACTGAGATCACTTGACAGCTCGTTCGACACCCTTGCCCTCATGATACAAGAACGCCCTGACTTCAAGACACTCGATCCGTCTGATATACTTGAGAGGCTCAACACACATGAGTTCCAGCTATCTGAGAAAAGAGATATCTATGGTCCCAATTACGGCCGAACTCGTGCTTTGAAGGCAAAAACTGTTTCCTCATCTGAAGAAGAATCTAACTGCAGTTCTGATGATCTTGAAGACATTGGAAAGGAACTTGCTATGCTTGTGAAGAAGTTCCAGAAGTTCACTAAGAAGAAGAAGAAGAGCAAGGAATATGATTCTGATGACAAGAAGAAGAAATCCTCAAAGTCTTCTTCCAAGGCCTCATCCAAGTCTTCATCTCATAAGAAGAGCTCATCTGGCAAGGCTCGTGCTTTTGTCGGCAAGGAGATGGATTCAGAGGAGGAGTCTGCTTCTGAGGAGGCGGAGGTGGAGTCTGAGGAGGAGTCCAACCCTGGCGTTGCAAGTCTGGCTCTAGCTACAGCCTACGTTGCCAAGTCCATCTTCAACACTGAAGACAATGGCTCCGTCACCAACGCTGAAGCTAATGATAAGGATGAGTCTGCTCCCACCTACTGCTTCATGGCACGTGGTGCCAAGGTAAAATCACGCGATGCTTACTTTCAAACATCTAGTGAAGATGACTCTGATTGTGAATCCAAACCCAGCTACAAAACACTTGCTAAAATTGCAACTGAACAACAGAAAGCTATGGAACATACTAAAAAACTGTTAGATAAAAGCGATGACCCGTTGGACGCTGAAATGACCCGTTCTCAGTCCTTAATTGAAGACATAAAAAATCTTCGTGTTAAGTACCAGGAACTTGAAAGTCGTCATGAAGCGCTCTCAACAACTCATGAAAAGCTCTCCTATGATTATCTTCAAAGGAAGCAAGAGCTTGAGAAATTGAGAGCGACTCATGAAGATCTTCAAAAAGAGAATGAGTCACTTCGCGCTCAACAGATCAGTTCCGCTCAGGAAGGAATTGAACCACCATGTCTAAAATGCCTTGAGCGTGATAACACTACTTCTGTTGCTGAATGTTCTAATGCTGCTACTGTTGCAATATCTTCAACTGCTGATGTGGTAACTAACCCCTCTGCTGAGGATACCACTACTATTGCTGATGAAAATGCTAGGTTGAAGACATTGCTTGAAACAGGGATGTACAAAAGTCTCAAAGGGCATCAGACACTGTGCGATGTCCTCAAAAAGCAGATTCTGAACCGAAACCCTAGGAAAGAGGGTGTTGGGTTGGAGAGGAAACTGAATGTTGATGGCTCCTACTGGAAGACTGAGCAGTACCCCAAAACCACATGGGTTGCTGCAAAGGGACCTTCAGTGGATCCATCCACCTTATCTGGCTTCACCTGTGCTAACCCTATTATCATTGATGAATCCTTTGATGCAAACTATAAACTGTTTAAGAATCAGAATGGTGAAGTGTTTGCCAGGTATATTGGTACTAACTGCAGGAATGGGCCACCTATGAAGAAGATCTGGGTTCCCAAAAGTTGTCTTGAGAATCTTCCTGTGAACGTCATCATGACACCACCTGGGAAGAAAACAAATCCCAGACCAAAGGCTTCATACAGACAGAGGACTCACCCGAGTCACCCTAATGCCAATGTTTTGCAGGGAAACCATACTCAGACTTATGAATATGAGCGTGTTTCTTCAAACCGCTATGTTCATAAGACTAAGAACTTTTCTGCTTATTCATATGAGTATCATTCATCTCCTGCAAGGCTATTTGCTAGGGCTCCAAAGCCAAAGTTCTTAGATGCTGCACTTAGACTCATTGCTTCTATGCCACCCCTGAAGATGTGGGTGGTTAAGAAGAATTAACTTTCTTTTGCAGGGAAAGGTCTCCAGCCGGAAATCAAAGGCGTCTGATGCTATTGCTGGGGACCTAAAACAACTTGTAGGGCGCAAGATCAAATGCCCAAATGGTCTCACTATGTATTTTGTTCCTGAATCGTTTGCCAATCATCCTATCAGTCCTAATCTTGATCTGAGCTTTGATAATCCTCTTGCCCGTCAAATGTTTATGCTTCACAATACTCTTGGTGAAGCCTATCCCCCTAACTGTACTGTAGGGTATGACACCTCATGCTTCAGAATGGATTATGGACAGCGGATGCACTAATCATATGACTGGTGATCGAAGTCTTCTCATGGACTCAACCTTACGTCCATCTGACAAGAGTCACATCACATTTGCTGACACTGGTAAAAGCAAGGTATTGGGTCTAGGTAGAGTTGCAATCTCAAAGGATCAGCACATGGATAAAGTGATGCTTGTTGAATCCCTTCGTTTCAACTTAATGTCTGTCTCAATGCTTTGTGACTTGAACATGATTGTGATATTTAGAAAATATCGTTGCCTTGTACTTATGGAATCTGACAAGTCTCTAGTCTTTGAAGGGTACCAGAAAGATGATCTATACATGGTAGATTTCTCAGCAGGGCCACAGCTTGCTGTATGCCTTCTTGCAAAAGCTTCAGAGTGCTGGCTCTGGCATCGGAGGCTAGGGCATGCTGGCATGAGGAACTTACACACTCTCACAAAGAAGAAGCATGTCATAGACACCGAGGGCGTCAAGTTCAAGAAGGATCACTTGTGCGGTGCCTGCGAAGCTGGAAAGATGACTAGGGCCAAGCATCCCTCGAAGACAATCATGACGACATCTCAACCCTTCGAGCTGCTTCACATGGACTTATTCGGCCCTACTCACTACTCTACTCTCACTACAACCGCTTGTCTCTATGGCTTCGTCATTGTTGATGATTATTCAAGATATACATGGGTTCACATAATTCTCTACAAGACTGAAGTGCAGGATGTCTTCAGACGCTTCGCCAACCGTGCCATGAACAACTATGGCGTCAAGATCAAGCATATCAGGAGTGACAACTGCACAGAGTTCAAAAACACCGGCCTCGATCTGTACTTGGATACATTAGGCATCACTCATGAGTTCTCAGCTCCGTACACCCCTCAGCAGAATGGCATCGTGGAGCGCAAGAACAGAACACTCATTGAGATGGCTTAGACGATGCTTGATGAATACAAGACACCCAGAAAGTTCTGGCCTGAAGCTATTGATACTGCATGCCATGTCATCAACCGTGTTTATCTTCACAAGCTTCTGAAGAAAACATCCTACGAACTCATCACTGGTAAGAAGCCAAATGTCAGTTACTTCAGAGTATTTGGTGCTAGGTGCTGGATCAAGGATCCACATCACACTTCAAAATTTGCACCGAAAGCACATGAAGGTTTTATGCTCGGTTACGGAAAGGACTCGCACTCCTATAGAGTCTTCAACCTCTTTCTCTATAAAGTGGTTGAAACTGTGGATGTGCGGTTCGATGAGACTAACGGCTCGCAAAGAGAGCACCTGCCAAATGTGCTAGATGAAGTTCCACCCAGTGAATCCATCAAGCTAATGGGAACTGGAGAAATCATACCGTCTGAAGCTCAGCCTGAAGAGGAACTTATCATTTCTGCACCTAATCAACCTGATGACAATGCTCAGCCCGAAGACAATCCTCCCAACGATGACAATGATCAGCAAGAGCAAAATCTTCGTCCAGTTCATCCTCGTGTTGCAAATGAAGTACAAATTGAGAAGATAATTGATAGCATCAATGCGCCTAGTCCACTCACTCGTTCAAGAGCAACACAACTAGCAAATTTCTGTGGACACTTTGCTTTTGTCTCAATATCTGAACCTAAGAAAGTTGCTGAAGCCTTCATGGAACCTGAATGGATTCAAGCTATGCAAGAAGAGCTTCAACAGTTCAAGCGGAACAATGTCTGGGAACTTGTCAAGCGTCCTGACCCCCGCAAGCACAACATAATAGGCACAAAATGGATATATCACAACAAACAAGATGAGCATGGTCAAGTTGTCAGAAACAAAGCTCGTCTCGTTGCTCAAGGATACACTCAAATTGAAGGGATTGACTTCGATGAAACATTTGCTCTTGTGGCTAGGCTTGAAGCTATTCGCATACTGCTAGCCTATGCTAACCATCACAACATCTTGCTATATCAAATGGATGTGAAGAGTGCATTTCTCAACGGCAAGATTGAAGAAGAAGTGTATGTCGCACAACCTCCTGGCTTTGAAGATCCAAAACATCCTGATATGGTGTACAAGCTAAACAAGGCACTGTATGGCCTCAAACAAGCCCCTCGCGCTTGGTATGACACGCTCAAAGACTTCCTGAAGAGCAAAGGCTTCAAACCTGGTTCCCTGGATCCCACACTCTTCACGAAGACATATGATGGTGAACTGTTTGTGTGCCAAATATATGTGGATGACATT
Source organism: Aegilops tauschii subsp. strangulata (assembly GCF_002575655.3). Taxonomy (NCBI): domain Eukaryota; kingdom Viridiplantae; phylum Streptophyta; class Magnoliopsida; order Poales; family Poaceae; genus Aegilops; species Aegilops tauschii. Next base: position 581,345,194 of record NC_053039.3, on the reverse strand, counting down.
ATATTCGGCTGCACTAACCAGAAATACAGTGATGAGTTTGGACACATGATGCAAGAGCAATATCAGATGTCCATGATGGGTGAGCTGAAGTTCTTCCTTGGTCTTCAAATTCATCAGCAAAGAAATGGCATCTTCATATCTCAAGAGAAATACCTCAAAGATTGTCTGAAGAAGTTGGGAATGCAAGACTGCAAAGGTTACACGACGCCAATGCCAACCAAGAGTCATCTAGGTCCTGACGCCAATGGTAAAGAGTTCGATCAAAAGGTATACCGCTCCATGATTGGTTCTTTACTTTATTTATGTGCATCTAGGCCAGATATTATGCTTAGTGTTTGCATGTGTGCTCGATTCCAAGCGGCACCAAAGGAATCGCATCACTTAGCTTTGAAGCGAATTCTTCGATATTTGGCTTACACCCCAACATTAGGATTATGGTATCCAAAGGGCTCAGAGTTTGATCTAGTTGGATTCTCGGATGCTGATTATGCTGGTGACAAGGTGGATCGCAAGTCTACATCAGGCACATGTCACTTTCTGGGACGATCACTTGTCTGTTGGTCTTCAAAGAAGCAGAACTGTGTATCACTCTCCACTGCTGAATCTGAATACATTGCTGCTGGATCATGCTGCACTCAGCTTCTATGGATGAAGCAAACACTCAAGGACTATGGCATCCATCTGAAACAAGTACCACTCTACTGCGACAACGGAAGCGCCATCAAGATTGCCAACAACCCAGTTCAGCACTCGAAGACAAAGCATATTGAAATTCGTCATCACTTTCTCAGAGATCATGTCATGAAGGAAGATATTGATATCATACACGTCAACACTAAAGAGCAACTGGCAGATATCTTCACAAAGCCCTTGGATGAGAAAAGGTTTTGCAAGTTACGGTGTGAGCTAAATATCTTGGAATCCTCAAATGTCCTGTGATGAGGCACACATCCTAACACTTATGCATGATGATGACTTAGATGTGCAACACACGAAGTAAAGTATATCTTCAATCAATGAAGACTTACATTCTAAGTGTGAATACATTAACGCGGAATTTGACTTCGGAGCGCCACGATAATTGTGCGCCGTGTCTGGGTCTAATACTCCTATACGGTGGGTAACACCACCACCAAATTCTTCTGTTTGAAGTGTTTTTCTCATGGCGTTACATTTGCTATGTCTTCGCATTTGGTTTGTCTTCAGTTTCAACTTGTCTTCATGATTATCTTCACTATGTTGATTTGGTTGCATTCTGATATATATACATATATTAGTGTTCTGTCCTCTACACCATTCACTTATAGCTATGTCTTCTCGTTTGAATCCTTTGAACTAAGTGAATGTGATCGGACCCTAACCTCTCTATGCTTCCTACCTCAAACTCTATCTATCCAAATCATATGCATTCTGTTGAAACTGTCGAATGTCTTCTCTGCGTCCTTGTCAGCAGAAGATACAGAGACAAACATTAACTCTGTTTTAAATGCTCAATTCTTATTGCCTGAAACCCGGAGAAGCCGGAACGACCATCCGACAGTCCAGGCGGGCGTGGGAACGTGGGACAACTCCCAATGTGTTGCATGTTCACCACATGTCCCTCAGATGTGAACCGCCAGGGGCACCTACGTAATTGCGTTGTGCTGTCCCTTTCCCTATAAATACCTGCCCAATCGCGGTCAAAATCCTTCTTCCACCTCTCCACCTCGACAAACCCTAGCGCCACCGCTAGCTCTCGACTACGCCGACGACGAAGCGCTTAGCTGCCGTGACCTCTCCGACGCCGTCTTCACGCTGGCCGCGGACATCGTCTTCTCCGCCGCCGCCGTAGGTGTCCTCCGTCGCCAAGTTAGGGCACGGAAGATCGAACTGCTCGGCCTCATCTTCTACTCCGTCTAGCAGTTCATCGTGTGGTAAATTAAAACCCTCTTTTTACCGTCTTTTTGATCCTATAGATTCATCCTTTTTTACCAAAAGTGGTTTCTGCCTCCACAAATTTGGATCTATCCTGTCTGCATCTCATATAATGCCTAGTATATTCACTTATGCTTCACACATAGTTAGATTCCTCACTTGTACTTATTCTTGGATTCGTACAAATCTGGAACCAACTCTCAACATATAAGTGAATGTCTTCGCGCTATGAGGTCAATGTCTTCTAAACTGATTTATCTTCAAAATCTTCTGAGAATGCATATGACCTCTTCCCCTTCCCTCGCATCTCTAATGCTGTCACAGGTACATGTCCGTGGGAGAATCCCTTGGTTCTCATAGTCTGCATTCATTTGCAGAATTCTTACAACATCACATCAACTCTCCCGAAGCCAGATCCTGTCTAACCAGCAGACGGAAGCCTTTGACAGTGTTGAAGCCATTCAGTCTGAACTTCATGGCAACAGAGAAGTCTGCAAGGAAGGGTGGCAGACAGCGCCGTGGGAACACCTCAAGAGATTTGCCTCCTGACCTCTATGAGCTGTACAAGATAGATCCAGAGGAGGACTACAATCAGCGAAAAACCCGAATCCAATGGATTCGAAGATATTGGGCAGAACAATGGTACAAGTACAGGTTCGTGACCCAGGAATATGCTGAGAAGAATGCCATCAAGCGACCATGGGGAGACATTTTGTACAGAAATCTTCCACCCAGGTCCAGAGCTGAAGCCATTGAACAAGGCTTCTACCCTTGCATGGTCCGTGGACCACAGCCTGCAGATGCCGACCCATCTTCATTGCTATGGTGTCGTGATGACAATTTGTTCAAGCGCAACTTCCAGGTTGCCAAGAACTCTGCCAAAGAAAACAAGAAGTCGCGGAGATTAGACTTCAATCCAGGCCCCTCTGCTCCTCGTGCTGATGGCACCCGCGAAGCTGAACCCAATCTTGTTGGGCCCTTCTACAACCTAGAAGGTCTCATCACTCATATTATGGTTCAAGGGACAGTCGTGGATGAGCCTGCAGACGACGCTGATTCTGACAAAGCGCCTGCACCAACGAAGCCAAAGAAGCTGAAGAAACCTAAAGCTTCGAAGCCTTCCCCTGCACCAACAGCTTCACGAGTGAAGCCTCTGGCCACTGCTCCTCCTGCACCAAGTGTGCAGTCTGAAGATCTCTCACGCATCTCCAAGTCTGAGAAGAAGAAAAAGAAGCCTATGCACTCCACTGGTCCAGCTCTGACCCCTGCTGCTGTTCTGAGGAACGAGAATGACGCCATTGATCTATCAAGTGACGACGATCTTGTTGATGACGCTCTTGAGCAGCTGATAAAGAGCAAGCAAGAGGCGGAAATCTTCAATGATTTGCCTTTCTTTGACGTGGAAGTATTGAACAACTTCATTGATGAGTGGTTTGACACCCCCAATCTCAGCTTTGACGATCTGCAACTTCCAATTGGCCTAAGCATCTCCTTCCATGGAGCCATTGCTCCTGAGCTGACTCTTGCTCAGAAAATTGTTGAGCTGAAGCATAAGATCGATTATGAAAAGGCTCAGTTCAAGAAGCATGTGGCCAAGCTCAGCGTGGCAGACGTCCAGAACTTCAAGGTCATGCTACATGAGCTCAAGGAAGTGTTTCACAAGAAACGTGATGAAGCCAAAGGTTCTCGTGAGCGCATGAAGATTCTCGCTGCCAAGTGTGTTCAAGCTTACAATGAAGCTGAGAAGCGCAAGGCACTTGGGCGTCCTGGCATCGACCCTAAGATGGCTGCCAAGCAGAAGAAGAAGCCATCTGTGGACCAAACTGAACCATCCAGGCGGGAAGAACCTCGCATTGTCTTCCCAGCCAGTATGACAGGCGTGAAGCCTAAGGTCACCACAGTGGCTTCAGAGCTTCAGAAGACAAGGGCAGCTGAAGCCAAGGCCAGAAAGCGCAAGACCAAGAACACCACTGATGATGCTCCACCCACCAAGAAGCGCAAGACCAAGAAGAGAGATCGGGCTGCTCCAACAGAGCCCCTTGTTGTCGAGCCGATTTCTGTTGCTCGTCCTGAATCTGCACAACAAGAACGTCGAATGATAGTTCATGAGCCTGCTTCCACAGAGGCTCCTGAAGCTGAAGACATTCCAGCTGTTGACCCCACCGCAGCTGAAGACATTGGTCATCATGGCAATGTTGGAGATGATGAAGTCCTTCCTCAGATCGAGCACAACGTGGTATCATTGCCTGTCCTTACGAACATCGAACTCATCAGCATTGGTCGTCCATTGACGCCAACTGCTCAGGATGACTCATGGGCTGATCACCCACAAGACTCCCCCCGTCAAGAAGAAACACCTGTTACTCCCACAACTCAAGTCACCACTCCGGTGATTGAAGATGAAGACTTTGTGGCCCAACCAACTCCATCTCCACAAGCGTCGCCAGCATTTCGCAGGCTTCATGAAGGACCAAGGCCACAGGTCACTCTGTCAAGTGTTCCAGAAGGAGAAGAGCGTCAATCCGTTTCACGCCAAGTCTTTCCTGAAGCCTCTCCAACTGTGAACAACCCCGAGACTGAAGCCAATATGGCTGAAGATATTCCGGTTGCATCAGCCGATGACCAAGAAGAACCAAGAGAAGAAGAAGCATGTGTTGCTACACCCCCTACCAACCAAGTTGTTCTCGAGGAGAACGTGTCTGACCCTCCAGCTACTCAAGTGGAGGTTAACAACATTGGGGCGGCCACCAACACCAACACTGAAGCCAATGACGTTGTCATGGCTGAAGCTAATGTGGTGCCTGGAGTCAATGTGGTGCCTGTAGTGATAGCACCTGAAGTCAATGCTGCACCTGATGCCAATCTGCAGCCTGAAGTCACTGCCACTGCCACTGCTCCTGTACCGCCTCCCAGGCCACATACTATTGAGCAAGCATACAACTATGGTCAGATGGTCACTATCAGATGGCCTATTCTGGTTCCTCCTCCTGCTGCTGGTCCGCAATTTGACTATCATGTCGCGCACAGGCCACAGGTCCAGAAGCCAAAGCCAAGACTGCCCAGGTTTCCAGGTACTGCCACTTCACCAGGGTCCTTCAATGCAAATGGCTTCATTGCGCACAACACTTTCTTTGATAGCGCCAAGAACTCCTATTCCAAGCCAAGGATTTCATCAGATCGGTTATGGAGCTATCAGCAGCGCAGTTATTATTCATGTATTCTTTATGATCAGGGGCGCATCTTTCCTCATATGCGTCTTGACTGCGAAGCCATTGCTGGATTGCCATGCCTTGAAGAAGCCCTTGACTGCTTCCGTGATGCTGGCTTGCTAAACTTTGTGACTGATAAGGAGCATTGGAATGAAGAACTTCTGCTTCAATTTTATGCTACCCTCCACATTCGCGGATACAACAGGGATCCGAAGACTTGGGTCCTTGAGTGGATGACAGGCAATGTCCATCATGAAGCCAAAGCTTTTGACATCATTGAGCTAACCGGCTTGCCCACTCCAGGAGAATTATATGAACCTGGTTGTCAGCTTCACCGCAATGCTCTGGAGAGTATCTTCCACAAGCCAGAGCCCAACATGAGCCAAATGCTGAGCATGATGAAGCCTCTACCACAGGACGCTGATTACCCAAAGGAGTTCTTTGTCGAAGATCTAGAGTATCTGCCACGCACTATTTATCACATCATCAGGCGAACTCTATGGCCTGTCAAAGGACATTCTTCAGCAGCAAAACTTGAAGGAGCAATGAAGACTTTGGTCTTTTATATCTTCAACGGCATCAGCTTCAATGCTCAAGACTTCTTTATCAGGCAGTTGGCTGCATCAGGCTCTGATCTCTTTGGACTGAAGTTCTACGCTCCGTGGGTCATGCGCCTCATCAAGCTACACTCAGCTGTCAACTATCAGCCCTCTGCTCGCAACCATCTGATCTTTCTGCCAGAGGTTGATATGTCAGTTGAAGCCATATACCCAGAGCCCGCCAAGGAGCCTGTTTGTCTTCACAATGCTGATCACCAAAGCTTCACGCAACCCATTGAAGGAGTCCAGGCAGTCACTCGTATTTATCCTTTGGCTGGCAATACAGGCTTACCTCACCGTGCTCAAACTGAAGCCACTGAAAGCACTATTGCTCAAAGGCCTCGGAAGCGATCTCGTGTTCTCAATGACCGAGAACTTCTCGTTGCCCTGCATCAGAAACAGGATAAGCATCACTTCTGGCTGAAGCGGCAGATGCAAAGCCTCTTGGTGGACGTCAATCGCATTCGCAATCTTGCCACCAAGAATGCCTTTGTTACACATGAAACCTATCGGAGGTCATGGAAGAGTTTGACATTTCTCAGTGCTGAAGCAGATCTTCAAGACGATGGTTTCACTGAAAGATTCAAGTTTGACTCCACTCCTCCAAGGAATGCTGTTTTGCGTCGAACTCCGTCTCTTGAAGACTCTGATTATTCCTCCTCCGCTGCAACGGTGAATGCCAGAGTAATCGATGATCAAGATGATGCAACTTCACCTCCTCCAACTTCAGCGCGTATCGACAGTGCACCAAGTATGTCTGCACCGCCAAACCCCGACGCCGACCCTGCATCCTCTCCTACTCCTTCTGGGAACGAGTAGAGGCTCTATGTCTTCAAACCTTTTTGGTCCTTACTGACAAAAGGGGGAGAAGCATATGAGTTGATAGTCTTCAAGCGGGTCCATATGGGCGGTTGCTTTATATTTTGCCTAGTGTTTACAACTCTCGCTTTTGATACAGTCGTTTTTTTGAGTTGTAACACTTAAACTTGATGGTCGTCTGCTACTTGTTTGCTATTCTGTGATGCGATGATAAATTCCGCATGTGCGATGATAAATTCCGCACTTAGTCATTTTTCAGACGCCCATTTCTCATTATGCATGTCATTATCCTTGTTATATCAAATCATGCATGATGAATTGTCTTCATAAGTTGAAGAGGATCTCCACAAGTACAACCTGCCATGTGCATTTGCATTCCAAAAGCAAATTACTAATGCACATCTTCAGGGGGAGCCTTTTGCTACTTACGAAGACAATACCTCTATCCTTTACAATTTCACGTACTTTTATCCCTGTTGAAAACTTCACCAGTTTGTCATCAATCACCAAAAAGGGGGAGATTGTAAGTGCACCTAGTGCCACCCCTAGTTGGTTTTGGAGTATTGACGACAAACCTGGTTGAGGGACTGATGTGTTTGTGAGAATTGCAGGATAACACAGGTAGTAGTCCCTCATTGATTCGGTTTACCTACCGGAGATGACCCCTAAAAATGTATGAAGACATTGAAGACGATGGTGGTATGTGAAGATATTCACATTGAAGACTATGACAAGAGAAGGCATTGCGTGAAGACTATGGAGCGCAAAGACCTAGTTGTTTCGTTGTTTCCTTTTCTTCTTTGTTGAGTCGTAGGAACCACCGTACTGTTAAGTGGGGTCCCAGTGAACAAAGTCAGAGTGACTGAAGTGATGCTCAACCAAAATCCTATGTCTTCGAGTGAAGACAATGAGAGCAAATCTTATCCAGAGCTGGATGAGTCAGCTTTACTTGTAGCCCAAGTCAAGCTGCCGCGTGTGTTTGAAATCTGACCGTTGGAACATGTGTCAGTTCCTTAGTGACCCAGGGTCATTTCGGACAAATCAGGTCGGGTTGCCTAGTGGCTATAAATAGCCCACCCCCTACACCATAAATTGGTGGCTGCTCAGAGTTAGTGCACGGCTTTTGTCGTTTTAGAGCAACCCACCTCCGAAGCTTTTGAGAGAGAGAAATCCTTGCGAGGACAAAGCCCAAACACCCAGAGCCAAAGAGTGTTAGGCATCACTGAAGTCTTTCTGTCCGCGTGACCTGAAGACTTGTTACACTTGAGGACTATGAATGCTCCAGCCGGTTAGGCGTCGCGTTCTGAGCATCCAAGAGTCATTGTGGATCGCCGGTGAACGAAGTCTGTGAAGGTTTGGAAGTCTACCTTGAAGACTTACCAGAGTAATTGGGCGAGGACTGGGTGTACTTAGCTCAAGGGAAAAAAGGTGAAGACGCGGTCTTCTGAGTTAAATCTCAGCCTCCCTAACCAGACGTACAGTTGTCATAGCAACTGGAACTGGTCCAACAAATCCTGTGTCCTCAACAAGTGACTGGTTCTATCTTCTCCCTCTCTTTACTTACAATTTGTCTTCGTGAAGTCATTGCTTGTTTGCTTTACCTATTTGTCTTCACTGTGTGACTTCTATCGTTGTTTGGCTTCATACCATCTTTCATCCTGATCCGTACTACCTAGCTGCTATTAGTCTTCGCACTTTCACTTCATTGAATACTTGACTATGGCTTGCCTAGTGTAGTCTACCTTCGGCTGCATATCAATAGGTTCATTTCTATTGTTTGTCTTCGAAACTCTCATGTTTGGAAGACTTCCATAAAAATCGCCTATTCACCCCCCTCTAGTCGATAACTAGCACTTTCAACTATTAACTGGCACGCGATGCAAAAATCCTGATCATCTAGGGGACATTAAGCTTTCCGAATTAAATCCCAAATCCTCCTTTCCCCATTCGGATCACCACTAGACTACACCCAATCATTTTTTACTATCCATTAAATTGAGCACGAGATTATGCACACTTTTGATGGAAAATATATTGTTCTTCTCATAGTGCCAAGCAATAGAATCTCCATCCCCCGATGGCTGAATTTAAATTTTTAGAATCTCCTCAGAGTCATGGGGATAGAAAAGGTGTTTAATCAAGTCTTCATCCCAACATCTCTCTCGGCTCAAGAATAAATCAGAAACCCACTTCAGTCTAGTATTATTCCTTTTAGCTGGAATTTTCAGGCAAGAACTCTTGGGAAGCCGATTATAATGTTAAATACTAGAGCCATCATGCACCCTCCAAATGACACCCTTCTTAAGCAGATTTAGTCCATGCACAAGACCTTGCCAAGTAGCTGATGCGGAGTGCAGAAAGACAGTATGAAGAATATGTCCTTGGGGATAATACTTTGCTTTCATCAACTTGACACACAATGAATCTAGATAAACCAACAAATCTCACGCCTGCTTAGCCTAAAGAGCTTTGTTAAATAACCCGAGATCATGAAAGCCGATATCGCCCGCCTCATCATTTTGTCCCGGGTTAACTAGTGTGTTTTCCTCATGTCATCCTCATCACTGCACAAAAATTCCTGATGATTTAAGATAACTCCTAAATAATAGATGTCGGATATGAAAAAAATTCCCATAACGTACACGAGGAGATCTAAATAATTGATTTGATCAGATTTTCTTTAAACCCACGGGAAAAACTTGAACAACAATGGTTTTTTGGTGCATCTTTTGATATTAAGTAATCGAAATGCGCATCATCGTGGTGTAGGTGAGTTTAGAAATCCTGTGAAGTGGACGCAACCTCAAATTTGTTGTCTACCTGCATGTCTATCTTACGTAACGACGACGAAGAAGAGATGTGTACATATTTAGGCGACCAAGCCAAGCGTGGTTCATCTATTGGCTGGCGTATTCCACCACCGCCGTGCGGCGTATTCTCTCGTCTGAAAGCGATTTTCATCCGGTTAGAGCAACTCTAGCAGACTCCGCAAAAACGCCGGCCCGCAAAACGCGTTTGCAGTTCGCGCAAAACAGTTTTTGCGGGCCGGCGCGGGCTGGCACAGATGCAGACCCCCCAAACGGATCCATAAAAAGTATATTCGCGGAATATGCTTTTTTACAGGTCGGCTATGCGGGTTCTGCTCTTTGCGCCGCTGCATCCCCGCATATCATCAGCCCGCAAATATCAAATCCAACATAATTCAACAATCGAAAACAAACTGAATTATTCAAATCAAACATAAAACAATAATCATCCGCATTACAAATAATTATTCAAATCACCGTAGCAAACTTAAAATAATGCAATACAAAACTTGTCATAAATACAAATACAAATGAATACAAAAATTAGTCACTGTCCAGCCCTTTGCCAATGGTGCTCAATGAGATCTTCCTAAAGTTGAAAGTGTGTGTCTGCATTTTCAATCTCCTTGTATGTCTGAAGAAAAGCTCTAATGCAGTTTGGGTCTCTAGCTGGTTTGACACGGCAACCCACATTGTCGTAAAAGAATTCTAAGTTCATTCCTCTCTCATCTTCAAGAATAATATTGTGCAGGATAACACAGCAAGTCATGATGTTCTTTAGGGTTTTCTTATCCCAAAAACGAGCAGGACCACGGACAATGGCAAACCTAGATTGCAAAACACCGAATGCTCTTTCAATGTCTTTTCGAGCTGCCTCTTGCACCCTTGCAAATTTACATTGTTTTTTTGTTTTGGGTTCTTTGATGCTCTTGACAAATGTGCACCAAGAAGGATATATACCATCTGCAAGATAGTACCCCTTTGTGTATTCATGCCCATTGATAGTGTAGTTGCAAGCAGGAGCATCAACACTAGCAAGCCTAGCAAACAAATGAGAGCGTTGCAACACATTGATATCATTGAGTGTGCCGGGCATACAAAAAAGCAATGCCAAATCCATAAATCCTCGGATGCTACGGCCTCTAGCACAATTGTTGCATCACGAGACTTGCCACAATACATTCCTTGCCAAGCCTTGGGGCAATTTTTCCAATTCCAATGCATACAATCAATGCTACCTACCATGCCAGGCCAACCTCTCCTCTCATTAGCTGCCATCAATTTCTTTGTGTCATCTTCATTTGGTGCCCCAAGATACTCGGAACCAAGACATGGACGTTCACTTTCGCAAATCTACACACAGACTCAATCGTGCTATCTTCACCAATGCGAAGATACTCATCGGCATAGTCAGCCGGAACGCCATATGCAATCACCCGCATAGCTGCGGAGATTTTTTGATATGCACTAAATCCCTTTAAGCCAGCGGCATTTCTTTTTTGAGTAAAATACCGGCAATTTGCCTCGCAAGCTTCAACAATTTTCACAAAAAGGGATCGGCGCATTCGGTACCTTCTGCGGAAGAGGTGTACAGGATATGCAGGATTCTCCGAAAAATAATCTTGCATCAACATCTCGTTCCCAAGATGGCGATTCCGCGGAATGCACAGACGCCCGACAGTAGATCCTCGCCTCCTCTTCTGGTGCTCGTCTTCATGCTCCTTCACGGCAAGCGCCATGATCAATGTTTGCTGCCGAAAGGTCGCAAGCATGGTCTTCACATCCGAGTCGTCCGAATCGGATAGCAAGAACTTCTCGCACGGGGTCAACTCCATCTACACGCACACCGGCGCGTCAATCTACTACACAGCTCGCAAAAATCACAAAAAAGGGACTAATCGGTGGCGAGTGATCCCGGGCGGCGACGAGGGTGGTGCGCTCGGCGGTGGTCGATCCCAGCGGCGGCGGCGACTGGGGGCGGCTCTTCTCACCGGATCCGGAGGGGCGCTGCAGCGGCTCGGCGCGGGAGGGTGTGGGGCGGCCCCGCGGAGCGATTCCGCTCGTAGATATGGCCGGAATCGCCGGCGGCGGGCGATCGAAAGTAAGGGCGGGCGGCGGCGGAAGGAGCAGGAAACGAGCGCGAGGCTGAAATGTCCCTCCCGCCAACTGCTTCTTGTGATGCAGGGCACCGCAGTCGCGAGGGGGAAACCCGGGAAGGTCGGGAATTTGCTGCGCCCCATAAAATTTTTTGCGGGTTGGGGCCGGATGCGGTGTCTGGTCAGGCAAGCATTTTGCGGGGAGCGGATGCAGGGTCTACTCTGCTATGAGTTGCTCTTAGGCCACTTCTGATTCTTGGAGAATAAAGAAACGGAATTACTAAATCTTCAGTTATGCCCCTTCTAACCTTCTGATTCTTCTTGGACTTGCCCTTTTGTTTTGAAGAATCTTACTAATCTTTGTCACTTGATCGAGATCTACACTTGATTAAGATTTGGTTAAAGATTTACTTGATTGAGATTTGGTTAAGTATCGACGGAGATCTGCACACACCTATAAAAAACATGAAAGACTATCCAGCTAAATTTGTAACAGAAAAAAAAAATCCTTTTTCCCTCTTTCGATGTTTGTTGGAATGGGATCGAGTGGAGGCAGCACATGCATGCAGCGTGACACTGACACGCACATTCATACGTGTACACATCCAAACTGTACTGCACATAGGAGTACATGTGTGCTTATCCAAACCGAACGTACTGCGCTAGTTTCACTACACATTAATTGGACAGAAGAAAAGAGAAGATAACACAGTTGGCATCACTGCACTTGCACATCACAAACTTAAGAAGCCAATTGATCGATCATACTACTAGTAAATTAAACTCCATCCGTGCCGGGAGGCAGCGGAACACACCCACTAGTACATGCTACATGTCTACAACCATAACCATGAACACAACACACACCAATACCATGTATGCATACAAGATCGATCACCAGCTCAGACCCTGGCGACGCCGCCGGTGCCCATGCCCATGCCCTTGTTGTGCGGGTCGCCGCCTGCGCCGTACGCATGCTCCGCCGGATACCCACCAGCATGGTTGCCACCGAACTGGTTCCCGAAGAGGCCGGAGTGGAGCGCGAGCACGTACAGCAGCTGCGTGAACATCAGAATGATGACGAACGCCTCCAGCACCCGGAGCCGCCACCCGCGGTACCCGCCGATGTGGATCTCCTTGCACGCCAGCCCAAAGGCCAAGGCGGTAATCGCCCACGCCACGAGCGCCGACGAGGCGGAGGTGGCGAGGCTGTCGCCGCGCCAGGTGCGGACGTGGTGCACGCCGGCGAGCTTGGATGCAGCGCCGACGACGCCGGCGAGTATGGCGAAGACGAGGAAGTAGAAGGTGGCGCCGTTGCCGCCGACGCCGGGGCGGTTGGTGAGGCCGTTGATGAAGTGGTTGAGGTTCCAGCTGGCGAACCCGATGACGATGAGGTACATGATGAGGTTCAGCACCAGCAGCGGCGCCACCATGTTACGACCCACGCCCGCCATTGCTTCTCCCTTTTCCTGGTTGAGGTCGTGATCACTGGATTGGCTTTGGTCGATCTAGCTACCTGCTGGGATTGGATTTGGTGCAAGCAAAAAGCGAATGGAATGTGATGATTTCTGGATGAGGTGGTGAAGTGGAGTATAGCTAGTGGGATGAATATATAGGTGTGAAAGAGGGACACGTGTGATGCGCCGCTTACGGGTGGCGCGACGCGTGCCTCACTGGGCTTTACACGGTAGCTGCTTCGAGTAGCCGTCGGCAGCGTGCGGAGGGTTCCACACTTCGCCTCCGCTTGGCAAACGGCCACTAAAATAGAAATAGACGCTCTGCTGATTTCTAACGGCGGAAAGGATCCTCACGTGGGGACGTTTTACTTCGATGTCAAGCTCTTCTTCGCTCTCCGGATCGACGGACTGCGCAAAACCTATTAGAGAAAATCCACATCCAAGCAGACGTCACATTTCCGGTCCAAACGTCAGAACTGACCGGCATTCCACATATCCGAAGCGGATATGGGAAGGCCCGGATAGGCCCGCCACGTGGGCTCTATCAATGCGCGCACATCACAAATGAAAACCGAATTGACCACTTCTCCGCATCGACGGAACTCCTCCCGCCTCCCTCCATCATTTCTCCCACCGCCCACCCCCTCCCATGCTCGCGTTCTCATCCGCCTTCACTGATGTCGTCACCGATGATCCTGTTCGCCTCCATGGCCACGGATGATGCCTCAGCGAAATTAGTCGGGGTCCTCGGCTTGGCGTTGGATCCTTGCAAGGCAGGGAATGCACAGAAGGAGCGCTGGCGGAGGTAGCTCGAGCGTGAAGTGGCGACGAAGGCAGCAGCGGACGCGGCCTTGGAGGCCGCTGCTGAGGACATGGATGCGACGTAGACCAATCCGTCGGTTGTGGCCACAGAGACAAACAACTTGTCACCGTTGAGCTTTTCGCAAGCCGTCCCTGAGGCAGACATGATGGCTGACTGGACGGAGCTCCAAATGCATCGGACATCCTCGAAAAATGCCGGCTCCAGATATGCCCACCTCATGTTTGGCAGAATGCCCGACCAAGACTCGGTATAATTTTTTGGCCCTTTTACATTTGCATTCGTAGATTCTTTTGTTTCGCATATCATCTGATTGTATTAGTAGGGCGATGGTTAAATTGCCATGCCTATTGTAGGAACAAATATTGCATGACATTGATAAATAGTGGTCAAGAGTCTTTACAATTTACCATGGAGGATACAAACTCCTGGGTATTTGAAGTTGGGCAAACATCACACACTAAAAATAAGAAGAACGTTGCAAAAGTTGTGAAACCAAGAGGTCTAGCATTCACACAATTTGAAGTTGTTTTGTTGTGTGAAAATTGGTGCAACACTAGTATAGATCCGATTTGTGAAACCGAGCAAAAAGGCAAGAAATATTGGGATTTTTTTGGAAACTTTACCATGAGCAAAAAACACTATGTGAAGCCACACCCGATATGCCAAGAGGTGAAGAAGGAGGAGATGTACAAGATATTCATTGATGTGCAAAGGGAGAAGATGAAGTTCGACGGGGAGTGGTTGATGTTGGAGAAGAACAAAGTTGAATTGCAGAGGCAAGAGTAGGCCGCCAAATGGGAGCTTGAGCAAACGGTAACAACACGTGGTCTTGAACTCGAGAAACAGAGGTTGCAGATTGCGGGATAGATGAAGGAGTCAAGAATCATGTTGCAGGACATTAACCTCTTGGATGAGGAAGGAAAGAAGTGGTTCCTCCGCATGAAGAAGATGATCAATGATCGTGAGCAGTGAAGTCATTGGTTCATTCGTGTATCGCTTATATATGTATGAACTATTGATAATTTATTTTGGTATTACTGAACTTATTCGGGCTACATTCATATCATTGTTTACGTTGAAAAACATTATAGAGGTTCGGCTAAAACTGAAACATTTTGCGATATTAATAACTTGTTTGAGTCTTTGTCGTAATGCAAATCCTCTTATGGGTTTGATACCCATGGATCAAGTTCACTTCTTGGTTAAAAGGCAAATGAACTTTTTGCAATCCAAACCGGATTAGAAAGGATGATCAACACATTTTCTGACGCCATTACTGGGGAGGCATCGTGACACTAGTCATTAGATTAGTGTTTTTGTTTCAGTTTTTCTTCTTGTCTTTACTTATTTTTCAAGTCCGTGTCCCAAAAGTACTCAAAAAAATTATTATGACAAGGAAACTTGGACACTTTGTTGCTCCGAACGAAAATATTATGCATGCACCAATTGCATTACCTTATGTTGCTGCCTAACAATTTAAAATTAAGCCTCATCTTGTTAATATTGTTTAACGGCGCCAGTTTGGAGGCTCCACATCAGAGAGATGCCGGTATGCATTTACATTTTTTCACCGAATGTTGTGATATGACACGTATTAAATTTTATGAACCAGTTGCTTTGAAGTTCAGTCTATTTTCTTGCTCTCTAAGAGAAGAAGCAAAAGAATGTCTTCTAACTTTGCCTCGAGGAGTTATAACTTCATGGAATTTATGTTGCAACATTTGTTTTGTCCAAATTTTGTGCCCTACAAAAAAAATCAAAACATGTACTTCAAAAATGTGCATCGTGTATTGGTCAACGTGTATCAAAAAATGTTTCGTGTGTACGATAAAAATGTTTGTTCTGTAGGAGCATGCATGTGTAGAAAAAAGAAACAAAAGATAAGAAAAACTAAAGAAAACTAATGAAGAAACACACAAAACCGAAGAAAATTGTGAAAACCCGGTGAAGAAATGAAATAAATAAAGAAAACCAAAAGAACAATGAAAAAATTCTGAACAGTGAAATAGAAAAACATGATCTATAGTACTGGCTGGCCCACGAACCCCATAGCCAGAGGATAACTAGCAGTATTTTTTTTCTCAGTGGGTATATCTACCAATAAGCGAGACATAGCCCTGGCATGGCTCGCCGCTGCCTCGCCATGAGCTATTCTGTTATAAGTAAAACTAGTAGAACGCCCATATGTTGCTACGGGCTACAATGCATATAATTGAATCAAACAAATGATGAATGTCGTCTTTAAAGTCGAAGATCATCTCTTTCTCGTAGATCTGGGCGAGTTCGGACTTGGGAGCCTAGCTAGCAGGCTTCCCAAAATTCAATCATCTAAACAGTCCGGACACTCCCAAATCCAGACCATACGTGGGGGAGAAATGAGGTTGTCCGTACTATTCGTCATGTTATCTCCAACAGGTGGGCCCAACACAAAAACCACACCCCATGGCGCCCTATCTCATTCACACCGTATTTCTCCACGGACCGCCAAGGAGGAGTCCGCCACTAACTGCTCCACTCTCCGCCACGACCTCGCCCCCTCGTGTTCATGCTGATCACCACAGTCCCGCTCTCCACTTTGATCCCCTCCCCTCGCGGGAAATGTGGCTGTCCAGACTATCCATCATGCTATCTCAAACACGTGAGCCCAATACTAGATCAAATGGAGTGGAACATGATGAGAAAGTTCTCTATTTAGCCTCGCTACTGTAGCAAGAGGGAATGCTAGATTCCTACTTTGAGCATACTAGAGCCCTATCTAATTTCTCAAAGGTACGATTGTCCATGTTGCATGCCAAAATATATAGTCTACCCTAGAGCTGCACCTCTCTCAAAGCATTTAGATCAATGATCCATAAAAACGTGTGACTCCATTTGGACAAATTAAAGAGTCATTTTTTTCACTGGCCATGAGCAATTGCTCAAACATTAGCAAATTTAGCTAGACATTTTCCTTTCCATCTCCCTAAGTGGACTAACGAATAACCAATTTCCATTTGAATAAGAAAACATTATCCTCCAACTGCATACTGATATAATGTTTTCCCCTTTCAGACTGACCACCAAATACCTATCGGCGTCCACCCCAACAAAAGGTCACCAGACATTCCTATAGGTCTTGATGCTACCAATGGAAATCTCAGACCAGACTGCACAAGCCAATTTGAGTTGAAACATTCTCTCTATTATCTTAAAAAAATGTCTTACATTTATATTAATCATTATCTATTAATATAGAGATAGAGAAATCTTGGAGCTCCCGGTCTTTGGGTTTTCTGGGAAATATGAGATTTTATATATCATGATTTTTTTAGATTATGACACTAATGTTAAACTTAATGATCGGTGAATATATTCATATAAATAATCGGTGAAAAATCATTAGTAGGGCAGTAGATAAGGGAGCGTTTGGTTGTATTGCCCAGCTTGCCCATAGCTGAGCTAGCCTAGCTAGCTTAGCTCGGTTGGGCTACCTTTGCCTTAGCTGCACGTTTGGTTCAATGCCCTTGCTAGCAACAGCCATCAGCTAGTCGTTTGGTTGTGCTGCGGGCAAGGTAGCTCGTTTTCACAGTATCCAAATACAAGTAGCTTATAACAAGTGCATCATCACTACAATATCATTGAAAAAATATCAGTGAAACAGAGAAATGGCTACAGGAAGATCAAGTTGTAAATAGCCATGCAAAAATTCAGCGCAACTTCATGATTGTAAATTTAACACACTCTGTAAACACACTGACACACTCTGTAAACACACTGACTGATAAAGAATTAATCTGACTAACAAGCTTATTTTTCAGGAATGAAAAACTCTCTGACATCATTACATGCTAGCATGAGTCATGGACATTATTTCCCTAGGAGACGATGCTGGAAGACATACAAAATAATCCTAAACTTTTACAGTAAAATGAATCACACGCCGGGAGGAACATGAACGTGTTCAGGAAAGTTATCACGGACCCAGCGCCGCACAAACTCTTGAATAGCAGCCATCGGCCTCCCCTTCAACATGGACGCCACTTGTTCATTGGTGGCCAAAGATGTCTGCAGTGAAAGTCGGACGAATAGAGGGTATTCTTCCATGTCATCAATTATTTTGAATAAATTCTCATTCGGGTTGGTCACGTGTGTGAAACGCATAGTATCCGACATATCACGCAGAGACCGCGTCATGTCTTGAACTACACTCTCCTCACACTTCACCCTCTTACCTTTATCACGTTTGCCACCTCTAGGACGTTTCGAAGATGAGCTTTCATTATTGGTGTCGTCAGGAAGACAATCTGAATCATATTGTGTTGCAGGATCAACCTCAATATCAATCGCATTCTTCTCGGTGTCACCAATAAAACCCTTGTCACGAGCATGAACACGGTCATAGGGCGTTTGAAGGACAGTGAACTCTCCGGTAGCATGCTTATCCTGAAATATGAACTCCATCTCATCAAAGTTGGCAATAGGCACATTGACATATTTTGCCCTCTTGTCTTTGTTCTGGAAGAGAGGAGGAAGCATGAACATGTTAGTTATAAAAGACAAAACATAATACAAGATGGAAATATAATTTGACAAAATTTAGATGTAATGCTCACGTTCTTCATCCGTACAACTTCAGTATCATCATATAATATTATCTTGTTGACATCATCAAAATTGGCACCGCTTAAATTCTTCGCCTCTAGTATGATCTTCCACTGACCTTTCAGCTTATGGAACTTGTGATAAACTTGCCTTTGTGTGAAGGCGGTGGTAAACTTTGCATTGATTTGTTTTGCACACTCCTCATGATGTGTCTCTTTGAAGACAAATTGTTTTCCCTCAGACTGAATCTTCTCTTTGTAGTAACGTAGCATTTCATCTACAACTTGGGGCTGCCACACCACATTGTTACCCGCCATATCCTTGTGGCATCAATTAAATTTTATAATTCATAGACAGAATAACACCTCTGAGATGCATATCGCATTGCACTCGTACCAAGGGAAAGAAATCATGGTTACAAGTTGAAGAAAGAAAACACACAAGTCGTTCTTCTAAGTGATAATACAACTTAGAATCAACAAATTCATACATAAAGTTTGAAAAAAATCAACCACGTCTAACATTATGCCTATTTCTCCACATATTGGCTGCCATGGCATCCCTATCTCTAAGCACCTCCCTTTGTTCCTCACGTAAATCCCGTTGGACACAGCCAGCTGATCTTAGATATTGCTCAAACCAGTTCTGCTCACTGTAGACTAGTTCATCAGGACCCCCGTTTAGTAATATCCAGTTGTGAAGGATACAACATGCTATGACGACTCGAACTTGTGAAGGAAAGGGATAATAAGGCCTAGTTGTCAGAACTTTGAAACGGTTCTTTAAAGTTCCAAATGCCCTTTCAACAGTAGTACGAAGGGATGAGTGCCTTAAGTTGAAAAGCTCATTCTGGGTGCGAGGTCTATTATTACCCCTCCATTCACGCAAATGATATCGAGTTTGGCGGAACGGTGGTAGGAATCCTTTCCTAGCTGCATAACCCGCATCCGCAAGATAGTATTTACCTAACATGACAATATCAGCAATTAATCACTCATTCACTCTGTATGTTATATGTTCATATGTAACAAATGCAGGGGCCTACCTTCAGGGACTCTAAGGCCATTTGGATGCTCAAGAGAATGTCTTAAAACAGTTGAATCGTGTGCCGAACCCTCCCAGCCCGCACAAACATAAGTGAACAATAAATCAAAGTCAACTGCCGCAAGAACATTTTGGGTAGGGAATGGTTTCCTACCACGAAATCTGTCGACTATCCGAGGTGGAACGTTACATGGAACATGTGTTCCATCAATAGCACCAATACAGTCCTAAACATCCAAGTAACAATTAATTAGTAATACACCTACTGCACTATGAAGTTATTTAAAAATTTATGGGTAACTAGATGGACATTGTACTATACCTTAAAATAGGGATCAAATCGTGGGTTGCCTTGAATTTTTGATGGTGTATCAAGTGTTCGATGCCTAAGCATTTCTGGCCCGAGTTTCCCAATTGCAAATAAAACTCTGTTGAAGTAACGACTCAATGTCTCACCTGACCTTGTGAAATGGAAACTAATGTCGATATTTTTCTTATGATGCCCTACTGTAGTGAGGAACATGGCAACTTGCTCCTCTACAGTACAATGCCATGTATCTTTAAGTGGACCCATACGGCGTAATTTATCACAAAGTTTGAAGAAAACTGATTTTCCCATGCGCAATTCACCAATGCAGTGTTTCTCCTCGCCACAATACAGTTTCCGTAGATATGCCATTCTTTCTTTATTTCTCTCTAACAACGAGTATCTTGTAGGGTGACTAGAGTTGCTTAGATATATGATCAATGAACAATATGCCACTACAAAAGCACTGAAGAACGCAATTTTTCTGTTAATTTGCGCACTGTCGTCCATCTATAAATACAAAGAAGATCGAATATTAATGACTCACACAACACGGTGTCGTTAGTATATACAGTCCAGGACTATTGTAGACAAATCTTTGTTCATATAAATGAAAATAAGATGCTGGCACAAGACAAAAATAGAGGAGGCTCTATTTGTTAAGAAAATACATATGCAGAAGTAATGAATCAGTTCAGATGCATGCTAAGTAGATAGCTCTGTATGCATGATTCAGTACATAGCAAATTAAGGATTCAGGTGCAGATGCATCATACATGTTCAGTAAAATCAATTCATGTCATGCACTCCTATGAGCTAGTACTCAATTGCAGTCCGGCCAAAAATAAAAATCAAGAGCTGGGTGCCTCCCAACAACAGTATCCTCCCCAACCCCAACGCCACAGTGGCTTTATACTAGAGTTTCATATCACCTTAGCTGTACCAATCTAATCCCAAACCAGCTCACCCAACAAGAATCCAACCTTGGATAAGACCACGGGGAGTATAGAAAGATAGTACTTAGGATTTGCAGCTTCTAGTAATAATCAATTCCTGAACCAGCTAATCCATTGCCAAGAAAAAAGCACACGCATACACAGCAGAATTCAAGAGAGGAGGCGGACACAGACCTGGGAAAGGCGGGTGGAGGCGGACGCAGACCAGAGCAAGCCCAGATGTGGGCTTTCGCTGTCAAATCTGGAGCGCCTTCAGCTATCGTGAAGGGGAACTGGGGCAGATTCGCTTGATTTATCTCTGCAGCTGACGGAGAATACGTAGACCTTGGGGGATATCGTTGGGGATGAGGAAAAATCGGGGGGAAAGTGGAGGAGGAGGTCGAAGTGGAGAACGAAGATGTAGGGATTTGTTGCAGCAGACTTATCCATCCGGAGAGTTCCGCGTAGATCCTTTTCGCGCATTCCGGCTTTGCCGTCGAGGGCGAGCCGAATCGGCTCTCCCCGCGGAGCGAGGACTTTCTAGCCTAGCCAGGCTAGCTGCCCCCAAAAGCTAGGATATTTTTGCGTTACCAAACGGCAAGCCTAGCCTAGCAAGGCAAAACTGATTTTTGACAAGGAACCAAATGCACCCTAAGTAACTTGGATAAATCATTCAATATGAAGATAACAAAATCGTAGCCTTTGCTGACGCTACTTTTGCAGCTTCACATCATGCAAATGCAGTAACAGTACCACAAGTACAATATGATGAAACTCTAGTGATCACAATAATTTTTTTAATGAAGTACTAATTAAGATACTTTTGTTTTAGCAAGAATGTTATTGATTAATGTATATACTATATATTTTTTTAATATATGGCTGTGGACCATGTTAATAATTTTTTGAAGAAAATTATGTTAATCCTTTTGACTAAAAGATATGGAGCTAAGTTTAATGTCGCATCACTCAATACTCCAAATACTAAAGGATTAATACTATGCACATTTTAGTTTATTTGTGTGAACTAATTATTAACCATACATGTAAACCGTGATCATTTTTAGTATTTACTTCATACAAGGCCGGTCCAAACATATTAGAATCTGAGGAAATTAAAAATAAATATGTTTTTATAAAAAGCTTTTATACTTAATCAAATTTATGTTTATCGTACTAAAATATAATGAGTGTAATTTAGATTTTATTTAATTTTCATAGTTTATCACATATAATAAAATCATTAAATATTAATTGTATTATACATTGTTATCAACTGTAAAATTTATTTTGGCTATTCAAAGAGTGTGTTGTAATAAAAGTTATTTTTGAACTATACGTGTGTATGTGGATGTGTTCATGGATGTTTTTAATATTCTTAAATATAATGTAAAGATCTCTAAAGCGTAATGTCTAACTAATATCTTAATAATGTTTCTAGTATATTACTAGGTGAGCATAATATTTACAGAACCTCCTAGATTATAAATTAAACCGATTGCAATGTGTTGCTTTGCGCTTTGTACTGAAATAGCATTGATTAATGACAAATATAAAATACCGCTGAGTCAATTTTGTATGCATATAGTGTGTTTATTTTATATACTTGTCTAGATGTTTTGGTTCATCCGGTGTATACAAAGCACTACTCTTAGTTTCTAAAATAAGAAGTTTTTCATGAAATTAAACACGAAAAATATAGTTAACATAGATTATTTCAGTCCAACTTGCAGGACGTCTATCGGCGAGAGGTTAATATGCTAACTAAACTCACTACCGTCTAGAAGATCCATAATCACCTATCAGACTGGTTTGTTCATATATGGCACATGCTATTGATGGTTTAGAGTTGCCCCTTCAAAAATATGATTTTATTTTCTAGCATGTACAATATTCGAGGACAGTGGAATCGACATGAAGAAAAATCGAACCAACCAAGGCTAGCTATAAATACCCGAGGACCAAGACCCTAAGGAGGTAGTTGCTAGTTTGAGAGCGAAGACGATGGAATTGAAGCCCTAGTTTAGAATGGAATAGATGTGATATAAGATACCCCATCTAGTTCGACCACCTCAAAAGTCGTCGAGTTCATGTCCAAGTCAATGAACCCATACAGTGTACTCAATGATATCTTCTTCCCCATTACAAAACCATACAAAAAGGACTGAGCTTGTTGCTTGCATCGCAAGAGTTTGAGCCTGGCTAAAATCACTCCCCGTGAGCATTCGATAACTTGAGTATGTCCCATTATCATACAAATCTATATACGTTCTTGTACTATTGTTCGGTTATTTTCTGGAACACCGTACTAGCAAACAACTAGAGCCAGAGACAAGTTGCTGGTACTTTCAGTGAAAGCACAAATGTAAGATATAAAGGTCAGGGTGTATTGCAGAAGCTTCGGGTGCTTCACAATCAAATGATCTATGCAAAACTAAAATTAAGAGCACATAACCTTCTATATCTAAATAACTAGCTCACATTAATCTATTTCTCTCAACATGCTAACAAGCCAACTCAACATGCAACATGCACGAGAAAAGTAACACCTCAACATTGAACCATGCATAGAAAAAAAACACCTCAACATGCAAAAATACAGGACAATTTTCACTATATTATGCTATTTAAATTTAATAAATATTTTACATCAATAGACATGTGTTAAAAGAATAACAAAAATATAAAAAAAATGGGAATTTAAATTTTTTTATTGGTATTAAAAAAGTTCAACGTGTTTAAGAAATGTCAAATATGTATTCCATAAAAAACATGTATTTGAAAAAATGTATATCATGCATTTGAAAATGGTCAGTGTATATCAAAAAAATGTTCCATGTGTACAATAAAAATGTATGCTGTGTAAAAATATGCATGTGTATAAAAAGGGAAAAAATTAAGAAAAGCAAAGAAAACTGTTGAACAAACACCCAAAAACCGAGAAACCAAAGAAAACTACGAAAAACGGTGAAGAAATGAAATAATCAAAGAAAATCAAAAAACAAAGAAAAAATGCAGAAAACCATCCAAGTGGCCGGCCCACGACCCTGATAGCCAGAGGAGAGGCCATTTAGTAGTAAGCCAGACATAGCCCTGGCATGGCAAGTCGTTGCCACACCATGAGCTATGCTGTTCTAAAAGAAACTAGCCATGCCCGCGCGGCGGCACGCGGCGCCTATTGATACGTTATGTGAGAAATTCTTTGTATGCTGATATTAAATTTGACCTGTTGATTATTTAATTAATTATTCAGTTTTTGCTTGTTCGCTTTAATTTAGTTTAAGTTTCAGTCACTTTTTCCCTACACGCTCAGATTAAGATCCAATGGACAAAAGGGTGTGCTGCCCAGGGTTTGCATGGCACTTCTAATTACTTAGAAGTATTCTTCCCAGAATACTGACTGAACTGATCCGACAAGTGAATAGAAAAGAGATATTGCTGAGCGTAAGCAAGTCTAAAGAAGCAAACCACAGCACCGGTAAGCAAAAAACACCTCAGAAGTAGCTTTGGTTTTAGGATTTGAATCATCTTTTGAAATGTTGACATTACCATTCTAGAATAAACAAAGCAAAATCTTCTAGCGCCGGATGTAGTCCCATCATTACGAACTCCTGCACCACCATTTTGCAGGTGCTATAGCATCATTAGGTCCCAATTCTCCCTGGTTGGCATCGAATGAGTTTGATAACAGAAGAACAACATTTAAGCTCATATTTTTCTCTATCAGCCAAGGTGCTCCAAATTTGTCAGCGGCTTGACAACATTAAACATAGTTGGAAATATGTCACTTTTGTAGAGTATTAGATAAAATAGCCTCTCTGTTGTCCCCCCTTACCTTTCATGCGGGAATTAAACTTCTCGAATGTAAGCATCAAGCCATATCCGACGACAGGAATAGCAGCAGTCGATACACATAAACTGTACGTAGGAGTCAGGCGTCGACGCACACCGGCACACGACATGGAATCTGTGGCCGCACCCTTTCGTGACAGAAAAAGCGGATATCCTCCTTCCCTCGAACTCCGACAGGCAGATGCCCCACTTCATCAAGTTCTTCTCCTCATCCACGGCCTCCACGGATGCCAAGGCGCCGTGCGCCATGACGGCCGTCGCCACAGCATCCTCAGCTCCGTAAACGCCCTAGTTTTGAGCCGCTTGTTTGCCGCTGCCGCGTCAAAACAGGGAGCCGGCATAGCTAGTGCCGCCGACGCCGCGCCGAGACACATCCGGTCTGCGGCGTCAAATCTCCCCCGCCATCCGGTCATACACCTAACAATTACACAGCCATGCAGGCGAGCACACACGTACAATCTGGAGTAGACCAAGCAATTACGCAGCCACATGGCAACCAACCACGCACGCGCAGCTCCCAACACCCTTTGCCAATAAAAAACACAGCACCTCTCCGGCTAAACCATGGGCCACGCTAATGTAATTTAACCTGTGTAAACCAATTGACTGATGAACTACTCGGCTGCACGTACACAGCGTGCATACACACATACACAGAAGGAAAGAACGGGCGAGAAAGCAGCATGACGACCCGAACCGCCGGCCAACAACAGCACACCCCCCCCCCCCCCCCCCCCCCCCCCCAGCGAGGAGGCCGACCTAGACGGCGCGGGCCATTACGACCGAAAGAAGAGCCCACCATCGAGTTAATGTATGCGAGAGCAACGAAGACCCACTAGTAGAACAAGGGCCATTTGTCCCGGTTGTTGAACCGGGACAAAGGGTCGTTACTAAAGCCCTAGGCCTTTAGTCCTGGTTCTTACACGAACCGGGACAAAGGGTCGTTACTAAAACCCTAGGCCTTTAGTCCTGGTTCTTACACGAACCGGGACAAATGGGCATCCACGTGGCCGGTGCGGCGAGCCCAGGCAGGAGGCCCTTTGGTCCCGGTTGGTGGCACCAATCGGGACCAATAGGCATCCACGCGTCAGCAGCTCGCAGGAGCTGAGGTTTTTTTTAAGGGGTGGGTTTAGTGGGTTTTGGGGGGTTAATTTAGGTGTTTCATATATTGTGTTAGTTAGCTCATTAATAGAGAGAAGTGTCCTCTCTTATCTCCGTGCTTGGTCGACGCTACGTACTATACGTATAGAGAGGACTCGACACGCTAGCTAGTAAGCAAAAATGAAGGAAACAGAAGATCGTCATGAACATATGCATACAGAGAGAAGTGATATCGACCTCTCCTTCTCCGAGAGATTGGTCGAAAAACAAGTTTTTGTATTTCTATCCGACGCTACTGGCTACATATATACAATATAATCCCCTAATTATATATGAACTCAGGGTCCACATGGTATTCTCCATCTTTATCGATCACGTGGTCAAGAAAGAATGCCGCCAATTCTTCTTGAATTGCTCGCATGCGATCTGGTGCTAGGAGTTCATCCCGCATCCGAAACATCTAATTTGAAGAAGGGGGTCAATAAATATATATGAATGAATGAAACTCAACATAGATGATGGTAACAAAATAAAATTATGAATATTATTGCTTACGCACTTCATATTGTTTTTTAGTGTAGCCCCGCTCACAGGTCGTGTGGCGGATGGACTCGCAAAGGTAGTATCCACAGTAATTATTCCCGGCTTCCTGCCACAACCACTTTACAAGAAATAGAGGTCAATCAAACTGATAAGCAAGCATGCTAAATGGTATTGATGAAACTAGCGCTTGAATCACTAAGAGATGCGCGGAACATGCTAGTAGTACTTACTTTCGGGTGTTTAAATTGCAGCTTCTTCGGTAGTTCCCGGGCTTTTGAGGTGAATTTTTTCCAAACCCTGCCAGACAAAGAAAACAATTATTTGATATCAGGAAATGAACAAAGTTGCCGATATGGTGCGATAATGATCGATTTAACTTACTTCTCGAGCATTTGAGCATACTCCTAGGGATCTTTTCGTCTCGAGTCTAAGACGGTTACTTGTCCCTGCTCAAGCTTGATCTCTAAGAGAATATAATGGAACCTCCGCACTGCATAACTCATCAATTACATTACTATAACCTCGACTAATAAGGGAAACCGAATATGCACAAGAAAGTAAGACTCACTTCAAGTTGTAAGGAAAGAGTATTATAGCTTTGTCTTGATTTAATACCAACGATCGTAGCAAGTTGGCCTCGGTATCTTTTTCCTGAAATTCAACCGTATATGCATCTATGAGATTTGTGTTAATGAACCCAATATCACCGATTTGTTTTTTCCTCAATTCGGCGATCTTCAATCTGCATAATATAGTGAGGATAATTATAAATACATGCAATGAAAGAGCTGACCTATATATAGAGACTTAATGACAGAAGTAGTACTTATAGACAGTAGCAAGTGACCCTTAATTTATCGAGGGACTTCTGATTGAAAAACTGGAAGAACTCCTCAAATGGAACATTCAACGGAACAATTCCAATGAGGTCATGCTCCTCTTTAACTCTCAGCATCAAAATATTCCTCCCCCAGACTCTCTGCAGGTTTTCATGTACCAATCATGGAACCTTCGCATCATCGTTGTTAGAGATCTTTCATCTTTGACAAGAGGCTTCCCGTACTCGTATTTGTGTTCGTCCACCTCCAAGAAATCATAATGTACATCGTCGGGCAGGTAATCTCCAAGATTGGTATAACCAGGCACCATCCTCGGATCATTAGCGACCATATCGCTAGACACCTTGAGCGGGGGGCACGATTGGTTCGCTTGTTCGCCGAGCTGGGCAATGTTTTTCCCAGTACTTCCCGACCGCTCCGCTTCGATAAATGAGCTTTCAATAATGCGCTCATAGTTGCCTTTCGGCGGAGACTTTGGTGGTTTCTTCAGGGCATCCACAATGCGCTTCGCTTTCACCGGATCTATCTTCTCCTCCGGAGGTGGATGTTTCTTTGATTTCACCCCTTCAAAGAAGTTCGTCACTTCGTCTCGCACGATCTTCGCGTTTTCCTCCAGGGTCCTCTCGTATGGTAACTTCTCTGGAGTCTTCAGAGAAGGACCGAATCTGTATTGCCTCCCGCCTCTGGCTGTACTGCAAGACGCTGGAGCAGACGGAGCGGCTGCGGCTGTCTTCTTTCCTTGCTTACGAGGCGGAGGAGAAGGACTACGACGCGCCGGAGCAGCCGGAGCGGCGGCGGGTCTCTTCCGCCCTTGCTGACAAGGCGGAGAAGGAGGAGGCTGGCTGCTCGGGCGCGCCGGCGCAGGCGGAGAAGGAGGCGGAGTGCCGCCACGCGCCGGAGAAGGAGGCTGAGTGCCCTGATCACTCGTCGGAGGAGGAGGCGGAGTGCCCTGACTCACCGGAGGAGGAGGAGGAGGCGGAGGCGTCCAGTTCGGAATGTTGATGAGCTCCTTCCGCCATAGGCATGGATTCTTCAGAGAAGAACCCACCCGAGTCTCCCCTTCACCCGTAGGGTGGTCAAGCTCGAGGTCCTCAAATCCGTCTGTTATTTCGTCCACCATCACCCTAGCATATCCTTCTGGAATAGGCCGGCAGTGATAGGTTGCGCCAGGTTCAGGAGGTGCAACAGAGCCAACAGCCGCCTTGACTTTCAATTTCATCCATTACGTCATAAGGTGGCAATGTTGAGACTCCGTGATAGCATCCACGGGGTAGCTAGCAGGAGCCGTGAAGACAGGCTCCTGCTGAAGCAGCTCGGTGGAAGCCACGCTGCTTCTCCGCTGAGATGGCGGGGTAGTTTCAGGGGAAGCTTCGGCAGGTCGTTTGCTGCGATCTGCTTCTCGTTCCTCTATCGCTTGTACCCTTGCGTGCAGCGCCTGCAGTTGGGTATGCTCCACTTTCTTCCTCCTCTCCTGGCATTTGTAACCGGCTGCGTCCGGAAACCCAGCCTTCCACGAAACGGAGCCTGGCGTGCCTCGTGTCCGTCCAGGGTGCTCAGGATTCCCGAGGGCCATTGTGAACTCATCGTTCTCACTGTCTGGAACGAACGTCCCTTGCTGCGCTGCATCGATATACTCCCGAAGCCTCGTGACGGGTAGTCTCAGTTGCTCGTTCGTCCAAACGCACTTCCCTGATACAGGGTCCAAGGTTCCGCCAACCCCGAAGAACCAAGTCTAGCAATGGTCTGGCCAGTTCAATGTCTCTGGTTCGACCCCTTTATCAACCAGGTCATTCTCAGCCTTGGCCCACAACGGCCGGGCTTTGAGGTAGCCACCTGACCCCGTGCGATGGTGAAGCTTCTTCTTCGCAGCATTTTTCTTGTTTGTCACTGACATCTTCTTACTCTTGTCCGATGTCTTGTGGGCCACAAATGCGGGCCAGTGATCTCTGATCTTCTCATACCGACCGATGAATTCTGGTGTCTTTTCTTGGTCGACAAACGATATTTTCAGCTCATTCTTCCACATCATAGTTCTGCCATCTTCTTAACAGCATGAGACTTGATCAATTGCTCTTTAACTGGCTTCTCCGGATCCTCCTCTGGCGGTAGGGCGAAATTTGCCTTCACCGCGGTCCAAAGATCATCTTTCTGCATATCGTCGACATAAGACACCTCAGGGTCTTCCTTCTTAGGCTTAAACCATTGGTGGATGCTGACCGGGATCTTGTCCCTAACAAGAACCCCACACTGAGCAGCAAATGCTTCCTTTGTCCGGATGGGTTCAATCGGCATGCCATCGCGCGCGATTGCTGTGATCTCAAACCTTTCATCCGAGCGCAACTTTTTCTTCGGGCCTCGTCTCTTTACCGAAGTTGAGCTCGATCCGGAGGGCTAGAAAAAAGAAGAAAGACAAGAGTTAATTAATATGTGTACATACCAAAACAATGAATGCATCAATTAGCTAGTCAGCACAGGCTTAACTAATATATATACCTGGCCGGACTCGGTTCGGTCACCAGATCCGTCATCACGGTCTCCTTGCACCAGCATTGGGTCACCGGAGCCATCATAATCATAGCCTGCTTCTTCACCCTGTCCTTCCAGACCATCGATGTCGTTGAGAAACGACAAGATGGCATCACTTCCTTGTGCGATTATGTCCCCCAACACCGCTTCTGTTGCTTCGCCCTGGGGGGTGCTCCATAGTTTCTGCAAATATTTACAACATGGCAATTATTATTCAAACATGACAGATGGATATATTAGTGGCAAACGTAGAACTAGCTAGCTAATCAAAATAAGGAATCATATTAGTGGCCTCGACGCTGCTTCTCTAGGGTTTGGGGTGGCCTCGGCAACGCTTCAAGGGTTTGGGGTGGCCTCGACAACGCTTCAAGGGTTTGGGGTGGCCTCGACGACAACGCTCTTTTAACTTGGTAAATTTGGGTGGCCTCGAGAGAGTTTGTCGGGTAGGGGCGCGGCGGGAGGGGGTAGGAGACCGACATCGTTTTTTCTAGGGTTTGGGTGTCCTCGAGAGTTTTAGTCGAGCGAGACGGCCGGGGGGGGGGGGTGCTCCCGTCGTATAAGTTATCACGGTCGAGAGGGGGTATATATATTGACCACCCCTCATGTCGAAGTTATCCAGGAGGGGGTTATATCGACAACGACGACATACATACATGGGAAAATAATGTTATCGGGGAGGGGGTATATCGACCCCCCTCGTGTTGAAGTTATCGGGACGGGGTATATCTACAACGACATACCCGATAAAAAATAAGAAGACGAAGAAGAAATAAAAAGAGGAGAAGAAGAAAGGAATAGAGGAGAAGATCGAAGAAAAAAAAGAAGAAAAAAAAGAGGAGAAGAAGAAAGGAATAGAGGAGAAGAAGAGAAAATAGAACCTCTATTCCTTTCTTCTTCTCCTCTTCTTTCTCTTCTTATTATTTATTTCTCCTCTTCTTCCTCTCCTCTTCTTCTCCTTTCTTCCTCTTCTTATTTTCCTTTTTCCTCTCATTCTTTTTCTTCTTCTTCCTTTCCTAGCTAGATATATAAAACTTTTCTAAAAATGTAACTTCTGCATATATAAAACTTTTTCTTCTTCTTCCTTCTTCCTTCTCTTCCTTCTTCCTAAATATATAAACTTTTCTAAAAATGAAACTAACCTAAAATGTACTAAATCAGAGAACATATATAGATAAAACTTTTCTAAAAATCTAACTTTTGCATATATGAACATATATACACAGAGAACATACATACATATATACATTTTTATAAAAAAAGTAAAAAACAAATCATCATATATATGAACAAAAAAGCTGGAAAAAAACAGGACATATAATCTAAAAATCTAACTTTTGCAGGGCCGCGGGCTCGGGGCAGGGGCGACGACGACGATGGGGGCGGGCCGGGGCAGGAGCGCGGGTGACGGCGACGGCGACGAGAGCGACGGCGGGGGCGGGCCGGGGCAGGGGCGTGGGCGACGGCGACGAGAGCGACGGCGACGGCGGGGGCGGGCCGGGGTAGGGGCGCGGGCGACGGCGACGAGAGCGACGGCGACGGCGGACAGCGTCGGGGCAGCCTGGCGGCGTCGATGTGCTCAGCGTCGTCGGGGGCAACTGGTGATGAACTCTGCAAAATTCCTAAGTGCTACTTATATACCCAGAGCTTAGGTCCCGGTTCGTGGCACCAACTGGGACCAATGCTCCGTTTAGTCCCGGTTGGTGGCACCAACCGGGACTAAAGGTCTCTTTTCAGCAGCCCAAAGGGCGGGAAGCGGTGGCCTTTGGTCTTGGTTGGTGCCATCAGCGGGACTAAAGGGGGTGCATTGGTCCCGGTTGGTGGCACCAACCGGGACAAAAGGCCCTGTGCTGCCCGCGTCGCGGCCAAAATTTTAGTCCCACCTCGCTAGTTGAGAGAGCTCGAGAGTGGTTTATAAGCGCTGCTGCGCCAACCCTCTCGAGCTCCTCTCAATTGCAGGCTTTCGGGCCTAATTTGTCACGATGTGCTTGTGGGCCTACTGGGCCTCCTGCGAGCCTGAATCCTGGCCCATGGTTGGGTTTCTAGTCGTATTCACGCCGTGGTGGCCTAGTAGGTGGCACTTTTTTATTTTTTTTGTTGCTTTATTTATTTTATTTTGTTTCTACTTACAACAAAAAACTTACTGTTGCTATTTTTATTTATTTTATTAAAGTTTATTCATTTTACTTTTATAAAGTTTATTTTGTTTCTACTTATTTATTTTATTAAAGTTTATTTTATTTTATTTTATTTTGTCTCTACTTATTTATTGTATTAAATTTTAATTTAATTTATTTTGTTTCTACTTATTTATTAAATTTTATTTAATTTACTTTATTAAAGTTTATTTTGTTTCTACTTATTTATTTTATTTTATTTTGTTTCTACTTATTTATTTTATTAAATTTTAATTTTTTTTATTTTGTTTCTACTTATTTATTAAAGTTTATTTTGTTTCTTTATGCTTTTCATGTTTTGAACAGAAAATACTTTGAAATTTCAGTGGCATGAATTTTATATAATTTTAGTTTAAAAAATACTAGAGGTTTATAAAAGATTTTTAGTTGATTCCTTTTGCTATTAGAGTTTTATAAAAGTTTTTTAGTTAATTTTCTTTTTGCTATTAAAGAATATTATAGTTTTGTTTTAGTTGATCATAACAGAATATTTTAATTGATTATTTTTGAGATAAATGATGTGGCTTTTTAGTTGATCAGGGTTTCATACGGAAACTCATCTGTTACAAAGTGATTTCATTTGTTATTTTTCATGCACTTACTGATTCTTTTGTGTGCTCAAAATGCACCATTCAAAGCCACATCATCAATTTTCAACCTTTTCTGACTTCATCTGTTATTTTTCATACATTTAATGTTTTTTTAGCTATAAGACCCTGTAATTCAAAAGCATTTCAAATGAACTCTGAAAAGGTTGAAAGTTGGCATGGTATCATCATTTCACCCACATAGCATGTGCTAAAAAGTTGAGAGGGTTACGGCAAAAACTAGATGCACCTCGTGTACAAAACGGACAATGTCTTCTTTCGAAGTATCAGGGTTTCGGACGGAAACTCATCTGTTACAAAGGGATTTCATTTTTTTGAACTTATTTGAACTCCAGACTTTTTGTGTGTTCAAAATGCACCATTCAAAGCCACATCATCAATTTTCAACCCTTTCTGACTTCATTTGTTATTTTTCATGCATTTACTATTTTTTTGAGCTATAAGACCCTGAAATTCAAAAGCATTTCAAATGAACTCTGAAAAGGTTGAAAGTTGGCATGGTATCATCATTTCACCCACATAGCATGGGCAAAAAAGTTGAGAGGGTTACGGCAAAAACTAGATGCACCTCGTGTACAGAACGGACAATGTCTTCTTTCGATGTATCAGGGTTTCGGACGGAAACTCATCTGTTACAAAGGGATTTCATTTTTTTGAACTTATTTGAAATCCAGACTTTTTGTGTGTTCAAAATGCACCATTCAAAGCCACATCATCAATTTTCAACCCTTTCTGACTTCATTTGTTATTTTTCATGCATTTACTGATTTGTTTTGAGCTATAAGACCCTGAAATTCAAAAGCATTTCAAATGAACTCTGAAAAGGTTGAAAGTTGGCATGGTATCATCATTTCACCCACATAGCATGTGCTAAAAAGTTGAGAGGATTAGGGCATGGATAACACATAAAACCATTCTGCTTGTTTGCCTCAGCCACTTCGAGAAACATAGTTATGTGTGTCTGTCAAAGTACATCCATTGCCGGTTCATCTGCGTGCATTATATATAATTATGTGTGTCAAAAACCATTACAGGTTCACATGGATAGATAAGTGACCAAATAAATAGTAGTTCATCATCACATTAAAACCAAACTACATACATAGTTCAAATTGAACAACAT
This sequence comes from Aegilops tauschii subsp. strangulata, assembly GCF_002575655.3. Taxonomy (NCBI): domain Eukaryota; kingdom Viridiplantae; phylum Streptophyta; class Magnoliopsida; order Poales; family Poaceae; genus Aegilops; species Aegilops tauschii. Next base: position 581,311,837 of record NC_053039.3, on the reverse strand, counting down.
ATAGCTCTCCAGAGCATCTAGTTAAACCATACATTGAAACTATGTAAAACCTTTCAATGCAACAACAAATGCAATCATAATCACAACCAAGGTAACAATTGATCCAACGGCATAATGATACCAAGCCTCGGTATGAATGGCATATTTTCTAATCTTTCTAATCTTCAACCGCATTGCATCCATCTTGATCTTGTGATCATCGGCGACATCCACAACATGCAACTCCAATATCATCTTCTCCTTCTCATTTTTTATTTTTTCCTTCAAGTAATTATTTTCTTCTTCAACTAAATTTAACCTCTCGACAATAGGGTCGGTTGGAATTTCCGGTTCAACTACCTCCTACATAAATAAAATCTATGTCACATTGGTCGGCATAATTGGCATAAACAATAAATGAACTAAATAGTTATAAAAAGATAATATATATATACCACATCCGAATCATAGACAGGACGAGGGCCGACGGGGGTGGATACCAAAGTAAGAATATTTTTTCTTTCAGAACGAAGATAAGAACAAGAGGCTCACCACGGTGGTGTCGGCGACGAGATCGGCGCAGGCGATCGATGGCGGTGAAGACGGGGACGGGATGTGACGACCGCTAAACCTATGCAAATCTCAGGGAAAATGGAGCTTGTAGGTCGAGCTTCGAGAGGATAAAGCTTAACTAGTGTGGCTCGGGCATTTCATCAAACACCTCATGTGCATAGGAGGTGAGCTAGAGCACCCAAATGCCCTCCCCTCGCCGGCCAGAAAAAACAGAGCACTGTGGAGTGCTCTGCTGCGGCGGTGGGGTATATATAGGCAGCTCATTTGTCCCGGTTCGTGGCTGGAACCGGGACTAATGCTCCACCTGCTGTCCCGGTTCGAGCCACGAACCGGGACCAATGTATGTGGGCCAGGAGCGAGGCCCATTGGTCCCGGTTCGTGCCTAGAACCGGGACAAATGGGTCCAGACGAACCGGGACCAATGCCCACGAGGCCCCGGCCGGCTCCCTAGGCTCACGAACCGGGACGTATGCCCCCATGGGTCCCGGTCCGTGACTGAACCGGGACTAATGGGCTGGCCATGCCCGAACCAAAGCCCTGTTTTCTATTAGTCCCGGTTCAGTCATGAGGCTCCGGCTGTCCCCCTGGGCTCACGAACCGGGACGTATGCCCCCATGGGTCCCGGTTCGTGACTGAACCAGGTACCTACATTGAATAACGTAGCGGGAAGAACAATCTATTTATAGCCCCTGCAACGTATCTACCAGGGTCTCTAGATTGCACCACGAAAGCGGCAGCGATAAGGGGCAAAGTCTGTAGACGCAACGGCGATAACGGCACCGACACTACAAAAAAAATACACTTCCGTGATGATACGTGTTTGTCACTATAGGGCACGTTTTCTGTCATGCATGTACATCCATGAAAAATTTATGACAGAATCAAGATAGTCATACCTGTGCTGTCGTAGAAGTGTTCCATGATATTACCAAAATTATAATCACGAAAGTGTCCACTTCCATGATGATAAATCGCGCATCACAGAAGTGCTTTCGTCAAGGGTGACCGACACATGGCATCCACCGTAACGGAACAACGTTAAGCTATCGGATCCGGTTTTGGATCCGATAACCCGTTAACAGCCCCGACCAATGGGGATTTTCCACGTGTAAAATCATCATTGGCTGGAGGAAACACGTGTCGGCTCACCGTTGGGACAGATGTCATCCACTCATTGGACCCAAAGCGCCTATGATGCGCCGACACGTGGCATGGCCCAACAGAGGCCCATTCCTGTGAAAAGTCCGGCCCGTTTGACTTGGTCAAAAGGTGGCGGGCCGGCCCATGACAAGCCTGTTAACGGCCTGTTCGCATATAGCCCATTTACAGCCCGCTATCCTAGGGCCCGTTTATGGCCTATCCGAATTAGGCCCAGTAGCGTCATCTGGGCCGTCCAATATAATTCCAGCCGTTTTAACTTCCGATCCATGTATGGCCCATGACGTCTTTCGGCCCATATGAGGCCCTTAGTAACCCTCGGCCCCTTAACGGCCCGTGGTAAAACTGGCCCGTAATGAATAGTGTATCACTTTATACCCATTAACGGCCCATTATTCCGTTGGGCCGTTTCCAGCCCATGATAACTTTTAGCCTTCTCACGTCCCATTTATTCTTGGGCTCATTTCTAGCATTCGGTTACTTACGGCCCGTTACTGTCATTTTCTGCTTGTGGGCCAAATTCAGCCCGTGGTTACAGTCGGCCTGCTTGTGGCTCGTTAATACGTTGGGCCGTTTTCATGTCAAAAAAAACCCGTTGGGCTGTTTTCATAGAGTTATCAAATACGGCCAATAAACGGCCCGTTATTGTCCACGAATAGTACGGCCCATGATTGGCGAAATGACGATACGCCCCGTAGAAGGCCCATGGATCGTACGGCCCGTAAAAGGCCCATGGATCGTACGGCCCGTAGAAGGCTCATGGATCCTATGGCCCGTATAGAAGGCCAATGGATCCTACGGCCCGTAGAAGGCCCATGGATCATACGGCCCGCAGGAGGCCCATGGATACAACATTCCGTGTGTTGCCATGATTATTTTGGCCTAGTTTCCAAAAATAGGTTATTGTGGCCACTAGAAAAACACAGAAAAAGAACTGCAGTGACTACAAGCAAACAACTAAACAAGACAATAAGGAAATAAATAAGCAAGCAATCAACGCTAGCCTATTACCGCTATTACACATATTACATCCACTGGGCATCAAAGTTCGCCACCAGTGCAAATATAGGGAACAAAGCAGCATATTACATACACTGGCCGTCAAAATTGGCCACCAGTGCAAATAAACACGGCAGCAAAACAAGAGCATAACTGAAACAACTTCAGAAGAGCTCAAGAAACGTGGTATCCACCATGCTGACAATAAGCTTAGCAAGCTTATTAGCTTTGTCCTGTTTGGCCTAAAATCCTCCAACGCTTGCTGTTGCACCAGAAAGTATGCATCTAAATGCTCCAGGGACTTCCGCGGTCCTTCCGCTTCTTGTCACAGCACAGCTGATCAATGTCTTTCAGCTTGTAGTTGAGACTCAAGAAACCGAACTGATTCAGACAGTGAGTTTGAATAGCTTGTGAAAGCGGTAGTGGCCAGTAACTCCAACACTAAACCAAGACAGGACTTTGGGGTTGTCTCACTATCTTCGAGATAGTCTTCCTTAGTTGTTTTATCAGCTTTGTGGGAGACCAACAAGGATGTGTCACTATCTTGAACCTTATCTGCATTACTTCCTTTACCATTGCTTAATAAGGCACTCTTCCCCAATATTCTGTCATCATTCTAAAGAAGAAACAAGCAGACACATAACAGTTTAGCATGTACTAGTATATGAAACTCATTTCGATGAACCAGTTCATTAGTAAGGTGGACAGGATTAAACTACCAAGTCTTCTATTGCCAAGTACTAGTACATAATAAAAGCATCAAACAAACATATATCTATGTCCTATGGTCACTGCATTGTCTTGCCAAATCAAAATAGAGACACGGTTCAAATCATATCAGTTCAAGACAAAGCAGTAGTGAAAGAATACAAAGCGTGGGAAACTACACGGCACAACAAGATTTCAGATGGGTACCACGGGTCTACATGTACAACAACACTATTGGCTCTGTTGTGATGCTAGTAATGTGCATGATATGAGAAGTCAACTGTATACACAATTGAAATTGAAATCAATAGAGCTATTGATAAGAGCAAGCTTGTTAAAGAAACATGCGTGAACTTACCTGCCGTGCCATTGAAGTTTCGATTGGATCCTTCAATTTAAAAATAAGTTTGTATGAGTAAATACAGTGATACAAGAGCAGAGCAGTATGCACGATAGCAATCATAGTTAAAAAAGGCGTGCCTAGGCTCTAGGCGTTGGGGAAACGCATTGCGCATAACTACGCTTAATCTGTGCATAACTGCGCATAAGCATGCGCTTTGGTCAGTAAAGCGCAAGGCGGTGGAAAAACGCACAATTAACGCCTAGCGCTTTTTTGAACTATGATAGCAATGGAATCTTAAATTAGAACAGTTGTTCTTCAAGTTTAGGCACTTGTTCTACATGAACAGAGTACAGTAAGACGCAAGAATATAGTACTTCAAATAGAAAATGAGCTCATAGACCTTACCACATTCTTGGTTCGGGACCAGTACAGAACAAGGCATTCCCAGTCATCGTCCAGTAAATGTGTCTCAGGAGAATGTAAGGAATTTGATGAGTTTCTTTACCGGTGAAGTACGTTTTCTTCAGGTAATTCCGATACTGCCACCAAGCATTCTTGAAGATAGCAGAGGTATTAGCACAGGTTACCTCATCCTGAGTTTCCAAATCGGTCCTTCTCTATAGGGAAAAATGGGAAAATTTTCTGTATTATAACCATCATGGAGGTATGATGTATGGGACAAAGCAAAGTAATTGCCATGAATAACATTACTTACACATAACTCCTGGACAAACACCTGCAACTGGCATTTTCCTTCATCTTCAGTATAATATTTGCAAGATGGGAAGATACGCACATACGATTTAACAACATCAAATGCGGTAGATGCTAAACTACGACTAGCTGGTTGTGCTTCCTCCACAGGAATAGGCGTACTAACCGGTGGAGTTGGGGTTCGCCGTGGTAGTACTGGCCCTCTGGGCACTGGAGCTGCCTTACTAACTGCTCTTGTTTGGGAGCTCTGTGGTGGAGATGGTGCTGTGTCAACAGGAACTGGGTTACTATCTGCTGGGGTTGGGGTTAGATTGGGTGAAGCTGGTTCTCTGTCCATCGCAGTAGGGGTACAATCTGCGAGAGTTTGGGTTATGTGTGGTAGGGCTGGTTCTCATGCATGTAGAACCGGGGTGCTATCTCCACCAAGAGGTAGCACTGTTTTATTTGAAGACCGTGTTTTTTGTCCGCTAGATGCTGGCATAACCCGCTCCAATTCAAATGGCTGATAAACAGGAAACATAGTTGAATGTACAGACATTGTATGAGAGACAGATGCAATAGATAGTGTGGAAAAAAGAGGGCATGAAATAGTTGACATGTATATTGTTTAACTAAAATGGATAGCATGACATAATTTCACATATATGATGTCTATCTAAACTGGATAGCATAGCATAACGTAATTCAAAGATATGATGAATAACTAAACAGGATCGCATGACATAATTCACCTACATGTTATCTAAGTAATCAGGATCGCATCATTTAATTCACATATGTGATTTATATGCTAAACAGAGGGCATTAGATATGATGTCTGAACTAAGAACATGGTGTTGAATATTGTGTATATGATGTCTAATCTATGCAATGCAAGACGCCATATGCATGATATGAGCAGTATAACCGTGCCAAGTTAGAGCATACACCTTGGTGGGGGAATAGGACTGGTCATCTGTCTCTGAATCCATCTATGAGGAGCTATCGGGACCCAACAAGAGATCTGCTTCGACAGGTAGCACTGTCTGCGCTGAAGGCCTTGTTTTCACTCCAGATTTTTCAGTCTCCCACCCAAATGGCTGATTCACAGGAAGAGTAGTTTAATGTACAAACATTGTCGACAAATGGAAATGTAATGAAGAAAAGGATGGGCAAGATATCGTTCAAATATATGATGCCTGGTTAAACAGGATGGCATTGCACATTTCACGTATATTATGGCTGGCTAAAAGAGATGAGACTGCACAATTCCCATATATGATATAGAAACTAAACAGGTGGCATATATGATGTCAAAAGTAGGCACTGCAAGGCAACATATGCATGATATGACTAACATCATCATGCCAAGGTACAGCAAACACCTTGGGGGGTAAATAGGAGTGGTCAGCGGCGTCTGAATCCGCCTCAGAACAGATATCTTCCTCAGGATTACAATCTGGAGAGGGGTGGGGAGGGTTTGCCATTGAACCCACCATGGAGCGATGTCTGCATGACATTGTATTGCCATGCAAAACTCTTCTCTTTTTCTCTACATGTTCAGCATGACTGTGTACAATATCTGACATGCATACGAAAAAAAAATATGGTGAGATTATGTAAGGAGAGTATGCAGAAATTTAGAGTGATGGTAACAACCAGTGGATGGATCCAAAAATAATGATAGCAGGCTGATGATTGCTTTACTATTTGTTTCCCACCCAAGATGAACAACATAGGCATACCCTAGGTGAACCAGATATTAGACAGAGATACTATTCATTGCTTCCTCGATATGTGCCCCACAACTAATTTAGAACTCAAGTTTGAACATTAATTTGGGCCTGACTTGGAGTCCAAGAGGTGAACAGGACGATAAAGTAGCAGGTAATTTTAAGCAATGCATAACATAAGCAGAAACAAAAGAGTGCGACCTCTCTTGTGGACCCGTGTACTCCTCGGGTTCATCTGTTGAGTCGATGATGGTGATGCCGTTGCGGTGGGTGCCGGTGGCAGGGAAGGAGATCTGAGGTGGTGAAAGATGGTCAGGAGTCGTAATGTCTGGTTTGGTGGATTTTTCTGTCGATGGAGCAACTCAGTTGAGGTGGACGACGTCGCGGCAGGAGCAGGACAAACCACACAAAGTTCCGTTCGACACCTACCTGTAACTGAAGTAATTCTGTAAGGGCTCATTTGGATTGCATGATTCTAAAAACGCAGGGATAGGAAAAACACCGGAATAGGATAGGAATGCACATGGTAAACAGAGCATTTGTAAACACATGATTTCTGTCAACTTGAGTGTTTGGTTTACAGGAATTGGAAGAGCAGAGGAATGCAAAGAAACATGGCCAAAATAAAGTGAAACCATATGAAAGCGTGTACAGTTAGAATGTTATTCTGCCACTAATGCACTTGGTCTTGTTTTCATGCATAGGATTTTGAAAAGTAGGTCCAGGTAGATGTTTTGCTTCATTCCTTTAAAAAAATGCATGAATAATTGAATAGTAGAGTGCCATTGGAAAATTCCCTATTGCTATGTTTTTCCGTTGAACCAAAATAGCCCTAATGGATTGACATGAATGTATAGTAATAAGTGATGCAACAAGTGTACAACCTCTTTGCCGTAGCCGTGTCGACCTCAGCATCATTGGGTTGGTCGCTGAAGCAGTTGAGGCAGAGGTGGCTGTCGGAGGTGTGGAGGAAGATCTGAGGAATCTGTAGACGGCATCCAGGGCACTGCTCTGTTGTGATGGATCATTCTGTCGTTGAAGCAGCCCCGGTGAGCCGTAAGACGTCAAGGCTGAAGCAGCACAAGATAGACATCGTCAATCTCAAGTGGGATTCTAATAGCATCTCCAATAGATGATGTAAAATAGATGTAAAATTTACATCACCAAAAACCACCTGACTACAACAGATGAGGTAAAAACTGTTGACTCTGAACTTAACTGTCGAAACTGAAATTTACTGTGGAATCTGAATGTTACTGTCGAAACTGAACGCAATGGTAACAGAGAGGCACTTGACATGTAGTTTAGGGAGGGCTGCAGTTCATCTTCAACCTGCACCCCCCTGAGCCGCCAGCCACCACCGGCCGAACCGCCGGCCCAGCGCCGCCTCGCCGCCCCGAAACAACTCCCCACCGCCGGTCCGCCGTCGCCCCGGCCAGCCCTATAGGCCCCCCGCCCCCACCCTAAACCCTAAGATAGATAGTGGGGTACCTCTCCGGCGAGCCCCCGTCCCCGCTGCGGGTGGTTCTTCCTTAACTCCGGCGAGCCCCCCACCCCCTGAAAATTGACTGACCCAAAAGTCGATTCAGTCGACTGAAGTGTAGCTAAATCGGAGCAGAGCAGCAGCACGAGCGAGGGGGAGAGCAGCAGCAGCGCGAGCGAGCGAGTGAGAGCGGGAGCAGCATCAGCTGGGCGAGCGAGCGATCGAGCGAGAGCCGGAGCAGCAGCAGCAGCAGATCCGGGTGGTATGGACGCCGCCGCTGAAGGGGCCTCGCACTGGGGGAGAACCGCCGTGGAGATGTCGCCCGCGGCGCCGGCTTCAAGGTAGCCGCTCCATGGGGGTGCGGGATGGAGCACCGTCGGCGCCGGGAGGTCAAGCTAAGGAGAAGTAGCGATGCGATGAGTGTACAACCTCTTTGGTGGCGCCGAGTTGGCCTCGGCTTTGTCCGAGGAGTCGGTGAGGATGCTGCGGTTCTGATGGAGCAGGTTAAGGCGGTGCTGTGGGGATGGAGCAGCCATGATAGACGAGGCGATCGTCGGAGCAGCTCCTTGGAGGTGCAGGACGGGGCGGCTGAACTGGCGGGACGACGAGATGGACGACAGATCCTCATCCGGGGAGGTGGATGAGGGACGTCGAGCTGTTGCGGTGGACGACGTCGTCAGGGAAGAGGCTCCAGCTGGGCAGCGGTGAGGTGGCGGATGGAGGAGGGTGGGGTTTCGCGGCTGGAGCGGAGAGGTTATGGCGTCCTGGGATTTCGAATGGCAAAAAGGAGGCGATGGGAGGGGGTGAACCATGACTTAGGGACGCGCTTGTCCAAAATGTAGGGTGTGTTACAAAAGTACCCCGCACCGATTTGAACTAGCGGCCCTTTCGGCTCAGGGTTAGAAGGGGGATTTTGCGTGTCGGGATTTGGCAGCTGGAGGGAGTTTTCGCGCGCGTTGTAATTTCAGGATAGCAAGGAGCGGGTTGTGAAGGCGCCAGTTTTGGGAGCATGATATCTGAATTTTCGGAATATAACAAGGCGCGGGTTGAATTTTAGGGACAAGCCTAACGTGTAATATTGTACTTGTACGTACCAAATCAATTCGCACTTCCCTCAACCAAAAAGAAAACGAAAAAAATAAAACTATTCACACCACACAAAGAGAGAGTCTTGGCCCATTTTACTATAAAAATGCTATTTAAAGCTACTCATATCAACAATTTAGTGCAATTAAATGCTATTCGGTAGTATGAATCCGTGTTATGTCCAATTAATTTTTTTCGCTTGCTGTATAATGCATGTAACCTAGTCATACCAACATTTTAGTGCATTCCAAATGTTTATACTACCGCTGCAATTCGAACTGAATATGAATTCGTTTCTCTATTTCAATAACAATCTACAATCATGATTGTTGCCAACTTCAACCATTATTCGTGTATTACCTTAATAACACACCACATTATTACTATAGAGATAGATATGAACTATGTGTACTACATGAACTCGAATTCTATTTTTCGAATACACTTGATGTTGACTCCAAATAATAGTACATTTGATGTACGAACTATATATTCATAATCTAAACCATGTTCCATACGTGTACACCATGTTTATCACACATAGTATGGTGCCCCGCCCCCTACATTATGACAGGTATTTAGACCTGAGCTGCAAAAGCCACACATTAGCCCAAATTATGATCAATGTTCTATATGTTATACGTAGTACTAGCAAGATGTCCATGCGTTCCACAGAACATCAACGTGATCAAGGGGAGGCCTAATTTGCAAATATGGAGAGGGGTGTGGGTATCTTTTTTCAAAATTGCCATAGTTTCCTTCCTATCCGTCAGATATAAATTGGACGGCCTATATTGCAGGATGGCACCATCATCGTTTCCTCTTCCTCGGTTTCTGTTTTCTTATTCGGGATCTTGCTTTTCATGGTTCTCATCTCTGCAACTCGCGATTTTCGCGAGAGAACCAAATCCAAGTTGGTGAAGATCATGATTTGGGCTGGCACGGGGATCGTTTGATCGATTTCCTTGATTTGATCGCTACTTAATGGGCGTGCGCTCAAACGATACAAACAGGGATTCGCTCCTTTTTTTATAAGAGTAGAGATAAAATATATTATATGTAGTATAACATGTTCATAACCACACCATGTGTATCACCGTTATATATATTCACACATGCGTCGGTTTAAAACACTATGATAAATTCTTCAAATATCCGAATTCGCTTTTTATAATGAAGTATGATCTCTATTTGTCTTTTACACCCACACAATCCTCTTATCTTTGTAGCTAGCTAGCGCTAACTTTCTCTTGTGCATGCAGACGCCTGCATCCCTCTAACCCTCCCTCAGCATTCTCTAGCTCCATCGCGCAAATTCGTCTTTTCACTTTAGGTCGTTCACCCATGGTGTGTGTAGGCCCCCCCAGCTCCTTCTTTACGGCACACATCGATCGATATGCCTCTCTAGCCAGGTGTGCCTAGCACAAACACAAGCTTCCCCTCTTCTCTTATCACCGTCCATGCCTCACTCCCACCACTCTTTTCATCGATCTCGTACTCGCACACTTCTTCCCCCTTGATATAGTATGACTCTCGCACCACCCCCTAGATGCATCTCTCTCTCTCTCTCTCTCTCTCTCTATCCTTCTCCCCGTGCCTCATTTGCTTCTAACACACACATGCATGTATACCGATCGATCTCCCAACATATACCTAGGTCGACTTTTGTTTCCTTTCTACCTCTTTTTTGCAAACAGGGCTATCCATTTCACCTCGTTGCTATTGCGACCTTTTGGTGAAGTGCACAAATCACTTTTTTCTTAAGAGTGTTTTGTGCAGTTCTGCCAAAATGTCACACGGGCAACGTCTCTACATTTCATTGCGACTGCACAAAAGGAGATTGGTTTTGCTCTATCCTCCTCATCCAACTCCGAGCCTAATCTTCTCCAACTAGTTAGTCTTAAGAGAGATTGCAAAGGTGACCGGCTTCTATTTGCGTGTTTATTGTTTCATCAGCAGTCCTCTATTATCGTAATCGCACTTAATATCTTTGGAACAGGGACGCTCAGCTCTATTTTAGTGGAACTGCACAAAATGATCGGAATGTTGCATGCTCCAGACAGCTACTTTTTTTCCCAACATGCCTTGTTGATTTAGACAGAGCTGGGGGGACGTTGCTGCCAATAAAAGCATGGATCAATTTTAATTTAACACATTCTCACAACTTTGTCTTCAGTTGTGATGTAAATATTAGCTCTGATTAGCAAGGAAGTTAGTTTTTTATTGTTTCCGAAAGAGCATCGATGGCAAGACACACGAAACAAAAGCTGAAAGCTCACACCATTGTACAATTTCATGTCGCTGGAAAATTATTTGTATAGTACGTCAATTATGTAAAGAAATGCTCGAAGCTTGATAGCATTGCCAGAAGCCTCTTCGGCATCCGAGTCCATGTGCCATGCACAAAATTATACTCCTTTGTTCCTAAATATTTGTCTTTTTACAAATTTCAAATGGGCATATTTTAGAGTGTAGATTCACTCATTTTGCTTCGTATGTGTACTCCCTCCGTTCCTAAATATTTGTCTTGCTAGAGATTTCAACAAGTGACTACATTAGGAGCAAAATGAGTGAATCTACACTCTAAAATATGTCTATATACATCCGTATGTAGTAGTCTATTTGAATCTCCAAAAAGACAAATATTTGAGTAGTCACTCGTTGAAATCTCTAGAAAGACAAATACACCGGAGTATATTTAAGAACCGAGGGGGTAGTGCACAGCCGCGTGGGAGACTCGGACCGGTCATTGCGCCGAATTAATAGTGAGTAATGAGTAGTCTAATCATAAGCCCCACCTTTCCCACTGTTAGTTGCTCGGAAGAAGCAACCATCAATACGCTCTTCTTTGAATCCGCTCATACTACTCCATCCGTCACTGTTTATAGAGCGCGCTTCAGAAAAAGAGAAAATCTCTGGGACCAAGGCGACTAGCGATCGGCCTGAAAAATAGCATTGGTAGTTATAGCACGGCGTCTATTACTAGAGGAAATATGCATACACACATGCATGCAGTGCTTCCACCCCAGGTAGACACATGCATGCACTTACTCCACTCTGTAGTACTACATCGAGAGAAAATTGCGATTACCACGCCCTAATTAATTGAGCATTAAACCAAACGTGTCTAAAGTCTCTCTGGTGGTGGAAATGCATTGAGAGAAATGCATCATAATGAAGCGTGCCCTGTAAACTGTGACGGAGGGAGGAGTAGTATGAAGGTGCAAAACCAAGTACGCGTATGGCCAGTCGGTCAACGCACCTCCTCTTGGCATATCACTGACATGTGGGACCGGAGTGTGAGCAAACCGATCTTAGTTGACGGCAAAATGGCCAACCCGCCGTTCCTTGAGAGAGACGAGGAGCGAGAACACACAGACGGGCTCGCACGGAGGCCAAGATATATTCGAGCAAGGTTGATCGATATCATCATTACATGTTGGGCTGCCGTTTTCCGCCCTTCTCCGGAATAAATGTGTACTTTATCAAATATTAAGAAAAATAAGAGTACAGAAGCTCCACCATGCGGTTCTAGTAGTACTACTACTCGTACTACTAAACCTTGCGCTTGGCTCTTCGCCTCTTCGTGAAGTCGAACAATGATGGTACTCCGCATGTTCTGTACTACAGTGTATGCCTCTGGCAATCTGACACCGAATGAACTGATGCATGTCCACCGCCTGGGCGAGGGTATGTTGCATTAGTCGAAAGGCGTAAGCGAGCTTCACCTTGTCCTGCAAGCTTCTCCTCGTTCTGCGAGTTGACAGGACACACCAACAAGTAGTGCTAGTCCATACTCCCTCCTTTCCGGTTAATATGGCTTAATCTTTTTTGCGGGTAAATGAGAGAGCTTTATTCATATATAAGCATTCTTAGGACGATCAGTCAAGACACTGGTCACTAGGAAGCGAGGTACCCCGCAAAAAAAAGTAGGAAGCGAGGTGTTTCATCAAGCCAGCTCTCGGCCACATTCAAAGTGCAGCAAGCACGGTTCGCACAAAGATGCGCCGCAATGTTTGCTGACCTGTTTACATGCTGAATAACACAAAAAAGAGGAAATATTACCGAGCGCTCCTATTTGTAACAGGATATGAGCCAAAATTAAGCGAGAATTGTGGCGAGTGTTCCATGCAATCAACTTCCATTATCACATGCAAGAACCCTCGAAGAGAACCAAATGTGTTGAAGATTGCTTTATCACATTTTAAAAATATAATAAGAGTGCAGACGCTCCTCCATCCGGTTCCTAGTACTAGTATAGTACTACCTCCGTCCTGGTTTATTAGTCTCCATTGTAATTTGTGTCAAACTTTGACCATAAATTTAATTAATAAAAAGTTTATGCATGTTATTAAAAATTATATCATTGAAAACAATGTTCAAAAACGAATCCAGCGATATAATTTTTGTTGACATGCACTAACATTTTTTAAGTTAAACATTTAGTCAAAATTTGGCACAAATTACAAAGGGGACTAATAAACTAGGACGGAGGTAGTACCTCTATAGACTATAGTAGTAGTACTAGTAAACTTTGCGCTTGGCTGTTCGCCTCTTCGGGAAGTGCAACAATAATAGTACTAGTATAGTGTATGCTTCTGGCAATCCGACACCAAATTAACTGTTGCACGTCCACCGCCTGAGCGAAGGACAACTTGCACTAGTCAAAAGTTTCTCCTTGTCCTGCGAGCCACCGCGCGCAAGCTTCTCCCGTCCTGCAAGCTTCTCCTCGTTCGGCAAGTTGACGGGACACAGCAAAGTAATGGTAGTCCATACTGCCTCCTCTCCGGTTAATATGGCTTAATTTCAAACGAGATAAATACACTGTCTGTCACTGTATATTTGTAAAAATACGGTCAGTGGACTTCATAATACACTCATTGCGCTCAATATATACATTTTCCGGTGTTTATACGGTCACTAGCTCACCCTGGCTGAGTATGTGTGTGCATGCACGTGTAGGTTGAGCACTTGAGTGTGACCGTATGTGTTCCGTCGTGTGCTCGGACATACATGCATTAGGGCGTCGCGCGCGTTTTTGCGTCCATGTGTACGTGTGACTGTTGCATACACGTAGGGGGAGTACGTGTAGGGGCCACTAAAGGAGCAGTCAAATCACACAGTAAGTTAGTCGGAAGAAGCAACCATTATTTCACTCTTCAATGACACGTACGCAATATAAAATGGTTAATATGGAGAGAAAAAGAAAACCACTATATATACACTAGCAGGAGCCTAAGCTACAAGCCTGCTTGCTTGGGTTGCTCTCTTTACAAGCATAGAACGACGGTGGCCACACCGCTGGTCACATATCCGGCCTGATCCCGTAGCTGGGGGAAGGGAACAATGTTCTCCGTAGACGCGGTCGACATCGGCGAGGGAGAAAATCCACAGTCGGTGCGTCCCAATCAGGGGTCACCACGGTATGGGCCGATGCCGCGTCCCAACCGCCCTTCTAGCTACAGCCCGACGTCCCCGGTAGTCCATCTTCCTTTTTGAGCTGGCTTGCTCCACTGCCGCAGCTCCCCACGTAGCTCCATCTCCATGTCGATCTTTCTCTACTTCTACCGGCTTCTACTTGTAATGAGTTTATGTCTCATGAACTAGTGCCAGTACTATTATTCTAATCACACTTCTTCAATATCTTTGCCATCAGGGATGCTCAGCTCGATTTTAGTGGAACTGCACAAAAGCATCGTATGATCCGAGGGTGCCAGCCGTCTTTCCTTCGACAGGTTCTACCTGGCCAGGAAATTAAATCATGTTTAGGATTTAAGTCGTAGTGACCCCATCAGTAGTTTTTGTTTCGTACACGCTCTCACAACTTTTGTCTTTAGTTGTGAAGTAAATATTGGCTATGATCTGTGAATCATTGAGATGCTCAACATGCGTGTTAGTTTTCCTTTGTATTTGATGGAATGTTGTAACGGGGCAACCTTGGAGTAGGAATGAAAATGGAGTGGAAAGTTTCCGTTTTTCCGGAGAAAAAATGGAAACGGCGAGAAACCAACGTTTCGTTTCGTTGGATCGCGCCATCGAGCAAAACCAACGTTTAAATCACGTCTGTCGCGTTCGTGTCTCACCCTCCTCCACGGCTCGACCCCACATGGTCGCTCGGCATGCCACTCACCGCAAGCCGAGTATAGGATAACTTTCCCGCCTGCTTGTCGATGGATCGCGCCAAGGAGTACTAGTACTACTGGAAGAGATTGACGAGTTGGGGAGGACAGCTAGCTGTAGCACGGACTCCCAAGAACTTTTTACATGCATGTTGTGGCCGGCTATTGCGACCTTTGAACGCGGAATAGTCGCATGCACCAGGAAGCGGCGCGGGCGATGCTCTCTCGGCCGGCGCGCTGCTTCAATGTCGGCGCCAGTGAGAGGTCGTGTCCGCTCTGGCCGGGCATGAATGCGGCACTGACCGTTTCGGGCGGGAAGCACGCACGGGTGATGAAGAGGGTTCGGGTTGGTCAGGAGCGGCCGTGGCAGCGGTCCGGACGCCCGCAAACAAGAGATGTTGTACGTTAATATTGCCGTGTATATAATTAACAACGTAAATAATGTGTCAGTTGGACAAATATGATTGGAGATGGAGATGTAAATGGAATTTTACATAAACACGGATATGCATGTCTATGTCTATGTGTGTGTGCGCGACGACTCTCGCGACCTGGAAGCGGGGGCGTGTTTTTGATCGAGTTTTCTTTCTTGGTACGTTAAAAAATTGTCCGCCAGTTTTCGTTTCTTTTTTCCGGGAACGCGCGTATTCTATTTAAAACCACTACTATGGAGAGATTGTTTTACTCCATTATAGCCTCTTGTTTGATAGAGTTTCTCGCGTCTCGCTCTCTCACCCTCTCCATATCAAAACAAGATGACAGTGTCCACACTATCTCTTTCCTCACCGGTGGTCACAGATCCGGCCGAATCCCGTCCGCTGCGGGAGGTGAGGAGGTGCAGCGTTGACGTTGTCACCGTCGGCGATGGAGGAAGCCGATGCGCACCATCCTCTCGGAGCCGGCGCTAGCGCGGACGAAGGTCCTCCGCGCCCTTGTTCGCTGCCGTCGTGTGGGCAGATCCCGCCCGCCTAAGCGACATCTCGCCCACCTGAGGTATAACTTCTTGTACTGGTCCAGCTCCCCAGGTCGCTGCTTGCGGGTTTTCTTCTATGCGACTACTCCCCAGCTCCCCATGTATAGTAGCTAGGGTTCGTCGGCTGGTCCAACATCACCTACTATTATAGAGGAAATGCCACTCGAAAAGTTGTTCTGATTTATGCCTCGGTGGAGGTATACATTTTGTTTCGACAAAAAGTACATGGTGGTTGTGCGGTCATTGTCCATATGCTCCTATTGCTGCTGCTAATCTAATACTATCACTGGTTAAATGAAATGCTTTTTTTTCTCGGGTATCCTGGTTTAGTTCCCATCAAGATAATCATGATGCTTCTGTTTGTTGGTGTAGTTTTCATAATTCTTATTGACAATTGAGATGTCGTTGTTAATCTTGTAAAACAAAGTAATAACACTATATCCCTTTTTTATATTTTTGGAAACAGCGATGCGTATCCCGGGCATGTCTTCCTCAATTTTAGTGGAACTGCACAAAATTGGATGGCCATTGTTGTTCCGCCTCACTGTCCTCTGCCACGTGGTTCTTCCTTCCTCGAGCTTGACTACTGAGAAGAAACAGACCACAGTGAGGATTTGTCGAACTTCATAGGTGCCTCACCCAAACTTGATGCCAAATGGATGATGCATCACCATGATGACCTATCGATGCTCATGGTTGCGCCTCATGGTTGCGTCGGCTGGTGAAGCTGATCGATTTTCAATGAAAAACAAGTTGTCTTCCATCAGTCCTCTTTGCGTGTTACCCACAAAGATTATATCCTTCCTCAGTTCACCTTGGTTGCGTTGGAGACGCAGTCGTCTTTCACGTTGGTGCAACTTTATCACACAATTGGCTACGAACCAAATGTTTCCTCGAAGAAGGATCGACGTTGGTACTAAGAGCATAAGTTTTGTATTGATTTCTAAGCCTTCTCACAACTTTGTCTCCAGCTCCCCTGTAATTTTATTTGTCCAACTATTAACTTTGATTAAAAAATGGTGTGGACTAAAAACCCGGATGGACGTAGTAGCCCTCCATTTTTATTTACTCCGCATATTAGATTTGACTGAAGTTAAACTTTGTAAAGTTTGACCAAGTTTAGGCCGAACACAACAATACATAATTATTAGAGAGGGCAAACTGTACATACTCTCAAACCTTTCCGATAATTGAAATTAAAATTCTTTATTTGTACACACTTTCACACGTTTCCGATAATTTGGCGCATGTGTGGTTGTTCACTTAAGGGAGGGTAGTGTTCCGCACGTGAAGGACAGGAAGTGCGACCAGGACGCGTGGATCGTTAGTTCATCGGAAGTACTCCCTCCGTTCCTAAATATTTGTCTTTCAAGTGGTTTGCAATGGACTACCACATACGGATGTATATAGACATTTTTTACAGTGTAGATTCACTCATTTTGCTTCGTATGTAGTCATTTGTTGAAATCTCTAGCAAGACAAATATTTAGCAACAGAGGGAGTAGTAGTTTTCTTCACTGGTACGTTAAATAAAGAGTTTCGTTTCGTACTTACACAATTTAAAACGATTGTTATGGAGAGAATAAGAAAATCACTCCACTATATATTAGTCGTATACACGAGTACTATATGGACGCAGCTTCATTGACTTTAGTGCACCTGCCTTTGGGTTTATGACAGGTGGGCCCAAAATGTGGCTGGCCCACCTGTCATACAGCCAAAAGCAGGTGCAGTTAAGGCACCGGAGCTCAGTCCGTACTATAGTATATATATAAGCTGGAGCCTCAGCGCTTGTTCGCTAGGGTTTGCACTCTCCACACTCTCGCCGCACTACATATATATACACGTTGGAGGCTCAGCGTTCCTTTGCTAGGGTTTGCTATATTCACTGTCTCTCACCCTCTTCACCAGATCTAAACAAGACTGCGTTGTGGCCTCTGTCTCTCTCACCCCCCTCACAGACAACTGGCGAAGGAGGCGTCCGGATCCCGTCGCACCGGGAAGGGGAGGAGGTGCAGCGTTCACTCTATTGCCTTCGGCAAGGGAGGCAATCCACTGCCGGCTGCGCTTTTCTCTTTCACCCAGCGCCTGTGCAGGAGGGCCACAGACCCCTTCTTCCTCGCTGCCGTACACAGTGTGGGTAGATCCGACCTCCCGCCGCACGCCTTGCTACATCCCGACGACCCTAAGGTATAAGTTTCTTTGAAACCGTCATTGGTCTAGCTGCATGCTGATCTTTTTCGATTCCGTAGTCGAATCTAGGTCTTGGTTCAAAGAGGAAAGAAGGGTGCGGTGGGGTGGAGCATGAATCTAGGACGTGGTTCAGTGGGGAAAGGAGGGAGGGAAAGTAGTATAGACTAGCTATCCAGTCGCTTTGTTGGTCGAAAAGGGAAAAAGGGGGTAACCCAGTACACACATCTGTAAGGAACCCAACTCTTTGTTGAAAAGGGAAAGAAACTGGGTGGGTCGGGTAGTTTGTGCAGGACTAGATTTGCTGCCCTCACATCGGAAAAAGTTTTAAAGAGAACAAATATGGGACCAACGCAGCTATACTGCTTGGCTACATACTCTGCATCACCCATTTATACCTGTGGACGCACATGGTGCTGGCATGTCCCATGTCCCATCCACATGATCGTGCAGTGTGTTTTGAGATGTTGTGCTACTTGTATTGGTACTGTTTTAAATAAATGTTGAATTGAAGCTATTGTATTTTAAGCAATGCCACTCTTAGAATTAACTACTGAACTATTTTAAGAGAATTTCTCTTTTAATATGAATCAATGCAACCGTTTTAGAAATGCTACTGTCCTATACTTTGTTTTCCATCAAGATAAGGTAGATGCTTCTTTTTGTGGCCGCATGTTTCATCCTCCTTTATTGGCAGTAATTGTTTCCTTTTTTGCCTCTGTTAAATCAGGGATATCTATTCAACTTGTTGCTATAGCAAACTTAAATGTCTCACTGGCGACTTTACTTGATTTCAGAGTTACTGCACAAAACGAGATTGGATTTCCTATTCGTGTTGGCAGATTCGTACGTGATCTTGTGTGCGTCATGACAGGTTGGTACTTGCCTTCATCCACATGATCGTGCAATGTGTTTTGAGATGCTGTGCTACTTGTATTGGTGCTGTTTTAAATAAATGTTGAATTGAAGCTATTGTATTGCTGTCTTTTCCCATTAAGTAGTGAACAAAACTGAGACCAACCCAGGCATTATGCTTGTTGCTTTATTACAACAAACTCTGCATCACCCCCTTTATAAGTAGATGGAAGCAGATGTTGTTGTTGCACCCACTCTCCCCTGGAACTGTTTATGATTTTTGTTAATCTAATGCCGCTGGTAAAAGTAAGCAATGCCACTCTCAGAATTAACTACTGAATTTATTTCAAAACTGCAGCACTTGTTAGGGATTGGCGGGATTACCATTTTTGTGGCCGCATGTTTCATCCTCCTTTATTGGCCAGTAATTGATTCCTTTTTTGCCTCTATTAAAACAGGGATATCTATTCAACTTGTTGCTATTGCGATATTTTGCTTCGCTTAATTTTAGTGGAACTGCAAAAAATGACCCCGGATTTCCATATATGTGTTGAGATCTCTTTTAGATCCACCTCAGGCGTTGTTTCAAATCTTGGTCTTGAAAGGTCAGTACCTACTTTCCTCAGAATTAACTACTGAATCTTAGTTCAAAACTGCAACACTTTTTAGGGATCCGCGGGACTACCATTTCTGTTAGGGATCGGCCGGAGTACATGTTTAAGAAATGTATTGTTCAGATAATGTCTCTGTTATTATATATCAGTTACAGTGTTTTACAAATGGTACTATCCTGCTTTGTAGTTCTTTCTACATGTTTAACCAAGGTATTGTTAAGATAATGTCTCTGTTAAAATGAATTAGTCGCATTGTTTTAGGAATGATACTTTTCTGCTTTGTCGTTCTTTATACATGTTCAAACAAGGCATTGTTAAGATAATGTCTCAGTTAATATGAATGAATCATACTGATTGAGAATTGCTACTCTCCTGCTTTGTTTCCCCTTAAGATAAGGTAGATCAGTATATGTTTTTCTTCTGGGAGTACAAGTCATCAATCGTTATTTCTCAGTAATTGTTTCCCTTATACCTTTTGTTGCTTACAGGGATATCAAAATTAAAGCTCGGTTTTATTCCGACTTTGATTTTAGTTGAACTGCACAAAAGGAGCCAATGTGTCTAAGGAAAACTGCTGCATTAGTGGGTCCAGTTGGTCTTACCACTTTGCAGAAAGAAGTAGTCACTATTTGCGCTATATTACACAAGGAATGATTGAGAAGATTTATAGAGTATTAGTAGACGCTGGTGACATGACTAGTCTGCAGAGATGGCTGCTTTACTTGTGGTTTGGAGGAACACTGGGCAAACAAGTGCCCAAACAAGTACCAAGAAGACAGGACAGGACTCCAAGTCTGTCAATGTCACTCTAAGCAACAATGATGGGGCATCTGGGTATGGTAATCTGTTTACCGTACTTTCAGTTTGTTAGTCCACCGATTGGTGGGTTGACACTGGGGCCAATATTCATGTGTGTGCTGATGTGTCTTTGTTTTCTGGCAGCATATAAATACGAAATCCACAGGGATGCTCAGCTTGATTTTAGTGGAACTGCATAAAATGTTCAGATGGTTCGCGTCCTCCATAATAATACTTCATCATGCGCAATACATCGAATGGTTCTCTAATCATTCGTCATCACCTTGAGCCACCGGACTATCAGATGACAAACTGATGACAAAAACCCTCCCCGTTCCATAATCATAGGCATTACATATTTTGAATGGGAAAAGCTTGTCAAAGTTGACATTAGTTTAATATATTGGAATTGGAAAACCTTGTCAATTTTTGCTGATTGATGTTAACCAGAAGACATGCATTTGATATTTTTGAGTGGGACGCCCTTTGCTGTGAGCAACGTCGATCGTTTTTTCCTATTCCTGTCTTCAGTTCGGAAGTAAATATTTACTCTGCTGAGATGCATAGTCACATGAATGTTGACTTACGTAAGGTATTTTAAGAGTTTGTTCTGAATATTGTCTATGTAATGCCAGGCCTTGTGTTTGATTGCAAAGTTGAGCTTGGAATGTTGTGGCATGCGGCATCACGAGCTGTTCACCGTGCCTCCTGAGAATAATGCTTCGTATTGTTTTGCATGTCGATCTAATGCCAGTGATTTGCTTGTTAGGAAGATCATCCTCTTCTGTTGTTTACGTGCTTAAGAAGTTCATCGTCTTATATTTCATTCATAGCCTATACGACAAGTCGGGTAGGTTAGACGTGAAACCATATGATCTTCCGACCAACTCATCATCTTAGGCCGTGATTGGATCGTCGTTTTCCAACCAAAACCGCTTGTAAAACTGACGCTTGTAAATAAAATCAGATGGTCTCGAGCGAAGCGCTTAGTTGGTCAATTTCGACTAGTAAAATATACACCGGTCTCTCAAATTACACGCGTAACCCGCCGGTTTTACTTACAGACCTCGGGCCCTCGGTTTCATTACGCCTGTATTTTACGCGTTGTTTCCGATGACGAGTAAATTACACTTGTATCTTAATACAGTTGTGAAATAAACCAGAGCTCCCAAGCGCGGCCTTACTGTTTCATGCCGTCTCAGTCTCTCGAAGGTGCTCATAGGTGTCCGATGATCCTACCTTCCTGAATGAGCAGCGGTCGCTATATCAGACCATCCGTAGGGCCCGCGAGGCCCTCTCCGTCATCCTTCGAGTTGTTGCGCTCGCCGTGGCGCCGAGCATTGTTAACATGGTCAATGAACATGAGAATTCAGGAGATGACTTTATTTTGACTGGTTGACAGTAGGGACCCACTAGGGCCATAGCCGTACGTACGCAAGTGCCTCCTTATTATGTACAACTATATTTTTTTTGCTTCTTCCTGGTTTCCTGACATCACGGTCTCACACCATTGTCAACCTATGTAGTCAATAAACGAGAGAATTGCACAAGGTGCGGCCGACAGCTGGGACCAAGCAGCTCGAGCAGTATTTGTGTTTTTGAGGCGTGAGCACTGCAGAGTTTTTCTTGGCGATGTTTTCGCTGTTGTTCAGAGAAGAGCAGGGTATTAACTGGGCGGGCTGTGGCCCGTCTAGCCCAGGACAGATATCCAGCCCAGATATTAATTTTTTTCAAGATGAAAATGGCTAGCCCAGCTATACATTTTTTTGAGGAATACCCAGGCAAGGTCAACTTGTTATTCTCCGCCCCGCTGGGCTGCAAATCTTTCCTAGGAGGGATGCATTAGGCTTAACATAAAAATGGGCTTTAAAAATAATAAATGGGATGTAATTATAAAAACAAGGCAGTAACTATAAAAAAATGCACCAAGCACGGAATTAGTTCATAAAATATTATTTATGGATTTTGAAAATCATAATTTTTAATTGTTGCGCGCGCAATGTTTTATTAGATTTTTACGTAATACAAATTTATATTTAATCTGACTAGAAATTTCGGGATAAAAATATTTCGGATCCCATCAAAATGTGGGAAATTTTATTGAATTCTGTCTTGAATGGTTGGTTAAAATTATTAATCATTGTCCTAGCTAGAAAATGGGTTGTACTTTTAACAAACTGTAAATGGGCTGTAGTAAATTCCATTAGAATTCAAAAATGGGCTGTACATTCTTACATCGCAAATGGGCTATAAGTTCTCTCCCACACACTTGTGGGCCTACTAAGTTGATGCGTCTAAAAAAAGAAGTTGACGCGTATGCAAGGCTTTGTCAACTTATTATAGTCAACACACGATTCTAGCAGCAGTGGCCGTTGGATGTCCATCCAACGGATACCGTGCTTCTTCTTCAATCTCGGATATTCTAGCTTCACCCGCCCAAAAATTGATTCCTCCCCCTGACATCTGGGGCGCACCGTTTCGGAAGCTGGCCTGTGGGCCTACTAAGTTGACGCGTACCAAGGGCTTTGTCAACTTAGTCAATATGAACGATTCTAGTTGCAGTGACCGTACGATGTCCATCCAATGGTCGTAGTGCTTCTTCAACCTCTGGTCTTCTTGCTCCAGCCGCCCAAAGCAGCACCGGTCGTGCCGCGTGCTCCTGCCTCCCGTGGCCGGCTGTGATGCCGTGGAGGCCTCACCGCCCCCTACTACTCCCACCGCTGGCCAGGCCATCCCTCTACTCACCCACACCCCCTGTTATTCCGCGGCGACGGCAGCCTCACACCGCAGCCGAACCAGTGAACCCTCGTACTCCTCTCCACGCGGGCTTCCCCTGCCGCGTCTTCCCCGGCTCCGCGTCGTCCCCTTCCTAGGCCTCGTCGTTGTTCACCGCCCTGGTGCTCTCGGCGCGGCGTGGTCAACGTGGTCAAGGAACGGCTTCCATCGGACGTGGACTGTACGTGGAGAGGCTGACAGCTGGGTCCACGACGGCAGCAAGGAAGTGCCTCCTTATTACGCGAAAAATAATGATTCCTCCACCTGACAGCAGGGACCCACCGGACGGGCCACCGTATTTTGCGAAAAAACATTTGCCCCCTGAATGCTGGGACCCACCGGACGGGCCACCGTATTGCGTGAAAAAAATATTCCCCCGCTCTCAGCTCGGACCCACCGGAAGTACCTCCTTATTACGCACAAAAAATGAATACTCCCCCTGCTGGTTGGGACCCACCTTGGTGGGAGGCTGACTTGTGGGCCTACTAAGTTGACGGGGACGGAGTGCTTTGTCAACTTAGTCAATATGAACGATTCTATCTCCAGTGACCGTATGATGTCCATCCAACGGCCGTAGTGCTTCTTCAACCTCTGGTCTTGTTGCTCCAGCCGCCCAAAGCAGCACCGGTCGTGCCGCATGCTCCTGCCTCCCGTGGCCGGTTGTGCTGCCGCGGAGGCCTCACCGCCCCCTACTATTCCCACCGCTGGCCAGGCCCTGCGGCGACGGCAGCCTCACACCGCAGCCGAACCAGTGAACCCTCGTACTCCTCTCCGCGCGGGCTTCCACTGCCGCGTCTTCCCCGGCTCCGCGTCGTCCCCTTCCTAGGCCTCGCCGTTGTCCACCGCCCTGGTGCTCTCGGCGCGGCGTGGTCAACGTGGTCAAGGAACGGCTTCCATCGGACGTGGACTGTACGTGGAGAGGCTGATAGCTGGGTCCACGGCGGCAGCAAGGAAGTGCCTCCTTATTACGTGCAAAATAATTATTCCTCCACCTGACAGCGGGGACCCACCGGACGGGCCACCGTATTTCGCAAAAAAAACGTTTCCCGCTGACTGCTGGGACCCACCAGCTACATCTTCGCACGCAAGGAAGTGCGTCCGAAAAAAACGATTCGCCCCCTGACTGTTGGGACCCACCAGCTACATCTTCGCACACAAGGAAGTGCCTGACAGTCGGGACCCACCTGGTCGAAGCGTACGTAACGTTGTCATTCTGGTCGCGAACGTGTACGTACATACTGGTCGATGTAGAGGCGCGCACGTGTCGTAGTAGAGGCGCGCACGTAGCATGTACACGTACGTATAGCGGCCAGTGTGCAAGAAAGAAAATACGGCCATGTACGTACATACGGGCAGGGACTCGAACGCCTACTCGCGCATACGTACGGCCAGGGCTCGTGTACATGGCTGGGTCGGAACGGAGAAACAACGTCGTCGTCATGTTCATGGGGAGCCAACCGGCTGGGTCGGAACGGAATGCGTCGCCGTGTTCATCGGGAGGGCTTGGACGGAACAACCGATGGAAACGAGGCCTGGTGTACCGCAGAACGGAGAAAACGGCCTTGTGTTCGACCGGCCACGTTCGAAACGGGATCCTGTTCATCGAGAGAGGTCTGACGTACCGCAAAACGGAGGAAACAGACCTCCTACGGTCGAAACGGGGGTCCTGTTGATCGGGAGGGGTGTGGCGTACCGCAAAACGGAGGAAAAGGACTTGTGTTGGAGCGCTACGGTCGAAACGGGGGTCCTGTTCATCGGGAGGGGTGTGGCGTACCGCAAAATGGGACTCCACGGGATATTGTTCATCTCCACCGTCGACCCCCTCCAGCCTCCACGGGCTACTGTTCATCCACCGCCGACCTCCTCCAGCCTCCACCTGCGACTGTTCATCCACGGGCTCCTGTTCATCCAGCCTCCACCGCGTGCTACTCTACCGGCTACTCTTCAACCAGCCCTTTCCACGGGCTCCTGTTCAACCACCCCTCCACCGTCTACTGTTCATCCTGCCCTCCACGGGGTGGTCCTGTTCATCCTGCCCTCCACGGGGTCCTGTTCATCCAGCCCCAACCAGCTCGATCGATCGGGGTCCTGTTCATACAGAGGCAACACCACGGGGTCCTGTTCATCCATCCCCACTGGAAACTGTTCATCCAAACCTCCCAGCAACGCTCACTGTTTATCCAGAGGCAGCATCGATCGGCTTCAGTTAGCAGCAGTAGCGAAGGAATCGCTCGATCGGGTTCAGTTAACAGCCATCGATCGATCGCTCGGATTCAGTAACGCGTAGCCTGCAGTGCAATCGCTCGGGTTCAGTTAGAGCCCAACGCCTCGCTCGGGTTCAGTTAGAGCCCAACGCCTCGCACCCACGCGCGTGCGTGTACGAGAGAAACGCGCATTGCTCGGCCCCGACCACCCACCGTAACCGGGAACACGCCGATATTTTCCTCGCCCTCGCTTCTACCACGGTTTTTTCGTCATGGACGGCCCAAACAATGTCATGCAGCTGCGTCTCCGGCCCGCCTAGGACGAAAAGCCCATTTTCTGTCATGATTTTTTGTCATAGAAGTAGGACACCACCACAACTATGATGATACCGGGTTTTGTCACAATTATCGTCATAGAAGTATCATAAGTATGACAGAAAAAAAATTCGTTCGACCCAAAATGTCACGGATGTGTCTTTTTTTTAGTGCGATC
This sequence comes from Aegilops tauschii subsp. strangulata, assembly GCF_002575655.3. Taxonomy (NCBI): domain Eukaryota; kingdom Viridiplantae; phylum Streptophyta; class Magnoliopsida; order Poales; family Poaceae; genus Aegilops; species Aegilops tauschii. The sequence continues at coordinate 581,286,061 of NC_053039.3, read as the reverse complement.
AAAGACAGTATAGCAGGCCATAGACTAAACATAAATTAAATCTAAACACTCGTAGCAGCACCGATCAAAAAGCCCTCGAAGGTTGTACGCCAGACGATCGAGTCGGCACCGCCTTCCCAGCGCAAAGCGGTACCGCGTACGCTGACGCAGCCCACCACACGTCGACGAAGGGCGACACGCAGCCCAGAGAAGGAAGGAGGCACGCCCACGTATACAACCACCGTATAAACCCTAGAAAAGCAAGTCAACGGAGCAGGCTGGCCCGTGCGCACCCAATATCGCTAGCCGCACCAACAGAGTAGCTACGCACGTTGAAATTTTTTTGGTCGAGAGCGTACAGCCACCAGGTAAATTTACACACCAGCGTACCAAAATAATACACGTGCCGTACCAAAATTCTTTCCAAGTGGGTGAACCTCGAAGCGAAAACGCCCCCGGATATAGAGGCTTGGGTATAGTTGAAAACTAAACTGCTCCAATGATAGCTAATATTTTTTTTTATTTATATATTTCATTCTGAAAACAATATTTTTTATATTTGGGAGAATGTTTTTTATTAAAAGATATAGAAAATATGGGCAAATCATATTTAAATTTGAAAATTACAAAACAAGTAAATAAATAAAAATGTTCATATTGGTCGATGAAATATATAGTATTCATCTCATATTTGAAAATTATTTACGTAGCAAAAAATTGTGTTCATGTAAGGAAAAAACCTGTATTTGAAAAGAAGTTCATAGACTTGAAAAAGAAAATTATGTGCATCCGGATAAATGCTTATATAGCTTGAAAAATATTCACCTATTTTCCTTAATAGAGAATAAAAAAGTAGAGTGCGAAATCAAAAGGTTGAAAAGGGAAAATAAATAACATAAAAAAAAAAGAAAAAGACGATACATGAAAAAGCAGTACGAATAGTCCATCATTTAAAAATAGCCAAAAGGCATCTTACATGTAATATTCACTAATGAAAACAATAGCCAAGATAAGTGAACCGACTAGTACAAAATGTAATTACGTTGCAAAACATACAAGCCTCTTTTTTACTCCGGTATATATGTTGTCCATCAGAGGTTGAAATTGCAGTGAATCAATAAAATGAAGGGACACTTGTAAACGCACTCAACATACGGTGTTTTAAGGACACCCGTGTTTTCTTTTAGCTGAATGGATGAAGAGTGTGAGCTGGAAAAAGCAGAGCAAACACGTGACACGTAGTACAATGGGAAGCGGTGAGGAAGGAAGAGGAAGAGGAAGAGGATAAGAGCAGTGCAACTTATACTAGGATCCAAGGTAGTAGTGTGGTGGTAAGCTACAAACCGTGGGCGGTGGGCACGCCACGTACGGTCTCTCGAAGCCGCCAACATGCCCCCTGCATGCCGCTCACCACGCGTCGCGCCACCCGTAAGCGGCCGCATCCCACGTGTCCCATCTTTCCCTACCTCCTCTGCATCTATCTACGTATATATCCCACTACGCTCCACCCCCGGCACCTCATCCACAAATCATCCATCCTCGTCTACAATCTCCCATCCTTCTCAATTCGATCTCTTCCACCAAGCCACTTCAGTACGCGACAGAAGCCAGTGAATCAGTGAGCGACAGGCAGAGAGCTCGGCCTCGACCAACAAGAAGAAGAAGAAGAAAGAAGCAAGGCGGCAGCAATGGCGGGCGTGGGTCGCAACATGGTGGCGCCGCTGCTGGTGCTGAACCTCATCATGTACATCGTCGTCATCGGGTTCGCGAGCTGGAACCTCAACCACTTCATCAACGGCCTTACCAACCGCCCCGGCGTCGGCGGCAACGGCGCCACCTTCTACTTCCTCGTCTTCGCCATCCTCGCCGGCGTAGTCGGCGCCGCGTCCAAGCTCGCCGGCGTGCACCACGTCCGCACCTGGCGCGGGGACAGCCTTGCCACCTCCGCCTCGTCAGCGCTGGTGGCCTGGGCGATTACCGCCTTGGCGTTCGGGCTGGCGTGCAAGGAGATTCATATTGGTGGGTACCGCGGATGGCGCCTCAGGGTGCTGGAGGCGTTCGTGATCATTTTGATGTTCACGCAGCTGCTCTACGTGCTCGCGCTGCACTCCGGCCTCTTCGGGAACCAGTTTGGCAACCATGCTGGTGCTGGTGGGTACGGAGCCGAGCACGGCGCGTATGGCGCCGGCGACCCGCACAACAAGGGCATGGGCACCGGCGGCGTCGCGAGGGTGTAAGCCAAGCCGGTGATCGATCTCGGCGTGGTCGGGCGCTGGGATAATAAGTAGTTGTATGTATGTGTCAGTGTTAGTGTGTGTCACGTACGGTGTGGGCTTAATGCATAGTGTACTTGGTGGTGGTGTGTGTGCATGGCTGTAGACATGTAGTACATGTACACGTACCTAGTGGGTGTGTTCTTTTTGGCAGGGACACTAGTACTTGCGTACTAGTACATGACCCGCAAAAAAAGAAGTACCTAGTACATGGTTTGTTTATGTGGTGTCTAGCGAGCAGCTTTCCGATGTACTAATCGGATGGATGGATGCTCTTCTCCGTCCGCTGCCTCAGTCCCGGCAATGTCTGCTTGGACGAAGTTTAATTTACAAGTGGCATGATATTATCGATTAATTTGCTTCTTCAGTTTGTGGTGAAAATATGAGATCTATGCTTGTGTGCACTGTTTTTTCTTGAAAGTGTCGCTTTTTGAGTCTTAGAAGGGAAAGAGAGGGATTGGTGGAATAGAACAAATCCTAGTCTATCTCGTTTTTTTAATAATCAATATACTCAACATTCTCCGCAATCATAACTGTAAGCAACGTAGATGGTGAGACTGAAGAAGAATCCAAAGGGCAAGCTGACGGACACCCCCCGCAGTCATAACAGTCGTCGTGGCTGGAGTGAAACCCGACGGAGTTGCTCAAGTAAGGCGGTAGCCCTTTGTGTCGTTTGTCGAAGTAACCAAGAGCGTAGGATGGTGTGGTCGAGGTAGAGGTAGCCGTGCGAAGAATGTCATGGTCATTGTCGAGTCAGGGTAGCTGGTGTTGGGGAAGTCGTTGTGGAGCCTGCGGGCGCAAGGAGGCGCCAAGTTAGTGATGGGCGCAGTGATGTCGAAGTAGTGGTGCGCCGGGAAGAAGATGTTGACGACGCGTCGCGCCGGGTTTGCCAAGCCCGAAAACACGTTGTGAACGAAGGCACGTATCGGTGTTGCCAGCACCGGGCATGCGTAGACGGACGAAGACGAAGTTAACGAATCGTCGCTCCAGGCTTGCCAGGCCCGGGACACGTCGTGGACGGAGGCGTCAAGTTAGTGATGGGCGCAGTGGTGTCGAAGTAGTAGTGCGCCGGGAAGAAGATGTTGAAGACGCGTCGCGCCGGGTTTGCCAAGCCCGAAAACACGTTGTCGCGCCGGGTTTGCCAAGCCCGAAAACACGTTGTGAACGAAGGCACGTATCGGTGTTGCCAGCACCGGGCATGCGTAGACGGACGAAGACGAAGTTAACGAAGCGTCGCTCCAGGCTTGCCAGGCCCGGGGACACGTCGTGGACGGAGGCGCCAAGTTAGTGATGGGCGCAGTGGTGTCGAAGTAGTGGTGCGCCGGGAAGAAGATGTTGACGACGCGTCGCGCCGGGTTTGCCAAGCCCGAAAACACGTTGTCGCGCCGGGTTTGCCAAGCCCGAAAACACGTTGTGAACGAAGGCACGTATCGGTGTTGCCAGCACCGGGCATGCGTAGACGGACGAAGACGAAGTTAACGAATCGTCGCTCCAGGCTTGCCAGGCCCGGGGACACGTCGTGGACGGAGGCGCCAAGTTAGTGATGGGCGCAGTGGTGTCGAAGTAGTGGTGCGCCGGGAAGAAGATGTTGACGACGCGTCGCGCCGGGTTTGCCAAGCCCGAAAACACGTTGTCGCGCCGGGTTTGCCAAGCCCGAAAACACGTTGTGAACGAAGGCACGTATCGGTGTTGCCAGCACCGGGCATGCGTAGACGGACGAAGACGAAGTTAACGAAGCGTCGCTCCAGGCTTGCCAGGCCCGGGGACACGTCGTGGACGGAGGCGCCAAGTTAGTGATGGGCGCAGTGGTGTCGAAGTAGTGGTGCGCCGGGAAGAAGATGTTGACGACGCGTCGCGCCGGGTTTGCCAAGCCCGAAAACACGTTGTCGCGCCGGGTTTGCCAAGCCCGAAAACACGTTGTGAACGAAGGCACGTATCGGTGTTGCCAGCACCGGGCATGCGTAGACGGACGAAGACGAAGTTAACGAAGCGTCGCTCCAGGCTTGCCAGGCCCGGGGACACGTCGTGGACGGAGGCGCCAAGTTAGTGATGGGCGCAGTGGTGTCGAAGTAGTGGTGCGCCGGGAAGAAGATGTTGACGACGCGTCGCGCCGGGTTTGCCAAGCCCGAAAACACGTTGTGAACGACGGCACGTATCGGTGTTGCCAGCACCGGGCATGCGTAGACGGACGAAGACGAAGTTAACGAAGCGTCGCTCCAGGCTTGCCAGGCCCGGGGACACGTCGTGGACGAAGGCACGCATCGACGTTGCCAGCACCAGGCATGCGTAGACAGGGACCTGCCCGAGTTGTACATCATGTTGGAGAAGTCAGAGAGGCCAACAGAGAAGGACTCAACGACGGTTGCGGTGCCAATCAGCTCGGGGCCGATGTCGTCCGCGGATGTCGGAGTAGATGAAGTGGTCGGGGTAGATGATGGCAACGCTGACGACGGGCTGGTGCTAGATGAAGACGAAGGAGGTGGACGGGCGGCGGCGGCTACGGAGGTAGCGGCGGATGCGGCCGAAGAAGAGCGGCGGTGGTGGCCTGACGGCGGCGGCAGCTTTGTTAAGAGCACGACGGCGGTGTTCGAAGTAGGCGATAAACCCGACAGTGTGACGAAGACCGGCGCGGACGGTGGCGTTCCCGTGCCAAGGGAGGCGGCGCGGCGCGAACCACGAGAGGTCAACGCGCGGGGACGGCGATGGACCGCGGGCTGCGGCGCTACGGCCTGAAGGGGCGACGTAGCGGCGACGGGTAGGTCGGGGCAATGGTGGAAGACCTCGGAGCGATGGCGGGGACCGCGGGCAGCGGCACTATGACCCGAAGGGGCGGCACAACGGCGGAGCGTGGGTCGATGCAACCACGGGAACGGCCTCGAGCGGCGGTATGGATCACGTGCCACGCTCGCTACGCCCCGACGAGACGACGCAGCGGCGGCTCGAGGGTCGGCGTAGCCACGGGGACGGCCTGGAGCGGACGCCTCGGAGTGGCGGCGGACCGCGGGCTGCGGCACTACAGCTCGAGGGGGCGACGCAGGTCGTTACAGCCGCGGAGAGAACCACGGGACGGCGACGCTGCATCCTGACGGGGCGATACAGCCGCAGCCCGATACTCGATCGTGGGGAGGCGCGCTGTACTCGGAACAGTCTTCACGGGATCTTTGGAGGCGCGCGCAACCGACGGACCAGATCGTCACACGTGTGGATGAAGCGGATCGCGTACGGTCGGATGATCAGCCCAAACGCCTGCGAGGTCGGAGTGTCCTGTGGACCAGATGAGGCGGCTGCTTGTGAGAAGAGCTGGCAACCGGAGATGAACACATGTTATACAGAACCTGATCGAAGACGTACAAGGACGCCTGGCACACCTGATGCAACGATCAGCATGGCCAAACCAAGACTTGCACGGACACGTTGTCCAGGTCAGCACTTGCACACGTGGAATCACATGCATGAACATGTGAGCCGGCCCAAGCGGCGGGATCGGTGGTCAGCGCGAGCGGCCGGCCACAGCGGCGTCAACTACGCCCGTGTAGAGCGTGTGAGTCGGCGACGAGGAACAACCGATAGCCTCCACACCAGCAGACCTCACGCGTTACGCGTAAAGCTTGAGATGCGAAGCGGCGACCGATGCGGTGGATGGAGACGGGTTGGATGGAGGAGTACCGATCAGATCATGGCGGCAACTGCCGGCGCAAAGCGACGGGCGGACGGACGCATGGACGGCAGTCATAGATAGCCGTATGTCACGCGAAGCCGCCGGGTTGGAAAAGAGGTCGGCCAATCACGTCAGTCTCGGAGTAGAGGCGCAGTGGGTCGACGAGGGCGGCGGGCGACGCAAACCGATCTTAGATCTGAAAACCAAAAAGAAACCGCCGATGAAGATGACCGACGGGACAGAGAAAACCCGGATCAAGGGATCGGGAAAAAGACTTTCTAGGGCAGTCGGTCAACACGACCGGTGTCCAACTGTCGTGGATTTGTCACGGCAGATGTCCTAATGTGAGGATTAAGTCGTGAGGCCAACGCAGCTATGTGGTAGCTGAAGGAAATATGCCCTAGAGGCAATAATAAAGTTATTATTTATTTCCTTATTTCATGATAAATGTTTATTATTCATGCTAGAATTGTATTAACCGGAAACTTGATACATGTGTGAATACATAGACAAAACAGAGTGTCACTAGTATGCCTCTACTTGACTAGCTCGTTGAATCAAAGATGGTTAAGTTTCCTAGCCATAGACATGAGTTGTCATTTGATTAACGGGATCACATCATTAGAGAATGATGTGATTGACTTGACCTAGTCCGCTAGCTTAACACTTGATCGTTTAGTATGTTGCTATTGCTTTCTTCATGACTTATACATGTTCCTATGACTATGAGATTATGCAACTCCCGTTTACCGGAGGAACATTTTGTGTGCTACCAAACGTCACAATGTAACTGGGTGATTATAATGGTGCTCTACAGGTGTCTCCGAAGGTACTTGTTGGGTTGGCGTTTTTTGAGATTAGGATTTGTCACTCCGATTGTCGGAGAGGTATCTCTAGGCCCACTCGGTAATGCACATCACTATAAGCCTTGCAAGCATTGTAACTAATGAGTTAGTTGCGGGATGATGTATTACGGAACGAGTAAAGAGACTTGCCGGTAACGAGATTGAACTAGGTATTGAGATACCGACGATCGAATCTCGGGCAAATAACATACCGATGACAAAGGGAACAACGTATGTTGTTATGCAGTTTGACCGATAAAGATCTTCGTAGAATATTTAGGAGCCAATATGAGCATCCAGGTTCCGCTATTGGTTATTGACCGGAGACCTGTCTCGGTCATGTCTACATAGTTCTCGAACCCGTAGGGTCCGCACGCTTAACGTTTGTTGATGATATAGTATTATATGACTTATGTATGTTGGCAACCGAATGTTATTCGGAGTCCCGAATAAGATCACGGACATGACGAGGAACTCCGGAATGGTCCGGAGATAAAGATTGATATATGGGATAATAGTGTTTAGTCTCCGGAAGGGTTCCGGAATTCACCGGAAGAGGTTCCGGATGTTTCCCGAAATGTTTGGGAACGAGAACACTTTATTTGGGCCAAAGGGGAAAGCCCACAAGGTTTTTGGAAAGCGCAAAAGAAAGTTTTGCGGAGTCCAGGGGCCAGACGCCATCCAGACGCTGGGAACCCTGGCGTCTGGCCCGGGAGTCCGAGAAGGACTCTTGCCTTTCGGGTGAAACAGACTTTGTGGAGGCTTTTACTCCAAGTTTCGACCCCAAGGCTCAACATATAAATAGAGGGGTAGGGCTAGTACCCAAGACTAATCAAGAAACACCAAGCCGTGTGCCCGCAACCCCGTCCCCTCTAGTTTATCCTCCGTCATAGTTTTCGTAGTGCTTAGGCGAAGCCCTGCGGAGATTGTTCTTCACCAACACCGTCACCACGCCGTCGTGCTGTCGGAACTCATTTACTACTTTGCCCCTCTTGTTGGATCGAGAAGGCGAGGACGTCATCGAGCTGAACGTGTGCTGAACTCGGAGGTGCCGTACGTTCGGTACTTGGATCGGTCGGATCATGAAGACGTACGACTACATCAACCGCGTTGTGCTAACGCTTCCGCTTTCGGTCTACGAGGGTACGTAGACAACACTCTCCCATCTCATTGCTATACATCATAATGATCTTGCGTGTGCGTAGGATTTTTTTTAAATTACTACGTTCCCCAACAGTAGCTTGAGAGGGGTTGATCGGGATGAGAGACGCGAGGCGGATCAACACACAAGACAAGGATTTAGACAGCTTCGGGCCCTGAGAAACATCATCCGGTGATAGCCCTACATGCTGTTTGTGGTTAGGTCTCATTATGATCATGAGGGAGTCGCTGTAAGCCGGCTCCCCTAGTTGTGTCTAACCTAGAGATTATTCAACCTGTCCCTCTTGGGGTGCCCTGCCCCTCCTTATATAAGTTGAAGGGGCGGGTTACATGTAAAGTCCAACTCGGAATTTAGACTTAACTATTCTGACTTCTCTTCACGGGCTTCTCTCCATGGGCTTCTTAACGTTTTGGGCTTATTAACTCCAGGCGACTCTGTCACAGTCTGACATAAACATCTGACTTAAACAATCTGCCGGCTTATAATCTGCCGACTTAACATCTGGCTTAACTGTCTTGCTTAACCATCTGCCAGCTTACCATGCTTAACTGTCTCCGCCGGCTTACCATGCTTTAACTGTCTCCACCGGCTTACACTGCTTAACTGTCCGCCGGTTTAAACAGCTTAAACAATCTGCCGGGTCACCAATGAAACACCAAGTCCCAACCGGGTCATATCTCCGGCCGGGTCATACCGCGGGGTATATCCCCGACATTAGCCCCCAGTTTAATTTGGATTCATCCATGTTAAACTGATCCTCTAAACAAAACACAAGAACAATTTTAACAGTTTATGCTCCGGGTTAAATATTCTTGTAAGCCGGCACCTGAACATCCTTAAGTCCTTGGTATCTCTTTCTTCTAGAAAATCCGGGTTAATGAGCCAACTTCATAATCAATTTGCTGACGTTGGTTTCTCCCAGAGAAAAATTGTAAAGAATAATTCATTTGACTCAGCTCCCAATGCTTAAAAATATTGGTCTTGAAATATTCAATTGATATCCAGCCGGCTTGAAAATGTAGACCTTGCCAATTTATGATTACCAAAATTGCCGGGTTATAAACAGATGATGCCAAGTCATAACTGTTATAGACGCCGGGTCATGATTGTTTCCAATGCCGGGTTACACAATTGATCTTCCTGGTTTGTTCAAAACTGAGAATTTTGAAGATTTCTCTCCTTCATATCCATATTACCTGTAGCCCCCAAGTCTTGAGCAGAGCAAAGCGACGACTTAAGATTTGTTTAAATATTACCACTTTGAAGAAATCCATGTTGTTCATCTTAATCACTAGTCAGAACTAAGTATTCCACATATGTAGCCCCCAAGTGCCGGGTAGTCATGCTTGCAGCAACATGGGACTTGAAATTGCATTATGCTTATAAAAACTTCAACTAGTGTAGCCCCCAAGGGTCGGGTCATTATGCAATAATGAGCAGGGACTTTGTAGATATGATCATGTAGATTTGAGCAGCAATGTGTAGCCCCCAAGGGCCGGCTTAGTAAGATAATATTGAGCTGGGACTTTATATACTTATTTGAAAAGAACATCTTATGATGTAACCCCCATCATGGGGCTTGAACCCACATCCACAAGGTTAAGAGCTTTGTGCTTTACCAACCAAGCAGTGGACCCTTCAATATAATGAATTATGATTTGTGTACCTTGAATTGTTGACATGAGCAATTGGTAGCCCCCAAGGGTCGGCTCATTACACTGTGATGAGTCGGGTCTTCAATAAGGTGATCCAAAAAATGACTTTGCATTAGCCCCCAAGTGTCATGGTGCATGCTGGCAGTGACATGGGACTTGCATGCTTGATGTAATCTCAACTTGAATAATGTAGCCCCCAAGTGCCGGGTCGTAAGCCTGCAGCGACTCGGGACTATTCCTTCCATTGTAGAATAAATCATATCCATTGCGCTAAAGCGACTTTGAAAACCTCAATCATAATACTGGTTATTGATAACCATAATAAAAATCCAGCCATGTTGGCTATTAAAGATTTGAATAATATAACCCAATGATTTATAAGCGCATGATTCTAATGGCGCAATCCAAATACATACTGGCGACTTATAGTCGAAAGCCAGGCCGGGTTAATAAACACCGGTTAATGTCATATATGACTCATAAGGTATTATAAGCCTTATTGGTTTTCAACCATGTATTACTATGTCACAAGAGAAAAATCGCAAAAAGACATTCAAATCAAATCAACAAAAAAAATCCAAGGCTTTCATAGGCCGCCAAGCCAAAATATCTTCTTCAATGAAACTAGCATTAGCCACTGGAAGGTACACGCTTTCCGTGAGCTGCCACTCACATTACCCAATCGACATTTTAACCCAGATAAGTTCAGTTCTTATTTAAAGATAGACTTATCAGGAGTACGCGGGGTCAGAGTAGGATCGTGCATCACAGGCCGTTTTATCCAAGTTTCAAGGAAGGCGGCTTTATCAGCCTGAGCTTCTCCTTGCTATCCGTAAGCCGGGCCCTCACATGACAGACCGGCGTTTTAACCTTAACAAGTTCAGGGTCTTGTTGAGAAGATTGACTGTTAAGAGTTCGCCGGGTGAATCAGGATTACCTGATGGAGAAGCATCTGGCATACAGGCAGGATAACCCGGGGTTTTAGGTGAATACACCTGGCTTCCAAGCCTTGCTTTTAAGCCTATCACAAGGGTTATAGCAACTCTTGTTCTTTAGAACAAAAAGAGCCCCCAAGTAATTTTTCTGAGCTATGCTCAATGGGTACCTATGTTTGAGTGGTGCTTTTGCAACAGACTCTCTTTGGTCCCTTTAACCTGGGTAGCAAGCCCCCAAGTATTTTTTGTAAGCATGGCGTATAAGCCGGATCAAGGCGTAATCATAGCTTCGCCAATAAGCCGGAAGCCCCCATGTGATCATAATAAGATAAGCCCATAAAGCAGGATACCCATGTTTGAACCGCGCGTCATGGCAGCAAGTTCTCTTTGGCAACCTTTAATTTTTCTGAGAACTCGAACTTGTGAGAGATGAATTTCTTTTTTCAACCGGAGTTTTAAAACGGATATTGAGAGCCTCAAAGCTGTGTGGGAGACAGATTCTTCTTAAACCAGATTTTGAGCCGGATATTGAGAGCTTCGGAGCTTTGTGATAAACATATTTCCCTTGAGCTGGATTGTAAACCGGATATTTGAGAGCTTCAGTCGGACTGATTTCTCTTGAGCCGGATTTTAAACCGGATATTTGAGAGCTCCAACACTTTATTGGAGAGAGATGTCTCTTGAGCCAGATTTTAAACCGGAATCCTTTCTGATGGCCCGGAACTCCTTCATTGAGCCGGGATTTTGTAGTTGTCATATTCTTTTTAAGCGGAAAATTTTCCTAACGGCCTTTTAACTTTTCACCAACATGGCGGTGGCCTCCGGGACCGGGTTATTTTTCTTTCCAATGACCCGGGGTTATGAATTGGTTGAGTCATGTCATTGTAGCCCCCGAGTCTTAAGACTATTCGAGGAGTTGGCTTGAGACTCTCCATGCTTGACCATGATGTGACCAGTGGATTGTTGAATCTCGGTGGGTTATAATTGACCTTGTCCATTGACCCATCCGGTGCAGGTAAGGTCCATAGCTTGATGGCCTCCTTTGTAATGATGAATTCTGCATAAGAAATTACACAAAACGAGAGTAATTGTTCTCGAAGAAAATAAAAATGTATCAACAGAAACTTGACAAGATGGATTTCACCTGATATGTTTGACCGAAAATTATCAGCCACGGGGTCGTAGCAGTATCGTGGGTCGTAGCAGTATCGTGGTACTGGTTAATCTGACGCGTTGCAGTAAACCAGCCACAAGGACAACAACTATGTGTGTTTCCGTCGGCCAGTTCGATCTGTTCGGGTCAAAATGGTAACATAGGTACTGGTTGTGCTTTTTTACTATTTGGTGAGTATGCCAGATCGGTCAGGTACGTAGCAGATGCAAGATTGTCCATTGGGATTCAGTCAAGCTTTGAACCGCTGGCATCTTTGAATATCAAAATGGAATTTAGAACATCTGGACAATACCCAGCTCCTTGGATTTCACGTATGGCCATCCATTAAGCCTAGTGATTGTCAAACCTTGATGCTTGTGCCAATAAATAACGGATATGGTAGAGCTATTTTGCCTTTCCTGTCTTCCGTGCATGCGCGACCGAAGCGCTCTTTGTTTACCGGCATCCATCAGCCAACTCGAAAGCAAGGGCACGCGGGCCACAGGCAATTTCGCGACTCGGGAGCGAGGGCACATGGGCCACACGAGCGCGCGGCGACCCGGTAGAGGCGGGAGCAGAGGAGAGGCGCCAGACCAGATCGGAGGCAGCAGCTCGGCGCAATCATGGCGCGAGGCCTCAGCAGAGAAGCAGAGGCGCGAGGCGAGCCGCGGCCAGAGGGGCGTCGGGCGGAGCTGCGGGGGAGCCGGCCAGAGGTGAAGGGCGGCGAGACAGCCAGCGGTTCTCCCCGACTGCAGTTGAGGCGAGCGTCCGTGGCGGTTTAGACGCGGTAGAGGCAAGGCCAGCTCCGAGGATACCCACACCACATATGCAACATATGCAGTCAGCGGCGGACCGATCTCCTGGCGTATTCCTTCCTTTCTTCTTGTGCTGCCTGCGACTTAGTGGTCCCGAGCTTTAGAACGCATCGGCGGAGGCGGCTTGAAACGCCGGCAAACCTGCTGCGGTCCCGCGGCCACAGCAAGCAGCGGCAGCCGTGGCGGCTTACATTGAATGCAAGGTCGGCCAGGTGTTAGAATTAATCTTGACATGTGTGTACGTACATGTGTGCATTGCATGTTAGTAGTCTAGAGATGGCTGAGGTCAATCGACGCGCAGCCGTGTGAGACGGCAAGCTGAAGCCAAGGTCCTGAGCAGTAGACGGCAGGCTAAGTTTATTAGTTGCATGCTTAGTTAGTAGGAGAGGATTGAGTCACACGCCTGCATGGATAAGTTGTTAGCTGGCTGGAGAGATTCCAGGGTAGTTAGCTTAGTGTGTGCGTGTGTGAGGTAGTGGCCGAGTGTGCCGGCCAGCCGTGAGTTAGTGGCTGGGTGTGGAGTCATTTGTACATGGTATTTAAGTTGATCAGATGAATGAAAAAAGGGAGGCCGTGAGGGCTCTGATAGAAAAAATGTAGTCTCTCGTGTGAACCAAGGAGCTGACCTCTTGGCAAAGCTAGTAGTCGGTTTCTCCCTTGGTTGTGTGCGTGTGCGTGTGTTCTAGAGAGAGAGAGAGAGAGAGAGAGAGAGAGAGAGAGAGAGAGAGAGAGAGAGAGAGAGAGAGCTGTGTGAGGCAGTTTGAGGTGGAAGAAGAAGAGAGGCGCTGCGTGAGGTGGCGCCAACACCAGGTGCGGGCGGTAAGCCGGCGCGCGTGGACAGTAGCAGCTGATAGCAGCGGTGAACCGGCATGCGGGAAGCAGCAGTATCTGAGTCGGCGTGATAGGTGCCGGGGTCTAGGCGACTGCATGTGCATAGGGCAACGCTGTAGCGGGGAGCCCGAGCGGAACAGGGGTAAATGAAGCAAGGTGGCGACGTAAGCCGGACTGGCTCGGGCGGCTCAATCATGCAGTTACAGGGGCGCGCTTGCGGACAGGGCCTCGGCAGAAGCAGTAAGAGCAGCGGCAGCAAGTCGGCTCAGCAGAAGCAGCGGCTGAAGGAGGCTGGTTGGAGCAGCCCAGGCGGCTCAGGGGGCCGAAGCTGCGGAGAAGGCGCGGCGGCTCTGGTCGAGCTCGGATGACCCCGTACGGCGGCTCAGTGCTGCGGGCGCCTACTCGGAGGCGGCTCTCAATAACCGAGACGGAGGCGGAACCTGGCGGGTTGAATTCGTGGCAGAAGCAGAATCCGGCGGCTTGGCGGTTGTGCCGACGGGTGACGAAGGCGGCGGCTCACTGATGGCAGTTTGGCGGTTGTGCCGACGGGTGACGAAGGCGGCGGCTCACTGATGGCAGTTTGGCGGTTGTGCCGACGGGTGACGAAGGCGGCGGCTCACTGATGGCGGCTCTCGGTGAGGCCGAGCGGAGGCTGTTACAGGGTGCTGGCGAGGGCGAGTCAGCGACCGCGGCTCATCGCAAGGATGAAGAGGCGGCGAAGATGCGAGACGCCGAGCGGCCCAACGATACGGCTTAGGCAGGCGGCGGCTCGGCTCCGCTGCGGCTGGCGGGGAACTGCTCGCGGCGTGGTCGGATGTAACGCCCAAGACCGACGCTCCAGATGCCTTCCAGTAATTTCGTTGTCGCCGTGTGTTTTATTTGTTTATTACTTTCATCATGGCATCATCCGCATTGCATCGGTACTCGTTGCCGTCATTGTTTTTTAAAACTTGCATCTGCTCGTAGTTGCAGCGTCCCCCTTTTCTTTTGTTGATCGTTTCGAGACCAACCGTGTTTTCGATTCCCTCTTGTCAAACCATCTAACCTCTCTTGAAAATGCACAAACTCCCTCGTGCGCGTCCAAAACTTCCCCGAACTCGACCCGGGTAGTCATCACCGTTGGATTCAGATCATCCCCTAAATATTTTTGGTTTCTTATTTGATCTACCATAACCTAAGAGCAACTCCAATGGGGAGACCCATTTCGTCCGGGGCCGTCCGTTTGGGTCGGCGTGGACAGAAAAGGCGGCCTAACGCGCGACCCAAACGGACGCGCGTCCGTTTTTCGTCCGCGGGCGACCCATTCCCGGCCAATTTTTGAGCCTGATTTGCGTCGGCGCGGACACGCGACGGACGCGCGCGCGGTCGCCTACTCCTGTCCTCGGGCCCGCTGGTCTGTGGCACATTGGCCTCCCTCCCCCCGGCCAACAAGCAACCCTCGCCCCCACCTCCTCCGTCACCGACGCCGCCGCCCATTTTTTGCGGCGACTCTTCCAGCAACGCCGCCCCTGCCCCCAGTCGCCCGCCGCCGCCGGGGAGCAAACTAGTTCCCACCGCCACTTCCCCCACCGCACAGCCGCCCGCAACCAAGAAGACGCCTCGCCGCCCCCGCTACATACGACCGGCACGCTCGTCGGACGCCGTCACACTCGTCGGACGCCGGCAGGGCAGCTAGCTGGTCTGTGGGCGCCGCGTCTCCCCTCGCCGGCCGTCTCCTTATTCGACGCCCGCAAGCTGTTCGACAGTTTGCCAAGGTATGAAAATGGACTCCGTCGACGAGTTCTTTTTCCACAATTTCATTTGCGACTCCGACGATTCGTCGTCCGACGACGAGGAGGAGATATTGGCTGCCATGTTGGTCCATCACCACCTCAACAACCAGCGGCCGTTGTTCCGTGGCTCCATTCCGGGCCACCTTCCAGCGTTGAATCGTAACCGAGAGAGCGGGCATTTCCTTCTCTGGAAGGACTACTTTGATACAACAAACCCGTTGTTCAAACATCACAAATTCCGCCGCCGGTTCCGTATGAGTAGGCATGTTTTCAACCGTATTAGAGAGGGAGCGGTCGGCTATGATGACTACTTCGAGTGCAAAGAGGATGCCGTCGGCAAGATTGGTTTCTCCTCTTATCAGAAATGCACTGCCGCCATCCGAATGCTTGCATACGGAGTGCCCGGTGATCTCATTGACGAGTACGTCCGTATGAGCGAGTCTACATGCCTAGAGTCCCTGTATAAGTTCTGCAAGGCTGTGATTGCTGTGTTTGGCCCTGAGTACTTGAGAGAGCCGACAGCTGCAGATACAGCCCGTTTGTTGGCGATGAATGCTAGCAGGGGCTTCCCGGGGATGCTTGGCAGCATAGACTGCATGCACTGGGAGTGGAAGAACTGCCCTTCTGCTTGGCAAGGGCAGTATAAGGGACATGTTAGGGCTTGCACTGTCATACTAGAGGCCATGGAGTCTCAAGATCTCTGGATCTGGCACTCTTTCTTTGGCATGGCTGGATCACACAATGATATCAACGTGCTTCAGCGCTCGCCAGTGTTTGCTAGGCTTCCCGAAGGCAACAGCCCACCGGTGAACTTTACTGTCAACGGCCACAACTACGACAAAGGGTACTATTTAGGTGACGGTATCTATCCTTAGTGGACCACTATTGTAAAGACAGTACCCAACCCTGTTGGAGAGAAAAGGAAAAGATTTGCCCAAGAGCAAGAGAGTGCTAGAAAGGATGTCGAGCGTGCCTTTGGTGTTTTGCAATCTCAATGGGGCATTGTTCGGTATCCTGGTAATACTTGGAGCACGCAGAAACTATGGGAGGTGATGACTGCTTGTGTGATCATGCACAATATGATCATAGAAGACGAGTACCCGGAACGTCTGTACGATCAAGGCTTCCAGTTTCACGGTGAGATTGTTGTGCCTGAGCATGGAGTTGCGGCAACATTTGAGCAGTTCACTCAGTTTCATGAAGACATGCGTGATTTGGAAACTCACGTGCAACTGCAAAATGATTTGGTTGAGCATATGTGGACTGATGTTGGCAACCAATAGATGTATCTTCTTTTATTCGTTTGTAAAACTATGTGAAACATTTTTATTTTTATTTGGCCTGTAAACTATACTATTTATTTGGGCGGACTATTTTGTTTGTTAAATTTTCATTTCACAATGCAATGCAAAATTGGGCGGCCAGCCGGCCACGCCTGCACATGTAGGTCGGCGCGTTGGGCGCGCTGCCGACCCATATGACAAACAGGGCGGACGCCGGGCGGGCGGACGCCGGGCGGGCGGCCGACCCAAACGGACAAAAAGCGGACGAAATCGCCGTCCGTTTGGGTCGGCCCGTTGGAGTTGCTCTAATTATCCCGGGTCGTCCGATTATAATCGGAGGGTCCAGATTACCCTCATATTCCCACTTATCATCCACCTGCTATATATAGGGGCCTCCCTTATTCCATTTCTAGCTAACCTAAACCCTAGGCAGACCAACTCCCTCCAATCCCGCAGCCGCCGCCGCTCTCCTCGCAATCCGCATGCACCCAGTCCCCTGCCTCGACTTGGCCAGATCCATCAGCCAAACCCCACTCAATCTGGACCGCCAGATCTCAGATCGTATGGCCCAGAGAGCCTCCCGCAGCCTCGCGGTTCCGCCCATCGCCACCAGCCCCCGATCTGGATCGAGGCAACCCGTCCGCCTGAGCACCGCCCCGCCACGCCGGCCGGCGAGCCGACACCGACGAGCACCAGCTTGACCGCGTCGCGTCTTCACCAAGCACGAGCTCCTCCAGCTCCAGATTTGACGAGCCTCACCGGATCCATCTCCTGCACCCTGTAGCTCGGCGTCCCTGTGTTACTTGTCGCTGGAGCAGCCACACCAACCTCGTCGCCAGTGCGCTGGGCCTCCAACCACCTCCGTCAGGCCAGACCACGCCTCCCCTTTTTCTCCTTCCTCCCTCTGTTTTTCTCCCTCTCCCTCTCTCTGAACCTTAACAGGAGCCATGGCCAAAGCTTCAAGCGTTGCCCGTCTCGTCTCCATCCGATGCCGCCGCCCTGGCCTCGGATCCGTTGGGTCCCGGCCATCCCCGTCGTTGCCGGACCTCCCCAGCTCGCCGGAGTCGCACCCAAGTCCCTCGGCCCCGCCGCCTCGCCAAGTCCCCGCTGCCGCCGTCGTGCCCTGCTTCTGCCTCACCCGCTCGTCTTTGTACGCGAGGGAAATGAGCGCTCGACCGCGCCCGCGTGGACCAGGAGGCCTCGATCGCCTCCAGCCAAGCCGCCTAGGCCCAGCCCAGCAGCCCGCGTCCTGCGCCAGCAGGCCAACCCAGCACCGACCGGGCCAAGAGCCTACGGTGAGCGCTCAGCCACACCCAGCAGTTTCAGCCCAGTGCACGTTTTTTCCCTGTTCTGCGAATTTAGCAATTATCCTCATGTTCATGCATGTAATAACTAATTAACCATGCATCATATGTAAATAATTTATATATGTAAAATGCTCAGAATTTCATCTAGTTTCATAATATGCTGCTCTCATCCATGTTTAAAATGTTTAAGTTGCTGTTTACATTTATTTTGCATAAATGCCATGCTAAATGATTTATTTCATAACTAAATAATCGTAGCTCGCTCCAAATTTAATAAACTTTATATGTAAATGGGGTAGAAAAATGCCTAGCTTAACATGGTGCACTTTATTTTGCTGTTTAACA
This sequence comes from Aegilops tauschii subsp. strangulata, assembly GCF_002575655.3. Taxonomy (NCBI): domain Eukaryota; kingdom Viridiplantae; phylum Streptophyta; class Magnoliopsida; order Poales; family Poaceae; genus Aegilops; species Aegilops tauschii. The sequence goes on along the minus strand of NC_053039.3, from coordinate 581,268,048 downwards.
ACATTAAAATTGTGTTTAGGGAAGAAAAGTACCAAATTCATAATATGCATATATATATGGGGATTTTCCGGAATTGTTGTTTGTTGTTCCGGCCTCATTTAAACTTGCCTAAATAGATAGTTTATTTATGCTTCACCCCTTGCCATGTTGAATAACATTTAATATTGTTGGGTACATAAACAAGAGCAAACTAAATAACTTGAATGTGGTGTTTCGTCAATATGCAACTCATTGCATATTGAGCTCCACTTAATTTGTAGTATTGTTTGTGCACTTTGCCATGCCATGCCTCTTTAAACCGGACATGCATCATACTTGGTTGCGAATCATGCCATGTTTATGTGATGGTTGTTTACTTTGTTGCTTGCTTCTTTCCGGTTTGCTTCTCTCGTTAGCTTCGGTTTCGTTCTGGAGTTGTGAGGATTCGTTTGACTACGTCCGTTTGTCTTCTTCTTGGACTCGTTCTTCTTCCTTACGGGATCTCATGCAAGATGACCATACCCTCGAAATCATTTCTATCTTTGCTTGCTAGTTGTTCGCTCTATTTCTATGCCGCGCTACCTACCACTTGCTATATCATGCCTTCCATATTGCCATGTCAAGCCTCTAACCCACCTTTCCTAGCAAATCGTTGTTTGGCTATGTTACCGCTTTTGCTCAGCCCCTCTTATAGCGTTGCTAGTTGTAGGTGGAGATGAAGTTGGTTCCATGTTGGAACATGGATATTTTTGGGATATCACAATATCTCTTATTTACTTTAATGCATCTATATACTTGGTAAAGGGTGGAAGGCTCGGCCTTATGCCTGGTGTTTTGTTCCACTCTTGCCGCCCTAGTTTCCGTCATACCGGTGTTATGTTCCTTGATTTTGCGTTCCTTACGCGGTTGGGGATTTATGGGACCCCCTTGACAGTTCGCTTTGAATAAAACTCCTTCGGCAAGGCCCAACCTTGGTTTTACATTTGCCTACCTAAGCCTTTTTCCCTTGAGTTTTCGCGAGCCCGAGGGTCATCTTTATTTACCCCCCCCCCCCCCCCCCGGCCAGTGCTCCTCTGAGTGTTGGTCCGAACCGAGTAGACCGCGGGGCCACCTCGGGGAAACTTGAGGCTTGGTTTTACTCGTAGGATGTCTCATCCGGTGTGCCCTGAGAACGAGATATGTGCAGCTCCTATCGGGATTTGTCGGCACAGTCGGGTGGTCTTGCTGGTCTTGTTTTACCATTGTCGAAACGTCTTGTAACCGGGATTCCGAGCCTGATCGGGTCTTCCCGGGAGAAGGAATATCCTTCGTTGACCGTGAGAGCTTGTGATGAGCTAAGTTGGGACACCCCTGCAGGGTATAAACTTTCGAGAGCCGTGCCCGCGGTTATGTGGCAGATGAAAATTTGTTAATATTTGGTTGTAGAGAACTTGACACTTGACTTAATTAAAATACATCTACCGCATGTGTAGCCGTGATGGTCTCTTTTCGGCGGAGTCCGGGAAGTGAACACGGTTTGGGTTATGTATGAACGTAAGTAGTTTCAGGATCACTTCTTGATCACTTCTAGCTTCTCGACCGTTGCGTTGCTCCTCTTCTCGCTCTTATTTGCGTATGTTAGCCACCATATATGCTTAGTGCTTGCTGCAGCTCCACCTCACTACCTTCTCCTACCCATAAGCTTAAATAGTCTTGATCTCGCGGGTGTGAGATTGTTGAGTCCTCGTGACTCACAGATACTTCCAAAACAGTTGCAGGTGCCGAGGATACCAGTGCAAGTGATACTACCGAACTCAAGTGGGAGTTCGACGAGGAACTTGGTCGTTACTATGTTTCGTTTCCTGATGATCAGTAGTGGTGCCAAGTTGGGACGATCGGGGATCTAGCATTTGGGGTTATCTTCTTTTCATTTGGTTTTGACCGTACTCGGTCTATGTGTGTATTTTGAATGATGTATGATTTATTTTAAGTATTGTGTGAAGTGGCGATTGTAAGCCAACTCTCTTTATCCCATTCTTGTTCATTTCATGGGATTGTGTGAAGATGACCCTTCTTGCGACAAAACCTACAATGCGGTTATGCCTCTAAGTCGTGCCTCGACACGTGAGAGATATAGCCGCATCGTGGGCATTACATCGGAGAGGCGCCGGCGAGTTGAAATGACGAGGGCCGACGGCGACGACCGGCCCGGAGACGATGGGAGGCCGTAGCAGGCGCAGACGATGGACGAGTCCGGGTCGTGGCCGGCTCTGTTTCCGGGTCGTAGAAGTCTTTAGAAAATTCACATCTGAGTCTGAGTCTTTGTCGTAGTCTTCTTTCCTTCTTTTCCTTTTGCTGTTTCCGCGACTTTGGCAATTCTCATGGAGAGCCGGTGTGGTACCGGCGGTTCACGGTGGAAGCGATTCATGGTAGAAACCAACAGTGGAAACAACCACGGCAGCGGTTTGGAAAAACTTGGCCTTGTGCATGTTGATGGTCTGCACCCATCGGACTTCAGTGCACCAATACTGAACCAAACGAAACCTTCGGGATCTTCTCTAATTATCTTGCCAACCGACCGGATGAACTCCAATAAAAATAATTCTAATTTTGATCAAAGCTGACGTAGGTCCTTCCAAAACCGACTTTCCTTCATCCAGAAATTTGTGTACTTCTCGAAACCCTAGTGAGAGATCCCTCCAAGAACTCAACACCACCGTGCGCGGGACCCATGGTGGGCGCCAACTGTTGTGGATTTCTCACGGCAGGTGTCCTAGTGTGAGGACTTATTCGCGAGGCCAACACATCTATGTGGTAGCTTGAGAGGGGTTGGTCGGGATGAGAGACGCGAGGCGGATCAACACACAAGACAAGGATTTAGACAGCTTCGGGCCCCGGGAAACATCATCCGGTAATAGCCCTACATGCTGTTTGTGGTTAGGTCTCATTATGATCATGAGGGAGTCGCTGTAAGCCAGCTCCCCTAGTTGTGTCTAACCTAGAGATTATTCAACCTGTCCCTCTTGGGGTGCCCTGCCCCTACTTATATAAGTTGAAGGGGCGGGTTACATGTAGTATCCAACTCGGACTTAAGACTTAACTATTCTGACTTCTCTTCACGGGCTTCTCTCCATGGGCTTCTTAACGTTTTGGGATTATTAACCCCAGGTGACTCTATCACAGTCTGACTTAAACATCTGGCTTAAACAATCTGCCGGCTTATAATCTGCCGGCTTAACATCTGGCTTAACTGTCTTGCTTAACCGTCTGTCGGCTTACCATGCTTAACTGTCTCCGCCGGCTTACCATGCTTTAACTGTCTCCGCCGGCTGACCCTGCTTAACTGTCCGCCGGTTTAAACAGCTTAAACAATCTATCGGGTCACCAATGAAACACCAAGTCCCAACCGTGTCATATCTCCGGCCGGGTCATACCGCGGGGTATATCCCCGACAACCGGCGAACGAACCCTAGGTACGGGCGGTGCGGTGGAGATTGACCGTCCCGGAGGCGGCGCAGTGCGGAAGCGGCGGGGGCTAGGGTTTGGATCGAGATTAGACTGATACCATGTTAGAAGGGAAAGAGAGGGATTGGTTCTCGTGGGCATATATATAGAAGTACAATGATCTATTTGGAGTACAAGACATACCAGAACAAATTCTAATATATCTCGTCTTTTTTAATAATCAATATACTCAATGTTGAGAAATTGAACTTGGGGCTGCCTTTTGTGTTGCAGCTACATTGTTCTGATCATCGCAGCGGATTTTTTTTCTTGTTTTTACTTTAGTAAGGTTGTGTGCATCCGTGGTGCCTATGTCAGACATTTTATTGTTCCAGCTGTGTGTATTGTCAGGCATTTTATTGTTGCAGCTGCGTGTAATTGATATCTTCACGATCTTAATATGTCTTTTTTATGAAAAATAGAATATTTGTGGTTTTAATTATTTCTTTCATAGAATCATAATCTGATTATCGCTCTGGCAGAACAGTAGATATACGCATTCTGTCTAATGAAAATGTTAGCGAATAATATAAATAAGGGTTGGTCTAGGGCACATCTAGATGTGCCTTAGGTATTGCACATCTAAGTGACACAAGCAAGCATAGAAAGGAAAAGAAAAAGAAAAAAAGAAAATACCCACACGAATCTTCATTTAAGATCAATGATATATGACTTAAATGTGCAATACTTATGGCACATCTAGATGTGCTTTAGCAAAACTGTATAAATAACATCATAAACAATACGCTTAGACCAGGCGAGTAAAATAAGTACCATCATAAGCAATACCCTTAGACCTGTTCATAATTTCATATGCAACGATCCCAAACTATGACTTCTCCCACCAAAGAGTGCACCTCGCAAGATAGCGAGGTCCGGAGCACTAAACTTATACCACTCCTGTTTAGTGGTCAAACATATTCCTATGAAGCAAAGTAGCGCACAACATGAATATGCAGGCTAGCGGCTCTAGCATTAGAAACCCCTACTTTTTTCTATAGTTATATCCAGTAAAAATTCCTCAAACTTACTAGGTGATGAGGACATAGACCTGGGGTAGGGTAATAGGCCTGATCTATACGTCTTACCTAAGGTCCTTGTCCTAGAAGCAAAGAGGTTCAAGAGTAAATAGAGGGGACCCAACAAAGGTGTCGAGTGCAATCCACTCGACCTACCATTCACTCAGACCCCCCCTTATTTAGGTCACTCGGCCACTAAACCATTCGACGTGCAGAAGACCTAAAGCCACTCCGCGCAGCAACGGTCGGGCATTTACCCTTAGACTTAATAGTCATTTATAGCACTTTACTACGGACGTTACCTGTAACGCTCCTTCTTTATGAACATTGAACCCTGTGTAACGGAGGGGAGCTGGGGTCCTGGCGCACTCTATATAAGCTACCCCCCTCCTCTAGGACAAGGGTTCGTACCCCCTGTAACACACACGCATATAATCCAGTCGACCGCCTCCGGGCTCCGAGACGTAGAGCTGTTACTTCCTCCGAGAAGGGCCTGAACTCGTAAAACTTGTGCGTACAACTTCTCCATAGCTAGGATCTTGCCTCTACATCCCTACCCCCCATTCTACTGTCAGACTTAGAACCACGACAGTTGGCGCCCACCGTGGGGCAGGTGTCTTAGCGACTTGTTGGAGAAGTTGCAATTTTTCCGATCCCCATCAGCATGGTTTCACACGGAGGATTGACCGAGGGCCGCGAGATCCGTCTCGGCGCGCTCGTGTTCGTCGCCGACGACTCTGCTTGGCTCCAAGAAGCTCCACTCGACGTCGAGGCGCTCCCCGTCTGCGGGGCAACGCACTTTCGCACGTGCGTCCTCCTGCGGCAACCGTCGACCCAGTATCGGTCGGCTCCTGTGGCGTCTTCACTCCCTGCTGCCCGCCGGCACAAGCGTTCCGGTCGGTCGAGGCTCCAGCGGTGGGTGAGGCACGCGGTGGCTCGCTAGTCGGCCACCCCCCAAGTCATGGCAATCGAGCCCGATGAAACTCTCTACGGCTTGTTCGACCTGTCGACTAGCTCCATTGAGTCTGCATCCGAGTGCGACAGCAGTGACCCCGCGGCGGAAGTCCTGATGGTCAACGGACCGCGTAGTCCTCCTGGCTTCCCCCGTGACGACGGTTGCGATGCCGGAGGCGATCCGTCGTGTGTCCACGAGGAGTACCGCCCCGAGCCCCTCTCTTCACAGCAGAGGGAAGAGCTTCGCTGCCGTAACATGGATGCACTCCACACTCCTATCGTTGGAGAAACCCCCGAGGCCCGGGCCTTGGAGGAGGTGCGCCTAGCCAACTTGGCTGAGCGCACTCGACTGGAGAACCTCCAGCACGCAGTCGACGAGCGTGCTCGGCAGCAAGTTCCTGAGTCCAGTCGACGGCAACTTTTTCCGCCTCCAACCCAGGTATATCGAACTCCGATCCAGAATCTCACAGCTGCTGCCCGAATAGTAGAGTCGATTCAGCCTTCCCAGTCGGAGGCTGGTAGGGGTTTGATGCAGATCCGGGCTTTGCTCCGGGCGGCGGGGGAGCAGAACACAGCAGTGTCACAGTCTCGGAATAGGATTCATAGTAGATCTGTAATGGCAGACACAGTTCAGTCGGCTCACAGCCCAAGATCACCTCCAAGGCGTGAGGGTCGTGGAGATCGACAGGATCAGTATAGAAACCGTGAGCAGTATGATCGTCGTCGAGTACCCACGCCTCCCCCAAGGAGTGGGTCATACGCGCCTCGGCAACACGATGACAAACGCCCTCACAGTGGTGGGCGAAGGATTCCAGCCGACCCCCGGGAGCCGGGCTTTGACGCGAGATCCATTCTCGTTCAAGGTCTGGTTGACAGGAACAGGGCACACAGAGATGGCCACGATAGAGATTACCCGACCGGCAGCAGGGTGCATGTTTCAGGTCCTGAGTGTTTCAGCAGAGCCATCAGAGCAGCAGTGATTCCTCCCAACTTCAGGTTGGCGACTGGAGTCAGCAAGTTCACCGGTGAGTCCAAGTCTGACACTTGGCTTGAGGACTACCGAGTGGCTGTGCAGATTCGTGGTGGCAATGATGAAGTGGCCATGAAGCACCTTCCTCTGATGTTAGAGGACTCGGCCAGAGCGTGGTTGAATCAGTTAGCACCTGTCAGTGTTTATAGCTGGGAAGAGCTTGCCCGAGTGTTTGTCAAAACATTTGAAGGTACATGCAAACGGCCAGCAGGGCTAACAGAGCTGCAGTCTTGTGTGCAGAAGTCGAATGAAACTTTGAGATATTATATCCAGAGATGGATCACGTTGCACCACACGGTGGAGAATGTGTCTGATCACCAAGCAGTTTGTGCCTTCAAGGAAGGCGTCAAGTATCGAGAATTGAATCTGAAGTTCGGTCGGACCGGAGATATGTCTCTGAGTCGAATGATGGAAATTGCCACCAAGTATGCTAATGGTGAAGAGGAGGATCGGCTCCAGAGTGGCAAGCACAAAATAGTCGCCCACGAAACCGGGGGAGGGAACTCCAGTCGGAAGCAAAAGCGCAAAGCCGAGCCAGCTGCTCCCGGAGAAGCCTTAGCCGTGACTCAAGGAAAGTTCAAGGGGAAGCCCAAAGGGCCATGGAACCCCAAGAAAGTAAAAGATCAAGATGGAAATGATGTGTTGGATTTACCATGCCACATTCACACCAAAAAAGATGAGGAGAGTAATCTCATTTACCCGAAACATACCACTCGACAATGTCGGCTCCTAATCCAGCATTTCCGAGAGAAACAGCCCAAAGAAAAGGAAAAAGAATCGGACAAAGTTGAGGATAAGGAAGAGGACGATGATGGTTACCCCCACGTCAATTCCACTCTGATGATTTTTGCTGATGTTGAGAGCAAGAGTCGACTGAAAGTCATCAACAGAGAAGTGAACATGGTCGCTCCGGCGACGCCCAGTTATTTGAAGTGGTCTCAGACTGCCATTACATTCGACCAGTCTGATCACCCGACACACATAGCCACCCCTGGGAGGCAAGCGTTGGTGGTCGACCCAGTCGTCGAAGGCACTCGGTTGACTAAGGTTCTGATGGATGGTGGCAGTGGCCTTAATATACTGTATGCGGAGACCTTGAAAGGAATGGGCATTCCGATGTCCAGACTCAGTGAAAGCAATATGAGTTTCCATGGAGTTATTCCTGGCAAGAAGGCTGAGTCACTCGGCCAGATCGCCCTCGATGTGGTTTTCGGCGATTCCAAGAATTACCGCAAAGAAAAGTTGACGTTTGAAGTCGTCGATTTCCAGAGTGCTTATCATGCTATTCTGGGCAGGCCGGCTTATGCATGTTTTATAGCTCGACCATGCTACGTGTACCTCAAATTGAAGATGTCTGGTCCTAAAGGAGTGATCCTATCACTGGCAATCGGAAGAAGGCGGAAGAGTGCTTCCAGAAGGGCTCAAAGATCGCCGATGCGCAAATGGCAGTAGTGGAATTGCAGGAGTATCAGAAAAATGCAGATCCGAGTGATTTGTTGCGAGCTAAGAAGCCTGCCACGGATTCAGCATTTCAGTCATCTGGTGAAACGAAGCCGATTTATATTCACCCGACCAATCCCAATGCTGCTCCGACTCACATTTCGACAACACTCGACTCCAAATAGGAAGAAGCGCTCATCCAGTTCCTCCGTGAGAACTGGTACATCTTTGCATGGAAACCTTCTGACATGCCGGGTGTTCCCAGGGGGCTGGCTGAGCACCGTTTGCGAGTCGACCCAAAAGTGAAACCAGTTAAAGAACATCTTCGACGGTCCGCCGTACAGAAGAGAAAAGCAATCGGTGAAGAAGTGGCTCGGCTCCTAGCAGCTGAGTTTATCCGAGAGATTTACCACTCCGAGTGGCTAGCCAATGTTGTCATGGTCCCCAAGAATGACGACTCACTTCGCATGTGCATTGACTTCAAGCATATCAATCAGGCCTGCCCGAAAGATCACTTTCCTCTCCCCCGCATCGACCAAATAGTCGACTCGACTGCGGGGTGTGAGCGCTTGTCCTTTTTGGACGCTTATTCCGGGTATCATCAGATCCGACTGTATGGACCCGATGAGATAAAAACAGCTTTCCTCACCCCATTTGGGTGCTTCTGTTATGTCACCATGGCATTCGGCTTGAAGAATGCTGGAGCCACATTCATGAGGATGATTCAGAAGTGTTTACTCACTCAAATCAGTCGGAATGTGGAAGCATACATGGATGACATTGTGGTCAAGTCACGTAAAGGTTACGACCTGCTGGCTGACCTTGCTGAAACTTTTGCCAACCTCAGAAGGTATGATATCAAGGTTAATCCATCAAAGTGCACATTCGGAGTTCCGGGCGGAAAATTACTCGGTTTTCTCGTTTCCGAACGAGGGATCGAACCTAACCCAGAGAAAGTTGGTGCCATTCTCCGAATGAAATGCCCTGTGCGTGTGCACGATGTCCGGAAGTTTACAGGTTGTTTGGCCGCCTTAAGTCGATTCATTTCTCGCCTCGGTGAAAAGGCATTGCCTCTTTACCAACTGATGAAGAAGTCTGATAAGTTCGAGTGGACTCCTGAAGCTGATGCAGCATTTGCAGAGCTCAAAGCCCTGCTTTCCACCCAGCCGGTGCTTGCTGCCCCAATCAGCAAAGAGCCTTTACTGCTTTACATTGCAGCCACTGGACAAGTCGTCAGTACAGTACTTACGGTCGAGCGGGAAGAAGAAGGAAAAGCCTGTAAAGTTCAGCGCCCAGTATATTATGTTTCTGAAGTTTTGACTCCATCAAAGCAAAGATATCCACATTATCAGAAGCTTGTTTATGGGATTTATATGACCATGAAGAAGGTTGCACATTATTTCTCTGACCACTCCATTACAGTCGTCAGCGACGCTCCATTATCAGAGATTCTGAACAACAGAGATGCAACTGGTCGAGTGGCAAAGTGGGCGATTGAACTCCTTCCCTTGGATATTAAGTTTGAGGCAAAGAAAGCTATCAAGTCCCAAGCAATAGCAGATTTCCTCGCCGAGTGGATCGAACAGCAACTGCCGACTCAAGTCCACTCGGAGCACTGGACCATGTTATTTGATGGTTCCAAGATGCTGAATGGTTCCGGTGCTGGGGTGGTACTGGTATCCCCCCGAGGAGACAAGCTCAGATATGTTCTCCAGATTCACTTTGATTCCTCCAATAACGAAGCGGAATATGAAGCACTCTTATATGGGTTACGTATGGCCATCTCACTCGGCGTCCGTCGCCTCATGGTCTACGGCGACTCAGATTTGGTAGTCAATCAAGTGATGAAGGAGTGGGACGTCAGAAGCCCAGCTATGACTGGTTACTGCAATGCGGTGAGGAAGTTGGAAAAGAAGTTTGAGGGGTTAGAGCTCCATCATATACCCCGACTGAAAAATCAAGCAGCCGATGATTTGGCAAAGATAGGTTCCAAGAGGGAAGCCATTCCCAGCAACGTGTTTTTGGAACACATTCATACACCTTCAGTTCAAGAAGATCCTTTCACTGAAGAGCCCCCGCAGCTAAGAGTGCCACAGATCCGACTGAAGTCGAAGTCCCAGCCGTGGTCGACCTGATCATGGAGGTTTTGGTCATCACTCCCGACTGGACAGTGCCATACATTGCGTATATCCTTAGGAAGGAACTCCCAGAGGATGAAGAAGAGGCTCGACAGATCGTCCGTCGATCCAAAGCCTTTACCGTGATAAGAGGACAACTGTTCAGGGAAAGCGTAACCGGAGTCAGCCAGAAATGCATAACACCAGAAGAAGGTCGGGTGATCCTCAACGACATCCACTCGGGGACCTGTGGTCACCATGCGTCCTCTCGGACCATTGTGGCCAAAGCATACCGAGCTGGATTCTATTGGCCACGAGCAAATGAAATGGCGAAAGATATAGTCGACAAATGTGAAGGCTGCCAGTTTTACTCCAATATGTCCCACAAGCCTGCGTCAGCCCTGAAGACTATTCCACTTGTCTGGCCCTTTGCTGTTTGGGGATTGGATATGGTTGGACCCCTGAGGACTGGTAGGAGCGGCTTCACTCATGTGCTTGTAGCAGTCGACAAGTTTACCAAATGGATTGAAGCCAAGCCTATCAAGAATCTTGAAGCCAGTACTGCCGTCAGCTTCATCAGAGAATTGACATTCAGATATGGAGTTCCGCACAGCATCATCACTGACAACGGGTCGAACTTCGATTCTGATGAGTTCAGAGCCTTCTGTGCTTCCCAAGGCACACGAGTCGACTATGATTCAGTCGACCACCCCCAGTCGAATGGACAAGCAGAAAGAGCAAATGGCTTGATTCTCAAAGGACTGAAACCCCGACTGATGCGTGATCTCAAGCACGCAGCAGGCGCCTGGGTCGATGAACTTCCATCAGTTCTTTGGGGAATGAGGACAACTCCCAATCGGTTGACTGGCCGAACTCCATTCTTCTTGGTTTATGGAGCTGAAGTTGTTCTACCGAGTGACTTGCTTCACAATGCACCCCGAGTCAAGCTCTTCTCTGAAGATGAAGCAGAACAGGCCCGGCAGGACGCAGTCGATCTCCTAGAGGAGGAAAGAGAGATGGCCTTAATCCGGTCGACCATTTATCAGCAAGACTTGCGTCGATTCCACGCCAGAAATGTGAGGGGCCGAGCCTTTCAAGAGGGAGACTTGGTTCTTCGAGTGGATCAGCAGAAACCACACAAGCTCGCCCCTGCTTGGGAAGGTCCCTTAATTGTCACCAGAGTTCTCCACAATGGAGCATACCATCTTTACAAGGTCGAGCATCAGAAAGACGAGCCACGGGCTTGGAACGCGGAGCTGCTCCGCCCCTTTTATAATTAAGTACTCATTCGGATGAGATGTAATAAGAAATACCTTTGTAGTTTGTTTATCAAAGACAAGAGCTTTACAGTCTTCCTAAATGGTTGTTGTTGCTTTTGTTTGCGTTTGAAATCCCCCAGTGGGTGACTTTGTCGCGGATCCATTTCGCCTAAAGTTTGAAAAATCCTACCGAGTGGTGAGCAACCCTCCCACTCGGGGGCTTAGCCGCGAATCCGTTTCGCCTAAGTTTGAAAAATCCTACCAAGTGGTGAGCAAACCTCCCACTCGGGGGCTTAGCCGCGAATCCGTTTCGCCTAAGTTTAAAAAATCCTACCGAGTGATGAGCAACCCTCCCACTTGGGGGCTTAGCTGCAGTCCAGTACTCGCCTAAGTTTGAAAAATCCTACCGAGTGGTGAGCAACCCTCCCACTCGGGGGCTTAGCCGCGAATTCGTTTCGCCTAAGTTTGAAAAATCCTACTGAGTGGTGAGCAACCCTCCCACTCGGGGGCTTAGCCGCGGATCCGTTTCGCCTAAGTTTGAAAAATCCTACCGAGTGGTGAGCAACCCTCCCACTCGGGGGCTTAGCCATGAATCCATTTCTCCTAAGTTTGAAAAATCCTACCGAGTGATGAGCAAGCCTCTCACTCGGGGACTTAGCTACAGTCCAGTACTTGCCTAAGTTTGAAAAATCCTACCGAGTGATGAGCAAGCCTCTCACTCGGGGGCTTAGCTGCAGTCCAGTACTCGCCTAAGTTTGAAAATTCCTACTGAGTGATGAGCAAGCCTCTCACTCGGGGGCTTAGCCGCGAATCCGTTTCGCCTAAGTTTGAAAAATCCTACCGAGTGGTGAGCAACCCTCCCACTCGGGGGCTTAGCTGCAGTCCAGTACTCGCCTAAGTTTGAAAAATCTTACCGAGTGGTGAGCAACCCTCCCACTCGGGGGCTTAGCCGCGAATACGTTTCGCCTAAGTTTGAAAAATCCTACCGAGTGATGAGCAACCCTCCCACTCGGGGGCTTAGCTGCAGTCCAGTACTCGCCTAAGTTTGAAAATTCCTACTGAGTGATGAGCAAGCCTCTCACTCGGGGGCTTAGCCGCGAATCCGTTTCGCCTAAGTTTGAAAAATCCTACCGAGTGGTGAGCAACCCTCCCACTCGGGGGCTTAGCTGCAGTCCAGTACTCGCCTAAGTTTGAAAAATCTTACCGAGTGGTGAGCAACCCTCCCACTCGGGGGCTTAGCCGCGAATACGTTTCGCCTAAGTTTGAAAAATCCTACCGAGTGATGAGCAACCCTCCCACTCGGGGGCTTAGCTGCAGTCCAGTACTCGCCTAAGTTTCAAAAATCCTACCGAGTGGTGAGCAACCCTCCCACTCGGGGGCTTAGCTGCAGTCCAGTACTCGCCTAAGTTTGAAAAATCCTACCGAGTGGTGAGCAACCCTCCCACTCGGGGGCTTAGCTGCAGTCCAGTACTTGCCTAAGTTTGAAAAATCCTACCGAGTGGTGAGCAACCCTCCCACTCGGGGGCTTAGCTGCAGTCCAGTACTCGCCTAAGTTTGAAAAATCCTACCGAGTGGTGAGCAACCCTCCCATTCGGGGGCTTAGCTGCAGTCCAGTACCCGCCTAAGTTTGAAAAATCCTACCGAGTGGTGAGCAACCCTCCCACTCGGGGGCTTAGCTGCAGTCCAGTACTCGCCCAAGTTGAAATACATCTCTATCCGCAAGGACGGCGAGGTGCAGGTCGACTGCAACCTTCTCCTTCGGAGCTGCGCCACAAGTACAACGTGCGCTCCATCCCTATCCGCAAGGACGACGAGGTGCAGGTCGACTGATACCTTCTCCTTCGGAGCTGCGCCACAAGTACAACGTGCGCTCCATCCCTATCCGCAAGGACGACGAGGTGCAGGTCGACTGAAACCTTCTCCTTCGGAGTTGTGCCACAAGTACAACGTGTGCTCCCTCCCTATCCGCAAGGACGACGAGGTGCAGGTCGACTGCGACCTGCTCCTTCGGAGCTGCGCCACAAGTACAACGTGTGCTCCCTCCCTATCCGCAAGGACGGCGAGGGGCAGGTCGACTGCGACCTTCTCCTCGGAGCTGCGCCATAAGTACAATAGTTGCATCTCAAGTACAAAGATTATTCCAATTGAAAAGCGAATTCCACTCGAAGGCAAACACAAGCATATTCAGAGATAAACCAAGTTCAGATAAATCCTAAAGTTCCGGACGACGGATCAAAAGTATTCGAGCATCAAACCCGAAGAAGTTTAACGATTACACAATCACTCGGCATTCCGAGGCAAATAAAGGTGGAGCATAATGTTTCTCGGTCGCGCGTCAGGAGAAGGACTAGCTGGGTCGCAGAAACTGTCAAGGTCTATGCTGTCTGCAATGCGAGTGGCGGCGTCAAGGAAAGTGTCCATGAAGGATTGGAAGGTGTGCCTCTTTGTGTTAGCAACCTTGAGCTCCGCCAGCTTGTCTTCTTTGACGTCTTTGCAGTGCACTCGGACCAAGGACAACGCGACATCAGCGCCACAGTGAGCAGATGACTTCTTCCACTCTTGCACTCGGTCAGGTATTTGATTCAGTCGAGCCATCAGAGACTCGAGGTCTTGAGACAGTTCCACCCGAGGCCAGAGTTCAGTATCAACCCGAGTCATCGCTGCCTTCAGGCGGGCAAGATAAGCAACCGCGCTGTCCATGCGAGATTCCAACCGTAGCACATTCATCGCAACATCATCCTTGACTGGACAATTTATGGGATCGAGACCCGTCTCGACCCGCCCAGTTTCTGCTTCAAAGTCTTGGCAAAGCTCTACACAGTTGAGTAAATGGTGAGTCGACGATATAATCAAGCTTGACAGTCGACCGTAATAAGTCAGTCAATCATCAGTACCTTCAAGTTTTAGGACCAGCTTTGCAGCAAGCTGGCCCAGATAAGACTCCAACTCGCCCTTCTTGGCCTTGAAGCTCCCAAGCTCGTCAGTCAGCTTGTCCTTGTCTTTCTTCAGTCGCTCGACCTCCCGATTGGCGTCAGAGACAGCAGTCTTCAGTTTGGAGTTCTCCTCTTCTAACTTGCCGACTGAAGCAAGCTTCTTGTCAGCAAGCGCCGTTTTCTCTCGCGCTTCCTTCTGTGCAGCAGCAAGATCCAGATCCTTCTTCTCCAAAGCGTGCTTCATTTTCTCTAAAGAAATAACATTCTTCAGACGGGCTTGGAGTTGACGGTTTTCACTACATACATCTGCTCGAGTGGAGTCACTCGGTTCAAAAAATGGAAAGGAAAAGTGCCAGCAGTGAGAAATACAGTTGATGATTGGTTACCTCCCATGGCAGCTACTTCATCACGAGCAGTCTTGAGATTCTTCTTGGCCAATTCCAGATCAAGGTTGAGGCTGATTTTCTGCTTGTTCATTGTGGAAAGCTGAGCCCCAAGATCACAAGATTTCTGCAGTATAAGCCATGTCAGTTGACCGAGATAAAAAGACATCACAGTGATAGCCACTCTAAGACTACCGCCGAATCAAACATTCAACGGCAGTCTCGGGGACTACACCCAGTGGGTGCACTTAGCGTGCCCCCACTGGTTTGAATAAACACTCGACATGGTCTGCCCAGCGCGAGAGTAAAAAAAGCAGTTCTCACACCATAGTCGACTGCCCACAGTCAACCACGGTCTCGGGGACTACACCCAGTGGGTGCACATAGCATGCCCCCACTGGTTCTGGTGTCATTCGACTTGGCCAGTCCAGACCGAGTGACAAAATTCAGATTCTCAGACCACAGTCGACTGCCCGCAGTCAACTATGGTCTCGGGGACTACACCCAGTGGGTGCACTAAGAGTGCCCCCACTAGTTCAACGATTCAATTCAAGACGACTCAAATTGACTCGTGCAACTTCAAAAACAGTCACACCCCGGTTGTCACGCCCAATATGCGACCCTATCCGAGAGTGACTTGAAAGTCCCACCAAGGATAGACCCGCATATTGGAAACGCTTTTGGAA
Source organism: Aegilops tauschii subsp. strangulata (assembly GCF_002575655.3). Classification (NCBI taxonomy): domain Eukaryota; kingdom Viridiplantae; phylum Streptophyta; class Magnoliopsida; order Poales; family Poaceae; genus Aegilops; species Aegilops tauschii. Next base: position 581,252,765 of record NC_053039.3, on the reverse strand, counting down.
GGTGGATATCATTACCTCATACCATTACATAATAGTTGGGGATACATACATAAGGCACATACGTCACAGAATACATCAACATACATGAGAACAACATCCGACTACGGATGAAACCTAAACAGAAACTCAAACAATATCCACCCTGCTAGCCCAGGCTGCCGACTCGGAACCTAACCCAAGATCGACGGAGAAGAAGAACTCCAACACAAGTAAACATCGCTCTCGCGTCATGATCATCGCACAACCTGTACCTGCAACTGTTGTTATTAATCTGTGAGCCAAGAGGACTCAGCAATCCCATTACCATGGGTATCAAGACTAGCAAAGCTTAATGGGTATGGAAAGGATAAGTGGTGAGATTGCAGCAGCGACTAAGCATGTATGGTGGCTAACATACGCAAACAAGAGCGAGAAGAGAAGCAAAGGAACGGTCGTCAACTAGTAATGATCAAGAAGTGATCCTGAACTCCTACTTACGTCAAACATAACTCAACAACCGTGTTCACTTCCCGGACTCCGCCGAAAAGAGACCATCACGGTTACACACGCGGTTGATGCGTTTTAAATAAGTCAAGTGTCAAATTCTCTACAACCGGACATTAACAAATTCCCATCTGCCACATAACCGCGGGCACGCCTCTCGAAAGTTTAAACCCTGCAGGGGTGTCCCAACTTAGCCCATTATAAGCTCTCTCGGTCAACGAAGGATATTCCTTCTCCTGGGACGACCCGATCAGTCTTGGAATCCCGGTTTACAAGACATTTCGACAGTGGTAAAACAAGACCAGCAAGACTGCCCGATGTGCCGACTATCCCGATAGGAGCTGCACATATCTCGTTCTCAGGGCAACACCGGATGAGACAGGCTACGAGTAAAACCAGACTTCGAGTTTCCCCGAGGTGGCCCCGCAGGCGGCTCGGTTCGGACCAACACTTAGAGAAGCACTGGCCCGGGGGGGCTAAATAAAGATGACCCTCGGGAGCGCGACTCCCAAGGGAAAAGAAGTAGGTGATAGGCAAATGGTAAAACCAAGGTTGGGCCTTGCTGGAGGAGTTTTATTCAAAGCGAACTGTCAAGGGGTCTCCATAACACCCAACCGCGTCAGGAACGCAAAATCAAGGAACATAACACCGGTATGACGGAAACTAGGGTGGCAAGAGTGGAACAAAACACCAGGCATAAGGCCGAGTCTTCCACCCTTACCAAGTATATAGATGCATTAATTAAATAAGAGATATTGTGATATCCCAAAATCATCATGTTCCAACATGGAGCAATCTTCAACTTCACCTGCAACTAGCAACGCTATAAGAGGGGCTGAGCAAAAGCGGTAACATAGCCAAACAACGGTTTTCTAGGAAGGATGAAAAAGGTTAGAGGCTATCATGGCAATCTGGGAGGCTTGAAGAGCAAGTGATAGGTAGCGCAGCATAGCGATAGAACGAAGCAACTAGCATAGCAATGATAGCAGTGAGATCCAAGGTGACGGTCATCTTGCCTGAAATCCCACTAGGAAGAAGAACGAGTCCATGAAGAAGATGAAGCCGCGAAGACGAACCAAGCGTAGACGAATGAATCCTCACGATCGCAACGAAACAGGAACTAACGAGAAGGAGCACAACCAGAAAGAAGCAAACAACATGGTAAACACTCCACATAAACAAGACATGATGCTCAACCAAGTATGATGCATGACAAGGCTACATGAAGCTACTCATGGCAAGAGATGAAGCACACAAGAACAACACATCAAAGGTAGTTTAAATGAGGCCGGAAACAACATATAACAATTCTGGTAAGTCCTCATATGCAAATTTCGAAATTGGTCCAGATCTGAATAAACCTTATGTTCAAGTGGTTAAACAGCAAGTTAAGATGCACCAAAATGATCTACACGAAATTCTAGTCAAGTTACATATAAAGTTCATTTAATTTGGATCTACGGCCTAGAAGATATGAGCAAAACAAGTTAAACATGGCATTGATGCAAAATGCATTCAAACATCAAGCAAACACACTCAAAACATGGATGCAAGAAGGTAACATGAAACTACATGCAAAACTAAGCAAGTTTAATATAGAGCACACTCAAAACGGAGCAACGGTTCAACACATACACATGAAACAAGTTTAAAGGAAAAACTGTCCAAAACAGCAATTAGGCATCTAGCAAGCATCAAAACAACATGCTACATCACCTCAATATGAAAACAAAAGGCATGGACGTGATGTAAAGGTAAAGCATTACAAAACATGAACACTGAGTTATCCCCATAAATCACTAAAACATGCTCAAAAGGACATGGCAACATTGCAAATAATAACAGTTTCACAGACTTGGCAGAAATCACTGGACATGGCAGAAATAATATCAGGTTGCAAAGTTTAGAGCTATCAAACAACATACTACAGGAACACATCATAGCAAACAAAGGCATGGAATGAATCTAATAATTGCATAGAACAAAAGTCCCTTAATGATCATGAGCCAAAAAGGCACAGAAGATATGATGGCATCCATGTAAACATAGCAAGTTTCATAAACAGATTCAGACTTGGCAGAAAAACTGAGCATGGCATAAACATAATTATGAAGGCATCTTTTCGAGCTCAAATCACTCATCACAAAGCATTTCATGGCATGTGAACGTAACTCAAAGTAAGAAGACATGTTCATGAAGCTAAAAATGGCAATAGCATAATCATAGGATGCATGGATCACTAGCAAAACACATGGCAAAACTAAACTAAATGTTAACAGGCTGACAGCAACATTATTTAGCAATTTGAGAGCAAGATTACAACAAGCTACAGCAGGCTATAAATGCAACCAAAGGCATGTTTTGATAGAGCATCACATGTATAGAAAAACATCCTTAATGAATATCTCCAGAATATGCACGGATTACTTGGTAGCATCAAGCAAAGATAGCAACATGATATAACAGTTTCAGCATTGACAGAACATTAACAGCAAGTAGCCCAGCTCACAAGCTTGATGCACTCACTATAGAGCATAACAAAATACAAGCCTTGCACCACTGTAAAGATGGCATGGAGACGCTTCACAAACATTTAGACATAATGCTCGTAGGATGCACACGCAAAATACAACAAAAATGACAAATCAACAAGTTATAACAAGTTTCAGCAGTTAACATCATATAGCACTCTTATAATGATAGTTAGGGCATCCAGATGGACTCAAACAAGCATGGCACAATGGAACAAAATGAAGAGAATCTCACAATGAACATTTTGATATATTATATGCATGATTCGGAGGAGCACACATGACGTTATGGCATGGCAAAGAGTGCAACATGAGATGAGTTTTCAGGGACTTGGTGGAAAATATACCCTCCGGAAATCTGGACAGGGTCGACCCGGGACGGAGGGATCCTGGTGCGGGGCGTGTTTGGTTGGTTGAACTGGTGGATCTGGTCCACCTCCAGATTCGGCGATTGCTCCGGCGAACTCCAGCGAGGAGGAGGCCGGAGCAGGCACGCGAGGACGAAGGGGCGACGGGGACAGCTGGATCAGGTCCGACCCGACCGGATCCGCGGTGAGGCGGCGGCGGGGCGGAGCTTCTCCGGCGGCGGCGCAGAGAAGGTCGCCGGCGGCGAGGAGCTTGGCGCGGGGCGGCGCTCGGGGAAGGGCACGGCGGCACTTGGGGTCGGGCGCTCGGGCGCTGGGGTGACCGGCGACGAGGGGGCAGCCGGCGGTGGCGCGGCGGCGGGGCCACACCGGTGAGGCGAAGGCGGCGAGGTCCGGCGACGACAGAGCGGGCCGGTGCGCTGGGCGGCGGCGGGCTCGCGCGGGCCCGCGATGGGCCAGGCGGGCCGCGGCGGCGGACGGAGGCGGGATGCCACATGGCGTGCCCGGATTGGTCACGGGCGGCGGCGGGATGACGTGTCGGCCCCGGATTGGTCCGGGCGACGTGGCTGCGGGGCGGCGGACACGTCCGGCGGCGGGCGGACATGTCCAGCGGGCGAGAGGGAGGTTTGATCTAGGGTTTGCCCGAAATTTCGGGGGAGGGGGGCTAATTTATCGGTAGAGGGAGCTAGGAGAGTTCAAATGGGGTGCGGTTTTCGCCCACATGATCGTAATCGAACGGCGGAGAGCATGGAGGGGGTTTAGATGGGCTAGGTGGGCTTTTTGGAGGGGTGCTGGGCTGCAAAGAGAAGGGGGTTTCGGTTAACTCGGTTAACCGTTGGGGCATCAAACGACCTCCGAATGGAACGAAATTTGACGGACGGTCTACCGGTGATATACCAAGGCCACTCGGCAAATCTCGGCCCATTCCGAGAACGTTTTTCTCCCGCTCACGAAACAAGGTCTGAGAGGGGCGACGCGCTCGTGTGGGAGTGTCGGAACGCGAAACGGACAATGGGGCAAAGGACCGGATGCAAGTTTTGAAAACATGAGGATGCAATGCAGATGATGACATGGCAAAATGCAACACGCAAACAAATGACATGGCAACAACGACGAATAACTGGAAGACACCTGGCGCATCGAATCCGGGGCGTTACACCAGTGGGTGATCGGATGAGAAATATGATCAATCAGAAATCAACTAACCTGGACATTGGTCTGCAGAGCAGCTCCGGCGTTGAAGGCCACCTGACTGGCCTCATGCACCACTTTCATTTGCCCCATCACAAGGTTCAACTGAAGAAGAGCTTCCTTGGCGGCAGTCGGTGGGTCGTCCGGGGTTGGATACGTAGTGAAAAGCGATGATGGAAGAGCAGTCGGAGCAACCGCTGGGTCTGATGCGTGGAGTTGTATTGGTGCAGCAGAGGTCTGAGCAGCTGATCCTAATGGGCAATCAGTCGACAGCGGGTTAGCGAAAGTGACGTTGGTACGTGCCGGGTCTGTCGATCGCTCGACTGCCGTCCCAGGCATCTCAGTCAACTGAGGAACCTGGGCCTCAGGCGCTTTCCCGCTCAGTTCCTTGTCCCTCCTCTTCCTTCCCCTCAGCGGTACTTCTTCTTCATCGTCCGGGAGCACAACAACGTCCCGTGGTGCTGCAACAAACAGAGAAAGTCAAAGAGATAGCTGACAAACAATCCAGTCGTCCAAATAAATTCGAGTCGGGCAGACTTACTGGCTTTGGAGGTAGCTGCGTCGTCGGTTTCCTCGTCGTCTGGGGTCTTGTCGATATCCATATCAGTCACAGCCGAGGTCGGGCTGTAAAGGTTCATCATCCACTCGGTCAGTACAAGAGAATCGGTCAGAACAAGAAAATACGGGGAGAACATTTACCTAGAAGCAACAGGAACGTCCATCTTGATTCTAGGCAAGGTCTTCCGAGCCTTCGAAGGATTGATCTTGGGCTGCTTGGTGACCTTCTCAGCCAATTCTGGAGTCGAAGACCGAGCGCGCTTTTGAGATGGAGCGCTCGAGGCCACAGCCTTGTCGCGCCTACCCGCGGGATCATGGTGCTGCTTGGATCGACGTTCAGAACAAGGTGGTGAGTCGGCTACCTCCTCGTCGTCCGACTCATCGCTCTCATCTTCATCATCGTCGGCTGGTGACTCCCACTCGCCGCTCTCCTCCGCGCCGTCCTCGCCTTCATGGTCCTGCTCCAGAGCTTGTTCGCCATTGGGCATTGAGTACATCTCTGTATATATCTACAAAACAAGGAGCCGAGTGGAAATCAGTCGGATCAACAAACAGTCAGAAAACACATCCAAATTCAATCAGTTGTAGTGGCCAAACCTTGTCTGGCTGGTTGCTGTCGCTGAAAGGGTTGACTCTCCTGGCGCCCCTGGGGTTGTCCTTGTTCCCGGTGATGCCCCTCAGCCACTGGGCCACTGTTTTGGCCGCCACCTCCTCCGGATGAACCCGAGCGGTATCACCAGCCTCGGAGTACATCCACATGGAGTGGTCACGAGCTTGGAGTGGTTGAATGCGCCGACTGAGGAACACCTCCAGCAGATCCATGCCGGTGACACCTTGATTGATCAGTTGAACTACTCTCTCGACCAGCATGCCCGTCTCCGCCTTCTCTGCGGCGGTCACTTTCAACGAAGATGGAGTTTGAACACGATCAAAAGAGAAAGGGGGAAGTCCAGTCGACTGGCCTGGGGTCACGATATCCTGGCAATAGAGCCAGGTCAACTGCCAGCCCCTGACCGACTCAGGAAGAGTCATCGAAGGGAAGGAACTCCTCTTCCTCTTCTGAACACCCACACCCCCACACATCTGGATAACATGGGTTTTCTCGTCGTTCGAGTTTGCTTTCTTCACTGTTTGGGAGCGGATGGTGAAAATGTGCTTGAAAAGACCCCAGTGCGGTCGACACCCCAGGAAATTCTCGCACATGGACATGAATGCGGCAAGGTATGTGATGGTGTTGGGAGTGAAATGATGGAGTTGAGCCCCGAAGAAATTCAAGAAACCTCGAAAGAAGGGGTGTGGAGGAAGCGAGAAGCCGCGGTCGACATGAGTGGCGAGCAGAACACACTCACCCGGTAGCGGCTGTGGCTCCGTTTCCCCCTCCGGCCGCGCGGACTCATGGACGATCAGCCCTAACTCGGCCATATCGTCCAAGTCTTCCTGCCGAAGTGAGGATCGGATCCAATCTCCCTGGATCCAACCCAACGGCAGCCCCGAGCACGATGAAGATCCCCGATTCGTCTTCTTGCTTTTCGCCGCCCCCGTCGCCTTCTTCGCTCGTTCCAGCGCCGCCGTTTTCTCCTTCCCCATGGCGACGGAGCGGCGGCGTCGAGAGTGGAGAAGCTAAACGAGGTAAAGGAGCAAGAGGAAGAAGAAGGAGAATGGGCACGCACAGTGCGGACGCCTCGGCCTCGCCGCTTTTAAAGGCCTACTTCCGAGTGGCTAACGCGTGGGCCCGGACGATCCTGTCAAATCCCTTAACAGTCGCACACGGGATACGTGGCGAAAAAGGTGGCGCGGAAATCGAAACGTCCTATTTTATCTACTCCGCTTACCACGGCGCGCTCCGCCTGGCGCGCTTCCACCAAAATTTCGAATCCCGCGAAATCCTGGATCCTCTACAACCGATCACGCCAAAGATTCCATGTCTAGGATAACACTCGACGGATGACGTTATAAAAACCAGTCGGCCATTTCTGAATCGATTAAGGCGACTGAAACGAAGCCGAAGTTCCAACAACTGGCATCCATTTGGAGATGACAGCAAGAGTCAAAGCAAGGTCAACTTCAACCTTCTTTTCACTCGGGCCTCAATCCATTCGGGGGCTAATGATGAGGACATAGACCTGGGATAGGGTAATAGGTCTGACCTATACGTCCTACCTAAGGTCCTTGTCCTAGAAGCAAAGAGGTTCAAGAGTAAATAGAGGGGACCCAACAAAGGTGTCGAGTGCAATCCACTTGACCTACCATTCACTCGGAGACCCTCCCCCCCTATTTAGGTCACTCGACCACTAAACCACTCGACGTGTAGAAGACCTAAAGCCACTCCGCGCAGCAACGATCGTGCATTTACCCTTAGACTTAATAGTCATTTATAACACTTTACTACAGACGTTATCTGTAACGCTCCTTCTTTATGAACATTGAACCCTGTGTAACGGAGGGGGGCTGGGGTCCTGGCGCACTCTATATAAGCCACCCCCCTCCTCTGGGACAAGGGTTCGCACCCCCTGTAACACACACGCATATAATCCAGTCGACCGCCTCCGGGCTCCGAGACGTAGGGCTGTTACTTTCTCCGAGAAGGGCATGAACTCATAAAACTTGTGCGTACAACTTCTCCATAGCTAGGATCTTGCCTCGACATCCCTACCCCCCATTCTACTGTCAGACTTAGAACCACGACACTGGGTCGAGATTCACCTATCCTGTCCTCAACAGGAATCATGCACACATTAATAAAATTCGACCAAATATATCTTGAAGATTAGATCATAAAGATGAAATAAAACACTAGGCTCATGTTGTCTAGTTGAGAATCTGAAATTTTGCACGAAAGTATTCATAAGGAGCTGGTATTGGTTGCACTTATCTTCAGCGAAGGTGTTCAAACCCGCATTCTCCACGTATTGCTCAAACTCATGTGGAAACCAGCCCCAACCATGAAGGTATTGCACGACCACTCACACGACCGTACCTTGGCATTACAAGGAAGATTGCACCTAGGTGTTTCTCGCAAAAGTTCCCTCGGAAATCTGGCTTGAAGCCTCTTGAGAACACTCTCCTCAACATCTCTTTTTTTCTAAAATTTAGACAGCTCATAAAAAGTGAACAACAATCAATGAAATTGATAGCAACTACTCCCACAAATATCTAGAGACTAAACCATGCATCAAAAATACTTCTGACCAAGTAAAATCAACATGGAAGCTCATTTTAGGGAAAATGGCTTCATATTGCAGAAAGAGGAGGCCAGAGGACAGTTGCGGGCCTCACAAGCAGGGCCGGCCCTGAGGGGGGGCAGGGGGGCGGCCGCCCCGGGCCCCCACTGTGGAGGGGCCCCCAATTATGTATTGCATTAGGCCTATAATTTCATGGGTGCGGTAAAAAAAAGATCATTAGGGCTGGCCCATAGCCCTAGTAGCAGCTCTCGTGATGCAGCGTGACTTACATCGCCGTCACTCACGCATCTACTCGCGGGATCCACCCAGAAACCCACGCATGCATCGCCATCATGTACGCAGCAGCCGCCGCCTTTGCTCCTCTTCCTCACGCCCAGATTATGACAGATGAACCAAAGCTTGCTCAAGGAGGAAGCCCAGATTTCAAGGGATGGAGCGACGGGTGCGCGCCGGAGATCAGCGGCGGACCGGAGCTGTTGTGTGTCGTCTGTGGAGGTGAGTATTGCCGGCCGGTCGACATCGTCCCTTGTTTGTACAGAGTACAGTTAATCGTTCTAGTTCTTCAGTTTAATATTGATGTTCATGTGGTGGCCTGGTATAGATCTCATCATCAAATAGATCAAGGGAAGAACCAGGTTCTGGATGCTGCTCATGGCGGTTGGTTATATATGAGCTGAGCAATGACGGCACAGTCTGGTAATTATCTCTTAATTTAATCATTTGCACAACTCGCTAGGTGGGAGTAACTTTGCAATATCGCAGCACCACAGATTTGTTGTTTAAAAATATGAAGGTATTTAATTTTTGAATATAAGAAAGAATATTTTTCACATCAGCTGCATGGATTTTGCTCCTCTATTTAATTTCCCAGATATTCTAATTTGTACTAATAGTCTTGCCATAGTCATTCCAAGAACTAAAAATGTGAATCCAACTATGCATTTTGGATGCAAATTCTTTAGGACTATTCTAGAGTTTTTTGTCGTTCTGGTACCTAAAATAATATACTCCTACAGTTGTAGTTCAAGCATGACATAAACATGAGTTTGCATCACGTATCGTTTTCTACTTTCTTCATAGTCTATTATTTTGATGCTTTAGTTAAGGGGCCCCGGATTTTAGTTTCGCCCCGGACCCCCAAAATCTCAGGACCGGCCCTGCTCACAAGGCATCAGGGCGCATCTAGGGGGGTATGGCGTGCCATGTTGCCTTCTGGGCAGCAGGTGGCCCCCCTCTGGTATTTCTTCGTTTCGGTATTTTTATATATTTAATAAAAATCTCCGTAAAGTTTCAGGCCATGTGAAGCTTCGTAGAATAGCTATATCTATTGTAGCTCTTTTAGGTCCAAAATTTCAGCTGCCGGCAAATTCCCTCTGCATGTAGATCTTGCAAATTAAAGAGAAAAGGTATTAAAATTGTATCATAAAGTGAAATAATGACCAAAAATATTATAAATAACAGTAGGATAACACTGTGTAAAATGGACGTATCAGGTCGCTGGTGGAGTACGGTCGCGGCGCGGAGCTCTTTCTACGTCAGATCTGGAGGTTCGTCTCCACTCTATCCTGCTGCCTCTCTCACGCCGTTCGTGTGGCTTGCATGTTTGCCGGCTCCAGGATGGTGCGTGCTAGTGGTCTGCTTGGGGCCCGGGGAAAACCTTGGCCAGTCCGGCCCGGCGGCGACGAGGCCCAAGGGCGCCACTTTCCTCCATGGAGGCATGGCTGAGGTTCCCAGCTGTCCACCCTGACCCCCTGCCCGGGTGAAAACCGTCAACCCACTTCAGATTTGGCGGCAGCGCCGCCGTACACGTCGTGACCTTCCTGGAGGCATCGTCAGGGCGAAGGGGCTCGGATGGGAGGTTCTGCGGGTTGAGGGGCTGATGTTTGCTTGCGTTTCGAGCCGGGGCGGTGTGCTGCGGGTGGTAGGCACCAAGGTATCTATAGGTTGGTGCCTCTCCAGTGGCAGTTTGCGTCACTCAGTCCCGGCGGTGCGACGTCTCGACCCCGACAGAAGGGGATATGGTTCCCTTTCCCGGTGGCAGTGGCGTGACAAAAACCGGAGACACCCGGGTCTTCGCAAAGGTGGTGCTCTGTTTACCTTGCATCTTGCCTCAGCTCGGTTCCCTGCTGCCTCCCCTTCGGCGTCCGAATCCATGAAGTTCCCTTCCTCCAACTAGTTGGGCGTGGACAGTGGCGAAGTTGCAAGCACGGAATTTCCCAATTCGAGGTGGTCGCGCAATGTTCACCTGTCGTTGCGAGCACAGCATTCTTTTGGTCTTGAGTGAGCTTCTTGGAATCCCGACGGTACGGCTCCTCGAGCCATGGCGAGGGGGTAGGGTCCCTCTTCAGTGACAAAGCAGGAAGATGCCGTGTCCGCTCCCCCCACAGGTGTTCTTGGTGCAAGGTCCATTTTCGACTGTGGCTATGTCCTGCTCTGCAGCTCCGTCCTTGATTTCTATGATCCTAGCTAGCGTGAAGTGCTCAGCCTCTAGCAAATTGTAATCTGTATTTTCATTTCTTTAGCTGCTTATGGAGGATGCAGTTTGTGATTGCTTTACGGTGATCCTCATTGTACTCGTTTGGCCGTTGTCCTCCTAGCCGGTTGATGACTTTGTTAATACAAAGCCCATGAGCCAGTAATTCAAAGTCGGACCGTTCAAAAGCCTTTGTTCTAAAAAAAGATGTTTCTGGATCCATCGGACCGTCTCCTGTTACAAAAAAGAAAGACACCGAAGCAAAGTGTACCCACGACGTGAGCTGATTCGGTTGATAGATAGACCATCTATATCTAGTGGCCAGGAACGCTTCTCGCCAAGCGGTACCACCCGTAGGCTGCCAACGGCTACTGGAAGCAACTACCGTACGTGTAAAGCCCATGCGGCACGTGTCCTCCCACCTGTAAGCGGCGCATCACGCGTGTCCCCTCACACGCGCCCTCTAGCACCACACCTATCTATATATAATCCGACTACACTCCACTCGACCACCTCATCCAGAAATAATCACTTTCTCCATTCGATTCTTCCTCTTGCTCTTGCACCCAATCTCCTCGCTACGTAGTTAGCTAATCTAACCATCAGTCCACCAAAGCCAATCCACTGAGTGCGAGAGCTCCATCTCCATCTCGATCTCGACCAAGGAGAGGAAGCTAGCTAGCTAGCAACAGGCAGCAGCAATGGCGGGCGTGGGTCGTAACATGGTGGCGCCGCTGCTGGTGCTGAACCTCATCATGTACCTCATTGTCATCGGCTTCGCAAGCTGGAACCTCAACCACTTCATCAACGGCCTCACCAACCGCCCCGGCGTCGGCGGCAACGGAGCCACCTTCTACTTCCTCGTCTTTGCCATCCTCGCGGGCGTCGTCGGCGCCGCATCCAAGCTCGCCGGCGTGCACCACGTCCGCACATGGCGCGGTGACAGCCTCGCCACCTCCGCCTCGTCCTCGCTCGTGGCATGGGCCATCACCGCCTTGGCGTTCGGGCTGGCGTGCAAGGAGATCCACATCGGCGGGTACCGCGGGTGGCGCCTCAGGGTGCTGGAGGCGTTCGTCATTATCCTGGCCTTCACGCAGCTGCTTTACGTGCTGGCGCTGCACTCCGGCCTCTTCGGGAACCAGTTGGGTGGCAACCATGCTGGTGGGTACCCGGCGGAGCATGCGTACGGCGCAGGCGGCGACCCGCACAACAAGGGCATGGGCACCGGCGGCGTAGCCAGGGTCTGAATCGGGTAGAGACCTCGCCGTGCTCCATCGCTTGGCGGTTGACAGTGACGGGCGGATAATAAGGTGTGTGTGTGTGTGTGTGTGTGTGTGTTCCGTCCCGTATGGTGTGAGCGTACGTTGTATGCAGACATGGTGTGCACGGTAGGCATGTAGTGACGGCGTGCGTGCGTACATGTGTAGTACTGCAGGATGGGCCCTTCTTCTTAGTGTGTTTTGTGTTTATTATGTAGTCCGAGATCAAGATGGAGATCGATCAGTCCATGCTATGCTTCTTCATTCTCCGACCAGACAATTGCAATGCATGTCTGGGTGTGGATGAATGGCTGCACTTGTTTAATTTAGTACTACTACTCTACAAATCCGTTTGTGTTGTGTTGTGCCCAATTGCAAGTGCAACCGTGTGTGTTCTTTCTGCAGAAGCTACTTTTAGCTGCTTGCTCAGTACATATATACTGTGGATACATAGTAGCATCGATGTGTATTGTGCAGTGAAGTGCCGTGCCGTGCGTACAGCTGCTACGTACTCGGCGAATGGGCACCCGTTTGTCCGTTTGTTTTCCCGTTTGATAGTATACAATATCAAATTCTTCTCCAATCTGTGGCCGCACGTCCCATATGCAGACCGATGATGGTAGTCTTTTCCTCCTGTGAGGACAGGACACGGCCGGCCCGGGACACGGCCGGCCCGGGCTACAGGGTCTAGAAGCTGCTTCAAAATTCTTAGTCTTAGATTTATTTAAATACAGATACCAAAATTCTTGTTTTAGATTTATCTAAATACAGATGTATCTAATCACGTTTAGGTACATCTGTATCTTGTATCTAAGAGGGATTTCCAAAATTCTTGTCTTCAATTTATACCAAAATTTTTGTTTTAGATTTGTTTAAATGATGTATCAATAACGTTTTAATATTAGATATATCTGTATCTAGACAAATCTAAGATAAGTATTTTGAGACGGTGGGAGTCGTGTCAGCCTCTGCACAACGTGCCATGCATGCTCATTCAAACAAGGGTCTGTTTACATGTGCCCTACTTATATAAATTACTTAATTAAACATAAAAAGAAAAAATATTAATGAATATGAAAAATGAATACCGTATAAAAAAATGTTAGTGCAATTAAAGAAAGTGTTGATAGCACCGAAAAATGTTCCAACATTCCAGGCAAATGTATGAAACTTTTGGAAAATGTGAAAAAGGTTCTGTGTAGTACAAAAATTGATTTGTACCACTAAAAATATGTGCATGAAATTTTGAAGAAAGCTTCTCACATTTTAGAAAAAAGTATTTATACAATGTAAAGAAATGTTTGCGCAGTTTTAGAAAAATGTAAAGAAATGTGAAGAAAAATGTTAGTGCAATAAAAGAATGTTTATCACCGTAAAAATTAACATTTTTCGTATTTGAAAAAATATTAACCATGCATTAAAAATGATTAAAATCTGTATTAAAATAAAGATGCACATCATGCATTGAAAAAGTTCATCGTGTATCAAAACATGTTTTACGTGTACACTAAAAATGTACATTGTGTACCGAAGAAAATTAGACATAAAGTAGACATGTGTTAACAAACCAATGAAAACCGACAAGAAAACAAAAACATACCATAGAAAACAGAACGGAAATGGAGAAAAAAAAACTAGTTAATAGAAAGAAATAAAGAAAGAAAGGAAACCTGCTAAAACAGAGGAAAATAAAAAATAAAAAATTTATTAAAACAGGAACGAAACGATGAACACCGATGAAAAAACAAAGAAAAATAGAAAAACTAGGAAACCAGTGAAGAAATAGAAAGAAAACAATAACGAATGAAACCTTGAGAACAAAACCGGCGAACGAGAAAAAAAAAGATGAAAAAAATGCCAGCCTGGTATATACATGTGGGGGCCTCGCTATAAGCAAGATATAATTGCGGTCCAGAGAGATGTATGTAAGTTCGGGGGCAGCTACCTTGTATCCTTTTAAACTTTTTTTTATTTTCTTGTAAGTGTTTTAAATGTATGTGTCATTTTGTATTTTCACCATTTTCTTGTTTCTAATTTTAATTTTCTCTTTCAAAACTTTTTTGCGATTATTGCTACACTTTTTGATTCTTATTTTTTATTAACAATATATTTTTATATTTATTGAAAATTTAAAATATTGCCATGCGGTTGCACAATCGCACTCGACTGCAATTTTATATCTTCAATGTGACTATAACTTAGTGATCTTTTGTCAATGGCGATGGCGGGGGCAGTTGTATGTCCATCACTAAGCACACAACCATAAGTGTTGTGCCTCGATGCAACTCTGTGGTGTTTTGCCCAAAGATGGGACAGTTGCATGTCTATCATTAGGCACACAACTGTAAGTGTTGTGCCCCTACTGCAATTCGGTGGTGTTTTGTCGAGGGAGGGGGCAGTTGCGTGTCTATAATTAGGCACACAACTGTAAGTGTCGTGTCCCAACTACAACTCTGTGATGTTTTGTCTGAAGGGGTACTTGTCACTAGGCATGCAACTGCAAGTGTCGCATGTCTTCAACGTGATTTTCCATCCTGACATATTTTTGACGGGGAAGGGGCGGTTGCATGTCTGTCACTAGGCCCTAACTTTAACTTTGTGATGCTTTGTCGGGGGAAGGGGGTAGTTGCATGTGTGCCACTAGGCACACAACTGAAAATGTCGCCCCCATTGCAACTGCAACTTCGTGTATAGGAAACGGACTACGTAATAAATGTTCTTACCCGATGAAAATCACCCAAAATCACTATGAAGATGCTGGGATGAATGAAAATTGTTGCACTTCTGCAGCGGTGTGCCGAGGTGAGAATATAATGGCTGCCTTAGCCAAAGTGATTGAGGGCATAATATCTCTGGAAATATTGGAAGCCGCATCAATATGTGAAGCTATGTCTTTAGTGAATAACATCCAACCGGTCTCAGAGTGCTTGAATTTGAGAATCTGCACCCGGGAAATAGGCTCACCAGCTACGGCTCGATTCTGAAGGAAACTGATAATTGAAAGGATATGCTCTGGCCGGTTAGTCATCTTTGACCATGAGCGAATAGAGTTTAATAGGGATGTGCATGCTTTAGCAAAGTTTTCTATGTTCCTTTGGTGAAGATAGACATGCATGTTTGGTTATCGGGGCCTCCTGACCCCACTTGTATCCTCGTAAACATGACTAAACAATAAAACTCTCCCGTTCTCTAAAAAACAGTGTGAACCACATTCTCTTCCCAAAAAATGGTGTGAATCACAATGAGCATTGGATGGTCGAAGTAGCTGGGGCTAGGATTTCATGGAAAAATAGCAGACGATGGATGTCTAGCAATTAGGAATTTAGTTAGCGCAAGAAATAGAATTGTGAATAACAGGTTCCATATTGACGTCGCGACCACCATGACTGAATAATCTTTTACCAGTAGGGTAAACTTTTAAGGTCATTTTTATTAGTCATTGATTGGATCGACATGCTAAGATGGTACGAACCAGCACAATCGGCAATGGCAATAACCCGCGTATATTGGGGCTGCGGAACAGGTTGATGTATACTCGAGATTATTGGCAACGGTGGTTTTTAACTAGTAGGTTTGCCCACGACTCCCAGATGAGAAAGGTGTAATCAATTTGAGAATTGTACCTCGAGTACACTCAGATATTCGGCGATATATCATCGGCCACTATGTCAAACACAAGGCAAGCTTTCCTCTTGAACATTCCATTCCAAGTTTGGAGCTTGGTGAAAATTCAATTAACTACGATCGTCTAAGTGGACTCTGTCAAGAAACCTTATATTTCACATCTTATGAGAGCACTTTGATTTCAAAATGAGTGATCACTTACAAGTGAACCATGTGATTCATTTTATAGGCACTTGGCCTTGCACGAATCCCCACTAACATTGCCGGAGCGAAAAGCAAGGGCAAAAGACGTCTATTCTAAAAACACCTAAAATTTCCCTAAATATAAAGAAAAGTAAGGTTGTTTCAGTCTTATTTGGTCCATGCACTTGATCCATGGTGAGAGGCTACCTTGGCCGGTTGTCATCAGTGGGCTTACATCTTTCTTTAGGGCTTCTTCTCCTTGGGTGTCTCTGACTTTAAATTTTTCTTTTTTTCTTTTGTGATTTATATTTCTACATGTGGTGTTCTAGCTCACATGATGCGGAGAACTGAGAGCCATCCAATCTGGAGCCGATTTTATCCCTTAGAAAAGATCACATTATTGAACTCACCTGGACGTGAGAAACATTTTAGTAGAAAAAAGAACTCGATAAAACAGCAATGACAACTATTAGACATCACGCTCTTTATAAACACCTTATTTTTTCTAGAACTTTCAATTTCCTTGTAACTAATTTACACAATGAACCACTATCAACATTTATTGATAAACCATACACTTTAGGATCTATACCCAAGATATTTAAGCATCCACAAATATATGTGAGTACATACACACTGAAATATAGCATAATATAATGAATGCAATTGACACAAATTAGTTCAGAGAGATATGTGATTTTATTCCTTTTTGTTTAATCAAATCCATGGATTGCGTTTAACTAAAGATCAATGCCTTGAAAAAAACTAGCATAACTTTGTTGCCAAATGTACACTTTTGTAATTTGTGCTACGCAAGTGTGTTATTCAATGATGTATATTCGAACTGTATAACAAGTAATATAAATATTAACACTTAGCATCACTGTCGTGTGTTTAGTTATGCTAACAAAACAATAAAAATATGCTAGGTAAGAACTTAAAATTGTGGTTTGATATATTAGGAAAATATAAAAGTTTAATACAAATAGTCAGTGTCCGCCTTTATCTTCAAAAAACACGTGAGAAATGTTTGTCACTATACATCTACCATCGACACTACTACCTAGCAATCCAAGAAGACAACTCACAACAATGCTTGTGTCAGTGCCACTACTATGTCAAAAATCACTATCAATAGCGTGTGAAATTCTATGGGCTACGTGGTGAAGACGGCCGCGAAGACCTATGACTAGCTGTATATAGTCTGCCCCAATGACATGTAGCATGCGCGTGCTAGTCACATCATGAGCACCGCCGTCTGCATTATCATCGTCCACATCCTCGTTTGTTGCCGCCGCCACGGTGATGCATCAGCAGTAGCAGCTACTCCGACGGGGGGGGGGGGGGGGGGGGGTGGGGCTTGGGGGATAGCAGCCGCATCATCCTCTACACCCCGCGGCTGATGAGTCCAAAATATATGATAATATTAATAGTTATTTTGTGCCTGCATGGTAGGCTTTGTGGAATTTTATTGCTTCTGTGCGTTGCTTTGCATCGGTTTTTCCAGGAAATGTCTTTTAGAATAAATAAACCTATTGGAAGGAACTCTAGGAAATTATGGTGGAATCATGTTAATGAATGTGATAATTAACAACATGAATAAAGCGAAGGGAGAAAGAAGGAGGCACTGTGGCTGGTCCAAAGCGCAAGACGTCCTAGCATATGAGCGCACGAGCTCGTATGCGTGGTCGTATGACACGCCAAAACCGCCTCCTCGTCCACTACTTCCACGGTTCCACCCCATATAGTCGGATCGAGAATAGACGCACAAAACCACCAAAAACACATACAGATCTCATAACCCTAGCCTCCGGAGGGCATCCGAAGGGAGAATCAATCCAAGGACTTCGGCGTTGCTACGGTACGTCAAAAGGGCTTGATCATCATCCTCATCCCCATCCATTTGTAACAGGCGGCTTCCTGAAGATGGAATAGGTTTTCTCCCCACCTAGCCACCATCCCAGTGGTGCTTCTCGTGTCGTCAAAGGGCGTGCGGAGGTTTATCTCTAGCGGATCTCATGAGATTCGGTCGACATTTGTCTTATGTGGATCCGCTTGGATCCAGTCTCCGTTCGTCTATGTTCGTGTGTCCACAGGTTAGATCCTTTCGATCTACACTTCTCTTCATCGGCGACTGTTGTTGTTCTGGTGCGCTGGTCCTCTAGGGTCTTAGCACGATGACCTCCCGACTGTATACTACACCAAGGTTTGCCTAGCTTCGGTGATGGAGGGATGACGACGACAATGCACCTTCGTCTCACTCCAATGCTTATAGTCGTCGTTATGTGGTATACAGACCTGTATGTAATTTTTACTTCTGGTGTTCTTTGTACTACCTTGACATTTGATGAATAGATCAGAAAGTTTTTTCTCAAAAAAAGCAAAATATGCACGCGTTCCTCCAGATTAGGAACCACATCAGCGAAACCTTAACCAGTGTGTCAGATCCAACCAAGTGTCACACACTGGTCGGTCACCAACCCAACCTCCGTGGCCACAGTCAAGACCGTTTTAAGGACGACATCACACAACATATCTAGTTATTCAATAAGAAAGACGACCTACATAACACACTATAAGAACCAGACCACTCTCTCCATCCTCGATCGCCGAAGAAACAAGAGAGAGAGGCCAACGGTGAAGGGGGTGGAGGAGCCCTCGGGAAAGGGAGAGTCAACAAGAGCCAATCGCCACAAGGGCAAGTCTTACAGCACTACCTCTCTTCCTTCAACTTGACTATTCCTCCAATTTTTTTATTCTTTTGTATAATGACATGTGATGAAACCATCCATCAAACAGATTCTAGCTAGCGACTTCTGATGATGACGAGGTGACTATGGTGATTTTGTTCAATTTGAAACTCCGTGACTCCTTACGCCTTCGGGCAACAATAAAAAATGTGACCAAGAACGACGACGAAAAAAATATTTTGGGCTTTGGGGGGAAAAGGGGCAGGGAAGCCCATCAAAGGTCCAGGATACCGAGAAAATTTGATCACAGGGAACGGCCCGGCCCGGCCCGGCCCAACACGACTCGACTCTAAAAAGGCCTAGCATAGCCCATGTCAACCCTTTTATAAAAGGGCCGTGGCATGCCGGCCCAAAGACCTGGCCACGGGGATTGGCCCGACACGGCCCGCCGCATGCCGGCCCGCATTGCTTTTGGTCTTGGTGAGCCTTCATGCCTTTTGTTTTTTCAGATTGAAAAAAAATCTAAAAAATTAAGGAAAAACAAAAGAATTGAAAATTTTAAGAAAAATAATCTATATCTATACCTATTAATAAAGTATCAATTGTTTCTGCCCGTTCACCGTCAGCATTTTTACAAAACCCCCCTCTGTTTTCAGGTAAGTAACCCGCATCCACATTTAAGTGAGAAAACGAACCGACTTTTACTGTTTCAAATGAAACCCCCTCCCTTTTTTTGGTAAATAACCCGCACTCCCAGAAAATGAATAGTTTTTTATATTTTAGCAGAAAAACCCTTGTTGTTTCTATAATTAAGCCGCAGTCCATCTAGAATAAATAATATTTTTTTTAAATACCCATATTTTTTAAACCCTAACTCCAATTGTAACATGTTATATATGAAATTTGATTAGAAAAATGTGTAGAATATGAATATGATGTTATTATACATGTTAATTCTTTTAAATTCTATTTAGGGTGCAACCTTAATTAGTAGTGCACGATCCGTCTTTCTTTCGTACCGGCACCTACCCGGATTGCAATGAACACCTCATCAAAGTCAAATTGGAGACTAAATAAATCATTGATAACCGTGCATGTATGCCTTGGCAAAATCTTGCATTAAAAAAATAGATTTCTCATCTTATGCCGAGAGGGACGCCTCGGCAAGACCTATTGGGGTCTTAGTCATGGTTATTGGGTTGGGGTTGTGTGGTATTTTCTTCTCCCGTTGCAACACACAGACTCTTTTGCTAGTAATACAAAACAAAATACTACAACTCTTTTGCTAGTTACAAGCGAGACGGGCCGTGTTCCGGTGTCATGCTGGCCCACAATTAAAAAGAGCGTGCCGGGACCGACCTTAAAGCCCGGCTTTCAAGAGAGGCCTTGTTCCATGGTGGGCCAAAGGCCGACCCGACCCGACCCTTTTAATCGCGTGCCGTGTCAATTCGGTGATCACGGGCTGGCCCACATGGCACGGCCCATATGGCCAGCTTTAATGCCGGCCCACAGGCCTGGCGGCCCGGCCCAAGAGAACCCACCCATGAGAGAGAGAAGGAAAGTGGCATGTGCTGGTTTTTTGTGTGTGAGAGAGAGAGAGAGAGAGAGCATCCCGCATTCTTCTCGGTGTGTGGCAATGGCAATGGCGCGGGAGTGCGGGGGCGGCTCCTCCTCCATTCTTGCATTGCATCCCATGACCACCCCCTCCTCCCCACACCCGCTGCTAAAAAAAGTAAGGGAGCTCCACAACCAGAGCGAGCCCAAGGAAATCTCGCCACCACCACCACCACCGCGTTGCTGTCGACGGACGGCAATGCTCGCTCGCCGTGGATTCGACCCTGCTCCGTAGGATTTCATTCATTCCCCCCCATTCTCCGTCGCCGTCGCCGTCGCCTGCAAGAGGGCCCGGTGCGGTGGTGGTGCGGCCGCCGTTCGACCGGCACCGCTCGCATTCGGCCTGCCGCCGCGGGACGGAGTTGATGCGGCCGGCCTCCCTCTGATCTCTTCTCATCATCGCCCCGCCGCCGTCGCCCAACAATGGTATTCTATCAATCTCCCCCTCCATTCAATCCGTGGAATCAAAATCGGTTCTTGGCCCCAAATGCGACCCCTTTGGCGTGGCCTCAGCAACTGTTTGATGAAATGCCCGGACGCGATCAATGCTTGTTGGCTCCTTTTTCTTTACTTTTGTTTTCAATTCAACTTGTTTATTCAACAATGCACATTTGGAACATCATTTCATTTCTGGCGCAATTCATGTGCCATGTTCAAGGGAAACGTACGGTACATACATCCTTCAATGGGGTTTCTGCATTTGACACATCTTGTAATGCAGATTAATTTCATCCATAATAACTGATAAAAGGGAATGTAGATTAATTTCTACTCACCATACATGCCAGCATCAACCAGAACTAATGTCAATCTTGTCGTCGTTGCTGCAGGCGTCCAAAACCAAAAGCCGCTTTGTCGTCGGCTCTCATGTCTGGATCGAAGATGCAGACGAGGCATGGATGGATGGCCAGGTGGAGGAGGTCAACGGGGAGGACCTTGTCATAAACTGCACCAATGGAAAGAAGGCCACCGTTAATCTCTCGACTGCCTTTCCCAAGGACACGGAATCCCCGCGTGGTGGTGTTGAGGATATGACCAGGCTCGCCTATCTGCACGAACCAGGAGTGCTCCAGAACCTCAAGTCCAGATATGCCCTCAATGAGATATACGTAAGTTGAGTCCCTCAACAAATTAACATCCAGGTTAATTTTGTGCTCTTCCATGAGCTAGTGGAATTCCATCATGAAAAATGCTATGACCTTCTTCATGTGCACAAAAGTAACTTTTTCATTTGAGATACTATTCATCTTCTTGCAGCTTCTCTAATGGATTAAATTCTTCTTCCAGACTTACACTGGGAATATTTTGATAGCTGTGAATCCATTTCAAAGACTCCCCCACCTCTATAACAACCACATGATGGGAATTTACAAAGGAGCAGAATTCGGTGAGCTGAGTCCCCATCCATTTGCTATCACCGACCGTGCGTATAGGTGCGTTCCTCCCCCACTGCCACTGCAGTTTCTCAGATTCAACATTTTACCTGACAATAATAACCAATTCACACCCTATCTTTATTCTTCCCAGACTTATGATCAACGATCGTATCAGCCAAGCAATATTAGTGAGTGGAGAGAGTGGAGCTGGCAAGACAGAAAGCACTAAAAGTCTTATGCAGTATCTTGCTTTTATGGGTGGTAAAGCTAAAGCTGAAGGAAGGTCAGTGCAAGAACAGATCCTAGAGGTGCGTTTCTCAGTGCCCTTCTTTTGCTGGTAGCACAAGCACACCTGGCAAGCTAAGAACCACTAAAAAAAAAGTGGTTAAGAAGCACTAGTATGTAATTCACATTATGTTCTGACATGCTCTGCTTACCTGACACAGTCCAACCCTGTTCTTGAGGCATTCGGCAATGCAAAAACAGTTAGGAATAATAACTCAAGGTAATGCACTAGTATTGATTTACTTTTTGGATGGCTATTAATTAATTTACCTACACAACTTGAATGTATTATTATCTTCATAGGATGTTTGCTATACATCTTACCTTTCTTGATTCTGCAGTCGGTTTGGCAAATTCGTTGAGATTCAGTTTGACCAGTATGGGAAGATTTCAGGAGCCGCCATAAGGACTTATCTTCTGGAAAGGTCACGTGTTTGTCAAATATCTGACCCAGAAAGGAACTATCACTGCTTTTACATGCTGTGCGCTTCACCACCAGAAGTAAGAGGCTCTTCTTCTTCTGAATTTTGTTGGAACCACATTATTTGTCAACTACTATGTTTTATTGAAATTATATCTTGCTTACAAAAACACCCTATTCTGCACCGTAAAAATTGAAGAAATTTGCAAAAACCTCAGGGCATTCACACATAGAGGCTAACTGCCACAAGCTGAAATATACTGTATGTCTTTCCTGGATAATCATTGCTTCTGGGATCTGTAAAATAGGTCTAAACATAATTATCATCTCAAGAAAGATATAGTTTCTCATACATTTCTTGCAAGTAAATCGGTCTGTTAGAGATATGGATTTTCAAATTAGGACGACTAGAAACTGTAAGATTGAGCCAAGACATAAGATGTTGATTAGCAACTGTAAATCATCTAATTAGCATTTGTGTTGATTTGCTACATCCTCTGATCCGCATTTTGTTGTAGCCCTTTGTAACTTTGAGTGTTTTATATAAAATCATATGTAGTGTACTAACCTATTGCTTTGATATGTGAATATGATTATCAGGACCGTGACAAATTTAAAGTGGGAGAGGCTAAAACATTTCACTATCTCAACCAGTCTAATTGCATTGATCTTAATGGATTTGATGACTCCAAAGAGTATATCGAAACCAGAAGAGCTATGGGTATTGTAGGTATGAGTAATGATGAACAGGTACGGCCAATTTCACCGGCAACCAGTTTAGTACATCAGCAAGGGAGGAATTTTTTATTTTTTATTTACATACAATTTGATATTTCTTTCAGGATGCAATATTCAAAGTTGTAGCTGCTATTCTCCATTTGGGGAATATAGAGTTTGGAGAAGGAAGTGAACCAGATTCCTCTGCACCCAAAGATGATAAATCTAAGTTCCATCTTAAGACAGCAGCTGAGCTTTTCATGTATATATATATTTCTTTATTAATGTTTTTTGAGTATTTTCCGAAAGTTCCTTTTTCATTCTTTTTATGAACATGCACCGGCAACATTCTGCAGGTGCGATGCAAAGGGTCTTGAGGAATCTTTGTGCAAGCGTGTTATGGCAACACGTGGAGAGAGTATTACAAAAAATTTAGATGCAAAGGGTGCAGCTCTTAGCAGAGATGCATTGTCTAGGATTGTTTACTCGCGCTTGTTTGATTGGTAAGTCTGGAAACCATCATTTTGGAAGGTTTCTTTGTGCTTCTGTATACTGTGCTATATCAAGATTAATTATGAATACTGTGTTCCCCACTGTTACAGGCTTGTAAATAAAATCAATAGCTCCATTGGTCAAGACCCAGATTCAAAGATTTTGATTGGTGTGCTGGACATATATGGCTTTGAGAGTTTCAAGACAAACAGGTGCTTAACTGGTATGCTTTTGCATTTAATCTAGTATTTATGTTCGTACACTTACAGAAGTCACATATGGAAGTCTTAGTAGATGGACTTCAGCACTAATGCACAACACACGTACGCATGGGAGGATGCGACAAGCTCCTTTGTCCCGTATGCCTTAATTGTGGATCAGATGGAAATTAATCAAACTATAACTGTATGATATGAATATCAAATGATCAGATGATATCCTTAGCATAAATATGCTTCTCTAACCTATGCAAGTAGCTGTGTGGACCCAACACAACACTAATCGTCCTTCCTGGCCCAAACTTGGACTGGGTATTAAACCCTTCTGTTTTAATGGGACATGCCACTCGTTTCGTCACTACTAAAAGAATAGTAATATAGTATTGGTCAAGAAAGCCATAATATTAATATTTTCTTGCTAACCTTTTTTGTTCAAGAAAGCGCAAAAGGATTGCGTCTCGATGCACTAAAACGAAAGTGGTTTATGTAAAAGCCTCAGGGAGGCACTACGCGCACACCACACTAAGAATGCAACACACTACACGGTAGCGCCGTCCGGCAGCAGCAGGGTTTTACTTGCTAACTTTCTTGTTCACTGAAGTCCTTGATTATGCATACTCTTAACTGGCAGTAGATGATAGTTCAACTTCTGCATATATAACTATCTGCTTATGCCAGATTTGAAAGAAGGTAATTAGTACATGCTGACATTTTGATTGTTTGCAGCTTTGAGCAATTTTGTATCAATCTAACTAATGAGAAGCTCCAGCAACATTTTAATCAGGTTATAAAATGGAATTTCCTTCGCTCGACAAGTTTTGTGTTTAGGTCGTCCAACCGGTTTAACGCCGAGTCTTTTCCTAACTAAAATATGTCCCATCAACAGCATGTTTTTAAGATGGAACAAGAGGAATATACAAAGGAAGAAATTGACTGGAGTTACATCCAGTTTGTGGACAACCAAGAAATTCTTGATCTCATTGAAAAGGTATTGAAACTCAGATTCTAGTTACAGTGACATCTTTATTTGGAGGTGATGAGTTAGATACTTAGATGTAGTGGTACTAGTTTGTATTCCAGATTGTATACTGAGATGCCGATAATTTCCATCCGTAACGTTTGCACATGCCATATTAGCAATCCGGGTTAGATGCTATACATGATGATAGCATTATTTCCATGCATGATAAGTACGTATCTGCTGTCTGGTTGATTGTGTTTCGTGCATTTTTTTTTCTAGTTGTATGCTTTAGCCATGATATGTTGTAATAACCAATTAATTATGTCATCTTATTTCCTGTTTCTAATTTGTTTGATGCAGAAACCAGGGGGGATAATTGCTCTGTTGGATGAGACATGGTATGCACATATAACCGTAAACATATCCTTTTCCGTTAGAATCTAATTTTTTTTATTAACAATGTGTTTTCTTATTATTCAGCATGTTACGGAATTCAACGCATGAAACATTTGCTGAGAAGCTATATCAAAAGTACAAGGACAACCCGCACTTCAGTAAACCCAAATTTTCAAGATCTGATTTCACTGTCCATCATTATGCTGGAAATGTAGGTAACATATCATTGATGTACATGTAAATATTAAAGTTTATGTTTCCTGGCAATATGTTTTTGAGTGGTTACCAGTTGTCTGCCCACACTGGAAAATACATGTGATTGACATGTAATTATGATAAATATGGTGTACTTACCATGCGAGATATTGCCATTCTAAGATCATGTTTAATGTACCCATCTGCATCTTGTTCCTTTGCAGTAAGCTGATTGTAGGTACCTTCTAGTATTCGACTACTTGGCATCTTATGATGCGGAGTCGAGGAGAGTTTATCTCTCCAGGGTATACAGCGCTTGCTTTAACCAGGATATTATGTCTTCTCTTCATAACTGATAACTGCAGATAAATCGAAATTCCGCATCTAGGGGCAGGTGTTTAACTTACTAAAGAAACTAACAGGCCTGTCCTACACTTGGATAAAATACGGCAGTTAATTTGAGCACTAAAAGGCTTGATGTTAGATTGGCCAAAATGTGTCCAAGTCTGCCAATCTGTTAGCAGCTTTTGCTTGAATCAGCAAGCAACAGAGTAAAATACTTCCCAAATGTGCTAGATAGAAAAGAATTGAAGCCCAAGTATTTTGCCTAGTCAGCTGACATTCCTTTGATCCTCCTGACACACATGTAGCACATTCATTCACTATCTTAACAGTAGATAGTTTATTGCTCCTGCTAATCAGACGGTTCTATTTGAACTGGCTGCTATTCACACAGTTAAGATGCGCACACTAAATAATTGTCTCTGCCTGCTGCAGGTCACTTATCAAACAGATCTTTTCTTAGATAAAAACATAGATTATGCTGTAAATGAACATCAAATCCTATTGAATGCTTCAAAATGTCCATTTGTTTCAAGCCTTTTTCCACCTGTTGAAGAAGCAGCAAAGAACACAAAGTTTACTTCAATAGGCTCAAGTTTCAAGGTACAACATTTGCTCTATTCCCTTCATATATTTTGTGTTTATTTACCCCTTTTTATCTTGGCATGATATTGCAGCAACAACTACAATCGCTGTTAGAAACGCTGAGTGCAACAGAACCACACTACATCCGCTGCATAAAACCTAACAATGTTCTCAAGCCAGCGATATTTGAGAACAGTAACGTTCTCCAGCAGCTTCGCTGTGGGGTGAGACCAATTTCTGTGCTGTTTCTTTTGCTGGTCTAAATGCATAAATGTCAGAGAAAATAATACAATTGATCTGCATTCGAGTCGTGAAATGCCATCTGTCTTTTTGAACAGGGTGTTTTAGAGGCAATAAGGATAAGCTGTCTAGGATACCCCACTAGGCGAACCTTCTATGAATTTGTCAATCGATTTGGTATTCTGCACCCCAAAGCTCTGAGTAAAGGGTAACTTACTATTTATTTGATTATTTCATTGTTTCTGTTCCATATGTTGTAAGTACTTATGTGTTTTTTTCCTTTGGCAGTAATACTGAAATTACTTCTACGAAGATGATTCTCGAGAAAGCTAACCTTGTAGGCTATCAGGTAACTATTAGAAGAAATATTAGTGCTTTGATGTTTCCAGTTTATTCATTTCTTGGTCCTGATCTTAGTTTGGCAATCTTAAAAGAGTACCACAATTCACAACAGGGACCACCAAGAGCCCATGATTGATCTAATGAATAGGCAGTGCTAAACAGAGTTGTGTTACAAAACTTCATTTTGATCTACACATTTTGTGTGAATTATAATCTGGATCCCCAAAAGAAGTTGTGTTTATTTTTCTCGGGTTTTTAGATTGAATTTTTGGTATTTGTGATCCACATACCTGGGACGGGAGCCAAATAGGCCCTTGGGGGTGTACCGACCTGGCCCAAGAATAATTCACACTAGTCTCTTGTGCACCACCCTAACCCATGCAAGCTACACCCTGATGGGCCAGAATACAGACATCAAAGAAAGGCACAGCACCGAATGAACCCTTGTCGTTCTCAGTCTAGCTCTGCCTTTGCACATGCCCCAAAGGAAATTGTTTGCTAACAGACATTCCAGTCATATATAGCAATCCAAGACTTGAATGTGATCCAAGTTTGACAAATCATTTTGTGTGAAACACTGATATCTGATATGTTGTTTCGTTATTCTTGTATCAGCCTCACCTTCTGATTTCGAATTTTACAGATAGGGAAAACAAAAGTTTTTCTCCGTGCTGGTCAAATGGCTGAGTTAGATGCTCTAAGAACTGAGGTTTTGGGACTTTCTGCTAAAAAAATACAAACCAAAGTTCGTTCATTTCTGTGTCGCAAGAAGTACGTCGAGCTGCGAACATGTGCTACACAGCTCGAGGCAGTATGCAGGGGTACATATATCTGTTTCCAGTTTATTTTTCTTCCACAAACCCTGCTTTAGCAGAGATAGTGACTCATATACTTTCATTATCGAAGGAACACTTGCTAGAAGGTTATATGAAAATCTTCGAAGACAGGCAGGTGCTTTGCGAATTCAGACGCGCTACCGTATGCGCCAAGAAAGAAATAAATTTAGAGATCTGTGGTCCGCATCAACTACTATCCAATGTGGTCTGCGTGGTATGGCTGCTCGCAAGAAACTCCGTTTTTGCCGACAAACAAAAGCTGCAGTGATTATTCAGGTATTTCTGAGGCTTCATGTTTAATTCAATCAAAGTAGATCCACCAAATAGAATATGCAAGTGCTGATCATATATGAGATACTTGTGATGGATATTTATTGATTCTGTAATTCTGTGTTCGTCTTACACAAAAGTTTGATATGTTCTGTATCGGCATAAATAAACCTATGTTTTCAGCATAGTGAAATGAGGTGCTAATAACTATGCTAGTAAAAAGTATCAGAAATATTTGTGTTTCTCATGATAACAAGAGGCTAAGTCACAAATATAGCGTTATATCATACCTAGTCTAATACAATTTCGTGCATTGTAGACTCGATGCCGCTGTCATTTAGCACGCTCAAGGTATGTGAAGATGTTGAAGGCTACACTCGCCACTCAGTGTCGTTGGAGAGGAAGAATAGCCAGAAAAGAACTTCGACAACTCAAAATGGTAAGAGCCCTTGTAAACTTATCTTGACTTCCTCCTTTCTACCCTTGATCAAGCTACAACATTGGTAGTTTTTTCAGGACAAAATCCCTTAAAATATTTCTTTTACAGCCATGGTAGTAATGTAACTGCAAACTTGTGTTGTTACAACTATTTTCATCTTCCTTTTTTTTTTTTGGTTAGGATACCACCCAGTTAGGTTGGAAACAAAAATATCACTCAACTACCATGGTCTTACATTTCTATTTCTCTGTATCACGAAGCAAATCATATCGCTGAGTTCATTATAACTCTGGTTGATTCAGTTATTGAGAACTATTTTGATTTCTTTGGTGCCTGGCCACTTTTTCATTACTTTCAGGCTGCAAAGGAAACTGGCGCCCTACAGGCTGCCAAGAGTAAACTAGAGAAAGAAGTCGAGGAGCTTACTTGGCGGTTACAAGTGGAGAAACGCATCAGGGTAAACTAGCACAGAACCATGGCCACAATGTTGTCTAAAAATGTTTTTTATGCATGGTCCAAATGCATAGAGTAAATTCCTTTGAAAACTTTTGTAGAGGAGTAACATAACATTTGCTATTCAGCACAAACATATCTGCTGACATGGAATTTATTAATAGGCGGCACTTCCTATGACCTATAATGTGCATTAGATTGCAAAACTTCTCTGGGCTGTCATGCAAATTAGCATCTTGTAGTGGATGTATAAAGAAGATGGAAAATAATTGGACAATAAGAACAAAAACTCGCAGATATCATGTCAACAGTTGGCACATTTGCAAGGCTGCTATTGCTAGTATGATAGAGGAGCATTGTGCATCTCATAACATTATGAAGGAAACTTTTGATCATTTTGGAATAACATATGCATACTTTGTACTTGCAGTCTGATTTGGAAGAAGCCAAGGAAGCCAAGATTCAAGAAAATAAGAAGCTCCAATCACAATTGCAGGAATTGCAACAGCAATTCAAGGAAACAAAAGAATTGTTAAAGAAGGAACAGGAAACTTCCAAGGCAGCATCAGAGAAAGCAGAGAAAGTTACTCTAGTGCCAGAGATCCGTGTTGATGAAACTCAAGTTAATGAGCTCACTGCCGAAAACGAGAAGCTCACTGCTGAAAATGAGAAGCTCAAGGTATTAACGCAGAAATACGAACAAATACAAAAGAAAATGTGATAACAAAATCTAGCGATGAATCTTGTGTAGCTTATATAGGTACCATTGAATCAGTGAACTCCTCATCCTTTTTTCTGGATATTCATGTGAAACCATAAATGAGGATGAATACCATTCAATTTTTTTAACAATCTACGTTATTGAACATCTTAGATTTTGATTAGTCTGGTAGCTTCGATGTTCAAATAGACGTATTCATTGGTTAAATCATTTGCTATTAAATGGCCAATCATAGGAGGGTGTGCATAACATGAATACACTTGCTATCCAATTATTATTTTTTGTACCCCTAGTGGAGTAATGGAGTGATAAACTTTTGACTTGCAGACACTGGTGAGCTCTCTTGAGACAAAAATAGAGGAAACGGAAGAGAGGTTTAAAGATCAAGACCAAGTCAGAGAAGAGTCTCTGAAGAAAGCTACAGAGGCAGAGTCACAGCTAAATCAACTAAAGAATGCATTTTTAAGGTTCTTCTTTCATGTTGTATTTGATATAAACTTGTGATGCTGGTAAATGCTTCTATCCTTTATTAGCCAAGCCATCTTATGTTAAACGATTGCAATTATTTCCATGACCAGCCTTCGAGAGAAGTTGGCTAGTGCAGAAGCAGAGATCATTAATCTCCGACAACATGCTGCGAGACCAAGACCTGATCCTTTGCTTAACATGCATAAAAAATCTGTAATCTCTCTCGCTCTCTCTCTCTCTCTTGTGTGCACACTCACATGAAAGTATTCTTATGCTTCTGAGTGTTTGCAACTGTGCAGAATTTGAGTGTACCTGCAGACGAACAACAGGTTTGGAATATCTTATACTGCTTGTTAATAACTCTTTAGATTTATTTTTCATGATTGAATCTAATATAATCATCCCTGCAGTCACCACCCACACCTATGGAATTCGGACGGAGATCTTTAATTGAGAGACACCAAGTACTTACTTGGGCTGATGTTCGATAATTAAAGCAGTTAATGAAGTCATTAGAAAACAAATTAAACTATGGCTCCACCTTTTACTTGCAGGAGAGTGTTGAAGCACTGATTAACTGTGTTAATGAAAACATTGGATTTAGCGAGGGAAAACCAGTTGCTGCAATAACCATATACAAATGTCTTCTTCATTGGAGAACTTTCGAGGCGGAAAAAACTAATATTTTTGATCGACTTATTCAGATATTTAGTTCAGCCATGCAGGTATTTCTTTTGTTCAAGCCTTAAACAATTCTTGTGCTCGTTTTCATTCTATGATTTACTTAGTTATGTCCATCATAGCGTGATTCTGTCAGGCGTATTCAATTTATATTGTTGCCCTTTTCAAATTTGCACAATTTGTATCACAGAAACAAGACAGTAACGCCGATCTTGCATACTGGCTATCAAATGCATCATCATTGTTGATTATACTGCAAAAGAGTCTGAAACCTGCTGGCACTGTAACAACACCACTGAAAAGAACGACGACTCAGACGTCTTTTCTTGGGAGGATGGTATGTTATATATATATATATCCTTTTCTTTTCTTGAACACGCATAAGGAGAACCAGAAAAGCCAAAAGAGGGAACGAGAAACAAAAAAAAAGAGAACGAATAATCATCCTTTTTTTTAACAAAATGATTAACAAGGGTTCTCTGAATTCTAGCAATTGTATTTTGTGAAAATTGTATGATAGGCTAGACGAGGTTATCTTGACTCATTTCTTAATCTCTTGGTGTTATATGATCCACAGGTATTTCGTGCTTCAAGCATTACTGTTGATATGGATCTTGTGCGCCAAGTTGAGGGCAAGTATCCTGCATTCCTTTTCAAGCAACAGCTTACAGCCTTTGTGGAAGGCCTATATGGAATGATCCGTGACAATGTGAAGAGAGAAGTGTCTTCAGTACTCTCGCATGTTATTCAGGTTACCCCATCTATCACGGGTCCTCAGGTTAATTATCATTTCATGCTTTAGAAGATTCTTGCTGGACAAATATAATTTTAGAAATAAGCATGAGACATCTCAGCAACCTCCCATGGGAATCCAGGAATACTAAGTTAACTTTGACTCACGCTTGCATGTTTTTGGCTAGTTCCTCTCAGTTGGTAACTTGGCATAACACTTGAACCCTTTTGCAAACTTAACGAGAAGAAATTAGACTATTATTTATATCACGAGTACCTTTGTACCATGATGAATTTCTATTGCCTGATGATTAGGCTATATAATTCATATGTTAAGATTTCATGCTAACTCTGCACCTGCATGGCAATAAGTTGTTGCTGCTGGTCTAATGCTCATTCCTGTATACACATTGATACTCAAAGGCGCCAAGAACTGCGAAGGCTGGTTTGCTAACAGATCAACATAGCTATTGGAAAGCGATAGTCGGCCATTTCAATGATCTCCTGAAAATCTTGCAAGAAAATTGTGTAAGTTTAAACCTTGAAACCCGCATTGCATTTGGCTGCATGGTGTTCTGACTTCTGGCCTTAATGCTGAAATTTCAGGTCCCAACCATTTTTTGTCGGAAGATCTTTACACAGCTTTATGCATACATCAACGCTCAACTCTTCAATAGGTAACTTCGTGTCTAGACTAGACTTTCCTTGCCTGCCGTCAATTTCCGCAGTTCCTAATTCTCCCTCTTCTGATGTTGCTATATGTCCCAGTCTTCTTGTACGGCGAGAGTGCTGTTCTTTCAGCAATGGAGAATATGTGAAACAAGGGATTGAAGAACTGGAGGCATGGTGCACACAAGCCAAGCCAGAGGTAAATATATATGTTTGATTTTGCTATTCTTTCTAAAGATGCAGACTTTATATTATGATTGTTAAATGCTCGCAACCAACATTGTAGTCTAATAACTTTATTCTTTCTCAATAGTAACTACTCCCTCCGTTTCTAAATATAAGACCTTTTAGTGAACCTCTAAAAGGTCTTATATTTAGAAACGGAGGGAGTACAATGTAACACCAGTACTAATATCTTCACTTTATTTACCTTGTGCCTAACCGCTAACCGTGAAATACCAACAGTACGCAGGATCTGCATGGGATGAACTTAAGCACATAAGCCAGGCTGTTGGCTTCCTTGTACGTAACTACAAACTTCAGCATGTATTTTGTATTTCGGCATGGATTCTTATCATTATCTTAACAACATTTGTTACTCCCTCTGTTCACTTTTATAAGGCTTTGTAGATGTTTCAGACATTGTGCAAAACAGCTCAATTTCACTTGTCTGAAACGACTTATAAAAGTGAAAGGAGGGAGTAGTTCTTTTAAGTATAAAAAGTTGTGGAGCATTTCAATCGATTTTGAATCGCACACTGGGAACAGTTTAGTTGTGTTTGTGTTTGCTGTTCAAAGACTGCCGCTGTGCTGTTTACTGACTTCTATGAAAATTGTGTCCCTATTAGGTAGGTCTGACCATCTTTGTGCTGTGATGCAGGTCATTTTCAAAAAGTTCAGGGTATCATATGATGAAATAATGAGTGATCTCTGCCCAGTAAGGCCCCCCCACCCCCACCCCCAAACCCAACGCAGCATCCAGAAGAAGAGTAGCTAAACACCTATTTCTGCATGCCGTTATGCAGGTATTGAGTGTCCACCAACTTTACAGGATATGCACACAGTACTGGGATGACAAATATAATACTGAAAGTGTATCCGAAGAGGTAATTAAGCACCAAATCTAACTTCACAGGGCTAATCGAGCACCTTCCCCTGCATTCTGTCTGTGCCAAGCTGAGGTTTCAGGGCTGATACATTTCCTAATGATTGTATTGTAGGTCCTTAATGAGATGAAAACGTTGGTGAACGAGGGAGCTGGCTCGGGCGCCTATTTACTAGACGAAGAGACAAGGTATGTGTACGCCGTATATCCACAAATGGCGCACTCTCAGAAACTAAAAGTCGTACGTGCTGAATCACAGTGTCGAACTTGATTTCGAACGCTCCGTGTGCCCTGCTTGCAGCATGCCGTTGTCTCTCGAGGAGATAGGCAACTCCATGGACACCAAGGAGTTCCAGAACGTGGTCCCGCCGCAAGAGCTCCTGGAAAATGCGTCGTTCCAGTTCTTGAAGAGCTGAATGGGTTCCGCGCGAGGGCAGAAGACGGTAGCCTCCGGAGGATAGAATGTTGTAAATTTGTCAGTTGATATAGGTTTTTCTCTTCCTTTCTGCTCCCCCGGTCGGGCCTTGTAGATTATTCCATTTTCATAGTCATAGGTTGGTTGGTGTAAAGATGTCATAGCTTTTTGTTTTTGTTTTTGTTTTGTTTATGGCTGCCGGCTGGGTTGGGAAGAGAGCACAGGGCAGGCAGGAGGTCATTCACATCTATTCTCGATTCTTTTTTTCTAGTCACGGTAGATATATCTTATATGTATGTAGCAGTATCCAAAAATATCCATTCTGTGTAGCCAATGTATAGTTATATATACATTAGTATCAATGAGAATGACAATTGTGGGGCTTGATGTAAGAAGGCTCCCTGTCTCCTCATCACATTAGTATCCATATAAACTACTATCACATCACATTTCAATCATGTGAAATGTATATGATGCATTGTACTTGTTTGTGGCTGAAAAGGATTCGGATAATAGCCGTAGAGTTAAATTAAATTAGTAACAAAGATAACATCTACAGCTAGTCTGAAATATGTATAATAGTAGCATCTATTCTTTGCGGCTGCTATGGAACGAGTCTCGTGAAAGGTAGCTATGGTCCACATTATACTCCATGAGTTGATTGTTTGTGTAGGTTTGGTGTTTGACAAGCAAGAGGTTTGATTGTGTTTATTCTTCACATCACCAACCTAACCTAACCTAACCTTGTGGTCAACCAACCCTGTTGTGTTGTGTTGATTGTTTCTTTCTTATCATCCATATGCATATAAATCATCACATCACATTTGACTCTACTCCATGAGGAGTTGATTGTTTGTGTGGATTTGGTTGGTGTTTGAAAAGCAAGAGGTTGAGTGTTTATTGTTCCATACTAGTACATCATTAGAAACTTAGAAACTTTAGGTTATATGTTATATTTCCTAACGGCATAACTTGTGTGATATACAATATGTATTACTTACATTGGTCGAAAAGAGGCGGTATCCTCCTTGGGGTCAAATTCTGCTCTGCTCTAACAGAGGCGGTTTCCTCTGTTATATTTTTTGGTGTTACAAGTTACAAAATGATGTACTAAGAAATATAAAAAAGGCCTTCATTTCGTAAGAAAATATAGCATTGATAAATAATGGTAATTACTCTTACTAATTAATATCTTGAGCCACAGAGACGGCTAGGAAGGAGGATGAGTGTGGCTGGTGACTGATAGCAACAAGGGCCACGTGGCTCATCCAAATCCAAACTCAAATAATTGGTTGTTTGTCTGCTGGTGCTTGCTGTGGGTGAATAGAAGTAAAATAAAGAGCAGGACGGAATCTTCTCTTGCAGCAGAAGAAAATAAAAGAAACGAAAATGATAGATGTTGAAGTGGTCTGAAAAGCATGGATGGAATCTCTCTCTCTCTCTCTCTCTCTGAATCATTATCTTTGGATTGATGCAATAGTATCTTTTTGCCAGCAATAGTATCTTTTTGCCAGCAATAGTACTAGCTAGTTGTGCCCAACAAGCTAAGCTAGAGTCAGTATTATTTTTACTAAATGCCCCCTGAGAAACTTAATCTGCACGCAGGCTCCTGGAAAACTTATTTTAGCATCTGGCGCCGGATTCGTGCCTTACAACAAACCAGGTCCCTAGATTACACGTCAATCCGACGTACCCCCAAGGCGTGTTTGACCGGCCCCGGTTCACGGTTGTCGGCCACGCAGCTAGTGTGGCACCTCCATGTCCCGCCTCACGGAAAAGTGTGATGATTGTATCCTTTGAGTTGCCATCAGTTGTCTAATTCGGGAGTTCCTACACAACCCCGGCAATATTTAATTCATCTTGTTCCAAAATGATGTCCCTCTTCAGCCACTGGATAAGGCTACCCTTCGCCAGCTCGAGTGTGTTCATCTCTTCATAGGGGAGTACTGGAATCTTGAAACTTTTGAACGGGAGATGGTAGTCGTCCACGGTGACCGTACCATGTTTGGGGCTAGGGACAACATTGTGGACTTTCGGTTGCTCTAGGATAGGAGGGTGGAATTGGCCCTAAGCAGCTTCCACAGCCTCGTCACAGCCGACGATCCTTACTATAAGCTTGTAGGGCTTGATAACCTATAACCAAATGGTAAATTTTGTCTTAGGACGGATGGGTTATGAGTATCATGTATGTAGTATTATGAACATTTACCGTCGACTTACCATAACCTCATCGTAGGGATAGAATTTGGGCAGTAAAGCTTAAGCTTGAGGGAAGGCCATGGAAGCGCAACTACTTCGATGTGCTTACAGACCTTCAATCATTGGCGCAGCCGGTGCTGGTGCTGGTGATGCTGGTCCTCCACCCAACAACTCTGTTCGTAGGCTTTGTAATAACGACGACTCTTTAAAATCCTCCAATTTTTCATCTTCACCAGCCTTTTTCTTCGCTTTCTTCTTTTCGCGCTTCTCTTGCAAACAATGGTTGCGGGCATATTTCCATGGAGCAAAAATCTCAACTCCCCTCGTGCGGCCGGGGTGCTTAGGGTTTCCCAATACTTCTGGGGGGCCCTTCTCCCATGAAGAGGCCATTGTGTGCTTCTTTATCTTTCTTAATCTACGAGGAGAAATATCATTTGATCATATTGTACGAGTAAAAAATTAAACTCATTGTGCTCAAGGTTTTGTTGACGACTAACCAGCTTCTCCAATTACATCACTGACCACTTTTCGGCACCATTAGTACCATAAGCACCATCAACAACCAGACCATTTTCAATGTTCAAAAAATCCAGGTCAGTAACACCCGATGACGTGAGTGATGTTTCTCTTCCTTTTACCCAATTTCCAGTCCTCGGGTCGTGGATGTAGCCAAATTTTTGGGAAAGGTTGGTGCTCACAAGATGCTCATCCTCCTGATTCGAAACCTCGGCCTTTGCACCGCAACAACTGCTAGGTTATCACCTGTTAAATTTCTGAACTCATGTGTGCTGATGTCCCTCTGGTATACAGTGCAGAAAATTTCCTTTTTCAAACACACTGAACAATCATCGGCTGGGCCTTCGTTCGGGGTTGTCTGCGTGGCTCACCAAGTTTTCCAACTCAGCCTCCTCCTCCGCCTCTTCGGAATCAGCGTAAGTTGCATCGATAAGCTCATCGGATGCGACAGTGGTCTCCTATGCATGGATATTTCTATCAGTGGAAGCTCCGGGTCCATTACGTCCATCGCTGCCTGCTCTTCATCCTCCTCCTCCTCCTACTCCACCTCTTCCTCCTCTCTGTGCATGCCTGCTAACCGCCTCTCCAAGCGAGAGGCCTTTCTAGCAAACTTGCATCTCTGTCGGCCTCGCTGCCTTCTTTACCGCTCATTTGTACCACTACTGAAGCTGCTTCGTTGTTCAGATCAAACTCACCAAGCCCATGTCTGGCAGCTTCTACAATGTCATATAGAACTGATCTACAACCTCTTCAACTTGATTCATATAAAGCTTACCTTACAGATATTCCAGTATTGGAATTCCATATCCTGAATCATTTATTCTTGCCCGCTTCAAGATATGATGACTAATTAAAAAAAAATCAACCTTGGGATAAAAAGTTTGCACTGCTTATGTTTACTTCCACTTTTTTCTTGCACGTAGGAAATGCGATATTTTCTTTTTACTACAAATTTATAAGCTGTTTTGTTTCAGTCATATAGCTATCTAGTTTAACTTACCAACCCAAATACTAAATAAGAAAAGGAATATAAATAGTTAATGGATTATATAGGAAAAAATTCCTATTTTAATGAATCACAAGTAGAGATATTGCGACCACACAAAAAGTTAATGGTATTTCATAACTAATGGATTGAGCAACAGCTCGTAGACCGCCTGAAAAAGAATATTTATTATTTGAGCTATATCCTATCACAAGAAGACCAATAGGAGCTATACTTGAAATGGCAATCCATAGAAAAACACCAATACTAAGATTGGCTGAAAAAAATGATATCCCAAAGGGATGACGAAGAAACTTAATAAAACCGATATGACTGCTATAGAGCGTCCAATGCTAAATAAAGACATATCTTCCACTCTTCTGCTGGTAGGGTTTCGGATTGGGCTTGGTGTTCGGGGTGTGGAATTGGGTCTGGTTGGGGGGGGGTGTTGGGGAACGTAGCAATAATTCAAAATTTTCCTACGTGTCACCAAGATCAATCTAGGAGATGCTAGCAACGAGAGAGAGGGAGTGCATCTTCATACCCTTGAAGATCGCTAAGCGGAAGCGTTACAAGAACGCGGTTGATGGAGTCGTACTCGCGGCGATTCAAATCGCGGAAGATCCGATCTAGCGCCGAACGGACGGCGCCTCCGCGTTCAACACACGTACAGCCCGGGGACGTCTCCTCCTTCTTGATCCAGCAAGGGGAGAGGAGAAGTTGACTCCAGCAGCACAACGGCGTGGTGGCAATGGAGCTCGTGGTTCTCCGGCAGAGCTTCCCTAAGCACTACGGAGGAGGAGGAGGAGTTGGAGGAGGAGAGGGCTGCGCCAAGCCAGGGGTGCGGCTGCCCTCTCTCTCCCTCACTATATATAGGGGAAGGGGGTGGAGGAGGCGCCCTAGGGTTCCCTAGGGGAGGGGCGGCGGCCACAGGGGAAACCCTAGATGGGTTTGGGCGCCCCCACCCCTGGGAAACTTGCCCCCCAAGCCGGGAGGGGCGGCTGCCCTAGGGGAGGCGCCCCCATCTCTCCTGGTTACGTGAGAGGGGTTGGGAGGGGCGCACAGCCCCTTAGTGGGCTGGTTTGCCCCTTCCCCTTGGCCCATAAGGCCCCCCAACGCTTGTCGGGGCCTCCGAAACCCCTTTCGGACATGCTGGCCATAGCCTGGTACCCCCGGAACACTTCCGGACTCCAATACCCTTCGTCCAATATATCGATCTTCACCTCCGGACCATTCCGGAGTTCCTCGTCATGTCCGGGGTCTCATCGGGGACTCCGAACAACCTTCGGTAACCACATACTATTTCCCATAACAACTCTAGCGTCACCGAACCTTAAGTGTGTAGACCCTACGGGTTCGGGAACCATGCAGACATGACCGAGACACCTCTCCGGCCAATAACCAATAGCGGGATCTGGATACCCATATTGGCTCCCACATGTTCCACGATGATCTCATCGGATGAACCACGATGTCGGGGATTCAATCAATCCCGTATACAATTCCCTTTGTCCATCGGTATGTTACTTGCCCGAGATTCGATCGTCGGTATCCCAATACCTCGTTCAATCTTGTTACCGGCAAGTCTCTTTACTCGTTCCGTAACGCATGATCTCGTGGCTAACTCCTTAGTCAGATTGAGCTCATTATGATGATGCATTACCGAGTGGGCCCAAAGACACCTCTCCGTCATACGGATTGACAAATCCCAGTCTCGATTCGTGCCAACCCAACAGACACTTTCGGAGATACCTGTAATGCACCTTTATAGCCACCCAG
The DNA here is from genome assembly GCF_002575655.3 of Aegilops tauschii subsp. strangulata. Classification (NCBI taxonomy): domain Eukaryota; kingdom Viridiplantae; phylum Streptophyta; class Magnoliopsida; order Poales; family Poaceae; genus Aegilops; species Aegilops tauschii. The sequence continues at coordinate 581,213,774 of NC_053039.3, read as the reverse complement.
TTACGTTCTGACGTTTGGTACACCCAAAGCATTCCGACGGTATCCGGGAGTTGCACAATCTCATGGTCTAAGGAAACGATACTTGAAATTAGAACAGCTCTAGCAAATGAACTACACGATCTTGTGCTATGCTTATGATTGGGTCTTGTCCATCACATCATTCTCCTAATGATGTGATGCCGTTATCAATGACATCCAATGTCCATGGTCAGGAAACCATAACCATCTATTGATCAACGAGCTAGTCAACTAGAGGCTTACTAGGGACATGTTGTGGTCTATGTATTCACACATGTATCACGGTTTCCAGTTAATACAATTATAGCATGAACAATAGATAATTATCATGAACAAGGAAACACAATAATAACCATTTTATTATTGCCTCTAGGGCATATTCCCAACAGTCTCCCACTTGCACTAGAGTCAATAATCTAGTTCACATCACCATGTGATTAACACTCAAAGTTCACATCGCCATGTGACTAATACCCAAGAGTTTACTAGAGTCAATAATCTAGTTCACATCACCATGTGATTAACACTGAGCGAGTTCTAGGGTTTGATCATGTTATGCTTACGAGAGAGGTTTTAGTCAACGGGTATGCAACATTCAGATCCGTGTGTGCTTTACAAATCTCTATGTCATCTTGTAGATGCAGCTACCACGCGCTACTTGGAGCTATTCCAAATAACTGCTCTACTATACGAATCCAGTTCACTACTCAGAGTCATCCGGATTAGTGTCAAAGTTTGCATCGACGTAACCCCTTACGACGAACTCTTTTACCACCTCCATAATCGAGAAAATTCCTTAGTCCATTAGTTACTAAGGATAAGTTCGACCGCTGTCATGTGATCCATTCCTGGATCACTATTGTACCCCTTGACTAACTCATGGCAAGGCACACTTCAGGTGCGGTACACAACATAGCATACTGTAGAGCCTACGTCTAAAGCATAGGGGACGACCTTCGTCCTTTCTCTCTCTTCTGCCGTGGTTAGGTCTTGAGTCTTACTCAATACTCACACCTTGTAACACAGCCAAGAACTCCTTCTTTGCTGATCTATTTTGAACTCCTTCAAAATCTTGTTACGGTATGTATTCATCTGAAAGTACTATTAAGCGTTTTTTATCTATCCTTATAGATCTTGATGCTCAATGTTCAAGTAGCTTAATCCAGGTTTTCCATTGAAAAACACTTTTCAAATAACCCTGTATGCTTTCCAGAAATTCTATATCATTTCTGATCAACAATATGTTAACAACATATACTCATCAAAAATTCTATAGTGCTCCCACTCACTTCTTTGGAAATACAAGTTTCTCATAAACTTTGTATAAACCCAAAATCTTTGATCATCTCATCAAAGCGTACATTCCAACTCCGAGATGCTTACTCCAGTCCTTAGAAGGATTGCTGGAGCTTTGCATACTTGTTAGCATCTTTCAGGATTGACAAAACCTTCTGGTTGTATCACATACAACCTTTCCTCAAGAAAATCATCGAGGAAACAATGTTTTGACATCCTATCTGCAAGATTTCATAAATAATGCAGTAACTGCTAATATAATTCCAACAGACTCTTGGCATCGCTACGAGTGAGAAAGTCTCATCGTAGTCAACTCCTTGAACTTGTCGGAAAACATCTTAACGACAAGTCGAGCTTTCTTAATGGTGACACTTACCATCATTTTCCGTCTTCCTTTTAAAATCCATCTGCACCTAACAGCCTTACGACCATCAAGTAGTTCTTCCAAAGTCTATACTTTGTTTTTATACATGGATCCTCTCTCGGATTTTATGGCCTCGAGCTATTCGTTGGAATCTGGGCCCACCATCGCTTCTCCATAGCTCGTAGGTTCATTGTTGTCTAGCAACATGACTTCCAAGACAGGATTACGTACCACTCTGAAGTAGTACGCATCCTTGTCGACCTACGAGGTTTGGTAGCGACTTGATCCGAAGTTTCATGATCACTCTCATAAGCTTCCACTCCAATTAGTGTAGGTGCCACAGGAACAACTTCCTATGCCCTGCTACACACTAGTTGAAGTGACGGTTCAATAACCTCATCAAGTCTCCACCATCCTCCCACTCAATTCTTTTGAGAGAAACTTTTCCTCGAGAAAGGACCCGTTTCTAGAAACAATCACTTTTGCTTCCGGATCTGAAATAGGAGGTATACCCAACTGTTTTGGGTATTCTATGAAGATGCATTTATCCGCTTTGGGTTCGAGCTTATCAGCCTGAAACCTTTTCACATAAGCGTCGCAGCCCCAAACTTTTAAGAAACGACAGCTTAGGTTTCTCTAAACCATAGTTCATACGGTGTCGTCTCAACGGAATTGCGTGGTGCCCTATTTAAAGTGAATGCGGTTGTCTCTAATGCCTAACCCATAAACGATAGTGTAATTCGATAAGAGACATCATGGTATGCACCATATCCAATAGGGAGCAGTTATGATGTTCGGACACACCATCACACTATGGTGTTCCAGGCGGTATTAGTTGTGAAACAATTTCCACAATGTCTTAATTGTGTGCCAAACTCGTAACTCAGATATTCATCTCTATGATCATATCATAGACATCTTATCCTCTTGTCACGACGATCTTCTACTTTACTCTAAAATTACTTCAGACTTGTATTTCATCAAGTAAATATACTTAGAATCTACTCAAATCATCTGTGAAGTAAGAGCATAATGATATTCACTGCGTGCCTCAGCACTCATTGGATTGCACACATCAAATGTATTACTTCCAACAAGTTGCTCTTTTGTTCCATCTCACTAAAAACGAGGCCTTTCAGTCATCTTGCCCATGTGGTATGATTTGCATGTCTCAAGTGATTCAAAATCAAGTGAGTCCAAACGATCCATCTGCATGGAGTTTCTTCATGCATATATACCAATAGACATGGTTCGCATGTCTCAATCTTTTCAAAAATGAGTGAGTCCAAAGATCCATCAACATGGAGCTTCTTCATGCGTTTTATACCAATATGACTCAAATGGCGGTGCCACAAGTATGTGGTACTATCATTACTATTTTATATCTTTTGGCATGAACATGTGTATCACTACGATCGAGATTCAATAAACCATTCATTTTAGGTGCAAGATCATTGAAGGTATTATTCAAATAAACAGAGTAACCATTATTCTCCTTAAATGAATAACCGTATTGCGATAAACATAATCCAGTCATGTCTATGCTCAACGCAAACACCAAATAACAATTATTTAGGTTTAATACCAATCCCGATGGTAGAGGGAGCGTACGATGTTTGATTACATCAACCTTGGAAACACTTCCAACACATATCGTCATCTCACCTTTAGCTAGTCTCCGTTTATTCCGTAGCCTTTTATTTCGAGTTACCAACACTTAGCAACCGAACCGGTATCTAATACCCTGGTGCTACTAGGAGTACTAGTAAAGTACACATTAATATAATGTATATCCAATATACTTCTGTCGACCTTACCAGCCTTCCCATCTACCAAGTATCTAGGATAGTCCTGCTTCAGTGACCGTTCCCCTCATTACAGAAGCACTTAGTCTCGGGTTTGGGTTCAACCTTGGGTTTCTTCACTAGAGCAGCAACTGATTTGCCGTTTCATGAAGTATCCCTTATTTCCCTTGCCCTTCTTGAAACTAGTGGTTTTACTAACCATCAACAATTGATGCTCCTACTTGATTTCTACTTTCGCGGTGTCAAACATCGCGAGTTGCTCAAGGATCATCATGTCTATCCCTGATATGTTATAGTTCATCATGAAGCTCTAATAGCTTGGTGGCAGTGACTATGGAGAACCATCACTATCTCATCTGGAAGATTAACTCCCATTCGATTCAAGCGATTATAGTACTCAGACAATCTGAGCACATGCTCAACGATTGAGCTTTTCTCCCTTAGTTTGCAGGCTTAAGAAACTTGTCAGAGGTCTCATACCTCTTGACGTGGGCACTAGTCTGCAATCCCAATTTCAGTCTTTGGAACATCTCATATGTTCTGCGACGTTTCAAAAACGTCTTTGGCGCCTTAATTCTAAACCATTTAACATTACGCACTGAACTATCACGTAGTCATCAAAACATGTATGTCAGATGTTCGCAACATCCACAAACGACACTCGAGGTTCAGCACACCGAGCGGTGCATTAAGGACACAAGCCTTCTGTGCAGCAATGAGGACAATCCTCAGTTTACGGACCCAGTCCGCATAATTGCTACTATCAACTTTCAACTAAATTTTCTCTAGGAACATATCTTAGTAGAACTAAAGCGTAAGCTACGACATAATTTGCAAAGACCTTTTGACTATGTTCATGATAATTAAGTTAATCTGATTATTTAATGAACTCCCACTTAGATAGACATCCCTCTAGTCATCTAAGTGAAACATGATCCGAGTCAACTAGGCCGTGTCCGATCATCACGTGAGACGGACTAGTCATCATCGGTGAACATCTCCATGTTGATCGTATCTACTATACGACACATGTTCGACCTTTCGGTCTCTTGTGTTCCGAGGCCTGTACATGCTAGGATCGTCAAGTCAACCTAAGTGTTTCACATGTGTAAATCTGGCTTACACCCGTTGTATGCGAACGTTAGAATCTATCACACCCGATCATCACGTGGTGCTTCGAAACAACGAACCTTCGCAACGGTGCACAGTTAGGGTGAACACATCTCTTGAAATTTTAGTGAGGGATCATCTTATTTATGCTACCGTCGTTCTAAGCAAATAAGATGTAAACATGACAAACATCACATGCAAATCATAAAGTGACATGATATGGCCAATATCATCTTGCGCCTTTTGATCTCCATCTTCGAGGCGCGGCATGATCACCTTCGTCACCGGCATGACACCATGATCTCCATCATCGTGTCTTCATGAAGTTGTCTCGCCAACTATTACTTCTACTACTATGGCTAACGAATAGCAATAAAGTAAAGTAATTACATGGCGTTTTTAATTGACACGCAGGTCATACAATAAATTAAGACAACTCCTATGGCTCCTGCCGGTTGTCATACTCATCGACATACAAGTCGTGATTCCTATTACAAGAACATGATCAATCTCATACATCACATATATATAATTCATCACATCCTTTTGGCCATATCACATCACATAGCATACCCTGCAAAAACAAGTTAGACGTCCTCTAATTGTTGTTGCATGTTTTACGTGGCTGCTATGGGTTTCTAGCAAGAACGTTTCTTACCTACGCAAAAGCCACAACGGTGATATGCCAATTGCTATTTACCCTTCATAAGGACCCTCTTCATCGAATCCGATCCGACTAAAGTGGGAGAGACAGACACCCGCTAGCCACCTTATGCATCAAGTGCATGTCAGTCGGTGGAACCTGTCTCACGTAAGAGTACGTGTAAGGTCGGTCCGGGCCGCTTCATCCCACAATGCCACCGAATCAAGATAAGACTAGTAACGGTAAGTAAATTGAACAAATCATCGCCCACAACCACTTTGTGTTCTACTCGTGCATAGAATCTACGCATAGACCTGGCTCATGATGCCACTGTTGGGGAACGTAGCAATAATTCAAAATTTTCCTACGTGTCACCAAGATCAATCTAGAAGATGCTAGCAACGAGAGAGAGGGAGTGCATCTTCATACCCTTGAAGATCGCTAAGCGGAAGCGTTACAAGAACGCGGTTGATGGAGTCGTACTCGCGGCGATTCAAATCGCGGAAGATCCGATCTAGCGCCGAACGGACGACGCCTCCGCGTTCAACACACGTACAGCCCGGGGACGTCTCCTCCTTCTTGATCCAGCAAGGGGAGAGGAGAAGTTGAGGGAGAACTCCAGCAGCACGACGGTGTGGTGGCAATGGAGCTCGTGGTTCTCCGGCAGAGCTTCGCTAAGCACTACGGAGGAGGAGGAGGAGTTGGAGGAGGAGAGGGCTGCGCCAAGCCAGGGGTGCGGCTGCCCTCTCTCTCCCTCACTATATATAGGGGGAAGGGGTGGAGGAGGCGCCCTAGGGTTCCCTAGGGGAGGGGCGGCGGCCATAGGGGAAACCCTAGATGGGTTTGGGCGCCCCCACCCCTGGGAAACTTGCCCCCCCAAGCCGGGAGGGGCGGCTGCCCTAGGGGAGGCGCCCCCATCTCTCCTGGTTACGTGAGAGGGGTTGGGAGGGGCGCACAGCCCCTTAGTGGGCTGGTTTGCCCCTTCCCCTTGGCCCATAAGGCCCCCCAACGCTTGCCGGGGCCTCCGAAACCCCTTTCGGACATGCTGGCCATAGCCTGGTACCCTCGGAACACTTCCGGACTCCAATACCCTTCGTCCAATATATCAATCTTCACCTCCGGACCATTTCGGAGTTCCTCGTCATGTACGGGGTCTCATCCGGGACTCCGAACAACCTTCGGTAACCACATACTATTTCCCATAACAACTCTAGCGTCACCGAACCTTAAGTGTGTAGACCCTACGGGTTCGGGAACCATGCAGACATGACCGAGACACCTCTCCGGCCAATAACCAATAGCGGGATCTGGATACCCATATTGGCTCCCACATGTTCCACGATGATCTCATCGGATGAACCACGATGTCGGGGATTCAATCAATCCCGTATACAATTCCCTTTGTCCATCGGTATGTTACTTGCCCGAGATTCGATCGTCGGTATCCCAATACCTCGTTCAATCTCGTTACCGGCAAGTCTCTTTACTCGTTCCGTAACGCATGATCCCGTGGCTAACTCCTTAGTCACATTGAGCTCATTATGATGATGCATTACCGAGTGGGCCCAGAGACACCTCTCCGTCATACGGATTGACAAATCCCAGTCTCGATTCGTGCCAACCCAACAGACACTTTCGGAGATACCTGTAATGCACCTTTATAGCCACCCAGTTACGTTGTGGACTTTCGAAGAACACGCCCATGCAATAAATGAATCAAAAAAATATAACGATCATATTGAATGGCTAGGCGGTTGACACGAGGCCTTACCACGCCAAACTAGAGGGCGTGTGGACTTTACAAGGTAAAACGTCTAATGGCCTGGTTCTATATAGTGCCATCATATATGCGAGATACCGTCCGACGAATCTACAACTTATGAACCCTAAATTGATGACGCCTATTTATAGGGTGTTTGGGGCTTAAATCAGCTCATCCAGCAGGAAACGAGACATGCTGAAGACTCTCGTGATGGTCGACCATCTAAAAGCAGGGGTTGTAGGTAGTATCGCATCCTTCCATCAAGCGGGAGAGGGAGGTGCCATGCTGGCGACGCCACCGACGACCGTGGACCAGGCCGGTCAGACACGTCTTGGGTGACGGTGGCCTCACGTGTAATTTAGCCACATGATGGCGTGAATGCGAGGGGCCAGATGACGAAATAAGTTTTTGGGAAGGTCGGTGGATGAATTAATTTTCATGAGGGGCCATTTAGCAAAAACAAGACGCTAGAGCCATCCGTGTGCATCGGCTGATTTCCATGTCCAGAAAAAGATACTCCAGTGCACAACAAGTAGTCCCTGTCACCAGACTCGTCCATCCATCCTCTACTCTACTAGTAGGAGTACTAGTCTCTTTCGGCAACAAAACAAGTTGCACTTTTATTTCAACCAGATAAAGATTTAAAATAAAATTGAAAAGGAAGTGCGTGATCATTGCTCTGTCTCCGTGGTGTGGACGAAACGTAACCTAACCATTTTATTTATTTTCTTGCAGACGATCGAGTGTACGTACTCTTATAAACTACTAGTACAACGTAGGAGTATATTATTTTATATAGTTCTTCCTTCATCCAAACAATGAATGCATCTGGACGTAGTTTAATACTAGATACATCATTTTTTCCTCTGACGAAGTTTTCCAGACGAAGGGAGTAGACATATTTTAGTTCTAGCTAAGCCATTTCTATTCATTTCTTTAACAAGTACTTCAGTATTTCTGAACAAGAGGGAGTAGTATTTATTGATGTGTGCAAGATAAGATTGGCCCTTATGCCACCACTCCTCTTTTCTGGAATATTATAGCCCTGTGCTTGCTCCCATACACACCACCTGTCCCCCCTCTCTCTCTCTCTCTCTCTCTGTGCAAAGAGAGAAAGAACCACCTACAAACAGACAGGCAGGGGAAGCAGAGCAAGGAGGAAGAAGAAGTGAGATGTCTTCCCCAAGCAAGCGCAGGGAGATGGATCTGATGAAGTTGTCAGTCCTCCTCCCCTTTGGCCTTTGGGTGCATCCATCCATTCATTCCTTGTCTCTTGTGAGGACTGTTGATTCATGTTTAATACTAGCTTGCTTCTCTTGTAGGATGATGAGCGATTACAAGGTGGATATGATCAACGACGGGATGCAGGAGTTCTTCGTCCACTTCCACGGACCCAAAGACAGTTCGTCTCCTCCCTCCTCCCTCACCCCTCTCTCCATCTGTCTCCTCCTGCTTAACCTAATTCTTGTTTTGCTTCCTTTGATTGATTGATTAGGTGCGTGATGATATCTGTTTCTTTCTTTCTTTCTTTGCTTGCTTGATTTGCCCTCATGTTTGTTCCCAAAATAAATCTGCCTGTTTGTTCAAGTCCTTCCTGACCTACAATACAATGGAGGATGAACTCAGCTGCCCCCCTTATTTCGGAACAAACAAACAAAAAGTAGCTTCTCTTTTCTGGGATCTTCACCCATAGTCATACACACCTCTGCTTTCACCCAAACGGAAAGGGTTCTGAACCGAAACGTGTAGAGAGATGGATGCCCTTCCACATCTAGCTGCTTATCTCATCTTTTCCTTTTTATAATTAAGAAACAAAAAGGAAAAAAAAATCCACTTTTATTTGAAGAAACTCAGCTTATCCATGCCATTCTGATGGATGGGAAATGACTTTCTTGCTTCACTTGCTTGTTTCTGTCAACATAACCAACGATTGTATTGTACCCCATCCATATCCATATGACATCTGACTAGATGAGCATGGGAGGACTTATTATTATTAACCCTGCATTATTATATGATATGGGTACGGTAGGTAGGTGCTTCATCCACATCACAATGGCCTCTCTCTCTCTCTCTCTCTCTCTCTGCTCTGCTCTGCCCAACCAACAAGTTGCCGGAGAAAAATAGACAGATTTGACCAATACCCCCAAAAATAAATGATGTCACTCATGCTTTCACCCATTTATTCTTGCAAGTTTAGTACTACAACTACTAGTGCTTGTCTGTTCAGCTGTCAAGTTTTCTCTTCCCCAACCCCGCAAAAAAAAATGTAAAAAGTTTTCTCTTCCCCACTGCATGAGTACTAGTCCCTCCGTCCCAAAATAAGTGTCGCAAAATCAGCGAGCAACACTTATTTTGGGAGGTGGGCTTATATAAGTAGTACTGTAGCAATAAAACTCTGTACATACAGATTACACAGTAATTTTGAACAAATTTGATCCTTCAATCTGCTCTCTAGGACTTATAATTTATTTGGTGCCTAATTACCTGGCTTCCTCTGCTTCCTTGCTGCAGGTATTTACCAGGGTGGTGTGTGGAAGGTGAGGGTTGAACTCACAGAAGCTTACCCCTACAAATCCCCTTCCATTGGCTTCACCAACAAGATCTATCACCCCAATGTCGATGAGATGTAAGCCTTTCTTTCTTCTTCATTTCACAAACCAACCATTCTCTGCTCTGCACACACATACTCTCAGGTTTCATCGTTTGTTTGTCCGTCGATTTGTTCAGGTCCGGTTCTGTCTGCTTGGATGTGATCAACCAGACCTGGAGCCCAATGTTCGGTAAATCCGATCGATATATCAAAACTAGTTTAACTTTGATGAATTTTACCAACTGAAGCACCACATTTTTGCTGTTGTCCTCCTGCTGCTGCTGCTGCTGCTGCAGACCTTGTGAATATCTTTGAGGTGTTCCTGCCCCAGCTTCTCCTGTACCCGAACCCCTCGGACCCCTTGAACGGCGAGGCGGCATCGCTGATGATGCGCGACAAGAATGCCTATGAAAATAAAGTCAAAGGTCCGATTTGTACCAGGACTTGTGTATTCCATATCTCTGTCATAGAGTGCATTATACAGTAGTATTTCCTTAACATAAGCTAAAAAATCTCTGTTCAGAATATTGTGAGAGATATGCCAAGCCTGAAGACATATCCCCGGAGGAGGAGGAGGAAGAGGAGAGCGACGAGGAGCTGAGCGACGCCGAGGGCTACGACTCCGGCGACGAGGCCATCATGGGCCACGCAGACCCTTAACTGGTGGATGGATGGATGCATGGATGGTTAGCTCAGTCAGTAACTCAGTAATGGAGGATGATCATGATGTATCTCTGTCTGTCTGTACATAGCTGCGGCGCTCACTGATGAATGCCGCCATGGCAGATGCTGAAGAAAGTCATCAGCCATCTCAAGTCAGCTCCACTAGTTCATGTGTCGCCGTCGTGCTAGTCGCTGTGAATAACTTGCCATTTGTTTATGTTGGTTCCATTTGCAGTTCATGTTTCCATTGTAGGGGATGTATGTTCTGTTCTGTTCTGTTTATTCATTTTCAGTTCATGTTACTGTCTGTAATTCTGTTTCTGTTGATAATCATCTCATCTCAGGGGAATTTATATCTGCTCTGCAATTCCAACTGAATCCACAGTTCCATCCTCAAGAAAACATGTACTACTACAGAGATTGCATCCTGCATTGCTAGGATGAATTTGAATCATGATGAATCTGAATCATCAGCACACACAAGAATTGACTTGGATACATTCAGATTCCGTGAGATGAGATCCATTCAGATCCTGACGCGCTGGAGCGCAGAGACGCCGTCCAGGCCCTTGGCGCCGTAGTCCGGCACCGTCGTGCTCCTGTACCGCGCAGTGTCGCCGGCGGTGACTATCGGCGCGAGCACCCTCGTCGACGCGTCGGCGCGGAGGAAGCAAGCCACGGAGACCCGGGGACCGGCGCCGTTGGCCACCACGCGGTGCTCCACGCTCCTGAACCGGTCGTTGGACAGGATCTGCAGGTAGTCGCCGACGTTCACCACCAGCGCCCCCGCCTCCGCCGGCACGTCCACCCACGCCGGCCGCCGCTCGTCGTCGTCGAGCAGCACCTGGAGGCCGCCGACGGCGTCCTGGAGGAGCACGGTGAGGAAGCTGGGGTCGGAGTGCCTCGCGGTGCCCAGCGTCCGGCGCGGCTCCGGGCACGCCGGGTAGTAGTGGCAGCCCACGCTCAGCCCGTCCAGGCACCCGGCGGTGTCCTCCAGGTACCCACGCCGGAGGCCCAGAGCCTCCGACAGCAGCCCGAAGAGCTTGCGCCCCAGCCGCGTGTACTCCGGCACGATGGCCCGGCACGCCGGCGGGATCTCCTCCCGCGGCGGTGGCTCCGGGGCCATCTCCATGTAGAGCGTGTCGCGCCAGCCGGCCGCCAGCGACCGGAACAGGTCGAAGTTGCACTGGTACCGCGCGCGTCGCGCGGGGTCCCGGCTGTAGTAGGGCGCCTTGGCCTCCGCCGGCTCCTCGTTGAAGCGCCGCACCGCCGCGAGGGTCTCCGACATGGCCGACTCCGGCACGCCGTGGTTCGTCACCTGGAAGAAGCCCACCGTCTCCGCGGCCGCCCTTACCGCGCCGACCACCGAGGCTCGCCCCGACGGCGTCGCGAGGCCGGTGAGGTCGATGACCGGGATGGCGAACTGGTGGTGACCATGGTGATGGGGCGCGTCGGCTAGGGAGTCCGGCGGGTGGTGGAAGATGGCGGGGATGGCTCCCTTGTGAAAGAGAAAGAGTGTGTTTAGCGAAAATATGCGTCTCTACATTAGATCAGCGCCCTTCATGAGCAAAAGAGCAATAGTTAAAAGCAAGTGCTCGATATTTGATCTCTTGAATGATCATTGAGCAAACCTTTGCAATAAGTTGTTACCTTCACCTGAGAAGCCTTCAGCATTGATTTGTTAAGATCATCCGCTAAAGTTAAACTTTGGTGGCAGGCCATAGTCTCAAGAATTTCAGGATATGAGAGGCCTTCGTTCATCACAGCTGACGGGCCCATGTAAGCCCCTTGAGAATTTTGAGCTACTGCACTGAAAGATCCTTTATTGCTATCTCTTGACACCGCTCGACTTTGTATGTTCCTGGTTCAGGAATATCCTATTTGACGCTAATTGCGGCAAACTGTCGAGGGAACGCACAAGGAACAGGTGCGAGCGAGCGACATGGGCCGGCCCACTGCTGGTGGATTACCGTGCTACAGGATCCCGGTTTTGGGAACCTTCCAGTTTTATTGGCTTTTCGACTTTTCAGATTTTTCTTTTTTTCTGCTTCTTTCCTTTCTTCATTCTTCCTCAAGTTTTTATTTTCCTTTTTCCGTTTCTTTTTCAATTATATTCTTTTTTCATTTTCATTTTTCTACTTCAGAAAAAGTTTGAATTCCGAATTTCTAAAATTTTCTCTTTTTTTTCAATTTTGTTCACAAATTTAGAAAAAATATGTTCCAAATATGTTCCCGTTTTCTGAAATTCATTCAAAAATTCAAAATATGTTCAGGAGTTTTCCAAAAATATTCCTGGTTAGAAAAAAATTTGAATCCCAAAAAAAGTTCCTGTTTTTCAAATTTTGTTCACGGCTTAAAAATCGTTCGAGAATTTCAAAACATGTTCAGAGGTCTAAATTGTTCAAGGGTTTCCGAATTTGCAAGAAATGATCACTTTTTTCAAAATTTGTTCACTTTTATAAAATATAAATTTGTTAATTTGTTCACATTGTTAAATAAATGTTCGCATGTTCAAAAAAGTGTTCACAATTGGAAAATATGTTCGGATTTGAAAATTTTCAACAATTTCAAAAATGTTCCTTTTCTAAGCAATATTGAATTTCAAAATTTGTTCGGGAAGTTCAAAAAATCTTTGTGATGTTCACTGTTTTTTCTGAATTTGTTCACAACTTCATAATATGTTCAGTAGTTTTCCAAAAATGTTCGTTGTTTGAAATTTTTTGAATCCTAAAAAGTGTTCCTGTTTTCCAAATTTTGTTCACGGGTTAAAAATCGTTCAAGAATTTCAAAAAATGTTCAGGTTTTAAAATTGTTCAAGAGGTTTCCAAATTTTCAAGAAATGATCACATTTTCCAAAATTTGTTTGCGATGTTCAAAAAATGTGCGAACTTTGAAACATTGCTTATGTTTTAAAAAAATCTTTATAATTTCCAATATATGTTCGAATAAAATCAATGGTGTTGAGTTCGGGCACAATGGCTTGTTCTTAGACATCAGCGCTACTCATTAGTCATTTAGAATTATCAGTTCAGATGGCTATCCGCAGCACATCTTTTTGCGAGGTCGAGAGTTCGATTCCCTCTAGAATGTGTTGCTTTTTCGTTTTTTCTTGTTTTGCTACAGTACCAGCATGGGCTTCTCATCACGCTTGATACATGCACCCTGCCATGGGCTAGCCCAGTCGCTGCGTATCCTGTGCGAAGCAGCGTCCTTTTGCCGCAAAGTGTGGCGTATAGGAGTATTTGTCGAAATCACTAGTTGAGTAGTAGTCGTTGCAAAGATCACTCTAACTCTCCAGGTTGCGACAAGTGGCTCACATGCAGCGCGCCAATTATCACAACCTGGGAGTTTTCCTTTTTTTCATAGATCCGTTTATTCAAAACGTTTTATCTCTCAAAATGTGCGTCCAAATCTTAAACCGTTTTCACTGTTGGATTCCTCGCGTCGAGATCTTCAAAACTAGATCCCATATTGATAGGTTTTGATGAACTTTTTTTCACGAAATAAACCGGCCAAAAAACCGGACAAAAAAATCGAACCGGGAGCATGGGTTTTTCCCCTTTCCGAAAGAGGCACACCCGTGCCGCTCACGAAATCACAACTGTGCCTCTCGTGGAAGCAAAAACCGTGGCTCTCGCGGAAGGAAAAAAGAAGAGAAAACACTTTTTTTTCGTTTCCGAGGAGACACAGTCGTGACTCTCGCGAAAGCACACCCGTGCCTTTCGCGGAAGCAAAACCGTGACTCTCGCGAAAGGAAAAAAAACAGAAAACGCGTTCTTTCCGTTCCTGAGAGGCACGGGCGTGACTCTCGTGAAAGCACAACCGTGCCTCTCGCGGAAGCAAAACCGTGACGAGAGGCACGGTCGTGATTCTCGTAAAAGCACACCCGTGCCTCTCGCGGAAACAAAACCGTGACTCTCGCAAAAGGAAAAAAAAATAGAAAACACGTTTTTTCGTTTTCGGGAGGCACGGCCGTGACTCTTGCGAAAGGAAAAAGAAAGAAAACGAGTTTTTTCGAAAAAAATTTGAAAAAAAATTTGGTCGAAAATCTAAGGAAGACCGGTGAAAAACCAAAACGTCGAAAAAACCCGGAAAAAAACCGTTTAAATAGCCGAAAACGCGTGCGGAAAAATAAAAAATAAATCCAAAGAGAGCGCCCAGAGCGCGACACGTGGCGAATGGCTGAGAGCGCCCCAAGTGGCGCTGATTGTTGAGACGCTCCCGATGGAGCGCTCGTTAACTAGTGGCTCACAGTATTTGTTGTAGCAATTTAGTGTTTTTGTCCCTGCATCGTTGGTTTCTTTATGCCGGCCCATGTGGGGGCGGGATGGCCCATGTTCTGTTGCTGTTCTGTTTTTTTAAAATAATTCGGAATTTCAGAAAAGTTTCAAATTTCTGAAAAATTGTATTTTGAAAAAATCTTCAAGAAATAATAAAATGTTCGTGATTTTGAAAAAAAACAAATGCTTGGGAAATCAAAAACATTGCATGATTTAAAAAAAGTTCGCGTATTCACGAATATTCATGAATTTTAGAAAAAATGTTGGCAAATTCATAAACTGTTTATGAATTATTTAAAAATATTCATAAGATTCGTAAATGTTTGTGAATTTCAAGAAATATTTCAATTTATTTTAAAAAATCATTGGTTAAAAAAATGTTCATGAAGTGTTCATCGATTAAAAAAATGTTCACGTGTTTAAAAAAATGTTCACAATTTCAAAAAATGTGCACGAATTTGAAAAAGTTCCATGGTTTAAAAAATTGTTTGCGAAATTGTCAAAAATGTTCATGAATTCTGGCAATGCGGAGATCAATATAGTTTTAGCTACACATACAAATATGTTGGTCATAATTTTGACTCATGTTTTTCAAGCAGTTTGAGCTAGAATTCTTAAAAAATACACATTGGGACATGACTCAATGTGATGACTAAATCAGGACCATTTATTTTAGGGTCTGTCTAGGACACATCTAGATGTGACATAACTATGTCACATCTAACCTGATGTCCACTCTGTTTATGGTCTATTTTTCTTATCCTAGTTTTTTTTTGTTTCTTGTTGCTGCATTATATACTTGTGAGAGCTTAGATGTGAGATCTTTAAAAAAACATCTAGGTGTGAATTAGACAAACTGTTTATTTTATGGCTTGGGATAAGTATACCTAAAGCGCCCTTTTGACCCCCAGCATTTATTTCGTATTTTTAAGTATTGTCAATAATCCCCTAAAAAAGTACTTTCAATAATAGGAGGGCCAACAAAGTTTGACGAACCGACCTAATTCACCAGCAAAACAAGCATTTATGTGTTGCTGAACGATGACGCATGAGCATGCGTGGGCTTCATTCTGTTTTTCAATCAACCAGGCTTGGAGCCCAGTGTTTGGTAATAATCGATATTGAAACTGGTTAGTCGTTACTACTCCCTCCGTAAACTAATATAAAAACGTTTAAATCACTATTTTACTTACTAGTCCTTCCCCGCAAAAACAAAAAAGGTCGTTACTAGTCCCTGTCGGCTCGGTTGTTTTCACTTACTAGAGGTAGGTAGAGCATCAAATTGTTGCTGTTGTGCTGCTGCAGAGTGCAGACAGCAACACAACTGCAAGGCGAGGCGGCTTCGTCGATCTGTACCCCTCGGACTCCTTGAACGGCGAGGCGGCTTTGCTGACAATGCGTGACAAGAATGCCTATGACCAGAATGTGAAAGATGGATTGGATTGTTTTATCTTAACGACTAGGCAATCATGGGCCACACACACAGACCCTTAGTGAATGGCTGCATGATGATCATGTACGTATCTGTAATGCTCTACAGTTCTGTCCTTGTTGCTGTTTGTTTTTGTAACTGTATATATACACTTGTCAGGGAATGTGAATCTATGTCCACCATTGGAAAGGTTGGAAGATGGCCCAGATTTTGTGGATCGGGATTGGATGATACTACGAGATCCGCTCGGATCATGACTGCGTCTGCAAATACTCCGTAGATGCAAACCAGCCGCCAAGGAAGGACCAAATTAACAAACAATCCGATTTGCCTGGAAACAAATCCTCTGATTTTCAGCTCCTTAATCTGGAAACGGTCCTCTATTTCCAACGTCTCGATTTTTTGTATTTCTACTAGTCTAGTTTAAAATCCCGTCGACATCATGGTCCGTCTTTTTCCTCCTCCTCCTCCTCCTCCCATGTGTTGCTTGCAACTCAACACCTCGATCGGATCTCCAAGCATCCAGCTAGCTCCCATGGAAGGATCTCCAACCATGAAGGATCCAGCCATGGACACGGTGATCCTACTCCCATGGAAGGATCTCCAACCAGCAGCTACCTCGGATCGCATCCACGTAAGTACCACCCAACTTCATCTGGTCCTTAATTGTCTCGAGCCTTTGATCCTGCACAAAAAGGAGAGGTGGTTCTTGAGAAAAGAAGATATTGTTTTTGATTTTCATGTATATATATATATATATATATATATATATATATATATATATATATATATCCAGTCTAGTCTTGAACTTGCATAACTAATGATGATTTCTCCGCCTATGGACTACCCCTCGCAGTCTGCCATGACCTATGATGGTTCCCCAACACTGTCTTCGCTTGACAACGGCAGCGTCACTACCGCTGATGGTGGTTTACAGCCATCAGATCTCACATTCTCTGCATTTTACCCACTGGACTGTTCACTTCTTCTGGTATAAACAAGAACTTAAATTTGTGTCACGAGGACCTGAACCCACGTGGCCGGATTGTATATCCAACCCCCAAGGATCACTCCCTGTTATTGCAAGCTTTGACTAAGATTGTTATGATGCATGCCACTTCTCTAGTCTTTTGTGCGAGCTGTTCCGTCGTTAGTTTTTTCTCTCTTGTTCGCCATGCTTATGTTTTTCCTGATTGTATTAGCACTCTAGTGCTACTACAAATACACAATGATATATACTGCATGCATTCTCCTGGTTATTAATAATTGGAGACTCTGCATTTATATGTTGTAAATCTGTACTTCTTGTGATGCGCAACATGAAAATTTGGTGATCACAGGATGAGGAGCTGCCTTTTGTTGTTAATCAAAACTCTGCCGCAATTAATGATTCCCATGATGTAGAGAGCAAGGTCGATTATGTTCCTCTCAGAGTAAGTGTCCAACCTCTTTACTTTCCTACATCAAACAGAGCATATATATATATAGTTGGTTCCATGCTGTGCATATATTACCACCTATGAAAAGATAATGTATCTTCACATTGTTGCAATAGCTCCTCATTATTCTCCTCAGTTTGGCCATGATTTTATAAAGTAGTATAAGCATGCAACTTCTTGATCTAACCTACTTATGGCAGATCGTTAGGCCAGAGGGCATGGAGATTCAAGGAAAAAATCGCCCTGATGTTCGTTATAAACCAACGGCTCAGAAAACTACAACTTTCAAAGTAAAGATTATTTGTTATCTTCATTTTGCTTTAGAGATTTCGACTGATCGAAAAAATCTCACAACTCACACTAGTTGTTACCTTTAGTCACATTAATAAACAGATATTAAATTATCTACCCTGTGTTCATTGGTTGTGTTGCAGAAAAAGAGAGGATTCCCGACATGTTTCAAGGTTGCCAAGAGTGACAAGGATGATACTTTTGTGCCGACGGTAAGGTCCTGCAAGAAATGCATATTCCATATAGCTTCATCGATATATTTTTGTGACTAAAAAGTTTAAACAATCATACGTCCATAATCATGCTAAGTTTCACTGAAAACGGAAAAATATGATAACATATTAAGTGTAGGGCTAGCTGTAAGCAGATCAGCGCATATCGCTGACTTAGTATTGTGGATTGCTTAGTCAAGTTTCTTACCTTGGAGGAACAGAATAATTATAAATATGATAGTTTTTCCTACAAAGACTAACTATGAAAAATGTGCTTTGGTTGTGTTACAGAGGAAGAGAGGCAGGCCAGCAGGTTCCAAACCTGCTAAGAGAAAGATGGAGCAGAAAATGGCATGGAAACCGGCATTGGTTGACGACATTCATAACTCGGATTTGAGAGACGATACAGAGACAAAGGTGAAATTGCCAGGGGAATAGCCCAGCTTCACCAAAGACAAGTTTCTTACGTTGGAGGAATAGGCTAACTATAAATAAGCTAGTTTTTTCTTCCTACAAAGACTAATTATGAAAATGTGCTTCGGTTGTGTTACAGAGGAAGAGAGGCGGGCCAGCGGGTTCCAAACCTGCTAAGAGAAGGATGGAGCAGAAAATAGCACAGAAACCGGCAATTGTTGACGACATTCAGCACTCCAATTTGACAAAGGTGAAATTGCCAGGAGAATATCACAGCTTCACCAAGCGTATGTTAAAATCTCATGTAGTTCAAGGCTTTTATCTGGTAAGTCTTTGTTCTTTAGGTATGTTTGCTTACAAGCAACTTATTGCTTGCCTTTCTTTTTCTATCGTAAGATTAAACTAAAAGCAAAGTGTAAAATACTGCCTTTTGTTCTCCTCTTGTAGGGTCTCCCGGGTAGCTTTTGCACAGCGCATCTTCCAAAGGAGAATAGTACAATCACATTAGAAGATGAGCATGGGGAGAGCTATGATACAAATTACCTACACGACAGGAAGGCGCTGAGCGGTGGGTGGGGAGAATTTGCGCGTAAGCATAGTATTAGGGTCGGCAACGATGTGGTCTTTCAACTCGACGGAACCAAAAAATTCAAGGCAAGTCCTTCCCGGATGTTTCATCGATTTCTCTATCATTCCTTTGTGGTATTTTTATCTTCCAAATGCACGGTAGGATCACTACCTTACTTTAGCGGTCTAATTTCTGGGAGGGATATATTGTTTTTAGGTGCATATACTAAGAAATGGACCGCCCGGTTTGGACACATCCAAGAAGAATAACATGTGGAGTGAGTCGAAAGTTCCATCTTGTTCGTATTCTTGCGCTTGTTCGTCATTTATTAATTGCACACTGAAATAGCATACCTATCAAATCTGAATCTTCTGTATCATGTGTTGCACTCTCCACAATGCAGACGAGGCAGAAGGTTCAGAACATGGTGTCAATTCTAAAGATCATCTAGAGGTTACCGCTGGAGACAACAGCTCAACATCAAGCATGATGGCAACAACCTTGTTTGCGAGGGAAGGAGGAGTATGCATCGACAAACACGACGTGAGATCTCCATATCCAGGTCTCGGTGACGTGGAGAACTTCCAAGTCATCCTCCATGGCTCGATCATCAACCTCCCGGACGGCCTGCGCAGGAGGTACTATGAGCTCTGCTGTTCCCAGAAGGCGGTCCTCCACAGGAACCTGCTCGAGACAAACGATATCCTGGCTGAAGGGATGATCACGAAGACCAGCCACATGGCCGAGTGCGTCATGACCCCCTTGCATGCTGCTGCTGCTACTTCTTCTCGCGAGGTTCTCCTGGTGTGGAAGAAGACGCTGGGGGCATTGGAGGTTTTTGGAATGGACGTGGCCTTCTTGCGCAGACGCGTCGATGACCTTCTCGCCATCCACGCTGCCCGGGCATCGACGGTTCGAGTTTACAGCCGCCGCCGGTGGGGACTCTAAAGAATGTTGTGGAGGCAATGGATGTGGAGATGGAAGAGTTTGGATGAGAGGAATGCCCAAGCATGGCAACTGAATTTTTGTGCACGTCATTACTAACTTTCCAATGTATGATTGTGCTCATCATTCATCAACGCTATAAAAAGTGTAGTGGCAGCATAATCTTTTACTCCCTCATTAAATGGTTACAGGGTGATGCATCCATGCAGTATTCTTGTACGTAGTTGTCATCCCTTTGGCAGATAGATGCTGAAGGAAGTCATCAGCCACCTCTGTGTCTCCGTGAATAACTTGCCATTTGGCTGCTGTATTGGATTGGATCAAGCAATGGCATTCAGTTTGTAGGGATCATCTCTTTTGTTGTTTGACTTACAGTTACAGTTGATGTTTCTGTATGTTTTCCATCCAGAACTCAATTAAATTCACAATTCCACCATCGGAAGGGTACTTCATTCCTAAATATAAGTCTTTCTAGAGATTTCAATAGAGACGTACTACATACGGATGTATATATTTAGAAACCAAGGGAGTAGGTTGCATCTATCATTTCAAGAGCTCTTGAACATGTCGTTGGACATGAGCCGTAGGACAGGGTATCGCCCATTTTCCACCAGCATCCCTGCCACCGCGCGCAGGCTGCAGCACATCCACCCACGCCGCGGCTGCTTGTCCAGGTTCTGGAGGGGCCGACTTAAAGAAAATTCTACTGGGTGGTGCTTTCAACAACCAAGACCTTGACTACAACCAAAACTTTGTTCTTAATCAATACTCCCTCCGTTCGGAATTACTTGTCTCGGAAATGGATGTATTAGACGTTCTAGATACATCCATTTCCGAGACAAGTAATTCCGAACGGAGGGAGTACAAGTCTGCCAGCGGGCCCAGCATGACTACGAATAGGACACAAAAGAAGATATGTACGTAGTACACTCGTAAGATCAGTTAATGGAGCAGAGGTATATCAGTATCAGCAATAATCCATGTGACGGCAAAAAACTCATCAGCATCCACATCCTAGTTGCCATTGACGACCAATTTTTTGAGTGAGGACTGAGGAGGAGGCGATCTTGACATTGCTGGTGATCAATAAGCAGCGGAAAGACGAGAGCTTTTGACGCCGGCTAGGCCATGATGCATCATCATCTTGACCTATGGCGCGCGCCGCGCACCCAACTCATCTCACAACCCGACTGCAGCCCGAAGTTCTCCAGGAGCGCCACGTCGTGGCTGCGCACAAGGTTGCTGCTGGTGAAGCTCATGAAGTAAGGCACCTCGCTGGTGAACTGCCGGCAATCGATGTCGGGGCACGGCATGGCGCGCCAGAGGTGCCGCCACCTCATGGACAGCACGCACGTCCGCACCATATGCAGGGCCTTGAGACGCGACAGGATGGCGTGGAGGAGTTCGTCCGGCAGCGTGCTCAGCCGGTCGTCGGCATCCCCGACTCCGTCGCCTTCATCACCGGCATTGCGCGGACGCTTCAGCTTGATGGGGGCGTACATGCAGCACACTGGCCCGAGCTTTTCCATGGCGCGGACGCAGGGTAGGAGAAGAAAGCTACTCGAGATTAATCTGCTGATTGCAGCGGCGGCGCCGCCATGTGCAAGGAGAGGAAATTGGAGATCTGGTACTACTCTATCCCCTTTTGTCTTTCTCAACTGGCGAACGACAGAATTTTCATCTAACGGCCGGACACATCGATCCCCATCAGATGGAGATCGCGATCGAGCCTGAAGAGAAAACCGTCAACCCCCATTCTCGCGATCGCGGTTAGAGCATCTACAACCGAAACCTCGTACCCGTTCCAAACGTCCGCGTGGGCTACCCGGTCAGTGTTTGGATGAAAAAATGCCACTAACTAGTCTTTTCATATTCAGCCCAACGTTTGGATCAACCGGCACTCTCCCTATTCAGCCCATACGGGGGTTGGATATGGAGACACCAGTGCGGACGCACTAGCCACATCGGATCCAGCCCAATGTGTCCCACCCGACCCCACATAAATTGACCCCTACCCGCCGCACTCTGAAGGAAACACTAGCCGTATTCCACTCCACTCTAGTCCCCACCCATTGTACCAAGCTCCTCTCCGGCGATCTCCGGCATTCTCCTCCATGACGACCACTGGATCCGACTCCGAGATGCCTGGATATATAACAGCTCTGGCAGTGAGCACATCCGCCTCGACCCGTTCTACGTCTTGGACCTCTGCTGCCGCACGGATGGCGGGAAGAGCAAAGTCAAGGGCAAGAACGCCCTTGGGAATATCAGACTTCCTGACAACAGAATTGCAGACTCCCTGAGAAGGCCTTACTCCTCTGCCTATTCACAAGTTACTATTCTGGCTGCTCTCATTTACTTCTTTTCATGTTATTGAATTTACATTGGCACTTTACTCAAAAAAACTATTTATTTTAGCCATCACTTTGCTTTGAGTCTACAATACTTGCAGGCATAATTACATACGTCACTACAAGTGACAAAACCCAATCCCTATGCTCCCTGTGGGATTGGTACTCTTATTTAAAAAAAGCTACAACGAAACCATGCGCAATTTCTGGCCATCGTCCGTGATGTGCTACTTTGCGCCCTCCTTCCCGACTCAGTGGCACGTCCCTGGATACCGACCAGCGCCGCTGAAGTGCTCGGCGCCCGCCTGCCCAACACCCACCAAGCCTACCGTGTGCTCTACCATGGGGTGTCGCCCGCTCCTGCCACACTATCGACTCCTTCCTTGGACCAGCAGAACATGTTCAACCCTGCAATGAGCAACCTCTCCATCCAGCCACACGCAAACACCAACTGGTACCTCGACTCTAGCGCCTCATCACACACCACCGGGAACTCATCTAACCTATCCTCTAATTGTTTTCCTTCAAAGAAACTTTCGTCTGGCATCACTGTTGCCAATGGTTCCTGGATGCCCGTCACCTCCGCGGGCAAGGTCTCACTCTCTCTCCCCTCTTCCATTCTCTCTTAACATAGTTATTGTTTCTCCCAACGTCATCAAGAATTTACTTTCTGTTGGCCAATTTACTATTGACAACAGTGTTTTAGTTGAATTTGACCCTCTTGGCTTTCTCGTGAAGGACCTAGCAACTTGGCACCGATCATGAGGTCCAATAGCTCCACTAGTCTCCTCGGCTCTCCCACTGGTGGATCTGGTGCCTTCATCAGCATCACTGCGGGCGATCTGTGGCATCGGCATTTGGGGCATCCCAACAGAACTACCTTTTCCAAGCTTTTGCAAGAGTTTCTTCCTTCATGTAATAAACCCTTAGTTTCTTCCCATACATCTACGGCATGCCAATCCGACAAGCATGCTGGTCTTCAGTAGTTCCCTATAGTTTCCCATCTCCAGTAATCCACTGCGATTTGTGGACCTCCAGTGTACCCAGTTGTTTTGGATTCAAATGTTATTTGATTATACTTGAGGATTCCACAAATTACACCTAGTCTTTTCCCCATCCGCGCTAAATCTGATGTTTCCCCCATCCTCCAGCGATTTTTTACACTTATGTACTCATGCAGTTTCAATTGTTTATCAAGTGTATTCAGTGCGACAATGGCAGCAAGTTCATCGAACATCACCTCCCCTCCTTTCTCTCTGGCAATGGCGTCTCTCTCCATTTGTCGTGCCCCTACACATCCGTGCAAAATGGGAAGGATGGACGAGTGATAAGCAGCACAAACGACATTCTCGGCACACTCCATGGTGTTGTGTAGTTATGTTAGTTATAGAGGCTGCATTAACCTAAAGTTGGGTGATGACTTTCTTTTTCCTCCGTTTCAAAATATAAGATGTATTAGTTTTTTTCTAAAAGTCAAAGGTGTGCATGTTTGACCAAATTTCTAAAAAAAAATACCAATATCTACAATACTAAATTTATATCATTTGATCCACATCATGAAAAGTATTTCATATTTTGTCCTTAGGTATTGGAGATGTTGATATTCTCTGCTGTAATCTTGGTCAAACATACAATCGTTTGACTTGCGCGAAAACTGACACAACTGATATTCTAGAACGGAGGGAGTATTATTTTTTTCATAGAGTCGAACCTCTAATTTTTCTTTAATTTTGTTCCGAATAGAACCTCTTATTTTTCCTCTCTTCTATCTCTTGTGCGTCGAAACAAACTCTATGTCAACTAAGAAAAATTACGCTTACGTACATACATATACACAATTACACATACACCTCTGAATTCATCCCGGCCGGCTCTTCAATCCCTAACATACATTTTCTAATTTGCTGCATATGTGCTTGAGTACGGTTTGCCTGTTTGTGGTGAAAGATGGTCTTCCACTCCACGTCAAAGGATCATGTCCTGGACCACCACAGTTGCTCTGGACCACCACAGTTGAAACAGATCATGTCCTTGTACTTGGGATCTAAAACTTGCTGCATCTCCACCTCTACAGATTGAGAAGATTGAACCTGGGATGAGGCAGCCGTAGAGGTTGTGGATCTGGTAGGCTTTGCTGCCGGCACCGGATCCTTCGAGGTCGGGGCAGATGGCTGCCTCCTCCGTCCTTGCGAGTTGACTCTCTGAGCAACAGCCTTCGAGGCGCCGCCGGCTCCAGATCCCGCACCAGCAATCCTCCGGTCAGACATCGCCAATCCTTGCTTCACAACGGCTGCAAAAGAAAGGGATCCGGGGCCCAAACCCTCCCTCGATACCTTGATGGTTCTTGGGGTTGGATCAAAGACACGACAAGGCGCATGATGGCAATCAGCAGCTGTGAGCGAGCGAGAGGTGATCAAATCCTTCCGGATCCAGCAAGTGAATCCAGAGGGAGGGGGAGTAATTCGAGGGGGTGGTGGTGGAGGAGGTAGGCGGCGGCAGGGAGGGGAAGGAATGAGCCAGAGTTGGCCAAAGTGCTCTTTTATAGTCTCTAGGTCACCCTGCCTACGCAAACGCGCAACCTGAGAATGCGCTTTCCTAACAGGGTCACAAATTTTGAAGCTGGGGCCCGTCGTAACCTGATTAGGAACAGAGGGCGACTTTTGACTTGTCTCCCTCACGTTGTTGAGCAGGCTAATGCCCAAATTCGAATTACTCTCAGGTTTAGAGACCGTAGAAACGGCAACAACATCAAAAGATTCAATCAACGCATCGGGGGAAACCCTAGTTTTATCCAAATCAACTAACTGAATCGCCGAGCAATCCTTCAACACTTTGAACTGAATCCTCCGCGAAAGCAGAGCCAACAAACGCGAACGGAATGTATGCGACAAGCGGAATGAATGCATACCTCCCTCACCCGACCAGGGAGGGGGATCGATGGCGTTGTGCTGGTGCAGGCGGGGCGTCGGGTCCTTTACTGATGGCGGCGGGGCAGCTCCACCCCCGGCAGGAGGAATTCCTGCGGAATGCTGGCAATCCCCTCCACCGACGGCGGCCTGATGTTGAGGCGAGATGGGTTCGCCGTCTTGAAGAACGCCCGCTTCGCCGCCTGCGCAGGATCCGATGATTCGGCCTCCTGGATCGCCCAGAAGAGGAGCTCCACATCCATGTAGCCGTCGTCGCCGATGAAGCGCGCGCGCTCGGCGAAGTTCGCATAGCGAAGGATGTCGAGGTGGATGTCTCCCCACGCCTCCCGATTGGGGAACTGCACCCGCACCACCCGACGCATCTCCCGTCGACCCTCCGGTGAGTTGGGGTCGATCTCGGGGAGGGGAGCCGCCCTTGGAGGTGGGAGCGCCCGCGGCTCCGCAGCCCGAGTCGCCGGTGCAAGTCGACGGATCCGCAGCCCACGACGACGCGCCCCCGCCATGAGAGTTGGTAGGTGGAAGCTGGGGGTGGGAGAGCTCGAATTGATGCGAGGTAGGTGGGGAGGGCGAGCGGATTGGGGATTTATTCTCGCTCTGTTCTCGTCGCCCGAGGAAGGGGAAGGGGGAGGGTGGGAACGACACGCCATCTTTCTCCGTGGCCAAGGATGTGAAGGCGAAAACAAGATTTCGTCTTTTCATATTTTATCCCTTAGGTATTGAAGATGTTGATATTTTCTTTATAATCTTGGTCAAACATACAATCATTCTATTTGCCCGGAAACTAACACCTTACATTTGCACCGCGTCGAACCTCTTCTTTTCCTGTGTTCTATCTCTTGTGCGTCAAAAAAAAAAATCCATGTCAACTTCAGAAAAAAAAAGAACTTTACCTGTACATACATAGATACACCTTTGAATTCATCCCGACTCTTTAATCCCTAAGATACATTTTCTACTTGCTGCATGTGTGCTTGAGCACGGGTGGCCTGTTTGTGGTGAAAGATGGTCCACGTCCAAGTCTAGCTAGTTGAGTCGTATCATGTGGAGGAGCCGCAACAGACTCAAACGTGTTGACCATGAGACATTTTCTGTGGAGTCCATGTGCGCATCACCATGTCCATATGGGAGGTTGTCATCGTTTCTCTTAGACGAGAGGCGAACGTAGCGCAGCTTGGAGAGGTTGCCAAGCAGAGGAAGCACCCTACCGGAAAACAATATCGTGGAGAGGTTACTATGATAGTATCTGAGGTTGTGGAAAGAGTCGAGAAACGCAGGGACGACATGAGCTCGTGGGGTCGCCGGCGGTGCGCCGTGGAAATCATCAGCTAGCTTCCACCGGGTCTTCAAGTCCAGTAGAGGTCTGCTCACCTCCGGCCGGCCATGGAAGGTGGTGTGGACAGCTATGGCAAGTATGAGAAGAAGCAGATTAATGGCTGTGGGACTCATGCTGTGGTTGGTCTCGTTCGTATCATACATATGGGGTGCACAGCTTGCCGACCATGAACCCTTGATTTATACTACTACTACTACTACTGGTATGGTCGGTCGGAGTAAATTAGGCAGACACAAGTCGACGGTCGGAGTCGTTGGTCAGCTCGTCTTCTGCACGTCCGGCATTCACTGGTTAATTACACACGGCATGCCAAGCCCGCGTACGCTGCATGCTGCAATAAGTCATCAGTTCGTCACACAATTCGTTGTGCACGTGACCATTTTTTTCCACACGTATGAAGCGTTAGAGCATCTTCACTCGTTTGCTCCCCCAGGAGCAATTTTTTCAGCCGTGCCGGCGAAATTTTTGGCATGGGGAAAAAATTCCAGCCGTGCCCCCACCCAACAGTTAAAAGACAAGAGAGATGAGAGGAAAAACAGATGACAGTGGGCGATCTGGAGGCATGCACGTGGGTGGGCCTGGGAGGAAAAAGAGATGAGAGAGAGGGAGTGCGATAAGTCATCAGTTTATCGCACAATTCGTTATGCGCGTGGCCATTTTTTTCCGACACATATGAAGCGTTACGACTCGAAGATGGTCAAGCATTCTTCTTCGCCCCCCACTGGCCGGCACCGGCGAGCCATGGACCATGGTAACAAGCAGAGTGGGGCGTCTTATTCGAATATTTAATCAAAATACTAATCCAAATCCCAAGGTTGTGTCAAGTAACTCATGAATAGTTGCTTGGACAAGCTTTCGCCGCAAACTTTTTAATTCTGATTTTTAATAAATAATGATAATGATATATTTTATCACTATGCAACTAAAATCAATTGACCGGATCCCCGTAAAAAAATGGAGACAACAAATAAGGTTGCAATTTTGAGCAACTTCACTTCAGAACACTTTGGTGTCATAAGACAAACAAAGCAAATGTATGAGACCGAAAGCCGACACATGCAACATAGTGCAATCAAAAGAACTTGATTTGGCAGACACTATGGCCCTGTTTGTTTGAGCTTTAGGAATCAGTTTCAGCTTTGCAAGTGAATCTGAAACAAACGACTATTTCAAATCAGCTTTTCCAGTGATACTGAACTTGGAATCTGAAACAAACAGCTATTTCAAATCAGCTTTGCCAGTGAACCAGAGTCTGGATTCAGACCATTTTTAGTGCAATTCTTAGAAGCACCTCAAAGTGTACTTCGATGATGAATCAACTTTACCACTGAAGCGAATCTACATGTGATTCAAATGCAATCAAAACTGAAATAAACTGGCTATTATATCACCGCGATTAAGCACTCGCACTGTAGTGATCAATTCACACATTATTCGAATCAAAAGAAAGCTGAAACAAACATGGCCTAAAGTACCAACACTACCATGACTTCGAGTTATTGGTCCTAAGAGGAATACATGGAGAAGTAACAGTGACATAACATAGGCATGATTTCTCTCACGTTGTTATTTAGAACCAGGAACTACATAGTAATGAATATGTTTGGGATTCACAGAGTTCCAAGAATGACGGCATCCATGAACAATGACCAGGAACCAACATATCTCATATTCTACATTACGACAATTAGATTACCAAACCATTTATATTAGACACACATATGAACTTGCATAGTATAAGTTCATTGTAAACTCGGTGCAGATTTCATAAGTTCCGCTGACAAAGGCTAATGCTAGGGCCAACAGAATGTTGACCGGGAAAGAATACCATGTCCGATAGTCAATTGGGATATGCCCATGGTGACACCAATGGATTGTCGGTCGGAAAGAATACCCATCTGATGGTTGTTTGGGAAAGGCCCATGGCATCGCCAATGGACTGTTGGTGGGGAAAGGCCCATAACAAGACAAACAAAATGTTGGTCGGGAAAGATACTCCATAGCCGGCAAGCAGTCGATCGGGGAAGGGTTTTCTCGTGTGGAATTTCCCCAACAGACAAGGTCGGCCGACAATAGTCTTTCTTGACCGACTTTCTGTCGGACCAGCCTAAAGGAGTGGCCTGCCAACCGCTACTATTGGGCCGGTCCAACTTTCTAGTTAGTAAATTTTTCGTTTATGTCTTCATTTATTCGGGATTTTTTTGCCTTTTTACATATGGTTATCTTTACAAAAACTACAAGTACAAATATTTCCAAAATTAATTTATTTTAAAAAATTCAAAACCATGAAAATGAAAAATATTAATGTAGTTTAAAATTTCTGTAACTGTAAATTTAAGAAATGTGTGTAGCCTTAAAAATTGTCGTGACATTTAAAAAATTTCATGCATGTCAAAAAATAAATGGAGCACTTTATTAAAAGTTTATACAATGTAAAAACTAGTTTGTACCATTAAAAATATTATTTACACATTTCAAAATATGTCCTTGACATTTAAAAGAATGGTGATACAGTGTAAAAAATATTTACTTAGTTTAGAAAAAATATTGTATCATCTAAGAAATGTTTTAATTTTTTTTGGTAAATTTTTTAACTACTATTCGATTAAAATCTCAAAGCATGTCTTTGAAAAAATTATATTAATCATGCATTTGAGAAATTTCTAAAATATATGAATACATTTATGAATAAGAGAAATATATAATGTGTACGAAAAAAGTAGTCATCAAAAACATAAATTTGAAAATATACTGATCATGTATTTGATAAAAGTCTAGAATAATGTTTGTACTGCAGACGGAAAATGTTCAATGTGTATGAAAATTATAAATGTGTTGAAGAACAATAAAAAATAAAGAGAAACAGAAAAAGGATGAAAATCGGTCAAAACAGAAGAAAATTGAAAACGAAAAATCATTGAAAACCACAGAAATCATCAAGTAAACCGATAAAAAACCACAGAAAGAAAATCATTCGCAACTACTTTCTTTGGCCGGCCCAATGGCGCCAAGCTGTATTAGGAATCAAGCACGGGTGATACGTAGCTCTTACATTGTTTGGATCAAAGGCTATTTCCTTCTCGTGCCACTGATTAGTTAGCTCTCGTCTGCAATTTTCACTTATGTTGTCTAGCCCAATAAGAACGCGGTGGAAAATGAACGGTTTTTTCCCAGCTTCAGTTAACGCAGTTGCTGAATCTCAAAAAAAATAAAAATTGTACCCAGTTGTTCTGGATTCAAATATTATTTGATTATACTTGAGGATTACGCACATTATACCTGGTCTTTTTCCCATCCGCACTAAATCTGATGTTTCCTCCATCCTTCAGCGATTTTTTACACAGATGTTCTCATGCAGTTTCAATTGCTTATCAAGTGTATTCACTGCGACAATGGCGGCGAGTTCATCAACCATCACCTCTCCTCCTTCCTCTCTGCCAATGGCGTCTCTCTCCATTTGTCGTGCCCCTACACATCCGTGCAGAACGGGAAGGCTAAACGAGCGATAAGCAGCACAAACGACATCCTCCGCACACTCCATGATGTTGTGTAGTTATGTTAGTTATAAGGGCTTCATTAACCTAAAGTTGTGTGATGACTTTCTTTTCCTCCGTTTTAAAATATAAGGTGTATTAGTTTTTTTCTGATGTCAAACGTTTGCATATTTGACCAAGTTTCTAGAAAAAGATATCAATATCTACAATACCAAATTTATATCATTTGATCCATCATGAAAAGTTTGTTCATATTTTATCCCTTAGGTATTGAAGATGTTGATATTTTCTCTATAATTTTGGTCAAACATACAATCGTTCTACTTGCCCGAAAAGGAACACCTTATTTTGCACCGCATCGAACCTCTTATTTTCCTTGTGCGTCAAAATAAAATCCATGTCAACTTCAGAAAAAAAAGAACTTTACCTGTACATACATAGATACACCTTTGAATTCATCCCGGCTCTTTAATCCCTAAGATACATTTTCTACTTGCTGCATGTGTGCTTGAGCACGGGTGGCCTGTTTGTGGTGAAAGATGGTCCACGTCCAAGTCTAGCTAGTTGAGTCGTATCATGTGGAGGAGCCGCAACAGACTCAAGCGTGTTGACCATGAGACATCTTGTGTGGAGTCCCTATGCGCACTACCATGTCCATATGGGAGGTAGGCATCGTTTCTCTGTTGTGAGAGGCGAAGGTAGTGCAACTTGGAGAGGTTGCCAAGCAGAGGAAGCACCCTACCGGAAAACAGTATCGTGGAGAGGTTACTATGATAGTATCTGAGGTTGTGGAAAGAGTCGAGAAACGCAGGGACGACATGAGCTCGTGGGGTCGCCGGCGGTGTGTCGTGGCAATCATCAGCTCGCTTCCACAAGGCAAGACGGCCCGCCCCCATGGTGATGTGTGGCTTCAACTCCGGTAGAGGTCTGCTCACCTGCGGCCGGCCATGGAAGGTGGTGTGGGCGGCTATGGCAAGCATGAGAAGAAGCAGATTAATGGCCGTGGGACTCATGCTGTGGTTGGCTTCGTACATACTATGAGTATGAGAACTGAAGAACCCTTGATATATACTAGTAGTAGTAACATTAGAGAGTGCCTGAATTAGTGAAGCTGGTCGACGGTCCGAGTCGTTGGTCTCGTCAACGCCGACGGTCGATCCGTCCCAGTGCTGCACGACAGGCGTGTCTGAGACGTCCGGCGTCGATCGGAGTGCATGAGCATGTATGGCTTCACGGCAGGCCGTGTCTGACAAGTCCGACGTCGATCGGCCATTAACTGCATGTAGCCAAGCCCGCGTACGGTGCATGCTGCGATGGGTCATCACACAATTCATAGTTAGTGCGCGTGACAATTATTTTCCACACGTATCAAGTGTTACGACTTGACGTCTTGACGATGGTCAAGCATGCATTCTTCTCCTCTCCCCGCTCCAGCCGGCGCTGGAGATCCATGCATGGTAACACGCACAGTGGGGCGCGCAAATGCACGGGCAACATCTTCACAAATACTATACTTTTGAATTTATAAATAAAATAACACGCTCCAGCCGGCGCTGGCGATTCATGTTAACAGGCACAGTGGGGCGCTTAAGGGTGTGCTTGGTTGAGGAACCAACTGTCATGAAGTAGAATTGTTCCATTTCAGAGGAACGGGTCGGTTCCATTCCTGTGTTTGGTATGAGCAAAAAAGTAGAATGGGTTGGTTCCGTTCCGGTGTTTGGTTGGAAGAACGGAATGAAAAATGGAATGAAATAAAATTTAAAATTTTGGCAGCATTTCATTTGTATATTTGAGAAAGACAACATAACAATATATTGACAAGCTTGACACATAAATGATAGCACATAAAACACAAATCTCAGCAAGGTGCACATAGAACACAAGTCTAATTCGATCTCTTTCATGCATTGGCCAGTAGGTAAGACGTGATCTTCTCTTCCTTATTATAGCCCGAACAATGACTGCAATTCAGCTAGTACAACAAAATAGCAGCTCCCCTAACCATCCTTTTTCTTTCGTTCATCTTCTTGAACATCTACAAATGATGCATATTATCAAAATATGGCTACAATGACTTGTAATAGGGATTTAAAAGATATTACATGTTAGCATATACTGCAAACACATACTGGACAACATTTATTTGAGTAGATATTGGATAAAAAACAGCCATGAATCAAAAAGCAACCACGAGCCAAACTATCTCTCTCGGCTGGACAATCTCCATGAGTGAAAAAAGTACCACCTGCAGCATATACAAGGGGATCTGAGAGAGGCTCGTACCTTGAGGAGAGGAGAGTGTGCAGCACCTCTGCCGCCGATGTTAGCCCGCCAGAATCCCACCTAGACCTCCGCCCCGCTGTAAGAACGCTGACACGCAGTTCCAGATCAAGAGAGGGGGGGGGGGGGCGGGGGTCTTTTGCGCCGTTCGTGACTCCCCTACAGTGCTGCAGATCAAGAGAGAGGAAAGGTTGCAATTTATAAATAAAAATAAATTGTGCTTCCACTAGTAGAAAAAGAGCCTATTGTCCCGGTTCGTAAGGCTCATTTGTCCCGATTCCTGAACCGGGACTAAAGGGTCGTTACTAAAGCCCAAGGCCTTTAGTCCCGGTTCTTACACGAACCGGGACAGATGGGCCTCCACGTGGCCGGTGCTGCTAGCCCAGGCAGGAGGGCCTTTGGTCCTGGTTGGTGGCACCAACCGGGACCAAAAGGCATCCACGCGTCAGCTGTTCAGGGGCTAGGATTTTTTTTTCTAAAGGGGGAGGGGGGATTTGGGGGTTTTGTATGGTTAATTAAGGTGTTTCATATATTGTGTTAGGTAGCTAATTAATTAATAGAGAGAAGTGTCATCTCTTATCTCTGTGCTTGGTCGACGGTACGTACTATACGTATAGAGAGGCCCTCGACACGCTAGCTAGTAAGCAAACGAAGGAAACCACTAAGTACAGAAGTCCGTCATGCATACCGAGAGAAGTGATCGACCTCTCCTTCTCCGAGAGATTGGTCGAACAACAAGTTTTCGTATTATCTATCCGACGCTATTGGCTACATACATATACAATATGTAAGATCTCTTACAATCCCCTAGCATCTGAACTCAAGTTCCACATGGTATTCTCCGGCTTTATTGATGACGTGGTCAGGAAAGAATCTTGCCAATTCCTCTTGAATTGCTTTCATGCGATCTTCTGGTAGGAGTTCATTCTGCATCTGCCACGTCTAATTTGAAGAAGGGGGTTAATACATATATATGAATGAAACTCAACAGAAATGATGGTGTAATAAAATGAAATTGTGAATATTATTGCTTACGCACTTCATATTGTCTTTTAGAGTAGCCCCGCTTAACTTTGTAAGTCGCGTTGTAGATGAACTCGCACACGTAGTATCCACAGTAATCATTCCCTTGTTCCTGCCACAAGCACTTTACAAGAAATAAAGGTCAATCAAACTGATAAAGAAGCATTATAAATGGCATTGATGAAAGTAGCTAGAATCAACGGGAGATGCGCGGAACTAGCTAGCTAGTAATACCTACTTTCGGGTATGTATATCGCAGCTCCTTCGGCAGTCCCGGAGCCTCTACAGTGAACTTTTTCCAAGCCCTGCAAGACAAAGCAAATAATTATTACTTGAGATATCAGGAAATGAACAAAAAGTTGCCGATATGGTGCGATAATGATCGATTGAACTTACTTGTTGAGAATTTTAGTCATGTCCGCATAGGTCTCGGGATTTTTTCGTCTCGAGTCTAAGACGACTACTAGTCCCTGCTCAAGCTTAATCTCCAGGAGAATATAGTGGAAGCTGCGCACGCATGCATAACTCATCAATTACATTACTATAACCTCGCTCGAGTAATAAGGCAAACCGAATATGCACAAGACAGTAACACTCACTTGAAGTTGTAAGGAAAGAGTATTTTATCTTTGTTTTGATTTATTATCAATGATTTGAGCAAATTGGCCTCGGCTTCTTTGGCGCTCTTTTTAACCGTAAATTAATCTATGAGATTTGTGTTAATGAACCCAATATCATACATTTCTGCTTTTCTGCACTCGACGATCTTCAATCTGCATAATATAGTGAGGATAATTATAAATACATGCAATGAAAGAGCTGAGCTATATGTAGAGACTTAATGACAGAAGTAGTACTTACAGACAATAGCAAGTGACAGTTAATTTATCGAGGGCCTTTTGATTGTAAAACTGGAAGGACTCCTCAAATGGAATAGACAACAGATCAATTCCAACGAGGTCGTGCTCCTCTTTAACTCTCAGCGTCAAAGTATTCGTCCCCCCAGACTCTCTGCAGGTTTTCATGTACCAATCATCCAATCTTCGCATCATCGTTGTTAGAGATTTTTATCTTTGACGAGAGGCTTCCCGTAATGGTATCTGTGTTCGTCCATCTCCAAGAAGTCATAATGTACATCGTCGGGCAGGTAATCTCCAAGATTGGTATAACCGGGCACCATCCTCGGATCATTAGCGACGATATCGCTAGACACCTTGAGCGGGGGACACGATTGGTTTGCTTGTTCGCCGAGCTAGGCAATTTTTTTCCTAGCTCGTCGTTCTGCTAACCTTCGATCACTGATAGTACTTCCCGACCGCTCCGCTTCGAGATATACCTTTTTAGTAACGCGCTCATAGTTGGTTTTCGGCGGAGACTTTGGTGGTTTCCTCAGGGCATCCAAAGTGCGCTTCGCTTTCACCGGATCTACCTTCTCCTCTGGAGGTGGATGTTTCTTTGCTTTCACCCCTTCAAAGAAGTTCGTCAGTTCGGCTCGCACGATCTACGCGTTTTCCTCCTGGCTCCTCTCGTATGGTAACTTCTCTGGAGTCTTCAGAGAAGGACCGAATCTGTATTGCCTCCCGCCTCTGGCTGTACTGCTAGACGCCGGAGCAGACGGAGCGGCTGCGGCTGTCTTCTTTCCTTTCTTACGAGGCGGAGGAGAAGGACTACAACGCGCCGGAGCAGCCGGAGCGGCGGCGGGTCTCTTCCGCCCTTGTTGACGAGGCGGAGAAGGAGGAGGCTGGCTGCTCGGGCGCGCCGGCGCAGGCGGAGAAGGAGGCTGAGTGCCCTGATCACTCGCCGGAGGAGGAGGCGGAGTGCCCTGACTCGCCGGAGGAAGAGGCGGAGGCGTCCAGTTCAGAAGGTTGATGAGCTCCTTCCGCCATAGGCATGGAGTCTTCAGAGAAGAACCCAGCCGAGTCTCCCCATCACCCGTAGGGTGGTCAAGCTCGAGGTCCTAAAATCCGTCCGTTATTTCATCCACCATCACCCTAGCATATCCTTCTAGAATCGGCCGGCAGTGATAGGTTGCGCCAGGTTCAGAAGGTAAAACAGAGCCAACAGCCGCCTTGACTTTCAATTTCATCCATTGCGTCATAGGGTGGCAATGTTCAGACTC
This sequence comes from Aegilops tauschii subsp. strangulata, assembly GCF_002575655.3. NCBI lineage: Eukaryota > Viridiplantae > Streptophyta > Magnoliopsida > Poales > Poaceae > Aegilops > Aegilops tauschii. The sequence continues at coordinate 581,178,412 of NC_053039.3, read as the reverse complement.
CGTGATAGCATCCACGGGGTAGCTAGCAGGAGCTGTGAAGACAGGCTCCAGCTGAAGCTGCTCGGTGGAAGCCACGCTGCTTCTCCGCTGAGATAGCGGGGTAGCTTCGGGGGAAGCTTCGGCAGGTCGTTTGCTGCGATTTGCTTCTCGTTCCTCTATCGCTTGTACCCTTGCGTGCAGCGCCTGTAGTTGGGTATGCTCCACTTTCTTCCTCCTCTCCTGGCATTTGTAACCGCCTGCGTCCGGAAACCCAGACTTCCACGGAACGGAGCCTGGCGTGCCTCGTGTCCGTCCAGGGTGCTCAGGATTCCCGAGGGCCATTGTGAGCTCGTCGTTCTCTCTGTCTGGAACGAACGTCCCTTGCTGCGCTGCATCGATATACTCCTGAAGCCTTGTGACGGGTATTCTCAGTTGCTCGTCCGTCCAAACGCACTTCCCTGATACAGGGTCCAAGGTTCCGCCAACCCTGAAGAACCAAGTCCGGCAACGGTCTGGCCAGTTCAATGTCTCTGGTTCGACCCCTTTATCAATCAGGTCATTCTCAGCCTTGGCCCACAATGGCCGGGCTTTGAGGTAGCCACCTGACCCCGTGCGATGGTGATGCTTCTTCTTTGCAGCATTCCTCTTGTTTGTCACTGACATCTTCTTACTCTTTTTCGATGTCTTGTGGGCCACAAATGCGGGCCAGTGATCTCTGATCTTCTCATACCGGCCGATGAATTCTGGTGTCTCTTCTTTGTCGACAATTTTTTTCAGCTCATTCTTCCACCTCCTGAATAGTTCTGCCATCTTCTTAAGAGCATAAGACTTGATCAATTGCTCTTTAACTGGCTTATCCGGATCCTCCTCTGGCGGTAGGGTGAAATTTTCCTTAAGCGCGGTCCAAAGATCATGTTTCTGCATATCGTCGACATAAGACACCTCAGGTCTTCTTTAGCCGGCTTTAACCATTGGTGGATGCTGATCGGGATCTTGTCCCTAACAAGAACCCCGCACTGAGCAGCAAATGCTTCCTTTGTCCGGATGGGTTCAATCGGCATGCCATCACGCGCGTTTTGTATGATCTAAAACCTTTCATCCGAGCGCAACTTTTTCTTCGGGCCTCGTCTCTTTACCGAAGTTGTGCTCGATCCGGAGGGCTAGAAAAAAGAAGAAAGACGAGAGTTCATTAATATGTGTACATACCAAAAACAATTAATGCATCAATTAGCTATAGTGAGCACATATGCTTAACTAATATATATACCTGGCCGGACTCCGTTCGGTCACCGGAGCCATCATCACGGTGTCCTTCTTGCACCGGCATTGGGTCACCGGAACCATCATGATCAGGTCCCTCCCACTCCATTGTTCGATCACCGTATCCTGCTTCTTCACCCTATCCTTCCAGACCATCGCCGCTGTCGTTGAGATACGACAAGACATTAGCTCCGGCTGCGATTATGTCCCTCAACACCTGTTCTGCTTCCTCGTCTCGTCCGTGCTCCATTGTTTCTGCAAATATTACAACATGACAATTATTATACAAACATGACAGCAGGTGGATATATTAGTGGCAAACGTAGAACTAGCTAGCTAATCACAACAAGGAATCATATTAGTGGCCTCGACGCTTGATCTCTAGGGTTGGGGTTATATCGACCGCCCCTCATGCCGAAGTTATCCGGGAGGGGGTTATATCGACAACGACGACATACATACATGGGAAAATAATGTTATCGGGGAGGGGGTATATCGACCCCCCCTCGTGTTGAAGTTATCGAGAGGGGGTTATATCGACAACGACGACATACATACATGGGAAAATAATGTTATCGGGGAGGGGGTATATCGACCCCCCTCCCCCTCGTGTTGAAGTTATCGGGAGGGGGTTATGTCGACAACGACGACATACATACATGGGAAAATAATGTTATCGGGGAGGGGGTATATCGACCCCCCCTCGTGTTGAAGTTATCGGGAGGGGGTATATCGACAACGACATACCCGATAAAAAATAAGATAACGAAGAAGAAATAAAAAGAGGAGAAGAAGAAAGGAATAGAGGAGAAGATCGAAGCAAAAAAAGAAGAAGAAAGGAATAGAGGAGAAGAAGAAAAAATAGAATATTTTCTATTTTTTCTTCTTCTCCTCTATTCCTTTCTTCTTCTCCTCTTCTTTTTCTTCTTTTTTCCTCTTCTTATTTATTTCTCCTCTTCTTCCTCTCCTCTTCTTCTCCTTTCTTCCTCTTCTTATTTTCCTTTTTCCTCTCCTTCTTTTTTCTTCTTCTTCCTTCTTCCTAGCTAGATATATAAAACTTTTCTAAAAATCTAACTTTTGCATATATGAACATATATACACAGAGAACATACATACATATATACATTTTTATAAAAAAGCAAAAAACAAATCATCATATATATGAACAAAAAATCTGAAAAAAACAGGACATATAATCATATATACACACATACATATACTCACACATATACATATAATCTGGAAAAAAACATCATATAAATGTGGGGAAAAACAGGGAGGAAGGGGGCAGCGCCAGCCTAACCAAGGAGAGGTGCGGCCTGGTCGGGGCAGGGGCAGAGGCACGGCGTCGGGGTAGAGGGCGGCGATGGCGGCGTGGTCGGGGCGGGGCGACGGCGGCGTGGTCGGGGCAGGGCGGCGGCGTCGATGGGGCAGAGGGCGGCGACGGCGTCGACGAGGCGAGCTCGGGCAGCCTGGCGGCGTCGTCGGGGCGGGGCAACTGCAGAGATGAATGTGAAAAACGCAAAGTGTTTTCTTATATACCCAGGGCATTGGTACCGGTTCGTGGCACCAACCGGGACCAATGCCCCTTTAGTCCCGGTTGGTGCCACCAACCGGGACCAAAGGTCTGACCTTTGGTCCCGGTTGGTGGCACCAACCGGGACTAAAGGGGCATTGGTCCCGGTTGGTGCCACGAACCGGTACCAATGCACCCCTTTAGTCTCGGTTGGTGCCACCAACCGGGACCATAGGCCTTGCACAGCGGCGTGGTGGTGGGAGTTTAGTCCCACCTCGCTAGTTGAGAGGGGCGCGCAGTGGTTTATAAGCCCCGCTGCTGCACCCCTCTCGAGCTCCTCTCCATTGCAGGCTTACGGGCCTAATTGTGACTGCTATGCCAGATGGGCCTACTGGGCCTTCTGTGGGCCTGAATCCTGGCCCATTGATGGGTTTCTAGTCATATTCAGGCCATGGTGGCCGAGTAGGTGGCAATTTTTTTTATTTTTTCCTAGTTTTTCTGTTTTCTGTTTTGCTTTTTTTGTTTTGTTTCTACTTACAACAAAATACTTATTTATTTTATTTTATTTTGTTTCTAATTACTTATTTATTTTATTTTATGATAATTCTTTTTGCTATTAAAGTTTCAAACAAAAAAAGTTCTTTATGAAAATTCCTTTTGCTTTTAATGATTTTGAACAGAAAATACTTTGATAATTTTAGTTGCATCAATTTTATATAATTTTAGTTTCAATAATACTAGAGGTTGCTTATAATGTTTTGAACAGAAAATACTTTGATAATTTTAGTTTCATAAATTTCATATGTTATTAAAGTTTATTTTATTTTATTTTATTTTGTTTCTACTTATATATTTTATTAAATTTTATATTATTTTGTTTCTAATTACTTATTTATTTTATGATAATTCTTTTTGCTATTAAAGTTTGTAACAAAAAAGTTCTTTATGAAAATTATTTTTGCTTTTAATGATTTTGAACAGAAAATACTTTGATAATTCATCATTTCACCCACATAGCATGTGCAAGAGAGTATCAGGGTTTCATACGGAAACTCGTCTGTTACAAAGGGTTTCATTTTTTTGAACTTATTTGAAGTCCATAGTTTTTCTGTGTTCAAAATGCACCATTCAAAGCCACATCATCAATTATCAACCCTTTCTGACTTCATTTGTTATTTTTCATGCATTTACTGATTATTTCGAGCTATAAGACACTGAAATTGAAAATCATTTCAAATGAACTCTGAAAAAGTTGAAAGTTGGGATGGTATCATCATTTCACCCACATAGCATGTGCAAGAGAGTAGAGAGGGTTACGGCAAAAACTGGATGCACTTCGTGTACAAAACGGACAATCTCTTTCGAAGTATCAGGGTTTCATACGGAAACTCGTCTGTTACAAAGGGAAAACTTATTTGAAGTCCATAGTTTTTCTGTGTTCAAAATGCACCATTCAAAGCCACATCATCGATTATCAACCCTTTCTTACTTCATTTGTTATTTTTCATGCATTTACTGATTATTTCGAGCTATAAGACCCTGAAATTGAAAAGCATTTCAAATGAACTCTGAAAAGGTTGAAAGTTGGCATGCTATCATCATTTCACCCACATAGCATGTGCAAGAAAGTAGAGAGGGTTATGACAAAAACTGGATGCACTTCGTGTACAAAACGGACAATCTCTTTCAAAGTATCAGGGTTTCATACGGAAACTCGTCTGTTACAAAGGGATTTCAATTTTTTGAACTTATTTGAAGTCCATAGTTTTTCTGTGTTCAAAATGCACCATTCAAAGCCACATCATCAATTATCAACCCTTTCTGACTTCATTTGTTATTTTTCATGCATTTACTGATTATTTCAAGCTATAAGACACTGAAATTGAAAATCATTTCAAATGAACTCTGAAAAAGTTGAAAGTTGGGATGGTATCATCATTTCACCCACATAGCATGTGCAAGAGAGTAGAGAGGGTTACGGCAAAAACTGGATGCACTTCGTGTACAAAACGGACAATCTCTTTCGAAGTATCAGGGTTTCATACGGAAACTCGTCTGTTACAAAGGGATTTCATTTTTTTAAACTTATTTGAAGTCCATAGTTTTTCTGTGTTCAAAATGCACCATTCAAAGCCACATCATCAATTATCAACCCTTTCTTACTTCATTTGTTATTTTTCATGCATTTACTGATTATTTCGAGCTACAAGACCCTGAAATTGAAAAGCATTTCAAATGAACTCTGAAAAGGTTGAAAGTTGGCATGGTATCATCATTTCACCCACATAGCATGTGCAAGAAAGCTATAAGACCCTGAAATTGAAGGCAACATATAGCTCTCATGAATAGATAAGTGACCAAATTAATAGAAGTTCATCATCACATTAAAACCAAAGTACATACATAGTTCTCATTGAACAACAGATAGCTCTCCAGAGCATCTAATTAAACCATACATTGAAATTATGTAAAACATTTCAATGCAACCACAAATGCGATCATAGTCGCAACCAAGGTAACAATTGATCCAACTGCATAATGATACCAAGCCTCGGTATGAATGGCATATTTCCTAATCTTTCTAATCTTCAACCGCATTGCATCCATCTGGATCTTGTGATCATCAACGACATCCGCAACATGCAACTCCAATATCATCTTCTCCTCCTCAATTTTTTTATTTTTTCCTTCAAGTAATTGTTTTCTTCTTCAACTAAATTTAATCTCTCGACAATAGGGTCGGTTGGAATTTCCGGTTCAACCACCTCCTAGATAAATAAAATCTATGTCACGTTGGTCGGCATAATTGTCATAAACAATAAATGAACTAAATAGTTATAAAAAGATAATATATACCACATCCGAATCATAGACAGGACGAGGGCCGACGGGGGCGGATACCAAAACCATCGCACTATATAATAACAAGGAATAATAAAAGTAAGAAAATTAGACAAGTATCTATCTGAAGTAAGAATTTCTTTCTTTCAGAAAGAAGATAAGAACAAGAGGCTCACCACGGTGGTGCCGGCGACGAGATCGGCGCGGGCAATCGACGGCGGTGAAGACGTGGACGGGACGTGACGGACCGCTAAACCTAGACAAATCTCGGGGAAAATGGAGCTCGGAGGTCGAGTTTCGAGAGGAGAAAGATTAACTAGTGTGGCTCAGACATTTCATCGAACACCTCATGTGCATAGTGTTGGGGAACGTAGTAATTTCAAAAAAATTCCTGCGCACACGCAGGATCATGGTAATGCATAGCAACGAGAGGGGAGAGTGTGTCCACGTACCTTCGTAGACCGAAAGCGGAAGCGTTAGCACAACGCGGTTGATGTAGTCGTACGTCTTCACGATCTGACCGATCCAAGTACCGAACGTACGGCACCTCCAAGTTCAGCACACGTTCAGCTCGATGACGTCCCGCGAACTCCGATCCAGCAGAGCTTCACGGGAGAGTTCCGTCAGCACGACGGCGTGATGACGGTGATGATGTTGCTACCAACGCAGGGCTTCGCCTAAGCACCGCTACGATATGACTGAGGTTGAATACGGTGGAGGGGGGCACCGCACACGGCTGGGAGAGATCAACAGATCAACTTGTGTGTCTATGGGGTGCCCCCTGGCAACATATATAAAGGAGTGGAGGAGGGGGAGAGGGCCGGCCCCTATGGCGCGCCCTGGAGGAGTCCTACTCCCACCGGGAGTAGGATTCCTTCCCTTCCAAGTAGTAGGAGTAGGAGACAAGGAAGGGGAAGAGGGAAGAGAAGGAAGGAGGGGGCGCCGCCCCTCCCCCTACTCCTATTCGGACTAGTCATTGGGGGGGGGGGGCGGCCTGCCTCTCTCTCTCCCCCTAAAGCCCAATAAGGCCCATATACTTCTTCCTCCGTATTCCCGTAACTCCCCGGTACTCGGAAAAATACCCGAACCACTCGGAACCTTTCCGATGTCCGGATATAGTCGTCCAATATATCGATCTTCACGCCTCGACCATTTCGAGACTCCTCATCATGTCCCCGATCTCATCCGGGACTCCGAACTACCTTCGGTACATCAAATCACATAAACTCATAATACAAATCGTCACCGAAAATTAAGCATGCGGACCCTACGGGTTCGAGAACTATGTAGACATGACCGAGACACGTCTCCGGTCAATAACCAATAGCGGAACCTGGATGCTCATATTGGCTCCCACATATTCTATGAAGATCTTTAAGAGCTCCGTTTTATACAATGTTCATATCCATCTCCATCTTCTTACAGAGAGCCATCTGGAGGTGACCTCCAATCATAAGTTTTAATTAGTCTTGATATAACTTAAACCTACTCTCTATGATTGTGCCACTTTGGAGCGTTAACACATGCCCCCCTGTTTTTCGGCAAAGCTAGCGCACCGAAAAATAACTTGTACCGTATTGGTTCTGAGGACGATGTCAACACTCCATCGGCCATTTATATGCTTAGGGCGATATTTATATATTGGCCATTATTTTTTTGTATCCTTAATGCAAACTTGGGCGAAACCTTCACAACTTCATTAACAATCAGATGATAAAGTTCCATAGATATGTATCTCAAGGTCATCCTCCGAATCATATTGTTCACCCTTTTGCTTGGATTTTGTAGATAATCAATAATAAAATTTCTCCAATCCTTACTTTCGCCTGCATAAAAATTGCATTAGTGGCCGAAGCTATGGACTTCAGTTCGGCCTTACCTATGTTGACGAGACTAACATCGGCTATTGAGAGAAATGCAATACACCATGATTAACATAGTTGCCGGATGCTTGCTATGCCAAGTCTTGCGAATTGTCATGTCTAAATATATGAATTTTTTTAAAGCAACCCAAGGTAAATTTTGCATCTAGACATACCCCAAGATAAACTATAAGTGATTCGTCAAAACATTGATAACCCTTGGATATTTATTGCACTACTCATAAGGAATCACCGAAAGCCTCAATATGTATAGCACCTATAGCAAGTAAAAGATTCAATCCGAATAACAATCCATATTTGGCTTTGATCATTTGTGCATAAATATTTTAAGCAGCATGAGGCTTCACAGAATAGCACGATAAGGAGATATATAAACAACAACAACACCTTCGCCATTGCAACAAATTTAACCACCATGGTACTAGAGAGATAAAGCTAAAATCAATATTATGCATGATGTCAATATGATGCTCAATAATAAAATCAACCATGATTTGGATTTATGTAAATTCTGAAAACTAATAAGCCAAAGCAAACCCAATCAAAACGTAAGTCCACTTTGCAGTTTTGGTGAATTGGTCTATGCATAATATCTTCAATGGCATCAATTTGACAGATTTCTATGCAAGCACTTATCTCAATCTCTACTCAAACTAAGGACGATGTTAGAATACCACACCGTCCATTCTTAGATATATTCTTAGGGCGGTAGATAAATATCGGCCATTACCACGAGGTCCATGTAGAATTCACCCACCAAAGTATGTATAGCCGAAATAAACAGATGAAATAGCAATAAAATATTTCGGCCCCTTCATATTAGCAACAAAAATGTAACTAACCAAATGTATAGTGATTTGGTAATACCTTGTCATGATATAGAAAATTATGTTGCATCCATGGATCAAAATAAGTCCATGGAGGGTAATTGATCATACCTATGGATGAATTCCATGGCAAAGGCATCAATGGCATTGTTGAAGAAAATGGATGATGTGCTAACCGAAGATTTTGATGTTGTGATGCACATCTTCGGCTTAATTGTTTGTTGCTTCCATTCTTCTCTTTCTTCACATTTATTGTACTTGTTGCAATAGAAGCATGCACATCATTTTTGTTATGAATGATCCTCTTGGGAACCCATGACATGTTCTTCTGTCTCAGCTCTTGTGCACTAAGCTTTTGTAATTCCTTCTTTTGCCAATACGTTAAGCCGAGTGGGCATCTCGGCTGGGATTCTGTTTTGACCAGTGGCAATTCCTTTTTGGCCTTATGCACTCTCAACTTCTTTTCTTCAGATTTGGCACTTTGACTCTCAATAATTGGTTGCTTTGTCTCATTGCATTTAGTAGCCAATGTTAACACTTTCATTGGATCTTTTTAATTTGAGATCAAATCTGAAGTTGCACTCTTACGACCATCTCTTTTAACACGGTAAACTTGCTTGACCACCTCTTTCTTCTTCCTTGAGCTCTGGACCGATTCCTTAGGATTGAAACGATCTTTAACATGTGATTGTTCAAATGTTGATATTCTCGGAGCTGCATAATATTGGTGAGATGGTCTAAAATAAGATGGAGAATGTGCCCTTGTATCATACATGTCCCATGATGGATATGGATCTATATGAGCATAGGGAGGCCGGGGGTGTCAACAAAAGGCCTGGGCTTCCCGCCCTTTCGCCTGGCGAAATATACCTTTGGTCCCGGTTGGTGGCTCGAACCTGGACGAAAGGGGGTCCTTTAGTCCCGGTTGAAGCCACCAACCGGGACTAACGGGGCGGCTATATAACTGCACACTTAGAAAAATTTCAAACACTTCTCCAGTTTCCCCCAAAGAGGATGAAGCAGAGCACGACGCTGCCAAGCTGCCGGCCGGACCTCCCGGTCGCCTCGTTGTCACCCCCGATGCCGTGCCCGCTCCTCGTCGCCGCCCCCGACGCCGTCTATGTTCCCTGTCCCGACACCGTCCCCGAGCCCGCTCCCTCCTCTTCGCCGGCCGAACCTCCCCGAGCATCGTCGCGCCCCCGTGAGCCGCCCATCCTCGTTGCCAGCCGGACCTTGTCGCCAACCGTCCTCGTCTGCTGCTACTAGCCTTCATGAGCTCCTCGGTGAGCACTCTTCCCCCCTTCAAGTTCTTTATTACAAATTTTGGTTAGGGTAGTCACTCAACAAGTTTCTCTCAAGTTTCTGTAGAAGTATTAATATGGCAAATTTGATGTGGCAAAGTAATGTTGTGGCAAGCATCTTTTGAGAAATTTGTGGCAAGTTGTGGCAAAGTTCTAAATTTTTTGACAGTGCACATCATGTGTATGATGAAATGCCAGAGGGCTCTAGGAATTTTAGGAATTTTTGAGAATTTTTTTGGTGAGGTGTTGATGCACAAAAGATAGTCTGGTAAAGTTTTAGAAATTTTTTGAGCAATTTAAATTGGGCTTGACCATGGAGTTTGAATCTGATCCAAATTTGAACTGAATGAAATATGAAAATTTTGAACTATGGAAACAATTTGTTTTGGTGGAATAGGTTGTGTGTACTATCAAATAGATGGAGTAATTTTTGTTGGTGCAAAAAAAATGGGTAGAATATAGCTCCTTTGCTAATCAAAGAACAAATTATATAGATGGTATTATTACTTAGTTGTTACTCTTATTTTGTAGATGATATTATCCATGATTATATGGTGTTGGTTTCTTTATGTCATGTTGTAGATTTATATTGCTAAATATATGTTATGCTTGTTGCATATAACCTACTCTATTAATTCTTGTTAATTATCCAAGTTGTTTCATTTACCTAGGATGGTAGCTATTCATATATACTTAGTTGATTGCCATGCCATGTTAGTACCGACTCAAATAAAATGCATATTTGGGTGTATGCCTACCATGTGTTATATCAACGGTAGTTTGTACCTTATGTTCATACATTTGGTTAGACTTTACTTAGATATACCGTAGTAGTTTGTTGATGTTGTACATTCTTCTATTGAGTAAATTGTTCTCTATCAATAGTATGTCATGTTATTGCATACTATATGTTGTATATCTATGTACTTGCAAGTGTATGATGTGCTAGATAGGAAATGCATGGAATCATGTTATTCATGCTAGTATAGTACTTAGCTTGAAATGATTGATGCCATGACTTAGATGTTTACTTGCTTAGTATGATTTTCCTTCTGTTATTAAGTCACAACTAGTATGATAGTGTTGTGTGCTATTGCCATGCTTGATAGTACTGTTATATTGGTAGCATAGCGCGCTGTCTCGTGTGATGATCCACCATGCTTTGTCACCATATATATTTTATCTAGGTATCTCAATGTTGTATGCATGAGCCTCTTCATATCTAGTTTATCTAGTGGTTGCATTGTTATATGTCTAGGTGTCTTTCATGCAAGTGACCTTTGCATTATGAACATAGGAAATGTCTGACGACAACGATAGGATCCAAGAGTGCGAGTACTACGGCGACGACCGGGGTCTGTGCGATAGGCCTCACCTGGAAGGCGGTCGACGCTTCAGTATTAAGCTCGACGAGACCTTCGATGTTTATATTCTATGCAACGACGACAAGTCTTTTTCCGTAAATAAGCATGACTTATGTTTCTTCAACGTGTAATTTCCGCTTTCGACAATTCAACTAGTGCATCCCCTGCCATGCAAGACGTTATGTCTTGGAGAAGCTGGATTTTGAAGATCATGAGAATATGCGGATAAAGAGAGTTCACCTCAGGACCCATCATGGTTATGCTTTTAACGTAAAGTTATACAATGCGGTGACCTACTCCCATTTTGGTTGCTCGAACTGGGCAGTATTATGCAAGGCGTATGGTTTTCAGGAGGGTATGTCTATCACCTTCAATCTGGGTGATGCTCATGAAGATGACCTGGATGAAGATAATGTCGACGAAGCTAATATCGACATTTGGGTCGATGTTCATATGCTTCCACTTCTACTTCTATGTGTGTTTCCATTCTTCAAGAAATGTACGGAAAGTAGTAGACAAAACCTACTACAGTTATGGGTCTGAGCTAAATTCCGAGGAGATACATCATTTTGTTTCATGGATTAAAGATGTTGAGACTTTTAAGACGAATTATCATACCTCTCCAAGTTATTCTCAATACGTGCCACTAGTGCACGTGTTGAACTACGGTAACATCCATCGAGATATCATGGTAAGATTTTTCCTATTATGTCATCAGTGCATTTTTTGCATAGTTTCTTTTAAGCTAAACTATAGTTTGCTAAGTATGTTATTATGATGTTCTTCAACAGAAACTCCCGACGGATTGTATACCTAGATTTATAGAAATGAAAGGTGACATGAGGATTGTTAACTTACGGCCAAGTTGGCCTACGTATCACCGCAGTGCATACACGATTCGTCGAAGCGATGACATCCTCACAATCAAGATTGGAGAAAAGTTCTGAAAGATCACAGAGAACTACTTGGGGCAACATCAAGCGCAACCGACAAATGGGAGATAGGTTCATCTGTATTCTTCATAATGGAGAATCAGGGGTTTACCTGTTTTATGCTATTTTACCTTCGAGAGAGTAGGTGGTCTTAGGTTTTTATGTGCTACATTGTGCTAGAATGATGAGCTGGTTCATATATGACTATGATGATGAGTTCTTATCATGATGAGTTATGTGCTACCTTTGTGCTAGATTGATGAGCTAGTTCCTATATATATGACTATGATGATGAGTTGTTATTATAATGATGATGATGATGATTAATGGTTCCTTCATTTGCTTACTAGCTAGCGTCTCGTTCTCTCCATATGTAGTAGCTAGGTCGACCAAGCACGGAGAAAGAGAGGTCACTTCTCTCTATTTGTAGTAGCCAGCTAACACAATATGAAAACCATAAACCCTCCAAAACCCCTAAACCCCCCTTTCAAAAAAAAACCCAGCGCCTGAGAGCTGCTGACGCGTGGCTGCCTTTTAGTCACGGTAGGTGTTACCAACCGGGACTAAAGGTCCTCCTGCCTGGGCGCCCAACAGCGGCCACGTGGAGCTCCTTTAGTCCCGGCTCGTAAGTCAACCGGGACTAAAAGCAATGGGCATTAGTCCCGATCGTTTTGTCACGGTTGCAGAACCGGGACTAAAGGCCCTCTGAAACTGGGACCGATGCCCTGTTTTCTACTAGTGAATGTACAAAGGTATGGGTACCAAATTCACTTATATAGATGCAAATAATTCATATGTTGGTTTTGCTATATTCAACAATAAAGGTGGATGTGGTTTTGAAATGAATTTGCTTTTCAAGGTCGAATATGACAAAGTCTGAAGTGTGTTATGGGCTTGATAGGGTCTTTTGTGCGTCAATGGAAGGTGCTTTGTGTCAAAGTTCAAGCATCACTGCTCCTCACATGTTTGCGACTTCTCAATCATCATCGAGGGGAGCTCTTTAGAATTAGAATAGCTTGGGTAGTTCCGATAGGTAGCTCTAATAGGGGGTCACGCTGTGTTCTTTGTATCATGTGCTTCCTTCTTGTTGAGCGCTTGTCAAACGGTTGTTGATGATGCTTAAAAAACTTGTAATGATTCTGTTGCACCTACCGATGGCTGTGGGAGGGAGCTGTGGAACGTTTGTTTGTTGGCTGTTTGGCTCGGCTTTTAATAAAAAGCTAGGGCGGGGAGAAACCCCTTAAATTCAAAAAATAAATTGATCAAACTTGGCAAACAAAAATAATTTTCTTTGCGCTCCGTTCTATGAAAAGTTATACTCCCTCCGTTCCAAAATAGATGACTCAACTTTGTACTAACTCTATGTAACATGAACTCTGGCTAAGTGTGTACAATAATTTAATTTTGAATATATCCCCGGACCATAAATGAGCATATATTTCCACGAAATTGCACATCTAAGCGAATCTACCTTTCTCCTACATTTGTTTGAACATATAACTGTATTTCTAGGGACATTATCAGTCACATGAAACATGCAATTCTGCCTTATGTCATGTGTGATAGCAAGTATGTTAGTTCAAATAAGTTATTAAATCATGCATTATAAATTGATATAAACTAGATATGAAAACTTGAAAAGTTACACTCGTATCATATTACAACAAAGAAACACATGCATGTTGATCCATCCAAGCAAGGGCTTTTCTCATCAACTATAGACCCGCTAGCTCTTGCATGGCATCGGCAAAACACCGCTGAAAACTCTCCATGCTGCTTGTCGGCAATGAGATCCCTACCTCGATGCCGCCACCGTGGTTGCGTGCCTCCTCCACCGATATTGCGGAGGTTTTTGCCACGGACACCACATCCACCTTCACCGGCTTCCCGAACCCGAAATCGAGGTTGTACACGCGGAACCTTGGTGAATCAGCGACGGAGAGGACACCAGATTTGACCGCCTCCTTCACCCGCTCAACACACCCGTCCCACCTGTCCTGTGAACTCTCGCCCACCTCTTCCTGGAGGGCGTCGGACAATGCCATGAATGCCACCAAGAGGCCTCCCTTGCCGGTAGCCGCAATCTCGTCATGGCGCGCGGCAGCGATTGCCGGACCTAGGCAGTTCCCTAGGTACCTGTCAGGGACGGGCGGCTTCAATCGCGCTCGGTGATCCACAGAGAAGAGGAAGTAGGTTGTTTTTGTTTGGTTTTGTTCCTCTTTGGCTCGGCAGTAGCAGGACCACATTAAACTGAAGGCGGCGAGCAGCGACGAGCATCTGGGAGATGGCGCGCCCTGCTTGGCAGCCTCATCGGCAAGCATATTCTTGACGCCGTGTAGGAGCTCCTGAGGCAGCGTGAATGTGGCGAGGAGCTGGTCGTCCGGGATAGAGGACACGCTGCTGCTCATGAACTCGATCTCGTCGTCGCTCGGCAGTCCTTTGCAGTAGATGTCGTATAGACCTCTGGGGTCGGCGATGAGCGTGCGGTCAATGACGGGAGTTGGCGGCATGTCGGCGCCAGCGCAGGCCGCAGCCCAGGTGTCCATGAAGTGCGTGGAGCTGGCACCGTCGCAGGCGGTGTGATGCACGGTGACACCGAGAGCGAGGCCCTGCCCCCCGGATAGCACCGTGGCCTGCACGGCGAGCACGGCACGGCCTTTGGGCAGCGGTGGCACCAGAGGCGCGAGCTTGGCCACCTGGACGGGGTCGTCCTGGGCAAGGTCGTCGATGTCGGTGTCGTACTCGGCGACGGTGAAGGAGACACCGTCGCCCGGCTGGTAGAAGAGCTCGTAGCGGTTGCTGTTGGGAGCGCCAGGGGTGAGGCGGACATGGCCGGCCAGCGGGTAGAAGAGGGTGAGGGCCTTGGAGAGCGAGACCTTGAGGTCAGAGATTAGGTGGGTGGTGTCTTGGTGGTGGTGGAGGCGGTAGAGGTAGAGGCGCTGGACAGGCGGCGGGCGGAGCCATTTGACGTCAAAGAAAGTGAGTGGGAGTGAGCGCGGCGGGAGGTGGAGGTTGGACGGCCTGACCACGCCGGCGTCTAGGACCCGGAGATTGCTATCAGCACCCATCACCATCTCCGGCACATGGATGGATAGACGTGCATACGGTGCATGTTATACTCATATACTCTACACATGTTACACTGTCGGTGCATGCATGAGGCAGGTAGGTAGCGTGCAGCGTGGCAGACTGAGTAGGTTATGAAGCCAAGCACGTGACGGTTGGTTGGGTTCTCATCTGGCCATCGTATATATGGATCCAACGTCTCCTCCGTTTGTTTTGTAGTACGTCTGCTCTCTCGTCCGCTCGTTTCAACGGCCATGTACCCACTCATTTTCGTTGGAGGGACTTAGCAAAAGTGGTCCGGGCATACATTCGTAATTTCATAATTCTTTATTTCGTTTTCGCGATTTAAATTCTTATATATGTATTTGCATATTACAAAAATAGATTGTGATTTCTTGCTCTATTAGGAATAACTAGCTGTGAACTTAAATGTGTAGAAAAAATCGAAGTGTGCTCGAAATTGTTAATATCGTGTAATAGTTTTCATCATATATAGTAAACACAAATAATATTCCATCAATCATTCAAAACTTGGCAATAAAATGCATGCAAATTTTTGAGTCTTTGTTGTATTCTTTTAGGCTCAGCTTATGGTTGATAAATTGCGATATGATGCGGTTACTCTCTAATCGGTTATGGAAAAGTAACAATGAAAGTACAAAACAGTGGGTAAAAATAAACACTAAAACTGACATAAGCGGGCAGGGGGCGGGAACGATGATGAGGGGCTCCCACCACCGACTTCCCGCCATTGCTAACATGTCATCATTGAGGGCACGCCGACCACCACTGGTAATGTCTGTACCAGTGGCTGAATGTTTTAACGCCCGCCACTGAAAGTGTTTCCTAGGTAAATGAAATAAAGCTGTCGCGTCGGCATTTGCTGCGATGGCAGTGTTTTGCACACAATGCATTGATACCCATAAGAAATTGCAATATGTTACAATATTAGATTGATACAGATAGGAAATTGCAATATGCTACATTAATACCCATCTTTACATGCATGCATTTTGCTACCTTATCCACTAGTTGTTATCATGACTAACTTATAGTCCCGGTTGGAGACATCAACCGGGACTAAAGAGCGACAACCCCATTAGTCCCGGTTGGAGACACCAACCGGGACTAAAGGTCCCATCTGAACAGGGACTGATGCCTGCCGAGCCCCGGCCGACGTTCTAGCCGCTTGAACTGGGACTTTTTTGATGCGTATCATTTCATTGATAGAAGAAGTTAAGAGTGAGTACATGGGATACATCACATGACACGAACGCAGAAGGCATGACATGGCAACCGGAGCAGAGGGACACGGGATGCTCAGCCCAAACAGAAAAAAAAGAAACATGGCTAAACTCGCCAACCTGGGACGCAACCCGAACCAAACCATCATGACAACCGACATCCTCAAAACTACCGCCGAGGACACCGCGAGCAATCAAGACGGCGCCTTCATGAAGGAGAACGACGCCGGGGCGCCGTCACCGTCCGATCCGCAAAACTGGACCTAGGGCGTCCCCTGATGCTTAAAGAGGGGCACAGATAGCAGCCATGGCAGCGCCTCCAAGAAGGGGACGGCACCCGCGGGTGTCGCCACTACCAGCGTCGAAAGGTCGAGCAGGGATTTCTCCCTGGCCATGTCTGAGCAATCCCAAGCCATCGGAGCGGAAAGTCGAGGAAAAGGAAGTCAAGTCAGAGGCTGAAGCCGCCATCGCAGGAAAGGGAGCAACGCCTGCCAACGAAGGGGCCAACAAGCGTTGCCGGAGGAGCGAGCTATGGAACAGGCGGAGGGGCGGATGGAGCACAGAGGTGGGCGGGGTGGGCAGCCGAGGATGCAAGGGGGTGCGATGGTGGCCGAAGACTCGGACGAGCCTGGATCCGGAAAGGCGCAGATCCAGGCCGCCAGGACCGGAGCCGCGGGGACACCAGGCAAGCCGAAGAAGCTGGAAGGGGACGCAGCTCCAGGAGCACGCCGGAGTCGAAGCCGCACCGGGATGGATGCCGGCCAACCAAGAACGCCTGCAGGGGGTGGTTGCGGAGCTGCCGAGATGCCGACCAGCCGGAGGAACTGGAAGGAGACGCAGTTCAGTCGCGGCGAGCGTCGGATCTGGAGCCGCCCCGGCCAACCATGGACGCAGGAGGAGGGCGCAGGTCCATGGGGCACCGGGGCCAAAGCCGGACCTGCAGGGTAGGGGGTGAAGGGAGACGCGGGCGTGCCACACACCCGGCCAGCGCGTTGCAGGAGACAGCCGCCGCCGGGCAACCCGAGGACCACCGAGATGCAACACCACCCCGGAGCCATGAACCGGGACTGATACTCACATTAGTCCTGATTCGTAAGGCTACCGGGACTATTGCTCTGGTCTGGCCAGAACCAAAGCCCTGTTTCCTACTAGTGATATGTGTTTGTTTCACAATTGTTTAAAACATAGAAATATAAATTTTGATTTTAAAAATTGCAAACGGTGCTCGGTCTCCAAAAGCAATTTTCATAAACAAATTGCTAATTAACCAGAGCAAGCTAGATGACACGCTGCTACCAACATACCGGAATACCTACCCAGCACGTGCTTCGCTCCATGACCTACTCAAGCTGCCACGCTGCTACCTACCCACCTGCCTCCTGCACCTACAGTGTATAACATGCACTATCACTCTTCACTATATATAGGAATAATGAACACGAATATACGATGCACATCCCCATCCATCATATCCATCCAACAACATGGGTGCCGATAGCAATCTCTGCGTCCTGCATGCCGACGTTGTCACGCCATCCGACGTCGACCTCCCACCGCACTCCCTCCCGCTCACCTTCTTTGACGTCAAATGGCTGCGAGGGCCGCCCGTCCAGCGACTCTTCCACTACCGTCTCCAGGACCACCACCACCACGGCAATGTCCAGCAGCTCCTCTCCGACCTCAGGGCATCCCTCTCCAAGGCGCTCAACCTCTTCTACCCGCTCGCCGGCCATGTCCGTCTCGCCCCCGACACCAACCGCTACGAGCTCTTCTACCAGCCGGGCGATGGCGTCTCCTTCACCGTCGCCGAGTATGACGCCGACGTCGGTGACCTCGCCAGCGACGGCCCCGTGCAGGTCGCCATGCTCGCGCCTCTCGTGCCGTCGCTTCCAAAGGGCCGCGCCGTGCTCGCCCTGCAGGCCACAGTGCTGCTCGGTGGGCGGGGCGTCGCGCTCGGCGTAACTATGCACCACACCGCCGGTGACGACGCCAGCTCCACCCACCTCCTGCACACCTGGGCCGCCCTCTGCAACGGTGCCGTCGAAATGCCGCCGCCACCCGTGTTGGACCACACGCTCGTCGCTGACCCCAGGGGCCTCTACGACATCTACTGCCAAGGAATGCCCAGCGGCGGCAACGAGATGGAATTCGTGACCAGCAGCGTGTCCTCCGTCCCCGACGACCAGCTCGTCGCCACCTTCACGCTGCGTCAAGAGGTCCTAACTGCCATCAAGGAAGCGCTCGCCGGAGAGGCGACGAGGCACGGTGCGCCGCCGCGCAGATGCTCGTCGACGCTCGCGGCCTACACCTTCATCTGGTCCTGCTACTACCGAGCCAAAAAGGATCAGGAACAAGGTCAAGCAAAAACTACCCACTTCCTCTTCTCTGTGGATCACCGGGCGCGGTTGAAACCGCCCCTCCCTGCCACATACTTTGGCAACTGCAGCATCCCGGCCATCGCCGTCGCGCGCCACGATGAGCTCACGGTGGCCGGCACGGGAGGTCTCTTCACGGCATTCACGGCAATCGCGAACGCGCTCGAGGAGGTGGTGGGTGAGGGGTACCAGGAGAGGTGGGACGGATGCGGCAAGAGGGTGATGGAGGCCGCAAAGGCCGGCATGATGTTCGTGGTGGGGTCGCCGAGGTTCCACGTGTATGACGTCGACTTCGGGTTCGGGAGGCCGGCTAAGGTGGTGGCGGTGTCTGGAGCGATGCCTGGCGCGATGCCGGTGGCAGATGCGCGCAACGGCGATGGTGGCGTCGAGGTGGGGCTAACGTTTTCGGCGGGCGGCATGGAGCATTTCCAGCGGTGCTTTTCTGATGCCATGCATGCGATCGGCATGTAAGAGATGAGTCTATGTTTAATGAGAAGAGTATTTCTTTTGTGGGTAATGGGAAGAGTCCTTTAGATGGGCCGACGTCAAGTTCTTGTATTGCAGTACACTCTCCATTCTAAAACACAGTGCATATTAGTTTTTGTTTTCATAAGTTAAACATTCAATGTTTAACCAACTTTATGAAAGAATTATATACAAGGGTGAAAAAGTCGGCTGACATTTCGCTGAACGAGATTGCTAAATCTCAGACGACTGAGACTTAACGAGTCTCGATTGATGCTATATTCGTGAGATCTTAGGTGGAGATATGTGAAAAAATAAGTTTTTTCTTTTTTTATATGTTGTGTCACTTGACTAAATTTTGGTTAAGTCTAGGTACACCCTTCGCTGAACCAGTCGGGGTAGACCTTGACGGATCAGTTGTGACCAAGGAAGCGAAATGTCTGGAGAGTCACCGAGGAGGTAAGAGGCATCCCCGACAATTTAGAGTTCCAGCGATAATGATCAGCTGGTATGCCCTCATCAGCGACAACCAGCTAGCGGTGATCACATAAGATCTCTGGACCTTGTTCTCGGCTGCTCCACAATGACAGCTCTCTGGACCTTGTTAGGCTTGGACTTCGAGCTTGTTGATCTATGGTTGGAGTTGCTCCTTAGAAGTATATTATTCTTGGATAAGCTGCTTCTAATCCGTCGCCACCACTCTACCCTAGCTGCTGCCCGCTGCTGCTTCTTGTACTTCTTCGCGTCGAAGAACATGAGAGTGCACCCCATAGGGATGATGGCATTGTGGACACAAGATGCCGCCTCCAACTCGCTCCTCTTGACCCTCATGCCCGCAAGTCCGTTGTCGACGGTGACTTGGCGCACCTCGTGGAAGGCGGTGCGCTCCGAGGACCAGGATTCATCCAGGATATGTATGGTGATGCTGGTGCCTGGATCAGAGAGTGTTCCATGCCACGAATAAAGACAAAGACAGACACAAAGTCAGGTACACCCTTGACGAAATCCCAGGGCAACATCTTGACTTGCCAAAATTGGCCGCGGAAGAGCAACGTGTCGACCAGAGTCGACAGGGAGGCGGGGGTCATCTGCCACAGCTTGGAGTAGCCCGGGATCTCCATGAGCCTTGCCTTGTACACCGTCGTCGGGGACGGGAGGTTGGCCATTGTAGGAGCTCGGTGGAATTGATCAGTCAATTTAGTCCTACCAAAACACGAGGCGTGTGTCATAAGTATTGCACATCTAAGTTCTATGTAATTGATCTTGCGCAGAGATTTGTGTGGGTGTTTTATTTTTTCTATTTTATGCTAAGTCATTAAGATGTGTAATAACAAGGGGGCATCTAGATTACTTTTGCTAAAGCACATCGAGATGTGCCATAACTATTGCACTTCTAAATTCTATGTAATTGATTTTACGCAGAGATTCCTGTGGGTGTTTTTTTTTTCTTTTTCCGTTTTATGCTTGATTAAGTCATTTAGATGTGTAATAACAAGGCAACAATGCTAGACTTACGGACATATTTCTACGGGATAGATGTTACAGACTCATGTGTCAAAATATGGTTGGAGAAGATTAGGGAGGACGGGGGCCCAGCAGTGAAAATCAGGAGGGGGGTTGGCGAGCAAGGGGACCGTAAGATCAGCCCGAGACAGATTTCCGCAAGTGTAGCATTTTTGAATAATAATAAGGGCACATCTAGATATAAATAGGAGGGGTGTGCCTCTCCTACGGCCTTGCCTTGTGAACGATCGTGTCTTAGTGTCAAAAATAAATAATAAATGAATAAATAATGCAAGTTTGCCTAGCACATACGTGTCATACACTGCTATCTCGTAATACCTGCCCGCAACATGCCTACCCAGCAATAGGTAAAATGGAAAATTAAAATAGTTGAAGAACGGAGGGAAAAAAAAAGGGATAGGCATATATCAGATTCCCAATTCCCTCTCCTTGCACATGGCGGCGCCGCCCCTGCAATCAGCAGATTAATCTCGACACCAACGGAAAAACTAAGGCCAGTGCGCTCCATGGACGCCTTCACCAAGCCGAAGCGTCCGCGCCAAGCCGACGACCGTCTGAGCGCGCTGCCGGACGAACTCCTGCGCGCCATCCTGTCGCGCCTCAAGGCCCTGCAGATGGCCCAGACGTGCGTGTTGTCCACAAGGTGGAGGAGCCTCTGGCGCGCCGTGCCGTGCCTCCACATCGACGACGGGGACTTCACCAGCGGGCCGCCTTACTTCCAGAACTTCACCACCAACCTTCTGCGCAGCCATAGTGTCGCGCTCCTGGAAGACTTCCGGCTGCACGCGACCTGGGAGCGTTGGGATTGGGATTTGGTCCGCAGCACCATCCTCCAAGATATTGGTACATCATCATGGCCTTGCCGGCTCAAAATCTTGCGTCTGTCCAACCTTGATGATCTGAACCTGAATGATCTTGCGAGCCACATCAATTCCCGCTGCCCTGCTCTGGAGGAGGTGCGACTGGAAAACTGCTACTTCTTGACCACCGGCAATGTCAAGATCGCCTCCTCCTCACTCAAAAAATTGGTCATCGACTTCAACTACGATGAGGATGGTGATGATATTTTTGCCTTCATCATAGAGGCCCCTGCTCTTGTTTCTCTTCGCCTGACGGCGGACGAGCTTGCTTGGATCCTTGATACCACCGAACCACATACAATGCCATCTCTTGTCGATGCATCCATCCAGCTTGATTTCTATTTCGCTACAACTGCACACGAATCATGTCAGTCTGCATGTGTCGGATTTTGCCCTCACGGTACATTTGTTTTCTCCTCCTTCTTAGCATCCATTAGATTTATCAAGTTTATAAAGTATAAAAACTATAACAGTCTCAATCCGTTACATGCAGTTGCTGGATTATTCCAAGTTTCCTGTATTCCACAACCTGAGGACATTGTCCCTCGATGAGTGTCATATTGCCCAAGACTTCATGGGGCTGGAGCCTTTCCTGCGGAACTCGCGTCACCTATACAGAAGCTCACTTTGCGCCGGTGCAAGGTGCTGCTGCATCTTCTTTCATCGTCAACTATGTATTACCATGCATAACTCAGTTTCCTCCGTAATATTAGTTATTTATGCTGTTCTACAGGCTTTGGAATTTACACCAAACAAGGACATGAAGGAACACCTTCACAGTGATTCGCAGGACTTGGTGTATTTCAAGTGTGAGAGCCTTAGACTTGGTGAAATCATATACAAAGAGGGTGATGGATCTGTCCATGTCCACCTACTGGTTAAGTTTTTGGTGGGCATGTGGAGGAATCTACCAAACAACAAGATTGAACTAACTAAAATCGATTAGCAGAACCGTATGTAATTACACTATTATATTTTCTATGATTTGTTTGCTAGTTTCTGCCCAGTTTGAATATCAGACCGTGTTATCTCCCTAATTTTCCTTTTACTAGTACTAGAAATTCGGGATGTGCAATCCATGGCACCCATAGGGTTTGGGTACGGGTGGAGCCACCCCATACCCTTACCCATCTCATTTAAGTTTACCCATCATCTGTATCCATACCCGCTAGTGGGTACAAAATTTTCCCATACCCGTCACCTGACAGAGTAAATGGGTACCCGCGGGTTGAAATACCAGTGTTTGCATAACATCAATTTGAGCGACACATAATCATAAACAACAAGATATAATCATAATTTATAAATAACAATACATAATAACATCAATACACTTATAAACAGCATTCTTCTTCACACTTGTTGTAAGATAGCTCTTACCGACGGTTTCTATTAGACTAAATCTGAGGCATACCGTCGATCATCCGAGGACCAAGCAATCACACGAGCACGACACCGAGATTTGTTAACGAGGTTCACCGATATGGCTACATCCCGGGGCCTGACTACGGGCGCTCCTCCCCTTGACACCGTCACAATACCGCACACCGGCCACCCGGACGCCGGCACACGCCGCCGGCTCCCCCTTGCGCGCCTGTGCTATTATGTTGGCATAGGTTACATCGTGTGTCTACCCTCGCTATATAAGAGAGGCCTAGGATACAAGTGTCCTACTAGGACACAACTCCACATCCTATGTAAACACAATACAACTCATAGTCCAACTGTAACCTACCTTGTACACAATATTCGACACAACTCTAACAGTTTCATCATGATGGCAGATGCTGAGGAAAGTCATCTGCTATCAGTTCGTCTAAAGTGCAGAGATGACACACATCCATCATATTTACGTACTTCTTCCAATATACAGCATTCTTCTTCACACTCCCCTTCTGTCGGGGATATACCCCGCGGTATGACCCGGCCGGAAGTATGACCCGGCCGGACTTGGCGCTTCATCGTAACCCGCCGGAGGATTGGCGACTCATGGGTCTGGCGGTTCACTGGTGTGACGACTCACGAGCCTGGCGACTTAATAATGGCCCCGACGGCGGGTCAGACAGATGACAAGGGCCCAAGGCCCAGAAGACCGGCTCATGTTATGGTGGGCCGGCTTAAGAGGAAAGCGTAAGGAATATTTCCTTGCAAAGGAAGCAAGACTAGGACTCCACTTGTAATTGAGTAGTCCTAAAACTACTACGACTAGTCATGTAACCCGCCCCTTCAACTTATATAAGGAGGGGCAGGGCTCCCCAAAGAGGGACGAGCAACAAGAAACAATCTCTAGGGCTAGACACCGAGAGCCGGTTCCCGGCGACTCTCCCGTGATCATAATGAGACCTAGCCTCAAACAGCATGTAGGGTTGTTACCGGATGATGTTTCCCGGGGCCCGAAGCTGTCTAAACCCTTGTCTTGTGTTGCGTCTCTCGATTCCGCCCAACCCCTCTCAAGCTACTACATAGATGCGCTGGCCTCGCGACTAAGTCCTGACACTAAGGACATCTGCCGTGACAATTCCACGACAGTTGGCGCCCACCGTGGGGCTCGCGCACGGTGGTGTTGAGTTCTTGGAGGGATCTCTCGCAGGGATTGAGAAGTTTAAAATTTTCCGGATGAAGAAGAACCAGTTTGGAAGGATTTGCATCAGCTTCTAGTTTATCCATCCAGATTTAAGGTTCAAAAGGATTTAGGGTTGCTGTTGAGCCGCCGCCACCGGATGTGTAATCTGTCAAATTACAGTAAAAAGTAACACGGACGGCGGACACACGTCAAGTTTGCATCTGATGGAAAACTACTCTCGTTGGAGACCAAAAATAAATCGAAGAGGATATCAAGAAGTCCAAAATGCGGCGAAACTGCTAAATAAGAGCCGCCGTACGGATCTCACGCGTCGTCACTGTCTCTGAGCCGGTGCAAGGGTGCAGTAATTGTTCCAAAATTTTCCGCTGCTCCACGTCTGTGTTGACCAGACTTCAAGTCCTGAGGGAATAATCTATTATTGCTACTAATTTTTTCCTGATGTGAACGATACAGATAAGAATACTGTTTCATTACATGAAAGCAACAAGTTCAAGGTTTTCAAGTACGGGGGCATCTTCGACTCATACGTGAACTAAAGCCAGAATTGTTTCTTTCCTTTGGTCAAATACGATTGGGGCACGCCCCAAGGAAACCACCAGGAGACTGAGACAAGAAATATGGAAGAAAAATTACTATGGACGTAAACTCCCGGGACTGACCACAATCCAGAAGCAGGGAAGGACTCCGCCGCCGCAGCCTGACCTCGCAGAACTGCCTCCTCGGCTTATCTCCGTTGAGCCGGCCCGGAGCCGCTCCTCCGCCATGAGCCGCCCCTTCGCAGGACGTCTTTCCAGCCCCGCGGCACCAACGTTTTTCCAGCCCGCCGCCGGCTCAGCCGTGCCTTGCCATGGAGCCGTCGTGGCCTCTCCTTGCCTCTGACCCGGTCTACACTTCTGCTGAACCGCCACAGGCTCCGCTCCATTGTGGCCTACTCCGAGCTCTTGTCTTCATCAGGGCCTACTCAGAGTCGCCAGTTCCCGAGCCGTCGGCTGCCGTCCACAAATCGCTGCAAGCACCAATTGGAGCCGCCGTGGCCCGGCCTGTGAGCCGCCTCAGCTGCCGCGTGGCCTCTGTTGCAAAGTCGCCGCCGCGACCCTCCAATCCACACCCGCGACCCGCCGTCGGCCCGGGGTGCGGCCGTGAGTCGCCCGTAGCGAATAAGCCGCCGACGCAAGGATTTAGAGTTCTGCTGTGCGCCGCCGATGCAAAGTGATCCGTTGAATCCGATCAATCAACAAACGCGTGTGCGGGCAAGGGTCAACCCCTGAGTGGTCCATCCATTGGTCCGTCAACCCCCGAGTGTGTGCATTGTTCTGGACTTGTTTAAAAAGAAAGGGGGAAGATCACGTGGAGACCTCAGGCACTTGAAGACAAGAGAACCAATCAATTCTTTTGTCAAAAACAAAAACAGCACCGTGCATTATCCAGCGCCAGCGTCCGTGTTCATCCGGCAAAAAATACCAGGTGTTATTTTTCCAATGTATTTTATCAGTACATGCTAATTCATCCAACAACAGTTACTCTGGCCTGTAACTTTTTTATGCAGGACGGTTATTAAAAGAAAAGGGGGTGGTATTATACTGCGGAGGCACGTTCGGCTGTGCCGCGCAGCTTCACGGACACGTGTATCGCGGCCGGTTTACATCACGCGCCTTCACCGCCGGTTCACGCGTCTGCACCACCTTACAACGCCACGGACGACTCGCCCGTCCGCCTTCACCGCCGGTTCACGCGTCTGCACCGGCTTACAACACCGCGGCCGACTCGTCTACCTGCACCCGCGGCTGACTCGCCCGTGAGTGATTTCAATGTCACGTTGTGATCATCAAATTCATGGCGGGTTACTTTCCGGCCTGGCACATCAGGTGATATCCATCTAAGATATATTTTATTGGCGCGTATTATTTTTGTCAAAGAGTAGTTTATCTTTGCCTTGGTCTGCACTATTGTTGATGCAGGACAATTGTTCGCTACATCAAAACAAACATGGTTGACCCGCACGCGGCCGGTTTACAACGCCGTGGCCGTCTCTTGCGACCGCGCCGGCTTACAACACCGTGGCCGTCTCTCGCGACCACGCCGACTTACAACGCCGTGGCCGTTTCTCGCGACCACGCCAACTTACAACGCCGAGACCGTCTCTCGCGGCCTGGTCTACATCAACATACCAGGCTGCACTTGTCTGGATGAGTTGTTTATTGATTATGAGCAAGTCACTACTTGGGAAGCCCGGTTTTCTTCCAACAAATAGCAGGCGAATTATCATGTATTATCAGCCGCCATCTGCACTGGATGGCTCAATGGGTAGGTGCACAAGTCACCGCCACTACGGTTTGGTTAACATCAAATAGCCGGTTGGAAGGAACCATTGGCCGAGTTACTGACATGGCTCATACGGGATCATTTATAACCCGCCACAGTCACTTCAACCTTCTGTGGATTCACATCGCGCTATCAACATCAATGATATACACCTTATGCTATGGTCAATATGGAGAATCTCAAAGCCAACTCCTCGAGTCGTCTTGAGACTCGGGGGCTACAATGAGATGACTCGCCATCATTGGTCGATTTCAATGCATTCAAGAACTCCGGGTCATTGGAGGGAAAAATAACCCGGTCCCGGAGGCTACCGCCATATTGGTGAAAAGTTTAAAGGCCGTCAGAAAATTGCCGGTTCAAAATAAAGATTCCGGTTTAAAATCCGGTTCAAGAGATATCTCTCTCCCGCAAAGTTTTGAAGCTCTCAAATCCGGTTCAAACATCGGCTCAAGGTAAATTTATATCTTACAAGGCTTTGGAGCTCTTAATATCCGGTTTACACATTTTCCGGTTCAAAAAGAAGTTATCTCTCGCAAAAGTTTGAGTTCTCGGGAAAAATTAAAGGGACCAAAGAGAGTCTGTTACAAAGCACAACTCAAATATAGGTACCCTGCTTTAAAGACCATTGGGAGCTGATTGTATTCGAATTTAGCTTAACCCTTTCGGTGTGACCCTGATCGTATTCGAATCAAAGTCGTTAAATATTCTCATGATCACTAGGGGACTTCCTGTTCAAACATAGGTCGTATTCGAACCAAAGAGAACATAGCTGTCGGTACCCTCTTGATCGGCACACTGCCGAGCTCGCTAGGGGGCTTCTTGATTGTATTCGAATCATAGCTCAACCCCTTTTGAGAACCGACGTGGATCGTATTCAAATCAGCGTCGTTAAACAACTCTCAAGGTCATTTGGGGGCTTCCTGTTCAAACATAGGTCGTATTCGAACCAAAGAGAAAATAGCTGTCGGTACCCTCTTGACCGGCAACGCCAAAGCCACTGGGGGCTATGATCGTATTCGAATCTTAGCTTAACCCCTGTGGGATGATTTTCTGATTGTATTCGAATCAGAAGCCTCAAAATTTTTGAAGTCTCTTTTTGCAAACAATTTTTGGATTCTATTTGAAGCTTTTTGCTCATATCTGAAGCATATATATATATATATGTGTGTGTGTGGTTTCTATTTAAACCCGGCTTGATTTTCGATGATAAGTCGCCGGCTTATGACAATCATCATCTATGTGGAAGCATTGGCTTGTAAGGATTGGGTTATCACACTTATTACACAGGTATCATAAGCCGGCAGTACAATTTAATATCACAGGTATGATATTGTTTATACATGATTATGTTTAAACTGGCCCTGGCTATGGACTTTAAGCCGCCGGTATGTTTTGAATTACGCCATTGGAATCATGCGCGTTTCAGAGATTGGGTTATCAACCTTATTGTGCAGTTCATATAAACCGACAATGCAAATTCAATATCACAAGTATAATATTATAGTTATGTTTCAAAGTTATGATTCATAACAGGCTTATCTGTGACTCCTTTTTTACACATCAGTGGTCATATGTAAGATATTATGACCCGCCCTGCGGTAAACCGCCAAGGGTTCTTGTGATTTACTTGCGTGCAGGATAAGACTACATTTGGGTGGTTACCTGCCCTGGTTTTTGACGTTAAGTCGCCAGGGCATATGTTGTTTAAACTTTGCAGGATTTACAAAGCTAGGACTTACATAAATGATTAAATTCAAGCCCATCATCATAGATGGAAATTGGTGTCTCAAAAGGGTTATCAATTCTTGATTTTCTCAAAGTCTATAAGCCGCCGGGTTGTACAAATTCCGGCTTACAGTGGAGGCGTATTAAATCGCCATCGGCCAAGAGCCGCCGGGTATTTAAACTCCGGATTGACCTATCAGCAGATGAGGTATTCAAAGTCGCTTTGGCGCAATGGCTATTATTTTATCAATCGATATGATTTATTCTACAATGGAAAGAATAGTCCCGAGTCGCTGCAGGCTTACGACCCGGCACTTGGGGGCTACATTATTTACATTGAGATCACATCAAATATGCAAGTCTCATGTCACTGCCAGCATGCACCATGGCACTTGGGGGCTAATGTAAGGACATTTTTTGCTCAACTTATTGAAGACCCGACTCATCACATCGTAATGAGCCGGCCCTTGGGGCTACCAATTGCTCCTGTTAAAATTCAAGATACACAAGCCTTATTACATTACATTGAAGGATCCACTGCTCAGTTGGTAAAGCACAGAGCTATTAACCTTGTGGACGTGGGTTCAAGCCCCATGGTGGAGATTACATCATATACTGTTATTATCAATGATCACATTTACAAAGTCCCTGCTCATTATTGCATAATGACCCGGCCCTTGGGGGCTACAGGTATTATATTATTATCGAAGAAATATTTTCAAATTCTTTGTTTTGAGCAATCCAGATTGACCCGGCGTCACCAATCATTATGACCCTGTGACTACAACCCGGCGTCATCAATAAACATGAACCGGCGTTGGCAACAATTATGACCCGGCGTCGGCAACAGTTATGACCCGGTACTATCAATATTTACAAGCCGGCAATTTTGGTTATGATAAACCGGCAAGTTCTACCTCTTCAAGCCGGCTGAAAGTTACATGAGTATTTCAAAACCAATATATTTTAAGCCGGCGCTTTGGAAGCCGATTCAAGTGGATTATTTTTTACAATATTTCTCTACAAGAGACCAATGCCAGCAAATTGACTCTGAAGCTGGCCTATTGACCCGGATTTCTTAAAAGAAGTATCTGGATTTTTTGCATTCACAAAGTTTGAACATATCTACTAAAGGAGATTTGCGATGAGTTCATGGGCATGTATCAAGAAGGAAATGACAAGGATTTAAAGATGATCAGGTGCCGGCTTACAAAAATTTAACCCGGAGCACAACCTATCAAGTTTGTTCTTGTGTTTATTTTACAGGAACAGTTTAACATGGATGAATCCAAATTAAACTAGGGGCTAATGTCGGGGATATACCCCGCGGTATGACCCGGCCGGAAGTATGACCCGGCCGGACTTGGCGCTTCATCGTAACCCGCCGGAGGATTGGCGACTCATGGGTCTGGCGGTTCACTGCTGTGACGACTCACGAGCCTGGCGACTTAATAATGGCCCCGACGGCGGGTCAGACAGATGACAAGGGCCCAAGGCCCAGAAGGCCGGCTCATGTTATGGTGGGCCGGCTTAAGAGGAAAGCGTAAGGAATATTTCCTTGCAAAGGAAGCAAGACTAGGACTCTACTTGTAATTGAGTAGTCCTAAAACTACTACGGCTAGTCATGTAACCCGCCCCTTCAACTTATATAAGGAGGGGCAGGGCTCCCCAAAGAGGGACGAGCAACAAGAAACAATCTCTAGGGCTAGACACCGGGAGCCGGTTCCCGGCGACTCTCCCGTGATCATAATGAGACCTAGCCTCAAACAGCATGTAGGGTTGTTACCGGATGATGTTTCCCGGGGCCCGAAGCTGTCTAAACCCTTGTCTTGTGTTGCGTCTTTCGATTCCGTCCAACCCCTCTCAAGCTACTACATAGATGCGCTGGCCTCGCGACTAAGTCCTGACACTAAGGACATCTGCCGTGACAATTCCACGACACCTTCCAAACTCCATCATCTCCATATCCATTGCTTTGAAACATTCCTGAGAGTCGCCATCTTAGACTCGACTGGCGACTGTAAAATCAAACTTTGGAATTCGATGACCGAGCAGCGAGGATGGCAACAAGGTCATTGACGCATCTGCACAGTAAAACACCAAATCCATACCGAGGAGCTCCAATGTCTCAAGGCCATAACGCCCTTGGCGATGTTGCTCGTCTCCATGATCGACCCTTTAGCCGATGACCGAACCTTGGAGAACGATGTGGAAGATTTCGACATCTCCAAGACTTGGAGCTGGAGATGTCATGTCGTGTTAGGCGTCGCCCACTGCCTCTTTGTTGGCAAGGTTGTTTCCATCGTAACTGGATGTTGAGTTGTTGTCTTTGTTGGTAACCTCATGATCTATAGACTTGACACCGTGGTCTGAACCTTCTGCGTATCTTCACTGTGAAGAGTACAACACGTGATACCGAAGATTCAGATCATGGTCGAGCGTCACACTGCTACATTTCAAGAAAATGAGTGTAGTACAACATGACTGGGGAGAGAAAATAGGCAAGAAAAAAACGTGCCTTCTTTATTGCACACATGTGATAAATCAGGGAGAGACGGGGAATCACGTGATGGACATTGATTTCATCTCAGGATCATGGCATTGATAATACATAATGGGCTTATTTTTCTGGAATCAAAATATTGGCTAATTGATAATACGTATTGGGATTAAAATTGATCGACCCATGCCAATTAATGATGACATCGGCAAAAAATAACTTCCATTTTCTCACAAGCAGAATCCGCGAAAGCACCAAATTCAATGTCGAATAATAAAACACACAAAGGACATATGGATGACTAAAAATGATTAACTAGCTACTACTCCCTCTGTTTCAAAATAAGTGTCGTGACTTCACTTCAAATTACCACGACACTTATTTTTTTAACGGATTGAGTACCAACTTCAGTAGCTCAAATTCATGCCAAAGATGATCAAGGAGTGTGGTGCCCAACGAATCAAGGAGTGACGAGGACTGAATCAGGCAGCCGACTTGTCGACTGAGCGGTTGGACAACAATCTTGTGGTAAGCTTGGTGTTCCTCTTCAAATTGGAAAAGAAGCTACAGTTCTTCCAAGAAGGCACCACCACTTGGACTTGTTGTCCGGCGTCCTCTTCCCGCCAGTGAACTTCATTGTGCACCTCACCAGGATGTAGTCTTTGGCATGGACGCATGCTGCCGCCTCTAGCTCACTCCTCTCGAGTACCAGGGGCACAAACATGGGACATTCACCTAGTGTCTGCTCCTTGTGGAAGATGGTGTGCTCGCAGGTGTGGTCCAGGATTTCAATAGCAATATTGGTGTCTTCAGGGGATTGCTGGAGGTAGTACTTCAAGGTGGTGAAGATACAGAGGGTGACGGAGTTGGGCACCCCAGTGATAAAATCTGAGGGGCACGCCTTGACGTGCCATCGGTGGTGCCCGAAGTTGATAATCTGGATCAGAGTCGCCGGGGAGCCGGGTGGCATCAGCCACAACATGGAGTAGTCGTGGATCGCGAATGTCATGGGGACGCCGTTCGTCGCAACCACGCTCTTTAAGGTTGTGGAGCTGCTGCCCATTGTGTCCAAGCGTCGAAATTGAAGCTTTGCGAGTATGTTTGTTAATCATGTACTATACCTGTTTATATATAGCCAAGCTAGGATATGAATCCAGCAAGCCAATGAAACTATATATACTTTCCTTTTTCTTATGGTGAAACTATTCCTTGTATATAGCTTCCTTTTTTGCTCTTCTATATATGGTTTCCTTGGTGGAAGAAAAAGGAAAGGATCGCAGTTACATGGATCCTTTTTTTAACACGATTTTAATATGGATCCGATCCAACGTGCGATCTTTCTTGAGGTTCTAGCTAGCACTCTCCAATCGACATGAATTTTTCTTTTGCTGCTCCAAACATGACTCCGGCATGATATGCACATACGTATGTACGATTAACCACTGTCGCTCTTGTCCACGGGGAGTAAATTGCAAAAAACCACCATAATTAGGGACCCTAAGTCAGAAAATCGCCACCATTCGTTTTTTTTTAAAACCACCAACATTGTGGTGACAGTTTTTAAAAAACACTGACCGATTGATTATACATGTTTAAGTGAAAACCTGACATCCGGGCCCATTGTCAGGTGCCACGTGGCCCAGGTTGAGACGGCGACCGTCACGCAAATACTAACAGCGTTAACGTGTTCGGGTTGACCAGTCAAAATCCTGTCTTGTGCCGCAGTGCATCCACGCCCGCACGCTAGTCATTAGTCCATCGCCGCCGCCCGCCCCCTGCAGCGCCGCTGCCCGTCCACGGTGGAGGCTTTGGCTTAAAATGGTGAAAGTGAAGATGGTGAGCTTGCGGGGGAGGCTTTGGCCTAAAATTGACGCGGTGTTAGCTCACTATGGCGGCCCAATTGAGCTCATCTCCGAGGTGGGAGCTCACGGCCGGAGCAGGAGAAGAAGAGCTCGAGATGGGGAAATGGCGTTGGGGGAGAAGGGCAGGGGCGGCGCTCAAGGGCGTGCTCACGCCGGTGGCATGGGCGGACCGTGCACAAGGGGGCGTTGGCCGCGGGCTGAGCAACGCTGCCGGCATTAAGCTCTCCGACGAGTTCGCGAGCTGCTCGACAGAATGCCAGAGAAGGGATGGAGAGAGAGGGGAGATGCTAACGAGTTGGCCTATATCAACTTAACAGTCCATGTGACGATGTTGACTTTCCTTGCCATGTCATCACTTACATATGGGACCCAGTTGTTAGGTTTCACATCAAATACCTCTAATCCATTCATCAGTGTTTTTGAAAACTGCCACCACAATGTCGGTGGTTTTTTGAAAAAAAAATTGAATGGTGGCGGTTTTTTGAATTAGGGTCCCCAGTTGTGGTGGTTTTTTACAATTTACTCTGTCCATGGGTGTTGTGCGCCTGCCTGCGTGCACCCGAATGCGACGACGCAGATGAATGAAGGTGACCTCGCGTGCACAGCCTCGCGCAACGCATCGATGTGGTGGGTGCGGAGCCTCCTCGGCGGCTTTGCTTTCCATCCAGCGCTGGTGTCCCTCCTTCCGCCTGCATATATAGGCTGTAAGCTGAGAGGTCCCTGCCGGCAAGCTTCATCCAACGGAGCACGTAGGCGGTGTACTGAACACACATAGAGGCGTATGAATTGGGCGACCTGCGCGAGCAACGGCGCGGACTGTCATAGACGGTTAACTGCAGTGGCGAAGCCAGGAATTAAAGATTGGGGGGCCAAATGACTCAAAATTTTGATAACTGGGGCCAAATTAGAGTAATACATGTATTTTTTTCCGAAACTGTACATTGTTCATCTCCAAATTAGGACTAAATCAAGGTTGTTAGGGGGTGCCAGGGCCCTGCTGGTCCCCTGTCTCCGCCACTGGTTAACTGGACTGTCATAGACGGTTAACTGAACACACCGAGGTCCACGAGTTGGGCGACGTGCGTGAGCACCAGGGGCGAGGCGTGAGTGCCCTGCGTGCTGCGGCCGTGCGGTAGGAGACGAGAGGGTGGATGTGCGAGGGTAGAACCACCTGGAAAGCATTGCATCATCTCTTCTTGTCAGGCGTCGCCCTCGTTCTGGTACAATGTCCTAAGTCGCATGCGGATGGATGACTATTTCTTTTATATGGAGAGATGGTCTTAAAATCTTGGTTTGGATTTGGGAGTTGCATCTCGACGGCATAGTGGAAAAAACAAAGAAGGGTGCAGATGCATGGTCCATGGCCTGAGGGAAGGCCGTGCCATGGATCAGTGAGGTGGAACCCTGGATAGCTGGCTGATGGGTTTCTCACAGAAATTAACTAAGGCACATATTAATTTTTAGGGAAGTAAATTAAGTGGCATGGGTACGTTGTCGGTACGTCGTTTCATGACATGATGAATGAGTTGGGAGCTACACTCTTAAGATTCCTTGTGAAGGCTTTAATTTTTTTTTAATTATCCGCTTCTAGCGGATTCACATCCACCCACTCAAAACTGTTTGGAACAACTGCTTTGAGAAATTTGTTTGCATTTCATTCATCTAGTAAATATTAATTGTTCTCGGGATAACTCGTCTTTCTTTCTAACTAGAAAGGTGGCCCTTGCAAATGAAGGGCATCATGTTTCAGTATGTCTAACATTTTACTTCTATTTATCCTTTCTTTGCATGGAATAAAACATTTTAGGCATCGATTCATATCTAAAGGTGTAACATTGATCTTTAAAATTTCCCCCACGACATTAGATTGAAAGATCAAAACCCTCCTCTTCGAATTCATGAACTTTTTTTTTTGAAATCCTGGAAAGTTTTTAAAATTCTAGAACATATATAGTAATTCAGAACATTTTTTCAAATTCGTACACATCTTTTTGAAACCCAGGATCATTTTTAAAATTTGTGAAAGAAAATTAAATCCAAGAATATTTTCAAATCCGTGATCCCTTCTTGAAAAAAAATCAGAATTTCAAAAAAGTGTGTGAAATTGAAAATAGAGCATATATTCAGAAATTATAATCACTTTTTATATTCGGGAATGTTTTCATATTTGTTTTTTTCACGATCGATAGAATTTTAGAAATTCGTGAAGAAATTTTAAAATGCATGAACAATTTAAAAATTCATTAATTGAAATCTGGGAACATTTTTTGAAATTCAGACAAAAATTGAATTCATGATAACTTTTGAAATCTGAGAACATTTCCAATTTCGAAATATTTTTGAAATGCGGGAACACTTTTCAATTTTGCCAAAAAATTCTGAACATTTTCTACAATTGAGGAACATTTTTCACATTCATGTACATTTTCTGAAGTTCAAACGTTTTTCAAAATCCTAAACATTTTGAAAGAAGCAAAAGAACGAAAACCAAAAAAGAAAAAGAAAAACGAACAGAAAGGGGTGCCGGCCCATCGAACACAAAAGAAAATGTTAGCTCTTGTTAATGTTGGCCATCACCTTGTTGACATTTTTATGGATAAAAAGGACAACATCCAATATGTAATTAGCTTTATATCTATTTTTTGCATCTAAATATGTGGTGTTTATTATGCAGGTCAAATGAGGGGGTTGTCCATTTTTCACTTGCCATACATGTGATCACGACGTCATCATGTCTATACTTGCTCGGGAAGGAGGACCATTCATAATTTGGCCTCAAGCACATGCTATGCTTCAGCTTGCGGGTTACGACCTTCCTCCCCTTCCTCCCCTTCCTCCCATCCCCTTCTGTTTTTTGTATTTGGAAGACCGGTGATAGTTTTCTGATTTCATTGTGTAACGTGCTACGTTCTGCATCATACCACAACAGACCAACATGAGTACTGTAGCTCATTTGTAGTTTCATTAATTGTTGCCTTATACCTCTACTTTCTCCCCTGTTGTATTGCCAGACGGCTGCTAACTGGGTCTACGGCGACACTGTGACATCCTTGTGGTGGCGCGGAGCCAACAGGAGCACATGCCGTTGAGCAACAACGAAGGAGCTAGCGAACAGGAGCACATGATATAGATGAATCTACTAATGAAAAATATTAGCGGTGTGTTTCAGGTGTATTATCGACCAAAACATGTCTGCAATTACTAGGAGAACATACGAACAATAGAAAATTGTCTAATGTGGATTGTCCCTCTTTTTTCATAGAATCCGAGAGAAATGGATGAGTTGTGTTAGGATCTTATTACCGAGAAGCTCCCTTCTTGAAAACAATGTACCGTATCATGATAGACATAGGTTTTTATTGTGCTTTCTGGACCGAAACTAATTGTTTCCATGGCGGAGTCCAACCTCTCAATGGAAAAGTCTGACTCCCACTGGCCGAGTCTGACACCCCACAGGCGAGTCTGAATCCCAAAGTATTCGAGTCCTATTGATACAAATATATTCTTATTGTGCTTTCTTGACTGAAACTAATTGTTTCCATGGGGGAGTTTGACTTCCCAATGGAAAAGTCCAACTCCAACCAGCCGAGTTCGACCCCCCACAGGTGAGTCTGACTTCCAAAGTATCCGAGTATGACTCGCCATGCCCAAGTAAGGCTACCCAATGGTAGATACGAGTCCAACGTACTGAGTCTGAGTCCCCAATGGCAGCGTCTGACTTCAAGTGTCCGAGTCTCGCTTCACATTTTCGCCAAAATCATTGTTTTGACCTTTTGATCAAGGTTTATCGTGATTTGCCCCTCTTTAAAAGTTTGCCCGGATCCGACCCTTTTGGGCTACCACCAGATAGGGCGACGGTAATGTTTCATGTGTTATCCCTGGGCCTTCGGCGATATGGAACTGGTCAATGTCCAGTCACCCACATGGACCGCTTCGATGTGGCAAAGTTCGTACTGCTATACCCAGCGATAGTACCCCTTATACCGTACCACCGTGGGAAATTCGGCAGTAGACCCCTGAAGGGTATTTTGCGAGTGGTGGGGGCACTCAACCACCCATTCAGCCCTCGATCTCCTTCCTCATCTCATACCTGAGTTGTTGCCCTCCTCCCTCTTTTTCCTCAATCCAAACTCCTCTCCAATCCCTATCAAATCAAGGCCATTTATTCGGTGAATCGGAGGCATTTCCATCCCTTGATGTAACCTCTCCCATCTCCCACCATTTTGTTGGTTAGTCATTGCAAAAATAGTGGAATGTAGGGTTGTATGAGTTTAATGATATGTAGTAGCAATTTTGCATGTGGAGTAGCAAGAACTAGGGTTAGGATATGTCTTATGTAATGCCATAATTTATTAAAACATTAGCGGCCATCGAATATGTGGGAGGCCGAGGCATTGAAGGTGCTGGTGAGGACTAGCTCCCCCCCCCCCCGGTTTGCCACGACTGCACACTATTAGGAAAAGGCCTGCTAGTGGCGCACCAGTTTTGCCTACTAATGGCGCACTACTGGTGCGCCACTAGCACCACGCCATTAGAATTAAATACTAATGGCGCACCACGTAGTGCGCCATTAGTATAGCCCACCGTGCGCCATTAGTATGCCTCCCAGGGGGCCATATTTACCCATGTGCTTTGGCATACTAATGGCGCACTAGGGGGTGATGCGCCATTAGTGTCCTTTCTGCAGTGCGCCATTAGTGTGCTGAGTGGTGCGCCACTAGTATGAATATTAGGGATTATTTTTTTTCTTTTCTGATTTTTGCACAGGTTACACAACATATTACTGCACATAATATAGAGAGCACAACATATAAACAGTAGATTTATCGAATACAATAGAAGATTAGTCTCCGAATACAATTCATCATATTAGTCTTTGAATTTCAAATACCGAACAAAGTTACAACATTACAAGTCTCGAAACCGCGAGTAGCGAGTTTGTCGAAAGTAATACTAATCCTAACAAGTCCTACTAATCATCATCATACAACTTCTACTCGTTATTAATAACAAGTCATACGATCATCATCCTGATAGTCATCCAACCAACCCTACTTAATTGTTCTTAGCACATGATCATCAGTATTAGGCAGGACCTAAATACCCTATTTAAGGTAAAATAGCATAAAACAATATAGACCCTGACTCTCCATTATGGAGAATGAAGATCATCCTGTCTCCAATTCTTGCGCAGCGCTTCCTTTTGCTTCCAAGAACCTCCTTACGACTGTCCATACATTTTTTCCATTCTCTGATTAGCATGTCTCCACTTCTTCTAGAAATCCGGTATGGACAGTTGAGATTCGTAGGATGACCTGGATATATGTTCAAAACACGAAGGCTGCCATTCTGATACATCAAATGAGGCACACAATCCTCTGGGATTCTCTGTTGAAAAACATAGTAATAACTTCATAGTTAGCAATGATGTACTAGTTTTAGAAGTATGCAAAAGATGCACGGATGTCGTAATAGTAAAAAATCTTACCAGGGTATCTTCATGGTAGTTACCGTAGTTCAACACGTGCACTAGTGGCACATATTGACCATAATGTTGAGGAGTTTGATTGTAGATATTGTAATTCTCAAGATCAGTACAAAATCCGACCAGATGATTTTTCTCCTGATAAGTTAACTCGGAGCCATCGGTGTAGTGGGTTTTGTCTATCATGTTCCGCACATTGTTTGAACAATCAAAATAAGCTGTC
Organism: Aegilops tauschii subsp. strangulata; assembly: GCF_002575655.3. Classification (NCBI taxonomy): domain Eukaryota; kingdom Viridiplantae; phylum Streptophyta; class Magnoliopsida; order Poales; family Poaceae; genus Aegilops; species Aegilops tauschii. The sequence goes on along the minus strand of NC_053039.3, from coordinate 581,140,274 downwards.
AATGCAAATAAGTTGTCAACTATTTTGAAATAAACAATATAAATTAGTTAATAATTAACTATGTTTGAGAAACTCACATAGCGGTAGAACTGGAGGCGTATCAACAAGGACCCAAATGTCCATATTGTCTTGGACGATGTCAGGATCACCAAGATCCATGGTGACAAGCATACCCTCATCAAAACCATACATCTTGCAAAATGCTTCCCAATTTTTGCAACCAAAATGGGTTACGCTCTCAGCATTATACAGATTTACTTCAAAATCCACATCATGATGTGTCCTTAGGTGAATTTTCTTCGTTTCAAAATTTTCATGGTCTTCACAATCCATCATCTCCAAGACATAGCGTCTTGCATGGCATGGGATAAACTATACTCGAATTGTAAAAGATGAAAATTACACATTGAAATAGCTGAAGTCATGCTTAATTATGAAAAAAACACTTGTCGTCGTTGCGTACCGTTTCAACTTTGAAGGTCTCCTCGAGCTTAATGCTGAAGCGCCGATCATCGTCCAGGTGAGGCCTGTCGCACAGACCTCGGCCGTCGTGGCACCAGCCGCACTCCCCTGGGAGACTTTCGTCGTCCGATGACGACATTTCTTATGTTCGTAATTCAAAACTACATCATCTCTGTTGGGTCCAATAAGATAATCCACAGTGTGGTGAAAACACGCCCTTCGAACTGGTTTGAGCAATTGGTGAATGGAGATGGTCTAAGATTTTCAATAGTAAGAAGTGAAGTGGTAATTTTGAGAGCAAATGGTTAGGATGAGTGGTTCCTCTTTCCTGTTTAGCTTTACAATAGAATATTGTTAGTCATGCACACTTGTGCATTTTCAGCCAGGCCCAGTGGAGTTGGCCTAAAAACATTTCTTTCTTTAAGCCTGCTACATCCATCTCAAGTATTTATAGTCAAGGGTTAGCAGGGCCATCCAAATAGAATATGTGGTATGGGCTTTTTTAGTAGGTCATCCTACCATATTAGGGTTTATCGATGACGAGCAACTGACATTAGTAATAACTATGAGTAGATATCACACTTCTATATGTATAACACAAGAGGCAGTTGATCCTACTTAATTAAGTACTAAGATACCCCGGCCCATGCATTAGTCGCAAGTGCCCATATGTCCTATTTTTAGCAAAGGCATGCTAAAATTCACGGAAAATTTCAGCATGACCTTTGCTGAAAATAGGACATATGGAGTACCCGAATTTGCCGGAACGGAAGTTAATCGACATTTCGGCAAACTCAAGGGCCTCTCGGGGTACAGCAGCAGCATCACAAGTTGACAAAATTCCCAAGTAGTACAACAGCAGCATCACAAGTAGTACCAATGAACATATAGGCCAGCACATTATGGATTTCAATAAATGACAGCAAGTTAACTCATTCTGAACATATAGTATCAATGAACATATAGTCCAGAACATATAGTCCAGCAGCAGCATCTATTTACCCACTTGATTTACCGGTCTTGAAGAAAGAGATACTTGTATGCCAAAACATATGCATAGTCCGGATGCCTTAAATCTTAACCACATTTTGCTATTGCTAATTTCTAGAAGTGAGCTCTGACAGCTTTCTATAATAAATTAGTCAAGATAAGTTCCTAAGCTCCTGATATGACAAAACTAGCGTACATATACCAATAAATGCAATTTGTAACAAATTGTTGTACAACAATATATCTTCTAGCTATGAAACCCTACCCTGATTCTCCTTTCTTCCTCTTGCCGAAGAGAAGTTGGCTGCAGAGGATGGTCCAACTCAGATCAGCCTGCAGAAGTTCATTGTATAATTTTGTTTAGTTCCAAGCAGTAGTTCAAGAAGTGCAAATTGCAGAAGTTTGAGAAAGCACTAACTGGAAAGTCTGGTGTTTCCTTGAAAACATGAAAGGGCCTGACTATGCATACAATTTTACAACAAGACATCCACCATACAATTTTTATTAAAGGAAAAGACTTAAGTTAACTTTAATTAAATTTTCAGCTAAAGTTTAAATTAAAGTTTCAGTTAAAGTTTTAGTTGATTTTAAAGTTAAATATGGAGGGCACAAGACAAACTACTGAAAAGGTTTGCAGCTACAGTTTAAAATTTCTACTTACAAGGTTATATATGAAAACAACACTAAATAGACATTTTAAATATATTTCAGTGATAATATGATCATTTCCTTAATCCTACAAACAATGGTAGCCACCCTCTCGTACTCATGCCTGCATATCATAACAACAGCTTCACTGCAGGAAAACATGTGGTAATTGCCTAACTACAGAACCAGGAAAATTGGGGGGGGGGGGGTCAAGTTTGTGTTTTGGTGCCTTCACATGAATATTGCACTGAATAAATTGTGAACAGCAATATATAGTTGCTTTTTACTTCATGATTGTCCCTGCCTACGGACTGCGGCTGCGGCTGTGGCACGACCTACAGGAGGGACGCCGGCGTCGCCACGGTCGAGGGTAGGGTCGGCGGCGGCGGCTGTCCGGGGTTGACCAAGGCCGTGGGTGAAAGTGGCAGAAGGGGAGGGAGGGAATGGGGAGGAAGGGTGGAGAGGGAGGAAGGGGGAGAGGTACTTGGGCGGGCGCGGCAGGTCGCCGGAGGGGTCGGGGTCGGGGTCGGCGGCGGCGGGATGGTTGCGGGTCGGCGGCGGTCGTCGTCCTGCACCCCGTGCGGTCGTTGGCGGTGGGATGGTTGCGGGTCGGCGGCGGGATGGTTGGGGGCCGCGGCGGCTTGCTGTCCGGTGGGCGGCGGAGGAGATGCAGTGGTGGGGGCGCGGGGGCGGCGGCGCACGTAGGGGTGGCTGCGTCGTGGGTCGGGGCAGCTGGGGGGGGAGTGTGGCGAGGGAGGGACGAAGGGATCGGGCGAATTAGCTAGCTAGGGGGGAAGATTACTAATGGCGCACCCCCTAGTGGTGCGCCATTAGTATGTTTTTTTTGATAGCAATGGCGCACCCCCGAGCGGTGCGCCATAAGTAACCTTCTTTTTTGCACAGCAATGGCGCACCAGCCAGCGGTGCGCCATAAGTAATTTTATTATTATTATTATTTGTTGCATCTAATATTTTTTTAGAAAATGAAAATGAATATGAAACAGTAATATTTTTTTATAAAATATCATCAAATTTGTTATTTGAAAATATTTATGAATATGAAAAAATATCATCAAATTTGTTATTTGAAAATATTTATGAATATGAAAAAATATCATCAAATTTGTTATTTGAAAATATAATCAAATTTTTTTTTTTGGATTTTTAGTTGCATTCATTTGTGAATTGGTAAAACATTACTGGGGAGGGTGCGGGGTGTCGTCGGCGGCGGTGGAGCGGGGGAGGGTGCGGGGGGTGCTCGGCGGCGGTGGAGCTGGCCGGGGAGGGTGCGGGGGGTGCTCGGCGGCGGTGGAGCGGGCCGGGGAGGGTGCGGGGGGTGCTCGGCGGCGGTGGAGCGGGCCGGGGAGAGTGCGGGGGGTCGGCGGGGCGGCGTAGTGGGGGAGGGTGCGGTGGGTCGTCGGGAGCGGGGGAGGGTGCGGGGGGATCGAGATCGAGATGGAGGGGGATCGAGATCGAGTGTCCTCATGAATATTCAATATTTTTTTATATTGAATATGAAAAAATATCATAAAATTTGAAAAAAATATTCATGAATTCAAAAAGTGCCCATGAAATTTAAAAATATTCATGAGTTCAAAAAGTGCCCATGAAATACAATCAAGAAATGAAGGCTACAATTTAAATACAATCGATCTTAGCTAGCTATCTGTTCACAATCTTCTTGCCCTTATTTTTCGTAAATGGAGTCCTTCTCTTGAACGGACGTCCTTTAGGTAGGGTGGTCCTGCTTCTTCTTGTGGTGTATGCTGGTACTTCATCGTCGTCGTCATGTTCCATCTTCGGGTCGCCGTACTTGTCGAAGTCTTGCTCATTGGCGACTCCATCCATTCCGATGATCTTCCTTTTGCCTCTCCTCACGACACCACGACTGGGTTTTGACGGGTCGGTAATGAAGAAGCATTGGTCCACTTGGGAAGCCAGTACCCATGGCTCATTTTTCGCGGTGACGTTTGCGCCCGCGGTCTTGGATTTGGTTTCGGGTATAACCATGGTGGTGAAATACCGGTCTTCTTTTAGGACGCTCTTGGCCCATCTGACACGGAACATTGGGACCTTCTCTCCAGCGTAGCTCAGCTCCCAGATCTCCTCGATCCTTCCGTAGTATCTGTCCTTGTCGTTATCGGTGTAGGATTCCATCGTTACCCCGGAGTTCTGATAACCATCGCTCTTCATGTCCTTTCCCTCGGTGCAGAATGTGTAGCCGTTGATATCGTATGCCTCATACGTCATCAGGTTGTGCTCGGCGCCCTGTGACAAGGCGAATATGAGTTGTTCTTCCGCGGAAGAATCCTCATGTAAAGGGTACGACAGAAGCTTCTGCTTGAACCAACGTGTGAAACATGAGTTGTGCTCTTTGATTATATCTCCGTCCGTCCTCTGTTGGCCTCGGTCATTGTACGTCTTCTCAATAAAGGTTTTGTGCTCTACCACCCAAGGATCGACCACGTCTATGTGTTGTAGCGCGACTAGGTTTGCTCTTTCAAAGTCGGCAAGTCGACCATCGAAGTCGACATGCATTTCGCGGCGACCCTCACGGTGACCCCATCCAGCGAGCCTGCCGAGGTGCCTGTTGACGGGCAGACCAACGGGGTTCTCGATGCCTAGATAATTCGTGCAGTACGAGATGCACTCTTCGGTCAGAAAGCCCATGGCTATGCTTCCCTCTGGACGTGACATGTTGCGAACGTATCCTTTGATGACACCATTCATCCTTTCGAACGGCATCATGCTATGCAGGAACGTCGGCCCGAGTTGGATGATATCCTCCACGATATGGATCAGCAGATGCACCATAACGTCGAAGAATGCGGGCGGGAAGTACATCTCAAGCTCGCATAGTATCACCACGATCTCTTCCTGTAGCCTTCTGAGTTGCCTCACGCCAACCGACTTCCGAGAGATGACGTCGAAAAAGTTGCATAGGCCAAATAGCGTTTCACGGACGTGCGCATCCATGATCCCACGGATTGCAACTGGAAGTATCTGCGTCATCAACACGTGACAGTCGTGAGACTTCATCCCGCTGAACTTCTGCTTCGCTGAGTCTAGGTATCTGCTTATCTTCCCCGCGTAACAGTAAGGAAGTTTTACTCCTACGAGGCAGGTGAAAAACTGATCGATCTCCTCCTGACTTAGAGTGAAGCACGCGGGAGGGAAGTCATTTCCGGTCTTCTTGGCCTTTTTGCCTTTGCGACGACTTTCCATGTCCTGCTTCGCCTCATCATCATCATCATTAGCGTGAAGCTCCTTCCTGATGCCCATTGATTTCAAGTCTGCCCTTGCTTTCGGCCCATACCAAGCAGACTCTCGCACACGTTCTTTGTGATATGCATGACATCAAGGCTCTGAGGCACACGGTGGATCTTCCAGTACGGCAAGTCCCAGAAAACAGACCTCGTTTTCCATACCTTCAGCAGCGGCTCTTGCGCCTTTCGCTTCTTTCCCGGCTCTGGCGCCTTTTGCTTCTTTCCCGGCAGTGGGCAATCTTTCCAATTTTTCAACAGCTCGTCTATTTCCTCGCCGCTCCTCGTACGCGGGCGTCTTCGGGGTTCGGTTTCACCATCGAACAGATCCTTGCGTTTTCTCCATGGGTCATCGTCGCGAAGCCACCTTCGATGTCCCATGAACACGGTTTTCGAAGACCCGGGATCTCTATCTAGCTGGCGATACGTTGTGTCATCCATGCACCTGACGCGTCCAGAAAATCCGTGGACCACCTGCCCCGCGAGATATCTGTAACCGAGATAGTCGTGCACCGTCGTGAGCAGTGCGGCCCTCATAGGGAAATATTCTTTCTCTGCGGCGTCCCACGTATTGGCTGGCATTTTCCACAGCGTGTCTAGCTCCTCTTTCAGCAGCCCCAGATACAGATTGATGTCGTTTCCTGGTTGTTTCGGCCCTTCAATTAGCATACTCATGTGAATGTACTTCCTCTTCATGCATAACCAGGGGGGAAGGTTGTACATCCACACAAACACAGGCCAGGTGCTATGTGTGCTTCTCTGGCTGCCAAACGGATTGACTCCATCGGTGCTCGCGCCCAGCACGATGTTCCTTGGATCGTTCCCAAATTCTGGGTGTTCGAAGTTCAACGCTTGCCACTGGCTCCCATCCTTAGGGTGACTCAGCATCTTGTCTTTTTTATTTATCTCCGGATCATTTGCGTCATCTTCTCGCTTCTTCTCCTCCCTATCCGCGTGCCAGCGCAAGAGCTTTGCTACCTTAGGGTCCACGAAATACCGCTGCAGACGAGGAGTGATCGGAAAGTACCACACCACTTTTCGAGGAGCTTTCTTCCTCTTCTTGTATCGAGTGACGCCGCACACCGGACATATGGTAGAGTCCGCGTGCTCGTCCCGATAAATGATGCAATTGTTCATGCACACATGGTATTTCACGTGCGGTAAATCCAGAGGACACACGATTTTCTTCGCCTCCTCGAAACTGGTCGGGCACTTGTTCCCCTTGGGAAGACGTTCGTGCCAGAATGACATGTTCTCGTCGAAGCATGCGTCGGTCATTTTGTGTTTTACCTTCATCTCCAGAGCCATGAGCGTTACTTTTCAGGAGGGTATCCTCGGGCCTGCATCCTTCATACAATGGAGTAACCGCGTCTATCTCCAGTTGATCCAGCTTGGCTTTCTCTCGGGCGGCAGCTCTCGCGTTATCCGTCTGCTTGAGAAGCAGCTCTTGAATATGAGGGTCCTGCACCCAGCCCATCGATGGTCCATCGTCGTCTGCTCGGGCATCTTCATCTTCATGATCATGCCCTTCGTCTGCTCCGGCATCTTCCTCATCATCATGTCCGGCATCTTCTACATGATGATTGTGTACTGCATCTACTTCGTGATCATGTCCTGGAGATTCTTCGTCTTCTCGCCAGCCCTCGCCGCGGTTGTCTTGCTGCCCTTCCTCATTTTTTGCCGGCCGGCCCCCATGGACGACTTCATAATCATCTTCATCACCTTGCCACCGATAGCCATCCATGAAACCACGCAAGAGCAGGTGGTCCCGCACCTGTACGGAATCCGGGTCCATAAGGCTCCTCAGCTTGCATCTTCGACACGGACATCTTATCTCCGTCTCGTTATTTTGAAGCATCTCGGCCTTCGCGGAGCTCAAAAAAAACCTATTCACGATGCCTTCGGTCATCGTGCGGACCATGGTCGCCTGCGGGGTAGAGCAAAACGATATTTTAGAACCAAGAAAAAATTTGGCATGACTTTGCCTAAAAATAGGACCAAAACGAATGCATAGTGACAATATTCTCGCCAAAACGGAAATGAATCAACATTTCGGCAAAATATTGGCAACTATCGCATTTCAAATACCGGTACCTGCAAACACAAACATATATGCAACACCACAAACATATGCAACACCACAAACATACATAGATCTAGCTAGGCCATAAAAAGTGCATGTGCACGTTGTTGGAGGGAGAAAAAAGTAGATCTACAACATAAAGAAAGCTTTTCCTTACTTACCTATCAAAAAAAGTAATTTAACCACTTAATTTGGATGAATCTATGGTGCAAATGAGGTGAGGAGGAGGAGGCACCCGAGACAAGTTTGGAGGAGGAGGTGGAGAGAATGAAGTGGGGAAAATGAGAGTGTAGGTGGCTGTCCAAAATATTTAGCTGGTCCCAGGTTACTAATGGCGCACCACCAACAAATGCGCCATTAGTAACCCAGGTTACTAATGGCGCACCAGCTGGCGGTGCGCCATTAATAGTTTTGCAAAAAAAACAAAGTAGTGGCGCACGGGGTGACTGGTACGCCATTACTAGTTGGCGCACTGCGCCCCGGTGTGCCATTAGTATTTTTGAAAAAAAGAAAAGAAAAAAAATTGTTAGTAGTGGCGCACCATGGTTGTGATGCGCCATTAGTGTGATAGGCACTAATGGCGCACCGGCACACGGTGCGCCATTAGTATTTTTAGAAAAAAGAAAAAAAATTGTTAGTAGTGGCACACTGCTGAAATACTTAAATACTCCGTTTTGGAGTGACTCTGTTTCAGCTTATTTCGTTTTTCATCTTCTTGTCCAAAAGTGCGATGAGTAGTAGTAGATTCAACCTCCTTCAATATGACCTTCCAAGCTTTCCCTAAAAAAAAGACCTTCCAATCATGCCAGCTCCAGCCGCACATCATCCTGGACTGATAAAACTAAAATGTTAGTGACGAGCTTGCCGATGTTCTTTCTATCCTTCTTTAAAGTGCCCGTATGTGTGCGGAAAAGATTAGACTTCTATAGATCCCTTTTTTTTGGCAAAGTGATGAGATTAAGAGGAAATACCGATTGGCCCGATGGGATATCATCTGCAGACCCAAGGACCAAGATGGGTTAGGAATCGAGAATTTAGAGGTAAAGAACTGATGCTTGCTTAGCAAATGGCTTTACAGGTTATCGGTAGAGACCGAGGGTACGTGGGTACAAATTTTCGGAATAAGTACTTGCGCACTAAAACTTTGGCCCAGGTCATAGTTAGACCTACAGACTCACCTTTTTGGAAAGGGTTAATGAGGACAAAGGTCATCATCTTCCAACGGGTGAGGTTCAGCGTAGGTACATGTACCACCAGTAGATTTTAGGAGGATACGTGGCTGGGGAGATGCCTCTGGCTCTACAGTATCCATCACTATATAATATTGTGCAACGAATGGACGACTTTGTCGCCACAGTATTAAATTCGGTACCGCTTAACATCCAATTTAGGCGATCCCTAGTAGGGGATCGGTGGAATGTGTGGTTGCACCTTGTCCGCAGGTTGATGCAAGTTCAACTATCGGACCACGAGGATACGATTCATTGGAAGTTAACTACGAACGGGATCTTTTCAGTGAAATCTATGTATCTGGACTTAATTGATTCAGGGCCATTGTCTAGGTCTTTACACATATGAAAAATCAAAGTTCCGCTCTGAATTAAGATTTTCATATTGTTTGCTCACAAAGGAGTCATTTTGACCAAAGATAATTTGCTTAAAAGAAGCTGCATCGGTAACTCCAGATGTTGTTTTTGTGATCACAATGAAATGATTAAGCACCTCTTTCTCGAGTGCCCACTTGCAAAATTATTATGGTGCTCAATTCATATAGCTTTGAACATACATCCCCCAACGAGCATAAACACGTTATTTGGCACGTGGCTCAATGGAGTGGACATACATATACCGAAACATATTCGGATAGGGATATGTGCACTACTTTGGGCGATATGGAATACTAGAAATGATATGATTTTTAGTGGGACAAACTTCATGAGCTATTTGCAGGTAATCTACAGAGTTACAACTAGATCCGTATGTGGTTATTACTCACTCATGTGGATTCCAGGGAGCTTTTGGTTACTGGGTGCAACCGTTGGGAGACGGTAGCACGAGCTATTTTCAACTGATTTGGATGGCTTGCTCATAATAGACTAGGTATAGGCATCGTATTCTGATCTGTATCGCTTGATGTGGCGTTTTTCTTTTGTTTTATTTCGTTTGGCATTTTAATTATGGGCTCCTAGTGACCCTAAGACTTTGTTATTTCATTGTTAATAAGATGGCTGCATGCATCGATTGATGTAGAGGCCGGGAGTATTGCCTCCTTTTCCAAAAACTCTAGCCCTTCCCCCTCGCGGGAGCACACGGTGTACTCGCTCTGGATGGCCATCAACGCCGTCTTCCTTGACAACCGCATGTGCTGCGTCGTCTATGGCCATCAACCGCATGTACGAAGCAGGCAGTAAAAGAGAAAGGTAAACAGAATGATATTCCATTAGTGTAGTGGGTTTGCACTAAACGCACAAAGAGTCAAATGTCTTGCTTGTCGTTGAAAGCACCACCCGTTAATTGGGAGTTGGAACATGCCAGAAAAGCAACGTTTCTCACTGAACCAAGGCATGATTGGTTGAGAGAAAAGCCATACATTATATACTATATCCTTTGGAGGAAAACAAAGGCCCAGTTTCTTACACTAACACACCCTGCAAAGGCACACAATATATACTAGCTATATCCTTTGTACTATTATTTTCCGTGCGTGCATATCATCGATGATTCTCCACTAACGCGAGAAATTCATCCTGCGGAGTGTGACAGAGATAAAGCGCTATTTTGAGATATCTAGTCTGCACTCTGTAGAAAACCTATATAAACGTGCTGCTAGCTCTGACTTGTTACTCCATGTCGTCCCATCCCTCACTTGTTAGCTCAATGGCCACTCCATCCTCATCTGCCCACATTTCTGTCATTCTAGTACTGCTCCTGCTAGTACTGCCACATGCCATCTCGGCTTCTTCTCCAGCAACGAGGAACCATGGCAACGGCAGTGACACTGATCTCGCAGCGTTGCTGGCTTTCAAAGCCAGCTTCTCCGACCCTGATGGTGTCCTTTCTAGCAACTGGACAAGCAGTGCATCGTTCTGCCACTGGGTCGGTGTCTCGTGCAGTCAGCGCAGGCAGCGAGTCACTGCTATTGAGCTGCCAGGCGTACCACTCTATGGATCACTCGCTCCTCACATTGGTAACCTCTCCTTCCTCTCTATCCTAAATCTCAACAACACCAACCTCACCAGCTCAATTCCAGACGACCTGGGAAGATTGCACCGCCTAAAATTTCTATATCTTGGCTACAATTCCTTGTCAGGTAGCATCCCTCCTAGCATAGGAAACATGACAAGCCTTCAAGTTCTTTCCCTACGTCTTAACAATCTCTCGGGCACAATTCCAGCGCAGCTGCATAACCTACACAATGCTGGCAAAATAAATCTCTATGCGAATCGCCTCACTGGCTCAATACCAACTAATTTATTCAACAATACTCATTTGTTAAGTCATTTGGACATAGGCAACAACAGCTTGACAGGACCAATACCATCTTGCATTGGCTCCTTGCCTATGCTGGAGTTCCTTAACCTACAAGTCAATCATCTTGCTGGCCCAGTGCCCAAGGCAATCTTCAACATGTCTAAGCTACATACCATGTCTTTTGTTGCCAACCTAAACCTAACTGGTTCTATCCCTAGCAATAAAAGTTTTAGTCTCCCGATGCTGGAAGTAATTGCCATCGCTGAAAACTATTTCACAGGTCACATTCCATTAGGGTTTGTATCTTGTCGGTACCTCCAAGTTATTTCACTAGACACTAATTCATTTGGGGGTGTTGTGCCAACATGGCTAGGCAAGCTGACTAATCTCATATTCCTTTCCTTGAGTCAAAATGGCCTTGTTGGCACAATCCCTGCTGTACTTGCCAACCTCACTTCGCTAATGTCCCTAGACCTCGGAGAATGCAATCTAACCGGAGGCATTCCAGTAGAATTTGGACAGCTAGGTCAACTCTCGGGTTTGAGTCTACATGATAATCAACTAACGGGATCTATTCCAGCTTCTCTCGGTAACCTATCGAAATTAGCATACCTGGGATTAGCATTTAATATGTTGGTTGGATCGGTACCTTCAACAATTGGAAACATGCACTCTTTGGTGCATATCGATATTGCACAAAACAGCCTACAAGGAGATCTCAACTTCTTGTCCATGTTCACTAATTTTAGAAGGCTCCAATATCTTAGCATCGCATCAAATAATTTCACTAGTTGTAACCTCCCTAACTATGTAGGAAATTTATCAGGCCAGCTGCAATATTTCAATGCATCGGGAATAAACTTAGTTGGTGAAATTCCACCTACGATTTCAAATTTAACCGGTCTCATTGTGCTAGATCTTTCAGAAAACCAACTGCATAGTGTAATTCCACAATCCATCATGAAAATGGAGAATCTACAAGAGCTTGACCTTTATGAAAATAACTTGCTAGGCACCATCCCATCTCCGATTACATTGCTAAAAAATCTAGAATTTTTGTTCCTCAATGATAATGAATTCACTGGTTGCATACCAGATGGCATTGGTAACCTCAGCAAGTTGGTATACCTGGAATTAGCCGGTAACCGGTTATCATCCACAATACCGCCAAGTTTATTTCATCTTGTTAGTCTTCTCCAGCTTGATCTTTCTCGAAACCTTTTCAACGGCACATTACCGCTTGATATAGGATATCTGAAACAAATTAACTTCATGGATATCTCTACCAATCGTTTGGTTGGTAGCCTCCCGGATTCAATTGGACAACTCCAAATGATAGCCTACCTGAACCTATCACACAATTCTTTTGATAATTCGATTCCTCATTCTTTTGACAAGCTAGAAAGCATGGACACTTTGGACCTATCCCATAATGATCTATCTGGTACCATCCCAGAGTACCTTACCAATTTTACCTGCCTAACTAGCTTGAACCTCTCTTTCAATAAGCTACAAGGCCGCATACCAGAAGGAGGTGTCTTCTCAAACATCAGCCTACAATCCTTGATGGGGAACTCGGGGCTATGTGGCGCTTCAGCTTTAGGATTTTCACAGTGTCCAAGTAACACTACCCAAAGAACAAAAGACCACATGTTGAAAATTTTGCTTCCTACTATCATCGTAGTAACTGGAGTTGTATCTTCATGCATATATGTAATAATCCGAAAGAAAATCAAGAAGCAGCAAGGGATGGCAGTTTCTACAGGTATGGTTGACATGATCGGCCATCAGTTGGTTTCCTACCATGACCTCGTTCATGCCACTGAAAATTTTAGCGACAGCAACTTGTTGGGGTCTGGAAGCTTTGGAAATGTTTTTAAGGGCCAACTACGCAATGGTGTGGTGGTTGCAATAAAAGTACTTGACATGCATTTGGAACAAGCCATTAGAAGCTTCGATGCCGAGTGTGGTGTGCTACGCATGGCGCGGCACCGCAATCTGATAAGGATCCTCAACACCTGCTCGAACCTTGATTTCAGAGCACTGGTGCTGCCATACATGTGCAATGGTAGCTTAGAGACGCTCCTTCACTCCTCTGGAGCCACAAGGAACTTGGGGTTTCTAGAGAGGTTGGACATCATGATCGATGTGTCCATGGCAATGGAGTATCTACACCATGAGCATCATGAGGTGGTCTTGCACTGTGACTTGAAGCCAAGCAATGTGTTGTTCGATGATGACATGACAGCACATGTTGCGGACTTTGGCATCGCAAGGCTGTTACTTGGTGATGATAACTCCGTGATTTACGCGAGCATGCCTGGCACAGTTGGCTACATGGCCCCAGGTATGTAAATGTTATAATTAATGTAAGTGTTAATTAGTTATGTTCATTTGTCATAATTCAATTTCTGTTTTGTTTATGAATTCTTTCCATGAGCAGAGTATGGGTCCCTTGGAAAAGCTTCGAGAAAGAGCGACGTATTCAGCTACGGAATCATGTTCCTTGAAGTCTTGACTGGAAAGAGACCCACGGATGACTTTTTTGTTGGAGATCGTAGTCTCAGGCGGTGGGTGCTCGAGGCGTTTCCTAGGGAGGTTGTCCTTGTCGTGGATGACCAGCTAATACATGACTCTTCTTCCACTGTCAGCTTGGAAGGCTATCTTGTGCCGATGTTTGAGCTGGGCCTACTCTGCTCCAGCGACTCGCTTGACGAGAGAATAACCATGAGCAATGTGGTCGTGAGATTGAAGAAGATCAAAGTGGAGTACACCAAAGCCATAGGAGCAGCAGCAGCAGAACGGAGTGCTGCCCCATGACTGATTTGTCGAAATGAAAAAAGCAACATCATCAGACTTCAGTGGGCACGTACGGAGTGTCCCAATGCACCTTGTTTCGGCGCGCAGATTCTGTTAAGATTATTAATACTTGTAATAACCTTGCCATAGTTTCGAAAAGTTCTTGTTGTAATAATGTGGACATAGGCCATGTGCATAAGCCATCCTCCCTTGACACCTTATCATGTCGTCAAGACACCAGAAAGGCAGGCGGTGTAGTGCCGACCAAAATATTCCACCTGTTCGTGTGTGTATCCTGCTCTGCTCACCCACCTGTTCGTTGATTTGCACGCCTCGTGTTACAACCGAGTTCCTCAGATTCATGAACCCAGTTGTGCCAGTACAAGATATATAGCAGGTTCTGGTATCCTCACGTGTTCCACTACGAAGCTAGATTCTGCAAATTAACATCAATGGGTTATGAATTAGTGAATCCAAAAGGAAACTGGTACAAAACACAATTAATCTACACCACTACTAGAAACAAGACCTGTGTTTTGATGGTTTAATTTGTTTTGTTGATTTTAAAAGAGGATAACCCCAACCTCTGCCTCGATCAATGCATCCAACAATAATGCAGTTCATGTTTCGCATGTTGGTTTTTTGAACCCTACTAGATCAGATCGCCAGGAGCTGTGTAAGCCAGCTTGATGGATAAACTATAATGCACGTCTAGCCGCGTACTTCCGTAGGTGAACCACTACTAGGTAGCTATACTTGCTTCGATCGATCAACTTTTCGGGCGCCGTCGGCGGAACACAGTCGACTCTGTCTAGCGAGCACTCACGCATTCAGAGGTTTCAGTGAATAATAACAAGAAAATTTGGATGACGAAAATTTCACTGAAAGTTGTGCTAATCAAAGACAATCTCGCCTGTCATAATTGGCAAGGAAATAAGAAATGCAGTTTTTGTACTTATGACGAGACAATCAAACACCTCTTTTTTTAATGCAAGTTGCGTGTTCTACATGGGTGTGTGTGTGTGTATTATATGTATATATATTCCTTGGCGTATATATGTGCATATATATTACTTGGTGTTCAACAAAAGTATCAGCACTCGAAATACCTCACTTGATGAAGATTACATGGATGAGCGGTCACCAATTTATCACCTATATTAACTAGATGGACATGAAGATGAACTGTAAAACATAAAACTATAGATAAATCATGAGTTTATAACTAGTACTCATTATGCAAGTGAAGATAAGTAGAAAGAATACGTACCCACAACCAAGCTTTACTTTCATTAAGAGTTTCGAATTTCTCTCTTGTTTTCAGCAAGATCAATTCCTTTAAATATCTCCCTCTCTAGCACACCACCAAGTCATCAAGCCAATAACTGGACATCTTGTGCGCAAATCGGTCTTGCTAAAGTGCAGAACAAAATCACAAGAAGAAAGTCATCTCTTAGTCTTTCAACAATGAAAGCATGCAATATCATTAGCATAAATAAATGCAAAATGGGAGGAAGCATTGTACTGAAGAATGTACCCAGGTGTATATAGTGTAGTTAGAGCATGTACAGCCGGGCGCCTCAAACCGGTCTCAAACGCCCGGGCTGACCGGCACCCCTCATATCCAGCACATATATGGGGCAGATATAGAGGTGCCCGGGCCGCGCGCCACGTCGGACTGATGGCGGGGTCCCACGCGGAATCGCTCAAAACCAGGCGGTCCGAAGCTCGTCTCCTCCGTCGGACCGATATCACCGTGTGGCGCCGCTCCAGCGGGCCACATAGTGTATTTAAGGCGATCGCTGGCACCGAAACCCTACCATCCACAGTTTCTTCCGCCTATCCGCCGCCGCTGGCACAGAAACCCTATCATCCACATTTTTCACTCCCCTCCGCCTAGTAGCCATACCGCCACGCTGCCGGGTGAGAAGCCACCCATTTCTAACGCTGGAGCGGATCCGGGCAAGGCGTGAAGCCCGGATCGCCGCGGGGCTGCCTCCAGATATAGTGGATCTGGAGGAGGAGGAGCAGGAAGACGAAGAGGAGGAGGAGGAGGATGATGTGGGGGACGCAGGCGACGCAGATCTGCAGGCGGAGCAACAGGCCATCCTCGGTTCTTTCCGCTCGGAGTCGGCTGCGGAGGCCGGATGCTATTGTCGGTAGGAGATGGATGAGCAGCAGGCCGCAGAGGCGGCGGAGATGCTTGCCTAGATGGATAAGGTGGAGCAGGAGGAGGACGAGCCAGAGCCTTCCTACGCGCCCGTCTAGCCGGCGCCTGGTACTGATGTCGTGGACATCTCCGACGATGAAGATTAGCTAGGGTAGTATGTAGTATATAGTGTTTCTTTTGCATGCTCTGTATTCATTTAGGCCTTAAAATATGAGAGACTCGGATGCATAGTGGCTTTGAGGCGTGATCAGTCATTGTCCGCGGACGCTATCGGTCGCCTCCGCGGGCGTTTGAGAGACTGGATTTGCAAAGTCCGGCTGTAGATGCTCTTATCACATAAGCGTCGCAGCCCCTTTTCACATAAGCGTCGCAGCCCCAAACTTTTAAGAAATGACAGCTTAGGTTTCTCTAAACCATAGTTCATACGGTGTCATCTCAACGGAATTACGTGGTGCCCTATTTAAAGTGAATGCGGTTGTCTCTAATGCCTAACCCATAAACGATAGTGGTAATTCGATAAGAGACATCATGGTTTGCACCACATCCAATAGGGTGCAGCTATGATGTTCGAACACACCATCACACTATGGTGTTCCAGGCGGCATTAGTTGTGAAACAATTTCCACAATGTCTTAGTTGTGTACCAAACACGTAACTCAGATATTCATCTCTATGATCATATCATAGACATTTTATCCTCTTGTCACGACGATCTTCAACTTCACTCTGAAATTACTTGAATCTTTCAATAATTCAGACTTGTGTTTCATCAAGTAAATATACTTAGAATCTACTCAAATCATCTGTGAAGTAAGAGCATAACGATATTCATTGCGTGCCTCAGCACTCACTGGATTGCACACATCAAATGTATTACTTCCAACAAGTTGCTCTCTTGTTTCATCTCACTGAAAACGAGGCCTTTCAGTCATCTTGCCCATGTGGTATGATTTGCATGTCTCAAGTGATTCAAAATCAAGTGAGTCCAAACGATCCATCTGCATGGAGTTTCTTCATGCGTATAAACCAATAGACATGGTTCGCATGTCTCAAACTTTTCAAAAAACGAGTGAGTCCAAAGATCCATCAACATGGAGCTTCTTCATGCGTTTTATACCAATATGACTCAAATGGCAGTGCCACAAGTATGTGGTACTATCATTACTATCTTATACTCCCTCCGTCCGAAAATACTTGTCCTAGAAATGGTTGTATCTAGACTTATTTTAGTTATAGATACATCCATTTTCAACCATTTCTAGGACACGTATTTCCGGACAGACGGAGTATCTTTTGGCATGAATATGTGTATCACTACGATCGAGATTCAATGAACCATTCATTTTAGATGCAAGACCATTGAAGGTATTATTCAAATAAACAGAGCAACCATTATTCTCCTTAAATGAATAACCGTATTGCGATAAACATAATCCGATCATGTCTATGCTCAAACACCAAATAACATTTATTTATGTTTAACACCAATCTCGATGGTAGAGGGAGCATGCGATGCTTGATCACATCAACCTTGGAAACACTTCCAACACATATCGTCATCTCACCTTCAGCTAGTCTCTGTTTATTCCGTAGCTTTTTATTTCGAGTTACTACCACTTAGCAACCGAACCGGTATTTAATACCCTGGTGCTACTAGGAGTACTAGTAAAGTACACATTATAATGTATATCCAATATACTTCTATCGGCCTTGCCAGCCTTCTCATCTACCAAATATCTAGGGTAGTTCTGCTTCAGTGACCGTTCCCCTCATTTCAGAAGCACTTAGTCTCGGGTTTGGGTTCAACCTTGGGTTTCTTCACTAGAGCAGCAACTGATTTGCCGTTTCATGAAGTATCCCTTTCTTGCCCTTGCCCTTCGTGAAACTAGTGGTTTGACTAACCTTCAACAATTGGTGCTCCTATTTGATTTCTACTTTTGCGGCGTCGCGAATAGCTCAAGGATCATCATATCTATCCCTGATATGTTATAGTTCATCACAAAGCTCTAGCAGCTTGGTGGCAGTGACTTTGGAGAACCATCACTATCTCATCTGGAAGATTAACTCCCACTCGATTCAAGCGATTGTAGTACTCATACAATCGGAGCACATGCTCAACGATTGAGCTTTTCTCCTTAGTTTGCAGGCTTAAGAAACTTGTCAGAGGTCTCATACCTCTTGACGTGGGCACTAGCCGGAAATCCCAATTTCAGTCCTTGGAACATCTCATATGTTCTGCGATGTTTCAAAAACTTCTTTGGTGCCTCAATTCTATATCATTTAGCATTACGCACTGAACTATCATGTAGTCATCAAAACGTGTATCTTAGATGTTCGCAACATCCACAACCGACGCTCGAGGTTCAGCACACTGAGCGGTGCATTAAGGACATAATCCTTCTGCGCAGCAATGAGGACAATCCTCAGTTTACGGACCCAGTCCGCATAATTGCTACTGTCAACTCTCAACTAAATTTCTCTAGGAACAAATCTAAAACAGTAGAACCAATGCGTGAGCTACGACATAATTTGCAAAGATCTTTTGACTATCTTCATGATAATTAAGTTCATCTAATCAAATTATTTAATGAACTCCCACTCAGATAGACATCCCTCTAGTCATCTAAGTGATACATGATCCGAGTCAACTAGGCCGTGTCCGATCATCACGTGAGACGGACTAGTCATCATCGGTGAACATCTTCATGTTGATCGTATCCACTATACGACTCATGTTCGACCTTTCGGTCTCTTGTGTTCCGAGGCCATGTCTGTACATGCTAGGCTCGTCAAGTCAACCTAAGTGTTTTGCATGTGTAAATCTGGCTTACACCCGTTGTATGCGAACGTTAGAATCTATCAGACCCGATCATCACGTGGTGCTTCGAAACAACGAACTTTCGCAACGGTGCACAGTTAGGGGGAACACTTTCTTGAAATTTTATGAGGGATCATCTTATTTATGCTATCGTCGTTCCAAGCAAATAAGATGTAAAAACATGATAAACATCACATGCAATCAAATAGTGACATGATATGGCCAATATCATTTTGCTCCTTTTGATCTCCATCTTCGGGGCGCCATGATCATCATCGTCACCGGCATGACACCATGATCTCCATCATCATTATCTCCATCATCGTGTCTTCATGAAGTTGTCTCGCCAACTATTACTTCTACTACTATGGCTAACGGTTAGCAATAAAGTAAAGTAATTACATGGCATTTTCATTGACACGCAGGTCATATAACAAATTAAGACAACTCCTATGACTCCTGCCGGTTGTCATACTCATCGACATGCAAGTCGTGATTCCTATTACAAGAACATGACCAATCTCATATATCACATATATCATTCATCACATCCTTTTGGCCATATCACATCACACGGCATATGCTGCAAGAACAAGTTAGACGTCCTCTAATTGTTGTTGCAAGTTTTGACGTGGCTGCTATAGGTTTCTAGCAAGAACGTTTCTTACCTACGCCAAAACCACAACGTGATATGCCAATTTCTATTTACCCTTCATAAGGACCCTTTTCATCGAATCCGATCCGACTAAAGTGGGAGAGACAGACATCCGCTAGCCACCTTATGCAACTAGTGCATGTCAGTCGGTGGAACCTGTCTCACGTAAGCGTACGTGTAAGGTCGGTCCGGGCCGTTTCATCCTACGATGCCGCCGAATCAAGATAAGACTAGTAACGGCAAGTAAATTGACAAAATCGACTCCCACAACAACTTGTGTTCTACTCGTGCATAGAAACTACGCATAGACCTAGCTCATGATGCCACTGTTGGGGATCGTTGCAGAAATTAAAAAATTTCTACGCATCACCAAGATCAGTCTATGGAGAGACTAGCAACGAGAGAGAGGGGAGTGCATCTTCATACCCTTGAAGGTCGCGATGCGGAAGCGTTACAAGAGCGTGCATGAAGGAGTCGTACTCGTAGCGATTCAGATCGCGGTTGATTCCGATCTAAGCGCCGAACAACGGCGCCTCCGCGTTCAACACACGTACAGCCCGGGGACGTCTCCTCCTCCTTGATCCAGCAAGGGGAGAGGAGAAGTTGAGGGAGAGCTCCGGCGGCACGACGGCATGGTGGTGGAGCTTGCAGTTCTCTAGCAGGGCTTCGCCAAGCACTACGGAGTAGGAGGAGGTGTTGGGGAGGGAGAGGGCTGCGCCAGGGGAAGGGGTGCGGCTCCCATGCGCCTCCCCAATATATATAGGGGTGGAGGGGGCTGGTTTCTTGCCCTCCAAGTCCATTGGGGCGTTGGCAAAGGTGGGGGAAAGAAATCCCATCATTTCCCTTCCCAACCGATTGTTATCCCCCTTTTTTAGGGATCTTGATCTTATCCCTTCGGGATATGATCTTATTCCTTCTAAGGGGGATCTTGGTGCGCCTTGACCAGGGGTGTGGGGCCTTTCCCCCACTACCCACGTTCATGTGGGTCCCCCCATGCAGGTGGGCCCCACTCCGGAACCTTCTAGAACCTTCCCGGTACAATACCGAAAAATCCTGAACATTTTACGGTGGCCAAAATAGGACTTCTCATATATAAATCTTTACCTCTGGAACTCCTAGTGACGCCCGGGATCTCATCCGGGACTCCGAACAACATTCGGGAACTGCACACTAATTCCCATAACAACTCTAGCGTCACCGAACCTTAAGTGTGTAGACCCTATGGGTTCGGGAATCATGCAGACATGACCGAGACAGCTCTCTGGCCAATAACCAACAGTGGGATCTGGATACCCATGTTGGCTCCCACATGCTCCACGATGATCTCATCGGATGTACCACGATGTCGGGGATTCAATCAATCTTGTATACAATTCCCTTTGTCAATCGGTACGTTACTTGCCCGAGATTCGATCGTCGGTATCCCAATACCTCGTTCAATCTCGTTACCGGCAAGTCACTTTTACTCGTTCCGTAACACATCATCCCGTGATCAACTCTTTGGTCACATTGAGCTCATTATGATGATGTCCTACCGAGTGGGCCCAGAGATACCTCTCCGTCACACGGAGTGACAAATCCCAGTCTCGATTCGTGCCAACCCAACAGACACTTTCGGAGATACCCGTAGTGTGCCTTTATAGCCACCCAGTTACGTTGTGACGTTTGGCACACCCAAAGCATTCCTACGGTATCCGGGAGTTGCGCAATCTCATGGTCTAAGGAAATGATACTTGACATTAGAAAAGCTTTAGCAAACGAACTACACGATCTTGTGCTATGCTTAGGATTGGGTCTTGTCCATCACATCATTCTCCTAATGACGTGATCCCGTTATCAACGACATCCAATGTCCATGGTCAGGAAACCGTAACCATCTATTGATCAACGAGCTAGTCAACTAGAGGCTTACTAGGGACATATTATGGTCTACGTATTCACACATGTATTACGGTCTCCGGTTAATACAATTATAGCATGAACAATAGACAATTATCATGAACAAGGAAAAATAATACTCCCTCCATTCCTTTATATAAGGTGTATTTGTTTTCTGATAAAATTCCAGAATGTAAGGTGCCTTTCTTCTAATTCCTCATAATTCCCTTGTTATCCCTCCAGAAAAAAGGAAAGTATATCTCTCCTGATTGTGTGTATCTCTTCTTGTAGCAAAAGGAAACTATTCTCTGTCGATTCCATGTATCTCTTACTTTTCTAGACTAACTGATTTACTTGCCACTAACCAACAAATTTGCCAAGGGTAATTTTGTCCTAATATGTCTATAATTATGTGCCTTGGTCACCGTGCCGAAAATAATACACCTTACATAAAGGAACGGAGGGAGTAATAACCATTTTATTATTGCCTCTAGGGCATATTTCCAACAGTCTCCCACTTGCACTAGAGTCAATAATCTAGTTCACATCACTATGTGATTGTAATGAATCCAACACCCATGGGGTTTGATCATATCTCGCTTGTGAGAGAGGTTATTAGTCAACGGGTCTGAACCTTTCAGATCCGTGTGTGCTTTACAAATCTCTATGTCATCTTGTAGATGCAGCTACCATGCGCTACTTGGAGCTATTCCAAATAACTGCTCTACTATATGAATCCGGTTTACTACTCAGAGTCATCCGTGTTAGTGTCAAAGTTTGCATCGACGTAACCCTTTACGACAAACTCTTTTACCACCTCCATAATCGAGAAAATTCCTTAGTCCACTAGTTACTAAGGATAAGTTTGACCGCTGTCATGTGATCCATTCCTGGATCACTCTTGTACCCCTTGATTGACTCATGGCAAGGCACACTTCAGGTGCGGTACACAACATAGCATACTGTAGATCCTACGTCTAAAGCATAGGGGACGACCTTCGTCCTTTCTCTCTCTTCTGCTGTGGTCAGATCTTGAGTCTCACTCAATGCTCACACCTTATAACACAGCCAAGAACCCCTTCTTTGCTGATCTTATTTGAACTCCTTCAAAATCTTGTCACGGTATGTATTCATTTGAAAATACTATTAAGCGTTTTTGATCCATCCTTATAGATCTTGATGCTCAATGTTCAAGTAGCTTAATCCAGGTTTTCCATTGAAAAACACTTTTCAAATAACTCTATATGCTTTCCAGAAATTCTACATCATTTCTGATCAACAATATGTCAACAACATATACTCATCAGAAATTCTATAGTGCTCCCACTCACTTCTTTGGAAATACAAGTTTCTCATAAACTTTATATAAACCCAAAATCTTTGATCATCTCATCAAAGCGTATATTCCAACTCCGAGATGCTTACTCCAGTCCTTAGAAGGATTGCTGGAGCTTTGCATACTTGTTAGCATGTTTTAGGATTGACAAAAACCTTCTGCTTGTATCACATACAACCTTTCTCAAGAAAATTGTCGAGGAAACAATGTTTTGACATCCTATCTGCAAAATTTCATAAATAATGCAGTAACTGCTAATACAATTCCAACAGACTCTTAGCATCGCTACGAGTGAGAAAGTCTCACCGCAGTCAACTCCTTGAACTTGTCGGAAAACATCTTAACGACAAGTCGAGCTTTCTTAATGGTGATACTTACCATCATTGTCCGTCTTCCTTTTAAAATCCATCTGTACCTATCGTGGAATTGTCACTGCAGATGTCCTAGGGTGAGGACTTAGTCGTGAGGCCAGCGCATCTATGTAGTAGCTTGAGAGGGGTTGAGCGGAATCGAGAGACGCAACACAAGACGAGGATTTAGACAGCTTCGGGCCCCGAGAAACATCATCCAGTAATAACCCTACATGCTGTTTGAGGCTAGATCTCATTACGCTCATGAGGGAGTCGCCGTAAACCGGCTCTCCTCTAATTGTGTCTAGCCCTAGAGATTATTGATTGTTGCTTGTCCCTCTTTGGGGAGCCCTGCCCCTCCTTATATATGTTGAAGGGGCGGGTTACATGTGGATTCCTATTAGGATTAGGACTAGTCTATCTCTAATACAAACCGGATACAAGTCCAGGTCTTAACTCCTTGTAAGACAAATATCCCTCACGCATTTCCTTGTAAACCGGCCCACCATAGTATGAATCGGCCTTCATGAACCGCCCGTTGGGCCACCGGATCTTGTCGCTCCTCTGACCCGCCTGCCGGATTACCAATGAATCGTAAACCGCCAGGTCCAAACGGGTCGCCAGTGGATCGTCAATTCTCAGCCGGGTCTCAAGTAAACCGCCAAGTCCGGTCGGGTTATACTTCCGGCCGGTTTACGCCGCGGGGTATATCCCCGACATTAGCCCCCAGTTTAATTTGGATTTATCCATGTTAAACTGATCCTGTAAAACAAACACAAGAACAAATTTGACAGATTATGCTCCGGGTTAAGAATTCTTGTAAACCGGCAAATCATCCTTAAGTCCCTGTCATTTCCTCCTTCTAGAAAATCCGGGTCAACAAGCCAGCTTCATACTCAATTTGCTGACATTGGTTTCTCACAGAGAAATATTGTGAAGAATAATCCACTTGAGTCGGCTTCCAAAGCGCCGGTTTAAGAAATTTGGGTCTTGAAATACTTATCTGATATTCAGCCGGTTTGAAGATGTAAAAATTGCCGATTTAATATTACCAAAATTGCCGGTTTATAAATATTGATGGCACCGGGTCATAATTTTTGTCGACACCGGGTCATGTAATTGATCTTGCTGATTTGCTCAAAACTGATAAACTGAAGACGTTGCTCCTTTATATGCATAATACGTGTAGCCCCCAAGTCTTAAGAGGAGAACATAGTGATAACTTAAAGACTTGCTCCAATAAGTGTTTTCAACCTTGAAGAAATCCGGTTTTTTCATCTCAATCATATAAACTGAATACTCCATATATGTAGCCCCCAAGTGCCGGGTTGTCATGCTTGCAGCAACCTGGGACTTGTAATTGCTTTAAAAAAACTTCAATCAGTTTAGCCCCCAAGGGCCGGGTCATTATGCAATAATGAGCAGGGACTTTGTAAATGTAATCATGTAGATTTTAGCAGTGATGTGTAGCCCCCAAGGGCCGGCTCATTATAATATGATGAGTCGGGTCTTCAATAAGATGAGCAAAAAATGACTTTGCATTGGCCCCCAAGTGTCATGGTGCATGCTCGCAGCGACATGAGACTTGCATATTTGATATAATCTCAATTTCAATAATGTAGCCCCCAAGTGCCGGGTCGTAAGCCTGCAGCGACTCGGGACTATTCCCTCCATTGTAGAATAAATCATATCCATTGATAAAATAATAGCCATTGCGCTAAAGCGACTTTGAAAACCTCAATCATAATATTGGTTATTGATAACCATAATAAAAATCCAGCCATATTGGCTATTTGAAGATTTGAATAATATACCCAATGATTTATAAGCACATGATTCCAATGGCGCAATCCAAATATATACTGGCGACTTATAGTCCAAAGCCAGGCTGGGTTAACGAACACCGGATAATTTCTCATCATACACTGGCGACTTATCATCTTAAAGCTAGGCCGGGTTAATAAACACCGGATATTATTTTATATCATATTGGAAACTTATAGTCAAAAAGCCAGGCCGGGTTAATAAACCCCAGTGATTTATAATTATGCTTTATTCAACGTATTTCTGCATACAACAAATTTAAAGTGTCCTGGCGGTTTCCCGCCGGACGGGTCATAATGCCCAACATATAACCTGGGTTGATAACCAAGGCTGCACTTAAGAATAATCAAATATGAAATATATCATACCTATGACATTGAATCATATCGTTGGTTGGCCAACGTTATTGTAGTAAGGGTGATAACCCCAATCTTGAGTACTGATAACTCCTTCCATATTGTGCCGGTTTATGAGAAAACCGTACCGGGTTGTGATAAACACCGGTTTAACCATATATAATACTGGCGACTTATAGTCGAAACAAGACCGGGCTGATAGTCTCCGGATTATAACTTGATCATATACTGACAACTTGTAGTTGACAGCCTAACCAGGTTGATAAACACCGGTTTGAAAACGTCACAAATCTTATTAAAACAAAGAAAACTCAGCAAAAGGCAAATAAAAACCGTTGTAGTCGAGGCTTTTCACGGGCTGCCAGGCCTCAAATTTGATCAAGAGGTGTAGCTATGGTTCGGGTTCGACCAAGCCCCCAAGTGATGTTGTGGCATTACGCTGATCAAGAGGTGTAGCTATGGTTCGGGTTCGACCAAGCCCCCAAATGATGTTGTGGCATTGCGCCGATCAAGAGGTGTAGCTATGGTTTGGGTTCGACCAAGCCCCCAAGTGATGCTATGGCATTGCACCGATCAAGAGGTGTAGCTATTGTTCGGGTACGACCAAGCCCCCAAGTGATGTTATGGCATTGCGCTGATCAAGAGGTGTAGCTATGGTTCAGATACGACCAAGCCCCCAAGTGATCAATAATATGATAAGCCAATAAGGCATGATACCCATGTTTGAACCGCGCATCATGGCAGCAGGTCCTCTTTGGCACCCTTTAACTTTTTGCAAGAGATAAATCCTTCTTGAACCGGATATTGAGAGCTTCAAAGCTTTGTGGGAGAACAGATTTCCCTTAAACCGGATTGCAAACCAGAATCTTCATTTTCAGCCAGAAATTTTCTGACGGCCTTTCAACTCGAACTTGCGAGAAGTTAATTCCTTAGTTTAACCGGACATTTTTAAACCGGATTTGAGCGCTTCAGAGCTTTGTGGGAGAACAGATTTCCCTTGAACCGGATTGTAAACCGGATATTTGAGAGCTTCAGTGAGACTGACTTCCCTTGAGCCGGATTTTAAACCGGAATCCTTTCTGATGACCCGGAACTTCTTCATTGAGCCGGGTTTTTGTAACTGTCATATATTTTCTAAGCCGGAAATTTTCTGACGGCCTGTAAATTTTCATCAATATAACAGTAGCCTCCGGGACCGGGTTATCTTTCCCTCCATCGTCCTGGGGTTCTTAATTTTGCTGAAATTGGCAAGATTTGCTGAGTCATGTCATCGTAGCCCCCGAGTCTCAAAGGTGACTCGAGGAGTTGGCTTGAGACTCTCCATATTTGACCGTGAGATAAACCGGCATAACTTGTATATCATTGGTGTTGATAGCACGATGTGAATCCATGGAAGGTTGAGGTGACTGCGATGGTTTATAAATGATCTGTACGAGCCGTGTCAACAACTCGGCCAATGGTTCCTTCCAACTGGCTATTTGAAGTTATCCAAACTGTAGTGGCGGCAACTTGCGTGCCTGCCCATTGAGCTATCCAGTGTAGACGGCGGTTGATAGTATATGATAATTTGCCTCCAATTTGTTGAAAGAAAAATCGGGCCACCCAAGCTGTGACTTGCTTTATATTCAATAAACAGCTCATGCAGATAGGTGCGGCCCGGTGTGTTGATGTAGACCAGGCCGCGAGAGACGGACGACAAAGACGACCGCGGCTTCAGAGGCAGCTTAGATGAATCGGCCGCGGCATTGTAAGCCAGTGCGGACGGGGAAAATCGGCACCGGTGTTGTAAACCGGCACAGACGGGCGAGTTAATCACAGGCGTGGTCCCGGCAAGCTGATGTAAACCGGGCCACAGGGACAGCGACTTGCTCACGTTCATTCACCGTGTAATGTGACACGGACGAACACAGGACAGGACGTTGCCAGCGCGTGCTCCGTAACCACGTTTTATAATGAATAATTTTCCTGCATATCAAAATATACGGTCCAAATTAATTGTTCTTTTGACAAAAAACAATGTGTCAAAAATAGACTTAGATAGATGTCACCTGATATGTTAGGACGGCAATTATCCGCCATGGAGTTGATGGTCACCACGGTGAAGCTAAAATCAACCACGGATGAGTCACCCGAAGGAGCAAACGGATGAGTCGGCCGTAGCGTTGTAAGCCGGTGCGGACGAGCAAATTGTTCTCGCGTTGTAAACCGGCGTGGACGCGTGAACCGGCCGCGAGGGCGGACGGGCGATTCGTCCGTGGTGTTGTAAGGCGGTGCGGACGGGCGAGTCGGCCGGCGCGTTGATGTAAACCGGACCGCGATACGCATGTCCGTGAAGCTGCGCGGCACAGCCGAACGTGCCTCCGCGGTATAATACCACCCCTTTTCTTTTAATAGCCGTCCTACATAAAAATATTACAGGCCAGAGTAACTGTTGTCGGATGAATTAACATGTACTGATAAAATACATTGGGGGGATAACACCTGATTCGCCCGGACAACAGATGCATCGACCGTGGTATTGTAAGCCGGTGTGACGGGGAGAGTCGGCATCGGTGTTGTAAACCGGTGCGGACAGACGAGTCGGTCGTGGATGCGGACAGTTGAGTCGGCGCGGGTACGGTCGAATGAACCGACTACATGCGCGGTCCCGATGAGTTGATGTAGACCGGACCGCAGGGATGGCGACTTCGGGCGCTTACATTGATCACGGCAGTATGGACAAATACCAGTGCAAAATGATGACACTGTACGCTCCATATCCGCGATATAAAGCCGTTTTTATAATAGATGATTACCCTACATATAAAAAATACCATAGAGCAGAGTAGTTGCCCTCGGACTAATTTTAAAGTGTACTAAGGAAATATATAAAAGAAATAGCACCTGATTTTGAGCGGTCTCAGTGTACGTTTTTGCTGCGTACTGTCATTTGATTTTTAATGTAACGGCTTGTCCCTTGTGACCACGTGAGAGCTTTCTTGAAGGTTTCGCTGGCAGTATACTCTCAACTGGGATCTGGAAGTTTGTGCAAACAAAACACTTTAACTTGAATAGACGGCTTGCGGGTTTGATAGATGTGAGTGCACTTCTGCCTTCGTCTGTACTACTGTGCGTAGTACTTTGTTTCTTGGATTTAACTGATCTTCACATCGGGAAAAAATAGCAGCAGCAGTAGCTTGTTGCCTCGGGACACGAAGTCTAGGAACCGCGGACGTGCTGCCATGGGAAACTTGGGACAACAGCTGCACCTTCATAATATATCTGCGGCTCAGCGAGTTATGATCTGATGGTCTGCGAGGCACACAGCCTGTCGTAC
Organism: Aegilops tauschii subsp. strangulata; assembly: GCF_002575655.3. Lineage (NCBI taxonomy): Eukaryota > Viridiplantae > Streptophyta > Magnoliopsida > Poales > Poaceae > Aegilops > Aegilops tauschii. Next base: position 581,111,855 of record NC_053039.3, on the reverse strand, counting down.
TCCTGTCGGTCTCCGTGATTTGATCGATTGTCTTTGGATCGCCCGATGGGAGCGGTGGTTTGACCTTTCGTTGACTGCCCTTCACATATGGAAGCAATTGCCATCATCATCGTCGAGATTTCTTTTTCCATCAGCTTACAACTTGACGGATCGCCAAAAGCTGTCACAACCAAAAAATTTGTCTCGGACTCGGCGGATCTTCATGGCGCTCGTAGCGGCCGCTTAGCCCGCAACCCTAAAATCTTCCCAATCTTAATTTCGTATGCGCTGTTCCGACTGCTGGTTGACAACGTATATCCTTCTGAAACTGACTTTCTTTATCCGGAAAATCATGAACTTCTCGATCCTTGAGAGAAGATCCCTTCAAGAACTCATCACCACCGTGCGCGAGCCCCACGGTGGGCGCCAACTGTCGTGGAATTGTCACGGCAGATGTCCTAGGGTGAGGACTTAGTCGTGAGGCCAGCGCATCTATGTAGTAGCTTGAGAGGGGTTGAGCGGAATCGAGAGACGCAACACAAGACGAGGATTTAGACAGCTTCGGGCCCCGGGAAACATCATCCGGTAATAACCCTACATGTTGTTTGAGGCTAGATCTCATTACGCGCATGAGGGAGTCGCCGTAAACCGGCTCTCCTCTAATTGTGTCTAGCCCTAGAGATTATTGATTGTTGCCTGTCCCTCTTTGGGGAGCCCTGCCCCTCCTTATATATGTTGAAGGGGCGGGTTACATGTGGAGTCCTATTAGGATTAGGACTAGTCTATCTCTAATACAAACCGGATACAAGTCCAAGTCTTAACTCCTTGTAAGACAAATATCCCTCACGCCTTTCCTTGTAAGCCGGCCCATCATAGTATGAATCGGCCTTCATGAACCGCCCGTTGGGCCACCGGATCTTGTCGCTCCTCTGACCCGCCTGCCAGATTACCAATGAATCGTAAACCGCCAGGTCCAAACGGGTCGCCAGTGGATCGTCAATTCTCAGCCGGGTCTCAAGTAAACCGCCAAGTCCGGCCGGGTTATACTTCCGGCCGGTTTACGCCGCGGGGTATATCCCCGACAGTACCCAATAGCCTTACGACCATCAAGTAGTTCCTCGAAAGTCTATACTTTGTTTTCACACATGGATCCTCTCGGATTTTATGGCCTCGAGCCATTTGTCAGAATCCGGGCCCACCATTGTTTATCCATAGCTCGTAGGTTCATTGTTGTCTAGCAACATGACCTCCAAGACAGGATTACGTACCACTCTGAAATAGTACGCATCCTTGTCGACCTATGAGGTTTGGTAGTGACTTGATCCGAAGTTTCATGATCACTATCATCAGCTTCCACTTCAATTGGTGTAGGCGCTACAGGAAAAACTTCGTGTGCCCTGCTACACACTGGTTCAAGTGACGGTTCAATAACGTCATCAAGTCCCCACCATCCTCCCACCCAATTCTTTCGAGAGAAACTTTTCCTCGGGAAAGGACCCGTTTCTAGAAACAATCACTTTTGCTTCCGGATCCGAAATAGGAGGTATACCCAACTGTTTTGGGTGTCCTATGAAGATGCATTTATCCGCTTTGGGTTCGAGCTTATCAGGCTAAACCCTTTTCACATAAGCGTCGCAGCCCCAAACTTTTAAGAAAAGACAGCTTAGGTTTCTCTAAACCATAGTTCATACGGTGTCATCTCAACGGAATTATGTGGTGCCCTATTTAAAGTGAATGCGGTTGTCTCTAATGCCTAACCCATAAATGATAGTGGTAATTCGATAAGAGACATCATGGTTTGCACCACATCCAATAGGGTGCAGCTATGATGTTCGGACACACCATCACATTATGGTGTTCCAGGCGGCATTAGTTGTGAAACAATTTCCACAATGTCTTAGTTGTGTACCAAACACGTAACTCAGATATTCATCTCTATGATCATATCATAGACATTTTATCCTCTTGTCACGACGATCTTCAACTTCACTCTGAAATTACTTGAACCTTTCAATAATTCAGACTTGTGTTTCATCAAGTAAATATACTTAGAATCTACTCAAATCATCTGTGAAGTAAGAGCATAACGATATTCACTGCGTGCCTCAGCACTCATTGGATTGCACACATCAAATGTATTACTTCCAACAAGTTGCTCTCTTGTTTCATCTCACTGAAAACGAGGCCTTTCGGTCATCTTGCCCATGTGGTATGATTTGCATGTCTCAAGTGATTCAAAATCAAGTGAGTCCAAACGATCCATCTGCATGGAGTTTCTTCATGCGTATAAACCAATAGACATGGTTCGCATGTCTCAAACTTTTCAAAAAACGAGTGAGTCCAAAGATCCATCAACATGGAGCTTCTTCATGCGTTTTATACCAATATGACTCAAATGGTAGTGCCACAAGTATGTGGTACTATCATTAATATCTTATACTTCCTCCGTCCGGAAATACTTGTCCTAGAAATGGTTGTATCTAGACTTATTTTAGTTATAGATACATCCATTTTCAACCATTTCTAGGACAATTATTTCCGGACGGAGGGAGTATCTTTTGGCATGAACATGTGTATCACTATGATCGAGATTCAAAGAACCATTCATTTTAGGTGCAAGACCATTGAAGGTGTTATTCAAATAAACAGAGTAACCATTATTCTCCTTAAATGAATAACCGTATTGCGATAAACATAATCCAATCATGTCTATGCTCAAACACCAAATAAAAATCATTTAGGTTTAACACCAATCTCGATGGTAGAGGGAGCATGCGATGCTTGATCACATCAACCTTGGAAACACTTCCAACACATATCGTCATCTCACCTTCAGCTAGTCTCCGTTTATTCCGTAGCTTTTTATTTCGAGTTACTACCACTTAGCAACCGAACCGGTATTTAATACCCTGGTGCTACTAGGAGTACTCGTAAAGTACACATTATAATGTATATCCAATATACTTCTATCGGCCTTGCCAGCCTTCTCATCTACCAAGTATCTAGGGTAGTTCTGCTTCAGTGACCGTTCCCCTCATTTCAGAAGCACTTAGTCTCGTGTTTGGGTTCAACCTTGGGTTTCTTCACTAGAGCAGCAACTGATTTGCCATTTCATGAAGTATCCCTTTCTTGCCCTTGCCCTTCTTGAAACTAGTGGTTTTACTAACCATCAACAGTTGATGCTCCTATTTGATTTCTACTTTTGCGGCGTCGCGAATAGCTCAAGGATCATCATATCTATCCCTGATATGTTATAGTTCATCACAAAGCTCTAGCAGCTTGGTGGCAGTGACTTTGGAGAACCATCACTATCTCATCTGGAAGATTAACTCCCACTCGATTCAAGCGATTGTAGTACTCATACAATCGGAGCACATGCTCAACTATTGAGCTTTTCTCCTTAGTTTGCAGGCTTAAGAAACTTGTCAGAGGTCTCATTCCTCTTGACGTGGGCACTAGCCTGAAATCCCAATTCCAGTCCTTGGAACATCTCATATGTTCTGCGATGTTTCAAAAACGTCTTTGGTGCCTCAATTCTAAACCATTTAGCCTTACGCACTGAACTATCATGTAGTCATCAAAACCTGTATGTCAGATGTTCGCAACATCCACAACCGACGCTCGAGGTTCAGCACACTGAGCGGTGCATTAAGGACATGATCCTTCTGCGCAGCAATGAGGACAATCCTCAGTTTACGGACCCAGTCCGTATAATTGCTACTGTCAACTCTCAACTAAATTTCTCTAGGAACAAATCTAAAACAGTAGAACCAAAGCGTGAGCTACGACATAATTTGCAAAGATCTTTTGACTATGTTCATGATAATTAAGTTCATCTAATCAAATTATTTAATGAACTCCCACTCAGATAGACATCCCTCTAGTCATCTAAGTGATACATGATCCGAGTCAAGTAGGCCGTGTCCGATCATCACGTGAGACGGACTAGTCATCATCGGTGAACAACTTCATGTTGATCGTATCCACTATGCGACTCATGTTCGACCTTTCGGTCTCTTGTGTTCCGAGGCCATGTCTGTACATGCTAGGCTCGTCAAGTCAACCTAAGTGTTTTGCATGTGTAAATCTGGCTTACATCCGCTGTATGCGAACGTTAGAATCTATCACACCCGATCATCACGTGGTGCTTCGAAACAACGAACTTTCGCAACGGTGCACAGTTAGGGGGAACACTTTCTTGAAATTTTATGAGGGATCATCTTATTTATGCTATCGTCGTTCCAAGCAAATAAGATGTAAAAACATGATAAACATCACATGCAATCAAATAGTGACATGATATGGCCAATATCATTTTGCTCCTTTTGATCTCCATCTTCGGGGCGCCATGATCATCATCGTCACCGGCATGACACCATGATCTCCATCATCATTATCTCCATCATCGTGTCTTCATGAAGTTGTCTCGCCAACTATTACTTCTACTACTATGGCTAACGGTTAGCAATAAAGTAAAGTAATTACATGGCATTTTCATTGACACGCAGGTCATATAACAAATTAAGACAACTCCTATGACTCCTGCCGGTTGTCATACTCATCGACATGCAAGTCGTGATTCCTATTACAAGAACATGACCAATCTCATACATCACATATATCATTCATCACATCCTTTTGGCCATATCACATCACACGGCATATGCTGCAAGAACAAGTTAGATGTCCTCTAATTATTGTTGCAAGTTTTTACGTGGCTGCTATAGGTTTCTAGCAAGAACGTTTCTTACCTACGCCAAAACCACAACGTGATATGCCAATTTCTATTTACCCTTCATAAGGACCCTTTTCATCGAATCCGATCCGACTAAAGTGGGAGAGACAGACATCCGCTAGCCACCTTATGCAACTAGTGCATGTCAGTCGGTGGAACCTGTCTCACGTAAGCGTACGTGTAAGGTCGGTCCGGGCCGCTTCATCCCACGATGCCGCCGAATCAAGATAAGACTAGTAACGGCAAGTAAATTGACAAAATCGACGCCCACAACAACTTGTGTTCTACTCGTGCATAGAAACTACGCATAGACCTAGCTCATGATGCCACTGTTGGGGATCGTTGCAGAAATTAAAAAATTTCTACGCATCACCAAGATCAATCTATGGAGAGACTAGCAACGAGAGAGAGGGGAGTGCATCTTCATACCCTTGAAGGTCGCGATGCGGAAGCGTTACAAGAGCGTGCATGAAGGAGTCGTACTCGTAGCGATTCAGATCGCGGTTGATTCCGATCTAAGCACCGAACAACGGCGCCTCCGCGTTCAACACACGTACAGCCCGGGGACGTCTCCTCTTTCTTGATCCAGCAAAGGGAGAGGAGAAGTTGAGGGAGAGCTCCGGCAGCACGATGGCGTGGTGGTGGAGCTTGCAGTTCTCCGGCGGGGCTTTGGCAAGCACTACTACTACGGAGGAGGTGTTGGGGAGGGAGAGGGCTGCGCCAGGGGAAGGGGTGCGGCTCCCATGCGCCTCCCCAATATATATAGGGGTGGAGGGGGCTGGTTTCTTTCCCTGCAAGTCCATTGGGGCATTGGCAAAGGTGGGGGAAAGAAATCCCATCATTTCCCTTCCCCACCGATTGTTATCCCCCTTTTTTAGGGATCTTGATCTTATCCCTTCGGAATATGATCTTATTCCTTCTAAGGGGGGGGATCTTGGTGCGCCTTGACCAGGGGTGTGGGGCCTTTCCCCCACTACCCACGTTCATGTGGGTCCCCCCATGCAGGTGGGCCCCACTCCGGAACCTTCTAGAACCTTCCCGGTACAATACCGAAAAATCCCGATCATTTTCCGGTGGCCAAAATAGGACTTCCCATATATAAATCTTTACCTTCGGAACATTCCGGAACTCCTCGTGACGTCCAGGATCTCATCCGGGACTCCGAACAACATTCGGTAACTGCACACTAATTCCCATAACAACTCTAGCGTCACCGAACCTTAAGTGTGTAGACCCTACTGGTTCGGGAATCATGCAGACATGACCGAGACAGCTCTCTGGCCAATAACCAACAGCGGGATCTGGATACCCATGTTGGCTCCCACATGTTCCACGATGATCTCATCGGATGAACCACGATGTCGGGGATTCAATCAATCCTGTATACAATTCCCTTTGTCAATCGGTACGTTACTTGCCCGAGATTCGATCGACGGTATCCCAATACCTCGTTCAATCTCGTTACCGGAAAGTCACTTTTACTCGTTCCGTAACACATCATCCCGTGATCAACTCTTTGGTCACATTGAGCTCATTATGATGATGTCCTACCGAGTGGGCCCAGAGATACCTCTCCGTCACACGGAGTGACAAATCCCAGTCTCGATTCGTGCCAACCCAACAGACACTTTCGGAGATACCCGTAGTGTGCCTTTATAGCCACCCAGTTACGTTGTGACGTTTGGCACACCCAAAGCATTCCTACGGTATCCGGGAGTTGCACAATCTCATGGTCTAAGGAAATGATACTTGACATTAGAAAAGCTTTAGCAGACGAACTTCACGATCTTGTGCTATGCTTAGGATTGGGTCTTGTCCATCACATCATTCTCCTAATGATGTGATCCCGTTATCAACGACATCCAATGTGCATGGTCAGGAAACCGTAACCATCTATTGATCAACGAGCTAGTCAACTAGAGGCTTACTAGGGACATATTGTGGTCTACGTATTCACACATGTATTACGGTCTCCGGTTAATACAATTATAGCATGAACAATAGACAATTATCATGAACAAGGAAATATAATAATAACCATTTTATTATTGCCTCTAGGGCATATTTCCAACAAACAGATGGCGTTGTGCGACTTGCGGTAAACGTCTTAGCCTTCCTGGCCGAAGTGTTGCGTGTTAAATAGAAGGGTTGCTAGCCCAAATACGCGTACAGGTTGTTGAAAGAGATACATCTTGCAAAGGAAGCAAACTAGAGATAAGAGGAGATAAAGATACAAAAGACTTAGCTAACTAACTACTCCTCCGGCGGTATTGATCTTCCTTCCTGTACACGCCTTGTATACACACGCAACCATATCATCATGTTTGACACCCTCCCTTAATCACAACTTCATCAAGTTGAGATTATGTTTGAAGTCTTCAAAACTTCTTGTGGGTAGTGCTTTGGTGAAACCATCCGCAACTTGGTCTTGAGAGTGAATAAACCGAATATCCAAAAGTTTATTTGCACCTCTTTCTCGAACAAAATGAAAATCTATCTCAATGTGTTTAGTTCTAGCATGAAAGACTGGATTTGTTGATAAATAGGTAGCACCTAGATTGTCACACCACAAACATGGAGCTCTAGTGCTTTTCATACCTAGTTCCTTTAAAATTGACTGCACCCATATGATCTCTGCTGTTGCATTTGCCAACACTTTGTATTCTGCTTCTATACTGGATCTTGAAACTGTAGCTTGCTTCCTTGCTCTCCAAGATATCAAATGAGGTCCAAAGAATACTGCAAAACCACCAGTTGAGCGTCTGTCATCTAGACACCCAGCCCAATCTGAGTCAAAAAGGCACTAATAAGTGTAGAGGATGACTTGTTGAAATTTAGGCCAATGCTCAGTGTATTTTTCACATATCTTACTATACGTTTTGCAGCAGTTATGTGAACAGTGGTAGGTGCATGAAGAAACTGACATACTTTGTTAACAGCAAAGGAAATGTCTGGTCTGGTTAGTGTTAAGTACTGAAGTGCACCTACCAGACTTCTGTATTTTGTACCATTTTCTGAACTCAGGAGCTCTCCTTCAGTAAGAGACAATTTTTCTGTGCTAGATAAAGGAGTGGGTGCAGGCTTACAGCTTTGCAAACCAGCCTTTTTTACTAAGTCTGTTGCATACTTTTCTTGAGAGAGGTGAAGACCATCCTTGTGTTGCTTGACCTCAATACCAAGAAAATAATGTAGATCTCCTAGATCCTTGAGAGCAAATTCTGCAGTCAAATCCTTCAACAGTGATGTTATTGCTTCATCAGATGAGCTTGTCACAATTATATCATCAACATATATGAGAACAAATATGGATATACTTGACTTGTTATAGATAAATAACGAGGTGTGAGACTTTGAAGGAACAAAACCAAGTGCTTGCATCTTTTTACTGAGGCGAGAATACCATGCTCTTGGGGCCTGTTTCAGTCCATACAATGCCTTGTCAAGCTTGCACACATGAAGTGGTGCGCGTGCATTTGCAAACCCAGGTGGTTGTTTCATGTAAACCTCTTCTTCCAGAACACCATGGAGGAACGCGTTCTGAACGTCTAGCTGACGTAAACTCCATCCCCTAGACACAGCAATAGACAAAACAAGACGAATAGTAGCAGCTTTCACAACTGGACTAAACGTGTCCTCATAGTCAATACCATACCGTTGTTTAAAGCCCTTTGCAACGAGTCTAGCTTTATAACGGTCAATGGTTCCATCAGCTTTCCTTTTTATCCTAAAGACCCACTTACAGTCAATAAGATTTTTACCTCGTTGTGGAGGAACCAAATGCCATGTTCTGTTTTTCCTAAGTGCCATGATTTCATCATTCATTGCTTTTCTCCAACGTGCATCACCCAAAGCATCTTCAAGAGTATTGGGTTCTCCTGGTTCACCTGTTGAACACACTAGCCCATATTTTGTAACATGCGTATAATCAATATGTTTAATTACCCCTTGTTGAAGTCGTGTTCGTCACGGAGTAGCAACAGGAACCTCTGCAGAGCACTCCGGCACAGAGGATCCCGGGTCTGGATTGGGCTGATCCTGTCCTGATCCCGAGGAAGACCCGTGCAGGGCTCCAGAATCCGCAGCGTGAGCAAGCGACGTCGGAGTTGGATTTTCTGTGGCCGTGGAGCGTGGTGCAAGCGACGATTTGGCCACAGAGGATCTGGGCCTGAGCGCATCATCATGGCCCAATGATTGCCGCCTGGACTCTGGGCTGACAGAGCCTGCCCCCGCATCCGCCAGACCAGCACTGGCGCGCCGCTTGTAGACGCACAGTTGGCCGTCTTGCTGGACCCGACCCAGACTAGAACCAGCCTGCCACCTGTCGGGTGATGATTCGCACGCGCGAGAAGAGGCGTTGCGGTCCACCAGGCTCTGCCGCGTGGCTGGCGCGGACTCGCCTGCACGCCCGCCTGAGGTTGTCGCGTCCGTGCGCCCGCCTGCATCTGTCGGGACTGGCGCGGCAAATTCGCTGCCAGGCGCGGATCCCGAAGAGGATCGACTGCGCGTCTGCAGCACTTGCTCCGATCCCGAGGAGGATCTGTCCCCTGGACCAGGACACATGAAATAAGGACCTGTTGGTCCGTTTTCTTCACCATTTTCTGCAATTTTTGCACCGCTGTTTTCTACATCAGCACAAGGCTCATGGAGACTATTAGTAGGGTTAGTCAACATATGATCATCACAATTTGTAATACCCCCTTGATCATAGCCAGAAAGATGAGAAGGTAGGAGAAAAATTTCCTTGCGGAGGAGTGCGCCGGCGTTAGGATGGAGATCCGCAAAGGGGAACTTGGTCTCATCAAAAACAACATCACGAGAGATGTAAACCCTACCAGTGGAGATGTGAAGGCACTTGACACCTTTGTGTTGGGCACTATAACCAAGGAAGGCACACTATTTTGATCTAAACATGAGCTTGCGGTTGTTGTAAGGCCGAAGATTTGGCCAACAAGCACAGCCAAAAACAAGGAGAGAGGTGTAGTCTGGTTTTGTGTGGAGGAGACGTTCCATGGGTGTTTCATTGTTGATAACACGGCTAGGTAACATGTTGATAATATGAACGGCTGTAAGAAAAGCCTCATCCCAGAACTTGAGGGGCATGGAGGCTCAGGCTAGGAGGGCCAAGCCAACCTCGACAATGAGCCTATGCTTGCGTTCGGCCGACCCGTTTTGTTGGTGAGCGTGCGGGCATGATACATGGTGAGATATGCCTATGCTTTGGAAGAAGGAGTTCAGTTTCTCGTATTCCCCTCCCCAATCGGACTGGATAGCAATAATCTTACTGTCAAAGTTTCTTTCAACAAGTGCTTGAAAGTTGTGAAAAACCTGAAACACATCTGATCTTCTCTTGAGGAGATAGATCCATGAAAATTTGCTATAGTCATCGATGAAACTCACATAATACGTGTGTCTACCAACAGAGGAGGGGGCAGGCCCCCACACATCAGAAAAGATCAATTGCAAAGGTTTGGTGGAGACACTAGTAGATATAGGGTACGGTAATTGATGACTTTTAGCACACTGACATGAATTACAAATAGTTTCAATGTTTCGCTCACCAACAAACGGGAGCTTATTTTTCCTAAGTAGTTTTTCAACCAAAGAAAAAGAGGCATGTCCTAAACGATCGTGCCATCGTGTGGACGAAAGCTTGATAGCACCACAAGCTTGTTTATTGAATCTTCTAAACTCCGGAATCAACGGGTAGAGCCCTCGAACACATCTACCTCGATAGAGAACTTTCCTCGTTGCCTGATCCTTGATCAAAAAGAAATAAGGATGAAACTCTAGAAAAACATGATTTTCAATGGCAATTCTATGAACAGAGAGAAGATTTTTATGAGCACTAGGAACATGCAAGATTCTTTTGAGATGAATTTTACGACTAGGGGTATTAAAAATTGAGTGGCCAATGTGACGTATGCCCATACCTTCACCACTGGCCGTGTGAATTTGATCCTTGCCGCGATATTTCTCCTTCATGGTGACTTTCTCGAGCTCGTTGGTGATGTGGTTGGTGGCGCCACTGTCAACGTACCAATTTGTGTCAATTCCATAGGAGCCATCGGCCGCAGCGGCAACTTTCTCTTCATCTTGCGAGGAGTCACCATCATCTTCTTCGTAGCGGTACCAATAGTCCTTCGCCATATGGCCTGGCTTGCCACAGATTTGGCAGCGGGGCAAATCCGGGCAGGATCTGTTGGAGCCGCCACTGCCACCACCGCGACGCCCTTTGGAGTTTCCCGAGCGGCCGCCGCCGCGCGAGTTGTTGGAGTAGCCACCACCGCCGGAGCCGAACCTCCCCTTGCCACGGGGAGATGGGTGCGAGCGAGAGCCACCACCGCGGCCTCTGAACGCAGAGTTGGCCTACGACTTGAAGCCACCACCGGAGCCTTGGTACTGTGCCATGCGTTGATCAAAGTTACTGAGCATGGCAAAAAGTTCATCAAGAGTTACCGGGGTGACGCGAGCATCCAGTGCAGAGACAAGGGGCTGATAATCTTTGTCCAGCCCGTGGATGATGTAGGACATGAGCTCGTCATCCTGGATGGGTTTGCCCGCCGCGGCGAGTTCATCGGCGAGACCTCTCATGGCGGCGAAGAAGGAGGCCACCGATTGATTTCCCTTCTGCGCATTGATCAGCTCTGTACGGATGTTGTTGACGCGGCTGAGTGACTGCGACGAGAACATGCTCGCCAGTGCCACCCAGAGTTCACGCGCCGTGGTGATCGTGGTCACCGTGACGAGCACCTCCTTGGAGAGGTTTTGGAGCAGGTATCCGAGGACCTGCTGGTCCTCCCTCACCCAAAGTGGATGAAGGGGATTCGGCCCAGTGGTCTCCTTGCCGGCGGCGTCCTTGCTGGTGAGGACCTTGGCCGGCTCAGTCGTCGTGCCGTCGACATAGTGGAAGACGCTGGCGCCCCGCAGCTGCGGCGTGATCTGGGTCCGCCAAAGAACGTAGTTGGTGCAGGAGAGCTTCTCCGGGACTCCACCGCTGAGCGGCGACTGGAAGGAGGCGGAGGAGGAAAACATGGCTGCGCACTTGATGGAGATGGATTAGCTAGGGTTTTTGGTGGAAGAAGAAGGCTCTGTATACCATGTGCGACTTGCGGTAAATGTCTTAGCCTTCCTGGCCGACGTGTTGCGTGTTAAATAGAAGGGTTGCGAGCCCAAATACGTGTACAGGTTGTTGAGAGAGATACATCTTGCAAAGGAAGCAAACTAGAGATAAGAGGAGATAAAGATACAAAAGACTTAGCTAACTAACCACTCCTCCGGCGGTATTGATCTTCCTTCCTGTACACGCCTTGTATACACACGCAACCATATCATCATGTTTGACAGGCGTCCCAAGTTTAGATGTAAAGCATGTTTGGCTAGCAAATGAACTTCCATATTGGAAAGCCTTCCTTCATGGGTGGCTCAGGAGGAGTTGGTTTGATCAGCCAGCCTCCAAGTTAGGGTTTTGCAATAGTTGTCATGTTAATTCATCTACGTACTAGGCCCGAGTGGTCTCCTATCGATGTTGTTTTTATTGGCGTGAGTTGTATCTCAGTGCTTGTGTTCTGTCTCCGGTTAGGAGCTTCGCTGTGTTGTCAAAGCTGGTTGTGGCGTTCTGTGTTCTTTCCTCAAGTTGTGTCCTTCACGCGCACACACCCTGGAACTGGCCTATGGCCAAGCAAAAGTGCAAACCATGGTTTTCCATGTCGATACAACCAGTAAACACACTGAGCTGGAATGTACGTGGGCTAAATTGCCAGAAGAGGAGGGCAACTGTTAGTGCCACAATCGCTGCCTCCTCGTGTCAACTGGTCTGTTTACAAGAAACAAAATTAGAGTGTGGACAAGTACGTGGCTGCATACCTTGGTGGCAACAGGCTGAAAGGTTTTGTGCAACGCCCAGCCATCGAGACTAGAGGCGGGATCCTGTTGCTTTGGGACGATGATGTCGTCGATGTCTCCGGTGTTTCAACCTTGATTTACTGCCTTTCGGCCACGGTTACAATTCATGCGTCTGATGTCAGCTTCATGCTCACGTCCGTATATGGGCCCACTGATCATGCTTGCAAAGACGCCTTCTTCACCGAATTAACCGCCCTCAAGCCGGTGTCGGGTGTTGCTTGGCTCGCCCTTGGAGACTTCAACCAAATTTACCGGGCTAGGGACAAGAACAAGACAAATGTGAACACGAGTAGGATCAACCAGTTCCGTGCAGCACTGCAATTTGTGAGCTCAAGGAGATCCATCTTTAGAACAGACGCTTCACTTGGAGCAATGAGAGAGACAACCCGACCCTCTGCAAGCTTGACTCCTTTTTTTGCAATGCGGATTGGGAGACGACTTTCAACACCCATGTGCTCCATGCTTTGTCGTCCTCCCTCTCGGACCATTGCCCTCTTCTGCTTGTAGACGACAAAGGACCCAGGAAGCCGCGATCTTTCAAATTCGAGAACTTCTGGGTTTCTTTGCCCGGATTCAATGAGGTGGTCCTCAAGGCTTGGAATGAGCGGGTGGCCCAGACGGAGCCCTACCAAGTCTTGCATTACAAGCTTAAGAAGACCGCGCTTCGCCTCATGGAGTGGAGCAAGTCCCTCTTCTCCAAGGCTAAGGTCCAGCTCCATGCGGCCCTTTTGGTAATTCTACGCCTCGACACTGCCCAAGAAGAGAGGCTCCTCTCTCTTGAGGTGCGTGACCTTCGCTCTAGGCTCAAGAGGAGGGTCATTAGTCTTGCGGTGCTGGACAGGGCTAGGAAAAGCCAATGCGCCAGAATCGCAAATCTTAAGGACGGCGATGCCAACACCAAATTCTTCCACCGCCGATCAACGCTAGAAGACGGAAAAACCACATCCACTGGATCAAGCACGAGCAGGGCTGGGTTACCGACCACAAGGAAAATAAAGAGGAGATCATCCAGGAGCACTTCTCCAAGGTCATGGGTAGAGGAAATACGAGTACCATGGATTTTAACTAGGAGGATCTTGGCACCGAGCACCATGCCTTGCAAGGCATCGATGATCCTATCACCGAGGATGAGGTACTCCAGGCCATCAAGGAGTTGCCCAGTGACAAAGCGCCTGGCCCGGACGGCTTCACGGGCATCTTCTTTAAGAAGTGTTGGGATGTCATAAAGGATGATGTCATGAGGGTTATCCAACGCTTTGATTCCTTCAACACCTCAAATCTGCAATGGCTTAACTCCGCCAATGTCGTTCTTTTGCCTAAGAAGGAGGGGGGAGAAGGTATCTCCGACCATAGGCCCATTAGCCTCATCCACGTCGTCGCCAAGATCATGGCCAAGATCCTTTCTTTGAGGCTTGCTCCCCATATGGGCAACCTCATATCCAACGCTCAAAGTGCATTCATAAAACGAAGAAGCATCCATGACAACTTCATGTACGTCCGGAGTTTTGCTAGACGCCTCCACAAGAGCAAGACCCCCGCCCTCCTATTCAAGCTTGACATAAAGAAGGATTTTGACTCAGTCAAGTGGGAATACATCCTTGATCTCCTTCAACGCTTGGGGTTCCCTGCCAAGTTTAGGGATTGGATTGTCGCTCTTTTATCCTCTTCATCTTCGCGGATCCTCCTCAATGGGATTCCAGGCTCTCCCATCAAGCATGGTCGGGGCTTTCGTCAAGGGGACCCCATCTCACCGCGCTTTTGTTTGTCCTTGCAATCAACCCTCTTCACCAAATCCTAGATTTAGCAACTCTCGGAAAGGATTGCTCCACAAGATACGTGGCCATGGGGCTATGGTGAGGACATCTCTTTACGCGGATGACGCGGCTGTTTTTGTTGCTCCTATCAAGACGGATATCGACAACCTTGCCTCCATCTTGGAGGGCTTTGGCAAGGTGACAGGCCTATGCACCAACTTCCAAAAAAGCTCGGTTGTGCTGATACGTTGCAATCACCTTAACCTCGAGCACATTCTGGAAAGTGTTCCGGCAGCTCGGTCTTGCTTCCCCATGAAATACTTGGGACTACTGCTCTCGGTGTGGCAACTCAAGAAGGTGGACTTTCAATATCTTGTGGACAAGACTGCCGGAAAACTAGTGACTTGGGAGGGGCAAAATATCACTACAATCGGGCGCACGGCCCTAGTCAAGTCGGTCATCTCCTCCCAAGTGGTGTACTCCATCACGCCTCTTATTGTACCACCAAGCTCCCTAGATAGTGTGAACAAGATAGAGAGGGCCTTCCTTTGGTCTGGATCAGATAAGACTACCGGTGCCAAGTGCAAGGTGAATTGAGAGACAGTGTCACTAGTAGAAAAGGGGGCTTTTGTCCCGGTTGGTAAGGGCCTTTAGTCCCGGTTTTTGAACCGGGACTAAAGGGTCGTTACTAATGCCTCCCCCCTTTAGTCCCGGTTCTTACACGAACCGGGACTAAAGGCCGTCCACGTGGACGCAGCCTGGAGCTCCACATTTAGTCCCGGTTGAAAACCTTTTTTGCGAATTTTTTTTTAATTTTTTTTTTGATTTTCAAATTTCTGAATTACTTTAACCTCTAATCTCTAATCACCACCCCTCATCACTACTCAATTTATCCTCTAATCTCTAATCACCCCTCATCATTCCAAATCATCTAACTTCCCAGACGGTCACCCATCCTCTCACTACTCCAGCCTGAGCATGCTTAACTTCCGGGTTCTATTCTCCCTCGTTTCCAAGTCTGCACTTGTTGTTTTCCTGACAATAGTAAGATGTCAATTCTATTAACCCTCAGGAATTTAGCTTGAGCATGAAGTGACACATTTCACTGTTTGAGTTTGAAACTATTGTTTTAAAAAACAATAATTATTTAGTAACACTAATATTTCTGGAATAATAGTTCGACCATTGTTTGACCACTGTTTGACCACTGTTTGACCAGATTTGACCAAAATTCAAAAAAACTGAAATAATTATTTAGTAACACTAATATTCTAGAATAATTAGTTTGACCATTGTTTGACCACAGTTTGACCACAATTTGAAATTTTTTGAATTTTTTTGCCTCTTCAGATCTTAAAAGCCCCGTGGAAGTCCAATGTTTCCACTCTCATTGAGAGAAAGGAGATATTTTAAAATCGCTAGATGCGATGAGGTATTTGTTGGCTCAACTCGGGTCATATTTACTATCCCTGTGGGTATTCGAGTAACGTCGGGATGTTTTATTGCTTCCCAGGTTTAGCTCATACCCTACTAAACTATGGAGGTATCCGTCAAAATAGTTTACATAGCGAAACTTAGGATGACAACAAAGAAAAATAACTTCTCTTTACCATATGCAACGGATATGGCAAGCACATTCTCTGTGTATCATCTGGATTGTACTACACATACGACACAACCCGTAGCACATGTTGCGTACGAGATAGTTTTCCAAAGTGTCTTGTACATGACAAACTTGGCATACTCGCCTTGGTCATCGAGACATTGGGTTGAAACCGAAACTATCAGCAATTTCAATAGTTTATGATTATCATGATGCTAAATTCTAATAACATTTGGATTTTATGTGCACTACAAGTGACACAGGGAAACTAATTTTAAGGATCGCACACCTTAAAATCTACGCTGAACCACTCACACTCCTTGAATGCATCAAGTTAAGGTAAGTGGCTCTTCTCATCCATTGACTAGACTATTAAGGTATTCCATGGTTCTAAAAGACATTTCTACATGATGGTCTTAAGTGTGTGCTTTATTCACACGAAACCGTTGGCTCATTATCCTGACATTGATTTCAAGCAAATCGAATGGATAGCATTGCAGAATTCTCCTTGAGTGCCTTCTCTATGGCCTTGGATTGAAGTTTAGCAATTTGTCCTAATGTCTAGACTAAAAATGGTTTGGTAGAATCATATACAAAGAGTTAAGCTCATTGCATTATCTTTACTTTGGAATTGCAACTTACCAACTTTACGTTGGAGTCATGCAGTTTTACACGCTCATGACAGAACTGCATAATATTATTCCCCTCTATCTTTGATATGTGGATATCTACCAAATATTCCTATCTGCGGTAATCCGGATGCATACCGATATCACCACCCGGCCTACATCATTGGCCCCTCAACATATAGTTGGGATCTATGTCAGGAATAATTGTATTTCCGTCAATACCTCAAGCCCCTTGCATGGGGAGTTATTCAAGGCCAGTATGCTGATTCAATGAGGAACATTTCCAGGCATTAGGGGGAAATTAGTGGAATGTTCAACACATTTCTGCCTCAAATCCACGTACTCAAAGATCTGAACCATGCGTTCAGAAGATTTGCAACACATTGCAAATAACCTGCCAGATTCATTTACTGACTATAAAGGTGTCATACAATCCTACAATCCTGAAAATATGCCGGAAAGAGTGGAGGTACCAACTAAAACCACTCAACTCCCCGTTCAAAGCAACAGGGGGAGAAGTACGGCAACAGTACATCAGGATTCAGCTTCTCGCAAGCAAGGATATCAAGGCCTGTGAATCAGTAAATGCAAGTCAACTTCACGTTGACAGACACCTAATGGGTAGTATACACCCAGTGGACGGGAAACCTCCACCAACCCAGGTCATAGTGCACACAATGACTGGGACATCGGAATACCCGACTCAATCGCATTGGGAAATCGCGAGCAGTCACCATGGGTAACGATATTTCCATCAACTATATATTGATATATAGATTCTGGAGAATCATATAACCGGAAGTCTACAAATTGTCGACATACATTTCTCAACTAGATTGCAAAAACCTTTCAAATGATTCAGATCCAAAGACCATGGCCATGGCAAAGTGTGAACAATACTCGGACTGAACTCAAGGAAAGGGTATAATCTAGGTAGAAAAGATCTTGCTCAATAATGGGAAGGTATTCATAAGCAATACCTACACCAGTTTTCTTCTGGAAACAGAATTGAGAACAACGAGGTGGTGAAACAAAGAGCAAGTATTGTAGCACAAGGGTTCACGCAGATACCCAACTATTCTCCAGAGTGGAATCTCTTTCCGATAACTTATATCATTGGCAGTACCAAATCATCTATCTCTGCAGTTGATAGATGTAGTGATTGCATATCCATGTGGCTCACTAGATTCAGACATATATGATTGATTTCCAATGGAATCTCAATTCTGAATCGAAATACAAAATGCAACATACATTGTGTAAAAATCAGTAAGTCACCATATGACTTATTGTTGTCGGTACATTTGGTACAACCGACTTAGTGAGTTCCTTTACACAAGGATTACTCCTACAATGATGGTTATCCATGTTTGTCTGTCATACACAGTGATTACTCCAGCAATGACGATACATGTAATCATCTAAATGACGGAGTTTAAATGAAGGATTTGGGTAAAACCAAGATACCGCTCGTTACTACAACTTGAGCACCTTCACTCATACATTTTGGTACACTATGTTGTCTATATCCAAAATATATTGGAGAAATTCATTGTGGACAAGTCTTATACGTCCATAACTCTCATGGTGGTTCATTCTCTAGACGTAGAGAAAGATCTATTTATACCAAAAGATGATGGAAATGAGATATTGGGACTCGGTGTTCCATAATGCCATTGGATCCACCAAACACAATTGGTTGGGACTCAAGAATATCTATCAATATCTCCAAAGGCATCAAACATCTTGTCCTGGTTTTTCAAAGTTTCAGAGAAATCTGAACACCAATACCATTGGATACATTGATCAGATCCCCGCTATGTCAGATCATAGACAAGCTTAGTGTTCCTGTTAGGTGTGGTAGCCATCCCATGAGAGTCTTCAAAACAGACCTCGTGGATAAATTCGGATGTAACTTTTCGAGTAGATGATTTTTCATATAAAAACTTTTTCATCCGAGTTCGTATGCAAAAGTTATGCCCATTTTAAGAAATTCCAGAGAGATTTTGCAAATAAAGTCGAAATTCATATTTGTTAATTTTTCCAACAACTAGACCACATATCACATGGGAAACTTATTTTATTTTATTTTTTTGACATTTCCATCATTTTCTTTTGTTTTTTCTAAAACTGAAAAGGCGGTCCACGGCGGGGGGGGGGGGGGGGGGGGGGGGGGGTAGAGTTTGATGCGCCCTTTAGTACCGGTTCGTGCCATGAACCGGTACTAATGCCTCAAAGCCCATTAGTACCGGTTGGTGGCACCAACCGGGACTAAAGGACTAACCTTTAGTCCCGGTTGGTGCCACCAACCGGTACTAATGGGCATCGCACCCTTTAGTCCCAGTTCGTGGCACCAACCGGGACTAAAGGGCCCAGGTGAACCGGGACTAATGCCTTAGCCGCACGAACCGGGACCAATGCTCACATTAGTCCCGGTTCGTGACTGAACAGGGACTAATGTGAATATTGCCTTAAGAGATTTATGAGACGATTAGCTGGCACATCAAGGAATGCAGGGTACTCTCCCATTTTCGGCCGTCTTTGTAATGAGCGATCAGTAGTGGACGGGAAGAAGGAGATATAGATTTCATACCAAGTTGATGTATACTTTTTCTGGTGCCAACAAAACAATATTTTTTTCCCGAATTCAATAGAGCTTAGGTCGTACCGAATGTATAAGTGGAATACAGCAGTGTACGTTTTCAGATTCCAAGTTCCGACAGGGGGGATCTTAGTTATCAAAGCAAGGGACAGAGATAAAAACTGAATCATCAACTTCTATATGCAAAGAACGGAGCTTGCAGGTGCCAAGCTTGCACAGCGAGGAGAGGGACGCCTCTTTTTCACAACTCTTGAACTCGCAAGTTACTTTATCACCAAGATCCACATGGAGTCCGAGAGTAGTACAAGTTGATTCCAAGGATGACGATGCACGACCGCGAGAGTAGCATTCTCACTATAACTAGTACTCCCTCTGTAAACTAATATAAGAGCGTTTAGATCACTAAAATAATAATCTAAACGCTCTTATATTAATTTACGGAGGGAGTAGATTATATTTTACTGTAGCTCCAAATACAGCTTATGGAACAACACCAGTGATCATCATGTCTTCCAAGGAAAGCATGTAGTAGTAACTAGGAAGCGACGGTATGAAAAGTTGTGAGCATACAAAGATGCAACGACATGCCTTGTGTTACGTACATATACTGGATAAAGTGTCCGAGAAAGTCGAGCTTGATTCCTCGTCCAACCTCATATCTCACAGCTCCAATGTTATTTTTCCATGCAAAAATCAATGCAATAGTAGGCACCACCAGTCTAGAAAGGAGAAGACTAAGAATTACTGTTATCTTCTGCAAGAATGGACACGCCTAGACGTGCGCAAGATACAGCGCCATGCCCATGCCACAGCAGAGCAGAGGAAACAGAGTAGCCTGAATGAAACACCTAAAAGCGTCCTCTTCTCGGCATAAGTGGATCGGCACAACACCTTGCTCGGCCTATGTGTGTGACAAGAGGACTTGCTAAGAGCAGAGCACAGGAGCACATAGGACAACTGTTTCAACACAAATACAGCTGAGGGAGTATATCATTTGGGACATTTGTATTTGCACCATCTTTCATATCAACATCATATACACTATATAAAGCTTACTACATACACATGGGGATGTGGTCATTCAACTTGGAACACATCAAAAAATTCGTTCCATGATACTTCACCTCAAAACGTCAAGAGTATCACAGCGTGCTTTCGTCAGAACAAAAACTGACGAATAATAACACATAGTAGCAGATATATGAATGAGTTCCATGGTGGATCTGCTCTGTTCAGAGCACAGTAATTCAACAAAACTTATTTTGGAACAAAGGGAAAGACAAATCAAGTGTTCAGCAAAAAAATGTCCATGAATGCAAATGGAGCTTAGGTCCCAACAAATGCAGGTAGCTACTGGGAACAGAATATAAGTGAATTAACAACAGCAGCCTAGGTATTCAGAGTTCCGACAGGGTTCTGAGCACTTTAATCCTCATCGGCGTCACCATCTTCGTTGCTCTTCTCCTCTTCACCGGCAACCGTCTCTTCATTGTCCTCTTCCTTTGGTTCCCCCGGAAAAGTAACTGCAGGATGGTTGGCATTGATATCCGCTTCTTTCCTGATGGCAGCAGCTGCAGCCTTGCATTCTGAAGGTGTTGCGTCTTCGTCATCAAGTAGTATGTGAGCTCGTTTGAGACATGAGAGATGATGGATGCCTAAATAGAATTTATTAGCTTTTGCAGCCGACACACTGAATGGCATTCTGCTAATTTCCTCAAGCTTGGGCGCAGACCCTTTCACGAACGAAACATATACTTGTTCAGCTCTGAAGGAAAGCACCTTCAGATTTGGGAAAGAAGTGGCTTGGACTGTACCAACAAACTTCTTTGATGGCCATAGTCGCAGGCGGAGTAAGGATGGGAGCTGCCCAAGGGTAAGCAGCCCATCTTCCGTCAGTTCAGTTAAGGAGATCAAGAGATCGGCAAGGTTAATGAGTTCTGGTGTAATCCACTTCGGAACGTTTGTAAACGAATCGCGGTTGGCCGCCCAAAAGCTTTGAAGAGAAGATGGCAGAGGGGACCAGGAATCTGAGAAGTCGAGGGAACCACCGTACGCATTTATAAGCAAAGAACGGAGTTTGCAGTTGCCAAGCTTGCAGAGTGAGGAGAGGAACGCCTCTTTCTCACATCTCTTGTCCTCGCAAGATACATTCCTACCAAGATTCACATTGAGTTCCTCCAAACTTGTCAGGTTCCCGAGATCCTCCAACACATCTGTTTCTTGCGAGGTAATAATAAATTTGGGCATCAGCTGTAAGTTCCTCATGCCCCCAATCCCGTTTGGTAGATGCTTGTTCAGATATCCGTTTAGGTGTTGTAGTTCAGTCAGCCTAGTAATTCCAGCAGGCAACTCTTCCACATCTGTATTCATAAACTCTAGGGTCTCTAGATTACCTAGCATCACGATCCCTGCTGGTAGCTTTGATATACCTGTGCCCCTAAAGCTGAGGTACTTTAGCTGGAATAATTTGTCCATGCCTTTCATGTCACAGTCCTTTAAATCCACACAACCTTCAAAATCCAGAACACGTAAAGCTTCAAACCGATCAAGACTGGGCAAGTGTGTGATGCAACATGATGGCATTACTATCAAAGTTCGAACATGGCTGAGATCTACATTTGCCAGTTCAGATGCAAGTTTCTTGTCAATGTGCTGGATTGATAGCCGCCGAATTGAATCTTGATGATTTAGCAAACTCGTTTGACCTCCACCTACCACAGTGGTAAAATTATCTTCAGCTGATTTTGAAATAATAATTTCTAACATCATGTCATGGACTCGGCAGGCACCGACCTTTCCATCATACCCAATGCCCACCGGTTGGACCATACTTTTGTTGATCAGCTCGTAGAAGTAATTCTCCGCGACCTCTTGCTTGCTCTGTCCACGCTCTTCAGAGATGAAGCCTTCTGCTATCCATCGCCTCACTAGCATATCTCTGTAAATCAAATGGTCTTCGGGAAACAAACTTAGGTACAACAAGCAAGTCTTGAGATGAGGTGCAAGATCATTATAGCTAAGAGATAGTATGCTACTCATGCCCTCTAGACTGTTAGTTTTCTCCAGTGCAGTACCAATTGACCTCTTAACCTTCTCCCATTCTTCCTTGATGGCTGGTCGGTTTGCTAGCAAACCAGATATGCTGATAATTGCCAATGGTAGGCCTCCACATTTCTTTAAAATTTTATTAGAAACTTCCTTCAACATTTCAGGGCAATCTTCCTCAGAGCGAAATAATCTTTTGAAAAACAATCTTCTAGAGTGGGGATCACTTAGGGCTTCCAATTCATACACACGGTCGTCAGCACTCAGACAACATGACTTTGCTACGTCAATGATGCGTGTAGTAGCTATAATTCTGCTAGAACAATCATTCTCTGGAAAAGCACACTTGATAGCGTGCCATGCTTGTGTAGACCATACATCATCAATGATGATGAGATACCTACAAAATCAGTAGATGATGTCAATTCATCAACCAATTATGATAAGGGATTCAGCTAGAAAGCTGAAACAGCTTCATGCATTTAACTGGACTAGTTAACAAGTGTATATATGACGCTTATTGCTTATGTTTTCATATACAATTTATTTTACATATGTAGCATGCCAACTTCATTGAGATTTATTTTACATATGTAGCATGCCAACTTCATGCATTTTTAACCTGCTGCAACTCAATTCTCGTTGCCAGATCACAAGCTGGAAATAATATTGTACATTTACCGGATGATAGATAAGTGGATGAAATATCAAGAACCATGCATGGATGGCACATCTGTTAAAAGAAATAATAAAGATCGACGTTACC
Source organism: Aegilops tauschii subsp. strangulata (assembly GCF_002575655.3). Taxonomy (NCBI): domain Eukaryota; kingdom Viridiplantae; phylum Streptophyta; class Magnoliopsida; order Poales; family Poaceae; genus Aegilops; species Aegilops tauschii. Next base: position 581,088,840 of record NC_053039.3, on the reverse strand, counting down.
TTTTATTTTGCAGTAGTACTCTTAGCTCTGAAATAGACTTCATTTCATCCCAATCAGTGGTATCGTCTTTTGTGGATCCACCTTGGCATGACACTTGAGAGATCACATCCTTGATAATTTTCTTTATATCTGGTTTTTGCGAGACCGACACGAAAGCCTTACAATCAAACTCCCCTTGAATCTCGCGGCAAACCTCATTTGCCAGCGTTGTTTTGCCCAAACCACCAAACCCAACAATAGACAAGACCTTGCAATGTTTGGGCGATGTGTTTGCTTCTTCCAACATCCACTTGGCAAGATGGTCTCTTGGACCGTCGATGCCCACAAGGTGTGCCTCATCAGCAAAAAGTGCGTGCAGGCGCGGATCCACGGCTGCAGGGCCAGCGGTGCTGGAAGGAGCATTATTCGGCAGCTTGTAACAATCCTTGAGCTCTTTCACTTGCCTGATGCGGTCCTTGAGGTCATGGATCTCGCCGGCGATTCCGTGCCTAGCTCCAAGCGTCTTGAGACGGCGAGCGGCCTTGCGGAACAACTCCTTGAAGCCGCCGTGGTCTGGGCTGTCGCCGAGGTGGTGGATGAACTTGTCGAAGACGTCCTCGGTGTCGTAGGCCAGCTCCCTGACCAGCGAGATCCAGGCCTTGACCTGGTCGCTCGGGTCGTCCAGCTTGGTGTACTCCTTGAGCGCGGCGTGCATGCTGGCGAGCTCGGATCTGAGGGAGCGGATCTCGCGGCGGACCCCTTTCAGCCGGCCGCACTCGTCGGCGAGCAAGGCCGTGAGCTTCCCGAGCAGGGGCCCAAAGGCGCCGTGCGCGGCGCTCACCACCGCCATGGATGGCGACGCTGCCCCCCTAGCTCACCACTGCATCTGCTGAGTGTTTGTGGTGCTGGGATTGGGAGTGGAGCAAAAGCGGATCGAGGAAGAGGATCGAGCAATGGATGTGGTGGGCGGCTGGATTCGCAAGATTTCGTGGTCCAGTGATGCTGCGCGTTTGGGAGGAGACGGCGGTGGAGGCGGAAGTGGGAGAGCGAGAAGGACAGCAAGGTGGCGGCGGCGGGGGAGCAGAGGAGGGGAGTGGTGAAGCTTGTTGACCCGGGTTTGGTCTTTCCAAGTCAGTCAACCCCGCAGCTTAATTTTGCTCAGAAACATTTTCGGCGGTCCCACCTTTGCCAAGTTTGGCTTGTGTTGGACATGCGCCCACCAGCTTAAATAACCGCGTTGGTTGACGGCAGTAAGCTTATCTCTTGTTGCATTAGGTTAATCAATTCTCCCTATGTGAATGAGACAAACTTGACACTACATTGTATTTCATCAATCGATGATTGTTCATCGAGTGTCAAGTTTGTCTCATTCATGTATGTTGATAGCCCAATGAAAGCGATTTTTAATTAGAAATAAATCGTTTAATATTTTTGTTTTTCTTCAGTTTTGTCGTTGCTCTATGTTTTTCCGTGCCGTCGGCCCGATGGTTTCAGTAGGGTTTGCGGCACCCACTGGGACCTCAATTGCATGCAGCGCGCATATCAACACTTAGCTCGCGGCTAGGATATCGGCTTCATACATACAAAACCCGACGAAAGAGGACATATTCGGCTAGTACGTGGATGATGAGAATGACAAAAGTTCGCTGTAGCCGGTGAACTTCATAGAGGCAATTCTTATAGCTAAGGACGAGTAGGTACTTAAAGATGGTCAAAAGAGGGTGGAAGAGTAGGAGAGAAGCAGCCGAAGCCACCATGCATCACCTGAATCCATTGAACTTCACTTACCCCAATCCGAATTGACCAGAGTCGAGGGCTACGAGGCTGTTTGGTTCTAGGGCTAACAATGCCACACTTTTCCATACAATGTTGCCACACTTGCCTAAGGTTGGTTTTTCAAAATGAGAGTCACAAGTTGGCAAGCCTAAAGGAATCTTGCCACACTATTTGAGTGTGTGTGATGTGGGACTCTAGTGTGGCTTGCCTAAGTTGTGGCTTGAACCAAATACCCACCCAAGTTGGTCAAGCTTGCCTAACTTTAAGTGTGGCAACCTTAGGCAAACTTAGTCTCAAACCAAACAGCCCCTACATGTTTTGGCCATAGATTTTTGATTTTAACAAAACACACACACACATATATGATGAGTTTCATGCAGGCGAAACTAGGTAAAGACTCCAATTGTCACTACTTTGCCAAGTTCCCAAAAAAAAAGAACTTGGCACAAGATGATTCCTTCGCCGCCAACCTGCCAACAACAAGCTTGTAGTAGTAAGTTTAGTCCCACCTCGCGTGCGCGAGGTGGGATGCGGCCTGCTTAAATAGTTGTGCCGTATAAATGATGCAAGCTTGAGTCATCATTGCACACTTTATGGAAGATATGATTGCGATAATGAATCTTCTTTGCTTATATTTGTAGAGATGATTCATTGTCATAGATTGTATCCCACACAAAATGAGCATTAATGGCTACTCAGCTCTTTTTTGAATCATTTCATCTCAAGCTCCATCGGTCCATACCGCCCGTCAGGGTCGCTTTTTTTTTACCGGGGCAGGGTTTGAGGCGCCCATTGACACTAGCCCTTATAGTACAGGATGGAGGGAGTATGTGTCATGTGTGCTAGGCACCATTCGGTCCTGGCAACTTTGCCTTGAACTTGACCATAAAGAAAAGGAAAAGTGTCTAGAGTTCTACATACATGTTTCTGCCTATTAACGACACATAACAAAAGAAAAATATAGAATTGGTTTTACAATAATAATGAAAAACGGCGCAGCAAGGCGCGCATCACCTTCTAGTTGGTATGAATTCCCCATGATCGTTCACATATCCTAATACGCTCTATTGCTTCCCATCTCGAATGTATGGGATAAACGGTAAATTTGAAAACACTAAAAAAAACTGATTTTCTTTTTTCACCTGCAGCACTATTGCTTTAAGTGTTCTATTTACGTTCATTTTTTTTCTGAAGCAATGACTGCTTTTGATTAGATAAAAAATATTTTTTGTGGGAAAAAATAAAATAAAATTAATGTTAAAAAAATTGCATTTTGAGTAGAGCACCGACTTTGTTTTTCAGTCCATAGCACCACGAATGTCATTTCTGCATGAAAAATGCAGGTATGTAGAATACTCTAACATGTCCACTGCAAACATAATTCAAATATTTTTGAATTACTTTAATATACATTTTAAATTTTACTCTTCAAAACAAATGTGCCCCAGCAGTTAAACAAAGGAAGTGACAGGGAAGCAGAGCATTTTTTCAATAATTCCAACTCTACCCTCCCCTGCATCATTCTCATCTCTGCTCAACGAACTTGGCGCCACCGGTATAAATTCCACTCCAAGTCCATCTCTGATCCCAGTAGCACGGCCCCTTCTTCTCCGTCTTGTACATCTACGTCGCCCCGGCTAACCACCGGCGTCGTCAACGTCCTGGCTCGCCGTGCCATGACCACACAGCAAAACCACCACCGAGCAGCAGCGGAAGAATTCCCACTGCACTCGCCTGCCTCCTCCACCGGCTCCGCGGACTCCGCGCCATGGCACCACCGGCTCTGGTTAGTTGTTCAAATTTTAGTCCTCGTGGACGCGGCACTTGGGCGGATGCCATCCCTTTTTCTTTGAGTTTGTCATCCAGGCTCCCATCCTTCTCGTGTTCGTCCGTCTGGACGTAGTCGACACGGCTTCGGCATAGATTTCTGTCGTATCCTTGGGATGGCGAGGTTAGGATTTGTCGTCATGTGGCGAGATTTTGTGTCAGATGTTTCAGATTTATTGAAGGGTTATACATCAACAACTGCGTCTCCAATGCTCTCGTCCTTAGGGGCACGTGCATGAAGACTTTCCAGCTGTCGCCGATAAGGTCAAACTAGCTCCAGTAAGAGAGCGGCGACACTGCTCATTTTATTGGCAGTAGTGGTCATTTGACAGTCTCGGAATCTCAATATTATTTTTATTATGTTTGAGATGTTTTTGTGAACTTTTATAATAGTTATAATCATTTTTGAAAGAAAAAAAATGAATGGTTCACCTAATACTCGGGAAGGCTCCTGCCTCACGTATATGACACAGGCGCCAAGTTTGAATCTCTCTACCAGAAGGGAGACAAAAAAAAAGGTACTACAATGATTTTTTTGGTTGACGGCTGAAGTGGAATGAAGCGTTCTTGCGTGGATGCTGACGTGGCATAGAAAGGATGAAATGCATGCATGTGCTGAACTGCTGATTGACCAGGTCAAGAGTCCAAACATGCATCCATGCAAGGTTGGTAGCACTCACTCACGTGCAATTATAAACACAAGAATAAGATAAACATACCACTAGTCCAATTGATGATCCAACCGAAACGAGTCGATAATTCAATCGATGCCACTGCAATGGGTCTGGTTAGTTTGTTTTGCTTCCACCGGCACCGCACTCAAGAGGTTAATTGATATTCTAACCTTAGTTATTAGTATGCTCTGAAGATATGGGCCGCGGTAGCACGCTGGCGCGGCTGTCAGGCTCTCAACCCTGCTGGATGGAGCACGGCCCCCTCGCATCAAGCGAGAATCAAGCAGATTGCCCAGAAAGCACAGCCGGGGAGTGAAAGGCAAGCGGTCCGATCAACGATCATCCTGGTATGTTGGGAGATCTGGCAGGAAAGAAACAGCTGCACTTTCCGCGGCAAGGAAGCAAACCCAACTGAAGTCACTGCAAAAATTCAGGCCACCATCGAGCTCTGGCGCCTTGCAGGAGCAAAACCCTTTGAGCGCCCCTTTGGGGGAAATGTCATGAGAGGATAGGCCACGATGACCTCGGCTTGTATCTTTGTTTCTTTCATTCACCGATCACTTGATCTTTTTTTTTTTGCGGGGACACCGATCACTTGATCAACCATGTTTTCCGCTCCCTTCTTCTAAATCAATGAAAAGCCAGCATGAAGCTGGATCTTTCAAAAAAAAACAAGACCTGTGGTTTTATGGTTTAATTTGTTTTGTTGATTTTAAAAGAGGATAACACCAACCTCTGCCTCGATTAATGCATCCAACAATAATGCAGTTCGCGTGTCTCATGTCGATTTTTCGGTTAATGCATCCAACAATAATGTAGTTCGCGCTTCTCATGTTGATTTTTCAATTAATGCATCCAACAATAATGCATTTCGTGTGTCTCACGTTGGTTTTTTTCGATTAACGCAGTTCGCGTGTCGCATGATCAGATCGTCACGAGCTGTGTAAGCCAGCTTGATGGATTTTAAACAGTAACGCACGTCTAGCCGCGAATTTCCGTACGTGAACCTCTAGTAGCTAGCTAGACTTGCTTCGATTGATCAACTTTTATGGCGCCGTTGGGGGAGCACTGTCGACTCCATGCAATGTGCGCTCACCGATTCAGTGGTTTCAGTGGATAGCAACAAGAAAATTCGGAGGACAATTTTTTTTTTTGGAAGTTGTGCTAACCTTTACCTCCCCTCCCGCGCGCGCGGGGGGGAGGGACCCTAGCCGCCACGTCCTTCGACCCCGCCCCCCGCCGCCGCCGGCGAGCTCCGTCGGGCAAGGCGCGGCGGCGGCGGGGCCCTTCTTCCCCCTCCGCTTGTAGGGCGCCTGCGCGGGGCGGCTCCTTCGAATGGCGGCGCTGGGCGTCCGCAGGATCCAGCAGTGCGGCGGCGGCCTCGCGGGGCGGCGGGGTGTCCTGCTGGTGGCGGCGCGCCTGCGTCGTCCTTGGTTGGCGTGCCGCGGGGCGACTGCGGTGCTCCTGTCTTGGGAGGTGCCGCGCAACCGGTCTCTTGCTGAATCCGGCCGGATCAGGCGTTGTGGGTCGGTGTTTGACACAAAAAGGAAAGAACTCGCTCATACAAAAAGAATAGGGGGTTTCGTATAAGCGTCTCCCTTGACCCGGGGTACAAACTGTTGCGGGCGTGCCAGTGTACAATGTACACAAATACAAGAAGAAGAAAAGAAAAAGAAAGTGGGGCCTGCCGGCGCGGCCAAAGTGATCAAGCGATCGGGTCTCCTAGTTTCCGGGGGCCTCGGAAAGCCTCCGGTTAATTACTCCCGCGGATAGTACCACGGGATACCTCCGATTAAGCTGCGTAGTCGTCGTCTTCGGTCTTCGCTTCGCGGTCCTCATGCATGATGGTGGTTTGTGTGTGGCGGCGGCAGTGTCCGTGTATAGAGTGGTACACGCGCCGTCGAAAACGTGGCCTTTGTTCCGGCCACGCCCGCCTACGCCATCTTGCCTCATCGGCCTTGAGCAGCGTCGATGTGGTTGTTGGAGTAGCATGCATGGTTGGGCTTGGCTTGGACGTCATCGATGACTTTGTAGATTCGCCGGATGTGCGAGGGGTATGCCCCGCGAGATTAGATGTCGAATAGAGAAGAAGGAATGGATGGACGTGCGACACATGGTGTGCACACATCTGTCGATGACCGCATACACCGCCGCCAGTGGCGGAGGAAGTCGCCACCTTGCACCGCTCGCCACGTGTGACACGTGTTCGTGCCGACGAAGGGGGAGGCTGCGAGATACGCCTAAGCGTGTCCCGACCGTAGCAGAATGTTGTCTCCGCCGCCATAGCTACGACGAGTCATCGTGACTCGTCAAGCGCCGCGCCGCCTCCATGGTTATGACGAGGAGAGGTGACTCATCGAGCGCCGCTCTGCCGCCATGGTTACGACGAGGAGAGGTGACTTGTCGAGCGCCGCTCCGCCGCCGACGCGTCGAACGGACCATGTCGCCGAGTCCCGGCCAGCCCATGGCGCCTCCATGGACCGGCAAGACAACGGCGAAGGAGACCTCGCGATGCGGCGGAGCCTCGCCCAGGCGCCGCCGAGGGTGTAGGTAGAAGGGGTGGCGCCCTAGATGGCGCCGAGTCGAACGATGCGTGTCGACGAGTCCAGACACGATGGTGTTGCCGGCAGGCTGGACAGCGGAGGGTGCGCCAACGACCGTGCATGGTCGACGGCCCTTGTACTTCGTCATCACGAGCGGCAGGCACGCCGGAGGCCGCGCACACACGGTGGTCCGGCTCATCGTCGCCGGTGGAGAGTTCACCGAGGGCGCCTATCCCCAGCACGTCATCGCCGTGAGCGGCTGGCACGCTGGAGGCCGCGCACACAAGGCGGTCCCGGCTCATCGTCGTCGGTAGAGAGTGCGCCGGGGGCGCCCAGCCCCGGCACGTCATTGCCGTGGGCGGGAGTCGCGCTGGAGGCCGCTCACACACGGCGGTCCTGGCTCGTCATCACCGGTGGAGAGTGCGCCGGGGGACGTGCACAAGCGACAGCCCCGGGGTGGCGTCGTCATCGCGAGCGGCGGGCCCGCCGGAGGCTGCGCAGAAATGGCGGTCCCGGCTCGTCGTCGCCCGGTGGAGAGTGCGCCGGGGTCATGTGTAGGCGGCAGCCCCGGGACGGCATCATCGTCTTCAATGAGATGAGATGGAGCCGACGGCCCACCTCGACTCTGGCCGTCCGGGCCCAGCTCCGGTCACGGCCATGGAGTGGGATGCAGAGCGAGGAAAGATATTGGACGAGAGGGAGAGATCAGTTCCGGTCCTCACCTTGCGAGAAAAGGATCGGCATGGTTGCCTCGTCGCTGATGCACGCGCTCCTCGCGTACGGCGCCGGCTAGGCTACCTCCCTCCCGGCCGTCTACTCCGGAAGACAGCCGAGCTCGCGTCGATCTCCCGGCTGGTGCGTGATGCTCTTTTTATGATGGTTGAGGCGTGCTGCGATGGATGGATCTCCCGGCGACTCCTGCGTGTGCTTCCTGCCGTGCGTGAGTCCCCCCTGTATGGATGTGGTGGTATTTATAGGCAGATGGAAAGAGCTGAGGGCGCTCGCGGTGTTGGCCATTCGACCGGCCCGATCTTCCCGTTCAAGAAAAATGTTCAAGTTATCCTATATCAGCTCCGTGGTGTTTATCTCTTCTGATCATCTTGGCGTACACGCCGGTCTACGAGCGAAACACACGTATTTGAGTACGCGCCTCCTTACCGGCCGGTATGCGGGTATTCGGGTACGTATCTGTACACCAACATACCGATCACACTCGCGTCGACCGGGCCGTGCGCGCACGCGTTGGCCGCAAAGTCTTGCGCCAAGCCTGTCACGTGCATGTGCCATGCTAATGCACACAAGTGCTAGTACGTGGGACGCTTTGCCATTGATCTTGTACGTGCCCAGCCATGCATAGTCCATGCAGTTCAATTGCACCCTACATAAACATACATAGCAACTTGGGCTAGCCAGTAATATACTGCTGATTAGTCAGCCGGCTGCTAACACATTTTCAAGTACTGTATTTGTTTAATTGTGCCGGTGTGAGCATAGCACCGTATATATGTGTGGGCATCTTTGGAACGCACGCATATGACTATGGACAGTTCCTTGCTCCATGTATATTTTATACCTATACGTTGCAACTTTATCATCGAACAGTCGGCCGACGGCGAGTTGCTCTGGTGGTGCGTGCCCGGCAGCTCTGGCGCTTGAAGCTTGCCGGGCGACGCCGGTAGGGCAGCGGCCGGGCGTGACCGCTGCTCCGGCCATGGGCGGCAGCGTGGGAAGGTCCGGCGGTGGTGGCCTCCCGGTGTTGTGGCGGCTTCACGGTGGTTCGACAGTTCTGCCCGCGGCAGCGGCCAGCTTCTCCGGCATCGGCTCGTCTGGGTTCGAACCGTCTCGACCTTCGTCCCATCTCTTCGTCGCCCGGGCGCTACTCCCATCAAAAGGCTGATCCTCTCCCAGCTGCGGTCTACTGCTCGTCTCGCGCCCGGTGGTGCAGGACCGAGCCCGTCTCGCGCACGGTGCAGCAGGACCGAGCTCGTCTCGCGCACGGTGCAGCAGGACTGACCTCGTCCCCCTCTCGGTGCTGCAGGACCGAGCTCGTCTCGCGCTTGGGGCAGCGGGACGGGTCGGTGGATGACAGTTCTGGCCGGCCTATTGGGTCTCGACACTGGGGGTCGCCCAGGGGTGCGAAAGGTGGGACCTTTCCGCTTGTTTCTTTCGTTGGGGTTGTGGCGGGTCTCGGGTGAGGTGGTGTCAAGGTCTTGTATGCTGGGGTGGCGGCCGTGGTGGTGGTAGCACGGTGCTCTTGGGCAGAGCCCATGCCTTGGTGCTACCCGGTCACCATGGCGTGTGGGCGGCGTGGTTGCCGGGGTGTGGCGTTCAGTGGTGGTGAGTGTTGGCCGAGGTGAAAACATGTTATATTTTCGAACGGACCGGCGGCGGCGAAGATCGTTCCCTTCTTGAAGGCGTCGTCACAGCTCTCATTTTCCGTCACGTGGCTCCAGGGAAAACTCTGATCCTTGGATCGGGCGGTGGCGGTGCTCCGGTGTCGTACCCTTCCTGAAGGCGCCGTCTTGGAGCACATGGTTCATCATATGTAGCTTCATCTCTTCGTGGTGGTAGTGCTAGGGGTGGTGTTGTTGCGCTCAGCGCTTGTGTATCCTGCCTTGGGTGTGTGCGTGTATTGCGGTGGCGTGTGTTTGTACTTTATACCGAGTGCTTGTTGATCGGTACTTTATATATAAAGTGAGGCGAAAGCCCTTTTCGGCAAAGTTGTGCTAACCAAAGACAATCTCGTCTGTCAAAATTGGCAAGTAAGTAAGAAGTGCAGTATCTGTATTTATAAGAGACGATCAAAACACTTCTTTTTCCAATGCAAGGTTGCGCGTTCCACATGATTAGTAATCCAAATAGTGTCCAATTTATATCCGTCCACAAGTGTTATCAATATTTTTAATTATTGGTTGGACGGAATTTCAAATAGGTTCAAATGCTAATTTGGCTGGGAGCATATGGCTTGTTATGGCACTATTAGAAATGATTTGGTTTTCGAGGGCAAAAATGCCTCTCCTTTACTGCTTATTTTCTGCTGTATGCACTCACTTCATAAGTGGTCTATGTTACACACAACGTTGTATCAACAGTTGTTCAAGGCGGTGTGTATGCGGTTGGAGCGGGTGGTCAGGGAGGTCTTTATCCAGCATGGGTGGCAGCATAATCTCCGGATTAGTGCACCACCGCCTTCGACATAGGCATAGTGTCGATCATCCACTAGTAGAAAAAGAGGCTTCCATACGCCCCCATTAGTCCCCAAAACAATCGAACCGCGACAAAAGGGGTCTTTAGTCGCGGTTCGGGAGGAGACCCGCGACCAACTATCTGGGCCCAGCGCGCTCGGTCGACAGCTGGCGGACGGGAGGGGCTTTAGTCCCGGTTGGCCTGGCCAACCGGGACTAAAGGTCCCCGAAGGCCTTTAGTCGCGGTTGGCCAGGCCAACCGGGACTAAAGGCCCATCCCTATATATAGGACTCAGCTCACTTCACTTCACTCAGCTCACTTCACAATTTTCAGAAGGGGGTGGTGGGTTTGCTTTTGGTTCCTCCTATGCACACAAGGTGTTCGATGAAATGCCCGAGAGCCTGAAACAAACATGATATGAAGTGTCCGAGCCACACTTGAGCTTTCTCATTTATTTTTCCTCCGCGATCACGGTTAGCAACTTGAACCTTTCATGTGTCATTGATAAAATATGCATGTGTGTAGTTCATTGTTTAATTTGTATTATTTCTAGCTAGTTAGTTTAACAAATGCATGATGGTTAATTATATACTTTATATAATAATAATGCAGATGAATCGGCAATGGATGTACGGTCCCCGACTCTCCGGCGAGTTCACTACGGGTTTGAAAGATTTCCTCGTAGTGGCAAATGCGAACAAGCAGCAAGGTTTTATTATATGTCCATGTGCTGTCTGTAAGAATCAGAAGGGTTACTCCTCCTCAAGAGACGTTCACATGCACCTGCTTCGGCACGGTTTCATGCGAAGCTATAATTGTTGGACCAAGCATGGAGAAAGAGGGGTTAGAATGGAAGAAGATGAAGAAGGGGATGATATCGATGACAACTATCATGATCATTTCGGTGATACTTTCATGGAGGATGATGCTGAAGGTGGGGAAGGGTTAGGTGAAGGTGAAGAAGAGGCACATGATGAGCCCGCTGATGATCTTGGTCGGACCATTGCTGATGCACGGAGACGCTGCGAAACTGACAAGGATAGGGAGAATTTGGATCGCATGTTAGAGGATCACAAAAAGTCGTTGTATCCAGGATGCGATAATAGTCTGAAAAAGCTGGGCTGCACACTGGATTTGCTAAAATGGAAGGCACAGGAAGGTGTAGGTGACTCATCATTTGAAAATTTGCTGAAAATGTTGAAGAATATGTTTCCGAAGAATAACGAGTTGCCCGCCAGTACGTACGAAGCAAAGAAGGTTGTCTGCCCTCTAGGTTTAGAGGTTCTGAAGATACATGCATGCATTAACGACTGCATCCTCTACCGCGGTGAATACGAGAATTTGAATGAATGCCCTGTATGCACTGCATTGCGTTATAAGATCAGAGGCGATGACCCTGGTGACGATGTTGAGGGCGAGAAACCCAGGAAGAGGGTTCCCGCCAAGGTGATGTGGTATGCTCCTATAATACCACGGTTGAAACGTCTGTTCATGAACAAAAAGCATGCCAAGTCGTTGCGATGGCACAAAGAGGACCGTAAGTCCGACGGGGAGTTGAGACACCCCGCTGATGGAACGCAATGGAGAAAGATCGACAGAGTGTTCAAAGATTTTGCAGCTGACGCAAGGAACATAAGATTTGGTCTAAGTACTGATGGCATGAATCCTTTTGGCGAGCAGAGCTCCAGCCATAGCACCTGGCCCGTGACTCTATGCATCTACAACCTTCCTCCTTGGTTGTGCATGAAGCGGAAGTTCATTATGATGCCAGTGCTCATCCAAGGTCCAAAGCAACCCGGGAACGACATCGATGTGTACCTAAGGCCATTAGTTGATGAACTTTTACAGTTGTGGGCCAGACCTGGTGTACGTGTCTGGGATGAGCACAAAGGAGAGGAATTTGACCTACGAGCGTTGCTTTTTGTAACCATCAACGATTGGCCTGCTCTCAGTAACCTTTCGGGACAGACAAATAAGGGATACAATGCATGCACGCACTGCTTACATGAGACTGAAAGTGTACGTTTGGTTAATTGTAAGAAGAACGTGTACCTGGGTCATCGTCGATTTCTTCCCCGAAATCATAACGTAAGAAAGAAAGGCAAGCATTTCAACGGTAAGGCAGATCACCGGCCGAAGCCTGCGGAACGTACTGGTGCTGAGATATTTGATATGGTCAAGGATTTGAAAGTCATCTTTGGAAAGGGTCCTGGCGGACAATCAGTTCCGCGGGGAGTTGACGGGCACGCACCCATGTGGAAGAAGAAATCTATATTTTGGGAGCTAGAATATTGGAAAGTCCTAGATGTCCGCTCTGCAATCGACGTGATGCATGTTACGAAGAATATTTGCATGAACCTGCTAAGCTTCTTGGGCGTGTATGGGAAGACAAATGATACAAAGGAAGCACGGCAGGACCAGCAACTTTTGAAAGACCCAGATGACCGGCATCCGGAATGGTTTCAAGGTCGTGCCAGCTACGCTCTTACCAAAGAAGAGAAGGTCATTTTTTTTGAATGCCTGAGCAGTATGAAGGTCCCGTCTGGCTCGTCGAATATAAAGGGAATAATAAACATGGCGGAGAAAAAGTTCCAAAACCTGAAGTCTCACGACTGCCACATGATTATGACGCAATTGCTTCCGATTGCTTTGAGGGGGCTCCTACCGGAAAATGTTCGAGTAGCCATTGTGAAGCTATGTGCATTCCTCAATGCAATCTCTCAGAAGGTAATCAATCCAGAAGATCTACCACGGTTACAGAACGATGTGGTCCAATGCCTTGTTAGTTTCGAGTTGGTGTTCCCACCATCCTTCTTCGATATTATGACGCACCTCCTGCTCCACCTAGTCGAAGAGATTTCCATTCTCGGTCCTGTATTTCTACACAATATGTTCCCCTTTGAGAGGTTCATGGGAGTATTAAAGAAATATGTTCGTAACCGTGCTAGGCCAGAAGGAAGCATCGTCAAGGGCTATGGAAATGAGGAGGTAATTGAGTTCTGTATTGACTATGTTCCTGACCTTAAGCCGATTGGTATTCCTCAATCGCGGCACGAGGGGAGACTAAGTGGAAAAGGCAAGATCGGAAGGAAATCCACGATATGTATGGACGGTCATTCTATGACTGAAGCACACCACACAGTTCTGCAAAATTCCAGCTTGGTGGCTCCGTACTTCGAGCAACACAAGAATATTTTACGCTCGGACAACCCGGGGAAGCCTGAATCCTGGATTAGAAAGGCCCACATGGAGACTTTCGGCAGTTGGTTGCGAAAACATTTAATGAATGACAATGATGATGTTGGAGATCAGCTGTACATGTTGGCCAAGAAACCATCTTCGACTATAACGATTTTCCAAGGGTACGAGATAAATGGGAATACATTTTACACCATCGCCCAAGATAAAAAGAGCACCAACCAAAACAGTGGTGTCCGCTTTGATGCAGCAACCGAGAATGGGCGAAAGGTCACATATTATGGTTACATAGAGGAGATATGGGAACTTGACTATGGACCCTCCTTTAAGGTCCCTTTGTTCTGGTGCAAATGGTTCAAGCTAACAGGAGGTGGGGTAAAGGTGGACGAGCAATACGGAATGACAATGGTGGATTTCAACAACCTTGGTTACCTTGACGAACCATTCGTCCTTGCCAAAGATGTCGCTCAGGTTTTTTATTTGAAGGACATGAGTAGCAAACCGAGGAAACGGAAAGATAAGAAAACGATCAGTACATCATGAGATGATCCAAAGCGCCACATTGTTCTTTCAGGGAAAAGAAACATCGTGGGAGTGGAGGACAAGACAGACATGTCAGAAGATTATAATATGTTTGGTGAAATTCCGCCCTTCAAAGTGAACACTGACCCAAGCATTAAGTTAAATGATGAGGATGCTCCATGGATACGGCACAATCGTAAGCAAGCAGGGACACAAGGGAAGAATTGATGTGTAATAATTTATTGTACCAAACTTTGTTGAATGGATCATGTGAATTAAAACGTACGATGGCGAATCCGGATGATTTGTATTTGGTCGATGAACTGAATGATGTATCAAACCTTTTGTCAAACCTTCAAGGGATCGATGAACTGAATTTTTTGATATATTATTTGTATTTTTAAGATTTTAAAATGAATTAGTTTTATTTTTCTGATTTTTTTGATATATTATTTGTATTTTAAGATTTTAAAATGAATTAGTTTTATTTTTCTGATTTTTTTGATATATAATTGTATTTTTAAGATTTTAAAATGAATTAGTTTTATTTTTCTGATTTTTTTGATATATTATTTGTATTTTTAAGATTTTAAAATGAATTAGTTTTATTTTTCTGATTTTTTTGATATATAATTGTATTTTTAAGATTTTAAAATGAATTAGTTTTATTTTTCTAAATTTTTTGATATATTATTTGTATTTTCAAGATTTTAAAATGAATTAGTTTTATTTTTCTGATTTTTTTGATATATTATTTGTATTTTTAAGATTTTAAAATGAATTAGTTTTATTTTTCTGATTTTTTTGATATATAATTGTATTTTTAAGATTTTAAAATGAATTAGTTTTATTTTTCTGATTTTTTTGATATATTATTTGTATTTTCAAGATTTTAAAATGAATTAGTTTTATTTTTCTGATTTTTTTTAATATATAATTGTATTTTTAAGATTTTAAATGAATTAGTTTTATTTTATATGAAAAAGACCTTTAGTCGTGGTTGGGGAGGCGGACCGCGACTAAAGGTACCCTTTAGTCGCGGTTGGTGTCCCCAACCGCGACTAAAGGCTCTTTCTGCGCGGGAACGAAAGCGGCGCCAAAACCCTTTAGTCGCGGTCCGCCTCCCCAACCGGGACTAAAGGTCTGTCTATATATACATCACTTAGCAGTTTCCGCCACCTCCCATTCTCCTCTCGACGCCGAAGCCCTGCCCCGACGCCGACGCCGACGCCCTGCCCCGACGCCGACGCCCTGCCCCCAGTGAGCTCCGCCGCCCCCCACTTCCCCTGCCCTGCGCGCCGCCGCCGCCGCCCCCAGTGAGCGCCGCCGCCGCCCGTGCCCTGCCCTAGCGCGCCGCCGCCGCCGCCGCCCCTGCCCTGCCCTTGCCCGCCGCCCGCCGCCCCTGGCCCTGCCCCTGCCCGCCGCCCGCCGCCCGCTGCCCCTGCCAAAGAAACCAAAAAGAAAAAGGAAGAAGAAGAAAGAAAAAGGAAGAAGAAGAAGAAAGAAAAAGGAAGAAGAAGGAAAATGTTAATGTTAAATGTTAAATGAAGAAAGAAACCAAAAAGAAAAAGGAAGAAGAAGAAAGAAAAAGGAAGAAGAAGAAAGAAAAAGGAAGAAGAAGGAAAATGTTAATGTTAAATGTTAAATGAAGAAAGAAACCAAAAAAAAAAGGAAGAAGAAGAAAGAAAAGGAAGAAGAAGAAAGAAAAAGGAAGAAGAAGGAAAATGTTAATGTTAAATGTTAAATGAAGAAAGAAACCAAAAAGAAAAAGGAAGAAGAAGAAAGAAAAAGGAAGAAGAAGAAAGAAAAAGGAAGAAGAAGGAAAATGTTAATGTTAAATGTTAAATGAAGAAAGAAACCAAAAAGAAAAAGGAAGAAGAAGAAAGAAAAAGGAAGAAGAAGAAAGAAACCAAATGAAAATGTTAAATGTTAAATGAAGAAAAAAGGAAGAAGAAACAAAAAAGGAAGAAGAAAGAAAAAAGGAAGAAAATGTTAAATGTTAAATGTTAAATGAAGAAAAAAAGAAGAAAAAAGGAAGAAGAAAGAAACCAAATGAAAACCAAAAAGAAAAACAAAGAAAACAAAACAAAAGAAACCAATGCAAAAGAAACCAAAACAGAAGAAAAGGAAAAACAAAATAAGAAAATGTTAAATGTTAAATGAAGAAAAAAAGAAGAAAAAAGGAAGAAGAAAGAAACCAAATGAAAACCAAAAAGGAAAACAAAGAAAACAAAACAAAAGAAACCAATGCAAAAGATACCAAAACAGAAGAAAAGGAAAAACAAAATAACAAAAGGAAGAAGAAAAGGAAGAAGAAAAGGAAAAAGAAAAGGAAGAAGAAAAGGAAAAAGAAAAGGAAGAAGAAAAGGAAAAAGAAAAGGAAAAAGAAAAGGAAAAGCAAAATACTTGGCAGTGCTCAATAATCTTACTTTTTAATTCCTCCTCCTCTATGTCCCCTTAATCTTATTTTTTAATTCCTTTATACTTAAAGAATTTTTACTACATGCAGGAGTGACATATGGCGGACGATAGAGCCGAGCCGCTTAGGGATCCGGAGGCTGAACGTTATTTAATGGGCATCATCAACAACGAGATTCCTTATGTGCCGGGCTCAGAATATGAGCAAGAAGAGGATGTAGTCTCTTCTTTTCTGAACCTTGACAGTGATCAAGAAGGGGATAATCAAGAAGGTGAAGGAACGGACATTGTCGACGGAGGTCAGCCGTCAACAAACGACGATCTCGAATTGCAAGTAGCAACCACCTCCGGCGAGGTATATATATACATTGAGCCTCTCGTGATACAAACTTACTGAAATGTGAATACATATGTATTAACGCGCGCGACTCTCTTTCTTTTTTTAGCCCTCGGCCGGATCGAGTACGACAAAGCGTGGCAAATCCAAGGCGATGAAAACAGGAGAAACATATGCCATTGAGTTTGTCAGTGAAACCGGCAAGCCCCTACAGCACACCTCAAAGTTTATCAACCAATGCAGAGTCGTTGTTAGAGACAACGTCCCGATCACCGTCCAGGAATGGAAGGAGCCAAAGAAGGCACGTCTTGGTTTCAGTTTTGTCGACAAGAGAACGAAAAAGGATTGCTGGAGAAAGCTTATGGAACATTTCATTCTACCTCCGGAATACAACAAAGTCGATGAATTCGGTAATGAGGTTCCGGGTGGACGTGAGAGGAGGAGGCTAGTTAAAGAGTTCGCTCTTCAGAAGATGGGCGAAGCATTCCGGAACTTCAAGAAAAATTTAACCCGTGACTATGTCAACAAGGGCAAGACTCCGGATTTCAATGGACAACACGAGAAACTGAAAGATGATTGGCCAGAACTTGTGAGGCAAAAGCAATCGGAGCATTTCAAGGAAATATCGAAAAAAAATAAGGATAATGCGAGTAAGAAAAAGTTCCATCATATTATGGGGCCAGGAGGATACCGCCTTTCGGAGCCTAGGTGGCAGAAGATGGAGGAGGACCTGAGGGTGCGAGGAATCCCTCTAGGTACAGAGGGATGGGACCCAAGGGCCAAAAGCTGGTGGTACGGGCATGGGGGATCGCTAGACCCGGAGACAGGGGTGTGTGTTCACCGGCAGAAAAAGTTTGCTCCCACCCAAGCCCTTATTGACGCAATGACCCAAGCTCAAGAGGGCTTGATCAAGTTCAACAGAGAGAAAGACGCACTGACAACAGCCCTCGGGAATGATGAACACGGAGGACGTGTACGAGGCAAAGGCAAAGTTCCGTGGAAAGTAGGGTTTTCCCAGGACAATGACCCGTACTGTTACAGAAGTCGTAAGAGAAAGACGGACCGGGATGCAGATCTTATGGCGAAGTTTGCATCGGAACTCCATGAGTTGAAGCAGACCGTGCATGAACTAGTAAAAGAAAAATCGGCTGCAGGGCCGCATGAAGATCATGAAGCGGATCGCGGAAGCCAGCAGCGGAGAAGCAGCGTGGCTTCCACGGATGCCCCGCCTGGTGCTAGTGCACCGATGATCGAGATTCGTGCACCGGAGCCTCACTACCCCGTGGATGATGTAAAGGAGATGAAAGAATGTGATCTGCATTATCCCGTGGGGAACGTTTCCACGAAGGTAGCTAGCGGCAGTGCTTTAACCTGTACACCTGGAGCACTCCACCACAACAACCCCATTGCATATGGCTATGCTCGTGTCACGGTGGAAGACATAGTCCAAGGGTTTGAGGACCTGGAGATTGACAAACCTACACCTGAAGGGGAGAGAAGACTTGGAGATGTCAAGCGCCAGATCATTCTATGGAAAAAGAAGTACATAGTGTTTCCAGGCGAGGCGCCAAGGCTAGCAAGTCCACCCCCCTCCGATGGTGGTGGTGGCGGTGGTGGTGGTCGTGGTGGTTCACCTACACCTCCTTCACGCCATTCGACGCCGTCCCCCGATCCACAACCTCCGGCGGGTACGACGCCCCCCAATCCTCCTCCGGCGGGTACGACGCCCCCCAAACCACCTCCGGCGAAGAAGCAGAAGCAGGCGGACAGCAAGGAAACCCGCTCCTGGACTATTAACCCGGACCCTTATGTACCTAAGACCACAAGGGTACCAGAGCCATCACCAAAGCCTCTCCTCCCAAGGCCTTGGGAACTTAGTGAAGCTGAAACCAAATTGGCCGCGTCTGCTGATTATGAGAAATGGAAGGCGGATATGAAGGCGATAAAAGAGCCTGAGCCCAAGCAAGTATTCACTGAGAAGCAAAAGAAGTGGGCTAAGGATTTTTTGACGACACCGTCCCAAGCCGAGCTGAATATGCCTGACGACTATGGACATGAACTTCGTAGGCAAGCAAAAATATTGAAGGAGGAGAAAGAAGAAAGTAAAAAAGCGGGAAACAAGTTGACCAGCTCGGGATGCAGAAGAAACAATCGATCCCCCCGCTCATAGTGAAAGCCGGTCCGGAAGAGGACCCCGAGATCATAGCAGCTGCGGCAGCACTTGGATTGACTGTAGCGAGTGCCATGAAACAAGCGTCCGAGATGGGTTTGACTCTTCGTGCCTTCTTAGGCCTTGAGGATGCGCCAGTATGTGAGATAGCATTACAATATGTGCGGAATGGGCCTCTCGTTGAGCCTGCGCGGGAAAAGAGTCTACCACCACAAATGCGAAATCTGCTACGTTGGTACAAGCAATTCATAACATGGGCCGACAAAGAATATGTTTATGCGGATGTTACAGATGAGCATCACACCAAACGGTACTCTGTACAAGGTCATATGAGTGAATTGTTCCAGCTGTTCAATCTGCGCGACCTCGACAAATCTATGCTGAGTTGCTACGTTCTGTAAGTGATTTATTTCTACCTCATCTCGTTCTTCATTGCCTGCACTATATATATATATATATTGTCCTAACTATATTGTTGCGTACGCTATTATGCAGATTGAAGATTTATGAATGCAAAATAAGAAACATCCATGATGTTGGGTTCATTGACCCACATATCGTTAATGGACATGTGTTAAAAAATCACCCCGAAGACGTGGAGAAAGACTTGTACAAGTTTCTTAGAAAGCATCAACTCAAAAGTCATATTCTATTTCCTTACCATTTTGGGTGAGTGTTTCTCTCTTGTGCCCATTTTCTTTTGTTTACTCCATGCATGGTATGTCTAATCGATGAGTTATGCATGATTGTGCATGTAACGTGTCCGCAGGTTCCACTGGATTCTGCTAAATATTGAACTTCACACCTCCAGAGTTCTAATCATGGACTCTATGGATTCGGATCCAAAGCGTTGGGCCGACATGAGAAAAATGCTGCAAAAGTAATTATTTTCAATCATTTGAGCTCTATATCGATCGGTCTCTTTCGTTCATTTCCTAATATCAAGTAACTAATAACTCCCTTGTTCATTTAATTTTCTTTGCCCTGTAGGGTTTGGAGACGGTTCTCAGAAGAAATTGTCGGTGAATTCAAACATGAGCTAGATTTCAGAAGGTTAGTTAATGTGGATAAGCAGCCACCGGGGACCAATCTATGTGGATACTATGTTTGTGAGAACATCCGGAGACACACCTCTGAGCGGAAGGCATCGGATAGCGTGCGGAACGCGACGGATAACTTGCGGAGGAGGCTTAGTCCAGAAGCTCGCTTCCGACCAATTCAAGAAGAATTAGCAGGATTTTTCATGAGGGAAGTCATCAATCCTAAAGGAGAACACTATACCGAGGACGAAGAAATTTATATGCATACCCGAGATTGAAACTTGTTCGAAGTTGTATATGGTCATCCATCCTAATTGTGTATGGAAACTTGTTCGAAGTTGTATATGGTCACCCGAGATTGAATATATATTATATATTCCTCTTGAATTCTTCTTGTTTGAAATTTCATATGCATGTATATAGTAGCGTAGAATATGTGTACTGAAACTTCATCAAAATTAAAATAAAACACAAAATAAAATATAAAAGAAATAAAACACTACAAATTAAAAAGAAACCAGGTTTAGGGGGCTAAAACCCTAAACCTGCGGAGGAGGCCTTTAGTCCCGGTTAGCCACGAGAACCGGGACTAAAGGTCCTCCGCCCCGACGGACCCCTGGCGCCCACGTGGACGGGCCTTTAGTCCCGGTCAGCCACGAGAACCGGGACTAAAGCCTTTAGTCGCGGTTCGTAAGAGGCGCGACTAAAGGGGGGCGGTCTTTAGTCGCGCATATTTAGTCCCGGTTGCACAGCCGGGACTAAAGGTTGCGAACCGGGACTAAAGGGCTTTTTTCTACCAGTGATCCTATGTACTGTTGATATGTCTTCTTTGTATCTTCATTCAGTTTTTTTTGGCTGTGTGCATCTTAGTTATGCAGAGGTCGAGTGTTGCTCATCATGTTTTGTATCCGTTTCATGCCAGATTTTGAGTCAACATAAATGCCCTTTATCAATAAAAATATTGCCAAGGCTCGTATCGAACTTCTTATTTCATCTGGTACCATCCCAAAGTACCTTATCAATTTTACCTACCTAAATAGCTTGAACCTCTCTTTCAATAAGTTACAAGGCCGCATACCAGAAGGAGGTGTCTTCTCAAACATCGACCTACAACCCTTGATGGGGAACTCGGGGCTATGTGGTGCTTCAGCTTTAGAATTTTCGCAGTGTCCAAGTAACACTACCCAAAGAACAAAAGACCACACGCTGAAAATTTTGCTCCCTACTATCATTGTAGTAACTGGAGTTGTAGCTTCAGGCATATATGTAATAATCAGAAAGAAAATCAAGAAGCAGCAAGGGATGGCAGTTTCTGCAGGTATGGTGGACATGATTGGCCATCAGTTGGTCCCCTACCATGACCTCGTTCATGGCACTGAAAATTTTAGCGAGAGCAACTTGTTGGGGTGTGGAACCTTTGGAAAGGTTTTTAAGGGCCAACTACTCAATGGTGTGGTGGTTGCAATAAAAGTTCTTGAAATGAATTTGGAACAAGCCATTAGAAGCTTCGATGCCGAGTGTGGTGTGCTACGCATGGCGCGGTACCGCAACCTGATAAGGATCCTCAACACCTGCTCGAACCTTGATTTCAGAGCACTAGTGCTGCCATAGATGTGCAATGGTAGCTTAGAGACGCTCCTTCACTCCTCTTGAGGCACAAGGAACTTGGGGTTTCTAGAGAGGTTGGACATCATGATCGATGTGTCTATGGCAATGGAGTATCTACACCATGAGCACCATGAGGTGGTCTTGCACTGTGACTTGAAGCCAAGCAATGTGTTGTTTGATGAGGACATGACGGCACATGTCTCGGACTTTGGCATCGCAAAGCTGTTACTTGGTGATGGTAGCTCTGTGATTTATGCGAGCATGCAGGGCACAGTTGGCTACATGGCACCAGGTATGTAAATGGTATACTTAATGTAAGTATTAATTAGTTATGTTTCATTTGTCATAATTTAATTATTGTTTTGTTTATGAATTCATTCCATGAGCAGAGTATGGGTCCCTTGGAAAAGCTTCGAGAAAGAGCGACATATTCAGATACGGAATCATGTTCCTTGAAGTCTTGACTGGAAAGAGACCCACGGATGACCTTTTTGTCGGGGATCGTAGTCTCACGCGGTGGGTGCTCGAGGCATTTCCTAGGGAGGTTGTCCATGTCGTGGATGACCAGCTAATACACGACTCTTCTTCCACCGTCAGCTTGGAAGGCTTTCTTGTGCCGACGTTCGAGCTGGGTCTGCTCTGCTCCAGCGACTCGCTTGACGAGAGAATAACCATGAGCGATGTGGTCGTGAGATTGAAGAAGATCAAAATAGAGTACACCAAAGCCATAGGAGCAGCAGCGGAACGGAGTGCCGCCCCATGACTGAATTGTCGAAATAAAAAAAATCAACATCGTCAGTTGTCAGTTGGCACGTACGGAGGGTCACTCCAATGCACCTTATTTCGGCGCGCAAATTCTGTTAATTAAGATTATTAATACTTGTAATAACCTTGCCTAGGTTTCAAAAAGTTCTTGTTGTAATATGTGGACATAGGCCATGTGTATGAGAGTGTGGCGTTGCAAAGGACGAGCAACATGGAGCTCGTTTTACAAAAAAAAATCAAAATATATTTAAAAGTTTCAGAAAATGCCCTTGAAACACGTAAGCGTCCTATAGGAAACCTGGTGTGCTAGGCATACCGTGGTCCTCCTAAGCGTCATATAGGAAACCCTTCCCTCAGGGCATCTCCAACGCCAGACGCTTAGACGGACGCCAGGATAGATTTCCTATTGATTTCCCGGCCGATTAGCAGTTAGCCCATCTTCAGGTGTGGCATCGATGCAAAGGTTTGCATCGGGCGCTAGCCCTCTTTTCTTCGTTCTGCCAGGCGTGCCTGGTGGTAATTAGCGCTTGAAGTTAGCGCTTAGCATTGGGAGGGTGGGGCGCTTAGGTATTTTTTATTTTGCGATATTTATTTTTTCCCTTCCTAAGCGCCTCTTGAAGCGTCCAGCATTGAACATGCTCTCAGCCAACGATTTCACTCGCTACCGGAACGAGCCCATTCTGTCCAGCCCAACAAACTGTACCCACCAGCCCGTGTATCTCCCTGACTGATTTAGTTTCATTTTTATATAAATGGGCCTATTTGATTTCCTGATTTCTATTTGCCTATTTTTTCACTTCCACCTCCCTGCCACTTGTCGCAACATGTGAGTTTTTCTTTTTTTTGTCGATCCGTTTATTCAAAATGTTTTATCTCTTAAACCGTGCATCCAAATATCGAATCGTTTTCACCGTTTGATTCTTCGCGTCGAGATTTTTCAAATTAGATCCCATGTTGATAGCTTTTGACCAACTTTTTTTCAAAACAAAGACGAAAAAACTGTGCCTCCCGAAGAAGAAGAAAAATGAAAACACTGGACACGGAGTTTCTGCTCCCGGGCTCATATGCACCCCCTCTTAGAAAAAAACAAAATAAATCTAGAAAAATTCAAAAAATTCCAAAAAAAATTGGGTGGTAGATAATTTGATGCAAGAGGACCGCCCCAAATTTCAACCCATTTGGACATCTGAGCAGCTCTCGGCAAAAAGACAAAATCGGGGTCTGTAAAAATGTTTACTGTTCACGCACTGTTCTGACCCGATTTGTCCCTTTTGCCGAGAGCTGCTCAGATGGAAAAATGAGTTGAAATTTTGAGCGGACCTCCCGCATCAAATTATCTACCATGCAAAAACATTGGAATTTTTGAGTTCTTTTAGTATTTTTTTTATTTTTTTCTGAGCGGGAGCAGATGAGCCTGGGCACCGAGTTGGATTTCCGGAAAACACTTTCTTTTTCTGTTTCCGAGAGGCACGGCAATGCCTCTCGCGGAAGGAAAAACGTGTTTTTTTCATTTCCAAGAAGCACGGTCATGCCTCTCACGGAAGCAAAATGGTGCCTCTCGTGGAAGGAAAAACTTTTTCGTTTCCGGGAGACACGGCCGTGCCTCTCGCAGAAGCAAATCTGTGCCTCTCTGGGAAACAAAACCATGCCTCTTGCGCAAGGAAAAAAGAAAACACATTTTTTCGTTTCCAAGAGGCACGGCGCGGAAGCAAATCCGTGGCTCTTGTGGAAGCAAAATTGTGCTCCTCATAGAAAAAAAAGAGAAAACATGTTTTTCGTCAAAAAATTCAAAAAAAATACGGTCCAAAAGCCGAAAAAACCTAGAAAAAATCGTCTAAAAGCTAAAAACGTGTGTGGAAAAATGAAATAAAAAATAAAATTCGGATAGAGCGCCCAGAGCATGACTTGTGGCATCGAATGAGAACGCGCCAATTGACGCGCTCTCAGCCCACCACAACTGACTCTTGGGGAGGCTCCCGAACGAGCGCTCCTCAATTAGTTGGTCTCCAGAAATCCAGAGAAATGCGAGAGAAATTGCCACATGCAACACATCTTCTATATCTATTTATCTTTACCTAATAATAAAAAGGGTATTGCTTCTTGTGGTACATCATGAAAATTGCCCGCTAAGTTGCAAAATATTACCCACAAATGCCACCGATAAGTGATACAAAACATTTCACACAGGGGAATCCCTCCGCCTGGGCCGGCCCATGCAGTAGGCACCTCCTATACCGCGCTTTGCTCGTTGGGAGAAGACGCAGCCCATCTGTTTGGGCCAACCCATGTCCAGGTGCCCTATTTTAAAAATTTATTTACTTTATTTTATTTCATATTTTCATGTTTTTCTACTTAAATAATTTGGGACTTCAAAAAAGTTCTGAAAATTTTAAAATTGAAAATTTAGAAATAAAATGATTAATAAATCATAACATGTTTGTGGATTTCAAAAATGTTCGCTATTTTGTAAACGAATGTTTCTTATTCAAAGAAAGTTCCAAAATTTGAAAACAAATGTTCGGGAAATTAAAAAATGTTCATGATTCTCTAAAAATTCGTTTATTTTAAAATGTTAATTAAATTGAACAAATTTCCCCCATTTAGAAAAGTTTTCATAAATGGAAAATTATCCTAAAAATTCAAAAACTGTTCATGACATAGAAAATAGTTTATTCATTCATAAAATGTTAGCTGATTCAAAAATGATCATGCATTTCAAAAAATGTTTGTTAAATCAATAAAATGTTTGTTAAATGAAAAACAATTGTTTGTGAATTTCAAAATTGTTCCTCCAATTTCCAAATCAATGTTCGTCCATTCTAGAAATGTTCGCGGATTCAAGAAAATTGTTTAAAATGTTTTGCAAATAGTATAAGATGTTCATGAATTCAAATACTGTTCTTGATTTGAGAAAATATTAAAAAATATATAAAAGAGTTCATGTATTTGAAAAATATTCACGATTTCAAATATGTTCATGAGTTTAAAACAATGTTCATGATTTCACGAAATTGAGAATGATAGTGTATCTCGGTGACGCAGGAAAATGTGATCATGACCATTAGAGATTATGTTTTTTTTTCTTCTGTAGCAACGCACGGACACTTTTGGTAGTAATAATTAAGTCATAAGTGTTTCTTGTGATCTATAAACATCTTACATTTTGAGACGGAGCGAGTATTACCCCGATGCCACCTATAAGTATCAAAAGATGATTCACACAGGGGAATTCTCTGCTTTGGCCGGCCCATGCAGTAGGGACCTTCTATACTGCGCTCTACGCGCTAGGAAAAGACGCAGCGCGCCCGTTTGGCGGAACCATCTGCGCGTGGCCTTTTTAAAATTTCATCTTTTTTATTTTCATTTTTTATTTGTCGGTTTTCATTTTTTTAACCTTGAAATAAATGTTTTCTTTAGAAAATTTCTGAAAACTATAAAAATGAGAATTTTTAACTAAAGTTTAAATAAATCATAAATGGTTGTGGATTCAAAAAAAATTCGTATTTTTAAAAAAAGCCCGCATATTCAAAAAATATTTGTGGAATAAAATAAATATTCATGATTTTTTTTGAATTTTTTTGTGTATTAAAAACTGTTAAAGAAAGTGAACGAAATGTCGCCTAAATGTTGTCATGGCCATTGCAACGTACTGGCACTTTTGCTAGTAATAAAAATGTCATCCCATAATATAAAAGTTTCGTCACTTAAAAATAAAAAATGACATCTTTTAATAGTAAAACGTGCCATCTCTAAATGATAAAAATGCTATTTCTAAATAATAAAATAAAATGCCATCTGTTAATAATAATAAAATTCCATCACTTAATAAACAAAAAATGTCATCTCATAACAATAAGAAATGCCATCTCTTAACACTAAAAAATGCCATGGCATATACAAATTAAAAAATGCCATGATATTTGGAAAAAAATGTCATGGCATATATATACAATCGAAGTCGCTCACATACACGAGCATACACTCACCCATATGGACGCACACATGCACACCCTAACCATATGAGCACCTTCGAGAGACTGGGCCTGTAGAGCATCTTGAGATTTTACGAAGTCACCACAGACGCCTCGCAGTCGGCCGTATATACAATCGAAGTCGCTCACATTGCCAGAAGCCTGAAATAAATCCTGGATTAATGCGAGCCCCAATGTTATTTCTAGAACTTGACCCCTGGTGGCTGGGAATACCACTGTCCACCTAACCATCCAACTACAGGAACATTACTTTTGTTCTTCGGTGACCATAACGATGTAAAATTTCCATGGGGCATGAATATTTGCTAACTTGGTATCTCTGTCCTATCATCATATGGAAGCCACACCACTCCTGTTAACGTATGGTGCATTAGTGCTCAGCTGGCCCAGCGACCATGATCCTGGCTACCAGGAGAAACTTCGTTAGGATCCAACCTACCGTTCGTGTTTGATGGATATGCAATGATAGGGATCAGATTTGTCTGCATCGACCTCGTAAGTGGAGCTATCAGACCCTCAGAAGGAGTCCTCCTATTTGATGCCAAGCCTCTTATATGGGCCGGCAAAGCATGTGCCATTAAGTGCGGACTTTTTATTTTATTTTTATTTTGGGGAAAATGTAAAAATAACAATTTTTTTTATAAAAATGGTCAATGGTAGGGAAAGCATGTGCCATTAAGTGCGTACTTTGGGGGGGGGGGGGGCAAATGTAATAATCAGTTTTAAAAAATGCTCAAATGTATAATGCAAAAAATGTTTTTTTACATCGCACACATATATATATTTTCAAACGTGTGAAATAAAATAGTCATCATGACCTAAAAAATGATTCCTATTTACAGGTTACTGTATTGCAAAGTTCATGTATTTTTCAGAAATTTTTCACAGTAAAAAAAAAATCTTCTCATATGTACATATGTATGTTCATACATGTTAAATACAATGATCACGCCGTATCTATAAACTATGTGTATATTCAAACATATTAAATGCATTTATGAAAAAGCTCATAAGTCATTTTACAAAAATGTCACAGATTTCAAAAAAATATTCATAGACATGTACATAAATATAAATGTAATATAGGAAAATGTTAAAGTCCAAATGAAAAGAAAAGTACATAAATATGAATGTGAAAAGTAAAAAAAAAAAAAAAAAAGAGGTTGGTTAAAGGAAAAGGCATTTGAATTTTTAGGGTGTTGTAAGACTAATATGGCGATGTTATGTCTAAGTTAATTTCTGTTAGCTAAAGGATATTACACTAGAAAGTTTATCTTGACTCAAGGGAGTGTAGCTACTGGTGAGTGACTCTAATTTGTTACTGTTAATTTCCCTAGAGTCTTCGCTATGTTCATTGCCCTTCAGCCCTTGAGTATTTTGAACTAGCTAAATTCGTTGTAGTTTTGCTGTGAAGAAGCTTTCCTTTTTCACATCAGAGCAAAGCTAAGCTGTGGCCGCTCTCGCCATTTGTTGCATCTTTTGACACTGCTTTTTTTGGATCTTCTCTTTCTCTTCGCTTTTGGGGTGCAGATGGCACGGGGAAGGTCGGTTTGTACGGTTGTCTTCGGTTGTCCTCGCGGTTTTACTGGTGTATTGTATTTTTGTCTGCACGGTGGTTGTTGCTAGTATGTGGATCCGTCGTCGGGCTGGTCGTCTGGAAACGGCGCTGGTGATGTGGTTGTTCTCCTGTCCTGTCGCATTCTTTTTTAGTGATTTTTTTCTTTGTTCTTCTTTGTGTGGTGGCCTATCTGCTTGGCTGTTGTTTGTTTATGGCTTTCACAGGTTGTTGCACTACTGTAAGATCTCTTTAGTATTATTAACAATAACAGCACGGCCGCTAATCCACCAGCAGTTCCCAAAACAGGGCTCCCGACAACCATGAATGTCCAAGCCCACCTGGAACTCAAACTGAATAACCTGAACCTGGATCTGAAACTAAAAGGATGTTGCTAAGCTCACTGTCACGTACTCCTCCGTTCCATATTACTACCACTGTTCCTAAATAAATATAAGACGTTTTGGCAGTTCAAATTGATTGAACATCCAAAATGTTTTATATTTACAAACAGAGGGAGGGAGTAGATGACATGAAATGAGCGTATCTAGTACTAAAATATGTCTTGATACATCCATTTCAATGTCATCTAATGAGTAGGTAATTTTCTGTTTACTAAAAGTAACACGTGTGTGCGTGCACGTGCGTGCGTGTGTGTCATATTTCTTGAGTTTAGTGCAGAGGGATTCATAGACGCCAACGACAGCCCCATCCGTCTGTCTGTCGAAGCACATCGACATCGTCTCCTGACTACGTACCATGGCTTTGCATCATGAGAGCCAGGTATTAAGTAACACAAGGATATTAATAATACTAAGATTCAGAGCAAGTATATTTGCGCAGTTAAGGAGATTCAGACCGTAATTTGTCAGAAAACCACAGTACATGGAGAGCAACCCTAATTATGGCTCGCAAGATCTGAATCATTTGTTACAATAATATACTAGTAGTACACTCCTGTATGTAAACCCAAGCCTCGAATGAACGGTGCAATCAGCCGTGTGGTTGCACTTCCATATTTATATTAGCTCCGAGATTAGGGTTACAACAACCATATATAATTACAAGATATATAAGTATGCCGTATCAGTTAAGATATAGGTAAAAAAGGAAGAACATCTCTACTGACTCCAGGGTGTGAAAGTAGTTTGGGAAGCGTAGAACCCTTTGTCTGGAGCCGCATTGTATATATTGGGCAAAAGCCTTGATACACAAGTTACAGAGAGAGATCGACCAGGAGGTCGTTACAGGAGATACGGGAGAAGAAGAGATAGAGTTTAGGTACAAGTTAAACATCCTCTCCTTTCACTATACAGTTATTCTAACACTCCCCCTCAATCTAAATCTCAAGAAGCTTTGCCAAGGTTGAGATTGTATTTGAACTCGTCTAATCTTCTCTCAGTAAGGGGTTTAGTGAACCCATCCGCAAGTTGATCCCATGTGGGGATAAACCGAATTTCAAGCAGCTTTCGAGCTACTCGTTCTCTGACAAAATGAAAATCCACTTCAATATGTTTCATCCGTGCATGAAAAACAGGATTTTCTGAGAGATAAGTGGCACCAATATTGTCACACCATAACCTTGCAGCCTTTGGAGCTTTAATTCCAAGTTCATAAAGTAATGTTTGTATCCACATCACTTCAGCTGTAGCATTTGCCAAAGACTTGTATTCAGCCTCTGTACTCGACCTTGAGACAGTGGCTTGCTTTCTTGCGCTCCATGACACAAGATTTGATCCCAGAAACACAGCAAAACCACCAGTAGACCTTCTATCATCAGCACACCCTGCCCAGTCTGCATCAGAATATGCAGTAACAAGCATGGAAGAAGACTTGACAGTCTGAAGTCCAGGCGCTTGAGAATACTGGAGATACCTTCACTAGTAAAAAAGGGCCATTTGTCCCGGTTCGTAAGGCCCATCGGTCCCGGTTGCTGAACTGGGACTAAAGGGTCGTTACTAAAGCCCTTGGCCTTTAGTCCCGGTTCCTACACGAACCAGGACAGATGGGCCTCCACGTGGCCGGTGCGGCGAGCCCAGGCAGGAGGCCGGCGTCCACGCGTCAGCAGCTGGCAGGAGTTGAGTTTTTTGTTTTTTTTGAAAGGGGGTGGTTTAGGGGTTTTGGGGGGTTAATTTAGGTGTTTCATATATTGTGTTAGCTAGCTAATTAATAGAGAGAAGTGTCCTCTCTTATCTCCGTGCTTGGTCGACGCTACGTACTATACGTATAAAGAGGACTTGACACGCTAGCTAGTAAGCAAATGAAGGAAACAGAAGATCGTCATGAACATATGCATACAGAGAGAAGTGATATCGACCTCTCCTTCTCCGAGAGATTGGTCGAACAACAAGTTTTCATATATCTATCCGACGCTACTGGCTACATATATACAATATAAGATTTCTTACAATATAATCCCCTAATTATATATGAACTCAGGGTCCACATGGTATTCTTCGTCTTTATTGATCACGTGGTCAAGAAAGAATATCGCCAATTCCTCTTGAATTGCTCCGAAACATCTAATTTGAAGAAGGGGGTCAATACATATATATGAATAAATGAAACTCAACACAAATGATGCTAATAAAATAAAATTATGAATATTATTGCTTACGCACTTCATATTGTTCGTTAGAGTAGCCCCGCTCACAGGTCGTGTGGCGGATGGACTCGCAAACGTAGTATCCACAGTAATTATTTCCGGCTTCCTGCCACAACCACTTTACAAGAAATAGAGGTCAATCAAACTGATAAGCAAGCATGCTAAATGGTATTGATGAAACTAGCGCTTGAATCACTAGGAGATGCGCGGAACATGCTAGTAGTACTTACTTTCGGGTGTTTAAATTGCAGCTTCTTCGGCAGTCCCGGAGATTTTGAGGTGAATTTTGTCCAAACCCTGCCAGACAAAGAAAACAATTACTTGATATCAAGAAATGAACAAAGTTGCCGATATGGTGCGATAATGATCGATTTAACTTCTCGAGCATTTCAGTCATGTCCGCATACTCCTGGGGATATTTTCGTCTCGAGTCTAAGATGGTTACTAGTCCCTGCTCAAGCTTAATCTCTAGGAGAATATAGTGGAACCTGCGCACACATGCATAACTCATCAATTACATTACTATAACCTGGACTAATAAGGGAAACTGAATATGCACAAGACAGTAACACTCACTTGAAATTGTAAGGAAAGAGTATTATATCTTTGTTTTGATTTATTACCAACGATCGTAGCAAGTTGGCCTCGGTCTCTCTTTGGCCTTAAATTCAACCGTATATGCATCTATGAGATTTGTGTTAATGAACCCAATATCACCGATTTGTCTTTTCTTCAATTCGACGATCTTCAATCTGCATAATATAGTGAGGATAATTATATATACATGCAATGAAAGAGCTGACCTATATATAGAGACTTAATGATAGAAGTAGTACTTACAGACAGTAGCAAGTGACCGTTAATTTATCGAGGGCCTGTTGATTGAAAAACTGGAAGAACTCCTCAAATGGAACATTCAACAGATCAATTCCAATGAGGCCATGCTCCTCTTTAACTCTCAGCGTCAAAGTATTCATCCCCCCAGACTCTCTGCAGGTTTTCATGTACCAATCATGGAATCTTCGCATCATCGTTGTTAGAGATCTTTCATCTTTGACGAGAGGCTTCCCGTAATGGTATCTGTATTCGTCCACCTCCAAGAAATCATAATGTACATCATCGGGCAGGTAATCTCTAAGATTGGTATAACCGCGCACCATCCTCGGATCATTAGCGATGATATCGCTAGACACCATGAGCGGGGGGCACGATTGGTTCGCTTGTTCGCCGAGCTGGGCAATTTTTTTCCGAGCTCGTCGTTCTTTTAACTTTTGATCACTGATAGTACTTCCCGACCGCTCCGCTTCGATAAATGATCTTTGAATAATGCGCTCATAGTTACCTTTCGACAGAGACTTTGGTGGTTTCTTCAGGGCAGCCAGAGTGCGCTTCGCTTTCACCGGATCTATCTTCTCCTCCGGAGGTGGATGTTTCTTTGCTTTCACCCCTTCAAAGAAGTCCCTCACTTTAGCTTGCACGATCTTCGTGTTTTCCTCCACGGTCCTCTCGTATGGTAACTTCTCTAGAGGCTTGAGAGATGGACCGAATCTGTATTGCCTCCCGCCTCTGGCTATACTGCTAGACGCCGGCCGAGCAGACGGAGCGGCTGCGGCTATCTTCTTTCCTTGCTTACGAGGCGGAGGAGAAGAACTACGACGCGCCGGAGCAGCCAGAGCGGCGGCGGGTCTCTTCCGCCGTTGCTGACGAGGTGGAGAAGGAGGAGGCTGGCTGCTCGGGCGCGCCGGCGCAGGCGGAAAAGGAGGCGGAGTGCCGCCACGCGCCGGAGAAGGACGCTGAGTGCCCTGATCACTCGCAAGAGGAGGAGGCGGAGGAGGAGGCGGAGTGCCCTGACTCGCCGGAGGAGGAGGAGGAGGCGGAGGCGTCCAGTTCGGAAGGTTGATGAGGTCCTTCCGCCATAGGTATGGAGTCTTCAGAGTAGAACCCAGCTGAGTCTCCCCTTCACCGGTAGGGTGGTCAAGCTTGAGGTCCTCAAATCCCTCCGTTATTTCGTCCACCGTCACCCTAGCATATCCTTCTGGAATTGGACGGCAGTGAAAAGTTGAGTCGGGTTCAGGAGGTCGGACAGAGCCGACAGCCGCCTTGACTTTGAAGTTCTGCCATTGCGTCATAAGGTGGCAATGTTGAGACTCCGTGATAGCATCCACAGGGTAGCTAGCGGGAGCCGTGAAGACAGGCTCCAGCTGAAGCAGCTCGGTGGAAGCCACGCTGGTTCTCTGCTGAGATGGCGGGGTAGCTTCGGCAGGTCGCTTGCTGCGATCTGCTTCTCGTTCCTCTATCGCTTGTACCCTTGCGTGCAGCGCCTGCAGTTGGATCTGCTCCACTTTCTTCCTCCTCTCCCGACATTTGTAACCGTCTGCGTCCGGAAACCCAGCCTTCCACGGAACGGAGTCTGGCGTGCCTCGTGTCCATCCAGGGTGCTCAGGATTCCCGAGGGCCATTGTGAGCTCGTCGTTCTCTGTCTGGAACGAACGTCCCTTGCTGCGCTGCATCGATATAGTGCTGAAGCTTCGTGATGGGTATTCGCAGTTGCTCGTTCGTCCAAACGCACTTCCCTGATACAGGGTCCAAGGTTCCGCCAACCCCGAAGAACCAAGTCCGGCAACGGTCTGGCCAGTTCAATGTCTCTGGTTCGACCCCTTTATCAACCAGGTCTTTCTCAGCCTTGGCCCACAACGGCCGGGCTTTGAGGTAGCCACCTGACCCCGTGCGATGGTGAAGCTTCTTCTTCGCAGCATTTTTCTTGTTTGTCGCTGACATCTTCTTACTCTTGTCCGATGTCTTGTGGGCCACAAATGTGGGCCAGTGATCTCTGATCTTCTCATACCGGCCGATGAATTCTGGTGTCTTTTCTTTGTCGACAAACGATGTTTTCAGCTCATTCTTCCACCTCTTGAATAGTTCTGCCATCTTCTTAAGAGCATGAGACTTGATCAATTGCTCTTTAACTGGCTTCTCCGGATCCTCCTCTGGCGGTAGGGTGAAATTTGCCTTCAGCGCGGTCCAAAGATCATCTTTCTGCATATCGTCGACATAAGACACCTCGGGGTCTTCCTTAGCCGGCTTACACCATTGGTGGATGCTGATCGGGATCTTGTCCCTAACAAGAACCCCGCACTGAGCAGCAAATGCTTCCTTTGTGCGGATGGGTTCAATCGGCATGCCATCGTGCGCGATTGCTGTGATCTCAAACCTTTCATCCGAGCGCAGCTTTTTCTTTGGGCCTTGTCTCTTTACCGAAGTTGTGCTCGATCCAGAGGGCTAGAAAAAAGAAGAAAGATGAGAGTTAATTAATATGTGTACATACCAAAACAATGAATGCATCAATTAGCTAGTCAGCACAGGCTTAACTAATATATATACCTGGCCGGACTCTGTTCGGTCACCGGAGCCGTCATCAGGTTCTCCTTCTTGCACAGGCATTGGGTCACCAGAACCATCATAATCATGTCCTTCCTCCTCCATTGTTCGATCACCGTAGCCTGCTTCTTCACCCTGTCCTTCCAGACCATCGGTGTCGTTGAGAAACGACAAGACAACATCACTTCCGGCTGCGATTACGTCCCCCAACACCGCTTCTGTTGCTTCGTCTCGGGGGTGCTCCATAGTTTATGCAAATATTTACAACATGGCAATTATTATTCAAACATGACAGATGGATATATTAGTGGCAAACGTAAAACTAGCTAGCTAATCACAATAAGGAATCATATTAATGGCCTCGACGCTGCTTCTCTAGGGTTTGGGGTGGCCTCGGCAACGCTTCAAGGGTTTGGCGTGGCCTCGACAACGCTTCAAGGGTTTGGGGTGGCCTCGACGACAACGCTCTTTTAACCTGGTAAATTTGGGTGGCCTCGAGAGAGTTTGTCGGGTAGGGGCACGGCGGGAGGGGGTAGGAGACCGACATCGTTTTTTTCTAGGGTTTGGGTGTCCTCGAGAGTTTTGGTCGAGCGAGAGGGTCGGGGCCGACTCCTGTGGTATAAGTTATCACGGTCGAGAGAGGGTATATATATCGACCGCCCCTCATGTCGAAGTTATCCGGGAGGGGGTTATATCGACAACGACGACATACATACATGGGAAAATAATGTTATCGGGGAGGGGGTATATCGACCCCTCCCCGTCATGTTGAAGTTATCGGGAGGGGGTATATCGACAACGACATACCCGATAAAAAAAAATAAGAAGACGAAGAAGAAATAAAAAGAGGAGAAGAAGAAAGGAATAGAGGATAAGATCGAAGAAAAAAAAGAAGAAAAAAAAGAGGAGAAGAAGAAAGGAATAGAGGAGAAGAAGAAAAAAAAATCTTCTCCTCTATTCCTATCTTCTTCTCCTCTTCTTTTTCTTCTTTTTTCCTGTTCTTATTTATTTCTCCTCTTCTTCCTCTCCTCTTCTTCTCCTTTCTTCCTTTTCTTATTTTCCTTTTTCCTCTCATTCTTTTTCTTCTTCTTTCTTTCCTAGCTAGATATATAAAACTTTTCTAAAAATGTAACTTTTGCATATATAAAACTTTTTCTTCTTCTTCCTTCTCTTCCTTCTTCCTAAATATATAAAACTTTTCTAAAAATGGAACTAACCTAAAATGTACTAAATCAGAGAACATATATAGATAAATTTTTTCTAAAAATCTAACTTTTGCATATATGTATTTTTAAAACATCATGCATATTACAATTGAAAAAATACATACATAGATACAAAAAACATGTATAAAATACATACATACATATATGAACATACATAAAAAAAATACATACATACATATATGAAAATCTAAAAACATGTAAAAAATAGCATGTATAACTAAAAAAGCACGACGGCGGCGGGGCCGGCAGGGGCGCAGTGCTCACAGAGGGACGCGTCGGGGCAGGAGCAGGGCGGCACGGCGGGCGGCGTCGGCGCGGGCAGGGGCGCGCGGCGGGCGGCGTCGGGGCGAGCAGGGGCGCGGGGAGTGGCGCGGCGACGCCGTCAGGGCAGGGGCGGCGCATGGCGACGGCGTCGGGCGACGACGAGGGCGCGGGCGACGGCGAGGGCGACGGCGGGGGCGGCGGGCGGCGCCGGGGCAGCCTGGCGGCGTCGATGTCGTCGAGGGGTCGTCGGGGGCAACTGCGAGATGAAGATGAAAATTTTCACAAGTGTTGGTTATATACCCAGAGCTTTGGTCCCGGTTCGTGGCACCAACCGGGACCAATGACCCCCTTTAGTCCCGGCTGGTGCCACCAACCGGGATCAAAGGTCTCTTTTCAGCAGCCCAAAGGGCGGGAAGCAGAGGCCTTTGGTCCCGGTTGGTGGCACCAACCGGGACTAAAGGAGGGGCATTGGTTCCGGTTGGTGCCACAAACCGGTACCAATGCGTCCCTTTAGTCCCGGTTGGTGCCACCAACCGGGACCAAAGGCCTCTTGCTGCCCGCGTCGCCTCCAAAAGTTTAGTCCCACCTCGCTAGTTGAGAGGGCTCGAGAGTGGTTTATAAGCGCTGCTGCGCCCACCCTCTCGAGCTCCTCTCAACTGCAGGCTTTCGGGCCTAATCTGTCACTATGTGCCTGTGGGCCTGCTGGGCCTCCTGCGGGCCTGAATCCTGGCTCATGGTTGGATTTCTAGTCGTATTCAGGCCGTGGTCGCCCAGTAGGTGGCACTTTTTATTTTTTTTGTTTTCTTTGTGGCTTTATTTATTTTATTTTGTTTCTACTTACAACAAAATACTTAATGTTGCTATTTTTATTTATTTTATTAAAGTTTATTTATTTTACTTTATTAAAGTTTATTTTGTTTCTACTTATTTATTTTATTAAAGTTTATTTTATTTTATTTTGTTTCTACTTATTTCTTTTATTAAATTTTAATTTAATTTATTTTGTTTCTACTTATTTATTTTGTTTCTTTCTGCTTTTCATGTTTTGAACAGAACATACTTATAATACTAGAGGTTTATAAAAGCTTTTTAGTTGATTCCTTTTGCTATTAGAGTTTTATAAAAGTTTTTTAGTTGATTTTCTTTTTGCTATTAAAGAATATTATAGTTTTGTTTTAGTTAATCATAACAGAATATTTTAATTAATTATTTTTGAGCTAAATGATGTGGTTTTTTAGTTGATCAAGGTTTCATACGGAAACTCATCTGTTACAAAGGGATTTCATTTTTTAAACTTATTTGAACTCCAGACTTTTTGTGTGTTCAAAATGCACCATTCAAATCCACATCATCAGTTTTCAACCCTTTCTAACTTTATTTGTTATTTTTCATTCATTTACTAATTTTTTTGGAGCTATAAGACCCTGAAATTCAAAAGCATTTCAAATGAACTCTGAAAAGGTTGAAAGTTGGCATGGTATCATCATTTCACCCATATAGCATGTGCTAAAAAGTTGAGAGGGTTACGGCAAAAACTAGATGCACTTCGTGTATAAAATGGACAATCTCTTTCGAAGTATCAGGGTTTCGGACGAAAACTCATCTGTTACAAAGGGATTTCATTTTTTTGAACTTATTTGAACTCCAGACTTTTTGTGTGTTCAAAATGCACCATTCAAAGCCACATCATCAATTTTCAACCCTTTCTGACTTCATTTGTTATTTTTCATGCATTTACTGATTTGTTTTGAGCTATAAGACCCTGAAATTCAAAAGCATTTCAAATGAACTCTGAAAAGGTTGAAAATTGGCATGGTATCATCATTTCACCGACATAGCATGTGCTAAAAAGTTGAGAGGGTTATCGAAAAAACTAGATGCACTTCGGGTACAAAATGGACAATCTCTTTCGAAGTATCAGGGTTTCAGACGAAAACTCATCTGTTACAAAAGGATTTCATTTTTTGAACTTATTTGAACTCTAGACTTTTTGTGTGTTCAAAATGCACCATTCAAAGCCACATCATCAATTTTCAACCCTTTCTGACTTTATTTGTTATTTTTCATGCATTTACTGATTTTTTTTGAGCTATAAGACCCTGAAATCCAAAAGCATTTCAAATGAACTCTGAAAAGGTTGTAAATTGGCATGGTATCATCATTTCACCCACATTGCATGTGCTAAAAAGTTGAGAGGGTTATGGCAAAAACTAGATGCACTTCGTGTACAAAAAGGACAATCTCTTTCGAAGTGTCAGGGTTTCAGACGAAAACTCATCTGTTACAAAGGGATTTCATTTTTTTGAATTTACTTGAACTCCAGACTTTTTGTGTGTTCAAAATGCACCATTCAAAGCCACATCATCAATTTTCAACCCTTACATCCATTGCCGGTTCATCTGCGTGCATTATATATAATTATGTATGTCAAAAACCATTACAGGTTCACATGGATAGATAAGTGACCAAATTAATAGTAGTTCACCATCACATCAAAACCAAAGTACATACATAGTTCAAATTGAACAACATATAGCTCTCCAGAGCATCTAGTTAAACCATACATTGAAACTATGTAAAACCTTTCAATGCAACAACAAATGCGATCATAATCACAACCAAGGTAACAATTGATCCAACGACATAATGATACCAAGCCTCGGTATGAATGGTATATTTTCTAATCTTTCTAATCTTCAACCGCATTGCATCCATCTTGATCTTGTGATCATCGACGACATCCGCAACATGCAACTCCAATATCATCTTCTCCTCCTCATTTTTTTTATTTTTTCCTTCAAGTAATTGTTTTCTTCTTCAACTAAATTTAACCTCTCGACAATAGGGTCGGTTGGAATTTCCGGTTCAACTACCTCCTACATAAATAAAATCTATGTCACATTGGTCGGCATAATTGTCATAAACAATAAATGAACCAAATAGTTATAAAAAGATAATATATACCACATCCGAATCATAGACAGGACGAGGGCCGACGGGGGCGGATACCAAAACCATCGCACTATATAATAACAAGCAATAATAAAAGTAAGAAAATTAGACAAATATCTATCTAAAGTAAGAATATTTTTTCTTTCAGAATGAAGATAAGAACAAGAGGCTCACCAAGGTGGTGCCGGCGAAGAGATCGGCGCAGGCGATCGACGGCGGTGAAAACGGGGACGGGATGTGACGGACCGCTAAACCTATGCAAATCTCGGGGAAAATGGAGCTTGGAGGTCGAGCTTCGAGAGGAGAAAGCTTAACTAGTGTGGCTCGGGCATTTCATCAAACACCTCATGTGCATAGGAGGTGAGCTAGAGCACCCAAATGCCTTCCCCTCGCCGGCCAGAAAAAACAGAGCACTGTGGAGTGCTCTGCTACGGCGATGGGGTATATATAGGCAGCTCATTTGTCCCGGTTCGTGGCTGGAACCGGGACTAAAGCTCCCCCTTCTGTCCCTGTTCTATCCACGAACCAGGACCAATGTATGTGGGCCAGGAGCAAGGCCCACTGGTCCCGGTTCGTGCCAGGAACCGGGACAAATGGGTCCAGACGAACCGGGACCAATGCCCACGAGGCCCCGGCCGGCCCCCTGGGCTCACGAACCGGGACGTATGCTCCCATAGGTCCCAGTTCGTGACTGAACCGGGACTAATGGGCTGGCCAGGCCCGAACCAAAGCCCTGTTTTCTACTAGTGCTTAGAATTCTTTTAACTGTTGTCCAATGAGTAGTTCTAGGATCATGCAAATATTGACATACCTTGTTCACTGAATAAGAGATATCAGGACGTGTATGTGTCAGATACTGCAAAGCACCTACAATGCTTCTGTAATTTGTTGCATCCTCTGGGCCAAGAGCTTCTCCACTGTCAACTGTAAGTTTTTCTGAGGTGGAGATTGGTGTGCTTACTGGTTTGCAATTCTCCAATCCCACTCTCTTTAGAACATCAGCTGTATATTTCTCTTGTGAAAGAAGTATGCCATCTTTGATTTGCTTTACCTCTATGCCAAGAAAATAGTGAAGATCACCTAGATCCTTGAGAGCAAATTCAAGCTTTAAATCCTTAAGAAAACAAGCAGTGGCCTCTTGACTTGAACTAGCAACAATTATATCATCAACATAAACAAGCACAAAAATAGTGATATTGCCTTTGCTATAAAAGAACAAGGATGTATCTGCCTTGGATGATGTAAACCCAAGATGTTGTAGCTGCATGCTCAACCTAGAATACCATGCTCTTGGAGCCTGCTTTAGACCATATACGCCTCTATCCCAACTTACATACATAATGTGGTGCGCTGTGATTTTCATAACCTGGTGGTTGCCGCATGAACACTTCTTCCTCAAGAACACCATGAAGAAACGCGTTCCGAACATCTAGCTGTCTTAAGCTCCAACCTCTGGAAATAGCAATGTACAAAACAAGACGAATGGTAGTTGCTTCAACAACAGGGCTAAAGGTATCATCATAATCAATTCCAAACCTTTGCTTAAACCCCTTTGCAACCAACCTTGCCTTGTACATGTCTATACTTCCATAGATTCTCTTTTAATCTTGTATACCCACTTACAATCAATTACGTTAGCACCATGTTGCGGTGGTACTAGATGCCAAGTCTGATTTTTTATAAGTGCATTATATTCATTATCCATGGCTTCCTTCCAATCCTTGTTAGCAAGAGCATCATGCAGATTAATAGGTTCACCGGTAGTGGCAAGAAAAAGCACGCTTAGTTGGATTATACTTTATTGTACCATCACTGTATTGTTCTTCCTTGACAATACCTGACTGAGACCTTGTGTGTCGACGAAGAGGTGAAGAAGCCATAGGAACAACTGCAGTTGACTGCGGCACAGAGGATCCTGCTGTTTCATCATTGCCCACAGAAGATCCAGGCTGATGGGGCTCCTGATCCGAGGAAGATTGGAGCGGCTCCAGATCCAACGCGCAACCAGAATTGGCTGGCGAGTCGAAATCGCGCGGCGGGTCCTGTGTTGTCGCGACACGGTCGGTTGCTGAGCCCCCAGGCGACGTGGAAGCCGCGGACTCGCTCCCCCCCCCCACGCCTCGCCCGATCGGCGTTTCGGGGCGTGCGGGCGAGAATTGGCGCGACGCGACGCGCCTGGCCTGGTGTGGTCCACCCGGTCTGCAGCGCTGTCGGCCACCAGGAGCGAATCAGCGCGGGATCGCGCGCCGCCCAGCGCTGCAGTCTTCCGCGGATCCGTCTGGGATCACGCGCCGTCAGCAGGATCAGCACCGGAAGCCGTGCCTGGTTTGTCCTGTGTGCACATAAAATGACGACTGGAATCTGCACAAAAGTCATTAGAAACACAGTTTTCTTCAGATTTTTGCACATGATCATGATCAGTTAATTCATCCCCGTGATCAGGATGTGTGGCATAGTCTGGTAGAAGTGCTATTTCTGCACGTAGCAAAGCTCCCGCATTGGGATGAATTTTGGAAAAAGGAAAGAGTGTCTCATCAAAAATAACATCCCGAGATATATAGATGCGTCCAATAGATATGTCAAGACACTTGTATCCTTTATGAAGATTACTGTACCCAATAAAGACACATTGTGTAGAGCGAAACTCGAGCTTGTGACGATTGTATGTACGTAAATTGGGATAACAAGCACACCCAAATTTTTTGAGGTAATTGTAATCTGGCTTTTGATTATACAAGCGTTCTAAAGGAGTGGAGTTGCCAATAACCTTACTGGGAAGGCGATTGATAAGATATATAGCTGTGATAAAAGCCTTGTCCC
This sequence comes from Aegilops tauschii subsp. strangulata, assembly GCF_002575655.3. Taxonomy (NCBI): domain Eukaryota; kingdom Viridiplantae; phylum Streptophyta; class Magnoliopsida; order Poales; family Poaceae; genus Aegilops; species Aegilops tauschii. Next base: position 581,048,005 of record NC_053039.3, on the reverse strand, counting down.
AATACTTGAGGGGCATGGACGCATGAGCTAAAAGACAGAGACCAACTTCAACGATATGACGGTGCTTGCGCCCAGCAGAGCCATTCTGATGACGAGCATGAGGACAAGACACATAGTGAGTAATACCAATGCTACGGAAAAAGGAGTTAAGTTTTTCATACTCTCCCCTCCCCAATCACTTTGGACCGAAATAATTTTCCTATCAAAGTGTCGCTCAACAAGTTTCTGAAATTCTTGGAAGATGGAGAAGACTTCAGATTTATGCTTAAGCAAATAAATCCATGTAAACTTGCTATAATCATCAATGAAACTAACATAGTATTTTTTTTGACCAAAAGAATCTCTGGCATGACCCCATACATCATTGAAAATCAGTTCTAAGGGAGCATGAGACACACTAGTTGACTTAGGATAGGGAAGCCGATGGCTCTTGGCACATTGACATGCTTCACGGACGGACTCATTATTTGAACTATGTGACAAAGGAAGATTGTCTTTATTGACTACTTGCCTAACTATGACTGATGAGGGATGTCCTAATCTTTGATGCCACCTCGCCAAAGAGGGCTTGATGACGGAGTAGACTCGACGATGCTTGCAGCTAAGTGCTCCGGATGAGATGGGGTAGAGTCCTCCAACGCATCTACCGTGGTAGAGAAGTGCCCTTGTTGCCCGATCCTTGATGAACAAATAGTGAGGGTGAGTTTCAAAGAAGACATTGTTATCGGTGGCTAAATGAGACATAGAGGAAAGATTTTTATCAGCTTGTGGAACATGAAGAACATCCCTAAGAACTAGATCACGTTGAAGTTTAGGGGAATTAAGTGAACTTGACCAATGTGACAAATATCCATACCTCTACCGCTGGCAGTGTGGATCTGGTCGGTGCCATGATACGTCTCGCGAAGGGCAAGTTGCTCTAGCTCATTGGTAACGTGATCGGTAGCACCAGAGTCAACATACCAGACGCCATCCCCTCCTTGCTCGCGCATAGCAGCTGCAACGAAACGAGCATCCGGGACAAAATTTTCATCAAACCGATACCAGCACTCAATAACCTCAAGGTCGGCCTTCTTGCAGAGTTGACGACGAGGGCGGCCACGTGACGAAGAGTTGCGGTGGCCAGGGTTGGAGTTGAAGCCGCCACCCCCGTGGTTGTTGTCGGAGCCACCACCCTCGGTGTTGTGGCCGTAGTTGCCACCAGAGCGGGCGCCATCGCCCAAAGAAGCAGCACGTCCGCAGCCACCACCACGGTTGGCACCCTGGTGACCACGGCCACGGCCGCGACCTCGTGAAGCAGAGTATGCAGAAGATTGCCGTAGATCGCCGCCATGGAGGAGGGTGAGGCGGGCGTCAAAACTGAGCAGCTGACTGTGCAGCTCTGGAACCGTGATGGGCTCGACCCGTGCAGCAAGGGCAGAGACGACGGGATTGTACTCCATGTCGAGGCCAGCAAGGATCTTGGAGACGATCTCCGGATCGAAGAGCGGCGCAGCGGTGCACGCGACTTCATCAGTGAGGCTCTTGATCTTGCCAAGGTACTCTGCCATGGCCATGTTACCTTTATTAAGGTTGGTGAGCTCGATGCGGGTGTTGATCGCATGCGCTTGGCTCTGGGCAGCGAACATGTCGTTGATGGCGCGCCACACCTCGGCCGGCGTCTGGAGCGTGGCCACCTGGGAAAGGATCTCGCGGGAAAAGGAACCCATCAAGAAACCTTGAAGTTGTTGCTGCTGTGCATACCAGAGAGTTCGCGCGAAGTTGACGACTTGCTCTTCTTTGCCATCCTTGGTGATGGTGAGAGTGGCCGGCGGTGGCGGGCTCGTTGCGTCGAGGTGGTGCTCCATCTGGGCACCCTTGATCTGGGGCAGCACGATGGCTTTCCATAGCAGGAAGTTCCCCCTTGTCAGCTTCTCCTGTGGTGGCGATCCGAGGAAGGTATGGGTGGCTGTGGATGAGGGGGCAAAGGTGGAGGAGGAGGAGGAGGTGGTGGTGATCGCGCCCATGGTGTTGGGCGACATGGCGGCGGAGGTGGTAGACATGAACTCGGTCGCTAAGGTAGCTAGATGCGATCTCTTTCAATCTAATGAGGAAGAGGCTCTGTTACCATATGAAAGTAATTTGGGAAGCGTAGAACCCTTTGTCTCGGGCCGTATTGTATATATTGGGCAAAAGCCTTGGTACACAAGTTATAGAGAGAGATCGACCAGGAGGTCGTTATAGGAGATACGGGAGAAGAAGAGATAGAGTTTAGGTACAAGTTAAACATCCTCTCCTATCCCTATACAGTTATTCTAACACAGTGAAGGATGGGACGACGGTGTGGATGCCTGTCAAGTGCGTGCTTCACCGCAGCCTCCATCTTCTTCTCGTATTCAGGATCGTCTGCCCCATACAGCGAAACCCGTTGAACACTAAGTTTCTGAAGCAACGGGAGGTTCCCCAAGCTAGAGAAGTCGCATTCAAAGTTGGCCCTTTCCAATCTAAGTACATTGAGCGTGAGCTCAAGGTATTCAAGCCGTGGCATAACTCCCCGCTGAAACATGAGCATTGGGGCACCTGCGAGGTGATGTGGGGGATCGCGGCGTGAAACTGGCGGTTGAGGCCGCGAAGGAGGTGGAAGATCTGGCGCGTCTCCGTCACGGGCTGCCCAAGATCGCACAGCTGATCGGTGAAGGACTTGAGTTTGGTGCAGTACTGCATCACCGTCAGGTCGCCCTGGACAAGCGCATGGTACTCGGCGTCAACGTAGACGGCGCGAGCGAGGTGGTTGTCGTGGAAGATGCCATCGACCACGGTCCAGACCGTGAGCGCGGTGTCCTCGGGCTGCATGATCGCATCGAGGAGCTCCGGCGAGATGGTGGCATGCAGCCAGTGGATGACGGTGTGGTCGGCCATCTACCACTTGGGGTCGTCGGGGCGAGGAACCGTCTCAGCATCGACGTGCGCACGGAGGCCGAACATGCCGAGCACCGTGTCGAAGTGGCGCCGCCACTGAGCGTGGTTGCCGGCGAGGAGATCGATTACGACAGGAACATGGCGACGGATGTCGATGGTCTGGAGGATGGCGGAGGGAAAGGAGGGAGGCGGCGCGGCGGGCGCGGCCGGCGCGGGTGGGGCGACGTGCTGGAGAGGAGCGGCATTGAGGACGCCGGCCGCACCGTCGACCGAGGAACGAGGGGTGAGGACGGGGTTGTCGTCCATGGCGGAAGCGGAATTGGCGACCGAAGCAAAGGGGTTCTGGTCGGGGGTATCTGATACCATGTTGAGAGGAGAGAGTAGGGAGAATTGCACCACACTTTGATTGATCACACGCAGGGGTATATGTACAGCTTGGAGCGGCCACTTCCTAGTGAAGATCATGGGGTGAACAACTACCTTGGACGTGCGCCACTACCTGGCAGCCACGATCTAGAGCACGTACGCGTACGCGAAGACTATACAGAACGCGTACACTACGGCATACAGTAGGCTAATACCCCCCCCCCCCCCCCCCCCCCCCCCCCCGCCGGCCCTGATTTTAGCATGAACGGAGTATATTTTGTAGTTGCTAGTTTAGCCCCATGTGGATCAGGTGACACATCACATTCTGTAACTCTGGGCATGCTTTTTCTAAACGTTTAATATTGTTGTTCTTCACCAGGGTAGGTGGTGTGTACCTGTTGTTCTTGAGCAGACTTTTGAGTACATCTATGAGCTGTCTTTCATCCAGTTCTTTGTTTTTCAACTTTATACACATCTTTTGGTCAAGTTCAAATAGAATGTCGTAGAAGAGTTTCTTCACATCGGGATTCCGACCCATGAGAACAAAAGCTGTCAAACGCAAGGACTCTTTGAGCTGATTATACACAGCTCTGGCAAGCGTGGTCTTGCCCAATCCTCCAATACCGAAGATGGAGTGTACCTTGAGATCCTTATCTACACCTCTCAGCCTCTTGGTGAAATCCTTCATTGCATCATTGATGCCAACGAGTTTATTGCTATCGTTGGCCAATGCCGACAGTAGATGAGCATTAATTGTGGAAACTGTATTGGCAACCTTTCTTCGTTCAAAAGGTACAACCTTTTCAACCTTGTACTCTCTCTTCCAGAAAGACTTGTTCTGGATTTGGTCCTTGATTTTTTTTATCGTGCCACCAATCTGGTGATTGGTACTTCCCAATTTTAACGTGGTCATCATCTTTTGTATGAGCTCCATCAATCCAGCAGTATAGGTGGCAGGTTCTGAGCCCTCGACGTGCATCAGGAAGCCGTCGACGACATCCTCTATGTCATATGACAGTTCCCTGACTTCGTCGGCCCAAAGCTTGACCAACTTGATCTGCTCATTCTTGTTGTCCCGCTGCACCTCTGACACATAGCAAAGATCAGCGCGCATGACTCTTAGCTCTTGTATGACACAATCCACATCACTCCTAATGCTTGTATCTGGATTGTACTTGTTGAGGAGCTCACTCAGCTTGGGGAGCAGGATTCCGATGGCCCCCGTTGCGAGACCCACGGTTTGGTCGCTCGTCAAGCTTGTAGCTAGATTCCGTGAAATGCTTTCGAGTGGGTTGAAATACATGTATCTTGAGCTATCATAGCTGCTAGGCCCAATGTCCTTGCATGCAAAACGATGAAATAGTTTGATTTTACAAGGTCATCTGCTTTATACTAAAAGTAGCCAACATGATCTCAGAAAAAGGAAGAAAAACTAGAAATTGCATGGACAGTACAATTAAATGCAAATCGGTGTCAAGATATTTATAGTACCTAATAGAATGATCAAGTGAAAATCAGGGCATTTTAACACAAATAAATGAAAAAACAATCTAATAGGAACTTTCTTGTCGAAAATTGACATCTGAGCACGGGTGGAACGGAGCACTTTATTTGAAGTAAAAAGAAAACAGATTTTAACGGCTCGAAAAATTTCAAATTTTTGTGTGCATGAATGTATAGCAATGCAGTATATCGGGCCAAAATTTCAGGAATATACATGCTTACATGTAAAAGATATAAAAAAGACAAAATACATGAAAATTAGGGGCTTTTTTTTTGTTGTTTTTTAGCCGAAATTTTGTCTTTTTTGTGCAGCACGTAATACAACGTATTATTGAACGAAATTTCACAGGTACTTAAACAACATGCATGCGTATTCATGTAAAAAAAGCATTTTTTAAAAAATCTTTTAAGCACCTTTTTGAAGCAGTTCATAAAGTGCTCTGTTGCCCCCACATTCTGAAAATCCGTTTTACTTTCTTGTGCGATTACTAAACACAAAGTTCAACTCTTTCCTGCACCAAGGTGACCCCTCGAATGCAGCAGGCACCAAGGTCAAGGTGAAATCTCGAATGTGGCAACCAAGTACACAACCGCAATCATATGCCCAGAGAGAAGCATTCCTAACCATGTTGTGACAAAACGAACACCAATGATATATTGGGCAACTAATGGTATTTGCAAAAAATTCATTTTGATCTTCTAAATATGCATTTGCTTTTTTGTGAGAGAAAATTAAGAATGCAAGCAATTTTACCCAGTTGTAACTAAGGGCGAACAGCATTTTCTGTCCATTCACTTTTTTTAGAAACAATCGCACTTTGTATTTCTCCATCATAGTACAAACGATTTGGGATCACACTCTTACCATTTTATTCGCCATTTACTCTGACCATACTATAATGGCCATGCCCAGGCAAATGTGTGGGCCTGCATTGCTATTTTCAGTAAAGGTCCTATGTTGGATCAGGAGACGAAGCTCACCTTGGAGGCTTCCTCTTCTCGGTATTTCTCGGGATCATATACAACCATCAAATTGACTTCATCAACCACTTCACTGCCCTTGCTGTTGAACATGCGATCAGTAATTTCCTCATCTGCTAGACCCTCCTTCAGTTTTATGCTCTGCACGACAAACTTGTCCCCATTCGTAACTTGTGTTGCACTCTCCTGTGATTGAAGTGTGATCTTCACCTCACGCTTGCCTCCTGGCAGCACAATGCCTTTGTCTGGCTGAGCGATGTACTGTTCGCTTGGCGTTAGGATGTTAAAGGCAGTGGAATTACTTGTCTCGTTAGTTAGCTCAACTGAGCACGAAATCTGCTTGTTATGCTCGAAATGGAAACGCAGCTCCAGTGGCTCAATCCCAAGCATGTCATCATGCTGGCATAGACTAGTCTGTGATAAAAGCAACAGCTGTGTCATCCAAAAGATATATGCTCTTACCTTCCTACTCCCTCCATCCCATAATATAAGAACGTTCACGCAGTTCCCCCAATTAAGTGTTCCATCAGCATTTTTGTTCTGGGTGTATCACTTTGATATAAAAATGCAGGATGATAAAATATTTTACTTATTCTGCAGACAGCCGAATGAAGGTTTATATAAGTTCTTAGGAAGTACTATATATCTTGAAAGTATAGCATTATCATTTGCCCCGAAATCATCTACGAACAATTTTGGAAACAATCACACCAACATTTCCACTATACACATACATAGCTACAATTTTCTTCCCCTCCATAGGCCCACAAGGCCACAAGTCATCATGGTAATGCTTTGTCGCTCATTTCTCGATCCATGTCTAGAAAAAATTACATATTTCCAATGTACTTCTGGATTGTGTGTTAATGATAACATTCCGCCATTAGATATGTATCAAAACCGATTTCATTTCAGTTGTAACTATTGCAGTTACAAGATAAAGGCAAACAGAGACCCACCCCGATATGTGGCCTCACTAAAATTCATACACTCTATGTTCCATAATTTTAAGTGCATTAGTTTTCTACTGAGCATTCTAAGGTGTATTTCTTTTTTTTTCAGCTAAGTTTCCCATGGTTATCAACATCGGTAACCCATACTATGACAAAAACCTTGTACACTTCTATATATATAGATACAATATGTACTTTACACAACTATACCCACATTTGAGCACGAAGCACTGCCATGGTGTTCAAATGAAAAGGAAGCGATCATTCAACCTTTAGTCACGTTTTTTAATAATTTCAATTGATGAACAAACCACCGTGACGGGGATTGTCTAACAAAATGGCGCCCTGAGGTTGTATTAAGCATACGAGATTACCTGGCTAATTGACCCACTTGTACTTCCTGTTTCGCTTAGATCGCGGATTATCTCATTGATAGAAGGTCTATTTTCTGGTTCCTGTAAACTGCACCGTAACGCTATTTCCATACATTTAATTACTTGGTGTTGTTGGTGTCGTGTCGCCGATTTATTCCACCTGTGTGTCCACCTTCGAAGTACCTATACATTTGGCATATGTTATGTAATTTATCATAGTTCCAGATTTTCTTATTGCAAACCATATGCATAATGTGGTGCGTGTATCTATGTGTTTAAGCAGTACAATGTATCCATTCAGTTACAAACGACATTTGAATGGCCAATACGAAGAAATAGGGGTGGAAATGAAAAGGAAAGACTTGGCCATTTTTGCATCCTGAGTTAAAGAACTCTTACATTGGTTATATGTGGAATGCTCTTAGTTCCTGTCACAAGTTCGACGATAACAACACCCAAACTATATATATCAGCCATGTATGACGTTTGGCCATTTGTCCGGTATTCCGGAGCGCAATATCCTCTGTGTCAAAACACAACAGGTTGATGCCTAGTGGCACAACGAAAATATTAGCGTGTAAATGCTTGAAAAAATTCAACGGGTTTCGTGGATGCATATCTTACGGTGTAAAAAAACGTTCACCCTTAGTATGTGTGTTTTCAGCTAATCTTGACTGACCAAATCAGTAATTTTTGGTACCATATGATCATCAAGTAGTATGTTTGCTGGCTTCAGATCCATATGAATGATAGATTTATCCTCATGAAGATAACGTAGACCCTCACAAATTCCTTTTATTATATCGAAACGGTTATCCCATGTGAGTCCTCGAAATTCATCTGCAACAAAATAAAAGAACAGGAGAGTCAGGGATCTTCAATAACTCATATAACTCTTGAGTTGTACATGCTAAACTGCACACAGAATGATATAACATTTCTAATAGAGAACATCAGAGAAAGAAATAAAGTTGTAATCAGCGGCATCAGATGTGGCACATCTTACCAGTAATATGTTCATCAAGGCTCCCATTGCTGATATACTCGAAACAAAGTAATATATCCATTATTTGAGGGTAAAATGATTCTTCTGATCCTGTCTTGTCTTTCACTATACGAGCTTTATTAGAACAGAAGCCCAGAAACCGGACTAAGTTTGGATGGTTTTTGATCGTCATCAGGCTATCAACCTCACAACGAAATAGCCTCTCATCGACTGTGTATTCGTTCACAACAATCTTCTTCACAGCAATGTTCTGGGTTCCGAGGACACCCTGTTGGTCAGCAATTAGATTATCTGTTGGTCGTACTTTCTGATCAAAGTACTGGAGTTAAGGTGTTTGGGTACCCTGTACCGAATTGGTAATGAAAAGGCAACATTATCTTACCCTGTAAACCGCTCCGAATCCACCATGACCTATTTTTCTGTCTTCAGAGAAATTATTTGTGATGTCCTCTAGAAATGCTAGCGGCAGATCTCTCGGTCTCGCAACTCCAGCAAGCATATCCTCCAGGACCTCATATGGGTTCTCAATTCTGCCCCCCCCCCCCCCCCCCCCCACCATTCTAAGCACATTGCACAATTAGTTTGCATGAGGATTTGTTTCACAAAAGGAATCATAAAAGGATATGCGCACCTACAGGTGGTGATTTAGCCTACAGACTCTGAAGTCTGAACTGCTCTGCAGATGTACTTCCAAGCGCTTTGATCAAACCTTGCATTAAATAAGATGTGAAGAAATGTTTATCAAAATGGAGACCAATGCATCTAGAAGAATATAAGATGCTTGATGAGAAAATAAGAAAGAAAAACATTACTGTGACAGGTTAAATTTCTACAGATGTGGTTACATACAAGCTAGACGTTCTTTAGACACAATCCAATGACAGTTAAAATAGCAGTAGTTTTAATTCGAATGCAGCAGCTACACTTGAACTGATTGAGGTGTGTGTGTGTGTGTGTGTGTGTGTGTGTGTGATGCCACTTTGGCTCTCTTTGGGTGACTAGCAGCTAGAGATTAGTTTTGTAATGCTGGTTGGGTGCCTATTAAATATGTTGCCCATCACCTTCTAACTGGTTGAGGTGTTGCCTTGGATTTGGTACAGACTGAATCTAATAATAAAATAAGACCAAGATCCGGGACAGTTATTTTCTTCACAATAGAAAATTCATGAACCCTCAGATTTGGGACTGAAAGATGGGAGGAAGATTATAAAACTGAAAAAGAAGAATAAGCTGACGCATTGCACCTCACCCAAGCAGCCTGCCAGCGCCGGCGATGTGCACCCTTCCGGCTGGTCGCGAGCAGATCTGCGTCGGAAGGGAAGCACTTGACTTTAACTGCTCTGCAGATGCACTTGGCTTGCGACTAGAGAATTGAGGGGGCGGGAAGAGGAGGCAAAGGGGGATCCAACGAGCTGCTCTAAGAGAAGAAGGATGAATCGGACCTGGATTTTTCTTCACTGGCAGCAACTTTGAGCTTTGTCGGTCACCCAGTGCACGGCGGCGGGGAGTAGCTGGGCCGGCAGAAGGAACGGGGGAAAGGAAGCTCGAACGCCGGCGAGGCGGTGGCGGTGGCAGGGGAGGTGGAGGCGAAGGGGGCAGACGAGCTGTTCCCTTTGCCTCTGCTGCCTTTCTTTTGCTCTTCCGCCTTTCCCAGACTGAGTACGACTTCGAGAGACTCTGAGGTCAACCCCCCAAATGGAAATGGCCCATTGGGGGTCTCGACACCCTCCAAGTGTCCGCCCAAAGACATTTTTTGTCCGACACCCCATAGAGACACTCCAAACTTGGCGGCCTGCTCGTCATAGACACATTGCTTTGTCGCCGCGATTAATGGCGTCGTGCAGGAGGCTGTTTCACCCCGCGTAATGGCGTGCAGTCGTCAGGCATTTCCCCAGGCGACGTGACGGGGTGGTAGTGCGCCTCCACACGCTTAGCATTAACGCCGGCACCGGTGCCAGGCGACGCGACGGTGTTGCGCCTTCCACACATGTAGCATTAACGCCGGGGCACCGTCCCTTGACCTGCCCCGGCCGATAAAAGGACAAAGCAGCGCGTGGCCGTGCACATCCCTCCCACTCGCCCTCGCCCTCCCCTGTGCACATCACCGCCGTCGAAGCTTCCAGTCTCCCTCCCCAACGGAGAACAACTGGCAAACCGGCTCAACCAAAGATGCACTTGCAAACGGGCTGACAAGTGGACACCGGACGCATAGTGCGACATCAGACTCATGCGACAAAACAATCTGCGATCAAGATTTGCACGACATTTAAAGCGAACAAATCGAACGGTCAAGAACCAAGATGAGAAATTACTAAATCTCATCTAGACGAGAATTAGCAACTCCTTTTAAAAAAACTCATGAACTTTAAAAAAGAAAAATAAATAAAAATAACAAGAATGAAAAATAAAGATAAAATGGAAAAGAAAAATAAAAAAATCAAGAATTTAAAAAAATAGGAAAAATATGGAAAATAAATCTAGATTAAACATACAAGCCCGACAGTGCACCGACAAGAGAGAAAAATGCGGTGCATTATTCTTCTCATTTCCAGCCATGCATTGCTTTGATTTCTTGCAGCCCACGAACACATAGAACAACTCCGGCCCATATAAAGTGCACAAACAGAAAAAGAAAAGTTAGTTACGCTATTGGGCCTGGCTAGGAAGGACAACGCCACGCAGAAAAGAAAACAACTGCGCGACTCCTATTGGCCCCGCGAGCGATACCCCGAAATCACAAATTGAGAGGTATTCTTTGCAAAGATCACTTCCATCTCTTCAGGTTGTGACAAGTGACGCATATGCAGGGCGTCACTTGTCACAACCCGGGAGTTTTTTCTTTTTTTATATATCTGTTTATTCAAAACGTTTTATTTTTTAAATCGTGCGTCCAAGTCTTGAACCGTTTTCACCGTTGGATTCCTCGTGTCGAGGCCTTCAAAACTAGATCTCATGTTCATAGGTTTTGACGATCTATTTTCATGAAAAAATGGTCGAAAAAAACCAGACGAAAAACCGAACGGGGAGCATGGTTTTTTTCCTTTACGAAAAAGGCACGACCGTGCCTCTCGGAAATCACAACCGTGTCTCTCGCGGAAGGAAAAAAAATAGAAAACACATTTTTTTCCGTTTTCGAGAGGCACAGCCGTGCCTCTCACGAAAGCACAGCCTTGCCTCTCGTGGAAGCAAAAACGAGGCCTTCAGCGAAAGAAAAAAAATAGAAAACACATTTTTTCACTTTTCAAGAGGCACGACCGTGCCTCTCGTGAAAACAAAACCGTGCCTCTCGCGAAAGGAAAAAACAGAAAATGTGTTCTTTCCCTTTTCTGAGAGGCACGGTCGTGCCTCTCGTGAAAGCAAAACCGTGCCTCTCGCGGAAGAAAAAAACAGAAAATTTGTTCTTTCCCTTTTCTGAGAAGCACGGTCGTGACTCTCGCGAAAACAAAATAATGCCCTCGCGGAAGAAAAAAAACAGAAAACACGTTTTTTTTCGTTTCTGAGAGGCATGGATGTGCCTCTCGCAAAAGCAAAAAAAAAACAGGAAACACATTTTTTTTCGTTTCTAAGAGGCATGGTTGTGCCTCTCACAAAAACAAAACCGTGCCTCTCGTAGAAGAAAAAAACACATTTTTTTCTCGTAAAAAAGTCCAAAAGCTAAGGAAGACCGGAGAAAAACAAAAGGTTGAAAAAAAGAAAAAACCATTAAAAAACCGAAAACGCATGTGAAAAAATAAAATCAGAGCGCGACATGTGACAGCGACTGAGATCGTCCCAAGTGGCACTGATCGTTGTGAAGCTCCCGAAGGAGCGCTCGTCGCTCCCCGGAATTCCTGAGCCACGGCCGTGAATAACCTGGCCCACCATCCGGAACTCGGCCCATACGTATTTCAACAGTACCCTTTTTTACCACGAAAAAAAAGCTGTCGTTCCTCTGCCGGCATCCTCACCTACTCGATTCTGTTCCCCCTTTCTCCTTGAGATCTATCTAGATAGAGTGCACGCGTCGCCGGCGTCCGTTCCTTCTCCTCGCCGGGGTGACGCCGCCGCAACTACTCCGCGGCCGGCCGGACGTCCTCCACGGCAGATCCATCCCGACAGGCACGTACGTACGGCCCCGTCCACATCCCAGCTGCCGTGCTTCCATCTCCTGCTGTGCCGCCGGCGCCGGCGCATCCCGCTAGGTACGTTCAGTCGGTGTAGTAATGCTTCGATCTTCCTCTGAAATTTCAGGGTTCAGATCGACGGCCTGCACTGCTACCAGTCAGGAAAAAAAAATCCTCTCTTCACTGCTAACAGCACGGCCATGGCAGCAGCTCTGGTCACCGGGCGTGAAGAAGAATTAATTCCAGCTTCCCCATAGGTACGACCCCATCTCCTCCGGCCGCCGCCGCCTCGTCGCATTGGCAGTTTTATTAATAATGCTTGGCCTTAATTCTGTTAGTTCATCCTATTCTCAGTGTGCAAATTTAGCTGTTTTCGGTGCATTCCACGGAGACACATGGCGGCGATGGAGGCGGCTCTGGTGAGTGTGGCGACGGGGGTCCTGAAACCTGTTCTGGGGAAGCTGGGCGCTCTGCTCAGCGAAAAGTACAATCGTTTCAAGCGGGTGCGCAAGGATATCAAGTCCCTCACCGATGAGCTTGCCGCCATGGATGCCTTTCTCATGAAGATGTCAGAGGAGGAGGATCCTGATGTACAAGATAAAGTTTGGATGAATGAGGTGCGTGAGCTGTCCTACGATATGGAGGATTGCATCGACGATTTCATGCAAAGCGTTGATGACAAGGACCCTGAGCCAGAGGGCTTCATAGAGAAGATCAAGCACTCGCTAGGTAAGTTGGGGAAGATGAAGGCTCGCCGTCGGATTGCCAATGAGATCCATGATCTGAAGAAACAGATCACTGAGGTGGGCGAGAAGAATGCAAGGTACAAGACTGAGGTGGGCAAGAGGAATGCAAGGCACAAGACCGTCGAAGCCTTCTCGGAGACCATCGATGGAACCATTGACACTAGAGCTCTTGTCATCTTTGATGATGTGTCAAAGATTGTCGGAATGGACGAATCAAAGACTGAGGTTATCAATTTGTTGACTGAAGAGTACGGACGTGGGTCATCACGACAACTGAAGGTAGTATCTATCTTTGGGCCTGGAGGAATGGGCAAAACAACTCTTGCAAATCAAGTGTATCAAGAGCTTAGGAGAGGATTCGTCTGTCAAGCTTTCTTATCTGTGTCGCGAAGTCCAAGCATTATGAACATCCTGAGAACCATATTCAGTAAAGTTAGCAACCGACCTTATGCTGGTACTGAAGAAGGGAGTGTGCAGCAACTTGCTATCAACATATACGAGTTCTTACAAGACAAAAGGTATACTTACCATCCCTATGCTTTTTTTTGGATTCGCTAAAACGCAATCGCTAGCTTTCTGGTTGAAACTTAGTTAATATTTAAGTCATAGGTTTTGCGCACACTGCTCTCCTCAACGGCCCGCCACTAGACCAATAACACTTTGAGTGTTTGACTTACACTTTTGTTTTTGTTTTTTGTGCAACTAGAAAGTGGCCTGCAACATGTGCAGGCGACATCTTTTAATAACTTCTTTTTATATGAATCAATATAAGATATATTGTGATAAAATCATGTACATGTGTGGATGATGGTGATTTCACAACGATAAGATATATGGATATATGTCCACCCACTAGAGAAATAATAATGTGCAATCCACAATTTCCCTATATATAGTTCTAGAGACATCCTACCAAGCCTGCCACACCTAGAAGAACGGAAGTGCTGACCATTATTTTCTATTGTGATATTAAACCGGTATATCTAATTAAAATTCCAGTTATGACTTGATACTGAATAAGTGTGTGGAAATTACAACCCAGCCGGTGGCTCCAAGTCCTGGTGGATCAGGATCGTATTTGTACGTAACATTATACCAGCCGATCATTTGTATGCCTCAAATCAAATCCCTGGTTCTAAGCTTTGCGCTTAGAAATATGGTGAGAAAGGTTAATCACTCATATTCCTCCTTGCTGAGATTGACAATTTTCGAGTGGGAGTGAGCCTCCTGCCGCGCCACATGACCCGCCCCACGTAAGATTCAACATGGACGCCCACGGGTTAGAACACAACAGATATGTCATTTGTGGGTCATCCCACTCAGCCCACAAGTAAGCCTACTTGTCCCGCATATTTCGTACGTAGGACGAATCAATCAGCTACTGCTGCTGGCATGTTGCAGCTTTGACATTGAAGTAAAATTTGAACACAAACATGAACATATCGCTCCCTCCTCATGTTCTGGCTTCATCGGTTAATGACATGCGTCACTAATCGATTCATGTTCTTATGCAACAGAGGTACATGTGTGCAAACACATATCAGACATGATGGCAAGATTGTGTGGGTATATGTGGGTATGAGGGTGCCGGGTAGTAGACATGAAGCGCTTTGCGGGCTGCCGCAAATGCCTGCATAAAACACGTGGGCTGTACATGGTACTCTGTTTACGCAAACATTGATGATGCTCTGTTGAAATACTCGGGATTGCTAATTTTCGGTCAGATGAGAATTAGCTATTTAGCTCAAAGCTCGGTCAACTCCTTAGCTGTTGGATGTTGCTCAGAGATTCATACTGGTTTGAGTGAAACTGGAATTTTCTTGAGTTGCACCATCGTTGCAACTGCAATTTTTCCAGTTGTGCCATCTTTGCAACCAAAGTTCTCTTCATCTTTTTTCTGGAAAGAGGAAGCCCTGCCCTCTGCATCGATTGATGCATATGGCCATATTTACTGCATTATTTCAGTTCAAAGCGCTTACAACTCAATGTTCACATAAGGTGGATACATGAATCAACTAGCGAAAAATAACAACATGAAACGCCTTTGCACTATACACCAACATGTGATTCTGTTGTCAGACCGTCGGCCGCACCGGTTGAACAAGTCCCATGCAACTGAATTAAACTGATTTATTTATGTATTGCACTGACTAAATTCAGTTGCGTACTAGGTGCAGCTGAAATTTTCTTTATAAACGTCAACGTGGGTGACGTCATTTGACAACTAGTCGCGTCCTAAAATATTTATCGATGCGCTTGTTCTGCCCTTGAAAACCTGCAATTCATAGGCGGAAGTAAATTAGGATTGGAGACAAAGTCTATGGCTGAAGGAGGGCCGGAGGGTGGCCCCACCATGCTAGCTAACATGACTCGCTGTCTCCTTGAAATGTATGGGCCCATGGTAGCCCCCTCAGTTTTTTCTTCAGGTAGAAGGATCTTCCTCCAAGAGTTCCTCCTGTGGGTTCTTTTTTACATTGAATATGCTCGTGCATGGAAGCTAAATTAGCGGGTTAGTCATTGAATAATCAATTCATCAAAATTCAAAATGAACAGATATCTTTTAAACTTCCACATGCACACTCACCCAACTCACAGAAAATAGTTAACCTATAAAACCTAGTTGAATTAATCACCAAATGAATTAAACACAAGTCTAGGATATTAGGTGCACTATTGTAGTGTACCAAACATATGCTATTTTAACAACAGTACTATTAGCTTCTTTATTTATCTTTTCATGTTATCAGTGTGACAAGTTTCATTTTTTAATTTGCCTATCTTGTTGTACAAGCTTGATATTAAAGCCCTGCTAATATATCTCACGAATCCACATGTAGGTACTTTATCGTTGTTGATGATATATGGGATATGGATACATGGGATGTTATTAAGTGTGCATTCCCCATGACCAGGATGGGTAGTAGAATAATCACCACTACTCGGATAAACAGTGTGGCAGAGGCATGTAGTTCATCATTCAATGGCCATGTTTATGGTATAAGGCCTCTTGATATTGTGTACTCTAGACAGTTGTTCTATAGAAGACTATTCAACTCTGAAGAACATTGCCCTTCGCACCTTCAAGAAGTTTCTAATCAAATCTTGCAAAAATGCGGTGGCTTGCCTTTGGCGATCATTGCAATTTCTGGTCTGCTGGCTAGCAAACAGAAAACAACAGAGATATGGAATGAAGTGAAAGATTCAATTGGGCGTGCACTTGAACGAAATCGTAGCGTTGAAAATATGATGAAAATTTTGTCACTTAGTTACTTTGATCTGCCTTCTCTTCTCAAAACTTGCCTCTTGTGCCTGGGTATATTTCCAGAGGATACTGTTATCGAGAAGAAATGTCTTATAAGGAGATGGATTGCTGAAGGGTTATTTCACAAAGAAGGCAGATATACAGTACATGAGTTGGGGGAGATGTGTTTCAATGAGCTTGTCAATAGGAATTTGATCCAACTGGTGATTGACGAACACCATAAGCTGAATACTTGTAGAGTTCATGACACAATTCTTGATTTCATCATATCCAAGTCCATTGAAGATAACTTTGTTACTTTGGTTGGGGTTCCCTTTGTACCAGTTAATGTCAAACGGAAAGTTCGTCGGCTCTCTATCCAACTTGATACACAGGGAAATTGTATCGTGCAAAAAAGAAGACTGGTATTGTCCCATGCCAGATCACTCAATATTTTTGGAAATTCAGGGGAAATGTCTCGATTGGATGAATTCAGGCATTTGCGTATTGTAGATTTTGGATGTTGGGGTTCCCCCTACAATGGAAACATCGAACACCATATTAAAAATATAGGGAGGTTGCTTCATCTAAGGTACCTGAACCTAAGGGGAACAAGAATATCTGAGCTCCCAGGAGATATCGGGTGTCTACGTGGCCTAGAGATGTTAGATATAAGAGGCACCTTCGTATGGGAACTGCCAGCAAGTATTGTAAATCTAGGGAAATTGGTGCATCTATTGACTGACTGCAAAGTTACATTTCCTGATGGAATTGGGAAGTTGCAGGCACTGGAGGTGTTGAAATGGGTCGACTTTTCATTGCAAAGTCTTGACTACATGCAACAACTTGGACAGCTAAGGAATCTGAGAAGGTTGTTCATTGATGTCAATGAACGTGCAAGGAGACTTCCTGTCTCTTCCTTTTGTGACTTTAGCTTGCTGGAGAAGCTTGGTTATCTGAAAATAAAAAATGGGAACACATTCTTACCATTGGGAACTGCGTGCCCTGTTGCGCCTAGCCTTCAGAAGCTCGTCTTAATTGATTCGCCAGTCCTGCATGTTCCGGATTGGATGCGCGCACTTGTCAACCTTCAAGAGTTACGCATTGAAGTGAAGGGAATCACGCAGAGTGACCTTTGCATTCTCGGAAGCTTACCTGCTCTGCTCAAGCTGGAACTAGAAGGGAGATACCATGATTCTAAAGATAGAATGCTGACAGTCAGTGCTGAAGCTGGGTTCCCATACTTGACCAAGTTCCGATATTATGCAGACCAAGAAGGAATAAATCTCAAGTTCGCAGCAGGCTCCATGCCCAACCTAGAAATGCTTGTGATCGTGCTACGTGCGTGTAGAACTGAGGCACTCGCTGATTGTTTTGATTTCGGGATAAAGAATCTGCCCAGACTCGTTACTGTCGATTGTACAGTAGAACAAGGCGACTGCAGCAGTTTTAAGGCTGCTATGAAGAGTGCAGGCAGCACACATCCCAACCGCCCTACTGTACTCTTTTCGCAGCACATCGACGAGGACGAGGATTAACATACTCAGGTACTACTAGTGCTTTTCTTTCTCTTGCACCCAACAAGAGCCCTGCTAATTACAAATGTTATACACGATCTATCTTAATTTCGTCCCTCGTATGTTCAGGTTGTCTGTCTTCTCGTTGTTCCCATCCCAGCACAAGCTTTTGCGAGGAAGGGGACTGATGCGCTGCCAGGTCGCTCTTGCAAAGCACACCTGCCCAGTATGCCCCTACAAGATTCCAAAATAAGTGTCGTGGTTTTAGTTCAAATTACTGTAGAGTGGAGGGAAGAGTGGGTAAGGTTTGAATTCCCAGGGGGGAAGGAGATGGACGGCCAGGATGCGCGGCACACATCGATCATTTTCATTTAACAAAAAAGGTGCTATTGAGCTTACACACGCACACATGTTATCTACATGTATTTGATTGCCACACATCACACCATCACAAGACACCATGCATACATAGGCTTCTTGTACAGGCTATGCTTACTGGAAATTACCCAGATTTTCACCAGCATAGGGCACCGAAACCTTGCACAGGCCACCGCCAATGTAGTCGAAAGCCAGAGAGATAGCCGACAAAGCAGAAAGCCCAGGCAGGAGCCTCTTTCTGTCCTATCAGCTTCCTTGTTGTTCCTGGATCTGCAAACTCACCACCACCACCACCACCACCACCACTACTACTACTACTACTACTACTACTTCCCAAATTGTAGGAAATAAAACTAACAGGGATAACATTGAGTTTCAGCTGAGGCTTGCGTCGTCGGCTAGGTCAGGGCAGGGGTGCTCGCATGTCTCTCAGCTTTTGGTCCGGGGGGCAGGGAGGGCACGTGGCATGGCGTCGGCGCCGGCAAGAACACGGCTGTGGTCGGCACCCTGCCGGCAGCTCGGCACTCAGAGTAGAAGGAAAATGGATAAGGATTACAGAATGAGAGAGGTGAGTGCACAACACTTCACTGTGCCCAAGTATCCTGAACCAGTGCTAGAAAGACATACAGACAGCAGTACTTCACATGGAAGTGGGCTCGATCTGCTACGCTCTGCTCAATTATTCTTTCCTTTATTCAGTTGGCCAACGGATCTGGAGAACTGAATTAGTTGCATTGGCCGTGACATGTGGTTTATGGTGTGCAGGGGAAGCCGGAGGCCAAGAATAGCAGGTCCTGTAGGTGCATTACTGAACACCGTGAGAGCCACAACCATTCTATGTCTATGACGATGGGAGACAAGGTGCACTGGTGGTCACACAAGCACATTGATGTGCACACCAAGGATATGATAAACAAGTTGAGGGAAAATAATGTTAACTTTCTGGGTTATCTCAACCCAACTCCCAGAGTATACTTGGCCACAGATCTTGGCTGTGCTCATAAGAAAGAAGTTGCATGGAGTACTACTAGTTGCGAGCATGAGCACAGCACCTCTCTCGGCCTGTGTGTGTAGACACCAATACGCGCGCACACACAGGACATGACAAGAGCACTAAAGCAGAGCATAGAAAACAGACTAGGAAAGCAGAGAAGCCCTTTCTTTTTTTCCTTTCCTTTTTGATTAACTGCTCAAGCACATATGAATGTTTTTTTGAATTTTCATATGAATGTGCTTATACAGCAGTCCAGCTACAACAAGTTTAAGCTACCACGTGGTGGGTATCTGGCGAGCTATCACATGTGGGCCCAGATTTATGAGACCGATTAAGGAAATTAACCTGCCGGTTCTTCTGTACAGCATCTAAGCCTGAAATTTGTCCCAGGCACGCGTACGCAAGTTAGTATTCGGAAAAAAATGTAGGCATGCAAGCGAGAATATATGATCATATTCTATCATCAGAAAGAATTCAGCGTAATTTATCCTCAATGCAAATATAGATTACAAGAGTGAACTGCAGAAATAAAATACAACATGTCCTCGTAATCAAACACAGTGCATTCGCCCACGCATTATATGAAAACAGAAATCAAGTATTCAGCACAAATATTCCCGAATACAAATACAAATTAGGTCCTGCCGAATGCATAAAGCTAGTGGGACAGGCTTAAGAACAGCGTACAAGATTCAGACTCCAAGTACTGTCCGACAGGACCGGAGTACCTTATTAGCAGTAATAATAGAGCTCAAGTCCGAATCATAAAGTAAGGAACACAGGCGATCTAACACGTCGTATGTAGCAAGAAAGTAGTAGTAGCAACTTCAGTTGAGAGAGACTCCAGATCACTCTTTTCAGGAGGTGTCAGCTTCAGTTTTTCATCTTGTCACCTGAATTTGCAGCGAATATTAATTAGCTTCATGCCTCCTTCGGTATGACATTCCAAGAAAGAAAACCAGCCGCACAACAGTAGAACAGCTGAATTTTAGAAAACCAGAAGCAGCTCGGGATATATATGTATTTTGAGGGAGAAAATTAAATTGTGACGATGCTTTTGAATGACTGGAATACCTCTTGCAGTTTGTGAGCATTTTAATCCTCATCAGTGTCACCATCTTCGTTGCTCTTCTCCTCGTCACCAGCACCAGTTTCTTCATTGTCCTCTTCCCATGGTTCGTTCTCAAAAGTAAATTCAGGATGGTTGGGATTGGCATCTGCGTCTTTCCTGATCGCAGCAGCTGCAGCCTTTCTTTCTGGTAGTGTCCCGTCTTCATTACACCATATGTAAGCTAATTTGAGACAATGGAGATGCTCAATGCCTGAATAGAAGCCATTAGCTTTTGCCTCCGACGCATTGAATGGCATTTCAATTGACTCAAGCTTGGGCACTGACCCTTTCGCAAACGAAACATATGCTTGTGCTGTTCCTGAGAAGTTAAGCGCTTTCAGATTTGGGAAAGAAATGACTTGGACTGTGGCAATAAACTTTTTTGATAACCGTAGTTGCAGGCGGAGTAAGGATGGGAGCTGCCCAAGGGTAAGCAGCCCATCTTCCGTCAGTTCAGTTAAGCAGATCCAGAGGTCGGCAAGGTTAATGAGTGCTGGTGTAATCCACTTTGGAAGTTTCGTGAACGAATCTCTGTAGGCCGCCACAAACCTTTGAAGAGAAGATGGCAGAGGGGACCAGGAATCTAAGAAGTCGAGGGAACCACAGTACTTTGATTTTATTTCCAAAGAACGGAGTTTGCAGGTGCCAAGCTTGCACAGTGAGGAGAGGAACGCCTCTTTCTCACATCTCTTGTCCTCGCAGGATACTTCATCGCCAAGATCCACATCGAGTCCCTCCAAACTTTTCAGGTTCCCGAGATCCTTCAACACATCTGTTTCTTGCATGGTAATAATAAATCTTGGCATCAGCTGTAAGTTCCTCATGCCCCCAATCCCTGATGGTAGCTTGTTCAAACGTCCGATTAGGTGTCGTAGTTCAGTCAGAAGAGTAATTCTAGCAGGTAACTCTCTCACAGATGTACCCTCAAAATTCAGCGTCTCTAGATTACCTAGCATGACGATCCCTGCTGGTAGCTTTGATATACGTGTGTCCCTAAAGCCGAGGTACTTTAGCTGAAACAATTTGTCCATGCCTTCCATATCATAGTCCTTTAAATCCACACAACCTTCAAAATCCAGAACACGTAAAGCTTCAAACCGATCAAGACTGGGCAAGTGTGTGATGCAACATGATGGCATTACTATCAAAGTTCGAACATGGCTGAGATCTACATTTGCCAGTTCAGATGCAAGTTTCTTGTCAATGTGCTGGATTGATAGCCGCCGAATTGAATCTTGATGATTTAGCAAACTCGTTTGACCTCCACCTACCACAGTGGTAAAATTATCTTCAGCTGATTTTGAAATGATAATTTCTAACATCATGTCATGGACTCGGCAGGCACGGACCTCTCCATCATACTCAATGTCCACCGGTTGGACCATACTTTTGTTGATCAGCTCATAGAAGTAATTCTCCGCGACCTCTTGCTTGCTCTGTCCACGCTCTTCAGAGATGAAGCCTTCTGCTATCCATCGCCTCACTAGCCTATCTCTGTAAATCAAATGGTCTTCGGGAAACAAACTTAGGTACAACAAGCAAGTCTTGAGATGAGGTGCAAGATCATTATAGCTAAGAGATAGTATGCTACTCATGCCCTCTAGACTGTTAGTTTTCTCCAGTGCAGTACCAATTGACCTCTTAACCTTCTCCCATTCTTCCTTGATGGCTGGTCGGTTTGCTAGCAAACCAGATATGCTGATAATTGCCAATGGTAGGCCTCCACATTTCTTTAAAATTTTATTAGAAACTTCCTTCAACATTTCAGGGCAATCTTCCTCAGAGCGAAATAATCTTTTGAAAAACAATCTTCTAGAGTGGAGATCACTTAGGGCTTCCAATTCATACACACGGTCGTCAGCACTCAGACAACATGACTTTGCTACGTCAATGATGCGTGTAGTAGCTATAATTCTGCTAGAACAATCATTCTCTGGAAAAGCACACTTGATAGCGTGCCATGCTTGTGTAGACCATACATCATCGATGATGATGAGATACCTACAAAATTAGTAGATGATGTCAAGTCGTCAACCAACTATGGTAAGGGATTCTGCTAGAAAACTCAAACATGCCATGAAACAGCTTCATGCATTTAACTGGAGTAGTTAATAATTTCCATATGCAATATGTAGCATGTTAACTTCCTTGTAATTTTAACTATGACTATAACTCATTTCTAGTTACCAGATCAAAAACACGAAAATATATGTTACATTTTATTTGAAAGTATGATTATTTGAGTTTATATAAAATGATTATTAGAAAGCTACGCAACGACTTAATTAAGTGTATATAGTACGGTTATTGCATAAGTTTACATATGCATTTTTATCGTGCATATGTACCATGACCACTTGTTTGAAGTTTTAACTAATCGAATTCATATCTATTTACTTGATTCTCACAGGGAATTTTCTTTACAATTGTGAACATATTTCAAAAATCTTCAATTTAGTATATATGAAAACAAGAAGCAATATAGTAATTGCATTGTTACATTGAGATATAAGCTAGCTGGAGTCGGGATTGGTTTGAACCCATATAGATGGGATTGCATGTAGTAACTAGTTCTTACAAAACATTAATATGATAATGAAATATATAAAAACTCGTACAATATACAAATAATTTAGCAGTTAATTTCTTGAAAACTGGACTTGGGAATTTTTTTTTTTGAACCATGCAGGAGAGTTGCGTGCAATTCAGTACACTACCTATAAATATTTTCATGATTACATATATATCATGTTCCAAGCATCTTTTAGCTGGTACATGATTTTTGTTTTAGTGTGAGGTGTAATGATGCTTGTAATTACGCAACCTGGCCTTAATCAGGTTGTTTTTCTTTGAATCAAAATAATGACAGTACACTTCAAATAAAAAGTGGCTGAAATATCGAGAACCATGGATGGCACATCCTTTAACAGGAATAATGAAGGTCGATGTTACCTTTTATTTTCTAGCAGTTCTCTTAGCTTGGCAATGGACTTCTTTTCATCCCAATCAATAGTATCTTTTGTGGATCCATCTTCACATGCCACTTGAGATATTACATCCTTGATAATTTTCTTTACATCTGGTTTTTGTGAGACTGATACAAAAGCCTTACAATGAAAATTCCCTTCAATCTTGCGACATACCTCATTCGCTAGTGTTGTCTTTCCCAATCCACCAAACCCGACAATTGACAAAACCTTGCATCCTTTGGACAAGTTATTTGCTTCCAACATCCACTTGGCAAGATCATCTCTTGGACCATCCACCCCCACAAGGTGTGCTTCATCAGCAAAAATTGCATGCAGCCGGGGATCCACGACTGGAGGGCCAGCGATGCTAGAAGGAGCATAATCCAACTTGTAACTATCCTTGAGATCTTTCACTTGCTTGATGCGATCTTTCAGATCGTCAATTTGGTCAGCGATTCCGCGACGAGACCCAAGTGTCTTGAAACGACGAGCGGTCTTGCGGAAGAACTCCTTGAAACCACCATGATTACTTCCGCTGCCAAGCTGGTGGATGAACTTGTCGAAGACATCCTCGGTATCATAGGCCAACTCCCTGACCAGCGATATCCATGTCTTCACTTGGTCATTTGGGTCTTCTAGCTTCGTATACTCCTTCAGTGCAGCATGCATGCTCGCGAGTTCTGATCTGAGGGAGCGGATCTCACGGCGGACCCCTTTCAGCCGAGCACACTCATCGGCGAGCAAGGTGGTGAGCTTCCCCAGCAGGGGACCAAATGCGCCATGCGAGGCGCTCACAGCCTCCATTGATCTCTCTACTTTTTGTATCTTCACTGCATCTCTCGTGGGTGTTGCTGGTGTGATTTGGACTTTGGAGTGGTGGAGAGAACAGCTCAGACAAGTGCAGCTAGCTAATTAGCAGGAAAATGAAGATGAGCAAGCTTGAGATTTGTTTGGCTCAGTAACGATGGAAGGCACATGAATGATCACGTGCTAGCATGTGCATCCGCATCGAAAGAGGTGAGCTAGTGTTTGGTGCAAGCGAATTAAGAACAGCTCGTGTCAGGCGAAAACACGGAGGGAGCCTCGGTATGCAGCATACTTTACGCATGTTAACAGAACCAACGCAGCAAAAGATACCTTCAACAATGAACCTTGAACGGCCACTTGTACATCAGCATCACTGGAACTACTCGGAATATCGCTCTCAGCAAGATTTCCCGCGCAGCTATCGGTCCAAATCGATCCATATTAAATGATGTTGGTCTAGTACAAAGCTAGTACAACATTGTACTAGATCAGTGTCAATTAGTATGGATAAGAGGGAGTAGCATCTTTTCTCCTGTAGAAAAAAGAAACAAAAACGTTTTATTTTATTTTTACTTTTAAGACACTATGAAGTTTCAATTGTTGAACAACTACGAAACGTTTCTCTCTCGTTTGTGTGTGTTTGTGGTCAAAAGAAGCACATGAAGAGGACCTGTTGGTGGGTAACTGGGTGGGTGCTAGTAGCCAGCTAGTCGCAAGCTTTGGTTCAATGATTTCATCAATCTTACTTATGGGGTGTAGTGAACTAGCATGTGCATAAAGCGACGGATTAGTTAAAATAATGTATGCTTTCGAACCTTATTAGCAGTAACATATTCAGGTTAGTAAAACCAAGCATCTTGCCGGCCACTTGTACGTTTTAAGCCTGGAAATGTGGCTAGTTAACTACTAGTCCAGTTCCATATACGTCAGAATTTATTCAGGTTAATTACAAACCAAGCATCTTGCCGGCCATCTTAAGCCTGAAACGGTGGCCAAATAAGAGTATTACATCCATGAATCAAACTTGGACATAGTGCAAGAAGAGCGAATTAATAAAGGACAATATGTACTGCTGCTTTACTATTTCAGAAAAGGATCGTGTTTCGATCGACAAGGTCAGTGCGTGGCTCGGTTGGTAAGTACAGAAAAATTTGATGCAAGGATGTGAATATGCTCGAGAGATGAGTGGGCAAAAGAATGGCATGGTCGAGAGATGAGTGATTGCCAAAACGTTTAGAATGGAGGCCAGTAAAAAATATTAAGTCGCATACGATTACTTCATCAATCCATGATCGATTATTTAGTCACATAAGGCAACGAACCAACAACTAGATTAAGGTTCACGGTATTGAACATGTCCAACATATAATATAAATCCAAAAAAACACAGCATTAACCGATAAGTTGATAAGGCGGCACAATTAGTATCCCAACTATAGCAATTATTATATAAAAAAGATTGAATATGTCCAACCTAAAAAAACAAAGAATGCAACATAACCAATACGCTAATACAAACATTAATTAGTTACAACCCCCATAATATACCCTACTATGTGCATCATATTTATTCGTCCCCAATGTGCATTGTACTTAAGTGACCGTTTGTCTTAACTTGAGCATGCACCTCTTGTGGGTCTGCTCCACATCAATAATAACAGGATAATTATGAAAAAAATACAGATTACATCCCATAAAACCAAAAATCTAATTTTTCACATCTACTTTTCTATTAAGTGTTCTCCGTAACATGTCTCATGTTACACATGTAAGAAAATCGATAACATATACAATTTCCTACTACACTTAGCAAAATTAGACACAAAATGCCAAATAGTATTATGGTACAATTTTATCTTATGTAATTTAATGTCAACCTTGGAAAATTCACTTGGCCTCAATTGCAAGGATATATGTTGTTAGTGAAGCTAAATTATTCTAGATCATAGAAGAATAAAAGATGATAAGAGTTGATGTATTCCTATATTAATATGTGTCATTTGGATTAAATGTAAATATATGCATGTGTTCATTTCCATTTTTTTATATATGTAGTTATTTAGTTTAATTCTTATACATCATGAACAAATTTGAAGATGGCAAGATTGTATGTCTTCATTGATTAATTTGTGTCACATGGGTGAAATACTGAAGGAAATATGCCCTAGAGGCAATAATAAAGTTATTATTTATTTCCTCATATCATGATAAATGTTTATTATTCATGCTAGAATTGTATTAACCGAAAACTTAGTACATGTATGAATACATAGACAAACAGAGTGTCACTAGTATGTCTCTACTTGACTAGCTCGTTAATCAAAGATGGTTAAGTTTCCTAGCCATAGACATGAGTTGTCATTTGATAAACGGGATCACATCATTAGGAGAATGATGTGATTGACTTGACCCATTCTGTTAGCTTAGCACTTGATCGTTTAGTTTACTGCTATTGCTTTCTTCATGACTTATACATGTTCCTTTGACTATGAGATTATGCAACTCCCGATTACCGGAGGAATACTTTGTGTGCTACCAAATGTCACAATGTAACTGGGTGATTATAAAGGTGCTCTACAGGTGTCTCCGATGGTACTTGTTGAGTTGGCATGGATCAAGATTAGGATTGTCACTCCGATTGTCGGAGAGGTATCTCTGGGCCCTCTCGGTAATGCACATCACTATAAGCCTTACTAGCAATGTAACTAATGAGTTAGTTGCGGGATAATGCATTACGGAACGAGTAAAGAGACTTGCCGGTAACGAGATTGAACTAGGTATTGAGATACTGACAATCGAATCTCGGGCAAGTAACATACCGATGACAAAGGGAACAACGTATGTTGTTATGCGGTTTGACCTATAAAGATATTCGTAGAATATGTAGGAGCCAATATGAGCATCCAGGTTCCGCTATTGGTTATTGACCGGAGACATGTCTCGGTCATGTCTACATAGTTCTCGAACCCGTAGGGTCCGCACGCTTAAAGTTCTGTGACGATCGGTATTATGAGTTTTTGTGTTTTGATGTACCGAAGGTAGTTCGGAGTCCCGGATATGATCATGGACATGACGAGGAGTCTCGAAATGGTCGAGCGTAAAGATCGATATATTGGAAGCCTATATTTGGACATCGGAATGGTTCCGGGTGAAATCGGGATTTTACCGGAGTATCGGGAGGTTACCAGAACCCCCTGGTAATTGTATGGGCCTTAATGGGCCATAGTGGAGAGAGAGAGAGAGAGAGAGGAGGCCAGGGCAGGCCGCGCGCCCCTCCCCCTCTGGTCCGAATTGGACTAGGAGGGGGGCGGCGCCCCCCTTTCCTTCCTCCCTCTCTCCCCCTTCCTTCTCTCCTAGTCCAACTAGGGAAGGGGGGAATCCTACTCCCAGTGGGAGTAAGACTCCTCCAAGGCGCGCCATAGGGGCCGGCCCTCTCCCCCTCCTCCACTCCTTTATATACGAGGGAGGGGGGCACCCCATAGACACACAAGTTGATTGTTCCAAGCCGTGTGCGGTACCCCCCTCCACCATAATCCACCTCGGTCATATCGGAGCGGTGCTTAGGCGAAGCCCTGCGTCGATAACTTCATCATCACCGTCATCACGCCGTCGTGCTGACGAAACTCTCCCTCGAAGCTCTACTGGATCGTGAGTTCGCGGGACGTCACCCAGCTGAACGTGTGCAGAACACGGAGGTGCCGTACGTTCGGTACTAAGGATCGGTCGATCGTGAAGACGTACGACTACATCAACCGCGTTGTCATAACGCTTCCGCTTTCGGTCTACGAGGGTACGTAGAAAACACTCTCCCCTCTCATTGCTATGCATCACCATGATCTTGCGTGTGTGTAGGAAAATTTTTAAAATTACTACGTTCCCCAACAGTGGCATCCGATCCAGGTTTATGCGTAGATGTTATATGCACGAGTAGAACACAAGTGAGTTGTGGGCGATACTAGTCATACTGCTTACCACCATGTCTGAAGGAAATATGCCCTAGAGGCAATAATGAAGTTATTATTTATTTCCTTATATCATGATAAATGTTTATTATTCATGCTAGAATTGTATTAACTGGAAACTTAGTACATTTGTGAATACATAGACAAACAGAGTGTCACTAGTATGCCTCTACTTGACTAGCTCGTTGAATCAAAGATGGTTAAGTTTCCTAACCATAGACATAAGTTGTCATTTGATTAACGGGATCACATCATTAGAGAATGATGTGATTGACTCGACCCATTCCGTTAGCTTAGCACTTGATCGTTTAGTATGTTGCTATTGTTTCTTCATGACTTATACATGTTCCTATGACTATGAGATTATGCAACTCCCGAATACTGGAGGAACACTTTGTGTGCTACCAAACGTCACAACGTAACTGGGTGATTATAAAGGTGCTCTACAGGTGTCTCCGATGGTGTTTGTTAAGTTGGCATAGATCGAGATTAGGATTTGTCACTCCGATTGTCGGAGAGGTATCTCTGGGCCCTCTCGGTAATGCACATCACTATAAGCCTTGCAAGCAATGTGACTAATGAGTTAGTTGCGGGATGATGCATTACGGAACGAGTAAAGAGACTTGCCGGTAACGAGCTTGAACTAGGTATTGAGATACCGACGATCGAATCTCGGGCAAGTAACATACCGATGACAAAGGGAACAACGTATGTTGTTATGCGGTTTGACCGATAAAGATCTTCGTAGAATATGTGAGAGCCAATATGAGCATCCAGGTTCCGCTATTGGTTATTGACCGGAGATGTGTCTCGGTCATGTCTACATAGTTCTCGAACCCGTAGGGCCCGCACGCTTAACGTTCGGTGACGATCGGTATTATGAGTTTATGTGTTTTGATGTACCGAAGGTAGTTCGGAGTCCCGGATGAGATCGGGGACATGACGAGGAGTCTCGAAATGGTCGAGACGTAAAGATCGATATATTGGAAGGCTATATTCGGACATCGGAAAGGTTCCGAGTGATTCAGGCATTTTTCCGGAGTACCAGGAGGTTACCGGAACCCCCCGGGAGAAGTTATGGGCCTTATGGGCCATAAGAAGGAAGCACACCAGCCCACAAGGGGCTGGTGCGCCCCCCTTGGGCAGGAGGCCGAATTGGAATAGGTTTGGGGGGCGGCGCCCCCCTTTCCTTCTCTCCTACTCCTCCTTCCCTTCCTCTCCTACTCTAACTAGGGAAAGGGAGAATCCTACTCCCGGTGGGAGTAGGACTCCCCTAGGGCGCGCCATAGAGAGGGTCGGCCCCTCCCCTCCTCCACTCCTTTATATGTGGAGGAGGGGCACCCCATGGACACACAAGTCGATCATTGATCTCTCTTAGCCGTGTGCGGTGCCCCCCTCCACCATAATCCACCTCGGTCATATCATAGCGGTGCTTAGGCGAAGCCCTGCGTCGGTAACTTCATCAACATCGTCATCACGCCGTCGTGCTGACAAAACTCTCCCTCGAGCTCTATTGGATCATGAGTTCGCGGGATGTCACCGAGTTGAACGTGTGCTGAACACGGAGGTGCCGTACGTTCGGTACTGAGGATCGGTCGATCGTGAAGACGTATGACTACATCAACCGCGTTGTCATAACGCTTCCGCTTTTGGTCTATGAGGGTATGTGGACACACTCTCCCCTCTCGTTGCTATGCATCACCATGATCTTGCCTGTGCGTAGGAAATTTTTTGAAATTACTACGTTCCCCAACAGTGGCATCCGAGCCAGGTTTATGCTTAGATGTTATATGCACGAGTAGAACACAAGTGAGTTGTGGGCGATACTAGTCATACTGCTTACCAGCCTGTCATACTTTGATTCGGCGGTATTGTTGGATGAAGCGGCCCGGACCGACATTACGCGTACGCTTACGCGAGACTGGTTCTACCGACGTGCTTCGCACACAGGTGGCTGGCGGGTGTCAGTTTCTCCAACTTTAGTTGAATTGAGTGTGGCTACGCCCGGTCCTTATGAAGGTTAAAACAGCACATACTTGACGAAATATCGTTGTGGTTTTGATGCGTAGGTAAGAACGGTTCTTGCTCAGCCTGTAGCAGCCACGTAAAACTTGCAACAACAAAGTAGAGGACGTCTTACTTGTTTTTGCAGGGCATGTTGTGATGTGATATGGTCACGACGTGATGAGGTATAAATTGTTGTATGAAATGATCATTTTTTGTTAAAGTTATCGGCAACTGGCAGGAGCCTTATGGTTGTCTCTTTATTGCATAAGATGCAAGTGCAATGTAATTGCTTTACTTTATCGCTATGCGATAGCAATAGTTGCAAAAGCAATAGCTGGTGAGACGACCATGTGACGACACATTGATAAAAGATCAAGTTGATGGAGATCATGGTGTCATGCCGGTAACAATAGAGATCATGACAGTACTTTGGAGATGGAGATCAAAAGCACAAGATGATGATGGCCATATCATGTAACATATTTTGATTGCATGTGATGTTTATCTTTTATACATCTTATTTTGCTTAGTTCGGTGGTAGCTTTATAAGATGATCCCTTACTAAAATTTCAAGGTACAAGTGTTCTCCCTGAGTATGCACTGTTGCCAAAGTTCGTCGTGCCGAGACACCATGTGATGATCGGGTGTGATAAGCTCTACGTTCACATACAACGGGTGCAAGCCAGTTTTGCACACGCAAAAATACTCGGGTTAAACTTGATGAGCCTAGCATATGCAGATATGGCCTCGGAACACTGAGACTGAAAGGTCGAGCGTGAATCATATAGTAGATATGATCAACATAGTGATGTTCACCATTGAAAACTACTCCATCTCACGTGATGATCGGACATGGTTTAGTTGATATGGATCATGTGATCATTTAGATGACTAGAGGGATGTCTATCTGAGTGGGAGTTCTTAAGTAATGATTAATTGAACTTTAATTTATCATGAACTTAGTCCTGATAGTATTTGCATAACTATGTTGTAGATCAATAGCTCGCGATGTAGCTCCCCGTTTATTTTTTGATATGTTCCAAGAGAAAAATAAATTGAAAAATGATAGTAGCAATGATGCGGACTTGGTCCGTGATCTGAGGATTGTACTCATTGCTGCACAGAAGAATTATGTCCTTGATGCACCGCTAGGTGACGGATCTATTGCAGGAGCAGATGCAGACGTTATGAACGTTTGACAAAGCTCGGTATGATAACTACTTGATAGTTTAGTGCATCATGCTTTACGGTTAGAACCGGGACTTCAAAAATGTTTGGAACGCCACGGAGCATATAAGATGTTCCAAGAGTTGAAATTGGTATTTCATACTCATGCCTGTGTCGAGAGGTATGAGACTCTGACAGTACTTTGCCTACAAGATGGAGGAGAATAGCTCAACCAGTGAGCATGTGCTCAGATTGTCTGGGTACTACAATCACTTGAATTCGATGCGCATGGGAAATGGTTCCGAAGTCGATGTGATCGCCGTCGGCACGCTACCTCCACATCTACCTTCGGGATTAGTTTTAGACCTGAATAATTGTTATTTGGTGCCAGCTTTGAGCATGAACATTATATCTGGATCTTGTTTGATGCGAGACGGTTATTAATTTAAATCAGAGAATAATGGTTGTTCTATTTATATGAGTGATATCTTTTATGGTCATGCACCCTTGAAGAGTGGTCTATTTATATTGAATCTCGATAGTAGTGATACACATATTCATAATATTGAAGCCAAAAGATGCAGAGTTGATAATGATAGGGTAACTTATTTGTGGCACTGCCGTTTAGGTCATATTGCTGTAAAGCGCATGAAGAAACTCCATACTGATGGACTTTTGGAATCACTTGATTATGAATCACTTGATGCTTGCGAATCGTGTCTCATGGGCAAGATGACTAAGACTCCGTTCTCCGGAACAATGGAGCGAGCAACTGACTTATTGAAAATAATACATACTGATGTATGCGGTTCGATGAGTGTTGACGCTCGCGGCGGGTATAGTTATTTTCTGACCTTCACAGATGATTTGAGCAGATATGGGTATATCTACTTGATGAAACATAAGTCTGAAACATTTGAAAAGTTCAAAGAATTTCAGAGTGAAGTGGAAAATCATGCTAACAAGAAAATAAAGTTTATACAATCTGATCGCGGAGACGAATATTTGAGTTACGAGTTTGGTCTTCAATTAAAGCAATGTGGAATAGTTTCACAAACTCACGCCACTTGGAACACCACAGCGTAATGGTGTGTCCGAACGTCGTAACCGCACTTTATTAGACATGGTGCGATCTATGATGTCTCTTACTGATTTACCGCTATTGTTTTGGGGTTATGCATTAGAGACAGTTGCATTCACGTTATATAGGGCAACATCTAAATCCATTGAGACGACACTGTGTGAACTATGGTTTGGCAAGAAACCTAAGCTGTTGTTTCTTAAAGTTTGGGGTTGCGTTGCTTTTGTGAAGAAGTTTCAGCCTAATAAGCTCGAACCCAAATCGGAGAAGTGCGTCTTCATAGGATACCCAAAAGAAACTGTTGGGTACACCTTCTATCACAGATCCGAAGGAAAGATCTTTTTGCTAAGAATGGATCCTTTCTAGAGAAGGAGTTTCTCTCGAAAGAAGTGAGTGGGAGGAAAGTAGAACTTGATGAGGTAATTGTACCTTCTCCCGAATTGGAAAGTAGTTTATCACAGAAATCAGTTCCAGTGATTCCTACACCAATTAGTGAGGAAGCTAATGATGATGATCATGAAACTTCAGATCAAGTTACTGCCGAACCTCGTAGGTCAACCAGAGTACGTTCCGCACCAGAGTGGTACGGAAATAATGTTACTAGACCATGATGAACCTATGAACTATGAGGAAGCGATGATGAGCCCAGATTCCGCGAAATGGCTTGAGGCCACTAAATCTGAGATGGGATCCATGTATAAGAACAAAGTGTGGACTTTGGTTGACTTGCCCGATGATCGGTAAGCCATAGAGAATAAAATGGATCTTCAAGAAGAAGACGGACGCTGATAGTAGTGTTACTATCTACAAACATCGAATTGTCGCAAAATGTTTTCGACAAGTTCAAGATGTTGACTAAAATGAGGTTTTCTCACTTGTATCGATGCTTAAAAGTTTGTCCGAATGATGTTAGCAATTGCCGCATTTTATGAAATTTGGCAAATGGATGTCAAACCTGCATTCCTTAATGGATTTCTTAAAGAAGAGTTGTATATGATGCAACCAGAAGGTTTTGTCAATCCTAAAGATGCTAACAAAGTGTGCAAAGCTCCAGCGATCCATCTGTGGATTGGTGCAAGCATCTCGGAGTTGGAATATGTGCTTTGATGAGTTGATCAAAGCATATAGTTTTATACAGACTTGCGGTAAAGCCTATATTTACAAGAAAGTGAGTGGGAGCACTACAACCTTTCTGATAAGTATATGTATGACATATTGTTGATCGGAAATGATGTACTATTTTCTGGAAAGCATAAAGGAGTGTTTGAAAGGAGTTTTTCAAAGAAAGTCCTCAGTGAAGCTGCTTACATATTGAGCATCAAGATCTATAGAGATAGATTAAGACGCTTGATAAGTTTTTTCAATGAGTACATACCTTGACAAGTTTTTGAAGTAGTTCAAAATGGAACAGTCAAAGAAAGAGTTCTTGCCTGTGTTGCAGGGTGTGAAGTTGAGTAAGACTCAAAGCCTGACCACGGCAGAAGATAGAGAGAATGAAAGTCATTCCCTATGCCTCAGCCATAGGTTCTATAAAGTATGCCATGCTGTGTACCAGACCTATTGTATACCCTGCCCTGAGTTTGGCAAGGGAGTACAATAGTGATCTAGGAGTAGATCACTGGACAGCGGTCAAAATAATCCTTGGAGGACTAAGGAAATATTTCTCGGTTATGGAGGTGATAAAGAGTTCGTCGTAAAGAGTTATGTCGATGCAAGCTTTGACACCGATCTGGATGACTCTGAGTCTCGATCTGGATACATATTGAAAGTGGGAGCATTTAGCTAGAGTAGCTCCGTGCAGAGTATTGTACACACAGAATATTTGCAAAATACATACGGCTCTGAATGTGGCAGACCCGTTGACTAAACTTCTCTCACAAGCAAAACATGATCACACCTTAAGTACTCTTTGGGTGTTAATCACATAGCGATGTGAACTAGATTATTGACTCTAGTAAACCTTTTGAGTGTTGGTTACATGGCGATGTGAAATATTGGTGTTAAATCACATGGCGATGTGAACTAGATTATTGACTCTAGTGCAAGTGGGAGACTGAAGGAAATATGCCCAGAGGCAATAATAAAGTTATCATTTATTTCCTCATATCATGATAAATGTTTATTATTCATGCTAGAATTGTATTAACTGGAAACTTAGTACATGTGTGAACACATAGACAAACAGAGTGTCACTAGTATGCCTATACTTGACTAGCTCGTTAATCAAAGATGGTTAAGTTTCCTAGCCATAGACACGAGTTGTCATTTGATAAACGGGATCACATTATTAGGAGAATGATGTGATTGACTTGACCCATTCCGTTAGCTTAGCACTTGATCATTTAGTTTACTGCTATTGCTTTCTTCATGACTTATACATGTTCCTATGACTATGAGATTATGCAACTCCCGATTACCGGAGGAACACTTTGTGTGCTACCAAACGTCACAACGTAACTGGGTGATTATAAAGGTGCTCTACAGGTGTCTCCGATGGTACTTGTTGAGTTCGCATAGATCAAGATTAGGATTTGTCACTCCGATTGTCGGAGAGGTATCTCTGGGCCCTATTGGTAATGCACATTACTATAAGCCTTCCAAGCAATGTAACTAATGAGTTAGTTGCGGGATAATGCATTACGGAACGAGTAAAGAGACTTGCCGGTAACGAGATTGAACTAGGTATTGAGATACCGACGATCGAATCTCGGGCAAGTAACATACCGATGACAAAGGGAACAACGTATGTTGTTATGCGGTTTGACCAATAAAGATCTTCGTAGAATATGTAGGAGCCAATATGAGCATCCAGGTTCCGCTATTGGTTATTGACCGGAGACGTGTCTCGGTCATGTCTACATAGTTCTCGAACCCGTAGGGTCCGCACGCTTAAAGTTCTGTGATGATCGGTATTATGAGTTTTTGTGTTTTGATGTACCGAAGGTAGTTCGGAGTCCCGGATATGGTCACGGACATGACGAGGAGTCTCGAAATGGTCGAGACGTAAAGATCGATATATTGGAAGCCTATATTTGGACATCGGAATGGTTCCGGGTGAAATCAGGATTTTACCGGAGTATCGGGAGGTTACCGGAACCCACCGGTAATTGTATGGGCCTTAATGGGCCATAGTGGAGAGAGAGAGAGGAGGCCAGGGCAGGCCGCGCGCCCCCTCCCCCTTTGGTCCGAATTGGACTAGGAGGGGGGCGGCGCCCCCCTTTCCTTCCTCCCTCTCTCCCCCTTCCTTCTCTCCTAGTCCAACTTGAGAAAGGGGGAATCCTACTCCCAGTGGGAGTAGGACTCCTCCAGGGTGCGCCATAGGGGCCGGCCCTCTCCCCCTCCTCCACTCCTTTATATACGAGGGAGGGGGGCACCCCATAGACACACAAGTTGATTGTTCCAAGCCGTGTGCGGTGCTCCCCTCCACCATAATCCACCTCGATCATATCGTAGTGGTGCTTAGGCGAAGCCCTGCGTCGGTAACTTCATCGTCATCGTCATCACGCCGTCGTGCTGACGAAACTCTCCCTCAAAGCTCTACTGGATCGTGAGTTCGCGGGACGTCACCCAGCTGAACATGTGCAGAACACGGAGGTGACGTACGTTCGGTACTAAGGATCGGTCGATCGTGAAGACGTACGACTACATCAACCGCGTTGTCATAACGCTTCCGCTTTCGGTCTACGAGGGTACGTAGACAACACTCTCCCCTCTCGTTGCTATGCATCACCATGATCTTGCGTGTGCAGGAAATTTTTTGAAATTACTACGTTCCCCAACAAATACAAGTATATTTATTTGTTAATTAATGTATATTTTAGTTTTTTCTTAAATCTATGGACAAAGCTCTAAAGCTGGGAGTAGTTTCTAGGGTTTATGATTGTGTATTTTCTTAAGTAAATAGAAGAGTTTGAAATTGCATTTATCCCCAAATAGTACTTTTATGTGATGACAATGTGGTTAGTGGAATTAATCATTGATCATGGTTTTTAAGGTTTATCTCAGGTCATTGGTTCCTCCGAGATGGTTGAATCCTCCTGCCACACACACACACACACCTTCAAAAAGGTTATCTATGCCATGGTTGTTTGCGAGGCAGAAGCTAACATCGCCTCAGTGTCCCCGGTAAATGGGTTGGGCCAGCACCGGATGGATCGCGCGAGTTTGCCACACACCAAGCGTGTGAAAGTTGTCTAAGAAAACCAAGTGTATGCACGTATGTTACGTACTGTATTTTTCTCTTCTATTTTTTCTTCAAAAGAAATAGCTTTTTTATTTTTCTAAATGTTCTAACAAATAGATTCGGAGCATTTCATAAAAATGTTCCTATAATTTCTAAAATTATTTTTTAATGTTTATCATGTGTTTGAAAAAGGTTCATTGTGTAATTAAAAAATGTTTATCATGTATTTAAAGAAAGTGTTCATGGATTTATAAAAAGTGTTCATTGTGGATTTACAAAAGGTTCGTCGTATATTAAAAAATATTGATCGTGTATCAAAAAAATTGCCATGTATTTGTTAAAATGTTCACCATGTATTTTTGGAAAAATGTTGATCATGTGTTTACAAAATGATCATCACATACTTCAAAAAATATTCATCGTCTATTTAAGAATGTACAACATGTTCAAAAAATGTTTACCATGCATTCAAAAGATTTTATGGCGCGCTTTCAGGAAATATTAGCGCCATTTCATGCTCGTGCAGTCGTGATGCCCTCTTTGGGCTCGCTTGTTCCTAGCTCAATGAAAACGGTCGATTCGGTCGTTCCTTTACAGCCAGACTGTGGGGTACTTTGAGAAGCGTATGATGCAGGCTTAGCCGAACGTGCAGCTAACCAAACGGTCCAAATTAGTTAACCCAGAGCCCTGGATGGAGGTTGTGCGATCAACAAAACGCGCCCTTGTTGTATCCGTGCATAAGGACCTAATTAATCCTGCACTCATTACAATCCCAGCCGGTATGAAATATGAATGTTACGTCCATGTCCCCATCCAATTCCATCGTGCATATACATATGCAGCTGTACTTTTGTTCTTCAGTGGCCATGACGACGTACGGTGGGGCACCACAGGACAAGGATCCCATTTGGTTCAGCAGCAATCTAATTTCCTCTCTTTTTTCCCATTTCAAAAACCTCGCCGAAAGAACAGACGCCAACAAATTCCCTGATAATTTCAAAAAGAAACTACTGTGAACTGTTTTTGGCTTTCCTGGAATGACAAATGAACCGACCAATATGTATCCATCCCCCTTAGCAGAAAGATCCCAAATTTCATAGCATTCAACAAATGTTCAGCTTGTTTGTTGACACATTCAGGTTGCATATCTGCACATGAAAGGTTCTTTTTTTTTTTTCCTTTTCTGAAAAACTGTCAAAGTGCATGCTTGTACACAATCAATCCACCAATCATAAGTCGCTTGCGTATATACAATCCATCTATCAATCATAAGTCGCTGGCACCTAACTACGATTTCACATACACGGTCTCACGAAACTGAACATCGATCTTGCACCTCGACTTCGGCCTTCTCACCTGCTGCTGCAGGTAAACAAGTCTCGTGCGGGCAGGGCCTCGCGTAGAACTTCGCGATGTTATCCCCGGGCATGATCACGGGCAACCCGCACTCCTTTCCTGCTTTCTCGCTCTGCAAACAACAAGGCACAGGGCCACTAATCATCAGCTGAAGTTTGCAATAGACAGATGATAGTATTTCGGAACGGTGTCAAAACTGAAAATAAGTTGCACAACAGAGAGATCGTTTCAGTTAAAAAAACAGAGAGATCGGTTGTTGCTACTACCTTGTGCTCGGAGGCTGCCTTGCTCGGCACCAATCCGATGGAGATGACGGTGTGCGGGCCGTCCTGGAGCATGCTGGGATGCCGAGACCAGAGGAGGGAGCGGAGCCTGTCCCAGTGGTAGCAGCAGGAGAAGATGCCGCTGAGGGAGAAGATGACGAGAAGCAGGAGCGCCGTGCCAAGGGGGAACCCGAGCGTCGGCCTTGAGGAATGCGACATCGGGATCGTCATGGATGCAGGAGCAGGCGTGAGACCTTGTGGCATATTCATACGCATCAGGTGGCCTCCCTTCTGGTACTTGAGTCAGTCAGTCCTGCCTGCTACTCGGTTAAGAGCCCAGGCTTGCAAGCTAAGGAGACTGGCTACTTATACCTGAAAAGTCACCTTGCGTCATACGAAGTGGACTGACTTGCACGGCCAGCCGTCCGTCCGTGGTACTGGATGATGATGGTGCTGTGGTCCACATGCATCTGCTGGTGGCCGCTAGTGCTTGCCGCTGATCTCACCGCCTGCCTTTTCCAACAAAAAGAAGCTGCTTAAATCGCCTAAATATATGGCTTTAGAAGGTGGGACAAAAGGTGGCGAATATACACTGGGATAGAAATTATAGGTATGTCTCACCACAAGCAAATGTTTGTTAGGTAAAGTATGATGAACTGATGCACAGGTAATGAAGTGCCTGAGCTTCTGGATGAAAAAGATAGCCGGTTGGCGATGCAACACTGCATATATATGTTATTCTTGGAACAAACTAACAGTAAAGAATGATCTTAATTGAGTTGGGGGTGGAGGGACCCAAAAATTTAGGTCATATTAACAGTGGACATGCACAGGTGAGATGAACATGCAGCACTTTATCTCAGTGTGCATCATCATTTGCCTTTTGAAAAGTAATATGCTTTTCCAAAGATAAAGTGCCAATATAGCTTGAGTATCCTTGACGAAATCCATGAATTTGTACGGACGGTACAGATGCAAAGTTATTTTCAACAAAATGTGGCTACTACTATAAAAAAATAAATTGTGACTGCTAGCTATATAGCCTTGCCAAGCCTGGAAGCTATGCCCAAATAAGGCAAATTAGTTGAACGGCTAAAAGCTACTATGTACCACTAGTCAATTAGTCAATGAGGTGCCATCAGCCAGCTTTTCTATCTTCAAGGACTGCCATGAGTCATGCTTTTCAAAGCGTTCAGTAACTTCAAAACTCTATGAAAGAAGTCGAGTGGAGGAAGCAAAAGAGAAGTAATCTTACCTAACAAACAGATCAGCACGAAGTAATTTGCTCTCGGTGGTATCATTTCCTAACCAGGAAGATGTATCAAGAATGTTTATATTATCTTAAGCAGCCAATGTCTGGTAATATATATGTTTCCTACCTAGCCCTCAACTGATGACGAAAGATGAGTTGCATGAGCTCTCTCATTTACCTGTTCTCCACTTGGAGGGTCCCACCTGCAAAAGTAACAATGGATACCCTCTTATGGCCGCACTTCCTCCTGTCGGCCAAATTTTCATTCAATGTCAGTGTGCTCCCTTCCTGCAGCAAATGGTATTCCTTCAATAGTTCACGGACTGGTATAGAGGCAGCAAACACACACACACCAGATATTTGTAGAAGCAGATCAAGGAATTTGGTACAGAAAAAGTAGTTATGCAAAGGAACGAGTTTAGTGGTCAAAACAAGCATACTGCAATGAGAGGGCTGTGAAGTACTGTCCAGTGGTTAAAACTGGTTGTGGATAGTGCCATCAGGACGCATGTATGATTTGACAGATTTCAGGCCAATTTATGGAGGAAAAACGGAAGAATTGCATGTGTTGAAGCTAAATATCCTTAGAAAGCATTACAATTGCAAGCTAGCTAGTGCAGAACGCAAACAACATGTGTTGGAGAAATTAGGTTGACAGAATCCCTTACACATCAGCCAATAAGCCATCTGTAACGGGACCTAGCATGCATCACTAACAATAGTGATGCCTGCTTGGCCAGCTACAGCATAGCTATTTGAGAGGGACCTATCAGGTAGGATGTTAGGTAAGTGTCCTTCCAGGTTACTACAGAACATAGGAAAGGTATCATGCACTACAAATCATGTTTCAGGAAAGCGGGTAGTGGATAAATTATCTGATGGCCTTTAGCTGGATTCCAAATGCCAAAAGACATATTAGGTCATACATTTTCCATAAGATATTTAAGTTGTACAGTAGATATTATTTCATATTTAAAATAAAAACGTGGTATTATAGTTGATATCCTTTCTAATTTCATGCTTGTAACAGCTAGCTTAGTTTAAATATGTATAAGGAAAAAAAATCATGTTAAACTTCCATGCTGCCGCCAATATATTATATTAAACAGCAGGTGTAGCGAACTAATTGACACCAAATACACTAAGACGTTAATAATGTATAGTAAAACCTCCCTTTACAAATTACAATATCCCTGTGGCAGAGATAATAAACTCATAAATATTATAAATGACTTGATATCTTCAAACAACAAACTGAACTGACTGATCAAACAAGAAGTACAATGCGGATGTATTATATATCCCTACAATGATCTATTTGAACACTAGATGTGGTTGAAAGGTAAAGGAAAGATATCAGGGATCTTGCCCGCTGCACCTATTTGACTAGCCTTTTTAATATCAGTTTTCTAATACGATGTGCCTTTGTTAAAGTAGCACCAACATTAGCATCATATGCACTAACAGCAAAAGGCTAGTAGAAGTCTCGTTGGAAAGCTAAAGATAGTTCCTCGGTCCGTAGAAACTGACATAAGATATATTAGTTTAGCTTCAGAATAAAGAATCACAATGAGTTCAGTGCACGGATGTAATAAACTTCAGTGAAGTTAATATCCACTGACAGCAATGGGATTGTGGACAACTATGTGCATAGCAGTTTAGAGCAGAGTGGCATTAGATAGTTGCAAATGCCTACTGCTTTGCTGAAAAACTTGTAAAAATAAGAAACAGTATATATAGAGTTATGTTTCCTCTGTAGTCCTTTGAACTTGAATTCCAATGTATGCTGATGGAAATGCTGTTGGCAGGAAGGAAATTGTACTGTATAACATCGATAAAAGTATTATTTTTTTACTGATAGCACAAAGTTTATGATTATATTTCAAGAATTATAAATTCATGCAGTGTCAGATTGAAAATGACACAAAAAACTGAAGTAGGAAATGTGTAAATTAGATGGTAATAAGATCAGGCTAGGACTGAACTTTGATAATAGACATGACTTCTAACAGGGTCATCGCTTCTTTCCAGCATTCCCAGAAGGAAATTTGATGTTTATGCAGGATTTCCAGCTAAGAATTAAGCCACAGAAAAGTGTCTGCTGCATTTACAATCAGTTCAGGTTGAGATGCAGCGTATTCTGATAGATTTAGGGTTAGGGCTCTGGTACAATTAAATATTTTCCAGATGCTATTAACTAAAAGTAGTGGTGTTCTACTCAATAGACCCTCCAAAAAGAAAGAGATATTGGCATATCCCGCTTACATTTTCATGGACACAGAAATTGTGTATCCGAATAAACTTGAAATTTCCAAATGTCAACCTCCTTCTTCAGACAAGTTCACTGCAGCAAACAAATAAGTCAGTCCATTCATGATTTGACTAAGACCAAAACTGTAAAAAAAAACATAGAAGCTTGGCTGGTACAGACAAGGAAGTGGTGGAAAAACAAATTTATTGGACATGGTCAAGTACCTTGACTTGCGGTGTATCGTCCAACTGCTTCCAGGTGAGCTCTGCAAGCCTCGTTGCTCCATGTCCCTTCTCACCCGCTCTGCCTCCTCATGCATACCCAAGCCCGAATAGACATTTGCAAGCGAAACAAAGTTCCCTGCATTCTCTGGTTCAATCTCAAACAACGCTCTCGCTGCAACTTCTGCCAGCCCCACCTCCCCATACTTCCTGCAAGCAGCAAGGAGAGCACCCCAGGCCTTTGCGGTAACTCTAACCGGCATCGTCCGTATAACATCATAGGCCTGATGCAACCTCCCTGCCCGTCCCAAGACATCAACCAAGCATGAATAATGATCTCCACATGCTTCGACTCCATGCGTCTTGGTTAACACATCAAAGTACTTCAAAGCCTCATCTGCGCGACCAGCATGGCCGCAGGCCTTCAACACGCCAAGGAACATTATGCCATCAGGCCGGACCTTATCCAGCTCCATACGCCTGAAAAGCGACATCGCGACGTTTCCATGGCCATGGAACGCGTACGCCGACACCAT
The DNA here is from genome assembly GCF_002575655.3 of Aegilops tauschii subsp. strangulata. NCBI lineage: Eukaryota > Viridiplantae > Streptophyta > Magnoliopsida > Poales > Poaceae > Aegilops > Aegilops tauschii. The sequence continues at coordinate 581,005,779 of NC_053039.3, read as the reverse complement.
GGCGCTCCAGACAACCACGTCACGCTCGTCCACCAGGTCGAAAACCCTCTGTGCGCCGACCAAAGAGCCGCACTGCCCGTACGCCTCGATGAGGGAGCTGCCGAGGTGGCAACTCGCGAACATGTCGTGCCGCAATGCGAAGCTGTGCACCTCCCTGACCGAGCCCAGCGCTCCCAGCGCGGTGCACACAGGGACGAGCGCCAGCAGGGTGATGAGCGAGGGCCTGACGCCCATCCCCTGCATCCGCCGGTAGAGCTCGACGGCCTGGGCGGGACGGTCCCCAGACTCCGCCACCGCCGCAATCACCGAGTTGAAGCAGGAGGCAGTCGGCACGACGTCCATCTCGCCGAGCGCCCGCGCGGCCGCGGCGACGTCCCCTGACCTGACGTAGACGGAGATCATGGCGCTCCAGACGACGGCGGTGCGGCCAGGCAATTCGTCGAACAGGCGGCGCGCGGACTCGGGGGAGGAGCCGGCACATGCACCATAGGAGACGACGAGCGCGGAGGCGACGAAGGGGTTGCTGAGGAGGCCGCGGCACTTGCGCGCGAGCGCGTGTATGGGGGCGGCGGCGGCGGACGAGGGCAGGCGGAGCGCGGCGGCGGACTTGAGCGCGAGCGGGAGGGCGTACGCGAAGGACGGGTCGGCGAGCGGCGGGAGCGCCGGGTCGGAGGCCATGTGGGCGAAGAAGGCGAGCGCGTCGCCGTGGCGGCCGGCGTTGACGTGCGCCGTCAGGGCCTTGGTCAGCGTCGCCAGCCGCTGGTGGCGGGAGTCCATCGCTCCTCCGTTTGGTTTTCGAGGGAAGGAGGGCCCAAGCTTGACGACGATGCTTCACTAACTGTGGCTTAAAATCTTTTGGGAATTTGAATTTGGTTTGAACGAGCAACTTTAGGGCTCTTTGATTCAAAAGATTTTTCAAGGATATTTTAAGAATTCTAATTTTTTTTTCCTTATCAGGGTTCTTTTACAACTCTGCTAATCGTATTCCTATGTTTTGAGAATCTTGCATGTCCTACGTTTTGAGAATTCTACAAATCAAAGGGACCCTTAAATGTTTCTCCTTTCGATATTTTACTACTACTAGTAGAAGCAAAGCTTAGAAATTTGTTCCATGTCTTTTCTTTTATGTTTCTACATTTCCAATTTCTTGTGCGTCGTATTTAATCAGCATTTTGAGTTGGAATTCAATGGGCAGCTCTGGTTTGAAGGCTTCAGCGTGTTTTTTCGCCTAATTAACGAAGGTGCCACTGCCACTGCCACGCAAGATGAGACAAGTACGTCAATTCAAAGTTAACCAACAACCAATGGCCTCTCATGAGCACAGCTACATACAATTCGGTTAGCAGCGCATTGGCATCAAAACCAACCCCTAACTGAGAATTATACTCTGTATGTATTTTTGCACATATCATCACGGACACGGGTGTACAAAATTATATCCAACAAACTGCATGTCCATCATCACTGGAACTGGGGGTCTGCTGCACCCACGCCACCGAACCTTGCGGCCGCGCCAACACCAGCGTTGGGTGGCCGCGCCGCCACGACCACATTGTCATCGGCGAACAGCGCCTTGATGAAGGAAGGGGTCTTCAGGGGGCGACGGCCGGTCATCCGAGGGTACACATCTTCCAGGAAGTAGTACACATGACCAGCAATCATACCCTGAAAGAAACATGGTTTAGCAGTTATAAATACCTGCAGATTTATGAGTCAATTAATTTGTCCAAAAGTAAAGAATGTGAATGACAATCAGGAGTACACAGTCAGAATACCTAAGAGAAAGGGGCTAGCTATTTGTTACGAAGATGCAGTAACATGTGAGCAGTGGGAAAGGCAAACAAGTCAGAGAAGAAGCTGGCCAGCCAGCCAGCCAGCCAGCATAGTAACAGCAATTCCACTTTCTTAGCATCTACATCGACCAAAATGAACAGTCCATAAAATCCCAACCACGATCTCTAATGGTTGATTTGCAGGCTTGTAGCACTAGCAGCATCCATACAACAGTAGCCTCATTCCGTAGATGTGAACCATGTTCAAACTTTCAAAACTGTCCAGTGTCACCCGGTTAGCTGGTTAAAACCATCATCAGGTTTTGGACAACCATGGGACAAGGGAAGGTATGTCTATACTGTCGACCAAACTTTGGCTAAAAACCAAGTATGGCACCCTTTAGGCAGAGCGGCTAAAGAGATATATTGAGTGGTTACAACATTACAGATGATAGGTTCTCAGGATGCAGAGAAAGATCTGCAGTTTATAGACCACAAGCAAAGAAAAATCTGCTTGCAACTGTGGTAGCTGACTAGATCAGGCATCCATCAACAACAATTACCATGTTGCTGGCATGGCTACTTGCCCATTTTGTTAGTACCCAATGCCAAGCAAAGTGAGATATGCAATGTAACTAATGAATTGTTTGTCTAGAGGAAAAAGTCTCAAAAATCACCCCCTGCCATAGGCATTAACAGCTAATCCTAAATATTGTTCAGTCAGTTAGCAATCAATGGCTTACATGAGCAGAAAAAAAAATCATAAACACTAACAAAATCGCTACTGCAGCCATTACTCTGAAATTCATCAGTTAAGAAAAACTCACCAAAAGATCAACCCATGTGCTGCTCCCCACCAGAATAGAGAAGCCAAGAAGGACCTGCAAGTTAAGAGAAACAGTTCAGACCACTGTTTTTAATCTCTGATATAATAATATAACATGAATAAAGAAATTCACTAATTTTGCCAGTCATGGTATGAGATGACCAAGTAAGGATCACAGGAGAACAGTACGAGAGCAAAATGTGGCAGTTTATTCAGTTTGTCATGTTTTCCAACAGTGATGTGCCATCCATATGATGGACAGATAGCCAAGTGTCTTCCTACTGTAACTGTGCATATTACACAGCAGTTTACAAGTCACCCAGTAATGGCTAGGTTTTGCCTGGTTGGAGTTAGAGGACCAATGATTAGTCCAATTCTCTCTAGTTATTTTACATTCTCTATGCTCGTTAATTTCCAGAATATAACTAGCTATTTTACATTCTCTATGCTCGTTAATTTACATTTTCTATGCAGAGTTATCACACGCTACCTCACATACACCTTCCAGTATTTATTTACTCATACATGATCTATCCAGGATTTATTCCATGATGACTAAATGAACTAAAATGTTACTTCATTCACTCTATCTTGCATCTCGCCCCATTTAGAACGCAAGGATTCCAATCCATAGTAAAGGAAAGATCCAGCCCTTTCCCATGAAATTCATCTCTACTCCCAGTACACTAGGCCCTCTTTTAAGCCAAAACCTATAGTTAGTTACATACACTGTGAACACCGAGGAGGCAAAGAAAAGAAGTTCGTAAATGTTTTGTCTTGAAAATAAAACAGCCTGAATCGATACATGTACCCGCCAGATAGGGTTTTCAAGTCATTACAATAAGTTATGCATTCCCCGATATACAGATCTCAGATCTTGTGCATCAATACTCAGGCATGAAAAATTATCAGTTTTTATATGCATAAGCTTGTCAAAGTCATTACAAAGTGATTTCCCCCATGCCTATATACAGATCTCAGGTCTGGTGAATCAATTCTCAGGCATGAAGAAATATCAATTTGCATGCCTACACTCGTCATCAAATAAGTAATTTTAGAGGAGTATCAAGTGGACAGGTACAACACTTACCCAAGGTAAGTAGGCAGCAGTGAAGGTGAACAGACCCAAGAAGCTCATGTGAATGAAGGGATTGTGCTTGCTCCAGACATAAACCTGCCATGCCATATCAGGGGTATTACTAATGTTCTGCCTCAGGCACCCAAAAAGGACAATTCTGAAGGACAGGACTTCTCTACTATGTGTCCTAGCATAGGCAACTTTTTATAGAAAATAGTAAATGCTTGAAGCCTTTAAATTGATCTCATACCATCATAAACGTCAATGAATTGCTGAGGAACAGAATCCTAGCAAACGTCTCAGAGATGTAAGGTATTGTCCCACCAATCAGAACGATGCTAGTCAGGACAGTAGCACCAAACAAGAGCATGTAGAAAAAGTCAGCCGTTCTTCCCCTGAATGAGTTCTCCTCGAGAAGTTTGCAGTAGCGCGCAAGAAAAAACATGTGGAACAGAAAATCCAAATCTGGAAACAAGAGTAACCAGGTTCAGTGATAAGAGTGAAGGGCTTCAGATATACATAAACTTTTATCCCATAAATGATATGATAACAGAAAGTTTATATCCAAAGAGTAATGTGAATCAAACACGTGCAACAAGCTAGGAACACGTAAGCACTTGCGTTTAGCATCAGCACAGACAAATTAGTAATGTATCCGAGAAAACGACTCTACATGTCGGATACTCAACGCAATCTAGATTCTGCTCATTCATGGCAACATATTATATTGGACAACTCATCATTACCCATTCTCCGTTACTGTTTGAAGCGCGCAAAATTAACTTTACAAATCCCTGCTTATCGTTTCGTGTTGACTTTGATACGGCAGCTTACGCAACACGACAAACAAGCAGGCCATGTCCGTTTCCAATGCACCAAATTGCCATATGCACATCCAGGGCCACAAAACATAAGGGAAGCAGTAGCAGCTCAGCTGCATGTAAAGTGAACAAGCCTTCGCCGATTGGCGTCGTCACGTACCGAAAACCTATATATTCTAGCCATTCATATCTCACTGCGCCACAGATTCGCAGACTCGGCAAGCCGTACTATCGGAGCACATGAAGTGAATTCCCCTGGTGCCGCTTTTATCAGTACGTATGTTGCAAATGGAGTGACATGTACGCAACGAATCCACGCAGCCTCGGCAAACCTAGCCCTACGCCATGCCTGCCTACTGAATTTCACATCGCCTTGCAACCTGGACTAGGGATAGAAGGCATACCCATCTTGCGGAAGTAGAGGAAGTTGGTGACGAGGCGCCAGATCTCGTAGTGCTGCACCACCAGCTTGGGGTTGAGGTAGAGGTGGTAGGGCGAGATGATCTGCAATCAATCAACCAATCAATCAATCACTAGGTCATCAACTCGACTCAGCAGCAGAAGCACCAGATCGCGCCGCGAAGGACCAGAGGCCCCGCCCCCCGCGGTGGGCGCAGGGGGTGGCGGAAGAGAGGGGACTTGTACCTCGAGGGTGCAGCCGACGGTGGTGAGGACGGCGGCGGTGAGGTAGGAGCGCGTGATGATGGGCATCTGCCGGTACCACTCCTCCACCGCCTGCGCCATCCCCGCTCCTCTTCTCCCCTCCCGCACACACACGCCGAAACCCTAGCTTCCCCGCTCGCTCTGCTACTCGCCTCTCGCCGCTCGTCTACGGAATCGCCGGCGGGATCGAAGAGCGACGACGGGGATGGGGAAGGAGGGTGGAGAGGGACTGCGGCGTGGTCTCGATCTCTTTCTCGTTTTTTTTTTCTCTTCTTCTGCTTCGGAGTGGATGAGGAGCCTGGGTCGTGTGGCTGGCATGTGGGGGCCCGTGGGAGTAACCTGTGGGCGGGGCCGCCGCGTCGGTGGCGGTGACGTGCAGTGCCCCAATGGGACGGCGCCACGTCGGAGGAACACGTCGGACATTGGTGGTGGGCGTCGCCCGCTGCCTGCCAGACTGGACTTCCAGGCCACGGCTGCCGCCACTTGTACTACTATCTTTTTTGTTTTGGGACTCTTTGAGGTCCCCATCCGGTGAAGGAAATTATGATACTCCTATGTATAGTAACTATGAGCCATAGTGCAAAGACATATGGTAAAGCATGCCGCGACTCTTTTTTTCCACAAAATGAGCACGTCATGAGTTTTTTTAAAAAAAAATTGCGTAAGTCATGAACATGCTAACCCGGGAATGCCCTTGTAGCCGAAAGGCGTGCTGGCTTAGGACTTATCCGCGGCAAAATGTTGAGTGGACCATTTATCGACAACTGTAGCTCCACCATTGGTCGGCGGTGTTTAAAGCAAAGAATGACGTAGGACCTCCATATCTCAAGATCACACCAAAAAATGCTCTAGTTTTCATGCAATCCATTTGAAGTATATCCTTAATGTTAGCATTGGCATGATAACATAACAGGAAAGCACGTTCTGGATTCTTATGTGAGAAGTTGATTCCGCAAAGCGCGTCGTCGTTCATCGCCTCGGATTTGCTCCCCCGCCGCCTACTAACGGCAACCGTAACAACCTCACCAACTTAGTAGATGCATATGGGTTCGAAGAAGGTTGTAGCGTCCTCCACAAGACATGCTTCCAAAAAACAGCAAAAGATCCTTATTAGAAAGAAGGAGGAGCGGGACACAACACAGCTAGAAAATAGTGGCACCCCTCTTACCTTATTCATGCAAAACTTACATGTCTGCTCACACCGCATTCATCCGATCAAGGAACTGCACCTTCTTCCTGATATCTTACAATAGTTCACACAAGATATCGATTTAAAAGTTTCTGGTGTGCGGTTTGCATCTTTAGTCCTGCAATAGTAGTGCCAGCCATAGGACTCCATCTTGGCCACCCGAATTCAGTATCCTGAACTAACTCGCGATGCACAAGGTTTTTCCCAATTATTATTTCACTTTAGTTAGACATCAGGCGCCTGAATTTCAATCGGGCCAACCAACTTCCAATGGAAGGAAGCAACACCCACGAAGGTGCGCAGAGCACCTGGGTTGTCGATTCACGGGGGAAGCAGTGCCTCGGTGCCTATCTTAGGGATCCGGGGGTGCAAGAGTTGTTGCGCCGAAACTAGAGGTCGACGAGGCTTAGAGGCCAGGCGTTCATCCATGTGAGGGTTGATGGCCGACCACTCGGTGGCCTGCTGTCGGTCCCTTTGTCTCTCTTTTCAACCTCCAAAAGTTGGAGGCCTAAATCACCTTCCTTGGCAAAAGATGTTGACCGTTGTTCAAGGCATGATGACAAGGCGAAGTTCGCCGGAGATGGCAGATCCAGTTCAACGACATCGACAATGGCGTAGGGACCTGATACTTTTCCAGCTCCCTATTGGAGGATCTTTGTGCATAATCAAAGGACTCGTTTGTAATATTTTTTTGTTAGAGATCCTTTTGTGGACTAGTTGGTACAACTTTTGTTGATTAATGCAGCTTTTCAGTCCATTAGAAACCCATGGTTTCAAATAAAGTAGTGTACAAATGTGCTAGTGCTATGAATGACCAAACGGTGTTTATACAAATAGCAAAATAATAAGTCACAACATCCATATCCATAGAAGAAAAAAGCAACTTATTATCTTTGATCATTGCTAAAGCGCCGACTTGCACCGCTTCAACAGCCTTCGGGGCACGTAAATTTACAATTTCAATATTTACATTTTTAATCTAGCGCCGACCTGCACCGTCTCAACGGCCTTCGGGGCATCTTTTAGTTATAATCAGAGTCTCGACCCTAAAAGCACCCATACACATATAGTGCAGATCACTCTATATTCACCGCATGTCCGCATGGGACATGTGGTTAACAAAATCAAAAATCATATAGATCACTCTATATTTCTTTTCGCAAAGCACACACTTGCACACTTCGACCAACAGGATCTGTGTGAGAATTAAATACAAGTACGTAGTTTAATTTTGAGATTTAGAAGCTTGAAAATGACCAAATTTTTGCAAGCACAAAAACGGTGAGTCTGGAAAACATTAGGATAAATCTTCGTGTAAAATCAATGACATAGGACTTATATGTGCATTATTTAAGGCAAAAGCCCTCCACCCGAAACATTTTGTTAACTTTCCAATGACCGCATTTCCAAATTTCACAGCGAGGGTTTGGGTGGTGGCGGTGGTGGCTGGCTAGAGGAGAAGAGAGGCATGAATGGGAAGAAGCACGCCTGCGGTGAGCCCTACATCCTTTGAGGACAAGGAGGGCGTCGTCGTCTCCCACCCCAAGCACGACCTCGACGGACCTAAGAAGGCACTAGCTGCATCTTTCTTTGCCATTTCTGTCTTCATACCAGCAACCAACTCAGCTCTGCATTGTTGCTGATATGTGATGTTGGACTGCAGATAACTGAAATCCACAACCCTATCCTCCTGCATATCCACAAGTTGATGCACATCTTTCACTAACTTGTCATAGTCTGCATCCAGCTTTTTCTTTTCTTCTGTCAACTGGTGAATAGTTAAAGCACTTTCAAGATTATCATTCACCCCAGCACACTTGCTCTCTTCAACCATTGACCAAAGGTTCAATAATGCATTCTCCATTGTTGGGGGCCACTGCTCATCAACCCACTGAACAAACCCACAATTCCGACCTTCCTGAAAAAATTAGAAGGGCAAAATTTAGTACAATACAACTACTAAGAGTACTAACAACAGTTAGTTCATGGCAGTACCTAATGTTGGCACTGACATTAGCTGAATTTGCACAGCCATTTGCTAAGCAACAGGAGCACATTATAAAATAAATTAATGCAATCCTACAATGGATGATCAATATATTTAGCAAACAGCAGAGTAACAATCCATTCAACTTAGCAACAGGAGCATATATTTACTAGGCAGCAGAGTAACACTCCATTCAACTTAGCAGTTGCTAAGCAGCCATGTGCTAAGCAACAACAATTGCTAAGAATTGACCATTAATATATGGAATCCTAAATGTGCACTACCATTGAGACTACCTACTGTCAACAGTAACAAGCAATACAATGTGAACTACTTTGCCCAGCTAAATACGCTACACTAGCCTGCAGCAACAAACTAGCTAATGAGACTACCTACTGCAGTAAGCAATAGTTACTAACTAGCTCCACTGAACTTAATATTGAGCAACACTGCATTTGGAAAGAAGTGTAAATAAATAGCATGTGCACACAACAGGAGCATATATTTTAGCAGAAATGCAGTCCACTGAACTTAATAATGAGCATTCCCACAATGAGCACTACAGTAGGGCACATATGACTAACAAATTTAGCATGCACATAACTGAATCACAGGTGGCAAACAAGACTCTGCCACTTTCAATGAACACATCCAGTGCTTAATCACCAAGGCAAGAAAAATACCGGCTCTGCACATGCTAAGAACCTTCTCCCAGTCATTGTTCCTTCAAACGCAACAAGCCTCTCTGATGGCTTGTTGGAAATATGAGCAATTTGCCATATGATTTTATTAACGGAATACTAGATAAAGCATGACTAAAATAGCAGAGATAAAGCAAGTCATGCGATCTGGCAGAGAGAAGGTAAATAACATCTGCAAATATAAACTAGAACTGAACATCTCTAGAGCAGAAAGTAGACCAAGTTGCATATACGAAGTAGAACCTATCATGTCTAGGGCAGAGACTAGAACAAGGAACTGTAGCAGAACCTCTAACAGGAAAAACATGAACACGTACGGGACAACAGCAGCAACAGTAGCACTGGACTTGGGGTCGGTGTCCTCGGTAGCCATGTCGTCGAGGAGATTGTCGACGTCGGGGAAGTAGTCGTCGGAGTCCGGGGCGTCCGTGACGAAGAAGTCAGTAGTCGCGCAGAGCGCTCCCCAAAAACCTTATCACCCTTCTCCCGTACATAACTCAAAGAGGTGCGGTTTCAGAGGCCTACTGTCCCGACCTACGGTGCATGCCGCAAGCCGGGATGAGGAAGATCGTAGCAGCAGCGCAGTGTTCAGGAACCGATGGCGAGAGGAGGAAGTAGTTCTGGTGCGTCTCTCTGAGAGGAGCGACCTCCCTTTTATAGGTGCAAGAGAAGGAGGCGAGAGGGCAGCGACGGGAGGCGAAACGCACCTATTCTTGTTTCCGCGGTCACATGAGACTTACGAGGTTGCTTAGCTTGCACACACACTTGACACTTAGATCCCTTGGCAGTGGTGAAACTAGGGATTAAGTTTAACTTCGCTAGTCGCGACATGCAACCAAAATTAACATGACCGAGACGTGAATGCCACACATTTGATTCACTATTGTTGCAAACATGATTAACAACTTTATTGCAAACGTCTGATAAGGATAAACGAAACAGGCTTCCTAACTCATAGCCTTTACCAACAAAGGTTCCATACTTGGAAATTACAAATTTATTCGACTCAAAGACAAGCTTGTAGCCATCTCTACACAGAAGAGATCCGCTAACAAGATTTTTATTGACGGAGGGGACATAATGCACGTTCTTCAGCCGCACGATCTTCCCCGAAGTAAACTTCAGATCGACCGTGCCAACACCATGAACAGAAGCACTTGAACCGTTGCCCATCAGCACGGTTGAAGTCCCTGCGGTCTGATAAGACGAAAACATGGAAATATCACCGCATACATGCACATTAGCACCCGTGTCAATCAACCAATCAGGAGAATGACATACTGAAAGAATAGTGGGAAATATACCCTACCCAGCATCCTTCATGTCAGTGTCTCCAATGACAACATTAGCGGTCTTGCCGCCTTTCCCAGGATGACGCTTGTCATAGCGATTAGGGCAACTAGGAGCCCAATGATCAGGATCCCCACACACATGACAAACACCTTTCTTCTTGTCATTCTTCTTCTTGAAGTTCGTGTGCTGCACAGCCTTGTTCTTCCCATCAAACTTTGCTTTACCATCAAACTTGCCCTTGTTCTTTAACTTGTGGGGCTAGAAGTTCTTCTTCTGTACCAGATTGGCACTAGAACCTCCCTCAATACCTCGAGCACGGTTGTCCTTTGCTCTCGCCTTTTCTTCCACATCAAGAGTACCAATGACATCCGGAACGGAAAACTCCTGCCTCTTATGCTTCAGTGAGGTAGCAAAGTTCCTCCACGTGGGAGGAAGCTTAGTGATGATACCTCCGACAATAAACTTGTCCGGTAGGATACAATTGAAGTGCTCAAGTTCTCTAGCAAATGACTGTATCTCATGAGCTTGCTCAACCACAGAGCGCTCTTCAGTCATCTTGTAGTCATAGAATTGCTCCATGATGTACAGCTCAGTGCCAGCATCCGAGACCCCAAACTTGGCCTCGAGTGCGTCCCACATATTTTTTCCATTATCAATTGACGCATAAGCATCAACTATGTTCTCACCAAGAACACTCAAGAGAACAGCCTTAAACAGGGTATCCATCTTTTGAAAAGCTTGTGCCTGTTGAGCATCTTGCTCTCCTTCAGGTTTGCCAAGAGCGGCGTCATAGCAACTCATGGTTTGAAACCATAAGACTGCTCTCACGCGCCACCTCTTATAGTGGATACCCTCAAACATAGGAGGTCTCATGGAAGCAGCAAAACCACTTGGGGGTAATTGCCTATAATAAGGTTTTTGGATTGTTGGAAATATGAGCAATTTATCATATGATTTTATTAACGGAAATACTAGATAAAGCATGACTAAAATAGCAGAGATAAAGCAAGTCATGCGATCTGACAGAGAGAAGGTAAATAACATATGCAAATATAAACTAGAACTGAACATCTCTAGAGCAGAAAGTAGACCAAGTTGGCATATACGAAGTAGAACCTATCATGTCTAGGGCAGAGACTAGAACAATGAACTGTAGCAGAACCTCTAACAGGAAAAACATGAACACGTACGGGACAGCAGCAGCAACAGTAGCACTGGACTTGGGGTCGGTGTCCTCGGTAGCCATATCGTCGAGGAGGTTGTCGACGTCAGGGAAGTAGTCGTCGGAGTCCGGGGCGTCCGTGAAGCGAACAGCCAGCAGCCGAAGGGCTATACCGTTCGCATTCAAACTCCACTATCACAAAAATCTTTTTAGCTTCCGTCTGACCTTTCGTATACCCGTAGTGCGTGGCAAAAATTTAGACATCGGCTCGGCTCATTCCCGCAACCCGCGTCGCGTCGCGTCGTGATGAGGCGAGGCGGGTGGTGGAGGAGGAGTGCGCGTGGATGTCCCTCTTGTTCTCATGCTCATACATGTGGGGAAAGAACCTCCCTTATAAAGAGGTCCAACTCCCTCTAAACTAGAAATGTGGGACTAAACTTTAGTTCCACCTTTTGCCTTGCATGAATGGGCTGCGTGGGCCTCTATGATTTATTAGGAATTTCTGAAACTGCTATTGGGCTGGCCCAAAATAGACAAAATTCCAGCATGGCTTCCCATGCTTCTCGCAGAACGCCATCAGATCTAGCTCAAGGCCCTTGTAATCCGGGTCCTCAAGTGAGAAAGGCACCTGCACAGTCAAAAGCACAGCACGAGGACATAGCAAATCAAACGAAATCCTCACAACAAAGACCACCTACACACAAAAATCCCCAAATTTTCTAAACCTAACCCTAACCCTAGCTCCAATGGAGTAACTTACCTGGTTCAGCCCATCGGTGGAGGTTTCGGAGTACATGTACGGGAGGCTTGAGTTGTCATCGTTGCTCTCGTCCTCCAGAACCATGGCTGCGGCGGCGTGGTGTGGCGGCCGGCGGTGGCGGGCGCAGGCGACGGCGAGGCAGAGAGCAGGAAGAAAGGAAGAAGAAGGCGAGCGGGGTCGGGGTCGGGTCTGGCTCGGTCGCACAGCCGCGACTATAAAGGTGCGAGCCGGCCTCGTCCTAGTCAACCATCCAATCGAATGAACACAACCGACAAACTTTTGCCAAGCCACATACGTGACGCGAAAAATCTCTAATTTACAAATTTCAAGCACACCACATTCACATGCAGGTAAACCAAACCTCTGAAATGGTAACCCATTCGAGACGTGGCCGTTTGTTTTGAAACACAAATTCCGTTGGGTTTGGTCTGTGGAAACAACCGTAGCCGTGGCGAAATAGCTAAATTTTTTTAAATAATACATTTTTTTTTTGTAAATTACAGAAATATTACGCTGAAAAAAGAATTTTCAAAAATAATACACCGTCGGCCCGCTGCAGGCCGACTGAGCCCAGTCAGCCCACAGCAGGCTGACTGGTGGCCCATCAGCTTGCTGCTGGCCGATTGGGCTGTCGGCGACCAGATAAGGCCCAGTCGGCCTGCAGTTGGCCGATAGGCCTGCAGTGGGCCGACTGGTGCGTGGCTAGCATTTTTTTTGAACGATCGATTGTTTATTTTGTAAAACTTTGACGTATTCCGCAGAACCCTTTTCCGCCACCCGTTTCCCGCCACCCCTTTCCCGCCACCCATTTCCCGCCAACCCTTTCCCGCCACTCGTCCACCCGTTTCCCGGCACCTGTTTCCCGCCACTCATTTCCCGCCAACTCTGTCCCGCCACCCGTTTCCCGCCACCCATTTCCCGCCATACTGGAGCTCGCTTTCCCGCCACCCCTTTCCCGCCACCCATTTCCCGCCAACCCTTTCCCGCCTCTCGTTTCCCGGCACCCGTTTCCCGGCACCCATTTCCCGCCACCCATTTCCCACCAACTCTTTCCCGCCACCCTTTTCCCGCCACCCATTTCCCGCCATACTGGAGCTCGCTTTCCCGCCATTTTCTCCTGTCTAACTATAAAACCCCCTTCAGACGGAGGTAGATAAGCATTGCAGTGTAGTGTAGTTGAGATGTCCCATTATCCTTTCGATCGTAGTTTTCACCCTGGGATGAGCAAGACTCTTCTGAGGCTAGCTACCGATTTCAGGATGGATAATAGGATAGTTCCATGGGACGAACTCACTTTTGGGAATCGTAGCATAATTTAAAATTTTCCTACGTCCACCAAGATGCATCTATGGAGTATACTAGCAACGAGGGGAAGGGAGTGCATCTACAAACCCTTGTAGATCGCGAGCGGAAGCGTTCCAATGAACGTGGATGACGGAGTCGTACTCGCCGTGATCCAAATCACCAATGACCGAGTGCCGAACGGACGGCACCTCCGCGTTCAACACACGTACGGTGCAGCGATGTCTCCTCCTTCTTGATCTAGCAAGGGGGAAGGAGAGGTTGATGGAGATCCAGCAGCACGACGGCGTGGTGGTGGATGTAGCGGGTCTCCGCAGGGCTACGCCGAGCTTCTGCGAGAGAGAGAGAGGTGTTGCAGGGGAGGAGGGAGGCGCCCAAGGCTGTTGTGTGCTGCCCTCCCTCCCCCCCCCTTTATATAGGCCCCCGGGGGGGCGCCGGCCCCAAGAGATGAGATCTCAAGGGGGGGCGGCGGCCACAAGGGGGGAAGGGGTTGCCTTGCCCCCCAAGGCAAGGGGGAACTCCCCCCCCCCCAGGGTTCCCAACCCTAGGCGCATGGGGGGAGGCCCAAGGGGGGCGCCCCAGCCCACTAAGGGCTGGTTCCCTTCCACTTTCAGCCCACGGGGACCTCCGGGATAGGTGGCCCCACCCGGTGGACCCCCGGGACCCTTCCGGTGGTCCCGGTACAATACCGGTAACCCCCGAAACTTTCCCGGTGGCCGAAACTGGACTTCCTATATATAATTCTTCACCTCCGGACCATTCCGGAACCTCTCGTGACGTACGGAATCTCATCCGGGACTCCGAACAACTTTCGGGTTTCCGCATACATATATCTCTACAACCCTAGCGTCACCGAACCTTAAGTGTGTAGACCCTACGGGTTCGGGAGACATGCAGACATGACCGAGACGCCTCTCCGGTCAATAACCAACAGCGGGATCTGGATACCCATGTTGGCTCCCACATGTTCCACGATGATCTCATCGGATGAACCACGGTGTCGAGGATTCAATCAATCCCGTATACAATTCCCTTTGTCAATCGGTATGTTACTTGCCCGAGATTCGATCGTCGGTATCCCAATACCTTGTTCAATCTCGTTACCGGCAAGTCTCTTTACTCGTACCGCAATGCATGATCCCGTGACTAACGCCTTAGTCACATTGAGCTCATTATGATGATGCATTACCGAGTGGGCCCAGAGATACCTCTCCGTCACACGGAGTGACAAATCCCAGTCTCGATCCGTGCCAACCCAACAGACACTTTCGGAGATACCCGTAGTGCACCTTTATAGTCACCCAGTTACGTTGTGACGTTTGGCACACCCAAAGCACTCTTACGGTATCCGGGAGTTGCACGATCTCATGGTCTAAGGAAAAGATACTTGACATTGGAAAAGCTCTAGCAAACGAAACTACACGATCTTTTATGCTATGCTTAGGATTGGGTCTTGTCCATCACATCATTCTCCTAATGATGTGATCCCGTTATCAATGACATCCAATGTCCATAGCCAGGAAACCATGACTATCTGTTGATCAATGAGCTAGTCAACTAGAGGCTTACTAGGGACACTTTGTGGTCTATGTATTCACACATGTATTACGATTTCCGGACAATACAATTATAGCATGAATAATAGACAATTATCATGAACAAAGAAATATAATAATAACCATTTATTATTGCCTCTAGGGCATATTTCCAACAGTCTCCCACTTGCACTAGAGTCAATAATCTAGTTACATTGTGATGAATCGAACACCCATTGCGTCCTGGTGTTGATCATGTTTTGCCCTAGGGAGAGGTTTAGTCAACGGATCTGCTACATTCAGGTCCGTGTGTACTTTACAAATATCTATGTCTCCATTTTGAACACTTTCACCAATGGAGTTGAAGCGACGCTTGATATGCCTGGTCTTCCTGTGAAACCTGGGCTCCTTCGCAAGGGCAATAGCTCCAGTGTTGTCACAGAACAGAGTCATCGGGCCCGACGCATTGGGAATCACCCCTAGGTCGGTAATGAACTCCTTCATCCAGACTGCTTCCTGTGCTGCCTCTGAGGCTGCCATGTACTCCGCTTCACATGTAGATCCCGCCACGACGCTTTGCTTGCAACTGCACCAGCTTACTGCTCCTCCATTCAAAATATACACGTATCCGGTTTGTGACTTCGAGTCATCCAGATCTGTGTCGAAGCTAGCGTCGACGTAACCCTTTACGACGAGCTCTTCGTCACCTCCATAAACGAGAAACATATCCTTAGTCCTCTTCAGGTACTTCAGGATATTCTTGACCGCTGTCCAGTGTTCCTTGCCGGGATTACTTTGGTACCTTCCTACCAAACTTACGGCAAGGTTTACATCAGGTCTGGTACACAGCATGGCATACATAATAGACCCTATGGCCGAGGCATAGGGGATGACACTCATCTCTTCTATATCTTCTACCGTGGTCGGGCATTGAGCCGTGCTCAATTGCACACCTTGCAATACAGGCAAGAACCCCTTCTTGGACTGATCCATATTGAACTTCTTCAATATCTTGTCAAGGTATGTACTTTGTGAAAGACCAATGAGGCGTCTTGATCTATCTCTATAGATCTTGATGCCTAATATATAAGCAGCTCCTCCAAGGTCCTTCATTGAAAAATACTTATTCAAATAGGCCTTTATACTTTCCAAGAATTCTATATCATTTCCCATCAATAGTATGTCATCCACATATAATATGAGAAATGCTATAGAGCTCCCACTCACTTTCTTGTAAACACAGACTTCTCCATAAGTCTGTGTGAACCCAAACGCTTTGATCATCTCATCAAAGCGAATGTTCCAACTCCGAGATGCTTGCACCAGCCCATAGATTGAGCGTTGGAGCTTGCATACTTTGTTAGCATTCTTAGGATCGACAAAACCTTCCGGCTGCATCATATACAACTCTTCCTTAAGGAAGCCGTTAAGGAATGCCGTTTTGACGTCCATCTGCCATATCTCATAATCATAGCATGCGGCAATTGCTAACATGATTCGGACGGACTTCAGCTTCGCTACGGGTGAGAAAGTCTCATCATAGTCAACCCCTTGAACTTGTTGATAACCCTTAGCGACAAGTCGAGCTTTGTAGATGGTCACATTACCATCTGCGTCCGTCTTCTTCTTAAAGATCCATTTGTTTTCTATGGCTCGCCGCTCATCGGGCAAGTCAGTCAAAGTCCATACTTTGTTTTCATACATGGATTCTATCTCGGATTTCATGGCTTCTAGCCATTTGTCGGAATCCGGGCCCGCCATCGCTTCTTCATAGTTCGAAGGTTCACCGTTGTCTAACAACATGATTTCCAGGACAGGGTTGCCGTACCACTCTAGTGCGGAACGTGTCCTTGTGGACCTACGAAGTTCAGTAACTTGATCTGAAGTTTCATGATCATCATCATTAACTTCCTCCCCAGTCGGTGTAGGCACCACAGGAACATTTTCCCGCGCTGCGCTACTTTCCGGTTCGGAAGGGGTGACTATCACCTCATCAAGTTCCACTTTCCTCCCACTCAATTCTTTCGAGAGAAACTCCTTCTCTAGAAAGGACCCGTTCTTGGCAACGAAGATCTTGCCTTCAGATCTGAGGTAGAAGGTATACCCAATAGTTTCCTTAGGGTATCCTATGAAGACGCATTTTTCCGATTTGGGTTCGAGCTTTTCAGGTTGAAGTTTCTTGACATAAGCATCGCATCCCCAAACTTTTAGAAACGACAGGTTAGGTTTCTTCCCAAACCATAATTCATACGGTGTCGTCTCAACGGATTTAGACGGTGCCCTATTTAAAGTGAATGCGGCAGTCTCTAAAGCATAACCCCAAAATGAGAGCGGTAAATCGGTAAGAGACATCATAGATCGCACCATATCCAATAGAGTCCGATTACGACGTTCGGACACACCATTTCTCTGAGGTGTTCCAGGCGGCGTGAGTTGTGAAACTATTCCACATTTCCTTAAGTGTGTACCAAATTCGTGACTTAAATATTCTCCACCACGATCTGATCGTAAGAATTTTATTTTCCTGTCACGTTGATTCTCGACTTCACTCTGAAATTCCTTGAACTTTTCAAAGGTTTCAGACTTGTGTTTCATTAGGTAGACATACCCATATCTACTTAAATCATCAGTGAGAGTGAGAATATAACGATATCCTCCGCGAGCCTCAACACTCATTGGACCGCACACATCGGTATGTATGATTTCCAATAAGTTGGTTGCTCGCTCCATTGTTCCGGAGAACGGAGTCTTGGTCATCTTACCCATGAGGCATGGTTCGCACGTGTCAAATGATTCGTAATCAAGAGACTCCAAAAGTCCATCTGCATGGAGCTTCTTCATGCGCTTGACACCAATGTGACCAAGGCGGCAGTGCCACAAGTATGTGGGACTATCGTTATCAACTTTACATCTTTTGGTATTCACACTATGAACATGTGTAACATCACGTTCGAGATTCATCAAGAATAAACCATTGACCAGCGGGGCATGACCATAAAACATATCTCTCAAATAAATAGAACAACCATTATTCTCGGATTTAAATGAGTAGCCATCTCGAATTAAACGAGATCCAGATACAATGTTCATGCTCAAAGCTGGCACTAAATAACAATTATTGAGGTTTAAAACTAATCCCGTAGGTAGATGCAGAGGTAGCGTGCCGACGGCGATCACATCGACCTTGGAACCATTCCCGACGCGCATCGTCACCTCGTCCTTTGCCAGTCTTCGCTTATTCCGCAGTTCCTGTTTTGAGTTACAAATATGAGCAATCGCACCGGTATCAAATACCCAGGAGCTACTACGAGTACTGGTAAGGTACACATCAATTACATGTATATCACATATACCTTTGGTGTTGCCGGCCTTCTTGTGCGCTAAGTATTTGGGGCAGTTCCGCTTCCAGTGACCACTTCCCTTGCAATAAAAGCACTCAGTCTCAGGCTTGGGTCCATTCCTTGGCTTCTTCCCAGTAACTGGCTTACCGGGCGCGGCAACTCCCTTGCCGTCCTTCTTGAAGTTCTTCTTACCCTTGCCCCTCTTGAACTTAGTGGTTTTATTCACCATCAACACTTGATGTTCTTTTCTGATCTCCACCTCCGCTGATTTCAGCATTGAATATACCTCGGGAATGGTCTTTTCCATCCCCTGCATATTAAAGTTCATCACAAAGCTCTTGTAGCTTGGTGGAAGCGACTGAAGGATTCTGTCAATGACCGCGTCATCCGGGAGATTAACTCCTAGTTGAGACAAGCGGTTGTGCAACCCAGACATTCTGAGTATGTGCTCACTAATAGAACTATTCTCCTCCATTTTACAGCTGAAGAACTTGTCGGAGACTTCATATCTCTCGACCCGGGCATGAGCTTGGAAAACCATTTTCAGCTCCTCGAACATCTCATATGCTCCATGTTTCTCAAAACGTTTTTGGAGACCCGGTTCTAAGCTGTAAAGCATGCCGCACTGAACGAGGGAGTAATCATCAGCATGTGATTGCCAAGCGTTCATAACGTCTTGGTTCTGAGGGATTGGTGCTTCACCTAGCGGTGCTTCTAGGACATAATCTTTCTTGGCAGCTATGAGGATGATCCTCAGGTTCCGGACCTAGTCCGTATAGTTGCTGCCATCATCTTTCAGCTTGGTTTTCTCTAAGAATGCGTTGAAATTGAGGATAGCGTGGGCCATTTGATCTACAAGACATAGTGTAAAGATTTTAGACTAAGTTCATGATAATTAAGTTCATATAATCAAATTATTCAATGAACTCCCACTCAGATAGACATCCCTCTAGTCATCTAAGTGAAACATGATCCGAGTTAACTAGGCCGTGTCTGATCATCACGTGAGACGGACTAGTCAAGATCGGTGAACATCTCCATGTTGAACGTATCTTCTATACGACTCATGCTCGACCTTTCGGTCCTCCGTGTTCCGAGGCCATGTCTGTACATGCTAGGCTCGTCAAGTTAACCTAAGTGTATTGCGTGTGTTCCGAGGCCATGTCTGTACATGCTAGGCTCGTCAACACCCGTTGTATTTGAACGTTAGAATCTATCACACCCGATCATCACGTGGTGCTTCGAAACAACGAACCTTCGCAACGGTGCACAGTTAGGGGGAACACTTTCTTGAAATTATCATAAGGGATCATCTTACTTACTACCGTCGTTCTAAGCAAATAAGATGCAAAAACATGATAAACATCACATGCAATCAAATAGTGACATGATATGGCCAATATCATTATGCTCCTTTGATCTCCATCTTCGGGGCACCATGATCATGTTCGTCACCGGCATGACACCATGATCTCCATCATCATGATCTCCATCATTGTGTCTTCATGAAGTCGTCACGCCAACGATTACTTCTACTTCTATGGCTAACGCGTTTAGCAACAAAGTAAAGTAATTTACATGGTGTTATTCAATGACTCGCAGGTCATACAAAATAATAAAGACAACTCCTATGGCTCCTGCCGGTTGTCATACTCATCGACATGCAAGTCGTGATTCCTATTACAAGAATATGATCAATCTCATACATCACATATATCATTCATCACATCTTCTGGCCATATCACATCACATAGCAAATGCTGCAAAAACAAGTTAGACGTCCTCTAATTGTTGTTGCAAGTTTTTACGTGGTTTGTAGGTTTCTAGCAAGAACGTTTTTTACCTACGTATGACCACAACGTGATTTGCCAATTTCTATTTACCCTTCATAAGGACCCTTTTCATCGAATCCGTTCCGACTAAAGTAGGAGAGACAGACACCCGCTAGCCACCTTATGCAACTAGTGCATGTCAGTCGGTGGAACCTGTCTCACGTAAGCGTACGTGTAAGGTCGGTCCGGGCCGCTTCATCCTACAATGTCGCCGAAACAAGAAACGACTAGTAGAGGCAAGAAGAATTGGCAAACTCAACGCCCACAACTGCTTTGTGTTCTACTCGTGCATAGTAACTACGCATAGGCCTGGCTCATGATACCACTTTTGGGAATCGTAGCATAATTTAAAATTTTCCTACGTCCACCAAGATGCATCTATGGAGTATACTAGCAACGAGGGGAAGGGAGTGCATCTACATACCCTTGTAGATCGCGAGCGGAAGCGTTCCAATGAACGTGGATGACGGAGTCGTACTCGTCGTGATCCAAATCACCAATGACCGAGTGCCGAACGGACGGCACCTCCGCGTTCAACACACGTACGGTGCAGCGACGTCTCCTCCTTCTTGATCCAGCAAGGGGGAAGGAGAGGTTGATGGAGATCCAGCAGCACGACGGCGTGGTGGTGGATGTAGCGGGTCTCCGCAGGGCTACGCCGAGCTTCTGCGAGAGAGAGAGAGAGGTGTTGCAGGGGAGGAGGGAGGCGCCCAAGGCTGTTGTGTGCTGCCCTCCCTCCCCCCCTTTATATAGGCCCCCCGGGGGGGGGGGGGGCGCCGGCCCCAAGAGATGAGATCTCAAGGGGGGGGCGGCGGCCACAAGGGGGGAAGGGGTTGCCTTGCCCCCCAAGGCAAGGGGGAACTCCCCCCCCAGGGTTCCCAACCCTAGGCGCATGGGGGGAGGCCCAAGGGGGGCGCCCCAGCCCACTAAGGGCTGGTTCCCTTCCACTTTCAGCCCACGGGGACCTCCGGGATAGGTGGCCCCACCCGGTGGACCCCCGGGACCCTTCCGGTGGTCCCGGTACAATACCGGTAACCCCCGAAACTTTCCCGGTGGCCGAAACTGGACTTCCTATATATAATTCTTCACCTCCGGACCATTCCGGAACCTCTCGTGACGTACGGAATCTCATCCAGGACTCCGAACAACTTTCGGGTTTCCGCATACATATATCTCTACAACCCTAGCGTCACCGAACCTTAAGTGTGTAGACCCTATGGGTTCGGGAGACATGCAGACATGACCGAGACGCCTCTCCGGTCAATAACCAACAGCGGGATCTGGATACCCATGTTGGCTCCCACATGTTCCACGATGATCTCATCGGATGAACCACGGTGTCGAGGATTCAATCAATCCCGTATACAATTCCCTTTGTCAATCGGTATGTTACTTGCCCGAGATTCGATCGTCGGTATCCCAATACCTTGTTCAATCTCGTTACCGGCAAGTCTCTTTACTCGTACCGCAATGCATGATCCCGTGACTAACGCCTTAGTCACATTGAGCTCATTATGATGATGCATTACCGAGTGGGCCCAGAGATACCTCTCCGTCACACGGAGTGACAAATCCCAGTCTCGATCCGTGCCAACCCAACAGACACTTTCGGAGATACCCGTAGTGCACCTTTATAGTCACCCAGTTACGTTGTGACGTTTGGCACACCCAAAGCACTCTTACGGTATCCGGGAGTTGCACGATCTCATGGTCTAAGGAAAAGATACTTGACATTGGAAAAGCTCTAGCAAACGAAACTACACGATCTTTTATGCTATGCTTAGGATTGGGTCTTGTCCATCACATCATTCTCCTAATGATGTGATCCCGTTATCAATGACATCCAATGTCCATAGCCAGGAAACCATGACTATCTGTTGATCAACGAGCTAGTCAACTAGAGGCTTACTAGGGACACTTTGTGGTCTATGTATTCACACATGTATTACGATTTCCGGACAATACAATTATAGCATGAATAATAGACAATTATCATGAACAAAGAAATATAATAATAACCATTTATTATTGCCTCTAGGGCATATTTCCAACACTCACCGGCAGTGACACCATA
Organism: Aegilops tauschii subsp. strangulata; assembly: GCF_002575655.3. Classification (NCBI taxonomy): domain Eukaryota; kingdom Viridiplantae; phylum Streptophyta; class Magnoliopsida; order Poales; family Poaceae; genus Aegilops; species Aegilops tauschii. The sequence continues at coordinate 580,983,443 of NC_053039.3, read as the reverse complement.
ATGAATGAGTTGGCTCACCAATTACGTAGGTCTGGGTGGCCTGAAAGGACCTATGAGGAGGTACGTAAAGAACTTCTTAGGTTGCATGACAGGTGGAAGAAGGTAGTGGTGCCGAAGAGTGAAACTTTCAGAAGGATTGCAGCAAATAATCCATGTTTATGGACTGAGGAGAGCGAGGACGAAGATGATATCTTCATGTCGCCGCTTCCGGGTTCTGCATCGTCGAAGGGCAAGAGTTCTTCATCATCGAAGGGCAAGGTTTCTGCATCGTCGAAGGGCAAGAGTTCTTCATCGTCGAAGGGCAAGAGTTCTGCATCGATCGAGGATGATGATGATGACTTCATGTAGTTTTTATGTTGTATGTTGTGAGTTCAGTTACGTGCCATTTAATTTAGATGTAGTTCTATCTAGTTGTTTGTAATGTCTCGTTGTATGAATATTATGTTGTATCTAAATATGATCTTGTAGTTCCGATAACAGAGTACTAAAATAGAGTAGGCATATGTCTCGTACATAAGTACATAGTCATTTGTCTCATACATAGAATAGACATAATTCTGACACAGAAATAGATGGTAATGTCTCTACTGATAGATAGGAGCGTCAGTGACGACGTCTGGCCTGGCGGGGAGGCGGATCTGGAATGACAAATTCATCACATATAACTCGGTTTCCTGTAGCAATGCAACTCAACAACCCTTTTCCATTCCCATTCGCTCAACATTTCTTGAATCTTGCCATCATCAGTTATGTCAATCAATTTTCTTTCCCCAGGGCCATCTGACTGCTTCCTGCTGACGTAGTACACAAAATCGTCTTCCTTCAACCCTTGCTTCAACATGAATGTAGTCTTCAACCAATCAAAAGTGATGTCCACTTCACTAACTTGCACAACAGTTGGAGAAAAGCCTTGGACATGAACAATAGGGCTAAGCACCCACTGAGTACCCTTAGCCATCTGCAACACACAAATCGCATTGAGTACCTAACCTACCCCTTAATATCCCCACTAACAAATATTAGACATGTCTATATATTATCAAGCTATATATTACAGAATATTAACGGAGCAACTAATACAACTAATTAGTTGACATCTAAATATATTAACAAATACTACCGGAGCACCTACGAAAAATAAAATGTGGGCTGAAATATACCCTTGAAGCGTGCGTGCGAACGAAGAACGATGAATGGCGGCCACCAAACTGCCGGTGCTCCGGCTCGAACGAAGAACGACGAACAACAGCTTCACCTCGACCACACTGCCCCAACTTCACCACCACACTGCAATGCTTATCCAGCTCCGTCTGAAGGGGGTTTTATAGGTAGAGAGGAGAAAATGGCGGGAAAGAACGACTGCGGTAAGGCGGAAAAGGGTTGGCGGGAAACGGGTGGCGGGAAACGGGTGGCGAGAAACGGGTGGCGGGAAACGGGTGGCGGGAAAAAGTTGGCGGGAACATATGGCGGGAAAGGGATATTCATCATCGAAGGGCAAGGTTTCTGCATCGATCGAGCATGACGATGATGACTTCATGTAGTTTTCATGCTGTATGTTGTGAGTGTGGGACCGTGCTGCTGTGGCTGTGGAGAAAACACGAAGCTCGACGAGGGACCATGTTGCTGTGGCTGTGGAGAAAACACGAAGCTCGACGTGGGACCATAGTGCTGCGGGTGCCACGTAGAACTGCCAGGTTGGTCAGGACGGGGTGGCCTGGCTGTCGGCTGAGGTGCTAGACGTGGACGTGGTTGATGTCGGTGCATGGAGTGACGCGGCTGCTCCTGCTGGTGCTGAACAACATCGGTTCTCCGGGTGCACGTGATAGCCTCGTACACAGTCCGTATCTTATTCTGAATTCTTTCCAAGAAGGGTTGTACCACTGGACGATGGTGAAGAAGAGGTCCAGACGATAGTGATCGTCCAAAGGTGGTCACGTCGTCGTAGAGTTCGCGTGTCAAGGTAGCCTGCAAATTTCCATGACGATTAATTAATGTCTGTCTCTTGCACGTCAAAGTATGTGACAACATTACGTAAAGAAAATATATCTTACCGCGTACTGCCTAGAGCCGGAAGTATCATAGCTCGGGTACATATCCGACGGAGTAGGATCCGGTATCTCCTCTGGGTGGGAGTACTCAACAATGCGTAACCGTGTTCCGGTCATGTAGCGCCGCAAATAGAGATTGAATTCATCGAGATCGAAATTGTGATTCTCGTGCCATAGATTTGTGTTTGCTGTCTCCCATTCTATAACATACGGCTCTAGTCTAACTTGCCAGTCAGCAGTTGTCCTGTTCATGCCCTTCCTTGTCGTCCTAAAATTGTGGTGTGTGTTCAACAATTACCTAAAGCTTCGAATGGAGTACTATGAAAGATAATGCAACATTGAAAAACTGGTTAATACCTGTGGATGTGTGCTGGCAGCAGGTTCTCTATAGGGGGAGGTAGCTCCAACTGCAGAAGACCAAATTGCCTCATAACCCTCTGTTGTGCCATCTCCTCGACGAAGACATCGAAGATGATCTTAGATTTTGTCATCCAGTAATCTCGGTCCCTTGTGCATAGCACAGACATACCAGCAGGGTATCTCGCTTGTATGGCTGCTTCCGTGTAGGGCTGCCAGATGACCCCGGTGTACGCATCGAACTGCTCGTTCAATGCTGTGTATGCCTTCCTGGTCTGATCACTAGCAAAGCGTCTCTGCAGAGAAGAAAAGTTAGTAGCCGCTAGCATCGAACTATCTCTTCTGCAGAAAAAGTTGCATTAAACTACAACACGGTGCATACCTCGCGACGAGTCCAACACAGGCCGAAAGTAGGCATGTCGATGCCGTCAACATCAAACATGGCGTCTATAGGCTCATGAACACGTACATCTGGTCGCCCTATAGAGAACCTCTCCCACGACCACAGTTGTAGGAATAGAGGGCATCCAAGAAGGGCTGGCTTTCTCGATGTAAGCTGGCAACCGTTGCACATACCTCGGTATGTAGCCGCTAAGACCGCCGAACCCCAACTCCTCTGTCTGATCTGATCCGCCGTCTGAGCGCTCGCTATCTCGAGTGCCATAGGGATGTAGAGGGCGCTAATAGTGGTGACATGGTTCTCCGTGAACATCACCTTGCCAAAAAGCCACAGTAAATAGGCCTCCAGGCTCCGAGTGATCTGTTCCGCAGTCAACGGCGCCCGGAAGTTCTGGATCTGCATTAAGCGAAGGGAAAGTTTTAGTAAGCCGCAATTATTTTATGTAAAACTTTATGCACGATATCTTGACGATAATAGGTAGGGGAAATTACCCGGAAATTTTGCAACCACTCATACTTAGGTCCGTGATGCTCCCATACCGGATCCGGAGCATCCGGAAAAACACCATGAAAACGTTCTGTAAGAGCTCGCTCCCAACCAGCCGGTGCGTCCAACGGTCCTACGGCATGACCTGCCAACGGTAGTCCGAGCAAAAGTGACACATCCTCCAGAGTAGGAGCCATCTCTCCCCATCTGAAGTGAAACATGTGGGTCTCTGGCCTCCAACGGTCCACTAAGCAGCTCAGCAAAGACCCATCGATGGCTAGGCGTTTCTCACCCGGGATAGACTCAACCAGACGCGCGAAAGGTAAAAGGCCGGCCCATTTCAACCTTCATCAGAGAAATTTTCAGTTAGTGCCTCCCATTTCAACCATTAATATGCATGTCAGTGTGCAAATTAATAAATCACGTACCGCTGAAGCCATCCTGAGTGTATCTTCCAGTTTTCCTTAGGAGTGCGAGTGACCAGAGGCTCAAGCTTGCGCTCATACCATATCGCAGCACGATGACCCCTATCAATGTCCCCATTCAGCAACCACAATCCCGACATTCCTACACATACAAAATTCAGAACATAGTGTCACACTTCATAAAAATTCAGAACATAGTGCCACACTTAGTAAAAATTCAGAACATAGTGCCACACTTAATAAAAATTCAGAACATAGTGCCACACTTAATAAAAATTCAGAACATAGTGCCACACTTAATAAAAATTCAGAACATAGTGCCACACTTAATAAAAATTCAGAACATAGTGTCACACTTATTACAAATTCAGAACATAGTGCCACACTTAATAAAAATTCAGAACATAGTGCCATACTTAATACAAATTCAGAACATAGTGCCACACCACACTTAATACAAATTCAGAACAAACTAGTGCTAGCTTAGCTTCTTCCTCTCGCCCTTACTCCTCTACTGCCTCTACCTCCTCTTCTTCCCCGGTTGCCTCGTCCATGCCCAGTGACGAAAGTGGGACAATTAGTGTCCCTATGGCCAAATTCATTGCATAGAATGCATTGCCTAGTCGGACCTCCTGCTTCAGATTCATCCATATCATTTCGGATGCGCTGACACTGCCGTCTGCCTCTACTTGTACGCATATGCTCTGGGTTTGGAATGTAACGCCTTTCGGCGGGGTTGACGCTGTTGAAATTACCCATTGATCGAAAACCCATCAGCTCACCTGTCCAGGTATTGAGGACAGCCTCTTTCAGAAAATATGGAGACACAAACGATATTGCGTCCATTCCAAGCTGCCCGCAAGCAGCAAGTACATGTGAGCAAGGTAGGTGAAGCAATTTCGGTTTATTGCATGTGCACTCACACGTTGGCCAGGCTTCATTGCCAATTTTCACCTCATGCGTCCTCAACTCATTTGCACATCCGAATTTGTTGTTGGCTAAGCGGACCTCAAACCTTCTTTCTTGATTACCGATGGCGACTACAGTGTGTGACCTAGCTTTTTGCATCTTGTTGTCCATGTACTTCGTGACTCTTTCACAGTACCATGTGTTTGGGTTGTTCAAGATATGTTGCTCTGCTATTTGACGTCTGTCTCTGAAATACTTGACGGTGCCATAGAAAATACCCTCAACGATGGCTGTAAGTGGCAATGCACGGTTTCCTCTGAGGACAAAGTTGTATGTTTCCGCGAGGTTCGTTGTCATGACACCGTACCTTGCTCCATGTGTGTCATGTAGCAAAGACCACCTCTCCAGAGGCTCATACTCTATCCACTGCTCGAAGGTTTTAATGGACCTCCCGAGCCTTCTCCTAGTACCAGGTGGGTTAAAGCCTGGCAGGTCACATAGCCCAACAGCCTCCTCCTCCACGGCCGCTGTTCCTGTTGCCAACTGTGCAGCTACTGCTTCAACATGTGCCCTCACCGCTGCATCTCTTGCAGCTTTCCTGTCCCTCACGTGTCTCTGCGTGCACACATTAAGTCTGTCGCGTATCAAATTGTACTTCCATAACTGGTTCTGCTTGCAGAGTTTTTTGAACAGATTCATCAGGTTCTTATTTCTAAACTGCGAGAAGAAATTAGCCCCGAGATGGCGCATGCACCAACGGCTCTGCAAGTCCTGCCATGGAACTTGTTCCTCAGGGCCTGGGTTTGTTAGTGTCCTTATCGCACTGAGTATACCTTCAAGCCTGTCATGAAGGATGCACACATTGGGCTTCTCCTTTACAACTGATATTTTCAACTGCCTGAAGAACCATGTCCAACTTTCAATGTTCTCACTCTCCACAAAAGCAAATGCTAGTGGGACGACTTGATTTTGGCCGTCTTGACCTATGGCTGTCAGGATCTGACCCTTGTACTTGCCTGTGAGAAAAGTACCGTCAACACATATCACCGGTCGGCAATGCCTGAAAGCTTCGATGCATACACCGAAAGAGAAGAAGAGACGATGCAACACCCTCACAGTTGGGAACTCTGGCATGAACATGTCTTGGATATCGATATAGGTGCCTGGATTCCGCTGCTGCAGGGTGTGGAGGAGGTGGACAACAGAGTCATATGCATCAAAATAAGAACCAAATCTCCTCTCAAGCGCTGCATGCTTAGCCCTCCAAGCCTTGCCATAAGAAATTCTGTACTTCAACCAGGCGAAGACTTTTGTCTGGACTGCCTTCACTTCCATAGCTTTGCCTTGCACTATCTCATCGTAAAACAATCGAGCAATAAGCGTGGATGAAAGGTTGGCATGATCTTGAGGGATGCACGGAATAAGACAAGTGTGATTAACTAAGTCACTTATCACCCAACTTGTGCCATACTTAGGGAGAAAGCCGTGCACCCTTGCGGGACAATCTGCGTTCTTGCATACCATTATCAGGAATTTCTGACTGGACACCTCAGCTTTGAAAACCCTTTGCGTGGACATTGCCCAATTAATTATTGCATCCTTCAGGGCTTGCTTGTTCGGATACATAGCACCCGTCGCAATATTGTTCTGGTGATATTGCCAGGCTGAATCATGTCCATCATTCACGGTCATTGCAGATGATAAGTCATGATTCCACCATGCAGGATTCGGGACCTCCTCTGCATTTTCTTCTTCATCTGACTCGTCAGAATCATCGGCATGACCCCTTTCAACATCGGTGTCTTCTTCTTCCATCTGGTTCTGCATGTGCCCATCTACCTCGTCAGCGTCCACCTCGCCATTGTAATCACCATCGGCATTTCCTCCTTCTACCTGACTACTCTGCCCTGGTTCATAACCATAAGCATTTCCTCCTTATACCTGACTGCTCTGTCCTTGTTCGTAACCATAAGCATTTCCTCCTTCTACCTGACTGCTCTGTCCTTCGTAGCCACCCTCGCCTTCATGTGCAGTGACCTCCTTCACGACGGGAAGCACTAAAGCAACAGGATTGCATCCCCTTCGTTCACAACCTTGTAACCACCGCACCCAATCGGAGTCTCCCTCTATTGGCCTCAAATAAAAGTAAATTTTTGAACTTGACCGTGTCCACAATGCATGAACACCGACGGTGTGTGTTTCAGTATCAAGACCTAAACTTGCCGCAATCCATTCTTTCAACTGACTAACAGACCATGTTTGTGGTGCGCTGATTGCCACCTCTATGTGAGTAAATTCACTCAGATCTGCTCCCAACTCATTTGTTTGGACAGTACCAGGACCATAGTAAAATCTCAACTTCACTACATCGGACATCTCGACTCACCTATTTTTTTCAACAACGAAATACAAGTATTAGACATGTCTATATATTACCAGGACCATAGTAAATTTCACGATCAATATAATTTAATCTATGTTGACGATTATGATGAGTTGCTTGACTCTTGTTTTAATAATAATATAATAAATAGGCCCATGTTTACTAATAATAAATAGGCCTCAAATAATAATAATAATATAACCGACAAATATGATAATTCATTTTATTTCAATTATAAAATATTTGTCTCTTCTTTTGAACTTTTAATTCATTTTATTTCAATTATAAATAGGCCTATGTTGATGTATTTTTAATTTTAATCAATTTTAAAAATATTTGTCTCTTCTTTTGAACTTTTTATTCATGTTTCAAACTTCTTATCACGCACCTGTGTACGTGTCAAGTATTAACCAACAACTTATTATCCCCACTAACAACTAATACAATTCACACACCTAAAACTATATTACGAAAATTTGCCGTAGCAACTACAAATATTTACGTATACTACCGGGGCAAATAACAATAATCATACACAAATTTTATTTCACATCGAACGAAGCGTGCGTGCGAACGAATAATATGTACGTATACTACTGGGGCAAATAACAATATTTACGTATACTACCGGGCCAAAAAAAATATTGCGGTATACTACCGGGCCAAATAACAATAATCGCACACAAATATTTACTTATACTACCGGGGCAAATAACAATATTTACGTATACTACCGGAGCACCTACAAAAAATAAAATGTGGGCTGAAATATACTCTTGAAGCGTGCGTGCGAACGACGAACGACGAACGACGAACGAAAAACTGCCGGTGCTCCGGCTCCAACGAAGCACGACGAACAACAGCCACGACCACCACGAGCTACCCCGTCACCACCATGACCATCCAACTTCACCACCACCACATTGCCACAACTTCACCACCACCACCTCCACCAAAATGCTCACCACGACCACCACGAGCTACCCCGTCAGTAGATCGACACCTCTTTTGGCTACCCTAAATGAGTTGAACCCATTCACGGTGCCAAAATCGCGAAAATGTAGCTCATTTAGGTGCACAAATGGGTGCCATTTTTCTGTAGAGAGAGGAGAAGAAAGAACACAGAAGAAATGAACGGGAGAAGAAGAATGGAGGAAGGAGAGGAAGGAAAGAGAGGATAAGGCCGGGCCGGCCAGCGTGTCAGGCTACAGCCCCCTGTCGGCCAGCAGCTGGCCGATCGGCGGGCGGTAGGCCGACAGGGGCGCACAAACCGACAGCCCACTGCCTCCCCCTCGCGCGACGTGGCCCGACCAACCACAGGCCGCCGCGTGCCAGCCGGGCCTGCAGTCGGCCTGCTGTGGGCCGATTGGGCCTGCTGCTAGCCGATCGGCCTGCAGCGGGCCGACGGTGTATTATTTTTGAAATTTCTTTCTTTCGCGTAATATTTCTGTAATTAAAAAAATGTATTATTTAAAAAAAATAGCGGCGAAATATATATAAAAAAAGCGCCCATTTCTCCGTCGGTTCGCGAAGCTTCCGCGCGGCCCCGAAACAGTTTGAACTCCACATAGAGCTCTCGCCGAGGGTTTGGGCGGCGGCGGAGGGAGGAGGAGAGAGATAGGCGGCCATGGCCGGGAAGAAGCCAGCGGCTGTGAGCACCGCGCCTTCCGAGGGCGAGGAGAGCGCCGTCATCCCCAGCTCCGCTGCCAAGCGCGGGCCCGGCAGACCTAAGAAGGACCCCGTCCCCGCCGCCGCCAGCCCCGGCTCCACTGCCAAGCGCGGGCCTGGGAGGCCTAAGAAGGACCCCGTCCCCGCCGCCGCCGCAAGCCCCGGCTCCAAGCGCGGGCCCGGGAGGCCAAACAAGGTCCCCGCCCCCGCCGGGTCCGGCGAGGGCTCTGCTCCGGAGCCCGGGAAGAGCGAGATGGGGAAGGGGGAGATGGAGAAGGCGGCGACCCCGAAGAAGCAGGGGAAGGGGGAGATGGAGAAGGCGGCGGCGCCAGTGAAGACGGAGAAAGGGGCCAAGGTTGCTACCAATAAGAAGAAGGACAAGGGGGAGATGGCGGCGTCCCCGGAGAAGAAGGAGAAGGCGGCGACCCCGAAGAAGAAGGACAAGGGGGAGGAGGCGGCGACGCTGCCGAAGAAGAAGGACAAGGGGGACAAGGCGGCGGCGGTGCCAGAGAAGAAGGACAAGGGGGAGAAAGCTGCTACCAAGAAGAAGAAGAAGGAGAAGGGGGAGATTGCGGCGCCCCCGGAGAAGAAGGAGAAGGGGGACAAGCCGGCGAACCAGAAGAAGGAGAAGGAGAAGGGGGACACGGCGGCGGCCCCAAAGAAGAAGGAGAAGAAGGGCGGCGAGGCGGCGGAGCCCGGATCCAGATCCGGGAAGCAGGAGCCGTCCGGCGAAGCGGGCAAGCCCAAGCCCAAGCCCACGCCCAAGAAGACGAAGCAGCAGGCGTCAGACGGGGCGGCCAAGGAGACGCCCAGCAAGAGGAAGCGCGACGACGCCGGGGAACCCCAACCCCAGAAGGCGGCCAAGAAAGCTGACAAGGCCACGCCCACCAAGAAGAAGCAGGCCTCCTCCGGCGGCGCTGAGAAGGCCACCACGCCCAGCAAGACACCCCAGAAGGCAGCAAAGAGCGCCAATAAAAGCCCCGGCAAGGCGGAGAAGGCCACACCGGCCAAAAAGCAGCAGCCCTCCGGCGCGGCGGAGAAGGCCACGCCCACCAAGAGGAAGCATGGCGATCTGGAACCCCCAAAGGCGGCCAAGAGCGAGCAGAATGGCTCTTCGCCTGCGAAGAAACAGAAGGACAAGGCAGCAGGGGCGGCGCCGGTGGCCGCCGAGCCGGGCATCTGCAGCTTCCCGATGGCGCGGGTGCGGCTGCTGATGCGGGACAAGGACGCCACCATCCGATCTAACAACGAGACCGTCTTCCTCGTCAACAAGGCCTCGGTACTACTTCTTCCCCCGCTTTTTACTCTGAAAAATGCAAGTTATGCAGCGATCTGTGTTGGCAATAAGAAATTTCATGACTGAAGCTTGATGCCAGTCTATCAGAATGCCATGATTTAGGGTGGAATCTATGCTAGCTAGCAAGATTTAGATTGGTCGTGCTATCAGCCCGTCAGTGCCCGCAAGGTGTTCGATGAGTTGTCTGTGGTGCTCTCACTGTCGAATGCTTTGTCTCTACCCTTGGTCAGTCAATATTCCAGTGTAAAGTTGTCTGAGATGTCAAAGCTTCATTTTGTGCTGAGCCAAATTTCTACATAGTAAGCTGTGTCTACTTCTGCTGCTAGCAGTACCAACCTGTCTGACAAGTGAACTGTGAGGACTTCTTTCTTGGCATGTTTTGCAGTGATTTGTAGATAGTGCTGTCTATTTCTGCTGTAGATGTGCACATTTTGTCCATGTTTTCGCTTTGGTTTTTCCCAAGCATATCCACTTGAAATATCGTGTCGAAGTGGTAGGAAACCGTGTTATCTAGAGAGAAAAATTGGTGTTCTTTTTTTGGATGGAAGAATATGACCGGTGTTAGTAACATGGTATTGTATTTCCAGATTGTTTCTGCTATTGCTGAACTTGTATGTGATTGTTAGTCATTCATGGATGGGCTAAATTTATGAGATTGCTCATTATGTAGCTTAATATTCCCAGGCTTACCTTAAGCATATTGTTTCTTGTGAATTCATAAATGTCATGGATTTGCTAAATTTGTTGATGAAACGTTTGTTTTTGAAATTTAATTTGAATGTAGTAAGATTTGCACTGGCAATATTAAGCTTCAGCCATCATCCAAAAGACGAGTAGAAAAAATCCTAGATTACCCCAACAGTTGTGCAGTGCTGCCAGTCTGCCACCATTGTTCTGAAAGCTGGCTAATGCTACCAGTTGTAGTGGTTTTGTCCGTAATCAAGGCAGCAACAGAGCTATGCACAAGTACATAGTCACTGGACTGCTCACCTCCCATTGCCTCTACTTGCTCCAAGAGTTTGATTAATCTTCATGATTTCTCTTTCTTTATCTTGCGAACTCAGGTGTTTAGTCTTCCAGCAAAAATTTAATTGGTTCTTGTAATTTTTTTCGAGCACCAAACAAGATAGCTGTATATGCAACTGATTCAAATTTCAGATCCCCAGTCTGGCAAGTGAACTCTGGTGCTTAGACTTCTGTAACGCGCATCGATTTCATTTTGTTTCTTACTTTCTTGTCCTGCTGAAGAGATCATAAGTTCATAGCACCAACTGTTGGAAGTCCTGTAATTCTTCACTCACTGACCAATAGAGGATTTCTTTTTGGTTTGGTATATGCACAAAGTAGAGGTTTCCCCCCTGATTGGTATATGTAATTATCCAATCATCGATCACTAGATGAAGTTTTTTTTGGTTCAACATGATTAAACTGTACCTGCAGCATAGCAGATTGGTGAGGAAGTTGACCTCTGTAAGCTGACTGTGGTATAATAACAAGCGTGGCCTGATTGCATAGTTCCCTTCATGTATTTATTGACCGATGCCATTCTTTTGGTATGCAGTGATTATGACATGTAGTGAACCTTGAACTGGATAGTATTATCATGTTATATATTCACCGCTTTGAAAAACATTATATATATTCATGTTACACATGCACCTGCAGGAGTTATTCTTGGAGGCATTTGCGAAGGATGCTTATCAGAATGCCCTGAAGGAACGCAAAAAGTCAATTACCTACGATAACCTTTGTGAGTTGGCTCTTCCTTCTTATGTTCTTCTTAGTTATCTTTTCTGGGAACCCTTTTATCCTTTTATCGACTATGCTGCCTGAAAGATGGTTTATGGCGAAATAAAGAGCCTTTCTAGACCACACAATGGATACATTTGATATGATACCAATTAGTTAAGAAAGCCATTATACTTGCTTAACCTAGTGTTTGATACATTGGACATATTGTGTTACCAAAACCGAGAGTTTGTTTTCCGAAGTACCATAGTTACCAGACACACCGGTGTCTGCTCGATGCCCAATCTTGTATACCAAAGATTGAAAGGTTCTTTGTTAATTTTGTTATGAGTAACCTAAAGTTAATCATCGTTTCCTCAGCTGGTGGTGTTGATAAATCATTAAATCTGAACTTGCAAGTAAATGTAAACCCATGGGGCCTGCTCCTGTAGGGGAATATATATATACCCCATGAAACATGTTGAAACCTTGCGGCTGCAGTCTGAAAGTGGTTATATTTTGATATAAACATGGATAATCGTCGTATCAGTTGTCATCCACTCATCTAAGTAAGTCCTAGACATGCATATACTTCCCTGATGGATGGAGGATGGATGTATCGCCCCATGACCACGGCAACTATAACTATAACTGAAACCCCTCCTCTTTGGTTATCCCTTCCATTTAGGCTATTTTTTTGTTATTTCGTCTTCCTTTTTTACTTATAGCAGTAGTACTTGTTAATTGACATGAAATGTATCATCTACTCATGTTTTCAGCGACGGAGGTGTGCAATGAGAAACGGTACAAGTTTCTATCAGGTGAAGCTCCTTACCCTATGTTACCGTTCAAATCTGCGGAAGCCTGCGTGTGTTTTTTGGATATGGCAAAGATTGGGTGGCGCTGACATACATTTGTGTGTGTGTTTGCGTCCAGATTTCGTGCCGCTGAGGGTGACAGCCGGAGATGCACTCAAGGCTGTGGTGGAGCGGTCCTAGGCAGACCATGAGGGAGACACGCACGCATGCCATAGGTTGTCTTGTCTTGTGCTAGCTATCCTGTGCACCATGTTCTTGTGTAGTAGGTCAGGTTAGGTTGAGACCAGCCAGCGTATGTATGGAGAATGTATGTACTATGTTGTATCCATATGGATCCACCTTGGGCAAGGGAAGCACATTCATGTTGTCAACCCACCCTTGTGGCCATGCATGCCTGTTGATGTGCGTCTGCTCTGAATTACCTGAAGCTCGCTCGCTTGCTCGCTTGCTTGTTGTGAATCTATTTACTTATTAAGCTGTGTCCCGAAACGAAATCTGGATGTGTCTGTCTTGTCTTGTGGGATTCGACTTGCTTTGTTAGCTGGAACCTGCTTCGTAATATATACATCCGTTTGACGAAGTACATGTTAGAGTATGTACTTATACTTTATAACACAAAAATGTTGAGTATGTCTGTATGTGGATTTGGTTTCTCTGCACTTGAGAAAGTTTTGCTTGTACCCTGCAAAAAAAAAAGTTCTGTTTGTATCTAAATTAAGCACCCCGATGAAACTAGTCGACAAAGTTAAGTTTGATGTTAGGTATGAAAAACCGCCTCTCTAATACTCCTAATGACAAAAATCTTAGTGTACATGCCTATGGGAAGGGTCAAGGTTCAACTAAGAGAGTTCTCAATTTGGGGGGGCTTTTCTTGAGGAGAGAAGCTTCTGTCCGTCGGGTCGGGCAGCAACAACTCCTCCAAGGCCAGGGACATGGCAACAACAACATCCTTTGAGGTACACTGCGATCAAGATCGTTGAGAGATGGAGTCATGAATATATAATGCAGGACACTGTAGATTTGAAATATACAACCAACAAATAACTATAATAATTTGCTTTTAGACTAGATAGTAGATTGTCCTCCACACTCGCAGCAAATCATCAAAGGTGTCGGCTGCTACTTTCCCAAATATGGGAGGCTCGAGTCACAAGTCAGAACATGTTTGAAATAACATATACACGTTGTTCAATGAACATAGTTAATCACAAGAGCATTGTGACCAGTGGCGGAGGACGAACCTTTTTTAAGGTGGGGCCAACTCTTAAGCGATAATATTTTTTATGCAAAACCAACATAAAATGAAAATAATTCTGGGTAGCATATGCTCCCTGATAGAACAGTAAAATCAAAATAAATAGGAAATAAAATTTAAAAATTCTGAACTTTTTTTTGAAAATATTCATACTAGTGTGGCAAGTGTGCTTGACAATTTTCATGCCATATGGGATAGCGGTGCTTCGTCTAGGGTGCAGAAGCATGTGCTCCCTAGAGCCAAACTGAATATCCGAGATGATGCGCATGTGCTTGAGCAAACTCCACTACACATTACACAACAGAGAGAACTGTAAACTGTAATCTACATTTCGGCCGCCACCTACACCTAGTCTACAACGGCCTTAGCCCCAGCCGTAAGATAACGAGTGAAGTCTGAAATGAAGCTTGTGGTTGTAGACACGGTCGCAAATGAACTCCGACCTCCAAATGTCGGAACTCCGTACCATGAACTCTTTGATCCCGGACTTTTTTACTCTTAAGCTTGTTTTAGGCCAGGATCTACTGACATGGCACCGTTAGAGGGTGGGATTGCAAATTGATAGTACCACCTGTGCTCGGGCAATTCTCTTTTTAACAACGGATGCGGGTGAATTCAAACCCCTCATATTCCAACTCAAGATCGCACAAGTTGTGCTATTCATTGGGCACAGTTATCTCCTTCGACAGTAATAACAATCTTCGACAATTAACATCGCTAAAAATAGACAAGTACACATCCAAGCTTGTCGGGGGACGCCGCCGACCACCAATAGGCCCCAAACCTCGACGGCGCCAGCTACACCACCTACCACTACTGATACATATAGAAGAACTAAACCCAACTCTACACAATGGCCTCCTCAGCAGCAGCATCAGGTCCTGCCAGGCTAACCGCGACCCGTAGCGCGTCCCTGTTGAGCCTGGTCAGCTTGGCGACGACATTGATGTCGTCGTCAGTGAGTGCCTCGTCGAACCTGTGGATGAGGGCCTCGTCCGCCCTTGCCGCCATCTTATCCTTGGGACCCAGCAGCCCTAGCCCCTGCACCAGGCGAAGCATGGCGCGATGGGCCACAGGGGTGGTGTTGTTCTGCGCGGCCTGGTGCGCGCTCTGACGTGGCGGTGGCACATATGTCGCACGATGTTGGAAATATGCCCTGAAGGCAATAATAAATGGTTATTATTATATTTCTTTGTTCATGATAATCGTCTATTGTTCATGTTATAATTGTATTATCCGGAAATCGCAATACATGTGTGAATACATAGACCACAACATGTCCCTAGTAAGCCTCTAGTTGACTAGCTCGTTGATCAACAAATAGTCACGGTTTCCTGACTATGGACATTGAATGTCATTGATAACGGGATCACATCATTAGGAGAATGATGTGATGGACAAGACCCAATCCTAAGCATAGCATAAAAGATCGTGTAGTTTCGTTTGCTAGAGCTTTTCCAATGTCAAGTATCTTTTCCTTAGACCATGAGATCGTGCAACTCCCGGATACCGTAGGAGTGCTTTGGGTGTGCCAAACGTCAATACGTAACTGGGTGACTATAAAGGTGCACTACGGGTATCTCCGAAAGTGTCTGTTGGGTTGGCACGGATCGAGACTGGGATTTGTCACTCCGTGTGACGGAGAGGTATCTCTGGGCCCACTCGGTAATGCATCATCATAATGAGCTCAATGTGACTAAGGCGTTAGTCACGGGATCATGCATTGCGGTACGAGTAAAGAGACTTGCCGGTAACGAGATTGAACAAGGTATTGGGATACCGACGATCGAATCTCGGGCAAGTAACATACCGATTAACAAAGGGAATTGTATACGGGATTGATTGAATCCTCGACATCGTGGTTCATCCGATGAGATCATCGTGGAACATGTGGGAGCCAACATGAGTATCCAGATCCCGCTGTTGGTTATTGACCGGAGAGGCGTCTCGGTCATGTCTGCATGTCTCCCGAACCCGTAGGGTCTACACACTTAAGGTTCGGTGACGCTAGGGTTGTAGAGATATGTGTATGCGGAAACCCGAAAGTTGTTCGGAGTCCCGGATGAGATCCCGGACGTCACGAGGAGTTCCGGAATGGTCCGGAGGTGAAGAATTATATATAGGAAGTCAAGTTTCGGCCACCGGGAAAGTTTCGGGGGTTACCGGTATTGTACCGGGACCACCGGAAGGGTCCCGGGGGTCCACCGGGTGGGGCCACCTATCCCGGAGGGCCCGTGGGCTGAAGTGGGAAGGGAACCAGCCCCTAGTGGGCTGGGCGCCCCCCATGGGCCTCCCCCTGCGCCTAGGGTTGGAAACCCTAGGGTGGGGGGGGGGGGGGCGCCCCACTTGCCTTGGGGGGCAAGGCATCCAGATGGGATCCCTGGCCGGCCCCCCCCCTCCCAGGGGGCCTATATAAAGGGGGGGGGAGGGAGGGCAGTAGCACAACAGCCTTGGGCGCCTCCCTCCTCCCCTGCTACACCTCTCTCTCTCGTAGAAGCTCGGCGAAGCCCTGTCGGCATCCCGCTACATCCACCACCACGCCGCCGTGCTGCTGGATCTCCATCAACCTCTCCTTCCCCTTGCTGGATCAAGAAGAAGGAGACGTCGCTGCACCGTACGTGTGTTGAACGCGGAGGTGCCGTCCGTTTGGCACTCGGTCATCGGTGATTTGGATCACGGCGAGTACGACTCCGTCATCCACGTTCATTGGAACGCTTCCGCTCGCGATCTACAAGGGTATGTAGATGCAATCCTTTCCCCTCGTTGCTAGTATACTCCATAGATGCATCTTGGTGAGCGTAGGAAAATTTTAAAATTATGCTACGATTCCCAACACACGAGACTTAGGCGGAGTGGAGCGACGCTTGGACGGCAGCGGCCTCACTCAAGGGCCTCCCAAATCTCTTTCATTTGATTGAGATTTGTCCGGTGGATACGAAGCACTTTCATCACCTAAGGTACCTCCTCACTTCTCCTCATTTTGGTTGGTTGGAATCATGTATTTTTGTTGGATTGGCTCACATTCTTTGAAACACTAGTTCAGCATTATGTTGTGGTGAAATCAATTTATATGATGCATTTAGGACACCGGCGGTAGGGTGGCTACCGTAGAATTTCCAGTTTTGTTGTGTCACAGGGCGATTCTGCAATGTCTGGCCACCAGCTTACCGCCATGGTCCCCGACGATAGGCTTTCTTGGCGGTAGGATCGAGCGCCCTACTATCAGGGACCCTGGCGGTAAGGGCCTTTGCCACGTAGGCGGGCGCAAATGGCCGTCTGCAGCTTGCCGTCATGCCTATCGCCAAACTTTACGGCGGTAGGCTGTCCAACCCTACCGTCGACCAGTCTGATGATAGCAAAAAGGTCAGATCGATCCTGAAATACTTTCAGGGGTGGGGGGTTAGACCCGGCAAAACTTACGGCAAAAAGGTGAAAACACGGAAATTGGCCACTCCTAGATGTTTGCCATTGCTGTTGCTGGCCCTCTCCGGAACCAACCAATTCTTTTTTTCTTTCTTTCTTTCTTTGTTTCTTTCAGGATTGGTCGACGTTCCATCTGCCAACCCATGCATACACATGTGACACGACACCAGCGGCAAAAGTCCTTGTGGCGGTTGCGCACATGAATCAATGTTTGGCGCGCACACACGCACGCACGCCAAACATGCAGGTTCGGTTCAGGGACGACTGAATTTGTACGACTACTGGATCTACTCACGGGAAAGTGACAAGTGGTTGCAGACTCTAGCTGTTGCGCGGCGTCCGCGACGGATGGCAGGTGTGCTCGGGGCGGGGCAGGGCTTCCAGGCGTTGACACTACGTCAGAGTAAGTAAGGTACTCCACCTCCTACGCCGGCATCATAATGTAACCGTGGTCCTACATTCTACTCTAGTATAGTCCCATATCAGCAGTGGCTTGGCTTGCAGAGCCGTATCACTAGTCATCAGTACCCATTTTTTACAATGAGGTTAAACCCTGGCCCGTGCATCGACCGATGCAGGTAGTCATCTTTATTAATTATTTCACAAATATCTGACAAGAACATACATCAATCCATCTGAAGCCACCCCTCATATCTACAAACTCGATAATGCGAAGTGCTCTCACTCATCATATCTAAAACCGGTGCCGTCGCCGATCCATCCACATAACGTATTGGGACCAACAGCTGGTGCGGCCTACCTAAAGCGCACATCACATGCATATGTTTTACAAGCCGCCGCCATCATCGGACCACTGACCCATCTTCAGAAGAGAGATCCGCATCATCCTTGCCAGTCCACACATCCGTCGACGCCACCACGACGCCCAACAGTGCCATCGCCCTGCGCTCGTCCTTCTAAACGCAAAGATTCTGGAAGATCTGTCGTGCGCAGCACCTGCCAACTAGGCATGACTTAGCGTGGCACCTGTCAGCCAGACATGACTTGACAATGCCCCCGAAGCTCCGTGCAAGACAAAGCCGCTCAACCTCCTGCCTCTGTCCTCCAGCGCTGCTCCACAAACGATGCTCCCAAGAGATAAATGGCACCGTGGTACCGCCATCGTCCGATCTGGAAGACCAGATCCTAGGGTTGCCCCCGAAGCAGCACGAGTGAGTCGATAACAGTTACACGACGATGCCTTCATCAAGGTAACAGTGCAAAATGCCGTCATCGCCCGCCAACGGCTCGGTTTTCACCGGCAACTATGTCTCCCCGACTCGTAACCGGGACAAGATAACGAATCTCGAGATCCGACCACCCACCCACATGCCGACCACCTCTGGCGGAAGAGATGACCACCACCGCCAACTGCACCGGTCAGAACAGATTTGTCCGGAGGTGCCGCCGCTTACAGAGTGTGACGCCTCCGATTCAATCGTACACTAATCATGCACGCAAACGTGTACAATCAAGATCAGGGACTCACGGGAAGATATCACAACACAACTCTACAACATAAATAAGTCATACAAGCATCATAATACAAGCCAGGGGCCTCGAGGGCTCGAATACAAGTGCTCGATCATAGACGAGTCAGCGGAAGCAACAATATCTGAGTACAGACATAAGTTAAACAAGTTTGCCTTAAGAAGGCTAGCACAAAAGTAGCAACGATCGAAAAGGCAAGGCCTCCTGCCTGGGACCTCCTAACTACTCCTCGAAGCCGAACTCCATGTAGAATAATCCTCGGGATCTCTAGCTCCTGGACTCCAGCATCTGGTTGCGACAACCAGGTAGAATGGAAAGGGGGAAAAGAGGGAGAAAAGCAACCGTGAGTACTCATCCAAAGTTCTCGCAAGCAAGGAACTACACTACATATGCATGGGTATATGTGTAAAGGGCCATATCGGTAGACTGAGCTGCAGAATGCCAGAATAAGAGGGGGATAGCTAATCCTGTCGAAGACTACGCTTCAGGCAGCCTCCATCTTGCAGCATGTAGAAGAGAGTAGATTGAAGTCCTCCAAGTAGCATCGCATAGCATAATCCTACCCGGCGATCCCCTCCTCGTCGCCCTGTTAGAGAGCGATCACCGGGTTGTATCTGGCACTTGGAAGGGTGTGTTTTATTAAGTATCCGGTTCTAGTTGTCATAAGGTCAAGGTACAACTCCGGGTCGTCCTTTTACCGAGGGACACGGCTATTCGAATAGATAAACTTCCCTGCAGGGGTGCACCACATAACCCAAAACGCTCGATCCCGTTTGGCCGGACACACTTTCCTGGGTCATGCCCGGCCTCGGAAGATCAACACGTCGCAGCCCCACCTAGGCTCAACAGAGAGGTCAGCACGCCGGTCTAAATCCTATGCGCGCAGGGGTCTGGGCCATCGCCCATTGCACACCTGCACGTTGCGTAAGTGGCCGGAAGCAGACCTAGCCTAGCAGGCGTTCCAGTCCAATCCGGCGCGCGCTGCTCCATCGCTGACGTCAAGAAGAGCTTCGGCTGATACCACGACGTCGAGTGCCCATAACTGTTCCCGCGTAGTTGGTTAGTGCGTATAGACCAAATGGCCAGACTCAGATCAAATACCAAGATCTCGTTAAGCGTGTTAAGTATTCGCAAACGCCGACCAGGGCCAGGCCCACCTCTCTCCTAGGTGGTCTCAACCTGCCCTGTCGCTCCGCCATAAAGTAACAGTCGGGGGCCGTCAGGAACCCAGGCCCACCTCTACCGGGATGGAGCCACCTGTCCTTTCAGCCCCCTCATCAGAATCACTTGCGGGTACTCAACGAGCCGACCCGACTTTAGTCACCACATGTGTCATGTATATAAAGTATATAGTATATACCCGTGATCACCTCCCGAAGTGATCACGGCCCAGTAGTATAGCATGGCAGACGGACAAGAGTGTAGGGCCACTGATGGAACACTAGCATCCTATACTAAGCAGTAGGATAGCAGGTAAGGGTAACAACTGTAGCAACAATGACAGGCTATGCATCAGGATAGGATTAACGGAAAGCAGTAACATGCTACACTACTCTAATGCAAGCAGTATAGAGAAGAATAGGCGATATCTGGTGATCAAGGGGGGGGGGGCTTGCCTGGTTGCTCTGGCAAGTAGGGGTCGTCGTCGATGTAGTCGATCACAGGGGTATCGGCATCGGTCTCAGGGTCTACCGGAAAGAAGTAACGAAGGGGGAACACAATAAATAACAGAGCAATCAAAGCATCACAAAGCATAACATGACAAACGCGGTGCTAGATGTGCCCTAACGCGGTAGTAGGTGATATCGGCAAAGGGGGGAAACATCCGGGAAAGTATTACCGGTGTTTCGCGTTTTCGGACAGGTGAACCGGAGGGGGAAAGTTGCGTGTTTGCTATGCTAGGGATGTGTGGCGGGCGAACGGGCTGCGTATCCGGATTCGTTGGATTTTTCTGAGCAACTTTCATGTAGAAAACATTTTCATCCGAGTTACGGATTATTTTATATTAATTTTAAAAGTTTAATGTTTTTCTAGATTATTAAAAAACAGAAAAAAAACATTTGTCACCTAGCTCTATACTAGCCTGAGTGTATGACCAGTGGGGTCCAGGAGTGGTCCAGTCAGCAGAGTTGACCCAGTCAACATTTGACTAGTCAAAAGGTAAATAGTGTTTATATGGGTCCCGGCTGTCATTGAGTCAGTGTTTATTAGAGTTAATTTAAACAGTGTTTATTTAATCTATTTAGAATAACTACTAAGTGGGGCCATGTTGTCAGTGACACAATGGGTTTTGATTAACTTAAATAATTTTTAGTTAACCTAAGCAGGCTAATTAGTGGGGGGGGGGGGGGGGGGCACATGACAGTGGCTTTAGCCAACCACCAGCGACCGACGTGCACACGCACGAGCGCACACAGAGGCGCGCCGGCGGTCACGGCGCCGACCAGATGAGGCACGGGCGCGCTTGGGGAAGAGCGACAAGGAGCAGGAGCAGGGCAGAGGGCGGGGGCATGCGGGGCAAACGGCAGCGGCGACGGCGCCGCAGACGCGGGAGCTCAGGCCGGCGTGGTTAGGCGCGCGCTGGGCGCGGTTAGCGCCCGACCTGGGCGAGGCAGGCAGTGACGAGCGCGACTGCAGACAACCAAGGACGTGGCGGGGGCGAGGGGCTGCGTGCGTGGCCACAACACGCATGGCACGGGAGGGCGCACGGTGCGGGTTGCGGGGCGCGCGACTTTCGAGCGCGGCCGATCGATGCGCAGGGGAGAGGGAGGATGGGGCTCACCCCCATTGTAGTCGAGCGGGTCGGCGAGGCTCGACGAAGCCGACGAGGGAGAGGTGAGGAGGCGAGGCGACAGGGTCCGGCGCGTCGAGGCGGCGGGGGCGTCCAGCGAGGCGACGCCATGGAGGAGGACGAAGTCCCGGCGGAGCGGCGATGCATCAGGGTCGGGCGACAGGGCGGCAGCGTCGGAGGACGTGGAGGCGCGAGAGGAAGGGAGCCGCGAGGAGGAGGCCGGCGCTCGGCGCCGGCGGGCGGCGACTGTCCTCGGGCGCGGGCGCTCCGAGAGAAGGGGAGCGAACAGGGGCGCCCCTCCTCCGTGCGTATGCGTGTGTGTGTGGTCTTCGTGGGTGACGGCGCGGGGAGGGAACGAGGGAGAGTGGGGGAACCGGGGTGTAGTGGGCTAGGGTTGCGGGGTGGGGGGTTATGCAGGGGCGCGACTGGGCCAGCCTAATGGCCTGGTGCCCTGCTGGGCCGAACGGCCCAGGGGAGGGGGGGGGGTCTTGCTTCGTTTTTGTTGCTTTGTTTTGTTTTTGTTTTACTTTTCTTTTTTCTGTTTATAGTTTAGAATCTAATTATTTTAGTTTTTTTAAAACACACCTTTAGCACCTAGATTAGCATATGAAGTTAGACCAGGGCCATAGAAAGTTTAGTGCCAAATTAAATTAGTTAAATGTTATATTAACTATAAAAGGTATTTACTTAATTGTTTTACCTACTGTTTTAATTATTGTAGAGCCTGTAAACACTTCGTCAAAGTTTGGTTTCACGACCACAATTACCTATGATTTATCCGACACATTTAGAACATTTTTGTTTTAGCGTTTGAAAACTTTTTCTGTTCGCTTGATTTTGAATTTGAATTTGAATCGGTTTTGAACTAACGCAATATTAGCAACAGTAATTCGAGGTGACGTGGCATCATTCACAAAGCTTTACTGTAGCTTAATTATCCGGGCGTCACACAGAGACAACACTTTACACATAATATAACCATGGTCGTAGATTCTACTGTAGTATAGTATAGTCCCATATCAGAAGTGGCTTGGCTTGCACTAGAATGTAGCGTGAAAATTGCATCACGATGACAAGACTTTACAGTAGAATATGTAGGCAACCAAACTACTTGACAATGTCGTTTTTTACCTTGTTTTTTCGTAATCAGGCCTTGCCCAGCCTGGCTCGTTTTCCTCCTCTCAGAGCATCTCCAATAGATGGTCCAAATGTAAAAGTATCTAACTTTTGGACCGTCTCGGGCAAAAAACGCTACTCAAAAAAATTTGGACCGCGGCCTCCTCGTGATGTAAAATACAACACCTCGCGGTGCAAATTTACATCACAAGGTGCATCTGGTCCAAAACTAGCCGCCGCCCGCGAACGCCCAACTGCCACTTCCTTTCCTTTCCCGTTCGTGCCCGTCCGCCCGCCCGAAGACCAGCCGGCCGGAATCCGCCGCCGCGACCGCCCAAAACCTCGCCGTCACTGCCGCCACCACCCCACATCCTCGCCGCCGCCCTCCGCCGCCGTCGCCCCGGTCGCCTCCCTCGCCGGTAGCCGGCTCGTAGCCGCCTGGACGCCGCCGAATCGGGAGGCAGCCGGCGCGGGATTCGGCGCCTCAGGCGGTCCGGCTGCCGCGGTAGGCCCCCGCCAGGTCTTAGGCTGCCGCCGACCTCCTCCCCATCGGCCGTGAACCTGTCCACGGCCGTTGCGCCGGCCGCACGATTGCCGCACCAAGCCCTCCGCCCGGCTGCCGAACTATTCTTCGTCGCCCGCCGAGCTCCTCTTGGCCGGCCTCCAAGCTCATTTCTTATCACCACCGCCGTACGGAGCCGACCGCAGCAGCCAATCCAACCGGTGGCCATCTTCTTCCACCGCGTGCACAAGGTGTTCGACGGAATTCCCCAAGGTAAAAAAATGACGAAACTTGATGATTTAACTTGGGACTGGATAGTATGTTTGACGGTTGTTGTGTGAATTGTAGATGAGCTCGGTTGACTCCTCTTTCGTGGATGATTCATCGTCGGACGAGGAATTTGATTTGCATGAAGAAGAGGAGATTGCTATGCTAGTGGCCATGCACAAGAGGAAGAAACCGAAGCACGGTGGTTCCGTTTATGGTCGTGCGTTCATTTGAAGAGAAAGATCCTTTGGTACATTATGACTGCTTGCGTGATTATGCATAACATGATCATTGAGAACGAACGTGGAAAAAAAAAATTAGATTACAACTTCTATCAGTTGATGGGCATTCGTGTTAACCCCATGCGCAAACAGGAGCGCACCAGACGTTTCATGAAGGTGTACAGCAAGATTAGAGACACCGATATGCATGACCAACTCCAGAAAGATTTGATGGAAGAGCATTGGAAATGGCATGGCGAAAGATCCGCATAGATTCATTATTTGTTTGTTCAAAACTATGTTGTATTGTGCAAAACTATGTTGTATTTGTGTTGCATTTCATCTCCCGGATCTGAAAAACTATGTAATAATTTGATATTGTAGGCATGAATTTTTTTATGTTGTTTTAAAACATGTTTTATACAATATGTGCGGCTATACAGTGGCTGGACAGCTGGCCGGTTTTGGACCATCTATTGGAGTTGCTCTTTTGTACCATGAATTTGGACCATCTGTTGGAGTTGGCCTTTTTCCGAAGCTCCAAAACGTAATTTTTGACGGTCCAAATTTTACATCTCCAGTTTTGAACCGTCAAAATTTGAACCATCTATTAAAGATGCTCTCAGCCAGGCCGTGCACAGAGGCAACCAAACACGCTCCTAGTGGCTTGGCTCTGCTTGCAGTAGAATGCCGGCTAGGAGTAGTGATGCTTCTCAACGTAGGAGGTTACTTTGATGCGCGCGCCGGCCGGAGTTTATGCGAAGCGTCAACGCCTCGATGCCTAGAGCACGCCTTCTGCCGTCCCTCGCCGACGCCGCGCAACTGCTAGAGTGGTGGGATTATATCAAATCGTCCGAAAATACTTGTTATTAAAATGGACAAAAAAAGATGTATCTAAAACCAATATACATTTAGATACATCCTCTTTTATTTATTTTGATGACAAGTATTTTTGGACGGAGGAAGTATCAAAGGTGCCTGTCTGCGTGCACTTGTCACTTTCCCGTGAGTAGAGTAGAGTAGAATACAACTTGATTAGTCCTAGAGTCGGACCTGAATGTTGGGTTGGCAGCACAGTCAACAAACAGCTCACCGTGCGTGCGCAACCGCCACAAGGACGGAGAAAGGAAAAAAAAAGGACATTTCGCCGCTCGTGTCGTGTCACATATGCATGTGTATGCATGGGTTGGCAGATGGAACGTCAACCCAGGCAGGCAGGCAGGCAGGCAGAAAGAATTGGTTGGTTCTGGAGAGGACCAGCAACGGCCCACCTCGTCCATGCAATGTTTTGTTGGTCACCTGTACCCATCACTCCTTCCGTCGCCAAAACTAGTAGTAGTACTCAGCCGGATGCTCCAAACGTGCCTCAAACCCAGCCCGCCTCCTTAAATAGGCCTCAAATGTTTGGATTGATCAAAACCCCTAATATCAAGTCCAAATATGGAACGAACCCGAACACGCTGTCACGTTGAACTGACGTCGGGGTTCCATGAGGAATCGCCCGGAAACCCGGCGGTCAGATGATCGTCTCCTCCGGAAATGAGGGCTCCTGTCTTTAGCATGGAGTAGGCGGAGGCCAACCGGCGGTTCATCTGGCAGAAACGGGCGGCGAACAATGTCCTCTTCGGCCGCCACAAGAGTTAGAGTTGTGGTTGTCGCCCATGTACCCGGCACCGGGCACGCAGATGATGGACATCTTGGACGAGGACTAGGCTAATTGATCTACATAGTATGTATAACTTTTTTTTTCTTTGCATACTTCTGTATGGATTTATGATTTCGGGTATAATGTATCCGGATGCAGATGAGCAAATTTAAGTCTTGACTGGTCAGTGTCCATGGGCGTTTGAGGTTTCGAATTTGCCTACAAATTTTCTAAGGGCTAGTTCTTTTGCTAGTTTTTTTTAGGCTTCCAGAATAAGCTGCCCCCTACCCAGCTTATTCTAGAAGCCCAACCAAAATTTTCGCCTACTAGTCAAATTTTAATTACTAGGCTTGAGAAAAAATATATTTGGGTTTCTATAATAAGCTAGGTAGAAGGCGCTTATTGTAGAAGACACCAAAAGAACTGACCCTAAGTACTCCCTCATTCCTACCACGCAGCTGACACCAAAATAAGCTAGGTAGAAGGCAGTATAATTTAGGACGTTGTGTGACACTATGTTAGTGTAGTGTAAAAAACGTGATATATGATGGAACGAAGGGAGTAGTAATGTAGGCGCAAAGTTTGGTAGACACACTCCAACACAAATCAAAAGAGTAGGAAATGGAACAGCTTGATCGCTTTGAGTAGAAATGCCGGGATGGACGAGAGGTGCGTACTTTGCACTTTGACGACGCGTCACGTTGGCCTCATTCCTATGGAGCGGAGCGGCGGGCAACCGACAGCGAGAAAATAAACAAATCCATTCGGTTTATTATTCAAGTCTGTCCACAGTTATCTCAGCAGGCTCCAGATGCTCCAAGCCAACCACCACGCAGCTGCGGATGCAGACAGATAGATGGATTGAAGATGAATGGTCCACCTCCACCTCCACTGCTGTTCCGATCTGCTCAACTTGTGGATCTGGGAGCAAATTGAACCCCAGTGGCAAGCAAAATGCAGTGTATAATTGTTCGTTCGTACTCCACCAGTGACAAATTGTCAAAAAGAGTATAATGCAATGTCTGTAATTTCTGTATCTGTATGTAGTATACAAAAAAGAGAGAACAAACTCTAGTAAGCAGTATCATTTTCTCTTCCACCACATCAATGGTTATTGCTCTCCTCGATACATCTCAACCTCCCACTAATCAAAGAATAAGTATTTATGTAATAATCTCCGAGCCCCAAGCCAAGATGAATCTAATTAATCAGAGTAACACAGATCAAAATAATACGTACTGTATGTGTGTGGCCTGCCGGCCGGGCACATTGACAGATCACAGAGCCAGGATCGCATCTCCAGTCGTCGATCTCCATACCATACGCGGTAGCGCTCATCTCCGGTGGACGGACCGACGGACGGAGCGGTCGCCGATCAGACGAGCTCGAGGCGCGCCGAGTAGTCGGCGTACCTGGACCGCCGGATGTTGGCCTGCCGCTTCCGGTACACCACGCCGGCCAGGCACAGCACCGCCGCCGCCGAGAACACGCCCACCACCACGCCGGCCTTCTTCCCGCCGTTCATCTCCTCGCGCCCCTCCGCGCCCTTCTGCGGCTGGGCCTCGGCGCCGGTGTCGGCCTTCACCTCCATCGCCGCCGGGGCGGGCGCCGGGGCCTGCCCCTTCTTCTTCCCGCTGTAATCGTCGTCGTCGCCTCCCTTGTCGGCGGCGGGCGCGGGGGATGGGGCGGAGGCGGCCGAGTGCAGGGACGGCGACGGCGCCGGCGAGTGCGCGGAGGAGGGGGCCTCGGCGGGGGACGTCTCGGTGGGCGCCGGAGGGGACGCCGCCGCCGCCTTGTCCTCGCCAGGGGAGAGCGCGGCGACAGGGGCAAGGGAGGGGGGCACAGCGGATCCGTTGTCGCCGTCTTCGGAGTCGGCGTCGGGGCGGAGGAGCGGGGACGCGGTGGGCGCCCCGGACGACGGCGGCTGCGAGATGGGGCTCTGCGCGGCGCACAGCAGCGGCGCCGCCACCACCACCACGAGGAGGAGGAGCAGCAGGGCGGCCGCGCGAGGCAATGCCATCATGTCTCTCCTGAGATCGGGAGAGAGGGAAGGAGGCGGTGGCGGCGAGCCGGTGCGGCGGAGGGAGGCAGATCTGGGATCGGCGGCGAGGTTTGGCTGGCTGGGTTGGTGGCGCGGTGGGGAGGACGGATATATAGGTGGTTCGTTGGGGTTGGCGGCCGGTGGCAGGAAAGGTGTGGATCATTGGTTTGACTGCGACGGATCAGCGGCGGCCGACACCAGTGCGGCGAACGAAAGGACACGTGTACGGCTGAGATTGCGTGAACCATGCTCAACGATGGCCATGTGAGTTTGATTTGCTTCCAAGGAATTCAGTTGAATTTGGCTCACAAACCGCGTGAGGCCTCTAAATTTTGCCTCTCAAACAGCTCATTGCTGCTCACCGTACCTTGCGCCATGTGTAAGTAACTTGGGACCTCGAGGCATAGCACGGCTCGGGGCGTCGACCTTTTCAAGGCACGATGAAATCTTAGGCGACTTAGATTCAACAATTTGAACCGGGGCCGACAATTCAACCAGTCGAAACTCGAGTCGCGACGCTCATAATTTACACACACACACACACGATGAATCTAGCGGTGTCCAAAAGAACTTAGAGCTTGATTGGTTTGGCAACGCCAAAAAATTGGCAGCCGGTTTGTTAGGCTCGCATTTCTGGCAAATCTTCTACTAATCAAATTGTAGGATGTTGACAGTTTTGTCAGAGCTTTACCGAATTTTGGCTCCAGTTCACTGAGCCTATTACCGTCTATCCTATAGCATGTGGCCAAAGGGGCCGCGCGACATTCATCTCCGTACACCTAATTGGAAGAACAACATCAGCAGGAAAATGCCCAAATAGTTGCTTGGTTTGAGGACAATTTTTTGGCAACTCTGGTAAATCGGCTGCTAATTAGTTGGGCTCCAACTTTTTTTTGGCAATTCTTCTCACCACCAACTTGCCAAAATAGTAAAATGTTAACAAGTTCGAGATTTGCCAATTTTTGGTTTCAAAAGCAACCCCTTACCATATATCCTCTAGCGCGTGACCAAAGAAAACACGCTGCATCGTACGGTACACCTCTTGCTTGTAATGGTAAAAGGAAGCGAATGGTTCCTCAAAAAGGAAAAATGATGTGAATGGAAAGAGATACAAATCAAACTCCCTGAGGAAGTGAAAAAACAACATCAACGGCCAACACTAGTGTAGCGGAAGAAAGGACAGGTGGACGGTTGGGACGGCGTAAACCAGGCTCAACAATGGCCATGTGAGTTTGATTTGCTTTGAAGGAATTCGGTTGAATTTGGCTCACAAGGCGCGTGAGGCCTCCACATTTTGTCTATCAAACAGCTCATCATTGCACATGGCCATATGCCATGAATTTTGGCCGACCTTTTCGAGGCACGAGAAAATCTCAAGCGACTTAGATTCAGCAATTCAACCGGGCACGCGGGGATATCCAAAGAAGTTAGAGCTTGCTTGGTTTGGTGTCAACTTTTTTTGGCAACCCTAATAAATTGGCAGCCGATTTGTTGGGCTCCAATTTTCGGCAATTCTTCAAATCAAAGACTAGGAGTCAAATTTTTTTGGGAACCCTTATAAATTGGCAGCTGATTTGTTAGGCTCTAGTCTTTGGATATTCCTCTAAGCAAACACTAGCCAAAAATTGTTAAATGTTGGCATTTCCTTAGAAACACTAGCCAAAATTGTCAACAACTTAACGCCTATCCTCTAGCATGTGACCAAAGGCGAATTCATGGTTGTACACCCATTATACTTCCCCCGTCCTAAAATTCTTGGGATAATTAGATTTATGCCCCTAGTTGTGTCCCACTCGTTTGTTTTACCCCTAATTCCCAAAAGTCACCGGTTCTGTCCAAATCACTTTGCTCCTCTTATGCTTTTGCCCTTTGACCGTTTGATCGTCAGTTTGAAAACTTCATAACTAATTCATACTAAATCAGAAAAATGCAAATAAGATACCAAAATGTTCAGAAAAATATCACCTATATGTCAGTGTCATTTGCATTCATGAAAAAAGTGTTAGAAAGTGCCCATCCGAGTTTTAGCTCTTATGCTACCACCATGAATAGTAAAATCTAAAAAAGTTTAAAAAAATTCAAAAATAATTTGGTGGCAAAGAATGACAAATGTTTTAAGTGCCTGCCAAGTTTCATCAGGGAATAACATTCGTGGGTGCCGCAGCAAAAAAAAAACAATCAGCACTCCAAAATAGATTATTTTTTTGCCACAACTTCCACGAATGTCGTTCCCTAATGAAACTTGGCAAGCACTTAGAACACTTGTCGTTCTTTGCCACCATATTTTTTTTTGAATTTTTTTGATTTTTTTAGAGTTTACTATTCATGGTGGTATCAAAAGAGCTAAAACTCGGATGTGCACTTTCCAACACTTTTTTTCATGAATGCAAATGATACTGACATATAGGTGATGTTTTTCTGAACATTTTGGTATCTTATTTGCATTTTTTTGATTTTGTATGAATTAGTTATGAAGTTTTCAAACTGACGGTCAAACGGTCAAAGGGCAAAAGCATAAGAGGATCAAAGTGACTTGGATAGAACCGGTGACTTTTGGGAATTAGGGGTAAAACAGACGAGTGGGACACAACTAGGGGCATAAATCTAATTATCCCAAAATTCTTGTCTTAGATTTGTCTAGATACAGATATATCTAATACTAAAACGTGACTTGATATATCTGTATTTAGATAAATTTAAGACAAAAAATTTGGGACGGAGGCAGTACTTGTTATAAAAGAAAGATAACTGTGTTTTACCCTGCAAAAAGGAAAGGTAATGGAAAGATCGCAAACCATATCCTCCCTACAGAAGCAAAGGGATGCACATTGTACACAGAAAGAGGTCGGGACGCTCATAATTTGCACGCACGCGTTGAATTTAGCAGTATCCAAAGCACTTAGGGCATCTCGAGCGGTAACCCGCAAATTTCCTCTCGCATTCGTCCGCGGATAGAGGAGGACCGGCCGGAGACACGGATGCAGGAGACAGCCATTCGAAGCTATCCCGTATATGTCCGTCAGTAAATTCAAATTTAAATGTGCTCCGATCCACATAGCACGTCGGATCACATAAGCGCCGGATCACATGCCCGATCACAACCAAAAAGAGGTAAGTATACTTAGATTTTACATGTCCGAATCCAAAAGAATATCAGTCCGGCAGTCCATGCATTTCTGCCTGCCGGACCGGCAATCCAAGCCGTCTGCTCCCCGACCAAGGTGGTGTCGTCGCCGCCGCGTAGGCAGCCTCCGCCGCGTCCTCATAGTCCATCGCCGCCAACTCATCTATCTGCCGCTGCAACATCTAGTAGCGGACCGATTACACGATTATTCATGCATCGACATCCAAAGAGTCGACATTCAAGGTCAACATCCTGGTGTCCTCCGCATTGGCGGCGATCTTCACCCTCTTTTCCTCGAGCGCGACCTTTCTCTCTTCAATCATGATCCTTCTCTCATCAAGCTTGATCTTCTTGTCAGTTGCCTCCATCAACAATTTGAACCTCTCCGCCTTCCTCTCCTCCTTGATATCCGAGCGCTTCATGCATGCCTCCTTCTTCACCAAGATGTCCTCGAACCTCTCCGTCAGCTTGGCTACCACACCTTCTCGCTTCCCCCTCTCCTCCGCCCACTTCTTCCCCCGTAAATTTCTTCTAACCTTTTTCTAAGTAGTACCGAGTCCTTTTTGAGAGGAAGACGGTCTCATTGTCCCTCCATCTCTAAATATAAGCCTTTTTAGAGATTTCAATAAGAACTACATACGAATGTATATAAACATATTTTAGACTGTAGATTTACTTATTTTGCTCCATATGTAGTCAATATTAAAATATCTAAAGGACTTATATTTAGGAACATAGGGAGTCGATCGGATGGTGGAGTCCTTGTCCCGCATCAGCAGCCGCACCCGTGACATCAGGAAGCTGCAGGTGCCCGAGTCAGTAGCCACCGCCGGTGTCACCACCGCCTTGCCCTTCTGTTTCTTCGCAAGCGAACCTTTCTGCCCACTCTTCGCCGCCTTTGGGGATTCCACATCGCCATGGTTCCTCTTGCTTAGCGTGGCCTTCTCCGCCCCGCCGAACGCTTGCTGCTTCTTGGTGGGCGCGGCCTTCTCAGGCCTGCTTCTTCTTGGTGGGTGTGGCCTTTTCCGCTTTCTTCGCGCTCTTCGCCGCCTTCTGGGGTTCCCACGTGTGGTCACGCTTCCTCTTGCTGGGTGTCTCCTTCCTTCCCCGTCTGATGCCTGCTGCTTTGTCTTCTTGGGCTTGCCCGCTTCGCCAGATGGCTCCTACTTCTTGAATCCGGGCTCCGCCGCCTAGCCGCCCTTCTTCTCCTTCTTCTTTGGGGTCGACGCTTTCTGTCCCTTGTCCTTCTTCTTTAGGGTCACTGTTGAAGGAAATATGCCCTAGAGGCAATAATAAGTTGTTATTTATATTTCCTTATATCATGATAAATGTTTATTATTCATGCTAGAATTGTATTAACCGGAAATTTAGTACATGTGTGAATACATAGACAAACAGAGTGTCCCTAGTATGCCTCTACTTGACTAGCTCGTTAATCAAAGATGGTTAAGTTTCCTAGCCATAGACATGTGTTGTCATTTGATGAACGGGATCACATCATTAGAGAATGATGTGATGGACAAGACCCATCCGTTAGCTTAGCATTTATGATCGTTTAGTTTTATTTCTATTGCCTTCTTCATGACTTATACAGGTTCCTCAGACTATGAGATTATGCAACTCCCGAATACCGGAGGAACACCTTGTGTGCTATCAAATGTCACAACGTAACTGCATGACTATAAAGATGCTCTACAGGTGTCTCCGATGGTGTTTGTTGAGTTGGCATAGATCGAGATTAGGATTTGTCACTCCGTATATCGGAGAGGTGTCTCTGGGCCTCTCGGTAATGCACATCACTATGAGCCTTGCAAGCAATGTGACTAATGAGTTAGTCACGGGATGATGCATTACGGAACGAGTAAAGAGACTTGCCGGTGATGAGATTGAACTAGGTATGATGATACCGACGATCGAATCTCGGGCAAGTAACATACGGATGACAAAGGGAGCAACGTATGTTGTTATGCGGTTTGACCGATAAAGATCTTTGTATAATATGTAGGAACCAATATGAGCATCCATGTTCCGCTATTGGTTATTGACCTAAGATGTGTCGTAGGGTACGCACGCTTAACGTTCGATGACGATTTGTATTATGAGTTATGCGATTTGATGACCGAAGTTTGTCCGGAGTCCCGGATGAGATCACGGACATGACGAGGAGTCTCGAAATGGTTGAAACATAAAGATTGATATATTGGACGATGTCATTCGGACACCGGATGAGTTCCGAAAGGTACCGGATAATTATCGGAGTGCCGGAGGGTTATCGGAACCCCCCGGGGGACTAATGGGCCTTCATGGGCCTTAGTGGGAAGAGAGGAAGGGCCACAAGGCGCTGGCTGCGCGCCCCTCCCTTGGGTCCGAATTGGACTAGGGGAAGGGGGCGGCACCCCCTTTCCTTCCCTTCCCTCTCTCCCTTCCTTCTCCCCCCTCTTCCTTAGGTGGAAACCTACTAGGACTTGGAGTCCTAGTAGGATTCCCCTCTCCTGGCGCGCCCTAGGAGGGTCGGCCGACCTCCCCTCCCCTCCTTTATATACGGGGGCAGGGGGCACCCTAGAACACACAAGTTTCTCTTAACCGTGTGCGGTGCCCCCCTCCACAGTTACACACCTCGGTCATATCGTCGTAGTGCTTAGGCGAAGCCCTGCGCCGGTAACTTCATCATCATCATCGCCACGCCGTCGTGCTGACGGAACTCTCCCTCTGCCTCAACTGGATCAAGAGTTCGAGGGACGTCATCGAGCTGAACGTGTGCTGATCGCGGAGGTGCCGTACGTACGGTACTTGGATCGGTTGGATCGCGAAGACGTTCGTCTACATCAACCGCATTACTAAACGCTTCCGCTTTCGGTCTACAAGGGTACGTAGACACACTCTCCCCGCTCGTTGCTATGCATCTCCTAGATAGATCTTGCGTGATCATAGGTAAAATTTTGAAATACTGCGTTCCCCAGTAGTGGTATCAGAGCTAGGTCTATGCGTAGATGTTATATGCACGAGTAGAACACAATGAGTTGTGGGCGATAATAGTCATACTGCTTACCAGCAACATCTTACTTTGATTCGACGGTATTGTTGGATGAAGCGGCCCGGACCGACATTACATGACCACGTTCATGAGACTGGTTCTACCGACGTGCTTCGCACACAGGTGGCTAGCGGGTATCTGTTTCTCCAACTTTAGTTGAATCGAGTTTGACTACGCCCGGTCCTTGTTGAAGGTTAAAACAGCACACTTGACGAAAAATCGTTGTGGTTTTGATGCGTAGGTAAGAACGGTTCTTGCTAGAAGCCCGTAGCAGCCACGTAAAACTTGCAACAACAAAGTAGAGGACGTCTAACTTGTTTTTGCAGGGCTTGTTGTGATGTGATATGGTCAAGACGTGATGATATATAAATTGTTATATGAGATGATCATGTTTTGTAATAGTTATCGGCAACTGGCAGGAGCCATATGGTTGTCGCTTTATTGTATGAAATGCAATCGCCATGTAATTGCTTTACTTTATCACTAAGCGGTAGTGATAGTCGTAGAAGCAATAGTTGGCGAAACGACAACGATGCTACGATGGAGATCAAGGTGTCAAGACGGTGACGATGGTGATCATGGCGGTGCTTTGGAGATGGAGACCAAAGGCACAAGATGATGATGGCCATGTCATATCACTTATTTTGATTGCATGTGATGTTTATCCTTTATGCATCTTATTTTGCTTAGTACGTCGGTAGCATTATAAGATGATCTCTCACTAAATTTCAAGGTATAAGTGTTCTCCCTGAGTATGCACCGTTGCTACAGTTCATCGTGCCGAGACACCACGTGATGATCGGGTGTGATAAGCTCTACGTTCACATACAACGGGTGCAAGCCAGTTTTGCACACGCAGAATACTCGGGTTAAACTTGACGAGCCTAGCATATGCAGATATGGCCTCGGAACACTGAGATCGAAAGGTCGAACATGAATCATATAGTAGATATGATCAACATAGTGATGTTCACCATTGAAAGCTACTCCATCTCACGTGATGATCGGACATGGTTTAGTTGATATGGATCACATGATCATTTAGATGACTAGAGGGATGTCTATCTAAGTGGGAGTTCTTAAGTAATATGATTAATTGAACTTTAATTTATCATGAACTTAGTACCTGATAGTATTTTGCATGTCTATGTTGTTGTAGATAAATGGCCCGTGCTACTGTTCCTTTGAATTTTAATGCGTTCCTAGAGAAAGCTAAGTTGAAAGATGATGGTAGCAACTACACGGACTCGGTCCCTAACTTGAGGATTATCCTCATTGCTGCACAGAAGAATTACGTCCTGGAAGCACTGCTAGGTGCAAGACCCGCTGCAGGAGCAACTCCGGAAGTTATGAATGTCTGGCAGAGCAAAGCTGACGACTACTCGATAGTTCAGTGTGCCATGCTTTACGGCTTAGAATCGGGACTTCAATGAAGTTTTGAACGTCATGGAGCATATGAGATGTTCTAGGAGTTGAAGTTAATATTTCAAGCAAATGCCCGAATTGAGTGATATGAAGTCTCCAACAAGTTCTACAGCTGCAAGATGGAGGAGAATAGTTCTGTCAGTGAACATATACTCAGAATGTCTGGGTACCACAACCACTTGACTCAACTGGGAGTTAATCTTCCTGATGATAGTGTCATTGACAGAGTTCTTCAATCACTGCCACCAAGCTACAAAAGCTTCGTGATGAACTATAATATGCAAGGGATGGATAAGAAAATTCCCGAGCTCTTCGCAATGCTAAAGGTTGCGGAGGTAGAAATCAAGAAGGAGCATCAAGTGTTGATGGTTAACAAGACCACTAGTTTCAAGAAAAAGGGCAAAGGGAAGAAGGGGAACTTCAAGAAGAACGGCAAGCAAGTTGCTGCTCAAGTGAAGAAGCCCAAGTCTGGACCTAAGCCTGAGACTGAGTGCTTCTACTACAAAGGGACTGGTCACTGGAAGCGGAACTGCCCC
This sequence comes from Aegilops tauschii subsp. strangulata, assembly GCF_002575655.3. NCBI lineage: Eukaryota > Viridiplantae > Streptophyta > Magnoliopsida > Poales > Poaceae > Aegilops > Aegilops tauschii. Next base: position 580,948,053 of record NC_053039.3, on the reverse strand, counting down.
AAGTATTTGGCGGATAAGAAGGATGGCAAAGTGAAAGGTATATTTGATATACATGTCATTGATGTGTACCTTACTAATGCTCGTAGTAGCGCCTGGGTATTTGATACTGGTTCTGTTGGGGATATTACTACTAGGTGTAAACCGGCCGAGATAGCCGGGTTATCCCCATAATGGATTGTTTATGCTTAAAGCCCATGAATACAAGGATAAAGCGGATTATTACAGAGACTTGAAGGCCCAAGGCTCAAAGGTATATTAAGGCCTGTAGTTATAAACCGCCATGTAATTCATGACTTGTATTATAAGGTATGACGAAGTAGAGACCGGGCCGGTATGTGTATAAACCGGCATCGGGACTCTGTAAGCCAGCGGGCGTCGACCTGTGTATATAAAGGCACGACCCGGCGGCGGTTCAAGGACGACAGATAACAACTCAAGACTCAGGCGAAGCATATTTGCTCCCTGATTATCGAGACCCCAGCAATTCCATCACAATTAGACGTAGGCTTTTACCTTCATCGTAAGGGGCCGAACTAGTATAAAACTCTCGTGTCCCTTGTCCGGTTTAACCCCTTTAAGCTAACCCATTGCGATGGCTCCACGACTAAGTCCTTTCACTAGGACATCTGCCGTGACAATTCCACGACAGTTGGCGCCCACCGTGGGGCTATCGCGCGATGGTTTCGAGTTCTTGAAGGGCAATTTCGAAGGGCTCAAGGGATACGCGTGGGCCGGATCACCAAGAGTCGTCGCGGCAAGCTCTACATCGACGACGTAGGCTGGGGCCCCGAGGCCGGCTCAATCGAGTACGGGTACCGGGTCCCCTTTGGAGGAATTCACGTCTTCATCGGCAAGATTGGCGAACCGGGCCCTGAGCCGGACATCTGCACCGACCTCATCGAGACGGCTCAGCGTGCAAGCCCTGCCCGGGTTCAGCCCGCCGTGAAGCGGGCGTTCGTAGGCTTCATCAATGGTGCGGAACTTGAACCGACGTCCGATGGCGAGACCGTCGTCCACTCAGATGACGAGTCGCCCACCGGGGAGACCGAGTCACTGTACCAACTGCAAGATGGCCAGTTTGGGGGCTATTCCGATTGCGACAGCATTCCAGACCCCTTTAAACCGGCAAACCGGGTTGCGATCTTCATGGCTGGAACTTAGCCCACGTTGCAATCTTCAACCGCGGCAGCAATAATTTCCGGATCGGCAGCTGGGTCGGGAGGCCCCGCGCGCCGGCCGGCCCAAATCTTGTCCGATTTATTGGACGCCTGGACGGCCTTACTGACCACACAAGTTACCGCCGAAACGCAAGATCAGCATAATGCGGAGGTGGCGAAACTGCAGGATCAGATAACTCAAGCTAAGGAGGACTTAGCGGCTGAAGAAACCAGGATGGCTCAGGAGCGGGTCGCTTTAGAGGCACAAGCACAACGAATTCAGGCGGAAAATTATCGACTCATGTTGGATCAGAACGCTTCAAACGACGTGTTAAGGAGAAGGCATCAGTCACGGCTACCACCGGTTTATGAGGCAATGAATCTCTTTGGAACGCCAGGAGCAGGAACCAGTAATCCGGCAATGGTGAACCGGATTGAGGCGCCGAGGACCGGAGCACCGGATCAGCCACGGATGACGGATCCCCCTCGAAGGACCCATAACCCGCTGCAGATTGTACCGGCACCGCCGGGTCACTTCTCCACCCCTTTGGATAATATGATCGCGGCCGCATCACGATTAGCTGCTATCCCAATGAAGGGTGAATCCCCAGCGGCAGTTGAGACGCGGCGTGCTAGGGATCTTCTTCAGACGGCTATGATGCAGCAGCAGGCTTATTCATATAGCCGGGACAGAATTCACTCAAACCCATGCCCGAGCCGGAGTTATAGCAGGCACATTGATGAACTGGCTGTGTCAAGCAGTGCGCGGAACCGAGATGCTCCTCGAGGGCCTAATCCGACGCGTGGTGGGGCGCATGCTCAGGATGTGGTGAACAATGGAGCACGTCGTGAAGCCGAGTTAGCTGCGCAGGACCGTCAGCTCACTCCGGCTCGTCTGATGGTTTCCGTAGAGCAAGGCCTTACTTTCAGCTCTTGGGGGGTGCCCTGCCTCGTCCCGGCTTTGCACAATGTACGGCTGCCCAAGGATTTCAAGGCCCCCCGTAAGGTGCCTAATTACACCGCTGATTTGCCTCCCGAGTCATGGATCGAGAGTTATGAGATGGCTATGGAGATGTTAGATGTGGATGAAGCGGCCTGCGCGAAATATTTCACTATGATGTTGGATGGAACAGCTCGCACGTGGTTGAAAGGCTTACCAGTTAATTCCATCGAGACATGGGCTGAGTTGAAAGCCCGGTTTATAGAAAAATTCAAAGACACGTGCAAGCAACCTATGTCAATTGTGGACTTAGCCGCCTGCGTCCAGGGAGAAGGCGAGTCAACGACCCATTGGGTGCGCCGAGTTTCGGAGATCTTACACTCTTTGGATCGCATCAAAGCCGACTCGGCGATTATAACATTGGAGGGGAATTGTCGTTTTCAGCCTTTAAAGTTGAAGTTGGGACGGCTCAAGCGTCACTGCAATGATATAGGAACACTTATGGCTGCTCTGGTTAAGTATGTTGATTCTGATAGTACCAAGGACCCCGAGTCTGACGATGACAAGCCGGGGAAGGGAAAGAAGAGCGGCAATGCCAAGGGGCAGCAGCATAACCCGACGGGCCACAATAATAATGGTAGGCGCAAGGCAGATCATAATTCATATTTTGTGGCTAACACCAATACACAGGGTAATGGTCAGCGTCGTAAAGGAAAGCCGCCCCCGAGAAGGGCAGAGCCCGGTCCTAATCCGGGGCGCCTGAATTACCTGTTGAACCAGCCCTGCCTGAAGCATCCTGGAACGCCGGATAAACCGACCACGCACCTCTGGAAAGATTGTTATATCATGCGAGAATTCAAAAATTCAGACCTCTTCTGGAATGATCATGGACCATCCGGCGGTTCAGGACCCGGGTCCTATGGGCCGGGTTATGGAGGAGGCAACCCCGGTTCAGGATTCCAAGGCAATCAGGGCGGACATGGCAATCAAGGAAATCAGAGCAACCAGGGTGGTTATAGCCAACAAGGACCGCAGCAGCAACAGTGAGGGTACCAAAGTCACCCAAAGCAGTTGAATGGTGGACAGTACCACGTTTTCACCACCAGCCTATGCAAACGCGATCTGAAGCTTCATAAACGAGCAATGAACTCGGTTGAACCGGCAGTGCCTCGTTATTTACAGTGGTCTGAGCAGCCTATTGTCTGGAGCCAAGAGGATCACCCGCCCCGGGTTGACAATCCGGGTCATTTGGCGTTGGTGGTGGCGCCTCAAGTTGGAGGTTATAAGTTCACTAAGGTGCTCATGGACGGAGGCAGCAGTATCATCATCTTATATTATGACACCTTCCGTCGTATGGGATTGACAGATAAGAATCTTAAACCGTCGAACACTGTTTTTCATGGTGTGGTGCCCGGCAATCAGCCTATCCGGTTGGTAAAATAGCTCTGGAGGTCGCTTTTGGAGATGAGTATGACTCAAGATCAGAGACATTGACTTTCGAAGTGGTGAAAATCCAAAGCCTGTATCATGCCCTGTTTGGGCGGCTAGCTTATGCTAAATTCATGGCACGACCCTGTTATGTTTATCTGCAGCTCAAGATGCCGGGTCATAAAGGGACTATCACAATACATGGAAGCCGCAAGATCGCTTTGGAGTGTGAGGAAGGTGATGCGGCCTATGCTGAGTCGGTTTGTGCAGCAGAGGAGTTGAAGTTCTATAAGGACAACGTTGATCCAGCGGACATGACTTCCTTGAAGAAACCAACCACGAAGCATGATCCGGCCTTGAAGTTTAAATCGGCTAATGAGACTAAGATGGTTGATTTTGTGCCCGGCGATTCATCTAAACAGTTCATCATCAGTGCAAATCTGGATCCGAAATAGGAAAGCACGCTCATCGAGTTCGGCCGTGAGAATCGGGATATCTTTGCATGGAAGCCTTCTGACATGCCAGGTGTACCGAGGGAACTCGCTGAGCACACCCTTAATATTGATCCCAAGTTTAAACCGGTCCGACAATTCCTTCGCCGGTTCAATGAAGAGAGGCGCAAGGCTATTGGTGAGGAGGTGGCCCGGCTCTTGGCGGCGGGGTTTATTGTTGAAGTTTTTCATCCGGAGTGGTTGGCTAATCTGGTGCTGGTGCTTAAGAAGAATGGCACCTGGCGTATGTGTGTAGATTACACGGATTTGAACAAAGCATGTCCGACGGATCCTTTTGCCCTCCCCCGTATCGATCAAATCATTGATGCTACGTCGGGTTGTGAGCGTTTGAGTTTTCTGGATGCTTATTCAGGTTATCATCAGATTAAGATGGCAGTTAAGGACCAAGAGAAGACAACTTTTATAACTCCCTTTGGAGCCTTCTGCTATGTGTCTATGCCCTTTGGGCTCAAGAGTGCCCATGCAACTTATCAGCTTGTGTTCAGAATTGTCTTCATAACCAGATTGGGCGCAACGTCCATGCTTATGTGGATGATATTATGGTGAAGTCCAGGAAGGAGGAAACATTAATAGATGATTTAAAGGAGACCTTTGATAACCTCCGGGTTTATAAGATGATGCTCAACCCGGCCAAGTGTGTTTTTGGTGTGCCAGCAGGCAAGCTTTTGGGTTTTCTGGTATCTAACAGGGGCATTGAAGCTAATCCGGAGAAGATCAAGGCTATTACTTCACTGACTAAACCGAAGTGCATCAACGATGTTCCGCGACTTGCAGGCCGGATTGCAGCATTGAGCCGGTTTATAAGTCGTCTCGGGGAGAAGGCCATCCCTTTATATCAAATGCTGAAGAAACTGGACAACTTTGTCTGGAGTGATGCGGCTAATGAAGCGTTTGAGGCTTTGAAGCGGCAGCTTGCCGAACCACCTATTCTTGCTGCTCCCATGGACAAGGAACCATTGCTGTTATATGTGGCTGCTAACGCTCGAGCTGTCAGCGTGGCTATTGTGGTGGAGCGCAAGGAGGCAGGAAAGGAATATACGGTTCAACGGCCGGTTTATTATATCAGTGAGGTGCTCATTGAGTCAAAACAGAGATATCCACATTGGCAGAAGCTTGTATATGGGGTTTTTATGGCGAGCCGGAAGCTGAAGCAATACTTTCAGGGCCATCCCATTACTGTGGTCAGTTCTGCTCCATTGGGAGATATCATCCAAAACAGAGAAGCAACCGGCCGGGTCGCTAAGTGGGCTATTGAGCTTGGGCCTCACGGAGTAAAATATATGCCTCGCACGGCTGTCAAGTCTCAAGCACTCGTGGACTTCATCAATGACTGGACAGAGTTGCAGGTGCCGGAGGATAGACCGGATAACACATACTGGACAATTCATTTCGACGGATCCAGGCAATTGGAGGGCTCGGGGGCTGGAGTGGTTCTTACTTCCCCTCAAGGTGACAAATTTTGTTATGTTCTCCGCTTGATGTTTCCTTGTACTAATAATGCAGCTGAGTACGAGGCCCTGCTCCATGGTCTTCGGATGGCTAAGGAGATGAATTTGAGCCGGATTAAATGTTTTGGTGACTCGGACCTAGTGGCTCAACAAGTTTCTGGTACTTGGGATTCCAAGGACCCCCTCATGGCAGCATATCGTCGAGAGGTGGATATTGTTGCAGGTCATTTCAAGGGTTATCAGGTTGCTCAGGTAGACTGGCGAAAGAATGAAGCGGCGGACGCTTTAAGCCGGTTGGGCTCCCAGCGTAAACCGGTACCGCCCAATGTTTTTCTTGATGTTTTGCATAACCCGTCGGTCAAGCTACCCACGGAGGAAGACTTAGCTATTCCTGATACGGAGGCTCAGTTGGTGGCGGCGCTTCATGTCACCCCGGATTGGACGATCCCATATTTGGCATATATGAACCGGGGTGAATTACCAGAGGATGAAGTTCTGCCAGACAGATAATCCGACGTTCTAAGTCCATGACTATTGTCAACGGCGAGCTACATCATTGCAGTATCTCAGGGGCTTTTCAACGTTGTGTTTCTCCTGAAGAAGGTCGTGAAATTTTACGCGAGATTCACGAAGGTGATTGTGGTCATCATGCCGGTTCAAAGTCCTTGGTGGCTAAGGCTTTTCGTCATGGTTTCTATTGGCTGACGGCTCATGCTGATGCGGAGGATTTGGTTAAAAGGTGCGATGGCTGTCAGAAGTTTGCGCGCCGGGCTCATGTTCCGGCTCAGGAGCTGAGGATGATTCCAATTACCTGGCCGTTTGCAACCTGGGGGCTTGATATGGTTGGACCCTTTAAGAGATCTAAGGATAAGAAGACCCACCTCTTGGTGGCGGTTGACAAATTTACCAAGTGGGTGGAGGCAGAGCCAGTTAGCAAATGTGATGCAGCCACAGCGGTTCAATTTATGAAGAAGGTGATATTCCGTTTTGGTTATCCACACAGCATTATAACAGACAATGGCACGAATCTTTCCAAGGGTGCTATGGAGGAGTTCTGTCAAAGAGAGCACATCCGTCTTGATATCTCTTCGGTGGCCCACCCCCAATCTAATGGTCAAGCAGAGAGAGCTAATCAGGAAATCTCGAAGGGGATCAAGCCCCGGCTTATGGTTCCTTTGCAGAGGACACCGGGTTGTTGGGTTGAGGAGCTGCCTTCCATTTTATGGAGCATTAACACCACCCCAATAGATCCACGGGTTATACACCTTTCTTCATGGTTTATGGAGCGGAGGCTGTCCTTCCAAGTGATATTCGTCATGACTCGCCTCGAGTGGCAGCTTATGTTGAAGCAGATAATGAAAGAGCACGCCAGGATGCGTTGGACCTGTTGGATGAGAAATGGGACGTAGCGGCAGCTCGCTCGGTTATTTATCAGCAAGACCTGCGGCGTTATCACAGTCGCCGGATTAAAACCAGAACTTTTCAAGAAGGCGATCTAGTGCTCTGGCTTATCCAAGATCAGACCGATATGCACAAGTTATCCCCGCCTTGGGAAGGGCCCTTTGTGGTCAGCAAGAATCTGAACAACGGATCATATTACCTCATTGATGTTCGAGAGCATAAAGACTCACGCAAGTCAGAGGAGGAGACGATCCGGCCGTGGAACATAGCTCATCTACGGCCGTACTACACCTGAGCCATAGGCTCCTATCATGTACATATTTTGATGATGTATATATTATGATCAATGCAATAAACCGGAGCCCCAGCTAAAGCGGGGTATCTGTTGTTTTTCTCATATCATGAGTGGTTACACAGAGGATTCTGTTTGTGAAGCAACATCCGGTTTACAGCTATCTATTCAATATAAGTCACTTGGGGGCTTGGTCGTATTCGAACCATAGCTACACCTCTTGGCTGGCTCAAAATCCACGACATTAAGTCACTTGGGGGCTTGGTTGTGTTCAACCATAGCTACACCTCTTGGCTGGCGCAAAAGCCACGACAGTAAGTCACTTGGGGGCTTGGTCGTATTCGAACCATAGCTACACCTCTTGGCTGGCTCAAAAGCCACGACATTAAGTCACTTGGGGGCTTGGTTGTGTTCAACCATAGCTACACCTTTTGGCTGGCGCAATGCCACTACTTAGGGGCCAAAGAGTGTTGTCAAGAACAACTCAAACATAGGCACCCGTTGAGCACAACTCAAAATATTGCTTGGGGATTCTTTGCTATCGCAATGAACAAAGAAATCTACACTTGCAATAGGCTACCCGTTGAGCCGTGGCTTGGAAGCCTGGTATATATACCTAAAACCCCGGGTTAACCTGCCTTCATTAAGTAAGTCACTCTGCCCAGATAAGCCTGGTATGACCCACCAACTTGACAAGTCAATCACATATGACCCTGAACTTGTCAATGATAGACCGGCGATTGGTTAAAGACTGAGGACCATCTTAAAAGGCTTTGTAAAATGGTTTAACTCAGTGGCCTGGCAGCCCTTGAAAAGCCTCGACTGCAAGTTTTTCTTTATTCTCTGGTTTTTTATTGGTCAATTTTGTTTTTCTCCCTTGTTAAAGTTTTGAGCTAAACCGGCATCCAATGACCCGGCCTGATTGTAAGTCATCCGTATAAACCGGTGTATTTAACCCGGCCTGGAGTTAACTATAAGTTGCCAGGATGATCATCCGGTGTTTATCATAACCCGGCATCGCTTGTTTTTTACCAGCGTAACATGGTTTGAGTTATCAATGCTCAATACTTGGGTTGTCACCCTTATTACAAAAATGTTGGTAAACCAACAAGGTGATTCAATATCACAGGTATGATATGTTTCATATTTCATTATTTAAAGCTATGGTTATCAACCTTGGCTATATAAATTGGGCATTATGACCCCTCCAGCGGTAACCGCCAGGACAGTTTTCACTTTGTTTTATGCAGAAACAGGGCTGTATAAAACCGATAAAGATTATGAGCAAATATAGCATGATGGATTAATAATATTGTGTGCAACAAGTATGCACGATGGCATATCAGATCAGCTGTTCAAGCGAGCCTATTACAAGGCATTTCGACTGCCTAAAAGAATGATTGTTTTTCAAGGATGACAAAAGGAACAAATTAAACCGGGTTCCGGATTATGATTCTGCTTCAGGTTGATGGGAAGGTTGCAGATCTTCCTGCGCTGGTTCATCCTCCTTCTCTCCGCCCAATGGCTGGAAGTCAATAGTTGTCCAATCAATCCCTGTTAAGGCTTGAAAGACAGCTTCGTCGTGTATCAGATAAGACGGTTCAACATCCGGAGCGTAAGTATACTTACGGATCGGCGGGATCAGATTTTCCACATCATAAGTTGGAGCACTTATTCGCTTGCCGCTGGCATCGTATACATTCTGATAACTTGACAAGTTAGTATCTTCAGCCAATTTACTTGCCAGTGGTCGCATCTCTCTCGTGATAGCCCGGAGATCAGCGTTGCTGAATTTTGAACCGTCCTCTTTTTGACTCGAGTAACCGTTACCAATGTCTTCCGGATCAAGGTCAGAGATCCAGGCCTTGGCGCGCGTCAGTGCAGTAAGGGCACCGGACCTAGCAGCGGATTTCTTCAATTCCACAATCCGGGCAGGCATCATAGACAATTTTTCCAGTGTTTCCTTGATTAGCGACGGTGGCGGATGGTTATTGGAAGCTGCGCAGATGGCCCATTGCGCGCCGGTATAAAGCTACTCTGCCAAAGTATAGACGGCCTTCAATCTTTTGCGCATATCTGTGCCAAGATGAGTAACACAGCTACCTGCAAAAGGATCCAATTTATATTAAACCAGAAGTTTTTATAGCTAGTGTTGTGACAGATTGGTGAAGAGGTTGTTACCAAAGATGGCAGAGGTCATAGCATCAATCTGCCGCTTCAGGCTGCTCAGCTCTTCTGTGGCCGGTTTAAGGGCGTTCTTCGCATCTTCTGCCCGCTTTAATAAGGTGGTCTTTTCAGTTGCCCAATCTGCCCATTCACCTTTGAAGAATTCCTTCAGCCGCTCCATGGTTGTTAAAGCGGTGGTCAGCTCGCTCTTAACTTTGCAAGTTTCGTCCACCTGAGACTTGATGTTTCCTTGGAGATCAGTGATTTGGGAGTCTTTTTTGGACAATTCAGCCTGCAAGCATACAGATAATAAGTTAGCATTACAACATCTAAAGTCTCAAGCACATAACAAGTTATCTCCTTGACACTTGGGGGCTAATGCGGATTGCTTCTGATCAGCTATTCATTTAAAGTCTCAAGCACATAACAAGTTATCTCCTTGACACTTGGGGGCTAATGCGGATTGCTTCTTATCAGCTATTCATTTAAAGTTTCAAGCACATAACAAGTTATCTACTTGATACTTGGGGGCCAATGTGTATTCATTCAGATTCAGATGGATGGTCATCATTATAAGTGGTGAGATTAATAGGATGTAACGGTTCATTCTAAAAGATATAAGCCGGTTCATGGGGGCTACACCAGCAAAATGTAAATATCGATTCAAGACCCGGTTCAAACCAATGTTATGAACCGGCCCTTGGGGGCTACTAGAGTTGATATATTGGACCAGTTTTGACAAAAGGACTATTGGAATATTTATGCGAAGGGAAGGTGACATTTACCTCATACCGCTCCTTCATCAGGCCTATTAAACCGGCTTCAAAGTCGCGGTTTGTATACAGGCGGTTTAAAAAACCAGAGTGTAGCTCTTGAGCGCTGAGGTTGGAATAGTTGGATAGCTTGGACTTCCATTTCCCTTTATCCATAGCAGAAATTTCTTTGGCGCTATGCTTTGATAAAGCGACAGGACGACCAGGGGAGCTGAAACCAAGGCCAGTTACGACAACATCGTCGTCTGTAGTTTTGGCAGGACTTGGCGGTTTATCAGGTTCTTTAGCCGGGCTCGGTGGATCAACAGTTGGACTAAGGGGATCAGCTGACTGGCTTGGCGGATTATTTTCTACCAGTTCAACAAGTGTATCAGTTGCTTGAGGTTCCGGATTATCAGTAACAGTGCCAGCCTCCGGGTCAATAGCCTCTGGGGTTTTCTCCGGCTCGGTAGCCGGTTCACGGTCGGTTGGCTTGTTTAATTTAGCCTTCTTGCTTGGTCTGGCTTTAGCACTGAAAAAGAGAGCAGACACAAAGATCAATATGATAAAATAGTACAAGACCAAAGAGTTAAGAGTATATTATGATTACCCAGGGACGGTTTTCAAAGGAGGAAGTTGTGTCGCTGACGACTCGCCGGATGATGAATGGGAAGTTCCCTGATAATTTGAGTCAGACGGATTAAGAGGATATCGGATGTAACCCGCCTTAGGGTAAAGGGTGTCAGGAGTATAAGCAACCTCTTGGCGGCGTTTGTGAACCGGCGAATTTGGTAAACCGGAGGAGGACACCACTTGGCCGCTATGTCGAGTTGTGCGGCGAGCTTCATGCTGCCGTGTCTTTAAAAGAAAGTGCGGGTCCACATAAGAAAGAGGGCATGAAAATTTTACTTTCCGAATGGCTCGACGGATTCTTGGTACTGGCACAGGATCAGAATTAGAAGAAATAATAGTTACCTCATCAGCATGGTTGGCTTCCGCTTCATCCTGAGAATGATCATTGTCAATAAGGTGTATATAAAGTGAACTGAGTGAGTCAAGTTCTACCTCTGAATCCGGATCATCTTCAATAATAGGCTCGGATGGTTCAACGTTCTTTCTTTTTGCTGTCTTTTTTGAAGCCTTGATCTTAATCCGAGGATTCTTTATCGGTTTATGTTGTGATTTTCTCTTCCAGAATGGATCATCGGCCTGTATAGACAAATAATAAGTCATCAAAGGAAAAATTTAACAAAGGATGGTTAAAGGCAGGAATACGAAAGATTATACCTTTGGCGGTTTATTGGCAGCATAGAAAGGACTGAGCCCGGTTTTGCTGCATGCGTCTATTGGTTCATTAAGCATCTTTTTAACAGCTTCAGTGACTTCATCATCAGTCAGCTGGATGTAAATATGGCGTTGCGGATCTTTCAGATCCCCTGTGTATTCACACATTAAACCGGGCCGCCGGCTTAAAGGTAAAATGCTCCATGAAACCCAGCATCGGACAAAATCCACGCCTGTCAGTCCATTTGCAATAAACGCTCTGAGCTTGGCTAGTTGAGGGGCATATTTTGCTCGCTCTTGGGCTGTCAACCGTTGAGGAAAGGGATGAGTTTGAGTAAGCCGATGTGGACGGTAACCCGGCAAAGGATTTTCATTGACTGGAGCTGTGTTGCGGCAGTAGAACCAAGTTTGATTCCAGTCCTTAGGATGACTATGAAGCTTGGCATGAGGGAAGTCAACATCTATCCTCTTTTGAATTGAAACCCCGCCTAGTTCAGTATTGGGGCCATTCGTAAATTCAGTACGGCGGTTTAGATAAAAGAAATCCCGGAACAGATCAACAGTAGGCTCCTCCTGCAGGTATACCTCACAGAATACTTGCCAGTCACAAATGTTGGATATGGAGTTTGGACCGATGTCTTGGGGATGGATTTGAAAGGCGGCAAGCACGTCACGGAAGAATTTTGATCCGGGAGGAGTGAAGCCTCTGCTTAGGTGATCAACAAATACAATAACTTCTCCGTCTTGGGGTTCAGGAGGAGATTCTAGGCCGGGGACTCGCCAATGGATAGTGTTCTTACTTGCTAAAGCGCCTGTTGAGACATAACTAGCCAGCTGCGTTTCCGTGTCCCGAGAAGGAACCCAATTACAGGAAAAGAATTGTTTGTCCATTTTTTGGTGACAAGCTGGAAAAAGCACAATATCCGGTTTAAAGTTCATGGTTATAGTTTATAAACCGGCGCAATGATGGAAGTACAATATCCGGTTTAAAACAGGTTGGCGGTTTAATAGAGGGCTAATGGTATATGATGAGTTATCACAGGTTCAAGGATAAACCGTCCATGATGGTAAAGAGGTTATACATTTGCAACAATTTCTAAGTGTGGTGCAAACAGATTTCACAGATTGGTGATATAAATCTAGATCTGCCACAGTTCTAAAAAGAGGAAATAAATCTAACCTAAAGCCGTGATAGTGGAAGAACACATATGCTTGGATGGGATCTTATGCAGGAAAGGGTGCTGTTTGAGGATTAAAAGGGGCGCTAAACTACCGAAGCTCGCCTTTGCTATCAGATTCAGATCAAAACTATGCGATCTAGGAAAGGAAAGATGAACGGTGAAGAACACCGACGAACAGTGGAAACCCTAATGCAGATCTGACGTTCGAGGAGAGGAATACTTACTGGTGCTGCTGAACAGCGGAGGTGCGTTGCAGTTCTCTGGTCAAAACAGGTTGATGCAGCGGCCTGGGTTGGTGTGGACACGAAGGTCGACGGCGGCGGCGGAGTTCGGGCGCTGAGGCGTCGCGAGGAAGAAGAAGACTTGAAGAGGAAAAGGGAGAGATGGAAAGGGCCCTCGGCTATATTTATAAGGACGAAAGGATAAGGGTCAAGCGCGAGAATCGAGGAGCTTAACAAATGGACATGTGACAGATTTGTCGCCTCGATTATCGGAGGCTCATTAATGAAGGTGAGGAATATACCATTTAAAATAACAGGTGACGTCATGGCGGTTTATTATGATTCTGGATGATGACGTCATGGCTGTTTACAAGATTTATGCGAAGATATGGAAGAAGAAATTTTCTCAAGGTTTTGGAGATTTACATGAACCAGTTCAAATCAATCTGGGGCCTAATGTTGGGGATATTACTACTAGGTGTAACCGGCCGAGATAGCCGGGTTATCCCCATAATGGATTGTTTATGCTTAAAGCCCATGAAGACAAGGATAAAGCGGATTATTACAGAGACTTGAAGGCCCAAGGCTCAAAGGTATATTAAGGCCTGTAGTTATAAACCGCCATGTAATTCATGACTTGTATTATAAGGTATGACAAAGTAGAGACCGGGCCGGTATGTGTATAAACCGGCGTCGGGACTCTGTAAGCCGGCGGGCGTCGACCTGTGTATATAAAGGCACGACCCGGCGGAGGTTCAAGGACGACAGATAACAACTCGAGACTCAGGCGAAGCATATTTGCTCCCTGATCATCGAGACCCCAGCAATTCCATCACAACTAGACGTAGGCTTTTACCTTCATCATAAGGGGCCGAACTAGTATAAAACTCTCATGTCCCTTGTCCGGTTTAACCCCTTTAAGCTAACCCGTTGCGATGGCTCCACAACTAAGTCCTTTCACTAGGACATCTTCCGTGACAATTCCACGACAGGTTCTGTTGCTCATATTTGCAACTCGAAACAGGGGCTACAGATTAAACAAAGATTGGCTAAGGACGAGGTGACGATGCGCGTGGGAAATGGTTCCAAAGTCGATGTGATCACAGTCGGCACGCTACCTCTACATCTACCACCGGGATTAGTTTTAGACCTGAATAATTGTTATTTGGTGCCAGCGCTAAGCATGAACATTATATCTGGATCTTGTTTGATGCGAGACGGTTATTCATTTAAATCAGAGAATAATGGTTCTTCTATTTATATGAGTAATATCTTTTATGGTCATGCACCCTTGATGAGTGGTCTATTTTTGTTGAATCTTGATAGTAGTGATACACATATTCATAGTATTGAAACCAAAAGATACAAGTTTAATAATGATAGTGCAACTTATTTGTGGCACTGCCGTTTAGGTCATATTGGTGTAAAGCGCATGAAGAAACTCCATGCTGATGGACTTTTGGAATCACTTGATTATGAATCACTTGATGCTTGCGAACCATGCCTCATGGGCAAGATGACTAAAACTTCGTTCTCCTGAACAATGGAGCGAGCAACAGATTTATTGGAAATAATACATAGTGATGTATGCGGTCCGGTGAGTGTTGATGCCCGCGGCGGGTATCGTTATTTTCTGACCTTCACAGATGATTTGAGCAGATATGGGTATATCTACTTGATGAAACTTAAGTCTGAAACATTTGAAAAGTTTAAAGAATTTCAGAGTGAAGTGGAAAATCATCGTAACAAGAAAATAAAGTTTCTACGATCTAATCGTGGAGGTGAATATTTGAGTTATGAGTTTGGTCTTCATTTGAAACAATGTGGAATAGTTTCGCAGCTCACGCCACCTGGAACACCACAGCGAAATGGTGCATCCGAACGTCGTAACCGCACTTTATTAGATATGGTGCGACCTATGATGTCTCTTACTAATTTACCGCTATCGTTTTGGGGTTATGCTTTAGAGACGGCTGCATTCATGTTAAATAGGGCACCATCTAAATCCGTTGAGACGACACCATATGAACTATGGTTTGGCAAGAAACCCAAGTTGTCGTTTCTTAAAGTTTAGGGCTGTGATACTTATGTGAAAAAGCTTCAACCTGATAATCTCGAACCCAAATCGGAGAAATGTGTCTTCATAGGATACCCAAAGGAAACTGATGGGTACACCTTCTATCACAGATCCGAAGGCAAGATATTCGTTGCTAAGAATGGATCCTTTCTAGAGAAGGAGTTTCTCTTGAAAGAAGTGAGTGGGAGGAAATTAGAACTTGATGAGGTAATTGTACCTTCTCCCGAATTGGAAAGTAGTTCATCACAGAAATCAGTTCTAGTGATTCCTACACCAATTAGTGAGGAAGCTAATGATGATGATCATGAAACTTTAGACCAAGTTACTACTGAACCTCTAGGTCAACCAAAGTAAGATCCACACCAGAGTGGTACGGTAATCCTGTTCTGGAAGTCATGTTACTTGACCATGACGAACCTACGAACTATGAGGAAGCGATGATGAGCCCAGATTCCGCGAAATGGCTTGAGGCCATGAAATCTGAGATGGGATCCATGTATGAGAACAAAGTGTGGACTTTGATTGACTAGCTCGATGATCGGCAAGCAATAGAATAAATGGATCTTCAAGAAGAAGACTGACGCTGATGGTAATGTTACTGTCTACAAAGCTCGACTTGTTACGAAAGGTTTTCGACAAGTTCAAGGAGTTGACTACGAAGAGACCTTCTCACCCGTAGCGATGCTTAAGTCTGTCCGAATCATGTTAGCAATTGCCGCATTTTATGATTATGAAATTTGGCAAATGGATGTCAAAATTGCATTCCTTAATGGATATCTTAAAGAAGAGTTGTATATGATGCAACCAGAAGGTTTTGTCGATCCAAAAGGTGCTAACAAAGTGTGCAAGCTCCAGCGATCCATTTATGGACTGGTGTAAGCCTCTCGGAGTTGGAATATACGCTTTGTTAGTGTGATCAAGCATATGGTTTTATACAGACTTTTGGAGAAGCCTGTATATACAAGAAAGTGAGTGGGAGCTCTGTAGCATTTCTAATATTATATGTGGATGACACATTGTTGATTGGAAATGATACAGTATTTCTGGATAGCATAAAAGGATACTTGAATAAGAATTTTTCAATGAAAGATCTCGGTGAAGCTGCTTATATATTGGGCATCAAGATCTATAGAGATAGATCAAGACGCTTAATTGGACTTTCACAAAGCACATACCTTGATAAGATTTTGAAGAAGTACAAAATGGATCAGTCAAAGAAAGGGTTCTTGCCTGTGTTATGATACGTCTCCAACGTATCTACTTTTTCTAACGCTTTTCCTCTTGTTCTGGACTCTAATTTGCATGATTTGAACGAAACTAACCCCGGACTGGCGCTGTTTTCAGCAGAACTACCATGGTGTTGCTTTTGTGCAGAAATAAAAGTTCTCGGAATGGAACGAAACTTTGCGAGGATTTTTTATACCAATAATAAGAATTTCTGGAGCCAAGACCTGCCGGAGAGGGGCCCCTGGGTGGGCACAACCCACCAGGGCGCGCCCCATCTCCTGGCACGCCCAGGTGGGTTGTACCCACCTGGTGGCCCCGCTGATGACCCCCTTGATACTATAAAATCATATTATTCCAGAAAAAAGTCAGGGAGAAAGAATTATCACGATCCATGAGACGGAGCCGCCGCC
Source organism: Aegilops tauschii subsp. strangulata (assembly GCF_002575655.3). Taxonomy (NCBI): domain Eukaryota; kingdom Viridiplantae; phylum Streptophyta; class Magnoliopsida; order Poales; family Poaceae; genus Aegilops; species Aegilops tauschii. Next base: position 580,931,557 of record NC_053039.3, on the reverse strand, counting down.
AAGCCTTGTTCTTCCTCGGGAGGGAAGATCTGGAGTCTGTTTGGGGCTACGGAGAGGGGGATCTTCATTCTTCATCATCACCAACCTAACTCCATCGCCAATTCCATGATGCTCCCCACCGGGAGTGAGTAATTCCTTCGTAGGCTCGCTGGTCGGTGAGGAGTTGGATGAGATTCATCATGTAATCGAGTTAGTTTTGTTAGGGCCTGATCCCTAGTATCCACTATGTTCTTAGATTGATGTTGCTATGACTTTGCCATGCTTAATGCTTGTCACTTTGGGCCTGGGTGCCATGAACTCAGATCTGAACCGTTTATGAATTCATCATTATATCCATGTTTTAGATCCGATCTTGCAAGTTATAGTCACCTACTACGGTTATGATCCGACAACCCCGGAGTGAAAACAACCGGGCCCACTCTCGGTGATGACCGTAGTTTGAGGAGTTCATGTATTCACTATGTGTTAATGCTTTGTTCCAGTTCTCTATTAAAAGGAGGACTTAATATCCCTTAGTTTCCAATATGGACCCCGCTACCACGGGAGGGTAGGACAAAAGATGTCATGCAAGTTCTTTTAATAAAGCACGTATGACTATTTACAGAATACATGCCTACATTATATCGATGAACTGGAGCTAGTGCCGTATCGCCCTAGGTTATAACTGTCTCATGATGAATATCATCCAACAAGTCACCGATCCAATGCCTACGAATTTATCCTTATTGATCTTGCTGTGTTACTATTGCTATCATCACTGTTACACTTGCTACAAAATTACTGCTGTCACTGTTACTGTTACTATTGCTACTGTCACTACTATCAAAACTATTAAACTACTTTGCTACTGATCACTTTGCTGGAGATAATTAATCTCCAGGTGTGGTTGAATTGACAACTCAGCTGCTAATACCTTCAAATATTATTTGGTTCCCCTTGTGTCGAATCTATAAATTTGGGTTAAATACTTACCCTCGAAAACTGTTGCGATCCCCTATACTTGTGGGTTATCAAGACCTTTTTCTGGCGCCGTTGCCGGGGAGCATAGCTATATTTGTTGAGTCACTTGGGATTATTATCATATTATCACTATGAAGAATCTGAAGGATCCTAAACCGAAGATATTTCCCTCAAGTACGAGGGGAGGTAAGAAACTGCCATGCAGTTCTGCTTTAGATTCACCTTCTGTTATGAGTAAACTTGCAACACCACCACCACATGCCATTAATTCTGATATGTCGCATGTTATTGATGATGCTACTTCTACTATGAATGATGCTTATGATGCTAGTACCTTGCTTGATAATGATGATGTGCCACTTGGTGATTTTCTTGATAAAAAAATTGCTAAAGTAATACAACATGATGTTGTCGAATCTGATGATGAGCTTGAAACTGAAACTCCTGAAATACTTGGTAGAACTAGCCTTCCTAGATATGAAATGCCTAAGGTACTGGAAGGTTATGTTATGAGTGAAGAAGCAACTAGAGATGTTCTTGCTTGTAATGATAGAGATGATCTAGAGAAACTACTACACAAGTATAAAGAAAAATCAATGAATGCTAGAATGAAGTGTGATCCTAAGTTTGCTACTTCACCTATCTGTATTGATGATAAGGATTATGAATTCTCTGTCGACCCAGAGTTAATTACTTTGGTTGAATCTGATCCTTTCCATGGTTATGAAATTGAAACTGTTATGGCACATCTTACTAAGTTAAATGATATAGCCACCCTTTTCACTCATGATGAGAAAACTCGTTACTACTTTATTCTCAAATTGTTTCCATTCTCATTGAAGGGTGTTGCTAAAGCTTGGTACAATACCCTTGCTCCTGGTTGTGTGCGTAGTCCCTAGGATATGGTTTATCACTTCTCTGAAAAATATTTTCCTGCTCATATGAAACAAGCTGCCTTACAGGAAATATTTAACTTTGTGCAAACTAAAGAAGAGAGTCTCCCACAAGCTTGGGGGATGCTTTGCCAGTTACTTAATGCTTTGCCTGATCATCCTCTTAAGAAAAATGAAATACTTGATATCTTCTATAATGGACTAACCAATGCTTCTAGGGACTTCCTAGATAGTTGTGCTGGTTGTGTTTTCAGGGAACAAACTGTTGGACAAGCTGAAGAATTATTGAATAACATATTGAAAAATTATGATGATTGGACTATTCCTGAACCACCACCTAAACCCACTCCGAATAAGAGGTGTATATTATATCTCAGTCCCGAAGATATGCAAGAGGCAAATAAATCTATGAAGGAAAAGGGTATTAAAGCTGAGGATGTTAAAAATTTACCTCCTATTGAAGAAATACATGGGCTTAATACACCACCACTGCCTAAGGTGGTAGAGGTAAATTCTCTTATTAAGTTCAATGATAATGATAATCCTCACAATATGCATCCTAGTCAATGCCTTTATGAGTTTGAAAACTACATTAGAAAACAAGATCACTTCAATGCAAATGTTATGAAACAATTGAAACATAATTCTGATATGATTGCTCGCTTGAGTGACTTGTTATTTAGAATATCAAATGATGTTAGAGGTGTTGGAAAACATCCTTCTTTGGTTCAAACTCAATTAGAACAAGTTGCTAAATCACAAAGAGAATTGCTTGATGAAATGAATCATAATATGCATGACTTTGCTGTTAGAGTTGCAACTAGGGGAGGTAAAATGACTCAGGAACCACTTTATACTGAGGGACACCCTAAAAGAATTGAACAAGATTCACAAAGAGTTGACACTGATGCACCTAGTCCTTCTAGAAAGAAAAAGAAAAATGATAGGACTTTGCATACTTCTAGTGAACCTGAAATAGAAAAACCTCCTGATAATGAAAATGAAACTTCTATCTCTGATGATGAAACTCAGTCTGGTAATGAACACTCACCTAATGATAATGAAAAATATAATGATGAGTTCATGAAGATGCTCAACCTAATGATAAAGAACCAGATAATGATGTTGAGATAGAACCACCTGTTGATCTTGATAACCCACAACCTAAAAATAAAAGGTATGATAAAAATGACTTCATTGCTAGAAAACACGGTAAGGAAAGAGAACCATGGGTTCAAAAACCTATGCCTTTTCCACCAAAGTCAACTAAAAAGAAAGATGATGAAGAATTTGAACGCTTTGCTGAAATGCTGAGGCCAGTCTTTTTGCGTACTCGCTTGACTGATATCCTTAAAATGCCTCCTTATGCAAAGTATATAAAAGACATCATCACAAATAAGAGAAAAATACTGGAAGCTGAAATCTCCACTATGCTAGCTAATTATACTTTTAAAGATGGAGTACCTAAAAAACTTGGAGATCCGGGAATACCAACTATACCTTGCTCTTTCAAAAAGAATTATGTGAAAACCGCTTTGTGTGATTTAGGAGCTGGTGTTAGTGTTATGCCTTTCTCTTTATATTAAAGACTTGACTTGAATAAACTCACACCTACTGAAATATCTTTGCAAATGGCTGACAAATCAACTGCCATACCTATCGGTATCTGTGAGGATGTGCCCGTTGTTGTTGCTAATGTTACTATTTTGACTGACTTTGTTATACGTGAGATGCCCGAGGACGACAACATGTCGATTATCCTTGGCAGACCCTTCTTGAATACTGCAGGGGCTGTTATTGATTGGAATAAAAGTAAGGTCACTTTTCATATTAATGGCAATGAGCATACGGTGCACTTTCTGAAGAAACAATTCCAAGTGAATGGTATTAATGTTGTTGAAAAATCCCCGACAATCGCTATTGGAAGTTTTCAAATACCTCTACCTACTATTAAAAATAAATATGAAATGCTTATTGTTGGGGAAATGCATATCCACATTGAGGTAACTTAGTGATTTATGAAAGTTCTTCAGTTTCATGCTAATCGAAAGTGGTTGTTAATAAGGCTTGATCAACCTTATTAATGGATCATTTTTGAACGGTATGAAGTTGATGAATTTAGTAAGCACTACTTTCTATCCCTACTTTTTATTCTCTGTTTTTGTTAGTTAAATCAAATAAATGCCATGTTTTGTCTGTTTTCTGAATTTCCCGTGCAATAAAAATGACTCAAAAATAAAATTTCTCAGAATGCCCTGAAAATTTTATATGATTTTTCCTGAATATTTAAGGATTTTTGGTGCAAAAATAACTAGAGGGGGGGGGGGGGTGCACCAGGTGGGCACAACCCACCTGTGCGCGCCAGCACCCCCTGGCGCGCCCTGGGGGGTTGTGGTCCCCATGTGGGCCCCCCTGATAACCCACAAGTATATCGCAACAGTTTTCGAGGGTAAGTATTTAACCCAAATTTGTAGATTCGACACAAGGGGAGCCAAAGAATATTTGAAGGTATTAGCAGCTGAGTTGTCAATTCAACCACACCTAGAGATTAATTATCTGCAGCAAAGTGATCAGTAGCAAAGTAGTTTGATAGTTTTGATAGTAGTGACAGCAGCAATAGTAACAGTAACAGTGATAGCAGTAATTTTGTAGCAAGTGTAATAGTAGCAGCAGCAGTAGTAACTTAGCGAGATCAATAAGGATAAATTCGCATGCATTGGATCGGTGACTTGTTGGATGATATTCATCATGAGACAGTTATAACCAAGGGCGATATGACACTAGCTCCAGTTCATCGATATAATGTCGGCATGTATTCCGTAAATAGTCATACGTGCTTTATTAAAAGAACTTACATGCCATCTTTTGTCCTACCCTCCCGTGGCAGCGGGGTCCATATTGGAAACTAAGGGATATTAAGGCCTCCGTTTAATATAGAGCCGGAACAAAGCACTAACACATAGTGAATACATGAACTCCTCAAACTACGGTCATCACCGGGAGTGGGCCCGATTATTGTCACTCCGGGGTTGCTGAATCATAACACGTAGTAGGTGACTATAACTTGCAAGATCAGATCTAAAACATGGATATAATGATGAATTCATAAACGGTTCAGATCTGAGTTCATGGCACCCGGGCCCAAAGTGACAAGCATTAAGCATGGCAAAGTCATAGCAACATCAATCTAAGAACATAGTGGATACTAGGGATCAGGCCCTAACAAAACTAACTCGATTACATGATGAATCTCATCCAACTCCTCACCGACCAGCGAGCCTATGAAGGAATTACTCACTCTCGGTGGGGAACATCATGGAATTGGCGATGGAGATGGGTTGGTGATGACGTAGAACAAAGATGCCCCTCTCTGGAGTCCTAAACGGACTCCAGATCTGCCCTCCCGAGGAAGAACAGGGCTTGGCGGCGGCTCCGTCTCGTGGATCGCGATAATTCTTTCTCCTTGTTTTCTCTGGAATAATGTGATTTTATAGTATCAGGGGGTCGTCAGCGGGGCCACCAGGTGGGTACAACCCACCTGAGCGCGCCAGGAGAGGGGGGTGCGCCCTGGTGGGTTGTGCCCACTCAGGTGCCCCTCTCCGGCAGGTCTTGGCTCCAGAAATTCTTATTTTTGATATAAAAAATCCTCGCAAAGTTTCGTTCCAATCCGAGAACTTTTATTTCTGCACAAAAACAACACCATTGTAGTTTTGCTGAAAACAACGTCAGTCCGGGGTTAGTTTCATTCAGATCATGCAAATTAGAGTCCAAAACAAGTGGAAAAGCTTGAGAAAAAGTAGATACGTTGGAGACGTATCAACTCCCCCAAGCTTAAACCTTTGCTTGTCCTCAAGCAATTCAGTTGATAAACTGAAAGTGAGAAAGAAAATTTTTACGAACTCTTTTGCTCTTGTTTGCATAAATAAGCTTAAACAGCACCCAGGTTTTTAGCCAGCATTATAACTAACCATGTCGGCAATAACTCTTAAAGATTATAATGACTCATATCAATGACATATAATCGGCTGGCGAGCAATAATAAGATATCTCAAACAGCAACACGTTGTCAAAACAACCATGATATAATATGTCAATAATGGTATCTCGCTAGCCCTTTCTGAGACCGCAAAACATAAATGTAGAGCACCTCCGAAGTTCAAGCAGCGACTAAACATTGTAATTCATGGTAGGAAAGATCCAGTCATGATGCACCCAACATTAGCTACACATAATGCATAAACCATGACCGCTGTGCTCTACTCAGTTTCAGGCGCTTGTTTATTAGAAGGTGGTGACACAACATAAAAGTAAATAGAATTGATTTGCAGAGGTGCCAGAGCTCACTTTTTAAAACAGAGATAAATGATATTTTGAGACATGCACCCTTCTTATTCACTTCACGACCATCAGTTATCAACATCTTCCATGCTAAGCACGCTAGTGGCGGTTCTGAAGTAAATATGCCCTAGAAGCAATAAGAAAGTTATTATTTTATTTCCTTATATCATGATAAGTGTTTATTATTCATGCTAGAATTGTATTAACCAGAAACTTAGTACATGTGTGAATACATAGACAAACAGAGTGTCCCTAGTATGCCTCTACTAGACTAGCTCGTTAATCAAAGATGGTTAAGTTTCCTTGCCATAGACATGTGTTTTCATTTGATGAACGGGATCACATCATTAGAGAATGATGTGATGGACAAGACCCACCCGTTAGCTTAGCACTATGATCGTTTAGTTTATTGCTATTGCTTTCTTCATGACTTATACATGTTCCTATGACTATGAGATTATGCAACTCCTGAATACCGGAGGAACACTTAGTGTGCTATCAAACGTCACAACGTAATTGGGTGATTATAAAGATGCTCTACAGGTGTCTCCGATGGTGTTTGTTGAGTTGGCACAGATCAAGATTAGGATTTGTCACTCCGATTGTCGGAGAGGTATCTCTGTGCCCTCTCGGTAATGCACATCACTATAAGCCTTGCAAGCAATGTGACTAATGAGTTATTTACGGGATGATGCATTACGGAACGAGTAAAGACACTAGCCGGTAACGAGATTGAACTAGGTATGGTGATACCGACGATCGAATCTCGGGCAAGTAATATACCGATGACAAAGGGAACAACCTATGCTGTTATGCGGTTTGACCGATAAAGATCTTCGTAGAATATGTAGGAGCCAATATGAGCATCCAGGTTTCGCTATTGGTTATTGACCGGAGATGTGTCTCAGTCATGTCTACATAGTTCTCGAACCCGTAGGGTCCGCACGCTTAACGTTCGATGATGATTTATATTATGTGTTTATGTGATTTGATGACCGAAGGTTGTTCGGAGTCTCGGATGAGATCACGGACATGAAGAGGAGTCTCAAAATGGTCGAGACATAAAGATTGACATATTGGAAGGTTATATTCGGACACCGGAAGGGTTCCGAAGTGTATCAGATATTTTTCGGAGTACCGGGAGGTTACCGGCACCCCCGGGGAGTCAATGGGCCTTAATGGGCCCTAGTGGAGATAGGAGGCAACGGGCAAGTGGTGGGGCGCGCCCGCCCTAGGCCCAAATCGAATTGGTTTAGGGTTTGGGGGGCCGGCCCCCCTTTCCTTCTTCTCTCCTCCTCCGTCCTCCTTCTCCTAATAGTAATAGGAAAGGGGGGGAGCGAAACCTACTTGGAGTAGGACTCCCCCCCCCCCCCCCCCCCGTTGGGCGCGTCACCCCTTGGCCGGCCTCCTCCTCCCTCCCTCCTTTATATACGTGGGAGGGGGGCACCCCATAGACACACAAGTTGATGGTTTAGCCGTGTGCGGTGCCCCCCTCCACAGATTTCCACCTCGGTTATATTGTCGTAGTGCTCAGGCGAAGCCCTGCGTCGGTAACTTAATCATCACCGTCACCACGCCGTTGTGCTAAAGAAACTCTCCCTCGGCCTCAGCTGGATCTAGAGTTCGAGGGACGTCACCGAGCTGAACGTGTGCAGATCGCGGAGGTGCCGTGCGTTTGGTACTTGATCGGTTGGATCGCGAAGACGTTCGACTACATCAACCGCGTTACTTAACGCTTCCGCTTTCGGTCTACGAGGGTACATGAAGACACTCTCCCCGCTCGTTGCTATGCATCTCCTAGATAGATCTTGCATGATCGTAGGATTTTTTTTGAAATACCGCGTTCCCCAACAGTGGCATCCGAGCCAGGTCTATGCGTAGATGTTATATGCACGAGTAGAACACAAAGAGTTGTGGGCGAGAATAGTCATACTGCTTACCAGCATGTCATACTTTGATTCGGCGGGTATTGTTGGATGAAGCGGCCCAGACCGACATTACGCGTACGCTTACGCGAGACTGGTTCTACCGATGTGCTTCGCACACAGGTGGCTAGTGGGTGTCTGTTTCTCTAGCTTTAGTTGAATCGAGTGTGGCTACGCCCGGTCCTTGTTGAAGGTTAAAACAACACACTTGACAAAAAATCGTTGTGGTTTTTGATGCGTAGGTAAGAACGGTTCTTGCTAAGCTCGTAGCAGCCACATAAAACTTGCAACAACAAAGTAGAGGACGTCTAACTTGTTTTTGCAGGGCTTGTTGTGATTTGATATGGTCAAGACGTGATGATATATAAATTATTGTATGAGATGATCATGTTTTTAAACGGTTATCGGCAACTGGCAGGAGCCATATGGTTGTCGCTTTATTGTATGAAATGCAACCGCCATGTATTTGCTTTACTTTATCACTAAGCGGTAGCGATAGTCGTAGTAGCAATAGTTGGCGAGACGACAACGATGCTTCGATGGAGATCAAGGTGTCAAGCCGGTGACGATGGTGATCATGACGGTGCTTTGGAGATGGAGATCAAAGGCACAAGATGATGATGGCCATATCATATCACTTATATTGATTGCATGTGATGTTTATCCTTTATGCATCTTATTTTTCTTAGTTCGGCGATAGCATTATAAGATGATCTCTCACTAAATTTCAAGGTATAAGTGTTCTCCCTGAGTATGCAGCATTGCGACAGTTCATCGTGCCGAGACACCACGTGATGATCGGGTGTGATAAGCTCTACGTTCACATACAATGGGTGCAAGCCAGTTTTTGCACACGCATAATACTCAGGTTAAACTTGACGAGCCTAGCATATGCAGATATGGCCTCGGAACACTGAGACCGAAAGGTCGAGCGTGAATCATATAGTAGATATGATCAACATAGTGATGTTCACCGTTGAAAACTACTCTATCTCACGTGATGATCGGACATGGTTTAGTTGATATGGATCACGTGATCACTTAGATGATTAGAGGGATATCTATCTAAGTGGGAGTTCTTAAGTAATATGATTAATTGAACTTTAATTTATCATGAACTTAGTACCTGATAGTATTTTGCATATCTATGTTGTAGATCAATAGCTTGCGATGTAGCTCCCCGTTTATTTTTGATATGTTCCTAGAGAAAACTATGTTGAAAGATGATAGTAGCAATGATGCAGACTAGGTCCGTGACCTGAGTATCCTCATTGCTGCACAGAAGAATTATGTCCTTGATGCACCGCTAGGTGACGGACCTATTGTAGGAGGAGATGCAGACGTTAAGAATGTCTGGCAGAGCAAAGCTGATGACTACTCGATAGTTCAGTGTGCCATGCTTTACGGCTTAGAGCCGAGACTTCAACGACATTTGTAACGTCATGGAGCATATGAGATGTTCTAGGAGTTGAAGTTAATATTTCAAGCAAATGCCCGGATTGAGAGATAAGAAGTCTCCAATAAGTTCTATAGCTGCAAGATGGAGGAGAATAGTTCTGTCAGTGAACATATACTCAGAATGTCTGGGTACCACAACCACTTGACTCAACTGGGAGTTAATCTTCCTGATGATAGTGTCATTGACAGAGTTCTTCAATCACTTCCACCAAGCTACAAAAGCTTCGTGATGAACTATAATATGCAAGGGATGGATAAGACAATTCCCGAGCTCTTCGCGATGCTAAAAGCTGCGGAGGTAGAAATCAAGAAGGAGCATCAAGTTTTGATGGTCAACAAGACCACTAGTTTCAAGTAAAAGGGCAAGGGAAAGAAAGGGAACTTCAAGAATAATGGCAAGCAAGTTGCCACTCACATGTAGAAGCCCAAAGCTAGACCCAAGCCTGAAACTGAGTGCTTCTACTGCAAAGGAAATGGTCACTGGAAGTGGAACTACCCTAGATACTTGGTGGATAAGAAGGATGGCAAAGTGAAACAACGCTATATTTGATATACATGTTATTGATGTGTACTTTACTAGTGTTTATAGCAACCCCTCGGTATTTGATACTGGTTCAGTTGCTAAGAGTAGTAACACGAAAACGGGAGTTGCAGAATGAACAGAGACTAGTTAAGGGTGAAGTGACGATGTGTTTTGGAAGTGGTTCCAAGATTGATAAGATCACCTTCGCACGCTCCCTTTACCTTCGGGATTAGTGTTGAACCTAAAATAAATTTTATTTGGTGTTTGCATTGAGCATAATATGGTAAGATCATGTTTATTGGAATACGGTTATTCATTTAAGTCAAAGAATAACTGTTATTCTGTTTACATGAATAAAACCTTATGTGGTCATACACCCAAGGTGAATGGTTTATTGAATCTCGTCGTAGTGATACACATATTCATAATATTGAAGCCAAAAGATGCGAAGTTAATAATGATAGTGCAACTTATTTGTGGCATTGGCGTTTAGGTCATATTGGTGTAAAGCGCATGAAGAAACTCCATGCCGATGGGCTTTTGGAATCACTTGATTATGAATCACTTGATGCTTGCGAACCATGCCTCATGGGCAAGATGACTAAAACCCCGTTCTCCGGAACAATGGAGTGATCAACTGACTTATTCGAAATAATACATACCGATGTGTGGGGTCCAATGAGTGTCGAGGCTCGTGGCGGGTATCGCTATTTTCTGACCTTAACAGATGATTTGAGCAGATATGGGTATATCTACTTAATGAAATACAAGTTTGAAACATTTGAAAAGTTTAAAGAATTTCAGAGTGAAGTGGAGAATCATCGTAACAAGAAAATAAAGTTTCAACGATCTGATCGTGGAGGCGAATATTGGAGTTACGAGTTTGGCCTTCATTTAAAACAATGTGGAATAGTTTCACAACTCACACAACCTGGAACACCACAGCGTAATGGTGTGTCCAAACATCGTGACCGTACTTTATTAGATATGGTGCGATCTATGATGTCTCTTACCGATTTACCACTATCGTTTTGGGGTTATGCATTAGAGACAGCTGCATTCACGTTAAATAGGGCACCATCTAATCTGTTGAGATGACACCGTATGAATTGTGGTTTAGCAAGAAACCTAAGCTATCGTTTCTTAAAGTTTGGGATTGCGATGCTTATGTGAAAAAGTTTCAAACTGATATGCTCGAACCCAAATCGGAGAAGTGCGTCTTCATAGGATACCCAAAAAGGAAACTGTTGGGTACACCTTCTATCACAGATCCGAAGGCAAGATATTCGTTGCTAAGAATGGATCCTTTATAGAGAAGGAGTTTCTCTCGAAAGAAGTGAGTGGGAGGAAAGTAGAACTTGATGAGGTAATTGTACTTTCTCCCAATTGGAAAGTAGTTCATCATAGAAATCAGTTCCAGTGATGCCTACACCAATTAGTGAGGAAGTTAATGATGATGATCATGAAACTTCAGATCAAGTTGCTACCGAACCTCGTAGGTTAACCAGAGCACGTTCCGCACCAAAGTGGTACGGTAATCCTGTTCTGGAAGTCATGTTACTAGACCATGACGAACCTACGAACTATGAGGAAGCGATGATGAGCCTAGATTCCGCGAAATGGCTTGAGGCCATGTAATCTGAGATGGGATCCATGTATGAAAACAATGTATGGACTTTGATTGACTTGCCCGATGATCGACGAGCCATTTAGAATAAATGGATCTTCAAGAGGAAGATGGGCGCTGATATTAGTGTTACTATCTAAAAAAGCTTGAATTGTCGCAAAAGGTTTTCGAAAAGCTCAAGGTATTGACTACGATGAGATTTTCTCACTCGTATCAATGCTTAAGTCTGTCCGAATCATGTTAGCAATTGCCACGTTTTATGAAATCTGGCAAATGGAAGTCAAAAACTGCATTCCTTAATGGATTTCTTAAAGAAGAGTTATATGATGCAACCAGAAGGTTTTGGCAATCCTAAAGGTGCTAACAAAATATGCAAGCACCGGCGATCCATCTATGGACTGGTGCAAGCATCTCGGAGTTGGAATATACGCTTTGATAAGTTGACCAAAGCATATAGTTTTATATAGACTTGCGGTGAAGCCTGTATTTACAAGAAAGTGAGTGGGAGCACTACAGCCTTTCTGATAAGTATATGTGAGTGACATATTCTTGATCGGAAATGATGTAGAATTTTCTAGAAAGCATAAAGGAGTGTTTGAAAGTAGTTTTTTCAAAGAAAGACCTCGGTGAAGCTACTTACACATTGAGCATCAAGATCTATAGAGATAGATCAAGACGCTTGATAAGTTTTTCAATGAGTACATACCTTGACAAGATTTTGAAGTAGTTCAAAATGGAACAGTCAAAGAAGGAGTTCTCGCCTGTGTTGCAAGGTGTGAAGTTGAGTAAGACTCAAAAACCCGACCACGACAGAAAATAGAAAGAGAATGAAAGTCATTCTCTATACCTCAGTCATAGGTTCTATAAAGTATGCTATGCTGTGTACCAGACCTATTGTGTACCTCACCATGAGTTTGGCAAGAGGGTACAATAGTGATCCAGGTGTGGAACACTGGACAGCGGTCAAAATTATCCTTAGTGGAATAAGGACATGTTTCTCGGTTATGGAGGTGACAAAAAGTTCGTCGTAAAGTGTTACGTCGATGCAAGCTTTGACACTGATCTGAATGACTCTAAGTCTCAATTTGGATACATATTGAAAGAGGGAGCGATTAGCTAGAGTAGCTCCATGCAGAGCATTGTAGACACAGAAAATTTGCAAAATACATACGGATCTGAATGTGGCAGACCCGTTGACTAAACTTCTCTCATAAGAAAAACATGATCACTCTTTGGGTGTTAATCACATAGCAATGTGAACTAGATTATTGACTCTAGTAAACCCTTTGAGTGTTGGTCACATGGCGATGTGAACTATGGGTGTTAATCACATGGTGATGTGAACTATTGATGTTAAAATCACATGGCGATGGGAACTAGATTATTGACTCTAGTGCAAGTGGGAGACTGAAGGAAATATGCCCTAGAGGCAATAATAAAGTTATTATTTTATTTCCTTATATCATGATAAATGTTTATTATTCATGCTAGAATTGTATTAACCAGAAACTTAGTACCTGTGTGAATACATAGACAAACAGAGTGTCCCTAGTATGCCTCTACTAGACTAGCTCGTTAATCAAAGATGGTTAAGTTTCCTAGCCATAGACATGTGTTGTCATTTGATGAAGGGGATCACATCATTAGAGAATGATGTGATGGACAAGACCCATCCGTTAGCTTAGCAATATGATCGTTTGGTTTATTGCTATTGCTTTCTTCATGACTTATAGATGTTCCTATGACTATGAGATTATGCAACTCCTGAATACCGGAGGAACACTTAGTGTGCTATCAAACGTCACAACATAACTGGGTGATTATAAAGATGCTCTACAGGTGTCTCCGATGGTGCTTGTTGAGTTGGCATAGATCGAGATTAGGATTTGTCACTCCGATTGTCGGAGAGGTATCTCTGGGCCCTCTCGGTAATGCACATCACTATAAGCCTTGCAAGCAATGTGACTAATGAGTTAGTTACGGGATGATGCATTACGGAACGAGTAAAGAGACTTGCCGGTAACGAGATTGAACTAGGTATGGTGATACCGACGATCGAACCTCGGGCAAGTAACATACCGATGACAAAGGGAACAACCTATGCTGTTATGCGGTTTGACCGATAAAGATCTTCGTAGAATATGTAGGAGCCAATATGAGCATCCAGGTTTCGCTATTGGTTATTGACCGGAGATGTGTCTCAGTCATGTCTACATAGTTCTCGAACCCGTAGGGTCCGCACGCTTAACGTTCGATGATGATTTATATTATGTGTTTATGTGATTTGATGACCGAAGGTTGTTCGGAGTCCTGGATGAGATCATGGACATGACGAGGAGTCTCGAAATGATCGAGACATAAAGATTGATATATTGGAAGGTTATATTTGGACACCGGAAGTGTTTCGAAGTGTATCGGATATTATTCGGAGTACCGGGAGGTTACCGGAACCCCCCCGGGGAGTCAATGGGCCTTAATGGGCCCTAGACAAGTCGAGTTCATACCAGTTTCTCCTTGCCACGGCCAGCTCATCGAATATCGTTATTATTGCCTTTCACTTGCACAACTGAATGATATGAAAATAATAATAGTGCAAGAGTGCAATGGACTAAGCTGGAATCTGCAAACATTTTATTCAACAGGAGAAGACAAGGTAAAATGGACTCTTTATTAGTTCAGCAATTATTCATATGAGAGCCACTCAACATTTTCATCGTGGTCTTCTCCTCAGTAAGACTCAAATAAAAATAAAAGAAATTCAGAGAAACACACTGAAATATTTTTGGAGTTTTTGGTTTTCTTCAACAAGCAATTAAAAAGCAAAAAACGAGAAAAACTATTTACACGGGAAAGCTCCCAACAAGCAAAAGAAGAACAAGGAAATCTTTTTGGATTTTCTTTTTAGTTCTACTAATAAGCATGCATAGAAAGTAAATTACTACAACTATTTTTTTGGTTTATCTAAATTTTTTCAAACACAAGAAGAAAGCAAAAATAAATCTAAGCATGGATAATACAATGAAAAAGTGTGAACACCGGCAAATAGAATGATATGTGTACATGAATGTAATGTCGGTGAGAAACACGTACAGCCCCAAGCTTAGGCTTTTGGCCTAAGTTGGATATCGATCAGTAGCCTGGAGGGTAGTAGGGATCCTGAGGAGCGGGCATCCACTCATCCCACTGCGGAGGTGCCTGTGCAGCAGCTTGAGTGTTCCAGTAGGCGAGGATGTCTGCAGGCATAATCCGGTATCCGCTCCTGGCAACAGAATCAAACAGAGCAGGTGCAGGCAAGGGGATAACATCACGAGTGTCAACGCTATAGACCAAGTTATAAGGAATGGCAATATTAGGACTATCATGTGCAAGAAAGTGATGGTCATACATAGCTGCACGGTCTAGGTAAACTGTGGTAAGAGGGACATCATGGGGCCGTATCGCAACCTCGAATTGATCTGCCAAAAGAGTAGCAAAAATCCCACCATGTATTTCCCCTTGAGATTTATTAAGGTGGAGGCGACGAGGCACTATAGCTCCCAAGCTATAAGTGTTGTCGCCCTCTATTGCGCGACGTAAAACAGCAAGGTCCGGTGAACTAAGTGCACCCACCTTCTCCCTAGCAAGCAAGCATTTGGTAAAAATAAGTGCAAAGTAACGAACAACAGGAAAATGTAAGCCACCGGCAGTGATGGCTGACACTCTCCTCTCATCACCCACTGTCAAAGTGCGACAGAAATCCATGTATAAAAACAAAGTATAGACTTTGGAAGAACTACTTGATGGTCGTAAGGCTGTTGGGTGCAGATGGATTTTAAAAGGAAGACGGACAATGATGGTAAGTGTCACCATTAAGAAAGCTCGACTTGTCGTTAAGATGTTTTCCGACAAGTTCAAGGAGTTGACTGTGATGAGACTTTCTCACTCGTAGCGATGCTAAGAGTCTGTTGGAATTATATTAGCAGTTACTGCATTATTTATGAAATCTTGCAGATAGGATGTCAAAACATTGTTTCCTCGACGATTTTCTTGAGGAAAGGTTGTATGTGATACAACCAGAAGGTTTTGTCAATCCTGAAAGATGCTAACAAGTATGCAAAGCTCCAGCAATCCTTCTAAGGACTGGAGTAAGCATCTCGGAGTTGGAATGTACGCTTTGATGAGATGATCAAAGATTTTGGGTTTATACAAAGTTTATGAGAAACTTGTATTTCCAAAGAAGTGAGTGGGATCACTATAGAATTTTTGATGAGTATATGTTGTTAACATATTGTTGATCAGAAATGATGTAGAATTTCTGGAAAGCATACAGGGTTATTTGAAAAGTGTTTTCAATGGAATACCTAGATTAAGCTACTTGAACATTGAGCATCAAGATCTATAAGGATAGATCAAAAACACTTAATAGTACTTTCAAATGAATACATACCGTGACAAGATTTTGAAGGAGTTCAAAATAGATCAGCAAAGAAGGAGTTCTTGGCTGTGTTACAAGGTGTGAGTATTGAGTAAGATTCAAGACCTGACCACGGCAGAAGAGAGAGAAAGGACGAAGGTCGTCCCCTATGCTTTAGACGTAGGCTCTACAGTATGCTATGCTGTGTGCCGCACCTGAAGTGTGCCTTGCCATGAGTTAGTCAAGGGGTACAAGAGTGATCCAGGAATGGATCACATGACAGCGGTTGAACTTATCCTTAGTAACTAGTGGACTAATGAATTTTCTCGATTATGGAGGTGGTAAAAGAGTTCATCGTAAAGGGTTACGTCGATGCAAACTTTGACACTAATCCGGATGACTCTGAGTAGTAAACTGGATTCGTATAGTAGAGCAGTTATTTGGAATAGCTCCAAGTAGCGCATGGTAGCTGCATCTATAAGATGACATAGAGATTTGTAAAGCACACACGGATCTGAAAGGTTCAGACCCGTTGACTAATAACCTCTCTCACAAGCGAGATATGAACAAACCCCATGGGTGTTGGATTCATTACAATCACATAGTGATGTGAACTAGATTATTGACTCTAGTGCAAGTGGGAGACTGTTGGAAATATGCCCTAGAGGCAATAATAAAATGGTTATTATTGTATTTCCTTGTGCATGATAATTGTCTATTGTTCATGCTATAATTGTATTAACTGGAAACCGTAATACATGTGTGAATACATAGACCACAACATGTCCCTAGTAAGCCTCTAGTTGACTAGCTCGTTGATCAATAGATGGTTATGGTTCCCTGACCATAGACATTGGATGTCATTGATAACGGGATCACATCATTAGGAGAATGATGTGATGGACAAGACCCAATCCTAAGCATAGCACAGGATCGTGTAGTTCGTTTGCTAAGAGCTTTTCTAATGTCAAGTATCATTTCCTTAGACCATGAGATTGTGCAACTCCCGGATACCGTAGGAATGCTTTGGGTGTACCAAACGTCACAACGTAACTGGGTGACTATAAAGGTGCACTACAGGTAGCTCCGAAAGTATCTGTTGAGTTGGCACGAATCGAGACTGCGATTTGTCACTCCGTATGACGGAGAGGTATCTCTGGGCCCACTCGGTAATGCATCATCATAATGAGCTCAATGGGACTAATGACTTAGCCACGGGATCATGCGTTACGGAACGAGTAAAGAGACTTGCCGGTAACGAGATTGAACGAGGTATTGGGATACCGACGATCGAATCTCGGGCAAGTAACATACCGATAGACAAAGGGAATTGTATACGGGATTGATTGAATCCCCAACATCGTGGTTCATCCGATGAGATCATCGTGGAACATGTGGGAGCCAATATGGGTATCCAGATCCCGCTATTGGTTATTGGCCGGAGAGGTGTCTCGGTCATGTCTGCATGGTTCCCGAACCCGTAGGGTCTACACACTTAAGGTTCGGTGACGCTAGAGTTGTTATGGGAAATAGTATGTGGTTACCGAAGGTTGTTCGGAGTCCCGGATGAGATCTCAGACGTGACGAGGAACTCCGGAGTGGTCCGGAGGTGAAGATCGATATATTGGACGAAGGGTATTGGAGTCCGGAATTGTTCTGGGAGTACCGGGTGACGACCAGTGTGATTGAAAGGTGTTTCGGAGGCCCCGGCAAGCGTTGGGGGGCCTTGTGGGCCAAGGGGAGGGGGCACACCAGCCCACTAAGGGGCTGTGCGCCCCTCCCAACCCCTCTCACGTAACGTGGAGAGGTGGGGCACCTCCCCTAGGGCAGCCACCCCTCCCGGCTTGGGGGGCAAGTTTCCCAGGGGTGGGGGCGCCCAAACCCATCTAGGGTTTCCCCTGTGGCCGCCGCCCCTCCCCTAGGGAACCCTAGGGCGCCTCCTCCACCCCCTTCCCCTATATATAGTGAGGGAGAGAGAGGGCAGCCGCACCCCTTGCCTGGCGCAGCCCTCTCCTCCTCCAACTCCTCCTCCTCCTCCGTAGTGCTTAGCGAAGCTCTGCCGGAGAACCACGAGCTCCATCGCCACCACGCCGTCGTGCTGCTGGAGTTCTCCCTCAACTTCTCCTCTCCCCTTGCTGGATCAAGAAGGAAGAGACGTCCCCGGGCTGTACGTGTGTTGAACGCGGAGGCGCCGTCCGTTCGGCGCTAGATCAGATCTTCCGCGATTTGAATCGCTGCGAGTACGACTGCATCAACCGCGTTCTTGTAACGCTTCCGCTTAGCGATGTAAGAAGATGCACTCCCTCTCTCTCGTCGCTAGCATCTCCTAGATTGATCTTGGTGACACGTAGGAAAATTTTGAATTATTGCTACATTACCCAGCATAATCGATATGTTGTCGTCCTCGGGCATCTCAAGTATAACAAAGTCAGTCAAAATAGTAACATTAGCAACAACAACGGGCACATCCTCACAGATACCGATAGGTATGGCAGTTGATTTGTCAGCCATTTGCAAAGATATTCCAGTAGGTGTGAGTTTATTAAAGTCAAGTCTTTTATATAAAGAGAAAGGCATGACACTAACACCAGCTCCTAAATCACACAAAGCGGTTTTCACATAATTCTTTTTGATAGAGCAAGGTATAGTTGGTATTCTCGGATCTCCAAGTTTTTAGGTACTCCATCTTTAAAAGTATAATTAGCTAGCATAGTGGATATTTCAGCTTCCGGTATTTTTCTCTTATTTGTGATGATGTCTTTCATATACTTTGCATAAGGAGGCATTTTAAGGATATCAGTCAAGCGAGTACGCAAAAAGACTAGCCTCAGCATTTCAGCAAAGCGTTCAAATTCATCATCATCTTTCTTTTTAGTTGACTTGGGTGGAAAAGGCATAGGTTTTTGAACCCACGGTTCTCTTTCATTACCGTGTTTTCTAGCAATGAAGTCATTTTTATCATACCTTTTATTTTTAGGTTGTGGGTTAACAAGATCAACATGTGGTTCTATCTCAACATCATTATCTGGTTCTTTATCATTGGTTGGTTGAGAGTCTTCATGAACCTCATCATTATCTTTTTCATTATCATTAGGTGAGTGTTCATTACCAGATTGAGTTTCAGCATCTGAGATAGAAGTTTCATTTTCATTATGAGGAGGTTTTTCAATTTCAGGTTCACTAGAAGTGTGCAAAGTCCTATCATTTTTCTTTTTCATTTCCTTTCTAGAAGGACTAGTTGCACTATTGTTAGCTCTTTGTGACTCTTGTTCAATTCTTTTTGGGTGTCCCTCAGGATAAAGTGGTTCCTGAGTCATTTTACCTCCCCTAGTTGCAACTCTAACAGCAAAGTCATGCATATTATGATTCATTTCATCAAGCAATTCTCTTTGTGATTTAGCAACTTGTTCTAATTGAGTTTGAACCATAGAAGCATGTCTTCCAACACCTCTAACATCATTTGATATTCTAAATAACAAGTCACTCAAGCGAGCAATCATATCAGAATTATATTTCAATTGTTTCATAACATTTGCATTGAAGTGATCTTGTTTCCTAATGTAGCTTTCGAACTCATAAAGGCATTGACTAGGATGCACATTGTGAGGATTATCATTATCTTTGAACTTCATAAGGGAATTTACCTCTAGCACCTTAGGCAGTGGTGGTGTATTAAGCCCAGGTAGTTCTTCAATAGGAGGTAAAATTTTAACATCCTCAGCTTTAATACCTTTTTCCTTCATAGATTTCTTTGCCTCTTGCATATCTTCAGGACTCAGATATAATATCCTCTTCCTCGGAGTGGGTTTAGGTAGTGGTTCAGGAATAGTCCAATCATCATAATTTTTCAATATGTTATTCAATAATTCTTCAGCTTGTCCAACAGTTTGTTCCCTGCAAACACAACCAGCACAACTATCTAGGAAGTCCCTAGAAGCATTGGTTAGTCCATTATAGAAGATATCAAGTATTTCATTTTTCTTAAGAGGATGATCAGGCAAAGCATTAAGTAACTGGCAAAGCATCCCCCAAGCTTGTGGGAGACTCTCTTCTTTAGTTTGCACAAAGTTAAATATTTCCTGTAAGGCAGCTTGTTTCATATGAGCAGGAAAATATTTTTCAGAGAAGTAATAAACCATATCCTGGGGACTACGCACACAACCAGGAGCAAGAGTATTGTACCAAGCTTTAGCATCACCCTTTAATGAGAACGGAAACAATTTGAGAATAAAGTAATAGCGAGTTTTCTCATCATGAGTAAAAAGGGTGGCTATATCATTCAACTTAGTAAGATGTGCCACAACAGTTTCATTTTCATAACCATGGAAAGGATCAGATTCAACCAAAGTAATTAACTCTGGGTCGATAGAGAATTCATAATCCTTGTCATCAATACAGATAGGTGAAGTAGCAAACTTAGGATCACATTTCATTCTAGCATTCAGAGATTTTTCTTTATACTTGTGTAGTAATTTCTCTAGATTATCTCTATCATTACAAGCAAGAATATCTCTAGTTGCTTCTTCACTCATAACATAACCTTCAGGTACCTTAGGCAATTCATATCTAGGAAGGCTAGCTATAGCGAGTGTTTCAGGAGTTTCAGCTTCAATCTCATCATCAGATTCAACAACATCATGTTGTATTACTCTAGCAATTTGTTTATCAAGAAAATCACCAAGTGGCACATCATCATTATCAAGCAAGGTACTAGCATCATCATAAGCATCATTCACAGTAGAAGTAGCATCATCAATAACTTGCGACATATCAGAATTAATAGCATGTGGTGGTGGTGTTGCAAGTTTACTCATAACAGAAGGTGAATCTAAAGCAGAAGTGGATGGCAGTTTCTTACCTCCCCTCGTACTTGAGGGAACTATCTTAGTCTTTGGAACCTTCAGATTCGTCATAGTGATAATATGATAATAATCCCAAGCGACTCAACAAATATAGCTATGCTCCCCAGCAACGGCGCCAGAAAAAGGTCTTGATAACCCACAAGTATAGGGGATCGCAACAGTTTTCGAGGGTAAGTATTTAACCCAAATTTATAGATTCGACACAAGGGGAGCCAAAGAATATTTGAAGGTATTAGCAGCTGAGCTATGAATTCAACAACACCTGGAGATTAATTATCTGTAGCGAAGTGATCAGTAGCAAATTAGTTTGATAGTTTTGATACTAGTGACTGCAGCAATAGTAACAGTAATAGTGATATCAGTAATTTTATAGCAAGTGTAACAGTAGCAGCAGTAGTAACTTAGCAAGATCAATAAGGATAAATTGTAGGCATTGGATCGGTGACTTGTTGGATGATATTCATCATGAGAAATTTATAACCTAGGGCGATACGGCACTAGCTCCAGTTCATCGATATAATGTAGGCATGTATTACGTAAATAGCCATACGTGCTTTATTAAAGAACTTGCATGACATCTTTTGTCTTACCCTCCCGTGGCAGCGGGGTCCATATTGGAAACTAAGGGATATTAAGGCCTCCTTTTAATAGCGAACCGGAACAAAGCATTAACACATAGTGAATACATGAACTCCTCAAACTACGTTCATCATCGGGAGTGGGCCCAGTTGTTGTCACTCCGAGGTTGTCGGATCATGACACGTAGTAGGTGACTATAACTTGCAAGATCGGATCTAAAACATGGATATAATGATGAATTCATAAACGGTTCAGATCTGAGTTCATGGCACCCGGGCCCAAAGTGACAAGCATTAAGCATGGCCAAGTCATAGCAACATCATTCTAAGAACATAGTGGATACTAGGGATCAGGCCCTAACAAAACAAACTCGATTACATGATGAATCTCATCCAACTCCTCACTGACCAGCGAGCCTACGAAGGAATTACTCACTCCCGGTGGGGAGCATCATGGAATTGGCGATGGAGATGGGTTGGTGATGACGAAGAATGAAGATCCCCCTCTCCGGAGTCCTAAACGGACTCCAGATCTGCCCTCCCGAGGAAGAACATGGCTTGGCGGCGGCTCCGTCTCGTGGATCGTGATAATTCTTTCTCCCTGATTTTTCTAGAATAATGTGATTTGATAGTATCAGGGGGGTCGTCAGCGGGGCCACCAGGTGGGTACAACCCACCTGGGTCCGCCAGGAGAGGGGGGGAGCCCTGGTGGGTTGTGCCCACCCAGGTGCCGATCTCTGGCAGGTCTTGGCTCCAGAAACTCTTATTTTTGATATACAAAATCCTCGCAAAGTTTCGTTCCAATCCGAGAACTTTTATTTCTGCATGAAAACAACACCATGGTAGTTCTGCTGAAAACAGCGTCAGTCCGGGGTTAGTTTCATTCAAATCATGCAAATTAGAGTCCAAAACAAGAGAAAAAGCGTGAGAAAAAGTAGATACGTTGGAGACGTATCACCCCCTTACTTATCTTTTTGTCCCACATTGTCACCTACCTCCAGAAAAGAAAATCACTCTTGCTCTCTCTCCCGTGTTCTTGCTCATTTTGCTGCCATTTTCGATCTGTTTGCTTGAAGCTCCGTTTCCGAAACTGTTTTGAGGGATTGTTGCTTGGTATGTGACTCCATCATTTGTCCAATTAGTTTTTGTTCTAGTGGTTTATACTTTGAATAAATAGCTACTCTTGGTGCTGCTGTGGATGTGCTTGCATGTTCAATTCTTAGTGTTCTAAGTAGTTTGAATGCTTGATATGGCTCTATGTATCCCTATGAGTAGTTGCTATTAGTTTTGTGAAGTTTTGTTGGAAAAAATTTGTGAACTAAAAATTCAGATTTTTTTTCATAGGAAAAATTGTACGCGGACATGAATATCTTCATGAAATTTGGCTTGAAGAAGAACTCTAAGGGTGTTATTGGGGAGTCTTCTGACAGTGATCTCCGCCTTCGGAGGTTGGCGGAGGTACGGCCGTGCGAATGGCCGCACGTCCCGTTCCTGCAAGAAGCTGGAATTCATGGGGAGTTCATGTAATTCATTGCCAATGGCGGTCTCACCGACTTCATCGCAGATGAGTGTGAACAGCACCAAATCCTCACAAACGTCTTTGTTCAAAGCTTTACTTTCTTGCCTAGAAATAATCCTCCTGAAGTGAGCTTTGATTTATATGCTGAGAACCATCAGATACCACTTACTGAATTTTGTGACATATGCATGATCTCGTCTGATGGGAGCTTGGCTGAGCCTAGGCCGGCTGAGTTTGAGGATTTCTGTCGCATTTTGACAGTGGGTGATGAGAGGAGAGTGTCAGCCATCACTGCCGGTGGCTTACATTTTCCTGTTGTTCGTTACTTTGCACTTATTATTACCAAATGCTTGCTTTCTAGGAAGAAGGTGGGTGCACTTAGTTCACCAGACCTTGTTGTTTTATGTCACGCAATAGAGGGCGACAACACTTATAGCTTGGGAGCTATAGTGGCTCATCGCCTCCACCTTAATAAATCTCAAGGGAAAATACATGGTGGGATTTTTGCTACTCGTTTGGCAGATCACTTCGAGGTTGCGATACGCCCCCATGATGTCCCTCTTACCATAATTTACCTAGACCGTGCAACTATGTATGACCATCACTTTCTTGCACATGATAGTCCTAATATTGCCATTCCTTATAACTTGGTCTATAGCGTTGACACTCGTGATGTTATCCCCTTGCCTGCACCTGCTCTGTTTGATTCTGTTGCCAGGGGCGGATACCGAATTATGCATGCAGACATCCTCGCCTACTGGAATGCTCAAGCTGCTGCAGAGGCTGCACAGGCACCTCCGCAGTGGGATGAGTGGATGCCCGCTCCTCAGGATCCCTACTACCCTCCAGGCTCACTACAAAAAAAAGACACATCCGTGACATTTTGGGCCGAACGAATTTTTTTCCTGCCATACTTATGACACTTCTATGACGATAATTGTGACAAAACCCGGTATCATCATAGATGTGGTGGGCTCCTACTTCTATGACAAAAAATCATGATAGAAAATGGGCTTTTCGTCCTGGGTGGGCCGGAGACGCAGCTGCATGACATTCTTTGGGCCGTCCATGACGGAAAAAACCATGGTAGAAGCGAGGGCGAGGAAAATTTCGGGAAGTTCCCGGTTACGGTGGGTGGTCGGGGGCCGAGCGATGCGTGTTTCTCTCGTACACGTACGCATGTGTGTGTGAGGCGTTGGGCTCTAACTGAACCCGAGCGAGGCGTTGGGCTCTAACTGAACCCGAACGATTGCACTGCAGGCTACGCGTTACTGAACCCGAGCGATCGAGTGATTCCTTCGCTACTGCTGCTAACTGAAGCCGATCGATGCTGCCTCTGGATGAACAGTGAGCGTTGCAGGGGGGTTTGAATGAACAGTGAGCGTTGCGGGGGGGGGGGGGGGGGTTGGATGAACAGTGAGCGGTGGGGGTGGATGAACAGGACCCCCGATCGATCGAGCCGGTTGGGGCTGGATGAACAGGACCCCGTGGAGGGCTGGATGAACAGGACGACCCCGTGGAGGGCTGGATGAACAGTAGACGGTGGAGGGGTGGATGAAAAGTAGCCGTGGAGGGGTGGTTGAACAGGAGTCCGTGGAGAGGGGTGGTTGAACAGTAGCCGGTGGAGTAGCGCGCGGTGGAGGCTGGATGAACAGGAGCCCGTGGATGAACAGTCGCAGGTGGAGGCTGGAGGAGGTCGACGGTGGATGAACAGTAGCCCATGGAGGCCGGAGGAGGTCGACGGTGGAGATGAACAGTATCCCGTGGAGTCCCGTTTTGCGGTACGCCACACCCCTCCCGATGAACAGGACCCCCGTTTCGACCGTAGCGCTCCAACACAAGTCCGTTTCGTCCGTTTTGTGGTACGCCACACCCCTCCCGATCAACAGGACCCCGTTTCGACCGTAGGAGGTCCAACACAAGTCCGTTTCCTCCATTTTGCGGTACGCCAGACCCCTCCCGATGAACAGGATCCCGTTTCGAACGTGGCCGGTCGAACACAAGGTCGTTTCCTCCTTTCTGCGGTACGCCAGGCCTCGTTTCCATCGCCTGTTCCGTCCAAGCCGGTTGGCTCCCATGCGTTCTGTTGCCTCCCGATGAACATGACACATTCCGTTGCCTCCTGATGAACACGACGCATTCTGTTGCCTCAACATGAACACGACGCCGACGCAGTTTCTCCATTCCGACCTAGCCATGTACACGACCCCTGGCCGTACGTATGCGCGAGTAGGCGTTCGAGACCCCGCCCGTATGTACGTACGTGGCCGTATTTTCTTTCTTGCACACTGGCCGCTGTACGTACGTGTACATGCTACGTGCGCACCTCTACTACGACACGTGCGTACCTCTACATCCACCAGTATGTACGTACACGTTCGCGACGAGAATGACAACGCTACATACGCTTCGACCAGGTGGGTCCCGACTCCGAGGCACTTCCTTGCGTGCGAAGATGTAGCTGGTGGGTCCCAGTAGTCAGGGGGCGAATCAATTTTTTTGCCCGGACGCACTTCCTTGCGTGCGAAGGTGTAGCTGGTGGGTCCCAGCAGTTAGGGGGGGAAACGTTTTTTTCGCGAAATAAGGTGGCCCGTCCGGTGGGTCCCTGCTGTCAGGTGGAGGAATAATTATTTTGTGCGTAATAAGGAGGCACTTCCTTGCGGCCGCCGTGGACCCAGCTGTCAGCCTCTCCACGTACAGTACTCTTCCGATGGAAGTCGTTCTTTGACCACGTTGACCACGCCGCGCCGAGAGCACCGGGTCGGTGGGCGACGGTGAGACCTAGGAAGGAAGGGGCAACGCGGAGCCGGGGAAGACGCGACAGTGGATGCCCACGCGTAGAGGAGCATGAGGGTACACTCGTTTGGCTGCGGTGTGAGGCTGCCGTCGCCGCAGAATAACTGGGGGTGTGGGTGAGTGGAGGGATGGCCTGGCCAGCGGTGGGAGTAGTAGGGGGCAGTGAGGCCTCCGCGGCAGCACAGCCGGCCACGGGAGGCAGGAGCAGGCGGCACGACCGGCGCTGCTTTGGGCGGCTGGAGCAAGAAGACCAGAGGTTGAAGAAGCACGACGGCCGTTGGATGGACATCGTACGGTCATTGCAGCTAGAATCATTTATATTGACTAAGTTGACAAAGCCCTTAGTACGCTCAACTTAGTAGGCCCACAGGTCAGCTTCCGAACCGGTGCGCCCAGATGTCAGGGGGAGGAATCATTTTTTGGGCGGGTGAAGCTAGAATATCCAAGATTGAAGAAGAAGCACGGCATCCGTTGGATGGACATCCAACGGCCACTGCTGCTAGAACTGTGTGTTGACTATAAGTTCACAAAGCCTTGCATACGCGTCAACTCTCTTTTTTTAGGGGACGCGTGAACTTAGTAAGGCCACAAGTGTGTGGCAGAGAACTTATAGCCCATTTGAGATTTGTAAGAATGTGCATCCCATTTTTGAATTCTAATGGAATTTACTACAGCCCATTTGTAGTTTGTTAAAAGTACAGCCCATTTCAACCAACCGTTCAAAACAGAATTCAATAAAATTTCCCACATTTTGATGGGATCCAAAATATTTTTATCCCGAAATTTCCAGTCAGATTAAATACAATTTCAATATAAATTTATATTACGTAAAAATCCAACGAAACATTGCGCTCGCAACAATTAATGAAATTAAAAATTTCAATATCCAAAAATAATATTTTATAAAGTAATTACGTGTTTGGTGCGTTTTTTATAGTTACTGCCCAGTTTTTATAATTACATCCCATTTATTATTTCTTAAAGCCCATTTTCTTGTTAAGCCTAATGCATCCCTCCTAGGAAAGATTTGCAGCCCAGCGGGGCGGAGAATAACAACTTGACCTTGCCTGGGTATTGCTAGAAAAAAGTATAGCTGGGCTAGCCATTTTCAGCTTGAAAAAAATTAATATCTGGGATGGATATCTGGCCTGGGCTAGACGGGCCACAGCCCGCCCAGTTAATACCTGCAACGATGTTTTCGTTGTTGTTCAGAGGAGAAAAATTAATATCTGGGCTAAACATCGAAAAACTCTGCAGTGCTCACACCTCAAAGACACAAATACTGCTCGAGCTGCTTGGTCCCAGCTGTCGGCCACTTCTTGCGCAATTCTCTCGTTTGTTGACTACATAGGTTGACAATAGTGTGGGACCGTGATGTCAGGAAACCAGGAGGAAGCAAAAAAAATTATAGTTATATATATATATAATAAGGAGGCACTTGCGTACGTGAGGCTATGGCCCTGGTGGGTCCTCATTGTCATCCTCTCCAAGCAAAGTCATCTCCTCGCCCGCGCGCGCTTTCCGCGCGAAACAGTCAGCGTCGCCCGCCCCGCTTCCCGGTGCAGGCGATTGCTCCGCCTTCAAACGACACAAGTGTCGTCCATCCGTCCATCTGCCGCCCACATTAATGATACGCGGTTGCCGAGGCGGCTACTCCGGCGCCACACGTCCGTCCCTCCGCTGCCCACCATTGCTATATAAACTGTTGCGCCGGCCATAGCCGCAGTCATCCGCATCCGTTCCCTTTCTCCCGTCCACACCACTACTGTCCACCATGGCTTCCTCGCGCTCCAGCGCTCTTCGGGACGGGCGGACGACGGACCACAAGGAGATGGCAGCCATTGCTGTCGACCGGCTGGCAGACAGGCGGTCGGAGGACGACGACGTCCCAATGGAGAACATGGTAGTCGACGATCAGGCGCCAACCCCCTCCTCCGCGCCATCCTTGCCGGTGCATTGCACCATGACCATCGGCGAGGCCCGTGCCCAATATATGGACACGGTGAGGCAGATGCGTGAGGAGCAGTTCCGGGAGGCGCATGCCGACGCCGCCTACAACCACCATCTCCTCCAGGAGCACCTGCAGGCGGAGGAGGAGATCGTCGCGGAGCGGGCGGAGCAGGAGGCGTTGCTCGACTCGTACCGGTCCGCCCGCGAGGGCCGCCTCGAGCGCTGGCGGTACCGCATGCGGGTGGCGGAGATTGCGGCCGCCTACAAAGAGGGCGATGAAGCGGGAGAGGCGCTGTTTGGCGAGACCGAGGACGAGGCAGAGGACAATGCCGGCTCCGAGTGCCCGCTCCGCTAGCGTCGACGAGGCCCTGCTCTGCCGAGGCCCCGCAGTGCGAACAACGAGGCAGAGGACACCGCCGGCTCCGCCGAGGCCCCGCCCCGCCAACAACGAGGCAGAGGACATCGCTGGCTCAGCCGAGGCCCCACCCTGCCGGCAACGAGGGGGAGGATTTCCACCGCTCTGCCGTGGTGCCGCCCGCCGGCAACGAGACAGAGGACATCGCCGGCTCCGCCGAGGCCCCGCCCCGCTTCCAACGAGGCCGCGCCACACAGAAAACGAGGAAGAGTAGAACACGGTAGGTCGCCGCCGCTCGGGTCCAAGTAAGGCCACCGCTGCTACCCTCCGGTTGAAGCCAAGCTAGGCGGGTTGACCATTGACGGCCGGTTAGCTTCTTGGCGGCGACGTGGAGTCGGAGAGCTGTGTTGGAGAAGAACACTGCTTCTACTTAACTGCTGGTGCAGTTGGCTGACTGACACGTGGGCCCAAGAGGCCACATGTCAGTTACGCAACTGCACCTGCAGTTAAGTCATTGAAGCTTCTGTTCGGCTCTGCGGGACACATGTGGGTAGCTTCGGTTAATTCATTACACCTCCAGCGCACCCCTTTTTAGTTGAAGAATGTATGAAATGTAATGAAATCCGACATGTTTATATGAAATCCGACCGTGTATGAATGAATTTATTTCGATTAGTTTGAATTCCTGTATCACTCGCATTGGATGAACATGCAAAACAATACGTACTAGCATTATTCCCAGGGTGATCACCTCGTTTGCAGAAGTTTCACATGTACTCCCTCCGGTCCTTTCTAGTCTGCATACAAGTTTTGTCTGCAGTCAAAGTATCTCTACTTTGACCAATTTTATTGAAAAAAGTATGCACTTTCACAATGTGCGAAGTAAAAAGAAACAAAAGGAGTACAAAGAGTTTCAGCAGCTTTTTAGCGTTTCTGTACATTGCAATCAAACACACAGGGCTGGAAATTCATAGAGAACATTCAAAACAATCGATGATTATGCATCTCAGCGACTCACATGTCCGAGGCAATATTTACTTCACAACTAATGTATAAAGAAAAAAATGATCGACGCTGCTGACAGCAAAGGGCGTCCCATTCGAAAATATCAAACGCATGTCTTGCTAAAATCAATGAGCGAAATTTGACAAGGTTGTCCCATTCCAAAATATCAAATGCCTACGATTGTGGAATGGGCAGGGTTTGCCATCAGTTCGGACATTGACATGGCACCTCGTGCTAAATAAACCAGTTGTTCTTTTTGTGCAGTTCCACCAAAATCAACCAAATTCGCGCGTAGCTTGTATGATTTTGCCCTTATATGTTGCAACGCCTTGAACTTATCGGCACCTCCTTTCTTGTGGTGGAAATGAATGATTCGATGTATTCATGAACATTTTGTGCAGTTCCCATTGAAATCAAGCTGAGCATCCCTGTTTGCACAAATACAAAAAAGTGATTAGTATAAAGCAAACTGTACTATGAATTCAGTTTATACAGGCACCTACAAGGTCCATGTAGAGCACACTTTTAGAAAAATGGAACTCACCAGAAAGAATCCTAGAACAACATTGTACTCGCGCATCACAGCAAAAAAATGGAGATTTGTCGGTCCTTCTGAGCTGAAGTTAGTTTGGTCTTGTGGGGAGTAATGTAACCATCCTTCAACTGCTCCTTTTGATGAGAAGATACACAGGGCTTCTTCATCCTGGCATAATCGGAACTAGTCACTTCACGTACTCCATATTCTTCTTCAGAGGAAGATGATCCTGTTGTGCAAAGACAAGATGACAACTAAATGCTAGCATCCCTGTTTGCTCAAAAAAGGAAAGGAAATATTTAAAACAACACAGATGAAGCACTTCTCAAGGACAATACCACTTTTTCATGACAGTATCTAAACAATAGCACAACACCAATAGAGATGACAAAGCTCAATCATATGGATGAAATCAGTGGGCGAGTACCAACCTTTGTCAGGAGGCTTATTGTGTAGAGCATACAGATGAAGCACTTCTCAGGAACCATCTGTTGCTATCTACTGTGGTGGCCATGCTTACTATATACTCCTCGATTAGTTTAATGTTTCCAACATCTTCTTGTGCAGTTCCACTAAAATATATGGTATCTTCAAAGAAGATCCCTGTTTGCACAAGTAGAGATAATTACGTATTACATTAAGAGTGGCATCAAATCAGTGGCAAAACAATTGCTCGTTCCAGCCATAGCAATAAATTATGATGCAAAACTATATCATTACTTGTGTCATCACAGTTCTAGTGCTTCATTACAGCACCGGGAGTTGATTTTTGTTTTTCTTCCGCTTGTTCTTCCCCTTCATCACTTGGTTCAATAACAGACAAGCTTCGCCTTCAATGTAAGATTTGGCATGTAAATTAGGGAGCACAAGTATAGCACTAAACAATGACATTAATTTTCTGATGAAAGTGGCAAAATACAGGCCAACAGTTGTGAAATATCCTTATCTTACCTCAATGGGATATTACGGTGCACATACAGATTGGAAGTCTTGTCTCCATTTGTGCAGTTCACTAAAATCAAGCAACATTACCGTACAAGTAGCACAACATATGAAAGTACACTGCAGAATCATGTGAAAGAAGGCTAGTACTGACCTCTCATGATGCGGAATTCAAACAACTCACAAGAAGAAGATCTGAACCAAATTTGCCAACACGGATAGGAAGTAAGATCTCCTCTTGTGCAGTTCCACTAAGATCAAGCAATCAAACAACGTTGTCGGTGTGACATTTTGGTTGAACTGCACAAAACACTCTTAAAACAAAAGTGTTTTGTGCAGTGCAACAAAAGGTCACAATGGCAACGAGGTGAAGTAGATAACCCCTGTTTACACAGAGGTGCAAAGGAAACAACTAGTGGTCAATAACGGTGGATGACGTAGAAGCCAACAAAAAGAAGCATCTACCTTATCTAAATGGGAAAGAAAGCAAGACAGTAGCATTTCTCAAACGGTGGCATTGATTAATATTAACATATAGATTATATTAACAATAAAATTCGTTAATATGTAATTTGCTTTTAACTATGGCATTGCATCAATTTTCTAGCAGCATTATTAGAGGGTGTTGGTTTACAGGGAGATTTTGGTGTAGGGACTAAAAAAACTCTGTGTCAGTCCCATCTAAACCAAACAGGAGGGCCTTTTAGGGACTAAAAGTGGGCATTTGGGACTAAAGAAAGAAGACCCCGAGGGAGTCTTTTTGGGACCCTTTCCAACAGTGCCCCTGCCATGCATCGCACCTTGTCTCTATTAGTTCATTACTAGGGGTAACATGGTCTTTTAGCTTGTCATTTAATAACCTCTAGTCCATGTTTAGTCCCTGGAACCAAGCAGCTAGGGACTAGGGAGTTTTTAAGCAAACAGGGCCTTAGATTAACAACAGCTAAAGAGTTGCACGGGACAGTGGACGCACCAGCACCATGTACATCTACTGATGTACTCATGCACAGTCTGTTGCAACAAAGAACAAACAACCAAGGAGCATATTTGTGTTGGTCCCAGTTTTGTTATCTTTAGACACCTTTCCCTATGTGAGCGCAGCAAATCTAGTCTTGCTCAAACTCTACAGCCTTGTCCCCCAAAACAAAAGATCCGTTCGTTACATATGTGCGTACTGCGTTTGTCATTGTTTTCCCTTTTCGACCAACGTAGGTGCTGGATAGCCAGTCTGTACTAGTACTTTCGCCCCTTCCTTTCCTCTTTGAACCACGTCCTAGATTTATGCGATACAACTTTCACCACTACTTTCCCCCATTCCTTTCCTCTTTGAACCACGTCCTAGATTCATGCTATACAACTTTCCCCCTTTCTTTCCTCTTTGAACCACGTCCTAGATTCATGCTATACAACTTTTCCCACTACTTCCCCCACTCCTTTCCTCTTTGAACCACATCCTAGATTCATGGTATACATGCAGCTAGAGCAATGCATGTGGAATAAGTAAATTATACCTTAAGGTTCTTGGGGCGTGGTTCGGTGGGCGACGGGACAGCAACGAAGAAGAAGGGGTCGGAGGCCCTCCCGCGCCGTCGCTGGGTGAAAGTGAACAGCTGCGCCGGTAGTGGATTCCCTCCCTCGCCGACGGCGACAACGTTAAGCCTCCTTCCCTTCCCGGTGGACGGATCCTGCCGGCTCTTTGAGAAGCAGTGAGGGGAGAGAGAGGCCAACGAAGTCTTGTTTAGATCTGGAGAGGGTGAGAGAGTGTGAAGAGAGCAACTACAAGCGCTGAGGCTCCAGCGTGTATATATATACTGGAGAGAGAGTGTGAAGCGTGCAAACCCTAGAAAACAAGCGCCGAGGCTGCAACTTATATGTGATGAGGTGATTATACGGTCACTACGAGATTGTATAGCTCCGTATCCATCCATTTTGACCAGTCAAAGAATCCTCCTGGCACAAATTATGCTCGAGTGTAGTTATCGAACCCGAGACCTCAAGTTTGATGAGCGAACAGGCTAACCAGGTACACAACCCTCCCGTTAGGTTCAACGAGAGGAAAATAACCTTTTATACATTCCTGAATTCATGTGACAAGCATGCCGTGTTTTTGTGTGTGTGTGTGTGGGAGTCATTGGGATTTAAATCATAATCGTGTCATGTGGCTTTGGTGGTAAGACTATCCACACTGGTGCAGAAATAATGCAGCCTTAGTCACCTTACCTCTCTCCACGTAGTACGTTGGGTCCCACCAGTCAGAGGGTGAAACAAACAAATTAATAAGAAAAATTAAAAGCGCCAGTGGTGTATCTTACCTCACACATCTCGCTACTGCTCGGGAACACTGTCTAATTGATCCCTCTGTTCGCTCACGTACTATTTTAAGTGAATCCTTATTATAACATGCACACAATTTTGGGCACTTGTATTCGACCTAAGTCAGTGTGCCACCGTATCTTGTACTTACTACTCCCTCCGTCTAGGTGTAATAAGTCACGTTTGAAGGTGCAGCGGGACCAAGGTGCGTGCGTGCGCGCGCGCGCGTGTGTGTGTGTGTGTGTTTAACAGCATGTGTGTGTTAGAGAGAGCGACAGATCGACCTACTCCTACAGAGAGATGTTGTGTAGTGTACGATTTTAGCCGCGAGAGTCGGTGCATCCTCTCGTTTCCGGGCGTGTCCGGTAGGGACATGCGGACAGCTGCCACGCCCGATCCTGACCAGCCTGGCCCACCCAAAGCCCCTCCATCGCCCGCGCGTGCTTCCCGCCCGAAACGGTCAGCGCCGCTCCAAAGAATCGGTGCCGCATTCATGCCGGGCAGAGCGGACGCGACCTCTCACTGGCGCAAGAGTGATGGTTGCTTCGTCCGTCCAACTTACTGCTGGGTCTATGTGATTTGACGGCTCATTGGTCTTTATTACTGAGGTGGTAGGACTGCTGGATGTCCCACGCTTTCGGCGAAAGGAGGTACTACTAGATTACAATTTCCTCCATTCTTACAGCGGAGGAGTGCAAGAGCAGTGAAAACACGCA
The DNA here is from genome assembly GCF_002575655.3 of Aegilops tauschii subsp. strangulata. NCBI lineage: Eukaryota > Viridiplantae > Streptophyta > Magnoliopsida > Poales > Poaceae > Aegilops > Aegilops tauschii. The sequence continues at coordinate 580,897,869 of NC_053039.3, read as the reverse complement.
GGCTCAGTGATTACATGGCCCACCTCACACTATCACCATATTTTCTGGACACCGTGCGACACCTAACTCTTTACATAGTACTCCCTCCGTTCCTAAATACTAGAGGAGTCCCCGCGTGTTGCCGCGGAACAGCCGTATATCTCTCTGCGTAAAATTATCGATTTCAGAGAACTAAAAAAAACTCTATAACCGCATGACAAATGTGGTAGCCAAACTAAAAAAACTCCCATCATCATTTAGATCATCCCATGTAAGGAAAAAAGATCAGCCAACTCCTACTGCATAATGGGATTATATTTTTCTTTTTGACATGTTAATGGGACTTAAAAGCTCACTTACATGCATGCTACCGGTGCATGCTTGCGTGCAGACATGTTGATGTGATTTAAAACCCACTCACATGCATGCCACGGTATTTCTGCATGCTTGCATGTGGCTTAGTGCGGAGCCTCTCAACGTCTAGATCAGACGGCTATTATGGACTGATTTAGTTCATCTAACGGCTACATTAATTTTGATGATGTGGCTCAAGGAGAGGATAGAGAATCCCTAGTAGTGGAGTAGATAAGTCTTTGTAGAGATTCCAAAAAGGGAACTACATACGAAACAAAATGAATGAATCTACACTTAAAATGCATCTATATACATCCGCGTGTGGTTCATGGTGAAATCTCTACAAAGACTTATATTTAGGAACGGAGGAAGTACTAGTATAGTACGTACTGTAATTTATCAGCGAGATAAATTTGTACAATGCTATGAAGCTTCCAGCTTCTGTTACATGTATCTTGCGTCCAAGGTTGCCCGTTGCAACATTTCATCAAATACAAAGGAGACTAACATGCATGCTATTGCATCTCAATGATTGACAGATCATAGCAAATATGTACTCCCTCCGTTCCAAAATAAGTGTCTCAACTTTATGCAAACTTTAGTACAAAGTTATACTACTACTAAAGTTGACACTTCTTTTGGAACAGAGGCAGCTAAAGAAAAGACGATCCATGCAGTCCCTAGCCCTTGAACCGTGAACCCTAACCAGGCTTCAATTTGCTGGCAACGTTCGAGCTTCCTAAGAAATGAAGTTTGCAACCTTTTGACCATCGGATCATTTTGTGCAGTTTCACCAAAATCGAGATGAACATCCCTGTGGCAAAGAAATTGAAGAAGCGTGATTAGAATAAGATTACTGGGACTAGTTGATGAGACATAAACTCATCACAAATACAGTACGTAGAAGCCAGTAGAGGTATGTGCGGGGCAAAGAAGTAGAGAAATATCCACATGGAGTGATGTGGGCAGCTGAGCAGTGGTGCAAGCCGGCTGTAAAGGGAGTTGTACCTGAGGGATGTCGGGACATAGCTCAACCTTGAGGAGGGCGGTGGGAGGCGGCAACTGCCCACGTCGCGACAGTGAGCAAGGGACGAAGGCAACCTCACCGGCTTTGTGAGAGAGAACGGAGGGGACCCCTGATCGGGACATGCCGACAGTGGGTTTTCGCCATCGGCGACGGCGACCGCATCTACACTAAGCATCCACCCCTTCCCCCAGTGGACGTGATCCGCCGGGATGTTAGAGATGTGGCCACAGTCATTTTGTGTGAGAGAGTGTGAAGAGAGCAACCCCAGCAATCAACCGTGTAGGCTGGCCCGTCCTCTCTATGTATATAGTGGAGCGGTTTCCTTTTCTCTCCATATGAACCTATGATATTGTGTACGTGCCACTGAAGAAAAAAAAACTTCATTTATAAATGACGCGGCACCTACTACTCGTTCTCCTATAACCTTGCGCTTGGCATCTCCAAAATATTAACCTTGCGATTGCTCTTCGCCTCTTCGGGAAGTCAAGCAATAATGGTAGTGCAGTATATATCGTTCTGGCTATATGAGACCGAATGAATTTCTGGACGTCCACCACGTGGGCAAGGGTCGAGGGGCGAGGGAGAGTGCTACATACGGAGCAAAATGAGTGAATCTACACTCTAAAATACGTCTATATACATCAGTGTTTGGAGTATGTACTAGTAGTTCATATTGAAATCTACTAAAGGACATATATATTCCAAACAATATGATATAATCTCTATAACCAAGGTAGTAGGGACGAGGAGTAAACGGAGGGAGTAGTAAATTTTTCTCCTCGTCCTGCGAGCCACCGCGCGCATGGGCGAGGGAGCGGGCGTAGGGCAGACAGTACTCCACCGCGCCTGTGGGCGGGGGAGACGGCGTACTAAGCAAGCTTCTCCTCGTTCTCCGAGTTGACGGGACACATCAAAAGTACTCCAGTGTATAGAGCCTTGCCTCTAAGGTAGGCCCCACATGGGTTGCCTCTTTTTTTAACATAACGCGTCAAGTCGCAATTTGTTTGTTCACCCGTGGTAGACGATCCTCCCTCCACCAAGTGGACAACCAGTACACGTGCCAAATTACCACGTCAGCTGCCTTTTTCGTACAGAAATGAGCTCCACCGTGTACCCGCGCGGGTGTGGTTGGGAAAGAGACGGGAGTACGTGCGCCGTGCATGCACCTCTTCTCTTCGTGCACGTCCCCCACCTACGTGGGTGTGTTTGAGAGATATAAACCGCGTTTGTGAGTGTTTTTTGTTTTGGGGTGGGGGTGGGGTGGGGGTTGATTTCGTGAATGTATTTGTGGGAATATGTGTCGATGACATCTCAAACAAAATTTTGCATGCAATGTGTGTGAAATGGAGGCCTATCCATATCATATATAGAGGGTCGGGCAATCCATGAGAAGAGAGGGAGGGGTCATAGATATTGATAGAGTCGAAGAGATGATCAAGTGGGTGGGTGCGAGATCGATGAAGAGAGCCATCGAAATTGTGTGTGTGTGCAAGTCAAAGATATAGGGCGACTGACCTACCGGAACATCAGAGGGCACATGTCAAGTTTGTGTGTGGCAGGGAGACATGACTAGAGCGCTCGATGTATCGGTGGGTGTGGGGGGGGGGGAGGGGTGGGGGGAGGGGTAGGCAGAGGCCTAACTATAGAGGTAGAACGACTCGTATATGTGTTGAGAAGGAGAGACCCAACTATGTCTTGAGGGAGATCGGTCGACATCCATACATAACTGAAGGACGGGAAATATGATGGGACAGAGAGAGAGAGAGAGGAGAGAGAGAGGGAGGGAGAGGGGTAGAGTGTTGTATGGGTGATGGTGTTGCGTCTCGAAGATGGTGGGAGAGGCCTACTAGACAAACTGAGGGTGGAACTGCAATGTTATCAATAAGAGTGGGGATGTATTTCTGTGTGTGCCTGTGCGTGATAGATCAGTCGGGACGCATCCATGGATGATGAAGGGGAACCATGTGTTTGGTAAGCAAACCTAACTAGATCGGTAAATCAATTGTTGTTTGTCGGAGGAAGGGAGAGACATAACTAATGAGGTAGATCGATCGACGCGCGGGTAAAAACGAGTTATAAGGACCTAGCTAGCTATATGTATAGCGGGAGATCGGTCGGTGTACGTCCATTTGTTAGAGGCAAATAAGGCCCAGCGAGACGGATAGACAGAGAGAATGGAGCTAGGAGGTGGTGCGAGAGGCCCAGCTACTAGCTAGATAGGGGGAGGAGTGTGCGGTTGTGAGATCGATGAAAAGAGGGGCTAGAGTTTACACGTGTGTGTGACCGTATGAGAGACACGAGGCAAGGACACATAAAGGAGGAGATTGAAGGTGCGTGTGTATGTTGTAGGCAGGCATCGCTGGAGAGGTTTATCGATCGGCGTGTGTCGGAAAGGAGTTGTGGAGACTCTGGGAGAACGACCTAAAGACAAAAAATGAATGTGCCCGGTGGATAGAATGCTGAGGGAGGGGAGGGCGAGGAGGGCGTGTGCATGCACGAGAGAAAGTTAGTGGTAGCTACAAAGGTTAGAGGATTGTGTGGGTGTAAGAGACTAACAAAGATCATAATTTGATATGAAAGCGGATTCATATATTTGAATAGGAGATCATAGTGTTTTAAACATATGCATGCATGAATATAGCGGTGATACACGTGCTTTGCACATGTTATACCATAATGTGATAATGTATGGCGTTTGCAACTCACAGCTAAATGTCGAACAATCTAAATCATACTATACATCAAACAATCTCACATTTTATTTGAATTTGTGATATGTGTGGCATTTGCAGCTTACAACTAAATATCGAACAATCTAAACAATACTATATATCGAACATTCTCACATTTTATTTGAATTTGTGGTAATGTGTGGTGTTTGCAACTCACATCTAAATACTTGTAGGCGTAGGGGGCGGGGCACCATACATAATGTGATAAACACATTATGCATATGAGACATGGTTTAGATTATGAAGATCTAGCTAGAGCTAGAAATGTAATGTGATTTGAAATCAACATAAAGTGGATTCAAAAAATTGAGTTTGAGTTCATATAGTACACATAGTTCATATGTAACTCGAGACTAATCATGTGGTGTGCTGTGAAGATAATACACAAACCATGGTTTAACTTGACAATAATGATGATCGTAGATCTTATTAAAACAGAGAAACGAATTCAAATGCTTTGACTTCACAACAATCATTACTGTAGATCTTATTCAAATAGAGAAACGAATTCAAATTTAGTTCATATTGAAGCGGTAGTATATACGTTTGGAATGCACTAAAACGTTCATTTGAGTAGTAGGTTGCGTGCATTATACACGTAGCGAAATATTTTAATTGAACATAAAATGAATTCAAAGTTTTGAATGACATTCGTAGTGCGCATTGATTTGGTACAGTACACGTTAGGCTTGTCCGGAAATTTCAACCCGCACCTTGTTAGCCCGAAATATTTAAGATATATCATTGTCTCGTTGTGCTCCGACAACTCCCTCCATCTCAACCCGCGCCTTGCTATTCCGAAATTACAACGCGCGCGAAAACTCGCACCTCCTGTGAAATCCCGACACACGAAATGCCCATGGTACCCCGGAACCGAAAGAACCGCTTCGGTGGGGGTACTTTCGTAACTTACCCCACATTTCGGACAAGCGCGTCCCAAGCCATGGTTCCCCAGTGCCATCCCATCCGCCCACCCATTCGTACACCGAGGCCACGAAAACCCGCGACGAAGCCCCACACCCTGCTCCGTCCGCCACCCAGCCGGAGCCTCTTCCCCGACGACGTCGTCGACAGCCACACCTCGACGTCCCTCATCCACCGTACCAGATGAGGATCCGTCGTCGATCTCGTCGTCCCACCGGTTCAGCCACCCCGTCCTCCACCTCCAAGGAGCTGCCCCGATCTTCCCCTCGTCTTTCGCGCCACCTCCATTCCCATACCGCCGTCTTCACCTGCACCACCGGAAGAGCATCATCATCACCGTTTCCTCGGATGAAGCTGCAGCCTAATCGGCGCCACCAAAGAGGTTGTACACTAATCACCGCATTTTCTTCTTGATTCGATCTCACGGTGCTGCCGGCGCTCGGTCCCGAGCTGACACGGCGCGGCTCCATCCACGGCGGCGTCGCCGGCCACTTTCTCCACGATGCCGCTCCCTCGGCGGCGATGTCCACATCAGTAGGAGCTGCTGCTGCTTTAGCTCTCGCTCGCGCTGCTGCTCTGCTCTTGCTCTCGGTCCCCTGCCTGGTCTGCTCTTGCTATTGCTCTTGCTCGCGCTGCTGCTCTCGCTCTTGCTCTTGCTTGCGATGCTGCTCCGATTTAGCTACACTTCAGTCGACTGAATCGACTTTTGGGTCAGTCGATTTTCAGGGGGTGGGGGGGGGGGGCTCGCCGGGGTGAAGGAAGAACCAGCCGCAGCAGGGAGGGGGCTCGCCGGAGAGGTACCCCACTATCTATCTTAGGGTTCAGGGTGGGGGCGGTGGTCGCCGGCGGTGGCGGGGCGTTGGCGTGGGGATCGCCGGAGAAAAAGCTCGGCACGGGGGGGGGGGGGGCTAGAGGGATGGCCGGGGCGGCGGTGGACAGGCGGTGGGGAGTTTTTTCGGGGCTAGCAGGGCGGCGCACCGCCGGCCGCGGGCGGCGGGGGGCTGCTGTTTAGCCGGTGGTGGCTAGCCCTTGATTTCGTATCCAACGGCTGCAAAATCGACTGACCAGAGATGAAAAAGTCAGTCGACCGACGTGTAGCCTCACCTTGCTAATGCATTCAGTTTCGACAGCAAAATTCAGTTTCGACAGCAAAATTCAGTTTCGACAGTTAAGTTCAGTTTCGACAATTAAGTTCAGTTTCGATAGTTAAATTCAGTATCGACAGTTAAGTTCAGAGATGACCGGCTGATGTATTTTACATCTAGCACTTTGTGGTTATGTATTTTACGTCATGTATTGGAGATGCTATTAGAATTCCACTCAGCTTAACGTTGTCTCTCTTGTCCTGCTTCAGCCTCGGCGTCGTACAACTCACCGGAGCTGCTCCAACGACGAAACCCTCCATCACAGCGGAGCAGTACCTCGGGCTCCATCTCCAGACGCCTAAGATCTTCTTCCCCTCCTCCGACAGCCAAGTCAGCCGGAGCATCCTCACCGGCCAACCCAATCACGCTGAGATCGACATGGCTTCGCCAAAGAGGTTGTACACTTGTTGCATCTCTTTTTTACTCTACATGTTATATATATTGTCCACTGAGCACTCGTAGTAACGGGAAATATGATTATTTTATCCTACTATATGACAAGCAGCGAGGTACCAGGCAACTTAGCTATCTGTGATGGACTCTCATGAACGCCATCATTATTTATCTCCGCGCTTTCGAGCTGTGCATTTGTCGATGTGCCTGGGAGTTGAGCTAGTATGGCAGTGGCCTGGGTCCAAAGTAATAGAAGTAGCACAAAAACATTTTTTTTAGTGTAGGATTTTCCTTGCTCAAGCCTGCCTACTAGAATCGCCAGTTCTTGAAAGGAAAAGTGAATGAAAAACATAGGAATTGGAAAGTTTCCTATGGTACTACTTTTCATGAATTTGGTGCAAAGGAATGCATCAAAGCAAAACTGTAGGATTTGTTCCTTTAGTGTCTCCTTGAAAGAAAAACCGTAGGAATTCTAATTTCCACTTGTCCTCCTTTTCATATTCCTATTCATCAAGCACAAGACTAAGAGATAGTAGCATAATAGCATTATAACCGTACATTTTCTCGTGGTTTGACTTAATCTCACCATGCTTTTTTGCATCCTGTGATCTTCCAATTGTTGCGAATCAAACACCCAGATTGGCGGAAATCCTGTGTTTTTAAATTATCTGTTTTGCACGTGCATTCCTATCCTATTCCTGTCTATTTCCTATCCCTGCATTGTTAGAATCCTCAAATTCAAACAAGCCCTTACTCAATTACTTCTGTTACAGATGTGTCAAAGAAAACCTTGTGTGGTTTGTCCTGCTCCTGCGGCGCTGTGTTCCACCCCAGCTCAGCTGCTCCAACGACGGAAGGGTTCACCACAGCAGGGATCCGCTCTCCAGACTGTCTTTCGCCGCCTCAGATCTTCTTCCCCGCCGCCGGCAGCCACGACAACTGCATTACCATCATCAACTGAGCAGATGACCTTGAGGACTACACGGGTCCGCAAGAGAGGTCGCACTCTTTCGTGTCTGCTTACATTATGCGTCGCTTAATATGATGACATGCTACATTATCGTCGTGTTCACCTATTAGACTCCGAGTCAGGTCCAAACTAATGCTGAAACTTGAGTTTTTAAATGGTTGTGGGGTACATATTGGGGCAGCAATCAGTACTATCTGTCTACTATCTGGTTAATCTCAGGTGTCTACTATGAGTTTCATGTTGGGTGCAAACAAACATTAAAGGAGCCATTATCTGTATTTTTTTACTAAAGCTATTATCTGCCTGCTATCATTGGTTTTGGGTCTATCCACAGTTTGCTACCATCACTCTGGATTTGTGCATGCACTCCTTACATAATCTCACTATGTTTTATTCCTATGCATGCCAGTTATTGTACACAATGGAACTGATCATGTAGAGCAAAAGAGACGAGCCTTGCGTGGCAATAATATTTCATGCAGACGTCGCTCCATGGTGGGCGCAAAGGCAGCCCCCCTCCACCCATTTCGGATCGTAATCAAGAGGAAGATAACTGTTCTGAGGGGGATTCAGAAGGAGAAGACCACTCCTATTTACCCCATGAGGTCTTCGCTCTAACTTGGCATGCTGATGTTGGTAATATCATGCATATGGTGCCTTGCATTGCTTACTGTATACATTAAAGATGTCATATGCTTAGTTTAGACATGCTTTGTGTCAATGCCATCTGTTTAGTTTCTTTATCGTATATGTGAATCATGCGATGCCATTTTGTTTAGCCATGCATCATATATGTGAATTTTGCAATGCCACCCTGGTTAGCCAGTCATCTTATATGTGAATTATATCATGCCTTCATTTTTTTATTATGTGTTAAATTTGTCAACAATTTTAGTACATTCAATTACTCTTCCTGTGCGTCAGCCATTCGGCACGGTCATGGAAAAATCTGGAGTGGAAACAAGGTCTTCAGAGCAGACAATGCTATCTGACGAAGCGCATGTACACAAGAAAAACGGAGTACAGTAGGTGTCCCAGGTGGGCACAACCCACCTGGGCCCGCCAGGCAAGCCTACCGCGCCCTGGTGTATTGTGCCCACCAGGGGACGCTTCCTGGTAGTTTCTTTATTCCCAAAATTCTAAATTATTCAAAAACTGACAAAAAATATTTTTGCAGATTTTTCGGAGTCTGTTTAGTTACCGTACTGTGTACCTCCTTATTTGGACGATTATGGAGTGTTCCGGAAGGACTCTTTTATGTGTTCTTCCGGTGTCAAAGTTTGGATAATATTACTTTCAACATTAATGGGCGTACCTGAGATATAATGCTTTATGCGTTATCCGTTGACAACCTTCGGGTTAGTGCCTTCGAAGTTATTTATTTTGATGGCTCCGGACCGGTAAACCTCCTCGATAACATAGGGGCCTTCCCATTTCGAGAGGAGTTTGCCTGCAAAGAATCTGAAACTAGAGTTGTACAAAAGAACATATTCTCCGACTTTAAACTCACGCTTTTGGATTCTTTTGTCATGCCACCTTTTAACTTTTTTCTTTGAATAACTTTGCATTTTCATAAGCTTGGGTTCTCCATTCATCTAATGAGCTTATATCAAATATCCTCTTTACACCAGCAAGTTTGAAATCGTATTTGAGTTCTTTAACTACCCAATAAGCTTTATGTTCTAACTCAAGAGGTAAATGACAAGCTTTTCCGTAAACCATTTTGTAAGGAGACATACCCATAGGATTTTTATAAGTTGATCTATAAGCCCAAAGTGCATCGTCTAATTTCTTAGACCAATTCTTCCTGGACCTATTAATAGTCTTTTGCAAAATTAATTTTATTTCTCTATTGCTAAGCTCAACTTGACCACTAGACTGAGGATGATAGGGTGATGCAATTCTATGGTTAACATCATACTTAGCAGGCATTTTACGGAAAGCACCATGAATAAAGTGCGAACCACCATCAGTCATTAAATATCTAGGGACTCCAAACCTTGGGCAAATAACTTCCTTAAGCATTTGAATAGAGGTGTTGTGATCAGCACTACTAGTTGGAATAGCTTCTACCCATTTAGTAACGTAATCAACAACAACCAAAATATGTGTATATCCATTAGAGGAAGGAACAGGTCCCATATAATCAAATCCCCAAACATCAAATGGTTCAACAGGAAGTGAATAATTCATAAGCATTTCTTGACGCTTACCAATATTACCTATTCTTTGGCATTCATCACAAGATGAGACAAACTTACAGGCATCCTTGAAGAGAGTAGGCCAATAAAATCCAGATTGCAATACCTTGTGAGCAGTTCTATCTCCAGCATGATGCCCTCGATGAGCCTCGGAGTGACATTTCCGTAGGATTTGTCCCTGTTCATGCTCAGGTACACAACGTCTAATAATACCATCAACTCCTTCTTTATAAAGATGTTGGTCGTCCCAAAAGTAATGTCTTAAATCATAGAAGAATTTTTTCTTTTGTTGGTATGTAAAGCTAGGTGGTAAATATTTAGCAACAATGTAATTAGCATAGTCAGCATACCAAGGAGTACTATTAGCAACATTTATTGCAGCTAACTGCTCATCAGGAATACTATCATCAATAGGTAGTGGGTCATCAAGCACATTTTCAAGCCTAGACAAGTTATCAGCTACGGGGTTCTCAGCTCCTTTTCTATCAATGATATGAAGATCAAATTCTTGCAACAAGAGAACCCACGAATAAGTCTAGGTTTATCATCTTTCTTTTCCATAAGATATTTAATAGCAGCTTGATCGGTGTGAACAATCACTTTTGAATCAACAATATAAGAATTCTTTTTCAGTAGTAACATAATTTCTTTGAGCACTGTCTAGAGTTTTACTAGCATAATGAATAACATTCAATTTCTTATCCACTGTTTGTCCTAGAACAGCACCAACAACATAATCACTAGCATCACACATAATTTCAAAAGGCAAGTTCCAATCAGGTGGTTGGCCAATAGGTGCATAAATTAAGGCTTTCTTGAGTGTTTCAAAGGCTTCTAAACAATCATCATAAAAAACAAAAGGAACATCCTTTTGCAAAAGACTAGTGAGAGGCCTAGAAATTTTAGAGAAGTCTTTAATAAATCTCCTATAGAAACCAGCATGACCTAGGAAACTACGAATACCTTTAATGTCCTTAGGACATGGCATTTTCTCAATTGCATCAACCTTAGCTTGGTCCACTTCAATACCTCTTTCAGAAATTTTATGACCCAAGACAATGCCTTCATTAACCATAAAGTGGCACTTCTCTCACTTCAAGACAAGATTTGTTTGTTCACATCTCTGCAAAACTCGCTCAAGATTGCTTAAACAAGCATCAAAAGACTTCCCATAAACAGACAAATCATCCATGAAAACCTCAACAATCTTTTCACAAAAGTTAGAGAATATAGCCATCATACATCTTCGAAAGGTAGCAGGTGCATTACATAAACCAAAAGGCATATGTCTATAAGCATAAGTTCCAAAGAGACAAGTAAAAGTAGTCTTTTCTTGATCAGGTTGAGAAACAGGTATTTGTGAAAAGCCAGAATATCCATCAAGGAAGCAAAAGTGTGTGTTCTTAGATAATCTTTCAAGCATTTGATCAATAAAAGGCAAAGGGTAATGATATTTTCTAGCAGCTTTATTTAATTTTCTGAAATAAATTACCATTCTATAGCCTGTAACAATTCTTTGTGGAATAAGTTCATTCTTATCGTTAGGAACAACAGTAATACCTCCTTTCTTAGGGACACAGAACATAACTTACCCATCTACTATCAACTATAGGATAAATTATACCTGCTTCCAGAGGTTTTAATATTTCCATCCTTACCACCTCTTTCATTTTCAGATTTAGTCGATGTTGATGATCAACAACTGGTTTAGCATCAGGTTCCACATTAATTTTGTGCTGACATAGAGTGGGACTACTTCCCTTTAAATCATCAAGAGTATATCCAATAGCAGCTCGATGCTTCCTTAGAACTTTCAATAATCTTTCTTCTTCATGTTCTGAAAGGTTAGCACTAATAATAACAGGATATATCTTCTTTTCATCAAGATAAGCATATTTCAAAGTGCCTGGCAATTATTTTAATTCAAACACAGGATCACCCTTAGGTGGAGGAGGACCTCCTAGAGTTTCAATAGGCAAATTGTGTTTAAGTAGAGGACGTTGTTCAAAGAAAATATTATCTATTTCATTTGTTTCATGCATATGCAAATCATTTTCATGGTCTAGCAAGTATTGCTCTAAAGGATCAGTAGGTGGCACAACAATACAAGCAAGACCAATTAATTCATCCTTACTAGGCAATTCTTTTTCATCATGGTTTCTACTAAAACTTGGAAAAATTAAACTCATGAGACTCATCACCAAAGCTAACACCCATACTTTGTTTCTGGCAATCTATCTTAGCATTAACTGTGTTCAAGAAAGGTCTACCAAAGATAATGGGACAAAAGTCATCTTGTGGGGAACCAAGAACAAGAAAATCAGTAGGGTATTTTATTTTCCCGCACAAGACTTCAACATCTCTAATAATCCCACAAGGTGATATGGTGTCTCTATTTGCAAGTTTAATAGTAACACCTATGTCTTCTAACTCTGTAGGTGCTATGTCTTCCCTAATTTCTTGATATAATTTGTAAGGAATAGCACTCACACTAGCACCCATGTCACATAAACCATGATAACAGTGATCTCCTATTTTAACTGAAATGACAGGCAGGCCAACAACTGGTCTATTTTTATCCCTTTTTTCGGGTTTGGCAATTCTAGCAGCTTCTACACAGAAGTAAATAACATGCCCATCCACATCTTCTTCTAAGAGATCTTTAACCATAGCAATATTAGGTTCAACTCTAATTTGTTCATCTGGTTTAGGTGTTCTAACAGAGCTTTTGTTAACCACAGTTGAAACTTTAGCATGTTCCTTTATCCTAACAGGAAAAGGAGGTTTCTCAATATAAGCAGTAGGAACAACTGGATCAACATTATAAAGTATAGTTTCTTCTTTAACTGGTATTGGTTTTTAATTTCTTCTTTAATAGGTGGATGATATTTAAACCACTTCTCTTTAGGGAGTTCAACATGAGTAGCAAATGATTCACAAAAGGAGGATACTATCTCGGAGTCAAGTCCATATTTAGTGCTAAACTTTTGAAAAGCATCGGTATCCATAAAAGATTTAACACAATCATACTTAAGCTTAATACCTGAATCTTTACCTTCGTCGAGTTCCCAATCTTGAGAGGTTCTTTTAATGCTTTCCAAAAGATCCCACCGGAATTCAATAGTCTTCTTCATAAAAGAACCAGCACAAGAAGTATCAAGCATGGTTTGATCATTACGAGAAAGCCGAGCATACAAATTCTGGATAATAATTTCTCTTGAGAGCTCATGATTGGGGCATGAATATAACATTGACTTAAGCCTCCCCCAAGCTAGAACGATACTTTCTCCTTCACGAGGCCAAAAATTATTACTGTTTCATATTCATATTCATTTTCTAAAAAATTATTACATGCAACAAAAAATAATAATAATAAAAGTTTACTAATGGCGCACCTCTGGCTGGTGCGCCATTGCTACATAAAAAAAAAGTTTACTAATGGCGCACCGATCGTGGGTGCGCCATTGCTATATAAAAAAACATTCTAATGGCGCACCGCTTCGTGGTGCGCCATTAGAATGTTTCCCCACTATAGCTAATTCCTCCCTCTCCCTCGCCAGTTCCCCTTCGTCCCTCTCCCTTGCCAAGATCCACCCGTGCCGCCGCCCCCGCGCCCCGCCGCTCCTTCGCCGCCCCGCCCCAGCACGTACATCCCCTTCCTCCCTTCCCCCATCCCCCGACCCACTGCGCCGCCTCCTCGACGCGCCGCTGCCCGCAGCCTCCTCGACGTCGGTGTTCTCCTACGGCAGCCTGCCGTTCTCCCACAGGTGATTCCTCCCCTCTCCTCCCCTCCCCCCTTCCCCCTAGGTTTTCTTGCCTCCTCCCACCATGGCTACCTCCGGCGAGCACGACGCTGCACCGACGCCGACCTAGCTCCCGGGCTCCGCCGCCCCCACCCACCCCTCCCTCGCCTTCGCCGCACCCACCCACCCCCTCCCTCGCCTTCGCTTCCCCTCGCCCTCTCCCCCAGAGCCCAGAGAGCCTCGCCGCTGTCGCCCCGTCTCCTCCCACCTGCCGCCAGACCGCAACTGCCGCCGCAGCCATCCAAGGTTTTCTGCTTGATTTTAGTTATCAGCATACTTGTAGTTAGGGATCCCCTCCTGTTATTTTTTTGATGAGATGCTTAAGGCAGCTAGTGGGTTCTGTTGTTATCAATCTTAAGGCAGCTAGTTTCTGTAAATCTAGTCTGAAACTAGTAGAGCTCTTGGTGATTTGCATATTCAGTTTAAATAAAAATTTGGTACATGACTACTGATCATGTATGAATGATGTTGCTACTGGATGAGCACAAGAACTACTGTTATATTGCTTGTTTTTATTTGATGATTCTTAAATTGTTTTCTGAAGATTGCTGAAGAGCACAACTTTCTGATCTTTGAAGACTGCAAATTCACTGACATTGGGAACACAGTAACTACGCAATAGGAAGGGTGAGAGCAGAGTAAAAATAAACCACCTATTAAGTTTGTTTATTTTATATTTACTGGCATAAGATAACTAGGGCGTGATGTATGGAGGCTTGTCTACTTGCTGCTAATACAACATAATATTTGATATGAGCAGGGTGAACAACCTTCAGGTCCTGGGAATGTACTCAAGGCTACACAGTTGCTGTAAGTACTCCATTTTCTAAAGCTTATCACATAGTACTAGCATTTTCTTCCGGTGCAAAAGAAAAGGGCTGTTGTTTGTCTTTTGTATAAAATGAACTGAAAACACTTAGATACTTATTAATGTTTCCTAACACGAATACTTCCTGTAAAGTTGATTTTATAAAGATGTGTGATCTTTGTTTCTGAGACTGAAAGTGCTTCTATCTCAAAAAAAGAAGAAGCAAAAAATTAAAAGTGCTCATTCTAGTGGCAGGCACAGCTCCTGTCACTTGTGACCATTGCTGGTGGGAGCTTGATGGCATCTTGCCGCACGCCCTTCCCTTTTAATGCAGCTCCTTAGAGATCTACACCACCTTGTATACTATTCAGAGAAATGTATAACACTTATGTACCCAAATTGTATTTGTTTTCTGTGTACCCAAATATGTACCACCTTGTATAGAGGTACCCAAATATGTACCCAATTTTTTTGATGGTTTTTGTTTTCTGTGTTACTGACGCTGTCCAAAACTGTATGTGCAATCTCCAGAACAATTATGCTTATGCTGAGAACTTCATGTATGTGAAAACTGCCATAGGTGCTGTGTTGTGTGATTCTTCATGCTTATGTGAAAACTATATGTGCAATCTCCAAATGTAAAAAACTGTATGTGCTGTCATAGGTGTTGTGCTGCCAAAAACTGTATGTGCAATCTCCAGAACAATTATGCTTATGTGAAAACTGTATGTGCAATCTCCAAATGTATCATCATAATGTAGGTGCTGTGTTGTGTGATTCTTCATGCTGAGAACTTCAACTTTTTCAACTTGCTGCTGTATCATCATAATCTAGGACTTGTGATGCTGCTGCTGTACCCCGAGAGGCCCTTGAGTTTGCCGGAATGTCGATTAACTTCCGTTCCGGCAAATTCGGGTACTCCATATGTCCTATTTTCAGCAAAGGTCATGCTGAAATTTTCCGTGAATTTTAGCATGACTTTGCTAAAAATAGGACATATGGGGTACTTGCGACTAATGCATGGGCCGGGGTATCTTAGTACTTAATTAAGTAGGATCAACTGCCCCTTTATTCTTGCTGCATTAAACCATAGGTGGCAATAGAGCCAAGTGATTAGGCCCAACTTAGAATTCTCCTTCCCAGCTTAGCTTTTAGGGTGCCTCGGTGTCGATGAGAACCTAAATGATGTACGCTTAGGCTTTTAGGGTGCCTCAGCGTCGACAAACCCTAAATGATAAAAGCTTAGCTTTTAGGATGCCTCGGTGTCGACAAACCCTAAATGATGAGACCATGATCTTGTTCCTTGACAATAACCAACTTTTTGACCAAACTTTTTTCCTATTTAGAGCGAAACATAGCCCACAACGATGAGGCCGGCGGTTCGGGCGGCAAGCAATTCTGGGAGCTATCCCAGGAGATGGAGGAAGAACCTCACCGCTATGAGGACGCCGCCGCGGAAGACACCGATCCTGACTACACAACCCCTAGTGGCGTCGGGGATGACACCACTGATGGTACCGCCGAGGATGCCACCATTGATGATGGCGGCGCACGCACAGATGGCAGCCAACCGAAGAGGCAACGGAAGGACCGGCGCCCGAACGTGCTCGGCACCGTCAAGGAGGAATTTACTGAAGTGAACTCCGACGGGCATCCAACGGCGCCCAAACATGTAGTCAAGGGGTACTCGGTTCAGCTCGGGTGCATTCTCCGGAGCACCGTCTCGATCAACACCGAGAACCTAAGGCATAAGGACCGCGGGAATTTGCGCAGCCTCCTCTTCACGAAGCTGCACGAACGATACAAGTTCCCCGCTGAGTTTGCAAACACACGCCTCTCAGGGAATAAAGTGAATAGTGCTGCCCTCACGAGGATTAGCACGGCCCTGTCTACATGGAGAAGCACGGTGAAGGCAATGATTGAAAAAGGTGATAGTTATGAGAAGATCAAGGCGAAATATCCTTTGATGAGCGAAGATGACTACAAGGAGTTCAAGATCAAGTGCGAGAGCAGCGCAACCTCCGAATCAAGTCAGTGGGGGAAAGAAATGCGGGAGTTGAACTTAGGGGTCCACCAACTCGGTCCCGGCGGTTACAGAGTGGCGGAGCCTATATGGGACAAGGAGGACGCGGAGCGTGCCGAGCAAGGCCTACCGCCCCGCTTCGAGAAATTACGTGAAAAGCAGACCAGGAACTTTGTCAGGGCCCGGTACAAGGAGGACCCGGTAACAAAGGAGCTTACCACAGATCCGAAGAGCAGGGCGCTTGAGCTTGTTCTGGTAAGGAATACACCCCCGCGTAATTAGCTCCATATGGTTGCATTCTAATTAATGAAGCCAAATTTCTAAATGGTTCACATTCCTTCCGCAGGAGGCTGAAAGCAGTAGCGCGGGGTCGTCTCAGAGCTCCCCTTTTGACACCCCTTTAAATAGGGCGTTGAACGTAATGAAAAACAAGGATAAGCTCAGTAAGCCGTCGTCAGCTGGTCGTGTGGCCGGCAAAGGCTTGTCCACAAAATGGTCGTCATACTATACCGCTGGTGGGCGAAAGGAGAAAAAGACCAGCTCGGAAAGCCAGTCGCGCGAGGTTCAAGAACTCAAGGCACAAGTGGCGCGGATTCCGGAGATTGTCCAAGAGCAAGTGCAACAACAACTGGGAACGACGCTCACCGCCATTGTGCCTACCTTGATTCAGGGGCTGACGATGTGGATTGCGGGCGGCCAACAGGGGCCTCCCCCGGTTCCCAGCTTCACGGCCAGCAACTCGCACAACGCGCAGGCGGCGCCATTGGTGTCTCCGGAGGAGGCGGTATTCGTGTCTCCGGCGCCGGCACGGGCATTGGACCTTAATGCACCCGGGTGTACGCCGGCCGGCACCTCGCCAGCAAGCGGCCCCTCCGTCAGGTGCACGCGCACGCCCGCCGTTGGCGGTGCCTCGACATTAGCCGAGCTCGACGGCATCACGGTAACTAAGCCTCTCGGCCGATGACTTCATCTCCTTGCCTTTGACTGGGCATGCCTGACGCCCTACATGTTTTCGCAGGGCGCCACTGATGTTCCTTGCACTCTCCTGCACTTCGTGGGCGGCGAGTTGGTTGATGTCGCCAAGGGCAAAATCGTTCAACAGGGCAACCGCGTGTTCCACGGTAATCCGATGCCACCCACCTTGTGTAGGGTTGAACTGGTTCGGGTGCTGCCAGGCTGCGACGAGTTGTTACCTCCGATTCGACCCGCTGGGGCCGACGAAGATGATGTGATGACCCTCAGCGCCTGTGTAAGCTGGCCCCTGCTTTGGCTGAAGAGCCAGATTCGTTTGGGGGCGGGGGACACCACCCCACAGACAAGACCGCCAGTCGTGCCAGCGCCAAGCCATGGCAAGAACGCCGCAACGCTACCAGACATGCCGGACATCCCTATGGCACAGGATCCGGACATGCATATGGCACAGGATCCGGACGACGACGACAACGACGGCGGTACATTTTCCAACGTCGATAAGTACTTTGCCAAACATGGGTACGGTGACGAGTTCTGCGGGCCTCCTTCTCAAGAACCCAACCCTGAAAAAGACGACCACGATCTAGCTGGTACGGCGGAGAAACCCAATTGCAACAGGCGTCGTCTGGCGTTCAGTTCTCAGGAGACGCCTCCAGCTGCCGCCTTCACCGAGCCTCAGATAGCTGAGGTGCCAAATATTATCAGCCCCAACACGCTCAAGAAGGCGGTCTGTGAGCAGAACTCGATCCCATTATAGCAGATCAGGAAGAAGGGACGGAAACGAAAGACTAACAAGGGCGCCAGTGCGAGCCAGCCGGCACCGAGTACGATCCGTGCTCAGGACGGGCCACCTTCACCTAAGGATATCTCGAGGAGGGTGCATGTGGCGGGTAGGCCGATGCTACCGACAAATATGCTCAATGCTGCAACCGGTGCTATGCGGAGTCTCCATGACAGTGTTCTTCCTTTGGAGAAGCGGCGTCTCAGAGAGAATGATGTGGCATACCCGGTTTTCGTGGCCAAGGTGCCAGAGGGCAAGGGCTTTGTGGATAGCGCCGTCGGGGGTACGATCGTCCTGCGGTTTGATGACATCATTGCTATGCTTAACCTTCATCCGCTGCACTACACCTTCGTTCGGCTGTTCTCGCTGAGTATGGAGATGCGGATCATTAGAGACAAGACCCCGGACATTGTGATAGTCGACCCCTTCTACATGCGTACCAAGATCTTGGGCAGCGCTGGGGACCGGCAAGTCGTGATTTCACACCTCGAAGGCGTCATTCTGGCAAACCCAGATAAGGATAACTTCCTCGTGCCTTACTTTCCCGAGTAAGTCATCTCCTAACCGCCCCGTAACATATGATTTCTTAGATTTCGATCGTTCTTTTTTTTCTAACATTTTGTGTTCTGTGCAGTGACACACATTGCACACTCATCCTCTTAAGCCCGAAATATTCCATGGCCACGTATTTTGACCCTGACCGTGACTCCAAGATAGACTACACAAATATCAAGAAAGTTCTTGATGATGCTCTCCCCGGCTACGCCGCATCTGGATGCACCTTTAAGAGGCCATCTCGTAGGTACGGCAGGCACGTGTTCACCCACAATACGACGTTCCCCTGCGTCAAGCAGCCGCCTGGCGGTCAGAAGGATGCCTACTACGCCCTTCATCACATGCGGGCGATCGTACGGGACCATAATCACCTTCTGCTACCAAATAATCTCAAAGATTGGGCCGCAAGCTTGGCGGCAATCCAGGACGCGGACATCCGACAAGAATTCTTTCGCATCCTGTCGGAGTTTGCAGAAATCATCCATCAAGATGTCCTTCGTACCTCGGGGCAGTTCTACCTCAAATTTCAACCGTCCAACAGCGAGATAGACACAACGCTACAAATGCAGGCTGACAACGCCTGCGACTTCATGACCATCACGACAGACGGCGGCTTCATCCACGCTCCGGTCCCATGAGTCGAGTCGAAAGTAGTGATGCTATGTGTAGTTCTGAAACATTGATTAGCTCTTGTTGTAATTAAACTTTAATGAACTTGTATGTCTCTTTGGTTTGGACAGTCGTTCAACTTAGATGTAATCAATGCTATTTATTAGTAGGACCATGAATCGTGCTATTAATGTCTTGCTTTTCTCTTTCGATCCTTTTGTTGCATACTTATATATTGCTTATGTATTGTCTGTTGTTTGGCTAGTGCATAGAGATGCCGTCGTATGTCGTGTACAAGGGTAAGGTTCCCGGAGTCTACGACGACTGGGAGGAGTGTCGGAGACAGGTTCACCGTTTCAGCGGTAACAGTTACAAAGGGTACACCACTAGGGCGGAGGCGGAATCTAGATACGCGCGCTATCTAGCGGGAGAGAGGAGGGAGCGTTGGAGGAACCGGATGAAGACCAGTTTCATCGCGATGATGCTCATCGTGATGACCGTAGCTCTCTTCTATGTGATGGTAGTTTAGATGATCGATATCGACTTCTAATGTGAAGACAAACTCGCTACTCGCGGTCTCGAGACTTGTAATGTTCTATCTTTGTTCGGTCTTTTGAATTCGGAGACTAATATGATGAATTGTATTCGGAGACTAATCTTCTATTGTATTCGATGAATCTGCTGTTGCTGTGCGGTGCTGCTTATATTCTGTCCAATAATATATTTTGTAATCTGTGCAAAAATCAGAAAAGAGAAAATAATAATCCCTAATATACATACTAATGGTGCATCACACCGCAGTGCGCCATTAGTATGCCAAAGATACTAATGGCGCATCACCACGCAGTGCGCCATTAGTATGCCAAAGGATACTAATGGCGCATCATCACGCGGTGCGCCATTAGTATGGCTAGGCACATGGGTAAATATGGCCCCCTGGGAGGCTTACTAATGGCGCACTGCCTGGTGCGCCATTAGTATACCAGATACTAATGGCGCACTACTGGTGCGCCATTAGTAAAATGGCGCACCAGTAGTGCGCCATTAGTAGGCAAAACTGATGCGCCACTAGTAAGCCTTTTTCTAGTAGTGGTGGGTGGACCGGTGTTTAGGTGTTGTTCTTACTTGAACAAACCTCCTACTTATGATTAACCCTCCCGCAAGCATCCACAACTACGAGAAAAGTATTAAGAATAAATTCTAACCATAGCATTAAATTCTAGGATCCAATCGGTCCCTCACGGAATAGTGCATAAACTGAGGTTTAAGTTTCTGTCACTCTCGCAACCCACCATCTATTTACTACTCCACAATGCATTCCCTTAGGCCCAAATATGGTGAAGTGTCATGTAGTCGATGTTCACATGACACCACTAAGGGAATCACAACATACATACTATCAAAATATCGAACACATATCAAGTTCACATGATTACTTGCAACATGATTTATCCCGTGACCTCAAGAACAAAGGTAACTACTCACAAACAACAAACATGCTCATGATAAGAGGGGTATTAATATGCATTATTGTAACATCCCAAATTTTCAATTTGGAATGTTATACATAAATCATTCATGCATATCATGTTTTATTGCATTTCGATTTGCGATCCTCGAAATTCTAAGCAACTCAAGGACCCACGGAGAGAGTTGGGGATTTCACGATTTTTCATATTTGAGTTTTATCAAATATCGAAACGAGGATCATTTGTTTAATTATTTTTCTCTCCGAAAATATTTCATATTTAAAGTATATGAGAGGGGATAATATGACTTCTCCGAAAATAATGAAATATTGGAGGAAAAATATTAAAAAAAAAATATTTGATTTTATTTGGGATTTTATTGCTATTTTATTTGCATAGGAAAAATATGCGTTTCTCAAAATTGCATTTTAGGCCCAAATAAATGTTCATCATGTCCGGCTTATTGTTAGAGGACGGGGAAAATTTATTTCGGAATTTTTGGACTCCGTTTAGTATTTCTTTTCGTTCTTTTTCTACACGTCGGAATTGTTTAAAAAAAAGTCAAACCGACTTCGGGCCGTACCCAGCCAGGAGACCTCGGGCCGGCCCTTTAAAATCCGTCACCCCGGTGCCCCGCAGCCCACCAGCCGCCCCTGCCCGATACCCTAACCCTAAGCCGCCGCCGCCGCCGCCGACGCCACCCATCGTCGCCGACGCCGCCGCCGCTCCCGCCGCCGCCGCCCCGCCGCCGACCGCCCCGAGCGGACCTCGCCGGAGGTAACCGCCGCCACCGCCGGTTTTCTGGAGAAAATTGATTCGTTTTTTAAGAAAACCCCGGTTTTTTTAGATCGGTTCGTCGGTTTTTCTCGGTTTAGTTTATTTAGCGGACGTTCGTCCGTATGTTCGTTTTAACGAACGGTTTTCGCCCGTTAGCCGCAGACAGCAAATGTTCGTTCGTTAGCCTGTTCGTCAGTTTTTCTTTTCTCGGGTTTTTCGCGATTATTTTTGATTGTGATTTCTGATCCGATTTTTGTTTTAGTATAACTTTTCGCTCGTTTATCGGAATCAGGCGATTCAAGCGCCTAGAGTTTCGTCTCGAAACCCTCTTTCTGTTTAAGCAACTCAAACCAGTTTTTGCTATTGTAAAATTTGAATTTAGTCCAGATTAGTAAACAGATCTTGTTTCTTTCGCAGTTTGAGTTTCGTTGCTTCGTTCGATTTGATTCTTTTTACAAACCGGAGTTCTTAAGTTGAAATTTCTGGTTAGCTCTCTTATTTGAGTTTTACCCGTGCATATTTGCTTGATTGCTTATGTATGTTATTGTTTGTTTGCAATAGAGTACCCGGAGTGCGAAGCGTGCTACTACGAGTCTCTAGGTTTCAAGGATCGCCAGCAAGGCAAGTAACACTTTGATCATACCTCTTTACTACCCAGTTTTATTGCATTAGATCAATCCTCAAACAATTGCATGGTTAGGATCTGTTTAATATGTGGGTCTTGGGAAGTAGATGAGGTAGTACCTATTGCCCTGTTTATTATCAAACCTTTGGGAGTTACTTCTACGTTGCTTATATTGCTATGCTATGCTCGTAGACGTGGATTGGGTTTGAGTGTATTTCCATGACAGTTGTGAGATTGTTAATTAATGGTTCAACTTAAGGTGGCTACTTTAATTCACATCTGGGTGGATTGAGGCACCTGGAGAACCCAGTGTTGCCTGTATTTTTGGAAATCCCGGGGTTCCGTGTGATTTACCTATGGACCGCCACCCAGACTCAAAGGGATCATGAGATTATTCATGCTAGAAACTTTCGTGTGAAGCCACAAGCTATTATGGGCTCTAGCATAGCTGAGTAAGTTGCAAGACCTCTTTCAGTGGTGGGCTAGCAGATGTAGGGGAAAGTAGGTGTAACTGTCCACCAGGAGTAAAGAGTTATTGTTTCTGAAAGACTGTGTCTCGGTCATCCGTTTCTCAAACACCATGTAGTGCGAGAAATCAAATGGAGGAGATCGGTTCTTGTGGGGAAAAGTGCGCAAACCTCTACAGAGTGTATAAACTAATCATGGTTAGCCGTGTCCCCGGTTATGGACATCTTGAGTATCTAGTTCTTGGATTATCATGTGGATCTCATCATGTTACTTAATTTAATTTGATTGGGTTTAGTCACGTTCTTAATTTGGATTGAGTTGGAGGAACCTTCTCAATGTTTAACAACCACCATGATACTTAAATAAAATTTATTCCTTTGTTGTAGGGAAAAATTGGCTTTTCGCAAAACTGTAACCATAGAGCTTTCCACCAGCCAAATATGCATGTAGTGATAGCATTATTCTGTTCATTACTCTCTATGCGTTACATTGCCAGCATATTCCATGTGCTGACCTGTTTTCGGGCTGCAACGTTCATGTTGCAGACTTTTCAGACAACGAGTAAGATGCCATAGGTCGTGGTCTTATACTCAGTGATGCCGTTGGAGTTGATGGACTCACTTTATCTTCCAAGCCTTCCGCTGTTATCGTATTTAGATGGCCTTAAGCCAAATTTATTGTAATAAGTTCTCGCTTGAGACTATTCGATGTAATAAGTGTGTGATTGCTACTCTGTTATAAAACCTTCAAGTACTGTGCGTGTCAGCATTGCCGATCCAGGGATGACACTGATGCACAGAGATCGGACTGTTTGAGGTCTGGTCGCTACAATAATGGATCTGAACATATAATCTTCCACCAAATAAACCATATAGTAATCAACTACAAGATGTAATCAACACTACTAGTCACCCCCTAGCAACAATCTATAGTTCCGGTAACAAGATTGAATACAAGAGATGAACTAGGGTTTGAGATGAGATGGTGCTGGTGAAGATGTTGATGGAGATTTCCCTCCCCAAGATGGGAGAGTTGTTGGTGATTATGACGACGATGATTTCCTGCTCCGGGAGGAAAGTTCCCCCGACAGAAACGCTCCGCCGGAGGGCAAAAGTCCTCCTGCCCAAGTTTCGCCTCGAGACGGCGGCGCTTCGTCCCGAAAGCCTCTCTCTTATTTTTTCTAGGTCAAAATCACTTATATACCAGAAGATGGGCACCGGAGGTGGGCCGAGGAGGCCACAACCCACCAGGGCGCGCCAGGGGGGCCTGGCGCGCCCAGGTGGGTTGTGCCCACCTGGTGGCCCCCCTCTGGTGTTTATTGGCTCCAATATTTCTTAAATATTCCATAAAAAATCCTCGTGGAGTTTCAGCTCATTTGGAGTTGTGTAGAATAGCCGGCCTGACGTAGCTTTTCCAGGTCCAGATTTCCAGCTGCCGGAATTCTCCCTCTTGGTGTGTTCCTTGCAAATTATGAGAGAAAAGGCATCAGAATTACTCCAAAAAGCATTATTATGGATAAAAACATTATAAATAACAGTAAGAGAACATGATGCAAAATGGACGTATCAAAGTCCTAGTAGGATTCCCCTCTCCTGGCGCGCCCTAGGAGGGCCGGCCGACCTCCCCTCCCCTCCTTTATATACGAGGGCAGGGGGACACCCTAGAACACACAAGTTTCTCTTAACCGTGTGCGGTGCCCCCCTCCACAGTTACACACCTCGGTCATAATGTCGTAGTGCTTAGGCGAAGCCCTGCGCCGGTAACTTCATCATCACCGTCGCCACGTCGTCGTGCTGACGGAACTTTCCCTCGGCCTCAACTGGATCAATAGTTCGAGGTACATCATCGAGCTGAACGTGTGCTGATCGAGGAGGTGTCGTACGTACGGTACTTGGATCGGTTGGATCGCGAAGACGTTCGACTACATCAACCGCGTTACTAAACGCTTCCGCTTTCGGTCTACAAGGGTACGTAGACACACTCTCCCCGCTCGTTGCTATGCATCTCCTAGATAGATCTTGCGTGATCGTAGGTAAATTTTTGAAATACTGCGTTCCCCAACAACTGTCATGTCCCCCTTCTTCTTCAGGTTTGCCGATTTGTCCCCCTTCTCCTTCTCCGCTGGGATCGCAGCCTTCTCCCCCTTCTCGTTCTTCTCCGGGGACGTCGCCATCTCCCCCTTATCCTTCTCCCCCTTCTCCTTCTTCTTCTTCTGGATCACTGCCTTCTCCCCCTTCTCCTTCTTCTCAGGGGACGCCGCCATCTCCTCCTCCTCCTTTTCGGCAGCAGCCTTTCCTCCCTTCTCCTTCTTCTTCGGGGTCACCGGCTTCTCGCCCTTCTTCTTCCTCGGGGTCGCCACCTTCTCCTCCTTCTTCATCAGGGTCTCTGCCTTCTCCCCCTTGTCATTTTTCTTCGGGGTCACCACATTCTCTTTCTCCCCTTCCCCTGCTTCTCCGGGGTTGCTCCCTTCTCCTTCGGAGTCGGCGGGGGCGGGGACCTTCTTAGGCCTCCTGAGCCCGCGCTTGGAGCCGGGGCTTGCGGCGGCGGCGGGGACGAGGCCCTTCTTAGGTCTACCGGGCCCGTGCTTGGCAGTGAAGATGAGAACGCTCTCCTTGCCCTCGGCGGGAGAGGAAGGAGCGGGCCTCACCCCTACGCGCTTCTTCCCGGTCATGCCTCTCTCCTCTCCGGCCGGCCACCACCTCCGCCTCAAGCTCTAGAACGCGACCGCTGTGGAGTTAAAAAAAATTAGAAACCGCGGAGGCTCGTGGAAACAAATGGGAAACGGAGAAATGCTTTTCCGTCGAGTTTTATTTCACACGATTACGGCTGTTTTCAAACTTCCACGTCTCGAATGGAAACTATTTCAAAGATTTTTGACATGGATTTGTGTGTACTTATCTACACGAGTTTGATTGGCCGAAGTCAAAAACCCATACAAAGGTGCGATAAATAATTGAAAGGGAAACAATTGTATCCGACTGGCCTGCCGAAAGTTTCGCCGGCCATGCAGGCGTCATCAGATGCATGCGAATCGAGCAGCTCACACGTGTCCCCAACCACCGCGCACACCACGTGTCCCAATGAAGCGGCAAAAGCGGGGCAAGGAACCAAGCATGCTTGGCATCCTCGGGGAAGTTCAGCTTATCCGGTTTCCGGTCATACATGGAAGCCACCGCGTCATACGCCCGCACGACGAGCTCGGTGGTATCGAACGTGCCAAGCCACAGCCGATCACCATAGCAGGTGATCTCAGCGGCGTAGCGACCCGACTCCCGGCGTCGAACACCACAAAACCCGGTCGTGAGGTGCGGCGCCATCCACCTACACGAGTGTCATCCGACAACGGTCTCAGTATCAACTTTATTTTTGCAAAGTTGAAAAACGAAGAATAGACAACAACTCTTCATGTGGGCTAACTTTCATTCCGTCGATGCTCCCTCCAACAACTCTCACTTCTCGTGGTGGTATATATGTATGGTGGGGCACTCCTTGCCTGTTTTATTTTTTGACTGTAGGTGACGGTCGTTACTCCCATCACTTGCTGCATTACCAAGCTCTGACAGGAAGAGATGAGGAGCAACGACCACCTACGACGACAGCCGGTATCTTTCGTCTCATAACATCTCTCATCTCTCATTATTATTCCGACCGTCGGTGATGGTCGGTCTTTCCGTTCTCCCACTGTTTTACCAATGTCTCGGAGGAGGAGGACGAGAAAGACCGACCACTACGAACAACCGGTATCCTTCCTTCAAGAGCATCTCATCTCTCACTCTCATCTCTTTCGAAAGGAAGCACCATCAGAATGAAAGTCAACACACTACATACCTAATAGCGATGCTTACCCAAAACAAGTACAATCTAGAGGCATGAACTAAGCACAACCATTTGAACTATATAAACTAAAAGTTACCTAAAGCGATACCTATGAGGATAAGAGAGCAAACAAATTTCAACGCATCGATAGACCTTATCCTATATAAACAAAACTTTCTAAAAACAACAACACCCTATAAAAAAACACAACATCAAGCAGTGGGTCATATATTTGAAAACATCCGATGTAATAGTCAGTCCAGGAAAGTAAGAGATACGTGCAGTTGACAGAGAAATACTTTCTTTCCTTTGCTACAAGCAGAGATACAGACAATCAGGTTAGAAATACTTTCCTTTTTTTGGAGGGCTAACAAGGCAATTATGAGGAATTAAAAAAAATACACCTTACATTTTAGAATTTTATCAAAAAACAAATACACCTTATAGAAAGAAACGAAGAGAGTACAAGGCAACATGTGTTTGTTTTTTCTTGTAGTGATTTCTATCCAATTTTTCCTGTAGGTTTGACCTTTTGGGACGAAGCTAATTAATCAGACGGTAAAAAAAAGGCTCAAATTTGAGCCGGCCGGCGCCTAGTACTGGCCTAGACGAATTCACTCATTTGAACGCGTCTTAGGAGATTTCGAGGAGGCAGCGTGCGTAACGGGGAAGACCCGGCGCCATGTCTGGAACGGGTTGTCATCAAGTCTACGAACCTAGCTGGCTTCTTCTAACCTCTACTTAAGCAGAGAGCAGCCTACGGATGGTGGTACCAAATTAGTAGTCTCCTCTGTGAGCAGAGCACCACCCTAGCTAGCAGTAGCAGCACCAGCATGGCCCATCCGTTACCTTCTCCCATCAAGCTGCTACTCTCCATTTCTCTCCTTGTGATCACGAGCGTGGCTGCTGCTTCCAGCAACGACGACTCCGACCTCTCAGCTCTTGTGGCCTTCAAGGCCAGGCTCTCCGATCCGCTTGGCCTCCTGTCTAGGAACTGGACAACCGGCACGTCCTTCTGCTCTTGGGTTGGCGTCTCCTGCAGCCGCCGCCATCGGCAGCGCGTCACCGCTCTTGTGTTGGCAGACGTTCCTCTCCAAGGAGAGATCGCTCCTCATCTCGGTAACCTCTCTTTCCTCGCCGTCCTCACTCTTTCAAACACAGAAATCACGGGCACCATCCCATCCGATATAGGACGGCTACGTCGCCTCATCGCTCTTGATCTTAGCTCCAACCGCCTCTCAGGCGCCATCCCCCGTGCCCTAGGAAACCTCACAAAGCTTCAACGCCTTTCTCTACGCCGAAATGGTCTCTCCGGACATATCCCGGATCAACTCCTCCAGAACATGAACAGCCTGAGGAGGATTCATCTCGGGGTGAACCGGTTAAGTGGCCTCATACCAGACCAGTTCTTCAACAACACGCCTTTACTAACTCATCTTGACTTCCAAAACAACAGTCTGTCTGGGTCAATACCACATGGTATTGCCACATGTGCCATGCTTGAATGGGTCAACTTTGAATATAACCAGCTGTCCGGACTAGTACCTCCAACCATATTCAACAAGTCTAGGCTTGACACTCTTGTCCTCTCATCTAACCACTTCACAGGAACAATCCCTGGCAATGAAAGCTTCAAGTTGCCCATGTTAACTGTCTTCTTCATTGGTCTCAACAGTTTCACAGGTCAATTTCCCTCAAGCCTTGTATCCTGCAAGTTACTTGTGCAACTTTCTCTAGCAGGAAACTCCTTTGTGGACAATGTCCCAGAATGGCTCGCTCAACTATCACGACTCACTTACCTTACTATAGGTGGCAACGACCATGTTAGCGGGTCAATTCCAGGTGTGCTCAGAAATCTCACTCTTCTCCGTGTTCTTGACATCTCATTCTGCAACCTAAGCGGAAATATTCCAGCCGAGCTAGGGGAAATGAGTCAGCTCACAGATTTAAGTCTTACATCAAACAAACTAACAGGTCCGTTTCCAGCTAATTTTGGCAACCTATCCCAACTAACTAGTCTGCTAGTTGATTCGAACCAATTAACTGGATCTTTGCCCGAAACTATTGGGAACCTCAGGTACCTTAACCGTCTCCATATTGGAATGAATCAGCTCAACGGGACCCTTGAGTTCTTGGCCACTATGTCAAACTGTAGACAACTCCAATTGCTTGCCATGTTTTATTGCTCCTTCACTGGAAACATTCCTGCATATATTGGTAACCTCTCCACACAATTGACATACCTCAGTGCAGCCGGGAATCATTTAACCGGGGGTCTTCCAGCGACACTATCAAATCTAAGTGGTCTTAGTGTAATGTCCTTTGCAGACAACCAATTAAGCGGCATAATCCCAGCACACATTGCATTATTGGAGAATCTTGAGCAGCTAAACCTTTCTAGTAACAAGCTGTTTGGCCCAATCCCGTTACAGATTGGTGCCTTGACAAGATTGCACAGGCTATCCCTCCAGGGCAATGAATTATCTGGCGCCATTCCGGATGGCATCGGTAACCTAAGTAACCTAGAATATATGTCGCTTGCAGATAATCATCTCTCCTCGGCAATACCTAAAAGATTGTTTCATCTTAGTAACCTTCGTGTGCTAGATCTATCTCACAACTCCTTTACAAGTGCACTGCCCTCTAATCTTGATTCCATGAAGCAAATATACATGCTAGATATATCAGCCAACAGCTTGGTTGGTAGTATTCCAACTTCATATGGGAATCTCGGACTATTAAGCTTCCTGAACCTATCACACAACACACTCACAGGTTCAATCGATGGTTCGTTCAAGGAGTCAATCGTCCTAACACAGTTGGACCTGTCTTGTAACAACCTTTCTGGTACCATTCCAAAGTATTTAGCCAACTTTACTTTACTGACTAGCTTGAACCTTTCTTTCAACGAGTTCCGAGGTGAGATACCAAGTGGAGGTATTTTCTTAAACACCAGTGCACAATTGTCTTTGATGGGAAATGCTGGGCTGTGTGGTGCCTCACGTCTAGGATTTTTGCCTTGCCTAGACACTTCCTACAAAACCAAGAGACACCTGCTAAGGATTGTTCTCCCAGCTATCTTGGTAGCTGTAGGAGCTATAGCAATTCTCATATATCTAATGATCATGAAGAAAAATAAAAAGCAGCTACAAGTTACGACTTCCATTGGCATGGATAATATTATCAGTCATAGACAAGTTTCCTATCTCGATATTGCTCGTGCCACTGAAAATTTCAGCGAGGACAACCTACTTGGAGTTGGAAGCTTTGGAAAAGTTTTCAGGGGCAAATTACAAGATGGTTTGGAGGTTGCGATAAAAGTGCTCAACATGCAAGTCGAGCAGGCTGTGACGAGCTTTGATGCTGAATGTCAAGTGCTAAGGATGGCTCGGCACCGCAACTTGATACAGATATTAAGTACTTGCTCCAACTTTGAATTCAGAGCAGTACTACTTCAGTACATGCCCAAAGGTAACTTGGATGTACATTTGCACTCTGAAAATGGAGAATCGATAGGATTTATGAGGAGATTGGATATTATGCTTGGTGTATCGAAAGCAATGGAGTATCTGCACCACCATCACCATCAAGTTGTGTTGCACTGTGACCTCAAACCTAGAAACGTGCTATTCGATGATGATATGGTGGCGCATGTTGCGGACTTCGGCATTGCAAGATTACTTGTTGGAGATGACAACTCCTTGGTTTCAGCGAGTATGCCAGGGACCATTGGATACATGGCACCAGGTACTTGCATCAACAACTCTTTGAACACCTAGTTTGGCAAGTTATGTATTGTTAGTTTCTATCATAACAAATATTTTTCGTTCTTCAACAGAATACGCATTCATGGGGAAGGCATCACGAAAGAGCGATGTGTTTAGCTTTGGAATAATGCTGCTTGAAGTCTTCACAGGGAGAAGACCCACAGATGCCATGTTTGGGGGAGAATTGAGCATTAGGCAATGGGTTTGGCAAGCGTTTTCAGCAGACCTTACTGGCATTTTGGACGTTAAGATAGCTCAAGCTGAGGAAAGAAATTTTTGCTTAAATCACCAGAGCAGCACTTCATTGGTGTGCAGGAGCAGCGACTTGCTTGTGCCAATATTCGAACTGGGTCTGATGTGTTCGAGCGAATCACCTGACCAGAGGCCAAGCATGACAGACGTGGTTGTAAGGCTCGAGAACATCTTGAAGAGTTACTCTGCTACCATGCCGTCAGTGGAACTGGCTCAATGTTAGTTAGTTCTTTGTTTGGGTTTCATAACAGTGTTTTTTTTACTTGATTTCATAACAGTGTTGTGTTAGAATGCATGGTATGCATGTGGGCATAGGAGGAGATTGTATCGTGACTGTGCTTCTCGGTAGCTGTACGCGCCGTACCCTCGGTACTATAGGGAGTGGATTTTCTACCATGCACGGGAGATATTGTGTATGTATGAGATGTTCATAAAACCAAAATTTTCGAGTCAAATTCACCAAATGATACCACTTTACGTTTTGAGGACAGAAAACCACCAGAAATTTTCAAGGTTTTTGCGAAAAACACTGATCACGAATTGACACTCAAACTGACAAGGGGGACCCACCCAGGTGGTGACATGGCACGACACCTAACGGCGCTATACCAAAACCCTCGTCATCAGTTTTGTTCCTTTTTCTCGTTGTCGTGTTCTCGCATCCCCGTGATGTAGTCTGGCCAGACGATGACGGGTGCCGTCACACCGAAAGCGGCCTAAGAATATCTCTCCATCATCGGAGGAGCAAATCCTACTCTCGAGATATCTAGTCCCTTGTCAAACTTTCCGATGAACCTGTAAGTTCACTAGTGCAGAACCGGGCTATAGCACCGGTTCGTAAGGCCCTTAAGTGTCGGTTCTGTAACCGGCACTAAAGGGTGGGGACTAAAGGCCCCCCCCTCTTTAGTATCGATTCTGCAAGAACTGCCGCTAAAGGGCCACCACGTGGCACGTGCCAGCGCCGGGGGCGGGGAGCCCTTTAGTACCGGTTGGTAACACCAACCGGTACTGAAAGGTTTGGGGGGTTTTGGTTTTATTATTTATTTTCCATTTAATTTTGTGTTTTCCATTTAATTTAGAGATTGTTTTCCATTTATTTTCCCTTTCATAAATTATATAATAACTCATCATCATCATCATATTAATATAAAAACTCTTGCATCTCATATCATCACCAATAACAACACTAGCTAATAATATATATATATATATATATATATATAGTCATT
Source organism: Aegilops tauschii subsp. strangulata (assembly GCF_002575655.3). Classification (NCBI taxonomy): domain Eukaryota; kingdom Viridiplantae; phylum Streptophyta; class Magnoliopsida; order Poales; family Poaceae; genus Aegilops; species Aegilops tauschii. The sequence continues at coordinate 580,866,190 of NC_053039.3, read as the reverse complement.
ACCACTATTTTTATCATCATTATGTAATCACCACCAACAGTAGCTTAAAAAAGAAACATTCACTTGTACAAAAAGCAAAGAATCATCGAGTTTAACATGGTCATGAGATTATTATAAGCGTTCATAACGAAGACCACAAAAGCAAATCACTAATAATTAAGCTCAGGATGAAGAACACGGACATGAGACGACAAGTACTAAGAGCAGGAACTAGCTAATCACTCCTACTGCTCTCTCTCAGGTAAAATGGCATAGAACATGTGTAGCTCTCCTGATTCATCATATTGGAGCATGCAGATGAACCTGCCTCCTAATCATGGGTTGCGCTTCTGATTGTTGCCCCCTAGTACTTCTCCGCGATCATTCACAATTTTGCTTCAGTCTTTCACTATTAAGCATTTCCTCGGTTTTAGAAATCTTGAATGCACTCATGTGCAATGTAGGATGTCTTGGCCGTAAGCTAACCATTGACATGCGACCGTTAGTCGAGATCCACTGAGGCACAACTATCATCGGGAGTCCCTGTTGAAAAACATCGTATAGTAACATACTTAGCAATGAAGTTTAGCTTAAAAAATAATATATGCAAAAGATACACTGAGGACAAATAGTAAAAATCTTACCATCTTTCCTAAATAGATGTGACCATAGTTCAATACGAACACTATTGGTCGCACGTTTTGAGTACTAAGATTTGCAAGTCTAGGAAAATAATTTCTCTTGACAGCATCAAGATCCTCAAGCCATGAAATATATTGACTTATCTCCTCGCAGTTTAGTTCAGCCCCGAGACAATGGACGGTCCTGTCCACCAAGTGCCGGACATGATTGCTTGAATGGAAATAAGCTGTCAATAGAAATTAGTTGTCAACTATTTCTGAAATAAACAATATCAAAGACATAAATATGGTTGAGGAACTCACATAATGGTAGAACTGGAGGCGTCTGCACATCGACCCAGATATCGGTATATCCTTCAATATCATCTTCCGGATGAATATCAATAGTGATAACCATATCAGGCTCAAATGCATAAGCCTTGCATAGTGCTTGCCAAGTTTTGCATTCAAAATAGGTGTAGGTGTCTGCATTGTAAAATTTTGCGTGTAAAGTATAACCATGCTCGGTCTTCAATTAAACTCTCTTTACCTCCATAGTTTTCATAGTACTGAAACCTATCTTATCCAAGACAAAAATTCTTGCATGGCGGGGGATACGCTAGTAGAATAGTAAAAATTTAAAATTATAAGTTGAAGCAAATGAAGCATATGCTTAATTATGAAAAAAGACTTGTCATTGTGACTTACTGCATTCACTTCGAAGGTCTCATCCAGCTTGATGCTGAAGCGCCTACCATCAACTAGGAAATTTCGGTCGCACGTGCCACACTTGTCTTCACAGTATTCGCACATAACGAAATCATTCTCGTCGTCAGACATTTCCTATGTTCATATATAGTTGACACATTAATTGATATAAACACTTACTAGCAGTTCTGTTAATTCAACTAGCTAGTTCTATTAATTCAACTAGTTTTATTAATTCAACTAAGCACTTACTAAAAATAAACTAGTTCTAAGCTTCTTACTAAAATCTCATATATAGTAAACTTTTAAATCTTTTAATTAATTATTAGATCAACTAGTTCTATAGTAAACTTTTAATTAATTATTAGATCATCAAATCTCATATATATACCTAAATTTGACATTAATATATCTACATTATTTTCTATCTAATTCATCTATGACATTAGTATCTAACATTTCTATATAATCATCTAACAATTGACATTAATCTAACATGCATTTATATAAACTAAAAGTATAAAAAATTTAAAAACAAAATATTTACAGCGGGGGCGACGGCCGGCGATGCGAGGCGACGGGGGGCGGCGACGTACGGGGACGGGCCGGGCGACCACGACGGCCGGGGCGGCAACGAACGGGGACGTACGGCGGCGACGGGGATGGGGACGTACGGCGACGGCGCGCGCGACGGGGGCGGCGACGTGGCGTCGTGCGCGGTGACGGGGCGGCGACGGGGACGGGCGCGGCGGGGGCGGCGACGACGGGGACGGGCACGGCGAGGGCGGCGACGGGGATGGGCGCGGCGACGACGAAGAAGCAGATGAGAAGAAACTAACTGAAATTTTCGTAAGTGCTATATATATAGGAGATGCCTTTAGTACCAGTTGGAGCCACCAACCGGTACTAAAGGTCAAATTTGGCCAGGCGAAACGGCAGGAAGCGACCCCTTTAGTACTGGTTCGTGGCATCAACCGATACTAAAGGCCACCCTTTAGTACCGGGTGGAGCCATGAACCGGTACTAAACGCTGGCGCAGGTCCTGTGCGACAAGTTTAGTCCCACCTCGCTAGTCGAGAGACGTCCGCACTGGTTTATAAGCCCCAGTGCGGTAGCTCTCTCAAGCTCCTCTCTTTAGCAGGCTTTCGGGCCTAACTTTGCCGCGCTGCCCTGTGGGCCTGCTCGGCCTTATGGGCCTATTTACAGGCCTAAGGCCAGGCAGGTCCACTGGGCAGCGCACAGAGTTTTTGTTTATGTTGTCTTTTTTCTGCTTTATTTATTTCTGAGTTGTTTTATGTTGTCTTTAGAGTTTCTTTGTGAATATTTTTGCTTTAGGTACAAAAAATTTAATTTCATGCAATGTGGGTGAAATGATGATACCATACCAAGTCTGGAGTTGTAAATGCATGAAACATAGTAAATGATGTCAGAAACGGTTGAAAGTTGATGATGTGGCTTTGAATGGTCCATACTAACGCAAAAAAAGTCTAGAGTTGTAATAAGTTAAAAAAATAAAGTGCCGGTGTAACAGATGAGTTTTCGTCTAAAACCCTAATACTTCGAAAGAGATTGTCCAGTTTGTACACGAAGTGCATCCAGTTTTTGCCGTAACCCTCTCTACTTTTTCGCACATGCTATGTGGGTGAAATGATGATACCATGCCAAGTTTCAACCTTTTAAGAGTTTATTTGTAGTGCTTTTCAATTTTAGGGTCATTTAGCTAAAAACAAATATGTAAATGCATGAAAAATAGCAAATGATGTCAGAAAGGGTTGAAAGTTGTTGATGTGGCTTTGAATGGTGCATACCGAACGCAAAAAAAGTCTCCAGTTGTAATAAGTTTAAAAAAATAAAGTGCCGGTGTAACAGATGAGTTTTCGTCCGAAACCCTGATACTTCGAAAGAGATTGTCAGTTTGTACACGAAGTGCATCCAGTTTTGCCGTAACCCTCTCTACTTTTTTCGCACATGATATATGGGTGAAATGATGATATCATGCCAAGTTTCAACCTTTTCAGAGTTCATTTGTAGTGCTTTTTAATTTCAGGGTCATTTAACTCAAAACAAATCTGTAAATGCATGAAAAATAGCAAATGATGTCAGAAAGGATTGAAAGTTGATGACGTGGCTTTGAATGGTGCATATTGAACGCAAAGAAGTCTAGAGTTGTAATAAGTTTGAAAAAACAAAGTGTCGGTGTAACAGATGAGTTTTCGTCAGTGTAAACATGTTAAAATATATATCAAAAATACATTGATCATCAATGATCTTTTTGTGTAGAATCTAAATTGTCAATAGGAATCTTCCCCGGTTTAAGAACCGGCGAAGATTCCTATTGCGGCCACAGATCCTACACATACAGTTCACTAAAGACCAAGTGGTTGTGATAGTTTAAGAAGTAACATATTTAAGGTGGTAAAAACCCTGTTAGCCGAGCGAGGTGGGACTAAAAAACCGTTGCAACTAAAAACTTTAGCACCGGTTTGTGGCATGAACCGGTACTAAATGTGCTGGTGGGGCCCCAGCCTGCCAACAGCCTGCAACAGCCTCTTTAGTTCCGGTTCGTGGCATGAACCGGTACTAAAGGTTCTCCACGAACCGGTACTAATGAGCGACGCCCGCCTAGCCGTTTGAACCGGCACTAATGTGACCATTAGTGCCGGTTCATCTACAAACTAGTACTAATATGCTGAACATTAGACCCTTTTTCTACTAGTGGTTGTCGTTATGATCCGTTTGAGCAACCCAAAAGCCCACGGTACGGTAAGAAGTGACCATGATACTCTCATGGTCTAAGCAGCAAAATCACCCGTTAACATTGATGAGGACATCACTAACAAAGTTACACCCACGGCCCCTACTACCACATATACTGGACCAATTAATAGAGCTCGCGCACGCCAATTAAATTACCAGGTACTTTCGTTTCTTGGTAATGATTCTAATGTTCATGAGAATATGATGGTGCCTAAATTGGATACATTTATTTTGCTTACAAATTAAGGCCATAGCTTGGACAAGAAAGATGAACATTAGAGTATGATCAAGCATGGAGATGATGGCATGCGCAAGGGGAACAAGACGGAGTTTCAAGTGATGATTTCAGCGCTTTAAAGCCACCATAATGAGTGCACGAAGGCTTGGACGAAATATACAAGATGCTTCTTCATTAATTTCATCCAGATGCTATTATAGGTGTTGTGTCACCTAATTATTGGGCTAGGCCATGTAATTTTGAAATACTTCAGCATAGTTTGTTTTTAGAGTTCGTATGTGTGGGGAAACAGAGTTAGGGTTGGTTTCGGATCCATGCTCCAAGGGGTCACAAAATTTCCCCCTATTGCCCCATATATACAGCCCTTAGGGCGTTGTTTAGACTTTGGGTTTTGTTTAGTTAAATGTTCGCCATAGCTGCAACTTCATGCACTTCATTCGTGTTCAACGACCAGACAAAGACGTCACAGAACCCCGCCTTCATTAATAAAGCTTTCCTCTCATATTCGGAATATCCAGATTGCAATTTCAGTTTTTTGCTTGTTCTTCTTTTGCGTGTAGAAAACAGACCCTCGTGGCTAGGTTGATCGTGCTCCGGCGTGGTAAATAACCTCTCGGATTTGGTTTAACGGTTGTTAAGGCGCGACGTCTTCGCACGTTCGTAGTCAGATCGTCAAAGTCTACTCCACCAAAAACGATAGCCACCATCTCATCGAAAGACGGGACACTTTTGCCTCCATCACACTCCATGTTATTACAATTGATTACAAACAATATTAACTCAATTCATATCAGACAAGATTGAGTCGATTCAATAGGATCATTCTTCCAGTGTCATAATCTCCAAATTATTTTAGGACTATTGTTTAATACTTAAACGATATCCTAAGATCCGAAAAACATGATCACCAACAACACTTAAGCTAGTCCAAGAGGCAAGACTAGGAACCTTTTATTTAACCGTTTATCATTCCACACGTGCATATGAGTTTTTCACTGAATCACGTATTCCAGGCTCATGACAGTTATAGCATAGAATATAAACTCTTTAATTATGAATACATAAATACAATGATACAAATATTATTGCCTCTACGACATATTTCCAACATTGTTGACAGCGGCAGCGGGCGAGAGCGACGGCGACGAGGAGAGTGATGAGGAAAACGACGGCCGGGTAGGGGATAAGGTGGGCTTAGTAGTAGCGTAGGGCACAAGGCCCGCGCTATAGCTAAGTCTAATACCTGTAGCGCTGGTTTGCGATCCCGCGCTTCTGTTAACTAGGGCCCATCAATTGGCCCCGTGTATCCATACTTGCAGCAAGAGGAAGCTAACCAACGCAACTGCTATCCAGTTAGTTATAGCGCGGGTAATATACACGACGTTGCTACTGTGGCCTGCCCCGGGGGTGCCTTGGCGAGCACTTAGTAGTAGCATTGGTTAGCTAGACCGGCGCTTCTACTAAGATGTACCTGTAGCGCATGTCTTCTCTGAGCGCTTCTTCTATTTAATAGTAGCGCGGGCACCCTACCCCGCGCTACTGCTAAGGTGGGAGGGTGACATGGGCTGAAAGAAAGAAAAATGTAAAAGGCACCCCACCTTGCCAACTTCAACACCATTGCACGCCTGCTTTCGCACAAACTTGGAGTAAGCATCTTTTGTAGCCTGCGTAGTCTTAAACCCTATGTGGCTGCTGTTGTTGTACCCTGACACTTGTTCATTGCAAGCTTCCCATGAACTGTAAACCCCTAGAGCCCTCTCGATGAACATCGCATACCACTTGTCCTAGTAGTGCAGAAGAAAATAGTTCAAGCAGCAAGCAATGGAGCACACAAGCAGCAAGCAATTGAGCACACAAACAGCAAGCAATAATGGAACAGAAGAGCAGTAGTAAGCATGCATGATCATACATCATAGAAAGTTCAACCCAGCACTACTATGCTGTCATCCTACCACCACATCCAAAAGAGGGTGTAATCCTACCACCACAAGTTCACGATCATCGTGAGCGGTTAGTATATAACACCTCAGCAAAATATACAAACCATCAAATAGTTTTCAAGCCCGAGCTACAAAAAATGTATGTCGTCATCGTTATCATCGTCTCCATCATCATTGCCATTGCCATCGTCATCGAGGATCATGAACGCACTAACCAGAGGCATCACTACATCTAGTAGTAGTGCTTGCCTAGTCAGCTCCTGAGCCAGAGCATCCTGTGAGTGTCTGCCATGGCAACAAACGAACACCCTAGTTCTTGTTGTCAAGCAGGTGGCTCAAAGCAACCATTAGAGCCTCCTGGCTGAAGCCACCTTGGTCCATGACGGCGGTGTACAACTCAGTGTGGATGTCGAGGGACTTGCTCTCCCTGATGGTAGTTGTCACCTCCTTCACTGCCTCTATCATGCTGGTGAAGACACTGATCTCCTCCTCCATCAAGCCGCCCCTCTTCCTCTTCCTATCAAGCACAAGGACGTGCTCAGAAGACTTGTCAGGGCCATCAAGGACCGCCTCTGCATCCGGGGTCTTTGGGAACTCAGGCATGGGCGAACCGCTCACTGGAGCCCATGGTATGCTTGCCAGTTGCCAGCCCAAAGGAGAAGATGTGCTCCATCTGGTTGTAGTTCTGGATGGGTGTGTTGAGGAACTCAACGTGTTTGGCATGGTCCTAAGAAAGAAACACAACGTTGTTAGTTGCGAGAAGGCAATGGTTGACAAAAAACAAGGGGGGCGTGAACTAACCGCAACATGGTCGGTGTAGTGTTCTGACTCCAGAACGATCGATCAAGTGTTCTGATTCCATGAGGCGCCGCTAAGGCCTGTGAGCTTGGACACTATGATACATCGAGCTCTCTACTTTCTGAGGTGGTTGTAGACCTGGATGGAAGTCATCTCCTGGCCACAAAACTCGAACACCTTCTTCGCAAAGGTGTCCAAATGCACCTCCGTGAAGCCCTTGTCACTCCTAACCCTACTAGATGTGAGCTCACACATCTTGTTAAGCACGAACGTAGACATGAACGACTGCCACTTCATGCTGTTCCCCCTACCATCCTTCTTGGCCTCTACTGCTATCAATTGTGCAGCGGCAGCAGCAGCAACACTTGGCTCAGCGAGCATAAAGGTTGTAGGCACAAAAGGAGGACCCATGCCTGAAACCTCGAACACATCTGAATCAGCAGACATCTGTTCATCAAGGGGGCTGGGAGTCCTCGACATAGGACATAGGGAACTGGCTCTCAGACAGGATAAGGCCCTGGCTAAGATCTTGCGTTTGCGTGGTCATTCCTACAATCGCTGCACAAAATAAAAATGAGCATATCACACACTACCGGACAATCTAGCTCAACATAGCACCATATGAGCAGCATACATCACAGCTAGCTACCAATCCAGTGTGTTCAACACTACCCTAGCATGCTACAAGATCAAAATCTCACATATTGGCACCCAAATACAACCATGCTACAAGATGCTCACAGATCATACCCTACCACAAGCTCGAACATCAAACCCTACCACATGATCTCAGATGTACCTACATCGAGTACAGAGAAGGGGGTGATTGAACTCACAGAGGCCATCGCTGCAGCTCGCGAGAGACACCAAAACGGTCGGAGAAGAAGTGGTCACGAGTCGCCGCCGCTGTGGACCGCCGGACTGGGAAGGAGTGCCGCTTATCTGCTCGCCGGTGTCGATGCGCGTCGGCGGGAGTTTTGGCTATGAGGCAAAAGGGGGCTATATATGGCGACCGAATCGGCGAGAGGTCAACCGAAATCCCCCCACCGATTTTTCGAAGATGCGCATGAGCTCGCGCCATCTCTGTGGTCGCATGAGCTCAGCGCTGTGTTCCCTTCCCCCGCCTCGGCCGAGCCTTACTCGCTAGAAACTACCGATTTGGCCGTTCCTAGCTGGCCTGGCCGGGAAGTGCTAATAATCTTTGTGCGATGCGGGCAGGCAAACAACCCAGTGGTTGGCCTCTAAGCAGGCTACCAAACACACCCTTGTTGTCTTTCTGGAGATACCGATGGCTCAGCCCATTGTCTCACCCTGGTTACATAGTGCAACCACACAAACCCCAGACAACGCATCTCAAGGGTGCTAGATATTACCTCCATCCCAAATTATTTCTTAGATTTTTCTAGATACAAATGTATCTAACACCAAAACATGTCTGAGCACATCCGTATCTATGGAAAATCTAGTAGTCCTACAAATAATTCGAAACAGAGGGAGTACTAGATTATCATATCATCATTATTCTACCAGCTGAGTGTACAACAGAGCCTAGCACACCGGCCTACCAGCGTAATTTGCTCCGTCACCAGCCTAGGCAGAGGCCAAGCTGTACTACATGCTTCCGGGCACCAGTTCGACAGCTCTTAAGAGTACTCCCTCCGTAAACTAACATAAATGCGTTTAGAATATTAAAGTAGTGATCTAAACATTTTTATATTAGTTTACAGAGGGAGTACTAGGCATTCATGGCGGTACACCTCTTGCTTGTAATAATGGTAAAAAGAAGAGAACAGACTCCAAAAAAAGGAAGAGAATGGAATTCATCAATTCAACCGGGCTGATAATGCAGTCCGTCCGAACTTAAGTCGTGAATGCTCATACTTTGCACGTACACAATGAATTTAGCAGTACCCAAAGAGGTTAGAGCTTGCTTTGTTTGGCAGCCGATTTGTTGGGCTCAAATGTTTGCCAACTGTTCCAATCAAACACTAGCCAAAATTGCCAAATGTTGACAACTACTCTACTCGTCGTGGTGCTTGTGCGGGAGGAAGGGGATAAAGCGGGGCGATTGCGGCTGCTAATACGCACTACAATATGGAATATGCCAAGATAACTTATGCGCACTACAATCTAGTAGAACAGAGGGAGTACCAAATTTTGGCCTTTTTACCGTCCGTCCTCTAGGTACACACAGCACTCATGACGGTACACCTGTTTCTTGTAGCGGTAAAAGGAGGAAAAATGGAACACGCCCGCCTTGTCCCGCTGGCGCCACTCATCTCCTCTCGCGCCGCCACTGCCGGCCTTCACATCCATCGCCGCCGGGGCCTTGTGGTACTCGTCGTCCTTTTCAGTGGCGGCGGAGTGCAGGGCCGACGACGGCGCCGGCGAGACGCCTTGACCTCGCAGTCGCAGGGGGAGCGTGCGGGGGCGGGGGAAGCAGCGGATCCGTTGTCGTTGTCTGAGCCGGCGTCGGGGCGGAGGAGCGGGGACGCGGTGGGCGCCGGCGGCTGCGAGATGGGGCTCGGCACGGCCACCACCACGAGGAGGAGGAGCAGCAGGAAAGCCACGCGAGGCAGCGGCAATGCCATCATGTCTGTCTTCTCATGGAGACTTTTTGAAATTACTTGTCTTGAAAATGAATGTATCTAAAATTAAAATACGTCTAGATATGTGACAAGTAATTCCGAACGGAGGGAGTACGTATAAATTGGCAGCCGATTACGTCAAATGTTGTCAAATTTTCAGGCTCACTTTTTTGGCAATTTGTCCAAAATTGTCAAATGTTGGCCTTCCTTCAAAAAACACTAGCCAAAATTGTCGATTCTTGACAATTACAGTACTTTAGAGGTTTACCAAATTTTTAGCTCCAAACCAATCAACCCCTTGCCGTGCGCCGAATTCGTGCTTGTACAACTCTTGCTCGTGAAAAGGAAGAAGACAATCCTAGCTATTTTACCCCCGCAAAAATTACAGAAGCACCGGGAGGCACAGTGTATTGTACACACAACAACAAGCCGTGACACTCATAATTTGCACACACGCCATGGATTTAGCAGCACCCAGAGCACTTAGAGCCTGCTTGGTTTGGTTTGGAGGCCTTTTTTTCAGCAACCCTAATAAATTAGCAGCTACCCCGCAAAAAAAAACATTGACAAAAATGGCAGCCGATTTGTTAGGCTCTAATTTTTGGCAATTCTTCTAATCAAACAATAGCCACAACTGTCAAATGTTGGCAATTCTGTCAGTCAGAGAGAGCTTTACCAAATTTTGGCTCTAAAAATCCAATGAACCCCTTGCCGTCTATCCTCCCGCGTGTGACCAAAGGGAACGCGCCGCATTCGTGGCGGCGGTACACCTCTTGCTTGTAATGGTAAAAGGAAGGGACTAGTTTCATAAATAAAATAAAATTGAAAGAGAAGCAAACGGATGCGCATTGTACACACAAAGAGGAAGGACCCATTTCACCTTACGCTAACAGATCCTCCTTTCTGGCCTCACCCCGGTTACCCCAGCCCCAGTGCAGTCACACAAATCTCAGACAACACATCTCAAGACTGATAGACACTCTCTCTATAAAGAAATATAAGAGCATTTAGATCACTAATCCAAATGTTGTTCTTATATTTCTTTACGGACGGAGTACTAGATTATCATGTCATCATATTATTCTACCAGACAGCGAGTCTACAACACAGAGCCTAGCAAACTGGCCTGCCAGCGTAATTTGCGCCAACCCAAATGGTCCATCACAAAATCCTTTGATGTCAAACAGATGACGAGAAAACTATTCTGTGCTAAGTAAAAAACAGAAAAAAAATAACAGCAGCAGCGCGAAAATGTCCGAAAGGGATGCTCACAGCAGGCAGACCAGGGTCAAGCCGCTGTTGCCGGCTGTTTCTTGGTCTGGTACTTTGGGTGTTTCCCTTTCCACCCTTTCCTCTTCGGCTGCTCCTCGGCTGGCTCCTCAGCCGCCTCTGTATCTTCGGCGGTGAACGGCGAGTAGAGGAACTTCTTGGTGTTGCCGGCCTGCGTGCAGGAGAGCTTGATGATCCTCCTCCCCCACATCCACTTGAGCAGGATCTTCATGTGGGTCTTGCTGTTCAGGCTGTCGATCGCAGCATCCTGTCGCCATCGTTAGATGATTTGCATCAGCACAAAAACACTTGATTAGATATAAGCAGTGGAATTACATGATCTTCAAATCACAAGCTCCTGCTTAGATACAAACAGTAGTATCGCATCATAGATATAAACCGCCACTGGGAGATTGTAGAAATACTAGTTAGAATGCCAGAACGCAAGAATGGATAAAACAGATGGTTGATGTTCTCCAAGTGCCATGAAGTGAGCAAGCAGTTAGTCGGAATGATGAGGCATAAGTCAGATTCAGACTAACTGCATGTCCAGAAGGACGGGCCATTTCCCAAGCTTTGAATAAACATAACAAACTCATGCAGTAACAAACATTGAGCATCTAAAACAGAAGTGGCATAAACAGGTATCATTTGTTTACCTCACCACTACTCTAGGTGGCTATCATAGCATACACATTCAGCTTATTCGGTGACAATGGATGACTAAAACCTAATTGCAAAAGGTTCTTACTAGCAGTAGCACCCAAATACTCATGCGCAGATCACTGAGTTGAACATACACCATATTGCATCTAATCACAAGACACTAGTCTGTAATAGACCAACTGGTATTGATATACAAGAGTACGGCTAAGCGCGAAGAAGAGTAAAACTATCTACTCCTACTTTGTTTGCTTCCCAAATGCAAGAAAGCCAAGGCACTAAAAAGAGGGCAGAAACTACAATCTTCCTGGTCTAAACATCATCTGATAAAAAAAGGTAGTCTAGGCCGAGGGCAAGCTCTACTACTTGCTTCCGGGCATCAGTTCCATCAGCTCTTACTACTACTGCATCTTACTGGCCGGCCATGGACGAACAGTCAAAGCCGCAGCAATACATCGAGCGCAATTCAATCGCTAGGGGTTGGTGACACACGCACGGGCAGCCGAGCCGAGTAGGGTACCTTGGCGTGGTTCCAGGTGCTGCCGACGGTGAGGGGCCCGTGGTCGGCGAGGATCTGGAGGAGGCGGCCGGAGATGGCCACGGCCTCCTCCTTGGGCACCTTGGGGTTGATCCGCCGGATGTCCACCGCCCGCTTCCGCGAGAAATGCCTCCTGAACGCCTCCCACGCCGTCGACCCCAAGGTGGCCCCTCCTCCCCCGCCGCCGCCGACGCCTCGCAGGAACTGCATATCGCCGCCGCCGCCGCCCGCTCGCTTCGCTGGGGTTTCAGCCGAGAGAAGCCCAAGACGAGGAGTGAGTGGCCCACGACGGGAAGCCCTAGTAATGTAGTTGTAGTTACACTCTGGCCCATAGATAGATATTACATTTGGGTCCGTCCATGGGCTTGGCCCGCTTCTCTTCCCCTTCACTGTCTCGGCGGCCACCGCAGCCCGACCAACCATCCATCCCATATCTCTCTCCGCCGATGACTGCCGCGGTCTCCGGCGGCGGCCGGTGAGACCGCCGCCGCCGCCTGACGAACTTGCCTCCTCCGAGGTAATCCACCTGCACCTCCTCCAATCTCCCCCTCAATACGCTCGGGCGCGAGCTCCGTCAGAGGCCGATTTGGTTGAAATGTCTGAGATTTTTTGGTCGAATCCTGTGTGTGCAGCGCGGATGCTCGGGCAGCGCACATGTCAGCTCTCCGTCTGTGCAAGGGAGCCGTCCATTCGTCGCAGCCGGGGTGCCGCTGCTGGTGGGGGTTGTCGAGGTCGAGGAACCTTGTCGCCGCTGCTGCCGCGTCCTCCTGCGCTCCGAGAGGGGCTGCCGCCGTCGCGTGCTGCCGGAACAAGCAGCAGGGGAGCTTCCGCTTGGTGCGTTCGCCCCCTTCCTTCGGCAGAAGCAGCAGGTAGTCTTTACTGCCAGTGTGTTACCACTTACCACACACAGACCTCTGAATAATACCCAAATAAGTAGCTACAACCTACACGTTTTTGTGCGATTTGTATCGATTTCACCGATGAAGGTCGTTTGATGAGTATTGCAGTATTCAGTCAGGTTTCCGTAAAAAATGAGGAATTGTTCAGTCTTGTGTTTTCTAGACAACATGTGTGACTGGAGATTGTTAAAGCGATTTGTTTGTTCGAATCAGATACTGCGGCGTTTAGGTGTTGTGTAAATACTGCTGACTATTAGTCCCTGTTGAGTGTCACTTCTGATGTCAAGTTAGTTCAGTTTAGGTGCATCATACTACTGAACTTAGCTGCAATGGCAAGGTAAGTGAATTGACTCACCGGTAGGCAGTGTGCCAAACATTTCACCTAAGGGAGAAATTTGATTTTATGTGTGTCTCACATCGTATACACCCTCCCCCTTTTAGCAAGAGTTTACAGTTTCATACCCTTCTGTTCTGATGTGGCGGCTAACTAAATAAATAGTGAAAAGTAGTTATGCCTAATCTAAGCATTCCAGCGTTCACATGTTCACTGAAGGTTGATGTGCTTATGCGTCAGATGTCAGCTTGGAAGAGAATGCATGATTTACTCATTAGCGGGTACTTGTATGGTTCCTGCATCACAGACAATGCACAACTCCAGAATTCTATAGGTAGCGAGTCCTAAATATGGGCTAGCACATTCGGTGCATTGTAAGTGGTATGGGTTCAGAACTCATTTTAAAGTAAGTGCTCTCACTTTTTGGAGTGCCATCAGATGGTCAAAATAGTTGTCTTTGTTGCAACAGGACACTGTCTAGTATCTTGCATTTGATCTAGTTAGTATTCAGTCAGTTTTGTGCAAAAAATGAGAAATTATTCAGTGTTGTGTTTTCTAAGAACATGGATGGCTGAAGATTGTTACAGCCTCTTTGTTTGTTTGAATCGGATGCTACATGGTTTCATTGGAAATTCTAGTGACTGGTAGTTTTTCTCATGCTCAATTCCGATGGAGAGGTTATTTAATTTTACCACTGAGTTCAGTTGCTAACTTGCAATGGCAAGGCAAGTATATTGAATGGTGAGCAGGCAATGTGCCAAGTATTACATTCAAGACAGAAATTTGATTGCATGCATATATCACACGCATATACACCCCCCTTTTACGATTTTACCATTAGGTTCTCAGTTCAGTGAGCTTACAGTTTCAGACCCTTCTGTTTGGATGTGGCAGCTAATTAACTAAATAATGCGATTAGTTATGCCTAACCTAAGTTTCCCAGATTTAACCTGTTCACTGAAGGTTGATGTCCTTATTAGGGGTGCAGGGTGGCGTCCTGCCAAGACCCGCCAATGTGCTAAGCTAGCACAAATTGTACTAGCGTACTGGAATCCAGCTATAACTAGAAATTTTCATTTTGTATATGAAGTGGGGCGGGTTCGGGCGCCGCTCTGCACCCCTAGTCCTTGTGCATCAAATATCAACTAGGGAGAGAATGTGGGATTTCCGTTTATTCAGTTGGTGGGTCCTTGCACGGTTCTGTAGTTAGAGAAGCCGAAATGAGTGCTAGCTCAGTGAGTGCATTCTAAATGGCATGGGTTGAGAACTCAGTTTTAATTAAGGGCTCTTGTGTTTTTTTGTGCCATCAGATGGTCTTTATTGCAACAGTTCACTGTCAGTTGCATTTGATCTAATAATCTGCTCTCCGTGTTCCTCTGCCTTCCTTTGCCGAGCTATTGTTCTGTGTCTTGAAAGACAGCATGCTTTCTTCTGACAATGTTCAATACCATATTAATCGGAACTATTTTGTTCTTTCTGTAGGGGGATGCAATGGGCCATCAAGACTATGGCAGACGACAATCCAGACAATTCAGGCAATTGCACTCGGCTGTTTAATGCAATTCAATCTTTTTTAAAGAAGTTGTCTGGCAAGCTGAAGAAAGTAAGTAGAGGGTTTCCAGTAAAGATCCTATTCTTCCTGATAGGGTTTTACTGTGCCACGGCATTTGCCACCGTCATCGGGCAAACAGGCGACTGGGACATACTTTCTGCTGGACTTGCTGTTGCCATCGTCGAGGTTATTGGCGCTCTCATGTACAGGGCTTCCTTTGCGCTTCTTGGCAGGATGAAGAATATGATTTCCATATTCAATTACTGGAAAGCCGGGCTCACGCTTGGATTGTTCTTGGATTCATTTAAGTATGAAGTGGATGAACTCCTTGAATCATGTAGTCCGTTCAACTTTGAGATTAATATATTTACTGGGCTTTGGTAAAATTTTGCTCCAGATTTTAGTATCTTGGTTCATCCGCCAAATGTTGCTCAAGTTACGCCTGGAGCTGCATACATGACGACCCTGACGGCGCATTTGCATCCATGATGATCCTGGAGTTACATATTGGTCAGTTCTTCGTGTTTTTCTCTCTTCCGTTTCATCGATGAAACGAATCCAGTTACGATATTCTACCAGACCAGGTTCAGCCACTCATCTCACTCTCTCAACTAATTAAGGACCAAAGTTGTCTTTCTACAAAACAATGCATGGATGTTGTCCCGCTGCTCTTCATGCTTCATCAGGCACTCCATCATAGGGAGATGTTACAGTGTCCTACCATACATACTTATGTACGTCGGCTCCATGGTCGGTTCATTTGTCATTTCAGGAAAACCAAAAATAGTTGGTACTAGTTTCATTTTCAAATTATCAGGGATGCTAGCTTATGTTGTTTCTGCGAGGTTTTCGGGGGAGGAAAAAAGGGGGAGCAAATTAGATTGCTGCTGAACCAAATAGGCGTATGTCGTCATGTCCTAAAAGAACAACAAAAGTATAGTTGCATATACATATGCACGATGGAGGAGGGCCGGGGGACATGCATGGACCTAACATTCTTACCGGGAATCCGGGATCGTCATCAGCGCAGATTAATCAAGTCCGGCTATAATTACCAAACAGGAAATAGAAGAAGAACAAGAATAACCCTGCTCTAATGTTAAGGTTCGTGTCACAAGAATAACCCTACAGTGGGAATACTACAAAAGTTAATAAACCATAAGATAAGCGGGAAATAGCCACATCTATGTCGCCTGTAGGTTTCACTCTACATTGGGCTCATTGTTTAAGATTGATATTAAACACCTTGCTTCTGTCGATAAATAGATAGTGGATAATCACCAATTAGAGGGTACCACTTGCAAATGTTATACTTCCAATTGCGCACATGAGGTGCATCACTTGTCATCACCAGTGAGTTTTGGATGCTATTTTAGATCTAAATTTCAAATCGAAATATCTCCTGAAGCGAGCGTCCAAATCAGGAACCATTTTCACCCTTGTGTTCCTTTGTCTTTGATTTTGGTCGAAATGGCACGTCATTCTATATAAATCATTTCTAAGGCATAGAGAGCTACTGATCTTTGGATTGCACAAATCAAAGTGTCTTCAATGAGGAGAGTGGGCTGAATCTCCACTATCATTCTCTTGGAGGCAGCAAATCAGGAAAGCAAGATGTGTACATAAGCGACTGTCTTCGGTTTGCCAATGACCAAAACCCAATGGATGGCTTCTGTAGTACTCCCTCTGTAAACTAATATAAGAGCTTTTAGATCAACGCTCTTATATTAGTTTACGGAGGGAGTAAATAATTTCTGAGTCATAAAGAGCTACATAGATTTCTGAGTCATGTGATTCTTCCAAGAGTATCCACACCCGAAGTCTAAGGTAATCCAAACAAGCATAATACATGCCCTTCTCCGATCTCGCGAAGTGGGATTGCATGTCATGGTTTTCCTCCATGCTTGTTGGCGCTTTTATTACTTGGTAGTTACCTTCGGAAGTGCAAAACCTATATATAATCATCACAATCAACACATGGATTGGTCAGCTTGAACTAGGACATGATCCCAATAGCTTGCACCGTCAATTCCAATTTAACTACATACCTGGAAACAAAAGCGCCGGCGCGGCAATGCACGTACAAGGCCCCTCTCCAGTACTCACCGTAGCTATACTCCCTGAACCTGTCACGATCCTCCAGATGCGACCGCACCTCCTTTACGGTTCCGGCCGCCTCGCCTGCGCGGACGAAGGCCCTCTCCTCCCATCTTCCCGCCGTCGACGAGAACACCTGCAGCCGATAGCACGACGGTGGCCACTCCAGCAAGCCCTCCTCCGGGTCCTCCTCCTCGTCGTCGTCAGTGGTGGTTTTCTCGGGCACGTCTGGGACCAGGAAGACCTCGTAGTGCAGCGACACGGCGGGGTCGAAGGCGAGGTAGGCGCCGGCGAAGCACAGGCCTGGGTAGTAATGGTCCCCCGGAGGAGGCGGGAGGAGCGCCCAGCGTCGGGTGGCGGGGTTGCAGACGTAGAGGTTCGTCCAGTACCAGCCGTCGTCGTAGAGGAGGACGCCGTTGCAGTGGTCCACGATCACGCAGTCCACGCCGTGTTGGCCGTGCTGCACGGGCGTGATGAAGTCGAACGCGGCGTCGATCCCCGGGCAGCAGCTGCAGGGACGGGCGAAGAAGCGCGGGCGTGAGCAGCCCGAATAGTTGGTGAAGATGCCGCGGACGGAGTGCGGCAGCATGTGCGGCAGGAGCAGGTTGAGACCGTCGACGACGGCGCGCCACGCCCTGCACACGCCACGGGAGGCCGCGAGGCTCCGCCCGGGGAGGCGGCGCAGCACCTCTCCGATCACGTCCTCGGGGAGCAGATCCATCGCGCCACACGGCGGCGCAGCACATAGACAGAGTTAATTGTCACAAAAGCATGAGGTCAATCGTGTGCTGATGGAAGGTTGAGATTTCATCCCTGGAAATCAATCACATTTAGATATGGAAGTTGCTCATCTTACGCCACTCAATCCATAGCAGATAATCAAGCCACGGGAGCTTGACCTCACGTTCGCGCGGAACGTGCTCCATGCTTTTGGTGCTGCCTCAGGCCTTCGAGTTAATTACCACAAATCTGTGGCGATCCTGATCCATGGCAATGACAGTGATAGGGCGCGGGTGGAGTCCATTATCCAATGTCGTTTGGGTTCTTTCCCCTGCAAGTATCTCGGACTTCAACTTGCCATTAGACAACTAACGAGGGCGGAATGGCAGCCTATGTTGGATCATGCTAAGAAGTCTGCTCCGGCCTGGCAAAGAGGCCTCATCCATCGCCCTGGACGGCTCGTTTTGGTCAAATCAGTGATTGCGGCTAAACCCATCCATCATTTCATGGTGACACATGCTCCCGTGTGGGTATTTGAAGAGATCGAGCAGTGGATGGGATCCTTCTTTTGGGCTGGCAAGGAAAAATCCAACGGTGGCCAGTGCTTGGTAACTTGGAAATCAGTCTGCAAACCCACTTCGCTTGGTGGTCTGGGAATCCGCAACCTTCAGTTGCAAGGTTTGGCGTTGAGAGTGAGATGGGAATGATTGAGACGGACTGATCCGGAGAGGCCATGGCAAGGCCTGCCGATGGCAGTAGATAGGGAGGCTCGCGACGTCTTTGACAGTCTGGTGCATATATCGGTGGGAGCCGGCAATAGAGTGCTGTTTTGGAGAGATGGGTGGATTCACAGATTTGCTGTTAAGGACATAGCCCCCCTCATTCACGCCATGGTCGACACACGCACTATAAACAGGCGCACGGTGCAGGGAGTTCTTGACAATGGGAATTGGTTGCTTGATCTCTCGGGCGAAGTTACTTTTGGAGGTCACATGCAGCTCCTCCACCTTAATCTGGCGATTAGCACGGTCAACCGTGACCCTGCAGGTGAAGATTCCTTCTCGTGGCCGGCCGACCCGTCTGGTATTTACACGGCTAGTTCCA
Source organism: Aegilops tauschii subsp. strangulata (assembly GCF_002575655.3). Taxonomy (NCBI): domain Eukaryota; kingdom Viridiplantae; phylum Streptophyta; class Magnoliopsida; order Poales; family Poaceae; genus Aegilops; species Aegilops tauschii. Next base: position 580,847,386 of record NC_053039.3, on the reverse strand, counting down.
TGTACCACAGGCTTTGTCTTGGTGCCGAGAGAGTCCCATACGCGATTTGCATCTGGAGAAGTTGGGCCCTCTTGAAGTGTAAGTTATTTATGTGGCTGGCAGTGCAACACCGGATTTGGACATCCGACAGACATGCGAGACATGGCCTCCAAGACGCCCCCTCCCCGTGCTTCACTTGCCTCTAAGATGAAGATAATGCGGAACACATCTTGGTTCAATGTGGTTATGCGGGGCATTTTATCTTTCATGTGCTGGGTTTGCAAGGTAGCATTCCGGAGGCTCACGATTCTTTGCTGGACTGGTGGCTGGCCACGCGGGCACACTATAGGAAAGGCAGCAAGCGTGGTGTGGACACGCTTGTCATTGTGGTCAGTTGGGCTCTTTGAAAGCAACGCAACGCCAGGGTGTTTCATCGGACGAGTCAGCAGCTTAGTGCTCACGATCTGGCCTTAGAAGTCGTTGCTGAGCTCAAGGATTGGAAGATGGCCGGATTGGGTGGGACGGGGTTTGCAGCGTTTTGTGAGAGTGTAGGCGTAGGTTAATCTACTAGGGTGTAGTGGGTGTGTCTAAATTCTTGCCTTTGGTGGAAGCTCGCTTCCATCCACAGGCTTCTTGTACATTATCTTGCTCTCTTCTATAAAATTAAGGTACGCTTTTAGCGTACTCTCGAAAAAAAATCCATAGCAGATACCGATGGCGCAATTACTCAATTAGTACCTATGCAAGTTGACATGTTTCGAGTACAAGAATGATGAAGCTATAGTGGCTCTGAATCCAACTACTTTGGAGATATATGGCCGTGTATGTCGGTAATACATGGCATGCTCCCTCACATCCTATGACGGTCTTTCAAATTACTTTATGAAATTGTTCTAAACACTCTAGGTATATTGTTCTGAAATTGTTTAACACGGCTATCTCTGACCTGACCTGCAACTCTTAGAGCTACCTCTTCTCGACCGGTCCTTCACTTGGTCCAACAACCGGCTAAACCCAACCCTCGAGCGCATTGATAGAGCCTTCTTTAACCTCGTTTGGGATGATCGCTTTCCCAACTCAACCCTCTCCCCCCTAACACGTTCTCTTCCGACCATGTTCCGCTCATCGTAAACATTTCCTTGCATATCCCTCGCTCGCGTCTATTCCGTTTTGAGTCCTTCTAGGCCCTTCACCCGGCTTGCAAACACATTGTCTCTGAGGCCTAGCCTCGTCCTCTTCCAACCACTCAATCTGACTTAGACCTTGCCACCGCCATCAACGCACTCGGTCCAACCTCAAAGCGTGGTCAAAAACTTTAAGACATGTCCACCGGAGGGAAATTGAGTGTAAATTTGTCATCGGCAGAATTGATCGCATTGAAGAAAAATGTGCCCTCTCTCTCTCTCGGCCCGAGGTGTCCCTCCGACTAGTAGTTATCACCTCTCTTCAACGTGCGGTCAGAGAAAAAGTCCTCTTCTGGAAACAAAGGGGAAAAGTCAAAGCTGTTGTCGACGGAGACGAAAACTCAAAGTTCTTTCATGTCTCCGCTTCCCAACGGTTCTGCAAAAACAACATCGCCATCCTCGAGGATAACGGGGTGGAATTCTCTGCCCATGATGATAAGGCAACCATCCTCCAAAATTTCTTCAAAAATTTGTTAGGTACTGAAAAGGTCTCGACTTGGCTTTTCTCCCTTTCCGATCTCTACACCACGCAAATTCCTCAGTTACGCCATCTGGACTCCACCTTCACTGCTCAGGAAAGTCAAGACGCCTTCTTTCAAATGAATTTACGCGCCAGCCCTGGCCTAGACGACCTTGGACCAGGTTTCTACCGAAAATTTTGGCATAACATCAAACACACAATCCTACCTTTCTTCGATGACTTCGCCAACCTTCAGGTGGCTGTCAAGCGTTTCAACCGAGCCCACATGACCCCCCTTCCAAAAAAAAGACTCGGCAAGAACAACGAAAAACTTCAGACCTATTTCGCTGCAAAACTGTACACCTAAGGCGCTAGCTAAAGTTATCACAAACAGGATTAAGCCCCTCATCCCTCTTCTCGTCCATGGTGACCAAACCCGCTTCATCTCTTGAAGGTACATTGCTGAAAACTTCATCTACGCTGCTGACCTTCTCAGCGTCTGCCACATTCGGAAGGCACCCACTATGGTGTTCAAACTAGACTTCCTCAAAGCTTTCGATTCAACCTGTTGGGAATCTCTTCTTCTCATTCTGCTCACCAGGGGTGCCCCCCAAACTATAGCATGGATCAGAGACTTGCTGGTCTCTAGCACGACTGCAATACTCCTAAATGGAAAACCGGGCCCCTGGATTAACTGCAAAAATGGTACTTGGCAGGGTGACCCCCTATCCCCTACCTTTTCATTATCATCGCCGACCTGCTTCAACCTTTAATCTTTCAAGCTTATTATGCCGACCAGCTTTGCCATCCGATTTACACCGATTGTCCTGCATATGTGCTTCAATACGCCGGCCTCCACCCAAGCCGCGACCACCCTCAAGGATGTGCTTACAATTTCACCCTGGCTACTGGTCTTGCCATCAATTTCCATAAAACTACATTCGTGCCCCTCAACAAGGATACTATCATTAGCCAAAATATCGCCCTCACCTTTGGCTGTGCACTTTCCTCCTCCCCCCAAATTTACCTCTATCTCACACGCGCCTCCCGTCCTTCGCTTTTGAACCTATCATCCATCGCTTTCTAAAGTACCTGTCTGGATGGGCGGCCAAGCTTCTTTCCCGCGGCTCCTCTCCAGTACTCGGCGTAGCTATACCCCGTCTTCCAGTTGTGATCCACCACCAGATGTGACCACACGTCGGCTATGGTTCCCGGCGCCTCGCCTACGCGAACGAAGGCCCTCTCCTCCCATCTCCCGGTCCTCGACGAGAACACCATCAGCTGATGGCATGACTGTGGCCATTCCATCAAGTCCTCGGGGTCCTCCTCGTCATATTCAGTGGTTTTCTCCAGCACGTCTGGAATCAACAACACCTCGTAGTGCAGCGATACGGCAGGGTCGAAGGCGAGGTAGGCGTCGACAAAGCACAGACCTGGGAAGGGATCGAGGCCCTGAATAGACGAGAGGAGCGCCAGGTGGAGGGGTTGCAAACGTAGATGTGCGTCCATTGCCAAACGTCGTCGTAGAGGAGGAGACCATTCCAGTGGTCAATGATCCTGCTGGTCAGGTCGTCTTTGCCGCACTGGACGGAGTCGAACGCGGAGTCGATCCTTGTGCAGGAGGGACGGGCAAAGAAGTGCGGGAAGTCAAAGTAGTTGCTGATGATGCCGTCGACAGAGTGCGACAGCATGTGCGGCCGGAGCAGCCTAAGATGGTCCACGACGGTGCTACACGGCTTGCACTAGGGGTACTGGAAATGTTCTGGACCTTCACAAATATTTTTGGATTAAACGATCGCGGAAAAATATTTTCATGAATAGTGGAAAACACTATTTAGATGCTTTTCAGAAAGCCACTTTTTGGGGCTTTTCCCAAAAGATCTAGATCGATGACATGGAAGGATAAGAGCCCCTTTTTGAAGGGGGCCACTAGTGGTGGCCAGCCAAGGGGTAAAGCTCCACTTGCCTCCCCATCATGTCTTTTATGTGAGACATATAGCATGGGCATTTTGGGGTTTACATGTGCCACCCTACTCTTGCATTTTCCTATAAATAGAGGTGGATAGGAGCTCTCCACACTCACTCCAAATCTCATACACATGCCATGCATGATCTGGCTTTCTCTCTCCCTTCTAAAAAATAGTTTCGTAGAGCCAAAAGGTTGTCTGGGTTCCTGCAGGAACTAGTTCTGGGCTGCGAAGCCCTGCCGGATAGCTGACACCGTATGTGTGCAGTCCCATAGAGAGGTCGTAGGTTCAATCTTTGGACCAAGGGACTGTTTGAGGGTCCTCCCAAAGGGCTGTCCGAGTGGCCGTACGAGTTTCTGAGAGTGCCTCCCGAAGAGCTGTCCATGACACCGTCCAAGGGACTTTCCGACCGCCTTCCGAAGGGTTGTCCGAGGTATAGATGAGGAAGAACATCCTCGCGGTTGGGAGGTTGTAAATCCTAGCTGCGGGATCTGCATCGACGATCTACACCGACTATACTTCCGCTGCGCTACGAGTTGGTAATAATCAGATCTAAACCTTGTATGCATGATTTTGGGCATGTTCGTAGTGCGGAAAATTTCCATTTTCTGTCGCATTCCCCTACAACGTTTTTTTGAACAGAGTACGGGTCACTCGGAAAGTCATCAAGGAAGAGCGACCTGTTAAGCTACGGAATTATGCACCTTGAAGCCTTCACTGGAAGGAGACCCACATACCCTATATTTGGCGCACAACTAACACTTAGGCGGTGGGTTTATTCATCGGGCATTTCCTGCAGAACTTGTCCAAGTTGTCGAGGAAAAGAGGAAACATTACAAAAAAATTCTGAACATAACCTTAACTTATTTTAATTGGTAGTTATTGTAATTAGAAGCATTTCCCTGCAAAAATAAAATAAAAGCATCAAATATGGCCTAAATATATCTGAATCATATTGTGAATTTAGATGGGAAATGTAACAGAATGGAGTCTAAGTATTTTGGTAGATTATTTTGGACTATGAAAAATGACTATAACAGAAATATCGTGACTTTGGACCAGCCGGGCAAGCAAACAGGCAATTGTGCCAAAAAGGCAAGCAAAAAGACTGAGAGAAGTGAGAAGGCCCTTTCTACACAACAAAAAGACAAGTGTCAAAAAGGTAATGAAAAGATAAAGAGAAGTGAGAAAAGGTCATTTCTATACAAAAAAATGCACTTGTGCCAATGCCAGAAGAAACCCGACACATCATATATAGAAAAAGGCACTTATGCCAAAGCATGTGCAGCTATCACAGTGCGTGCGTAGCTACCACCACGCATAGGAAATCGTCTCTATTGTGAATTTAGATGGGAAATGTAAGTGAACGGAGTTGTGTTTCCTACCAATTTTGTATCTAGATTAGATTTCACAATAAATGTGGTATTTATAATTCTCTAATTATTGAAGGGAATATGACATACCGAGTTAATGTAAACCAAAGTTTACCATTTCTGCATCCCATAATATAAACATGTGTTTTCTTTTAACTTTCACAATATAAACATGTTCAAAAAACAGAATTGTCATGTGAAAAATATGAATATATAAGCCACATATGTAGGTGCTCTTCGCAATATTCTATCAAGGGAGCAAAATATAGCTCGAGTTACTATGGAGTGTCCATCCTACATACATATGTAGCTCAAAAAAAATCCTACATACATATGTAATCTCGCACATTCATTGGCTCTGTTGTTGTAGTGATGGAGGAGGTCGTAGTTTTGATTGTTGGCGCAGGGCCTGCGGGACTCGCAACTGCAGCATGCGTTAGCCAATTCTCCATCCCATATGTCATCGTTGAGCGTGAGAATTGCAGCGCATCACTATGGCGCAACCGCACGTATGACCGTCTGAAGCTACATCTAGCGAGGGAATTTTGTGAGTTGCCACACATGCCATACCCTGCAGATACCCCAACATACATACCAAAGAACACTTTCATCAAGTACGTGGATGACTACATTGAGTGTTTCGCTATCCATCCGAGGTATCTCACTGTTGTTGAGTCATCCACATATGACTTCAATGGAAAATATTGGTCCATCATGGCGCACGACATGGCAAAGTGCAAAATAGTTAATTACAGGGCAAAGTTTCTTGTTGTGGCAAGTGGTGAGAATAGTGTTGAGAATATTCCAGTGATCCCTGGCCTGGAAAACTTTCCGGGTGTGGCCATCCATTCATCATGTTATAAGTCAGGCATCGACTACTCCGGGAGGAACGTGTTGGTCATCGGATCTGGTAACTCTGGGATGGAGATCGCCTACGACCTTGCTTCTCATGGTGCCAATACTTCTATAATTATACGAAGTCCGGTATGTATACTATATGTGACTTTAACTGCAAATCTCTTTTATAGATCTTATTTTATCTTGCATATTGTAAAAGATGGTGACCCTTTTGTGACTGCAGATTCATGTAATGACAAAGGAATTAATCCGACTAGGGATGACACTAGTCCATTATCTTCCTCTAAAGATGATAGATGGTCTCCTTTTGATGATGGCAAATGCCGTATTCGGGGACCTCTCCAGGCATGGCATCACAAGACCAGAAAAGGGTCCATTTGTGCTGAAGTCGGAAACTGGTCGATCCGCAGTGATTGATGTTGGCACCATAGGGTTAATCAAGAAAGACAAAATTAAAGTGAGCATATCCTCGGTCAAACATACATAGTATAAGAAATTTAGTTTCATATATGACAAGTTATAGTTTTTAACCTGCTGTAGGTTCATGGAAGGATTACTAAGATCAAAGGAAAAACAATTGAATTTGAAGGTGGGAAGGAAGCCTCCTTTGATGCCATTGTGTTTGCAACCGGATACAAAAGCACAACAAATTCGTGGCTCAAGGTAATAAGATAAACTGAGATTTGAATTTCATGCACTGTAACTTCTCTAGATGCAAGACTTGTTATATGTTCTTAATCGAGTAAGATTTGCAAGTGCAGAATGATGAGGACATGCTTAATAGCGACGGCGTGCCCAAGAAGGAATTCCCTAATCATTGGAAAGGGGCAAATGGGCTCTACTCTGCCGGGTTAGGGAGAAGGGGATTGGCCGGTATTGCCATGGATGCTAAGAACATCGCCAATGACATTAAACGCAGCATAGACTCTATGTGCAGCTAAAATAGCATTTATATTTCTTCTACTAGGAGAAAAGTGTTGGATTCCTACAATTTATCCATAATAGATTCAATCAGATGCTGCGAAATTTAGTTGATGTCAGGGTACTATTTAGAAACGGAGGGAGTAGAATATTATTCCTAGTGTTGTACCATTACAATCTACACTAGGTTGTGTCCAAGTTTTAAATTTGACTGTTTTCTGCCGGTTTTTGGTTTAGTTATCCTTTATTATAAATAATCTAATGAAACTGGTCCAAAATATTGTGCGTACTCAGGTTGTTTCCCAAATATTCTGAAACTGGTCCAAATATTCCAGAGTATAGTGAATTGGTCCGGAACCGCAGTTAAACATGCAGGCTCGGGTAGTTTCCCAAATATTCTGAAACTCTGGTCAGTGCTTCCCAAATCTTCCCATGATCATTTTAAGTCTGGCTGCATAGCCTGAAAGATCAGGCCATGACATCCACGGCAGCGTCAGTGAGGAGGCGGTTGAGAGAGGGCCGCCTGGCACGGAACATGACGTCGTGTCGATGGTGTTAGAGTAGTCATTATGGTATACGATTTCTAGTCCAAGTCAGTTTTGTATCCCTACCCTAAGTCGGTTTGTACCCTCTTATATACTCTTGTATGCCGCACCAAATCATCAATAAGCAACAGTTTTATTCAGCTTTCATGGTATCAGATACCGATCCCAGGGTTTAGGGTATGGCTCCGCCAACGCCACCGCCGCCGCCGCCGCCCCCTGGCTACTTCGAGCGCCGGGCCGCACTCATCGCCAAGGTTGCCAACGCCGCGGCCGCTTCTCTCTCGGCCCTCACCATAGCTCCACAAAACTACCCTGCACCCATCCTCGCCGCACCAATATCTCTTGCTGACACAATCTCCGACGTCAGCCCCTACATCCCCATAGTTCTTGATCTCACCGCCCACAACTACTACCATTGGAGACATCTCTTCGATCTCCACCTCGGCCGCTGCAACCTGCGCTCGCATGTCACCGCCAACTGTCTTCCCCGCCCCGACGATCCGCAATGGTTGAAAGACGATCTCGCGACCGTCCAGTGGTTCTACACCCGCATCACCACCGAGATCTTCAACATGCTCGATCGCGACGGCGCCACCGCTGCCAACATCTGGCACTCCCTCCGTCAGCTCTTCCAAAGCAACACCGACGCTCGGAAAAACGCTCTCCACACCGAGCTTCGCAATATGGTGCAAGAAGACGCCCCGGTGAACCTGTTCTGCCAGCGCGTTAAGACCATTGGCGATGAGCTCCGCGAACTCGGCGATACAGTTAGCGACTCACAGCTAATCAATATCGTCGTCGTCGGCCTCAGCGAAGACTTTGACAAGCAAGCCTCGTTCATACCGATGATACGGCCCCCTCCTACCTTCGCTGAAGTACGTTCCTTGCTACAACTCGCGGCGGAAACACAAGCTCGCAAGGACTCTCGCCCCAAGGTCTTTCATGCTGCGGTTCGTCCTCCTCTGTCGTCTACACCAGCGCCGCCTTCCAGGCCGGCTCCTGCCGCCGGGCCGTCCGCATCGTCATCTGTTGAACCGCCCCCAGGCTGGCGTCCTAGTCCGAACTACCGCGGCAAAAACCCTATCTACAGGCCGCCGCCGACTCGTTCGGTTCCGCCTACGACATCACCAGCACCGAGTCCTGCACCACCCACCAGTGCTCCATCTGCGGTTGCATGGCGGCCTCCTCATGATCCTTGGACGGGGCTTGTTCAAGCATGGCCATGCCCTGGTCCGCTCCGTCCACCCTCTGTGCTCCGCCGGCATACTCAGGTGTCTGGCAACCCGGCCTTCGGCCGCCTACTGGTGCTCCCGGGGTTCTCAACCCCCGACAGCCGGCCAATGCCTATCACGCCGCCCCGACGTATGCTCCTTATGGTCATTACAGTACCGACGGCGGCGCCTACTACACACCTCAGCCGGCCCTGCTCCCGACGCCACCCCCACCACAGCCGCCCAATGCCTACTACACTCCCCAGCCGGCCCTACTGCCTTCACCATCGTATCCGCCGGCACTGCTTCCGACGCCACCCTCACCTGCGACGCCGAGTTGGGATCAAGCTGCCTTTCTCCAGGCCATGAATAACTTTGCTGCACAAGGAAACTCAGGTACGGATTGGATCTTTAATTCAGGGGCCTCTAGTCATATGTCTGCATCTAGTAATTGGTTATCTTCTTGCACTAAATCTCCTTTCCCTTCCATTATCCTTGGAGATGGATCATCTATTCCTATATATTGTGTTGGTCAGGCTCAACTTCCCTCTTCCACCAAACCTCTTTTACTTCGCGATGTTCTAATTGCACCCGCCCTCATTAAAAATCTTATCTCTGTTCGCCAATTTACTTGCGACAATCTAGTTTCGGCTGAATTTGACCCTTTTGGTCTATCTGTGAAGGATTACCTGACCAAGGCCGAGATCGCTCGCTTCAATAGCTCCGGTGATCTTTATTCTCTTAATGGAGTTCCTGCCGCCACCCCTCCAACATCCATGCTGGCCTCCGTCGATCTCTGGCATCGTCGCTTGGGCCATCCCAACCCCGCCGTCTTAGCTTCTATGCTTAGTGAATTTACCATACCATGTAATAGGGACTCTCATAATTCTGTGTTTTGCGAGTCTTGTCAATTAGGCAAACATGTGCGTCTTCCCTTTAGTTCCTCTAGTTCTTGTAGCACTTATCCCTTTGAATTAATACATTGTGATTTATGGACCTCTTCCATTGCAAGTGTTTCGGGTTTTAAATACTACCTTGTTATCCTAGATGATTTCACCCACTTTGTCTGGACTTTTCCTCTACGCAACAAATCCGAGGTCCATTCTCTTTTCCTTAATTTTCAACGCTATGTGTCTGTTCACTTCTTCCTCCCAATTCGCTTTATCCAATGTGACAATGGTCGCGAGTTTGATAACATTAAAAATCGTACTTTCTTCTTACAACATGGCATCCTGCTTAGCTTCTCATGTCCCTACACCTCCCCTCAAAATGGTAAAGCAGAACGCTCTCTTCGCACCCTCAATGATATAGTTCGCACTCTCCTCATTCAATCATCTATGCCTCCCAAGTTTTGGGCTGAAGCCCTACACATGGCCACCTTCCTTCTAAATATTCGACCTTCTAAAACTAAACCCAACACTACTCCCTATTATTCCCTCTTTCTTTCCCACCCCAACTACTCCGCGGTTTGTGTTTTCGGCTGTCTCTGTTTTCCCAATGCCTACGCCACTTCTGCAAATAAATTGTCACCACGCTCTATCCCATGTGCTTTTCTCGGCTTCTCTGACGAGCACAAAGGCTATCGCTGTCTTGACCTTCACACCGGACACGTTCATGTCTCTCGTCATGTCACGTTTGCTGAGCACATTTTTCCTTTCTCACAACGCACTACTACACCATCCAACACCCCTAGCTCCGCAAACACCCCCTCTCCCCGTCCTTTCCAACTATATACTCCCCTACCTGCCGAACACAACTTATCACCACCACCATTAACACCCACCATAGCCAATCCCAACCATACACTCACCCCACCCGAGACGTCCCCAACACCCCGACCCCTGCTCCCTCCCCAACACCCCCGGCCCCTCCTCCCACTCCACCACCCAGCCCTGCTCCCACTCCACCACCCAGCCCTACTCCTTCGTCCGACTCTTCCGCTGCGCCGGACTCACCAGTACCCACCTTACCCCCTCGTGCTATTCCTACAGCAGCCCCGATTAATGATCATCGCATGCGTACTAGGGCCAAATCAGGATTTCATCAACCCCAAGACCGCCTAAACCTTCATACCTCCGTATCTCTCACTTCTCTTTCAAAGAATTACAAAACTGCTCTACTTGATCCCAATTGGGCCGCTGCCATGCAAGAAGAATATAATGCTTTACTTCAAAACAACACCTGGCAACTTGTTCCTCGTCCTCCCAATACAAATATTGTTTCTGGCAAATGGATTTTTCGCCAAAAGTTCCACTCCGATGGGAGCCTCTCACGATATAAAGCCAGGTGGGTTTGTCGTGGCTTTTCTCAGCAACAAGGAATTGATTACGAAGAAACCTTCTCTCCTGTTGTTAAACCTAGCACCATTCTTACCATTCTTAGTGTTGCTGTCTCCTCTTCATGGCCCATTCACCAACTTGATGTGAAAAATGCTTTCCTCCATGGTTCCCTTCAAGAAACTGTCTACTGCCAGCAACCTCTGGGTTTTGAAATCCATCCTTTCCAACTCATGTATGTCTTCTTCAGAAATCTCTCTACGGTCTTAAACAGGCCCCACGAGCTTGGTTTCAACGCTTCTCCTCCTTCATTCAAACAATAGGCTTCACTCCATCTCTCTCCGACACCTCTCTTTTTGTGTATCATCAAACTTCTGACACTGCCTATTTACTTCTCTATGTAGATGATATCATTCTTACCGCCTCCTCTCAAAAGTTCTTAGATCATATTGTCTCTCTTCTTAGATCTGAATTTTCTATGACTGACCTAGGACTCCTTCATCATTTCTTAGGCATTGCTGTTGTTCGAGATTCCTCCAGCCTTTTTCTTTCCCAACGCCAGTATATTCTTGATCTTCTTAATCGTGCTGGTATGCTTGACTGTCAATCATCTCGCACTCCTGTCGATACTAGTTTTAAACTTTCGGCTACCGGTGAACCCTTTTCCGATCCTACTCTCTATCGTAGCCTAACAGGTGCTCTCCAATATCTCACCATTACTCGTCCTGAAATCTTTTTTGCTGTTCAACAAGCATGTCTCTATATGCATGATCCCCGGGTTCCTCACTATAATCATGTTAAACGCATTCTTCGGTATTTAAAAGGAACTCTCAATCATGGTCTCCACCTCAATAATTCTTCTCCAAACTCGCTTACCGCATACTCTGATGCAGACTGGGCTGGTTGTCCTGACACTCGAAGGTCCACTTCCGGTTTTTGTGTTTTTCTTGGTAACAATTTGATTTCTTGGTCTTCGAAAAGACAGGTTACAGTCTCACGTTCGTCGGCCGAGGCTGAGTATCACGCTGTGGCACATGCCGTTGCAGATACAATCTGGATTCGGCAGTTACTCTCCGAGCTACATAGGCCTATTGAGCAGGCCACTATTGTCTACGGTGACAACATATCAGCAGTCTACATGACCAGCAATCCAGTTCAACACCGACGCACAAAGCATATTGAGATTGATATTCATTTTGTTCGTGAAAAGGTTGCTCTTGGTCAGGTTCGGGTGCTTCATGTTCCCTCTATGGCTCAGTTTGCTGACATTTTCACCAAGGCACTGCCAACTAAGCCGTTTCAAGATATCTGTTTCAGTCTCAACGTCGTCGAGCCTGCCGTTGATACTGCGGGGGATGTTAGAGTAGTCATTATGGTATACGACTTCTAGTCCAAGTCTGTTTTGTACCCCTACCCCAAGTCGGTTTGTACCCTCTTATATACTCTTGTATGCCGCACCAAATCATCAATAAGCAACAATTTTATTCAACTTTCAGATGGTTCAAAATTCGCCACAGCAGCAGGAGCAGGCAGATAGTGCTCCAGTAGCAATGGTGCAGAGAGCCAGATCATCTGAAGCTTTGCACAACCTTCCCTACCAAAGGTCTCAGGCAGCTACCACGTTGAGGGGACATGATATAATTGCTCCCAAATGTCAACCCACACTGTTCACATTTTTGCTACAATCATGCAAGCCATACAAGTAACATATTTACCGGGCTTTGCTAAAAACTTTGCTCCAGATTTCAGTGCCTTGATTCACCTGCCAATTAAATTTCTTTCAAGACTCCTTTTCCCCTTCCTTTCATTTGTCATTCCATCCTAGTCAGCCCCAGAAATGAAAAGGTCAATTATTCCTCAGAGCACCGGGTATTTTATTAGCAGGATAAAATCAAATAATTTCGATTTTCCAGACAAAATATAGTGCACATTGCGGGCCATGAAACATGACTCTGTTCTATACTGGTATAAACATCAGAATGTCAGTCCTACTCATCCTGGACTATAAAAAAATTGAATAGGAATGTCGGTTAATAACACTATGTGCAAGAGAAATGACCACCATTTGGCAGCAAAGAAGATGCTGGAGCTATATACAAATATTCGGAACTGACAAGTTCTTCTGGTGGATATGAGTGACTCTGAGGGTCTGTGCTTCTTGCGGTGTACTACCTCCGTCCTGATTTATAAGTCTTTCTTGTATTTTGTGTCAAATTTTGACTAGAGATTTAATTAATAAAATATAAATGCATGTCATCAAAAATTATCTCGTTGGATTTGTACTTGAACATAGTTTCCGATTATATTATTTTTTATAACATGGATTAACATTTTATTAGTGGAATTTAAGGTCAAAATTTGACACAAAATATAAAAGGGACTGATAAACCAGGACAGAGGTAATATACCATAGTGAACTGGTCCGGAACTGATCCTTGTGCTCTATATACAAATATTCAGAACTTTTGTCAGTGCTTCCCAAGTCTTCCCATGATCATTTTAAGTCTGGCTCTGGCTGCGTCAGTGAGGAGGAGGCTGAGAGCCTGGCACGAAAAACGACATCGCATCAATGGCTCCAGTAGGGCGGTACCGAGAGCATGCTGTGAAGCTTTGTACAACCCTCCCTCGCATACAGATCGACATACTTTAAGCCCAGTGCTAAGTGCTAAATACGGACATCATTTGCAGATTCAAAGTGAGCGTCCATGGGCAACTAAAATATAACCATGTTGTAAATAGCGGAGGACGACTGGAGCCAACCGGCGTTGTGTTTAATGATGGGCAGCTCGTGAACAGACGTGTGGCCGGAGTAGGTTTCTCGTCGCACGCGTGAGTTTTAATAGAGTAAGGAGGTGGCAGTCTGCGACCGTTTGAATGCGGCGAGGAGGCGTGTTCAGTCGGGCAAGCAGCTGGCGGCGCTCTCTCGGCCGGTGCTCCGTTTCAATGCCGGCAGTGAGAGGTTGCGTCCGTCCGCATCGCCCTCCCTTCCGGTCAAATCACGAGCATCAATGCCGACCGCTGCATGTTCTGGGCCAACATGAATGCGGTGCAGCAAGCGGCACGATGCGTAGGAAGGAAAGCATGGGAGGACGCACTACTGCAGGAATGCCTAGGAGTGGTGCATGCAAAAATGCACACAGTGACGGGCCAGGCTGCCAGGGGCGCCCGCCACCGACATCCCGCCACTGCTATAACTGCATCAGTGGCGGGTGCTCGCCCGCTACTGGTAGAGCCTCTGTAGTGGCGGGCAAAGCGTATTTGCCCGCCATTATTCAATCATGTTACAATGACGGGCTTATTAGAGTGCCTGCCACTAAAAGCTTAGGCATATGAATTAGAAAAAAATAGCCACGACAATAATTGTGCTATCACAACTGCGTTCTGCATAAATTCAATTTAAGAAATTCAATACTAAAAGCAAATAAAACATGCATTATAATCTTAGGCATGCAAGTTCACTAGGTAATTAGTACTCTTCATAACAACTACTAACACTTCAAATTTGTTTTGGTTAACAAACCAACATCAAAGTATCACAGACATCTTAACTAAGTAACTAAGAGTTCATCGGCTTGGAGATATTTGACTTGGACCTTATTTCTAAACAAGGTTTACAACAACCATCATCTGAAAGTTGTTGTTCCTGTTTTTCCTTATTGTGATGACCACTGCGGTGTTAACCCTTAGTCGTCTCTTTCCCTTCAGAAATTCCCGCCAGCCGACCTCATATAACGATATGCGGTCATCTGTGTTTGTCTTGTATTGAACGCTGGTGACAGGACCTAGTGCTCCAAGGCGTACTCCAACCATGCCGGCAACAGGGATGTCCTCACCAGAAATCATCTTCATAGGTAAATTTTATGATCTTCGTGATTAAAGGCAACATAGAGCAAGCAATGTTAGACATCTCGCCATATAGTGCTACGAACAAAAGAGAGAGAAAATTTACAAAACATACCATGCATGATGTGTTTCACGATGTTGATCTTAGTAAAATGGTGCACAAATGACCTCCCCAAGCAGTGCACACTTGATGATAGGATCCGATGAGATTGGCTTTCTCATCCTCAGTAAGCTCTTTCATTCTTTGAGAGAAAATTGCAGAATTGTATGGATCATGATCGTTATCATCTCTGCTACCCTCATCATCTTCTTCATCCTCATGCTCTTGGCTATAGTCATCCTGGGTAGCATCATCATCATCCTGACTTTTATCATCATCATCTTTCCGCAAAAAGAAAAAAAAATCATCATCATCATCGTCGTCATGGTCATCATCCTCATCATCCTGGCAATCCTCATCATCATCTTCATCAATCCCATCATCTTGGTCGGAGAAATACTTACTCCTTAACTTGCTGACCGCTTTTTTCAAGTAAAAGCCTATGTACTCTCCCCCCGGTGAACTTATTATTTGAAATGTATTTGTTCCATCCATCGCCTCCTATGATGGTTTTATCCTTTTGTTTACAAACGTCAATTTTGTACGACTGTTGTTAACCATCTGAAAAGTTGAAACTGTCACCGATTAAATTATTGAATTCGACCCTTATATGCACTATGTAACAATTAAGAATAATTCAGTTAATTATTAATGGTATGGGAAGTACAAGAATTCATTAAATGGTTAGGATTGAATGATAACATTGTTACCACAGATTTTTCGGATCTCTCTCTCTCTCTCAAAAAGTGCCTGAATTCTACTGCATGGGATAAACTATCCCTACATGGATTTTTGCGGATATTGCAGACCTTACGCACCATGATCCCTCCTTCAAGAAGTCCAACACTATTATCATTGGTGTTAAGTCATGAAAGTAATATTGAGAAGCGGCATAAAAACCGACAGGAAAAAATGTCATCACGATGAGGTATGATCACAGATTACCAACACTGCTACAACCAGGTATTACGATGATATATATAAGCAGGTTTATCACGTCTAAAAAAGGCTCTACGAAGTCACGGACATATATAGTATGCCATAGCAAGTTTCATAAGTACTACATTAAAGGTTCAAACATCTGAAGCATAGAGTTATACGACTAGCCACGGTGGAGAGATCAACTCCTAAGCTAACTCAACGTCAGAGCCGAAGTCCTCATCCTCATCGGAGAACTCGACGACTTGGTCCCAGTCTATCGGGTCATCCTCGGCATCCTTCTGGTTGCATGCGGTCATCAACAATGCCTCCTTAATGGTGTATAGATGCGGATACTTCCAAAGATACTGTTCCACCAAGGGATCTGTGCCCTGCCGTTCACGGGCCCCGATGGGCGCCTCGGCCTTTAGGTGCTGTAGCCCTTCGGCCTTGGAGACTATCCTCATATTAGGAGGCACTATCTGACTCATGCGCCAAGCATCCTGAGGAAAGTTGAGCTGGGCCCTTGGCCCCTGGTACTCGAGCGCCATGGCATGATAAGCGTGTGTCACTTTCTCGATGATGTCGAACGTGGCGAGCCATTGTTTCTTGCCAGTGATGGGGTTTTGGATTTGGGCGCCCCACTTTCCGAGGGCCTCTGGAAAATACCATGGTACCTGCTGTTGTCCGCCATTTAAAGGAAAAATGACCTAGAACATGCAGATTAATAAATTTGGCGAAAGAACTGAAGAAATCTACTACAACACAATGTGAAGAAAAAACAAAAAAAGTTTGGCATGACCTCTGCATAAAAATGGACACATTAAGTGCTAGAAATTTGTCGAAATGGAAATAAATCAACGTTTTGCCAAACTTTAGCGCTTATAATATGAATCCATGTAAAGAACTTAAGACATCTACTACAACACAATTTGAATAAAGAATAAACACAGAATTTTGGCATGACCTCTACATAAAAATGGACACATTAAGTGTTAGAAACTTGGTGAAATGAAAATAAATCAACGTTTCGCCAAAACTTTAGCGCTTATAGTATGTATCCCTGTAAAGAAATGAAGACACCTACTACAACATAATATTGAACTCAGTATGAACAGAAACAATGTACACAATAATACGATATATATGCGAGACCCCCCCCCCCCCATCTGGTTTTCCTCGTTGTATGTTTCGTTTCTGGCTGGTGACGATGACATGTACCTAGGGTAGGGTCATAGGCCTGACCTAGACGCCCTACCCAAGGACACTACCCTAGATTCAAAGACATTCAAAGTACAACCGAAGATACCGACTTAAATCGCCTTGGAGTGCAATCCACTCGACCAGATATACCACTCGGATATCCCAATTCCACTCGACCAAGATAGAGCCATTCGACCATACGAAGAATCACTCGGAATACAGAAGATCTAAAGCCACCCAGGATGGCAATGGTCAGGCATTCACTCTGTAGTCTTAAAGGTCATTTATAGTCCTTTATAGCTAGCGTTACCAGTAACGCCTTGTCTTAACGTACATTGAACCTTGTGTAACTGAGGGCTGGAGGGGTCCGGCGCACTCTATATAAGCCACCCCCCTCCTTTGGCACAAGGGTTCGGACCCCTGTAACTTTCACGCATAATCCAGTTGACCAAGCCTCCGGGCACCGAGATGTAGGGCTATTACTTTCTCTGAGAAGAGCCTGAACTCGTAAATCTTGCGTGTACAACCTCGCCATAGTTAGGAGCTTGCCTCCACCTACGTACCCCCTATTCTTACTGTCAGACTTACTCCCACGACAGTTGGCGCCCACCGTGGGGCAGGCGTCTTAGCGACTTCCGGTGAGGTTGCAGCTTTTTTCCGATCTTCATCAACATGGTTTCCGGCGGTGGTTTGGCTTTGGGCCGCGAGATCCATCTCGGCGCGATCATTTTCGTCGCCGAGGACTCCGCCTGGCTCCAAGAGGCCTCCCTCGACGTCGAGGCCCTTCCCTTCCGCGGGGCGGCGCACTTCCGAGCGAGTGCCTGCGGCGTCCTCCTGCGGCAGCCGTCGACCCAGTATCTGTCGGCTCCCGCGTCATCCACTCTCCCCGCTGTGCGCCGCCGCAAGCGATTCGGTCGATCGCGGCTTCAGCGGTGGGTGAGACATGCGGTGGCTCAACAGACAGCCACCCCTCAAGTCGCGGCAATCGAGCCCGATGAATCTCTCTATGGACCATTCGACCTGTCGACTGGTTCCGCGGAGACTCTTTCCGAGTGCGGAAGCAGCGACCCTGCGGCGGAAGTCCTCATGGTCGACACGCCGCGCAGCCCACCTGGGTTCCGTCACGGTTGCGGTGGCGATGATGGCGGCATCCCGTCGCATGGTCATGACGAATATCATCCCGAAGCCCTCACTTCATAGCAGAGGACGAGTTGCATCGTCGCAACGTGGAGGCACTCCACACCCCCATCATTGGGGAGACCTCCGAGGCTCGGGCCTTAGAGGCTGTGCGTCTGGCCACCTTGGCTGAGCACGCGCGACTGGAGAATCTCCAACATTCACTCGACGAGCGCGCCCGTCGGCAGATCCCCGAATCCAGTCGACGGCCTCGACAATTGTTTCCGCCTGAACCGCAGCTATACCGTACTCCAGTCCAGAATCTTGCAGCTGCAGCACGAATAGCAGAGTCAATTCAACCGTCTCGTTCAGAAGCTGGTAGAGGGCCGCTGCAGATCCGCGCGCTGCTCCGAGCGGCGGGTGAACAAAACTCAGCTGTTTCTCAGTCGCGCAACATGATCCATAGTAGATCTGTGGTTGTAGACACAGTTCAGTCGGCACACAGTCCGAGATTGCCTCCGCGGCGTGATGATCGTGGGCGCCGCCAAGATAAGTATTTGGATCGGGGCCACGGATAGTATGATCATCGATTCCCCCGTGATGACCACCGACGAGTGCCTATGCCCGTTCCGAGGGGCGGATCATACGCGCCCTAGCGGTATGATGACAGGCGCCCGTATGACGATGAGGAGAGAGCTCCATTCAACCCAAGAGAGCCTGGGCTTGATGCAATATCACTCCTCATACAAGGTCTGGTCAACAGGGGCCGGGCGCACAGAGAAGGACAAGACAGAAACCGTCCGAGTGGTAGCAGAGTACATGTTTCTAGACCTGAATGTTTTAGCAGAGCCATCCAAGCTGCTGAGATCCCTCCCAACTTCAGGTTGGCGATGGGTGTGAGTAAGTTCACCGGTGAGTCGAAGCCCAACACTTGGCTAGAAGATTACCGAGTGGCAGTGCAAATTGGTGGAGGCAACGATGACGTAGCCATGAAGCACCTCCCCCTGATGCTCGAAGGTTCAGCAAGAGCCTGGTTGAATCAGTTGGCCCCTGGAAGTATTTTCAGTTGGGAAGAATAGGCTCGAGTGTTTATCAAAACATTTGAGGGCACCTGCAAGCGACCTGCTGGACTGACTGAATTGCAGTACTGCGTTCAGAAACAGAATGAGACTTTGAGAGACTTCATCCAAAGATGGACTACTCTTCATCATACTGTAGAAAATGTGTCAGAGCACCAAGCAATTTGCGTCTTCAAAGAAAGCGTTCGATACAGAGAGCTCAACCTGAAATTCGGTCGGTCAGGTGACATGTCCCTGGCCCGAATGATGGAAATAGCCACTCGGTACGCTAACGGCGAAGAGGAGGACCGACTCCGCTGTGGCAAGAACAAACCAGTCGCCCAAGACACCGGAGGAGGAAATTCTAGTCGGAAGCAGAAGCGCAAGGCTGAAGTTGCAGGTCCTGTTGAGGCTGCAGCTCTGAATCAAGGGATGTTCAAGGGAAAGCCTAAAGGGCCATGGATCCCCCAAAAAGTGAAAGACCAGGCAGGAAATGATGTTCTTGATTTGCCATGCCACATACACACCAAAACAGATGCAGAGGGTAACTTGATTCTGCCCAAGCATACCACTCGACAGTGTCGACTCCTGATTCAGAGTTTCCGAGAAGGTCAGCCCAGTGAGAAGGAAAAAGAATCTGATAAGGACGAGGATAAAGAGGAAGATGATGGTTACCCCAATGTCAATGCTACTTTGGTGATTTTTGCTGACATCGAGAGCAAAGGTCGACTGAAAGTTATCAATAGAGAAGTAAACATGGTTGCTCCGTCAACTATGACGTATTTGAAGTGGTCAAAAACTCCCATTACATTCGACCAGTCCGATCACCCAGCACACGTTGCTACCCCTGGGCGGTAAGCGTTGGTGGTCGACCCAGTCGTTGGGGGCACCCGACTGACCAAAGTTCTGATGGATGGCGGTAGTGGTTTGAACATTCTGTATGCTGAGACCCTCCAAGGGATGGCATTCCGATGTCCAAACTCAGTGAGAGTAATATGGGGTTTCACGGAGTCATCCCAGGAAAGAAAGCAGATTCACTCGGTCAGATCACTCTTGACGTGGTTTTCGGTGATTCAAAGAATTACCGCAAGGAAAAGTTGACGTTTGAGGTGGTGGATTTTCACAACGCCTACCATGCAATTCTAGGCAGGCCCGCATATGCTCGTTTCATGGCTCGACCGTGTTACGTATACCTCAAGTTGAAGATGCCCGGTCCCAGAGGTGTGATCGCAGTCACAGGGAATCGGCAAAGAGCGGAAAAGTGCCTCCAGAAGGGTTCAAAAATTGTCGATGAACAGTTGGCAGCAATTGAGATGGAAGAATACAACAAAAATGCAGATCCGAGTGATTTGTTGTGGGCCAAGAAGCCTGTTTCAGAGTCCGCATTTCAGTCGGCCGGTGAGACAAAGCCTGTTCATATTCACCCGACTGACCCCAATGCTGCTCCGACCCACATCTCAACAACACTCGACAGCAAATAGGAAGAAGCGCTCTTCCAGTTCCTCCATGAGAACTGGGACATCTTCGCATGGAAACCATCTGACATGCCAGGTGTACCCAGGGGACTGGCTGAGCACCGTCTGCGCGTCGACCTAAAAGTAAAACCTGTCAAAGAACATCTCCGTCGGTCCGCCGTGGAGAAGAGAAAGGCAATTGGTGAAGAGGTGGCTCGGCTTCTGGCAGCTAAGTTCATCCGCGAGATATACCACTCCGAGTGGCTCGCCAATGTTGTCATGGTCCCCAAGAAAGATGATTCACTTCGTATGTGTATCGATTTCAAGCACATCAATCGGGCCTGCCTGAAAGATCAACTCCCTCTCCCCCGCATCGACCAGATCATCGACTCAACTGCGGGGTGTGAGCGTTTGTCCTTTTTGGATGCATATTCTGGGTACCATCAGATCCAACTGTATGGACCCGATGAAATAAAAACAGCCTTCATCACCCCATTCAGGTGTTTTTGTTATGTCACCTTGCCCTTTGGTCTTAAGAATGTTGGCGCCACATTCATGCGCATGATTCAGAAGTGCCTGCTCACACAAATCAGTCGGAATGTGGAAGCATACATGGATGATATCATGGTCAAGTCACGTAAAGGTTCCGATCTGTTGACTGACCTCGCCGAAACATTTGCCAACTTAAGAAGATATGACATCAAGCTCAATTCGTCAAAATGCACATTCGGAGTCCCGGGAGGAAAGTTACTCGGTTTTCTCATTTCCGAACAAGGAATCGACGCAAACCCAGAGAAGATTGGAGCAATTCTCCGAATGGAACGTCCTGTGCGTGTGCATGATGTTCAGAAGCTTACTTGTTGTTTGGCTGCACTGAGTCGATTCATCTCGCGTCTCGGTGAGAAGGCATTGCCTCTTTACCGACTGATGAAGCAATCTTACAAGTTCGAGTGGACTCCTGAAGCCGAAGCAACATTTCTAGAGCTCAAAGCCCTGCTTTCCACCCAGCCGGTGCTTGCTGCCCCAGTCAGCAAAGAGCCTCTACTGCTGTATATCGCAGCCACGGGACAAGTTGTCAGCACGGTGCTCACAGTCGAGCGGGAGGAAGAAGGCAAAACGTATAAAGTTCAGCGCCCAGTATACTATATCTCTGAAGTCTTGACTCCGTCCAAGCAAAGGTATCTGCATTATCAGAAGCTTGTCTACGGGATTTATCTGACCACGAAGAAAGTTGCACATTACTTCGCAGACCACTCGATTTCAGTCGTCAGCGATGCTTCGATATCAGAAATCTTGAACAATCGAGATGCGACCGGTCGAGTGGCCGAGTGGGCGATTGAACTCCTCCCTTTGGATATCAAGTTTGAGGAAAAAAAGGCAATCAAGTCTCAGGCAATAGCAGATTTCCTGGCCGAGTGGATCGAACAGCAGCAACCGACTCAGATTCACTCGGAACATTGGACTATGTTCTTTGATGGATCCAAAATGTTGAATGGCTCTAGTGCTGGAGTGGTCCTGGTATCCCCAAGAGGTGACAAGCTCAGTTATATCCTCCAGATTCACTTTGATTCTTCAAACAATGAAGCTGACTATGAAGCACTTCTGTATGGGTTGCGTATGGCCATCTCACTCGGCGTCCGTCGCCTGATGGTCTGCGGCGACTCAGACTTGGTGGTCAATCAAGTGATTAAGGAGTGGGATATCAGGATCCCAGCTATGACTGGTTACTGCAATGCAGTGAGGAAACTAGAGAAGAAGTTCGAGGGGTTAGAGCTCCACCACATACCCCGAATCAAGAATCAAGCGGTTGATGATCTGGCGAAGTTGGGTTCCACCCAGAAGCCAATTCCCAGTAATGTGTTCTTAGAAAATCTTCATACCCCATCGGTCCAAGAAGATCCCTTTACAGAGGAGCCCTCGCAACTAATAAGCTAAAACCAATCCGACTGAGATTGAAGTTCCAGCGGTAGTCGACTTGATCATGGAGGTTTTGGTGATCACTCCCGATTGGACGGTGCCATATATTGCATATCTGCTCAGGCAAGAACTCCCAGAGGATGAGGATGAGGCCCGCTAGATCGTCCGCAGATCCAAAGCCTTCACAGTAATAAGTGGACAACTTTACAGACAAAGCGTTACCGGAGTGGCTCAACGTTGCATCTCTCCAGAAGAAGGTCGACTGATCTTAAATGAGATTCACTCGGGGACCTGTGGTCACCATGCGTCCTCTCGGACCATCGTGGCCAAAGCATACCGAGCGGGATTTTACTGGCCGCGAGCGAATGAGATGGCTAAGGATATAGTTGACAACTGCGAAGGCTGCCAGTTTTACTCACACACGTCTCACAAGCCTGCGCCTGCCTTGAAGACTATTCCACTTGTCTAGCCTTTTGCAGTTTGGGGGTTGGACATGGTTGGACCTTTCAAGAGTGGCAGAAGCGGTTTCACTCATTTGCTCGTAGCAGTCGACAAGTTCACCAAGTGGATCGAAGCCAAGCCTATCAAGAATCTCGACTCAAGCACTGCCATTAGTTTCATCACAGAGCTGATATTCAGATATGGAGTCCCTCACAGCATTATCACAGATAACGGCTCCAACCTTGATTCTGATGAGTTCAGAGCATTTTGCGCGTCCCAAGGCACTCGGGTCGATTACGCATCCGTTGCGCACCCGTAGTCGAATGGGCAGGCGGAAAGAGCAAATGGCTTGATCCTTCAAGGGCTAAAACCCCGATTGATGCGCGACCTCAAGCATGCTGCTGGAGATTGGGAGACTAAATTGCCATCTGTCCTATGGGGACTGAGAACGACTCCCAATCGGTTGACCGATCGAACCCCTTTCTTCATGGTGTCTGGTGCTGAAGCCGTGCTTCGAGTGATTTGCTGCACAATGCCCCCCGAGTGGAACTTTTCTCAGAAGCTGAAGCAGAACAGGCGCGCCAGGACGCAGTTGATCTCCCGGAGGAAGAAAGAGAGATGGCTCTGATCCGATCAACATTTATCAACAAGACTTGCGTCGATTCCATGCCCGAAACATCAGAGGCTGAGCATTTCAGGAAGGAGACCTTGTGCTCCGAGTGAACCAAAAACGGCCTCACAAGCTCGCTCCGGCATGGGAAGGGCCCTTCATCATCACCAAGGTGCTCCACAACAGGGCATATCACCTCTACAACGTAACCAAGAAAGAAGACAAGCCATGCTCGTGGAATGCGGATCTGCTCCGCCGCTTTTATACCTAGAACACTCGGATCGACGAGTTGTAATAAAGAATCTTTCAGTTTGCTTATCAAAGACATGATTTTCGCAGTATCTCAATGATTGTATCACATAAGCATATGTGTTCAAATCCCCCAGTGGGTGGCTTAGCCGCGAACCCAATTCGCCTAAGTTTCAAAAACACTCCGAGTGGAGAGCAACCCTCTCACTCGGGGGCTTAGCCGCGAACCCGATTCGCCTAAGTTTTAAAAACACACCGAGAGGAATCCTCCCGCTCGAGGGCTTAGCCGCGATCCCGTACTCGCCTAAGTTACAAGACTACTCTGAGTGGAGAGCAATAATCCCACTCGGGGGCTTAGCCGCGATCCCGTACTCGCCTAAGTTACAAAACTACTCCGAGTGGAGAGCAAGCCTCCCACTCGGGGGCTTAGCCCACGATCCCGTACTCGCCCAAGTGACAAAACTACTCCAAGTGGAGAGCAATCCTCCCATTCGGGGGCTTAGCCGCGATCGCATACTCACCTAAGTTACAAAACTACTCCGAGTGGAGAGCAACCCTCCCACTTGGGGGCTTAGCCACGATCCCGTACTCGCCTAAGTTACAAAACTACTTCGAGTGGAGAGCAACCCTCCCACTCGGGGGCTTAGCCGCGATCCCGTACTTGCCTAAGTTACAAAACTAATCCGAGTGGAGAGCAATCCTCCCACTCGGGGGCTTAGCCGCGATCCCGTACCTGCCTAAGTTACAAAACTACTCCGAGTTGAGAGCAACCCTCCCACTCGGGGGCTTAGCCATGATCCCGTACTCACCTAAGTTACAAAACTACTCCGAGTGGAGAGCAACCCTCCCACTCGGGGGCTTAGCCGCGATCGCGTACTCTCCTAAGTTACAAAACTACTCCAAGTGGAGAGCAATCCTCCCACTCGCGGGCTTAGCCGCGATCCCGTACTCGCCTAAGTTATAAAACTACTCCGAGTGGAGAGCAACCTGATACGTCTCCAACGTATCTATAATTTTTGATTGTTCAATGCTATTATTTTATCCTTCTAGGATGTTTTATATGCATTTATATGGTATTTCATATGATTTTTGGGACTAACCTATTAACCCATAGCCCAGTGCCAGTTTCTGTTTTTCTCCTTGTTTCAGTGTTTCACAGAAAAGGAATATCAAACGGAGTCCAAACGGAATGAAACCTTCGGGAGAGTTATTTTTGGAACGGAAGCAATCCAGAAGACTTGGAGTGTATGTAAGGGAAGCAACGAGGAAGGCACGAGGCAGGGGGCGCGCCCTCCACCCTCATGGGCCCCTCGTGGCTCCCCTGACCGACTTCTTTCGCATATATATATCCATATACCCTAAAACCATCGGAGAACAGAAGAGATCGGGAGTTCCGCCGCCGCAAGCCTCTGTAGCCACCAAAAACCAATCGGGACCCTATTCCGGCACCCTGCCGGAGGGGGGATCCCTCACCGGTGGCCATCTTCATCATCCCGGTGCTCTCCATGACGAGGAGGGAGTAGTTCACCCTCGGGGCTGAGGGTATGTACCAGTAGATACGTGTTTGATCTCTCTCTCTCTCGTGTTCTTGATTTGGCACGATCTTGATGTATCGCGAGCTTTGCTAGTATAGTTGGATCTTATGATGTTTCTCCCGCTCTACTCTCTTCTAATGGATTGAGTTTTCCCTTTGAAGTTATCTTATCGGATTGAGTCTTTAAGGATTTGAGAACACTTGATGTATGTCTTGCATGTGCTTATCTGTGGTGACAATGGGATATTCACGTGATCCACTAGATGTATGTTTTGGTGATCAACTTGCGAGTTCCGTAACATTGTGAACTTATGCATAGGGGTTGGCACACGTTTTCGTCTTGACTCTCCGGTAGAAACTTTGGGGCACTCTTTGAAGTACTTTGTGTTGGTTGAATAGATGAATCTGAGATTGTGTGATGCATATCGTATAATCATACCCACGGATACTTGAGGTGACATTGGAGTATCTAGGTGACATTAGGGTTTTGGTTGATTTGTGTCTTAAGGTGTTATTCTAGTACGAACTCTATGATAGATCGAACGGAAAGAATAGCTTCGTGTTATTTTACTACGGACTCTTGAATAGATCGATCAGAAAGGATAACTTTGAGGTGGTTTCGTACCCTACAATAATCTCTTCGTTTGTTCTCCGCTATTAGTGACTTTGGAGTGACTCTTTGTTGCATGTTGAGGGATAGTTATATGATCCAATTATGTTATTATTGTTGAGAGAACTTGCACTAGTGAAAGTATGAACCCTAGGCCTTGTTTCAACGCATTGCAATACCATTTGTGCTCACTTTTATCAATAGTTACCTTGCTGTTTTTATATTTTCAGATTACAAATACCTATATCTACCATCCATATTGCACTTGTATCACCATCTCTTCGCAGAACTAGTGCACCTATACAACTTACCATTGTATTGGGTGTGTTGGGGACTCAAGAGACTCTTTGTTATTTGGTTGCAGGGTTGTTTGAGAGAGACCATCTTCAACCTACGCCTCCCACGGATTGATAAAACTTAGGTCATCCACTTGAGGGAATTTGCTACTGTCCTACAAACCTCTGCACTTGGAGGCCCAACAACGTCTACAAGAAGAAGGTTGTGTAGTAGACATCATGCTCTTTTCTGGCGCCGTTGCCGGGGAGGTGAGTGCTTGAAGGTATATCTTTAGATCTTGCAATCGAATCTTTTAGTTTCTTGTTTTAGCACTAGTTTAGTTTATAAAAGAAAATTACAAAAAAAAATGTAATTGAGTTTGTCTCATACGCTTCATCTTTTTAATATCTTTCGTGAGTATGATGGAAAGGAAAATTGTGCCAAAGTGTTAGAAGAAGAGTGCGTTAAAATGTTTAGCACTAAATCTTTGAATGATGAGCATGATTGCAATATTGTTAGTATGAACTCTTTGAATATCCATAGTACTAATGATGATTGCACTAGTCATGATGAAAATATCTCTTATAAGCATGTCGATTTTTGTGGAGTGCATAGAGTTTGCAAATACATACCAAAAATGGAAGATAGATTTTGTAAGAGGCACAAGTACTTAGAAACTAAATGGTTGCAAGAGAGGCTAAATGTTAGTGCTGAAAATTTAAAATATCTTAGCCATACTTGTGAACTTTGCAATGAACATGGTCATTTAAATATCAAATGCAAATTGTTTCATGATCGAATCGTGTCCAAAAATTATGATGACTTGATTTCCATTGCACATCATAATGAACTTAGTCTGCTTTTGCATTGAGTTATGAAGAATTGAAACGTCAAACTAAGTTTATTCCAGAATATAACCTCGAGAAATTCCTTGATATTGATCTAGAAGAAATTTATATGTATTGTGCGGTGAATTGCATTGAAAATCCTTATATTGCCAATAACATAAAGAAAAGAAAACAAATAGAGGATGAAGAGAATATTAATGAAAGGGAAGAGACTTCCCAATATCCTTCTATTATTTCTTATGATGAATCAGGTAATGAGGAGGAGCTTTCTATTCAACCAATCTCATTAATAAGGAGCTCCAAAAAGAGGATTGAACCCACACATGATGTGAAGAAGAAAAAGAAAAGACGGAGAAGCAAAGGTAAAAAGGTATCCCTCCCAAATGATGTTGCTCCTACTACTCATTGTGATGATGATAATTGCTATACTATTGGTGCTATCCATACTATTAATAATGAGAGTGATTATGCTTATGATATGAAAAGGCCCAAGCTTGGGGATGCTATGTTTGATGAGGATGACACATTTGAGAATATATTTGCTGAAACTAATTTTTGTCCCAAGCTTGGGGATGCTACGTTTAATGAAGATAATATTTTTAGCCTCGCAAGTTTTGATATGCAAAGTTGTTATGATGATAGCATGCCTTCTACCTATGATGATTATATTGATGAAAGTGGGTTTGGAAGAGTGTCAACTTTACGAAGTAATGATCCCACTATTTTGGAGGATGTTGAATCTTATAATATTTATGAAAGTGGATTTGGAGAGGTCATGACTTTATTTAGTGATGAATCCACTATTTCGGAAGAGGTTTCAATTGATTATGATGAGCACAAAGTTGCTACTTATGATGATTATTGTGATGAAACTTATGCTATAAAAAGTAGTGATGATTATATTTATAAAACTTGTCATGATTATGATTACCCTTTTTCTGAACATTACTCTTTTAATGTAGAAACAATTTATAACATTCGAGTCTCTTATGATACTCCGACTATCCCGAATAAGAAGAATTTTGCTTATGTGGAGAGTGGTAAAAATTCTATACTTGTAGATCATGAAAAGAATGCTTTAGGTGCTGGTTATATTGTTGAATTCATTCATGATGCTACTGAAAATTATTATGAGGGAGGAATGTATGCTTGTAGGAATTGCAATAATATCAAGTTTCCTCTCTATGTGCTTAAAATCTTGAAGTTATGCTTGTTTTACTTTCCTATGCAAGTTGATTCTTGTTCCCATAAGTTGTTTGCTCACAAAATCCCTATGCATAGGAAGTGGGTTAGACTTAAATGTGCTAGTCATATGCTTCATGATGCTCTCTTTATGTTTCAATTCTTATCTTTTATGCGAGCATCATTGAAATCATCATGCCTAGCTAAAAGGCATTAAAGAAAAGTGCTTGTTGGGAGGCAACCCAATTTTTTATTTTTGTTCTTTGCTTTTTGCTTATGTTTACTAATAAATAAATCATCTAGCCTCTGGTTAGATGTGGTCTTATGTTTTAATTAATTTTTGTGCCAAGTAAGACCTATAGGATCTTCTTGGATGATAATTATTTGATCTTGCTGAAAAAGACAGAAATTTTCTGCCCACGACAACAATTGTTAAAAATCACCAGAAAGAGATAAAATATTGATTCTAATTGCAGTAGGTCAATACTAAAATTATCTAGGTCGTCCTATTTTGGTAGATTTTTCTGAGTTACATAAGTATTCGAATGGTACAGATTACTACAGACTGTTCTATTTTTGACAGATTCTGTTTTCTATGTGTTGTTTGCTTATTTTGATGAATCTATGAGTAGTATCGGAGGGCATGAATCATAGATAAGTTGGAATCCAGTAGATGTTACAGCAATATGAATTTAGAATGAGTTCACAACAGTACCTAAGTGGTGATTTATTTTCTTATACTAACGGAGCTTACGAATTTTCTGTTAAGTTTTGTGTTGTGAAGTTTTCAAGTTTTGGGTAAAGATCCGATGGACTATGGAATAAGAAGTGGCAAGATCCTAAGCTTGGGGATGCCCAAGGCACCCCAAGGTAATATTCAAGGACAACCAAAAGCCTAAGCTTGGGGATGCCCCGGATGGCATCCCCTCTTTCGTCTTCGTTCATCGGTAACTTTACTTGGAGCTATATTTTTATTCACCACATGATATGTGTTTTTCTTGGAGCGTCATTTTATTTTCTTTTGTTTTGCTTGCTGTTTGAATAAAATACCAAGATCTGAAATTCTTAAATGTTAGAGAGTCTTCACATAGTTGCATAATTATTAAAATACTCATTGATCTTCACTTATATCTTTCGGAGTAGTTTGTTGTTTGCTCTAGTGCTTCACTTATATCCTTTTAGAGCACGGTGGTGGTTTTATTTTGAAGAAATAGATGAAATCTCATGCTTCACTTATATTATTTTGAGAGTCTTTAGAACAGCATGGTAATTTTCTTTGGTTATGAATTTAGTCCTAATATGATGGGCATCCAAGAGGGATATAATAAAAACTTTCATATAAAGTGCATTGAATACTATGAGAAGTTTGATTCCTTATGATTGTTTTGAGATATGAAGATGGTGATATTAGAGTCATGCTAGTTGAGTAGTTGTGGATTTGAGAAATACTTGTTCTAAAGTTTGTGATTCCGGTAGCATGCACGTATGGTGAACCGTTATGTGATGAAGTCGGAGCATGATTTATTTATTGATTGTCTTCCTTATGAGTGGCGGTCGGGGACGAGTGATGGTCTTTTCCTACCAATCTATCCCCCTAGGAGCATGTGCGTAATACTTTGCTTTGATAACTTGTAGATTTTTGCAATAAGTATATGAGTTCTTTTATGACTAATGCTGAGTCCATGGATTATACGCACTCTCTTCCTTCCACCATTGCTAGCCTCTCTAATACCGCGCACTTTTCGCCGGTATCATACACCCACCGTATACCTTCCTCAAAACAGCCACCATACCTACCTATTATGGCATTTCCATAGCCATTCCGAGATATATTTCCATGCAACTTACCACCGTTCCGTTTACTATGACACGCTTCATCATTGTCATATTGCTATGCATGATCATGTAGTTGACATTGTATTTGTGGCAAAGCCACCTTTCATAATTTTCATACATGTCGCTCTTGATTCATTGCATATCCCAGTACTCCGCCGGAGGCATTCACATAGAGTCATATTGTTGTTCTAAGTATTGAGTTGTAATTCTTGAGTTGTAAGAAAATAAAAGTGTGATGATCATCATTATTAGAGCATTGTCCCAGTGAGGAAAGGATGATGGAGACTATGATTCCCCCACAAGTCGGGATGAGACTCCGGACGAGAAATAAAATAAAATAAAAAGGAAAAAAAAAGAGGCCATAAAAAAAGAGAAAAGGCCCAAATTAAAAAAATGAGAGAAAAAGAGAGAAGGGACAATGTTACTATCCTTTTACCACACTTGTGCTTCAAAGTAGCACCATGATCTTCATGATAGAGAGTCTCCTATGTTGTCACTTTCATATACTAGTGGGAAATTTTCATTATAGAACTTGGCTTGTATATTCCAATGATGGGCTTCCTCAAAATGCCCTAGGTCTTCGTGAGCAAGCGAGTTGGATGCACACCAACTTAGTTTCTTTTGTTGAGCTTTCATACACTTATAGCTCTAGTGCATCCGTTGCATGGCAATCCCTACTCCCTCACATTGATATCTATTGATGGGCATCTCCATAGCCCGTTGATACGCCTAGTTGATGTGAGACTATCTTCTCCCTTTTTGTCTTCTCCACAACCACTATTCTATTCCACATATAGTGCTATGTCCATGGCTCATGCTCATGTATTGCCTAAAGATTGAAAAAGTTTGAGAACACCAAAAGTATGAAACAATTGCTTGGCTTGTCATCGGGGTTGTGCATGATTTAAATATTTTGTGTGATGAAGATAGAGCATAGCAAGACTATATGATTTTGTAGGGATAACTTTCTTTGGCCATGTTATTTTGAGAAGACATAATTGCTTAGTTAGTATGCTTGAAGTATTATTATTTTATGTCAATATTAAACTTTTGTCTTGAATCTTTCGGATCTGAACATTCATACCACAATTAAGAGAATTACATTGAAAATTATGCCAAGTAGCATTCCACATAAAAAATTCTGTTTTTATCATTTACCTACTCGAGGACGAGCAGGAATTAAGCTTGGGGATGCTGATACGTCTCCAACGTATCTATAATTTTTGATTGTTCCATGCTATTATTTTATCCTTCTAGGATGTTTTATATGCATTTATATGCTATTTTATATGATTTTTGGGACTAACCTATTAACCCAGAGCCCAGTGCCAGTTTCTGTTTTTCTCCTTGTTTTAGTGTTAATATCAAACGGAGTCCAAACGGAATGAAACCTTCGGGAGAGTTATTATTGGAACGGAAGCAATCCAGAAGACTTGGAGTGTACGTAAGGGAAGCAACGAGGAAGGCACGAGGCAGGGGGCGCGCCCTCCACCCTCGTGGGCCCCTCGTGGCTCCCCTGACCGACTTCTTTCACCTATATATATCCATATACCCTAAAACCATCGGAGAACAAAAGAGATCGGGAGTTCCGCCGCCGCAAGCCTCTGTAGCCACCAAAAAACAATCGGGACCCTGTTCCGGCACCCTGCCGGAGGGGGGATCCCTCACCGGTGGCCATCTTCATCATCCCGACGCTCTCCATGACGAGGAGGGAGTAGTTCACCTTCGGGGCTGAGGGTATGTACCAGTAGCTATGTGTTTGATCTCTCTCTCTCGTGTTCTTGATTTGGCACGATCTTGATGTATCGCGAGCTTTCCTATTATAGTTGGATCTTATGATGTTTCTCCCCCTCTACTCTCTTGTAATGGATTGAGTTTTCCCTTTGAAGTTATCTTATCGGATTGAGTCTTTAAGGATTTGAGAACACTTGATGTATGCCTTGCGTGTGCTTATCGGTGGTGACAATGGGATATTCACGTGATCCACTTGATGTATGTTTTGGAGATCAACTTGCGAGTTCCGTAACATTGTGAACTTATGCATAGGGGTTGGCACACGTTTTCGTCTTGACTCTCCGGTAGAAACTTTGGGACACTCTTTGAAGTACTTTGTGTTGGTTGAATAGATGAATTTGAGATTGTGTGATGCATATCGTATAATCATACCCACGGATACTTGAGGTGATATTGGAGTATCTAGGTGACATTTGGGTTTTGGTTGATTTGTGTCTTAAGGTGTTATTCTAGTACGAACTCTATGATAGATCGAACGGAAAGAATAGCTTCATGTTATTTTACTACGGACTCTTGAATAGATCGATCAGAAAGGATAACTTTGAGGTGGTTTCGTACCCTACAATAATCTCTTTGTTTGTTCTCCGCTATTAGTGACTTTGGAGTGACTCTTTGTTGCATGTTGAGGGATAGTTATATGATCCAATTATGTTATTATTGTTGAGAGAACTTGCACTAGTGAAAGTATGAAACCTAGGCCTTGTTTCAACGCATTGCAATACCGTTTGTGCTCACTTTTATCAATAGTTACCTTGCTGTTTTTATATTTTCAGATTACAAATACCTATATCTACCATCCATATTGCACTTGTATCACCATCTCTTCGCCGAACTAGTGCACCTATAGAATTTACCATTGTATTGGGTATGTTGGGGACACAAGAGACTCTTTGTTATTTGGTTGCAGGGTTGTTTGAGAGAGACCATCTTCAACCTACGCCTCCCACGGATTGATAAACCTTAGGTCATCCACTTGAGGGAAATTTGCTGCTGTCCTACAAACCTCTGCACTTGGAGGCCCAACAACGTCTACAAGAAGAAGGTTGCGTAGTAGACATCACAACCCTCCCACTCGGGGCTTAGCCGCGATCCCGTGCTCGCCTAAGTTACAAAACTACTCCGAGTGGAGAGCAACCCTCTCACTCGGGGGCTTAGCCACGATCCCGTCCTCGCCTATGTTACAAAACTACTCCGAGTGGAGAGCAACCCTCCCACTCGGGGGCTTAGCCGCGATCCCGTACTAGCCTAAGTTACAAAACTACTCCGAGTTTGGAGAGCAATCCTCCCACTCGGGGGCTTAGCCGCGATCCCGTACTCACCTAAGTTACAAAACTACTCCGAGTGGAGAGCAACCCTCCCACTCGGGGGCTTAGCCGTATTCCGTGCTCGCCTAAGTTAAAGCTACTCCGAGTGGAGAGCAACCCTCCCACTCAGGGGCTTAGCCGCGATCCCGTACTTGCCTAAGTTACAAAACTACTCCGAGTGAAGCGCAACCCTCTCACTCGGGGGCTTAGCAGCGACCCCATACTCGCCTAAGTTTCAAAATATACTCTGAGTGAAGAACAACCCTCTCACTCAGGGCTTGGCCACGCACCACAAGTACAACGTCTGGCTGCACTCGGAGCTGCGCCACAAGTACAATGTCTTGTTGCACTCGGAGCTGCACCACAAGTACAACGTCTGGCGGCACTCGGAGCTGCGCCACAAGTACACCGTCTGGTTGCACTTGGAGCTGCACCACAAGTACAACGCCTGGCTGCCCTCGGAGCTGCGCCACAAGTATAACATCTGCTTGCAGTCGGAGCTGCCCCACAAGTACAACGTCTGGTTGCACTCGGAGCTGCGCCACAAGTGCAACATCTGGTTGCACTTGGAGCTGCGCCACAAGTACAACGTCTACTCCGAGTGAAGAATGACCCTCTCACTCGAGGATTCAGCTGTGATTCCTAATTTGCTCGAGTCAAGAAATCTGAAGGTGAAAAAGACAAAGCAACCGCGTTCAAAAGAAAAACCAAGTTCGGATAAATCCATGAAGGTTCAAAACCACCAGTAGAAGTACTCGAGCGTCAAGCCCGAAAGAGTTTTAACGATTACAGGATCACTCGGCATTCTGAGGCAAATAAAATCAAGTTATCAAGTTTTCACTCGGCAGGAGTAGGACTTGCTGGCTCGACGAAACTGTCAAGGTCGATGCCGTCTGCAATGCGAGTCGCGCCGTCGATGAAGGTCTTCATGAAAGATTGGAATTGAAGCTTCTTTGTGTTGGCAACCTTGAGAGCCGCCAGCTTCTTTTCTTTGACTTCCTTGCAATGGACCCGGACCAGCGACAGAGCCACGTCAGCACCGCAGCGAGCAGATGACTTCTTCCACGCGTGCACTCATTCAGGGATGCCGTTGAGTCGAGTCATCAGTGACTCGGGGTCATTCCAGAACGTCACACCGGGCCAGAGCTCCGTGTCGATCCGCGACACCGCTACTTTCAGTCGGCCAAGGTAGTCCAAAACACTGGCGAGATGAGATTCCAGTCGCAGTACATTCATAGCAGCTTCATCCTTGATGAGGGAGTTGATGGGGTCTAAGCTTGTCTCGATCCGCCCGGTCTCTTCCTCAAAGTTATGACAAAACTCTGCACACACAAAAGGGTGTTGAAATGACAGAGACACAACGGAGAAGATCTTTGCAGTCAGTCGGATAAAGAAAGGTACCTTCGAGCATGAGGAACATTTTATTGGCGAGACCTCCCAGATAAGTTTCCAGTTCGTCCTTCTTCCAAGTGAGATCACCGACTCTGTTTGTCAAGGCCACCTTCTCCTCCTTCAGTTGCACGACTTCCTTCTTGGCTTCATCAATGACAGTTTTCAACTTGGCGTTCTCTTCTTCTAACTTGTCGAGTGAAGCCAACTTTTTGTCGGCAAGTTCAGTTTTCTCCCTCACCGTCTTCTGTGCTGCTGCGAGGTTGAGATCCTTCTGCTCCAGAGCCTGCTTCATTTTGTCTAAAGAAATAACATTCTTCAGACGAGCTTGGAGTTGACGATTTTCACTACGCACATCTGTTCGAGTGGAATCACTCGGTTTAAAGGTTGAAAAGAGAAGATGGCAAGACTAATAGTCGACAGAATTGTTACCTCCCATAATGGCTGCTTCATCTTGGGCCTTCTTCAAATTCTCCTTGGCCAGCTCCAGATCAAGGTAGAGTTGAATTTGTTTCCTCTCCAATTCAGCAACCTGGGCCCCAAGCTCACAAGATTTCTGCAGTCAACAAACAAGACACGTCAGTCGACAGAAACAAAGATCGGTTGCTTCCGAGCGATAAGATATATACAAGTTCAAGTTATTATGACAAAAAGAGTTCTAAGACTACTGCCGAATTAAACATTCAACAGCAGTCTCGGGGACTACACCCAGTGGGTGCACTTGGCGTGCCCCCACCGGTTCGATTTCCCACTCGCCATGGCCCGTCCAGCTCGAGTGGAAGGAGTAAAACAACAACATTTGTTCTCAGACCACTGCCGACTGCCCGCAGTCGACCGCGGTCTCAGGGACTACACCCAGTGGGTGCACTTAGCGTGCCCCCACCGGCTCGAAGTTCACTCGACATGATCCATCTAAGACCGAGTGAATGTACTACAAACAAACAAGTTCTAAGGCTCCTGTGGTGAAACAACACTTTGGAAAGACCCCCACCGAATCAAACATTCGACGGCGGTCTCGGGGACTACATCCAGTGGGTGCACTCAGCATGCCCCCACTGGTTCAAGAGTTCACTCAACACAACCTGGTCGATTTAACTGAAAAAGCTACGAGGCAAAAGAGGAGACCCAGCGGGTGAACAGATGCAAGGTGCAGATTCATGATAGATGCACATAAGGTTTCAAAACGCTCATCCACGGACATCTTACGAATAATAAAGCAGCAGCTTACAAGTAGCATATCCTAACAGAACAAAGATCAAGCTGAAGACTTGTCAGAAATCAACTCACCTGGACATTGGTTTGAAGGGCAGAGCTAGCATCGTAGGCATCCTTGCTGGCCTCGTACACCACCTTCATTCGGTCCATCATTAGGCCTGCTTGGCGTATAACATCCTTAGCAGCGCCCCACCTGGTCCTCCGGGACATGATGAGTAACAAAAAGCGGAGTTGGTGGAACAGTCGAGGCAGCCAGGGGAGCTGAAGCCTGGAGTTGCACAGTCGGAGCAGGAGCTTGAGCAGTCGACGCCGAAGGTTGATCAGTCGACACAGGATCAGCAAAAGAAACATAAGTCCGAATTGGATCTCTGGATTGTTGAACGATTGGTTCCAGCGCTGAAGTCGAGTGAGACACTTTGCTGGCAGGCTCCTTCTTGCTCGAAGTCCTGCCCCTTCTCCCTGTGTTCTTCCGTGGCACGTCTTCATGGTCATCATCGTCTAGAAGTTCAATAACATTTGGTGGCGCTACAATTAACATGACTGTGGAGTTGTACCTGCTCGAGAAGTGGCCGCATCTGTAGTCTCCTTGTCATCTTGCTCCTTGTCGATATCCATGGACGTCCCAGAAGTAGCAACACTGAAAGTTCCAAAACTCACTCGATCAAGCAAGCGGATGAGTCGAAAATAACATAGAAGACAAAGAGAAGGAACAAACACTTACGCAGAAGCAACAGGGACATCCACCTTGATCTTGGGCAGGGCCTTCCGAGTCTTCGATGGGACAACCTTGGGCTGCTTAGCGGCCTTCTCCGACGGTTCTGGAGTCAAAGTCCGAGTGCGCTTTGGCGCTTGCGTGCTTGGTGGAGCTGCTTTGCCACGCCCACCTGCAGGGTCCTGGGATTGTTTGGATTGACGCTCTGAGCGGGGCGGCAAGTCGACCTCCTCGCTGCTGGCCGAGTCGTCACTGTCGTCTTCACTGTCATCTCCGGATTGCCAGTCGGCACTTTCGTCTGCGCTCTCCTCTCCCTCCTGGAGCTGTTCCCCGTTTGGCATCGAGTACATCTTGGTGTAAATCTGCAAGGCGCAAGTCATCAAGAGTCAATCAGATTCAAGGACAATTGCAGATCGGAAGGAAAAATCACTCGGTATTTTGAGCCTGACCTTTTCCGGCTCGCGGTTGGTGTCGAATGGCTGAACTCTCCTGGACCCCCTAGGGTTATCCTTGTTTCCGGGGATGCTTCGCAGCCACTGAGCCACGTCTCCTTGGCGACCTCCTCTGGGTGGACCCGAGCGGTGTCTCTAGGGCCTGAGTACATCCACATCGGGTGTTCTCGGGCTTGGAGAGGCTGGATGAATCGACTGAGGAACACCTCCAACGGATCCATGCCAGTCACCCCCTCCAGACTAAGTTAATAACCTGGTCGACTAAAAGAGTCACCTCGCCATTCTCCTCGGGGGTCACAGTCAATGAAGAAGGTTGGCGGAGGCGCTCCATAGTGAAAGGGGGGAGACCAGTCGACTGGCCAGGAGTCAGGACGTCCTTGCAGTAGAACCAGGTCGACTGCCATCCCCGGACTGACTCGGGAAGGGCATGGAAGGAAAAGTACTCCTACCTCTGGTTTGAATCCCTAAACCCCCGCACATCTGAATTACGTGCGTCTTTTCGTCAGTCGGATGAGCTTTCTTCACCGACTGAGAACGACAAGTGAAGATATGCTTGAACAGACCCCAGTGTGGTTGGCAGCCCAGGAAATTTTCGCACAGCGAGATGAACGCGGCAAGATACGCGATTGCGTCTGGGGGGAAATGGTGGATTTGGGCACTGAAAAAGTTCAAGAAACCCCTAAAGAACGGGTGCGGAGGAAGAGAAAGACCTCGGTCGACATTGGTGGTGAGGAGGACACGCTCACCCTCGCACGGCTGAGGCTCAGATTCCCCCTCCGGTAGCCCCCAAGATCCAACAACAATCAGGCCGTCCTCAGCAAGCTGCTCCAGATCATCCCGCTCGATGGTGGTGCAGATCCAGTGCCCCTGGATCAAACCCGGCGGCAGACTGGACCGCGAGGACGTCCCCCGAGCTGTCTTCTTGCCCTTCGCTGTCGCCGTCGCCTTCGCGCGCTCCAAGGCCGCCGTCTTGTCCTTCCCCATTGTGGCGGAGTGCGCATGGGCCAAGCGGGGACGTCAAGAGCAGAGGAGGGCACGGTGGAGAAGCAGAGGAAGGAGAGAGAGAATGAGGCGCACTGTGCATCGCATCGGCCTCGACGCCTTTTATGGGCCTGCTTCTGAGTGGCTGATCCGTGGGCCCGAGCAATCCTGTCATATCCCGCAACAGTCGCTCACCCGATAGTGGAGAAAAAGGCGGCGCGGGGATCGAGGCACCCCTGTCTACCCGCTCCGATTACCACGGCACGCTCCGTCCCGCGTGCTTCTCCAAAATTTTGAATCCCGTGAAATCCGGAAACCGTAGAGCAACCAATCGCGCAGAAGATTTCGCCCCAGAACAACACTCGAGGATCATCAACATAACTCACTCGACGACCTCTGAATTGATCAAGGCGACTGAAACAAGGTTGAAGCTTCAGCATAATTTTCAGACTCCAATGAAATGCCTCCAAAGCGTGCAATCGAGTCAGAACCAACTTCAACCCTTTTTCACTCGGACCTCAATCCATTTGGGGGCTAATGACGATGACATGTACCTAGGGTAGGGTCATAGGCCTGACCTAGATGCCCTACCCAAGGACACTACCCTAGAGTCAAAGACATTCAAAGTACAACCAAAGATACCGACTGAAATCGCCTTGGAGTGCAATCCACTCGACCAGATATACCACTCGGATATCCCAATTCCACTCGACCAAGATAGAGCCATTCGACCATACGAAGAATCACTCGGAATACAGAAGATCTAAAGCCACCCAGGATGGCAACTGTCAGGCATTCACTCCGTAGTCTTAAAGGTCATTTATAGTCCTTTATAGCTAGCGTTACCAGTAACGCCTTGTCTTAACGTACATTGAACCTTGTGTAACTGAGGGCTGGAGGGGTCCGGCGCACTCTATATAAGCCACCCCCCTCCTTTGGCACAAGGGTTCGGACCCCCTGTAACTTTCACGCATAATCCAGTCGACCAAGCCTCCGGGCACCGAGAAGTAGGGCTGTTACTTCCTCTAAGAAGGGCCTGAACTCGTAAATCTTGCGTGTACAACCTCGCCGTAGTTAGGACCTTGCCTCCTCCTACGTACCCCCTATTCTTACTGTCAGACTTACTCCCATGACAGCTGGTGAGTTCATATTAGGGCTAGTTTTGATTGCTGGATTCATCTATCAATCTACAATTTGTCTTATTGTGTGCATTAAAAACTAACTAGAAACTACAACTATAAAGAAATTTAGAAAATATTAACCCTAGAATGAACAAATTGAACTCATTACAATAACGAATATGAACACATATAGTAGGACCCCTAACTGTAACCCTAGTCGAACGTGGATGCTGCCGCGGCTGTCCATGTGTGTGGCGGCCGCGACCGCGGGTGAAGACCAGGAGGGCAGGAAAGAGAGGCGGGGACGACAACGGATTACCTGCCAAAGCGGAGGGCGACAGGGCGGGGGATCAAGGGCGGCGACGAGTACAGTGAGGACGACGGTGGCAGCGGATGGCAAGGATGATGGCGACGGCAGCGGGGGCGGCAAGGATGAGCTGCCGACAACGACGAGAGTGAGATGGGGGAGACTGAGAGTGAGAGTGAAGTGTGGGTAGGGGAGGGGGCGCACGTGCAGATAGAGTTCATCTCGTGCGACGGGCACGCCAGATGACCCGCCACTGCTAATTTGGGGTGGCGGGCGGCAATCTTGGAGTTGAATTTGGATAGTCCAAAGGCAACCTATGTGTGACGGGCACGACTGGACACCCACCAGAGCTAATAGTTGCATAAAAAATTAACCGGTTGTAGGCATTTATTTGTGGCGGGGCCTTTGGCGCGCCCGCCACTGCTGCCTATAACACTAGTGGCGGGTCCGCCTAGCCACTCGCCACTGCAAGCATTCATAGCATAGCCAAGCTCAGCAGTGCTTACTTGTGGCGGGTGGTGTATTTTGCCCTCCACTTGTGTGCCTGTAGCTCTCGCGATCATGTTGTGTCACCCGCCACTTCTACTTCTCCTAACTTGCGGTGGAGGGTGCCTAGTCGCGTCCGCCACTTTTTTGAGTTACCTATGAGGCTTTTCCTAGTAGTGACGGGTGGGGGTTTGGGTGGATCAGGGCGGTCAAAATCGGGCATGGCAGCGGCCCGAGCGCCCACAAAGTCCCCCATGTTTGTCTTCGGATTACGGACGAAAACACGTTCAGACTGCCTTGCGGTTGCGGACCAATACAGGCCTGCATTGGATGACTTCCGCTTTTCGGACAGCATGGTCCGAACGTGTCTGAGCGGTTTGAGGGTCGAATGCCCTAAGAAGACATGCTATCTTATTAGTTGTCTGCCCTTTTGCTCTTATTGCAGGAAATGAAGGGGGATTCGGTGACTTTGTACAGCAAAGTCTAGACGTGGCTTGACCCGTTAGAGCAAGTCTAATAAGGCCCAATCAGAAGGCTATAAGACTTGTCATTTCGTTAAAATCCTACTTGGATAAGTGAGAAGAGGAGAGAGAGTGAAGCAGACTCTTATTCTACAGCACTATAGTACATTGATCAAGAGAAAAATACTATGCATGCAACTCTCTTTTAATTTATATACATTGCTCATGTAAATATTAAATGCTTAGAGCCAAGCTATTATATGAGTATTTTTTATAAAGGTTTTATTAAGTGAGGTAGCATCTCCTTATAGCCAACAGCGAGCTGCATTATTAACCATGCTCTTATATGGAAATGGACTGTCCAGATTGAATCCTGCAACACGGGTGGCACTGCTCATGCCGATCTGACCCTTGATTCTCAAATGGAGAAGAGGTTCCCAAGTCACCCGTACTGTTCACCGGTTGACTTTCACTGAATCCTGCTACTTGGCAGAGTATGAATAGAAGAGTACTCTCTTGTCCAGATCCACGGGAGGTGGCATTTTCACTCCTCTGCTCCTTTTCCAACCGAGGTATGAAGAGAAGCATCCGATCCGCGCGCCTTTTCTAACCGAGGTATGCACAAATATCCTATCTTGGGTTATACTATCTCAATGCGATTATTGCACTCCCACCATTAGTATTAGAAGTGAGGCTAAGCGGGTAAAAATCCCAGCCATGCTTCCTAGCTTCGCTCCGGATGCCATGGACTTGGTACGGCGGGTCGGCGGCGGCCGCGTCGTCGCACTACCCTTGTGACCCTGCCACCAACCAAGCTCTGTCCTCATCCCCACTTAGCTGCCAACTTAGACGCCAGATCTGGAGTTTTTTATTTTCTATTTTTTAGTTCAGATCCATCTCGGGGTCTTGCCGTTTGATTTGAGGCCATCTTGTGTGGGAATTTGTCCTTTTTCATAAGAAAAGCTGCATTATATTGTTTAGTTTCTAGCAAATTTTCAATGCTAGTACGCTACTGTTTTTCTCTCTAGAATGTCGTGTTCTTCCCTCCCCTTCCGTTTGTTTGCTAGCGCTTTGCTGGATCTGCAATTTTTTAAAGCTTCATCCGCATTCTTTGAGAAACATTATCTTTCCTTGAATTCACGTGCTACTCCCTCCGTTTCAACTTTGTATAAAGTTAGTATAAAATTAGATCGTCTATTTTGGAACGGAGGGAGTACCTACCACGACTAATGGAGAAATGAGAAGATGGGGGCCGGGGGGTTGACAAGGAAAGTCTGTATTGGAGAGTAGTCTGTACTAACTTTTTGTTTGTCTGCTTGCTTGCCGGAAGTAGTCTTGCAGAGATTTTGAGTAGTACGAAAATTCAACATTTCTGAAATCTTGTATGTATAAATAAACAAGATTATATTATCTCCGTTCTAAATTACTTGTCTTAGATTTATCTAGATACGGATGTACGTATCAAACACTAAAATGTGTTCATATATATTAGGAGTCTAGATACGGATTTATTATCTATAACACCATGGTATGTGGGGATATGGTATGATGCGCGCATTGCGTACGCTACTGATGTTTGAATTGTGGAAATAGAAATACTGGTCCGTACACGCAGCCTCTGAAGAAAATACTCATTCATGTACTCTCTTCGGTCCTTTGTATTCTGCATATAAGTTTTGTTCGATGTCAAAGTAATTTTTATTTGACCAAACTTATAGAAAAAAGTATCAACATTCATAATACCAAATCAATATCATTAGATTCATTATATAATGTAGTTTCATATTTTATATAATCTTGTTTTTCTTGCTTGCCTCCCAAGCCACTCGTCGATGCTCCGGCTATTAGATTCGCCATTGGGTTCCTTCTCCGCCGATGTATCTTTTCTTTGGTAGTGAGAATGTTCTTGTAAATTATGGCCAATACCAGGTATATAAGCAGAGATTTTAAATCCAGAGGTTAATCGTACTCTGGCAACTTTACGTAAGGCAGAGTTGGGTTTTTTGAGGTTGATAGTAGAAAAGTCGACAGATAAGTCATCCTTATTGTCCCTTTATAGAACCGTACATGAGATTTTCACCTCATACGGCTCCTCAGTCAATTCTCTCGAATGGATCCTTTTTCTTGTTTGAGAGTCTCTGCCCTTCTCTAATTAAGACCAATTGAGTCAGTTTTCATGTTCTAATTGAACACTTTCTCAACCACTAAAGACCCAACAGTCTTGGCAAAGTTCTGTAGCTAGGCAAACGGGAGGGAAAGCATAATGATTTCTTTTAAAATGGACTAAATAAATGAATTCTGTCGTACTTAAATCACTTCAGTTCCGGTCATTTAGACATAAAACTTGGTGCCTAAATCCAAAAAACAGTGTTATTATCGTACCTAATGAATCAAATATTGGGACACTTAACTTTGTAGTTCTTGATAGATTCATAATTAATCTTTTGTTAATTGAATTTATTGTCCCAATTATATTTTTTGGTTTTTTTCATTTCCATTTCAAATATTAAAACTCTTATTTGTTTATCAAACTCTGATATTGAAGAAAAAATCAATATGTTTCATGGTTTATTTATTAAACTTGGTAAACGACAAACTGATGTTTATAATGTTGGTACATTATAGTCTGGAATTTATTTTGGGCTAACTAGTTGAAACATACTGTAATATATAAATTAAGAGAGCTTAGCAAGTCAATCAAGAGTTTTCCATTTGGTTTTGAGGAAACCACACTGAAATGTTTTTTCTATTAATATGCTTATCACGTGCAGGTTTGTGGCATATATAGTAAATTTGGTTGACAATGGCGAGCTTGTTACAACTGTTTAATGATTGGGAGATCCAACTGCTTGTCCTTCTCAGCTTCGTGCTACAGATATTCCTCTTCTTTACTGGCAGCCTTCGGCAACGTGGCGCCAAGTTTCTTAGTGGCATTATTTGGATAGCTTATTTGGTGGCAGACTTGGTAGCAGTTTATGCCCTTGGTTTGCTATCAAAACAAGACGACAACGCCACCGCGCTGACAAAAAACCACCCATTAGCTTTCTTTTGGCCGCCCTTCCTACTCATTCATCTTGGTGGACAGGACACCATCACAGCTTTTTCCTTGGAGGACAACCGCTTGTGGTTGAGGCATTTGTTGAATTTGATAGTTCAAGTGGTCCTAGCATTGTATGTCTTCTCAAAGTACATTGCTGGGCGCAATGCGCAGCTTCTTGTTCCGGGCATCTTTATGTTTGTTGCTGGAATCATCAAGTATGGGGAGAGGACGATGGCTCTCATGTACGGGAACCTACAAAACATAAGTGGCTACAACAATAGTGAAGAAAGTAAGCTGAACCAGCATCAAGAACTAGATCAAGATGCTAGCTTCTCTAGCATTGTTTGCTTTTCCTTGGATTCAGCGCCAATCATTCGGCATTTATTTGCTGGATTTACGCTCTTCCAGATACCACAAGGCTTCTGTGCAGCAACTTGGACGAGTTATGCCCGGTCAGGTGAAGTTCAATTGTCCAAGCTGGTCAAGTTGGTTGACGTCGAACTTGGTATCATGTATTGTGATGTCTATACCAAGGCGGCAATGCTTCGGACAAGAAGCGGGATTATACTTCGATGCACATCTCAAGTGTCGGCTTTGGTTGCCCTTGTGCTCTTCATAGTTGGTGACAAAGAGAGATACAACAGGGCCGACGTTGCAATCACCTACATGTTATTCATGGGGAGCTTTTTACTGGAAGTTCTTGCAATGTTTATGATGGTCATGGTGTCACCTTGGACATGGGCATGGCTGAAGGCCAGGAAGTGTGTTTGGCTCACTCGCGTGTCCTGGACGCTTGTCTCCAATAATATTGTTGGATGGCCGGAGGAGAAGCCGCTGTGGTCAAACCGCATAGGGCAGTACAACTTTCTGAGCTATGTGGGCTGCGAGGAAAACCCAAGGAGCCCGTCCATGTCGGAACGAGTGATGGGCATGAGTAGGAAGATGGCAAAAGCAGTTGGCGCTGGAGAGGACAGGTTGTTTTGGTTGAGCAAGGTATTAGACGCCAAGTACGAGGAGGTGGATAAGGATATCACAGAGAGCTTTGTGAAAGAGATTAGAGTCATTCTCCAGTCCCCTTTTGGAGGCCAAAAACGACAGTGGCAACATCTCAGTCGGTTCCTGCGTAGTATGGCAAGAGAATTGTCTGACAATTTTAGTGCTGTCATAATCCGTTTGAATATATCAACAATAATACACCTGAGTGAGGTTTCAAGCGTGGACGCGGAGATAGTTGCCTTGGTTGGTGTCTGCCGGAAACTATCCAATTATATGATGTACCTTCTTGTTACACACCCAGTTATGCTGCAGGTCACTGCTAGCAGTGCCAAATCAGTGCTACAAGGCTTCCGCAAGAAGTTTATGATGATGGCAGGCAGCATCAGCATCAGCAACAGCAAGCATGGTGTTGTTCTGCAAAATCTGAAAGAGTTCTTATCCAAGGAGGATT
Organism: Aegilops tauschii subsp. strangulata; assembly: GCF_002575655.3. Taxonomy (NCBI): domain Eukaryota; kingdom Viridiplantae; phylum Streptophyta; class Magnoliopsida; order Poales; family Poaceae; genus Aegilops; species Aegilops tauschii. Next base: position 580,802,708 of record NC_053039.3, on the reverse strand, counting down.
CTGCCTTGTCTTTACCAGAACCATGCAAAGAAACACTGGAGGAGATGAGAGACATGTGGGTGAGGATCATCATGTACGCTGCAAGCAGGTCGCGGCCCGAGACGCACGCGACCCAGCTGGCCAGAGGAGGGGAGTTCCTTACCTTCATCTGGCTGCTCATGGCACACAAGAGTCTTGGGGCTTCCGCGGCCTTTCCCATCGACCTTATTAGTCCACCTACTACTTTTGGACCTCACATTGATGTGCGATTTTACGCCTTTGATTTTCGCTGATAAATGCACAGCGAATGTCCAAGGTAACATATACAACTGCATATGCCAACACTTTCTCATATGAATGAACTTATTGGTAGACTTAAAAAGGTAGCGAGGCTACGTACTGTATGCTGCATATCCAATTAATTTTGTTTTCGCCATCAACTACGTATATTTGTCTAATGTTAATCAATTTGTTTATTGTTTCTTTCCTTAGCTCAGTTGCACACGGCACACAGAGAGAGACAGACCTCGGGGGCACCATTGGTCGGTTTCCTCCAGTTGCTTCTTCATTTAAGAACAGAGTAGGAGCTGTCAGTCATCCAAAATGTACACTTGTAGGAGCTACTCCCTCCGTTCGGAATTACTTGTCTCGAAAATGGATGTATCTAGCTCAGTGCATTCACTACCAGAAACTGAAATTTTCTGGTTAAACTGTGTGTTATGTATCAGCTAGTTGGTCAGTGCATGTTATCTATCTATCGACATCCGATCGAACTGTGTCTCTTGTTCTTTATCATAACCTATCAACCGCCAAATATTTTTCGGTCAACAGTCATTTTTCCTTTCTTTTATTCATCATTCCATCCTAGTCGGCCCCAGAAATGAAAAGACCAATTAGTCCTCAGAACACCAGCTAATTGATCAGCAGAATAGAATGTAGTCAGTCATCCAAACACAATGTAGTCCTCAGAGCACCAGGTAATTGAACAGCACGCTTGACCCCTGCATACCAGAGGATTCTGAAGATCGATGGGGTGAGCTTCCTATCATCGATGTAGGCGTGAAGCAGGCATCTGTAGTCAACTCTGGGTTAGTGTCTGCAGGGGAAAGCAATCCTCCGAAGCTCTGCCTTTGCCCTGCCTCGGCAATTGCCAGTTCAGTTCAGTTGTACAACCCTCGCTCCCAAAGGTCTCAATCAGAGACTATGTAAATGTATGTTAATAATACTATGTGCAGGGCCAAACTGGTAAGAAATCACCACTACTTGGCAACAAAGAAGATGCTGGAGCTTTATACAGAAGTTGTGATCAGTGATGATCCAACAGGCCAAATGTTACAGCCCTTTATCCCTCATTTCCTTCTTCACCTTCTCGAGCTCCTCCAACCTACCCGTGTTTTCATACATCTTCATTACTGTGACGAAATTATGCACATTGTCAGGCTCCAGGTCGAGTAACTTCTTTGCGGTGATTTGTCCTATCCTGATGTTGCCATGTACTGAGCTAGCATGTAGAAGAGCCCTCAAGACAGTGGGCTCACTGCTGAGACACATCCGCTTTGACATGAACTCGTATGCCTCATCCACCATCCCAGCTTTGCCTAGCATGTTGACCACAGAGGTGTAGTGCTCCAGAATAGGCTGAATTCTGTACTTGTTCTCCATCTCAGAAAACAGCCTCATGCCGCCCTCCACCAATCCTAGACTGTCGCACGCGGAGAGCACCGCCGCAAAGGTGGTCTCATCCGGCCGCACTCCGGAGTCCACCATGCGGCGGAACATCATGAGAACTCTGAAGTCTTGGCTGTGCGCAGAGATTATAGCATTCCACGAGGCCAGGTCCCTGACCGGCATCCACTCGAACACGGACAGGGCGTGGCCTAGCTCATTCTTTCTGGAGTACATTCCAATCAGAGCGTTTGCCACTGACAACTCTGTGTCGAGCCCATGGCGGATCACCCAGGCATGAACCTCCGGTCCCTGTTTGCCATCATCAGGGTGATGGCAGAGAATCGTCGACAGCACGACGGAGTCGGGCTTGTGCCCTTCTCCGAGCATCCTCCTCCATACCTCCGTTGCCTGAGGAGAGAGACCACCGTGCCCCAGCAAGCCAGCGAGCATGACGTTGCACGAGACGGCGTCCCTCTCCGGCATTGCGTCAAACACCTGGCACGCCATCTCCATGTCGCCGCAGTGAGCATACATCTCCACGAGGGCGTCGCACACGGAGACGTCGGCGGCGAGGCCGGCGCGCAGGGCGTCGCGGTGCACGGCCCGACCAAGCTCGGCGGACCGGCCGCCAGCGCAGGCCCGGAGCGCGCTCTCGAAGGTGAACCCGTCGCGCGGGGCGCCCTCCTCGTCCATCTGGAGGTAGAGGGCGAGCGCGTCGTTGTAGCGGCCGACGTGTGCGTATCCGGCGATGAGGCAGTTCCACGGGAACGCGCGCTCTCGGCGGGTGCGCGCGGGGAGGAGGTGGTCGAAGATGTGGTGCGCGTACGCGAGGAGGCCGAGGGAGGCGTGGATGTGGAGGAGGCGGAGCGCGAGGTCCGGGTGGCGGCGGAGGAGGGAGACCGGCAGGAGGCCGCGGAGCGCGGCGAGGCGGCGGCGCGGGGACGGGTGGAGCGGGAGCGCGGCGAGGAGGGGCGCGAGGAGGGACGGCGTGAGGAGGCGCGGCTGGGCCTCCAGGTCGGAGAGCACGCGGTCGAGGGTCGCCGGACGTGTCGGCGGTGGCGGCGGCGCGGTAAGGGGAGGGGCGAGGCGGGTGGAGGGAGCCGGAGCGCGGCGGTGGCGCCGCCGCGGGAGCGCGCGCGAGGCGTGGGTGACAGCTGCGGTTAGCGCCATTGGTTGCTTATCGTTGCTTCTTCAGTTCACAAAGCTGTCAGTCAGTCTTTTTTTTTAAGACATAATACATGCAAGGGGCTCATATAAACGCGAGCACCTTCGAAAGACTAAGCCGACATATCATCTTGAGATTTTTACGAAGTCACTGTAGACGTCTCGTAGTCGACGGGAACGTCTCCTCTCAGTGAAAGCATATCATCGAAAATCCTGAAATAAATTCAGGATAAATGCGATCACCAGGACTTGAACACTGATTGGCTGGGATACCACTGTCACGTTGATTTTGTGCAGTTACAACTTATTAGATTCCATCAAAACTATATATTTTTTACTAGTAATTAAGATGCAATAAAAATAAAAATGAAATAGTAAAACAGCTCCAAAAGTCCACAAACCTCTCCTTAGCTCAGCTTGGCTCCCTACTCATCATTTAGTTTTCTTCGCTCGCGCGACTTCTAACTCAGAAAAAATCAACTCTATTTTTCATTTGAAAAAGTTAGCTGAATTAAAAGATGTTCAAGGATTTCTAAAAATATTGTAATTTTTTTAAAAATCAGGTATTTTAGAAAAAAAATCACAAATTTATAATATATTCATTGATTTTATAATTTAAGTGTAAACTAAATAATTTTTCAAATTTAAAAAACACATACTTAAATAAATCTGCGAATATACTAAAAATTAATGAATCCGTTCATTTTTAAAAATGTTTGTGTTTTTAACGTTCAAAAGTTTTAATTAGCGCTTGGGAATTAAAATGTGAAAAAATAAAAAATAAAAAGAGAAAGAGAAATAAAAACTACACAACACATGCACTTACAGGGGGGCCCGCAATGAAACCACGACCAGGACGATTCAAAATCAAGGGAGCTTAGAGCATCTCTGGCAGACACCGTATAACACCGACCCGCAAAACGCGTTTACAGTTTACGAAAAAACGTTTTTGCGGGCCGGCGCGGGCAGGCATAGTCGGACCCCGCAAACGGATCCGTAAAAAAGGATATTCGCGAAAGATGCTCTTTTACGGGTCGGCTACACGGGGTCTGCTCGGACGCCATCGTGTCAACCCGCAAACCGACAACCCCCAATAAGCGAATTTGACAGCGATTCCAATAAATGAGTTTAAATTCAAAAAATAAAATATCGTTCGCGTGCAAATAAAATCATAGTTTTGTAGGACAAACTCAAAAGGACTTGCAAAAGCGACGACCACGTCCGTCATCATCTTGGTCGCTCTTCACTCCGGACCACCTCCATCGAGGTCATCGCCGCCACCGAATCCAGCGGCGCCCCTGAATCCATCGCCGGCACTTGTTCCAACTTTGGCACCGAAATCACCGGCCGGCGCACTGAATGCATCGGCGATATTGGTTCCAAATCCCGATGAGAAAACATCGCTGACACTGTAACAAGCACCGGCCGACGCAAGCATCCTCCTCTTCAAGATGTCTCTCCTTGCCATATCATGCCATTCTTTGGTGATGTTGTCCATGTCATTGCGGTTCATTGTCATGATCATATTCTCTTCGGCAAGAAGCTTGGACATGGCTTTGTTCTCAGCGGCACATACTCTTCTCTCCTCAATGGCCGCCTTGTGCAATCCCTCATCCTTGAGCAATTGCCACTTTTCTTGCTTCTCTCGTGCCTTCTTCTCGGCCAACTCTTTCTTTGCATCCAGTGTATTCACTAACATCAACTCATTTGATTGCATCATGGCATCTATATTGTCCCGCAAGCTCGATGCTTCGTGTTCCCTCTTGATCTTCTTCTTTGTCTTCTTGTCACCATCGGGCTTGTTCAAGTTTCTTGGGCCATCATAATCTTCATCTTCATCCATGTTCGTAAGTGAACCTCTCTTCGGTGGGGATTCTTTGTAAATCAACTTCCATGTTCGTAAGTGAACCTCTCTTCGGTGGGGATTCTTTGTAAATCTTCATCTTCGTCTTCATCCATGTTCGTAAGTGAACCTCTCTTCGGTGGGGATTCTTCGGTCGAGGGTTGTCGGACGCGGCGGTGGTGCCGGCGTGGAGAGGGGAGGGGCGAGGCGGGTGGACGGGGTCGGAGCACGGCTGTGGCGCCGGCGCGGGAGCATGCGGGAGGCGTGGGTGACCGCTGCAGTTAGCGCCATTGCTTGGTTATCGTTGCTTGCTCGGTTTAAAACAGAGTAGGAGCTGTCAGTGCTCACGTGCTATAATCGTTGGTTAACGCCGTCCGAAAATACTTGTCGAAGAAATAAATGTATTTAGTATTTTTATTATAAATACATTTATTTTTATTTAATTTTATAACAAATTATTCCAGACGAAGGAAGTATTATACAAAGTATTCTCGTAACAACGGACAAAATATCATCTTGTGAAGCATAAGCCGCTTGATTAACTTCAAACAATGACACACGAAGGCAATCCAAGAGGAACACCGTTGGAGGGATAAGAAAAGGCCTTTCATACAAGCCATGATTTCTGCTTTGAGTGGTGATGAGTAAGTCTCCAGGAACCCGCCTGTGGAAAAGATTATCTCTTCATAATTATAACCTTCGTTCCATAATTCTTGTCGTGGTTTCAGAAGTAAACTACTCTATAATTGCTACCTTAGTTTTCTAATTCTTGTCACGGTTTCAGAACTAAAGACACGACAAGAATTGTGGAACGGAGGGAGTACAGGCGTAAGACAACGCCTGCACCAGCATCTTCAGATTCAGAGTCATAAGATCCATCTATATGAAGCTTAGATAACCAGCCTGAGGAGGAACCAACTGCAGCCTGGGATGAGTGGGCAGACGATCATTGGATTGAGGTGTAGACAATGCAGTAACAGAGTAAACATGTCCCTTTCCCTTGATCATATCCTCGACCGTGCTGCTCGCTGATATTAGAAGTGAATCTAGGTAACTAGTCAGGAATTGTCGAGATGCTTCAACTGGTGCTGTTGCATAAGCGAAAAATGGAAGGCTTCTTTGGTTCGAGGGTTTAGATATCATGGTAATACTGGATCATATTGGAAATAAGAACACGAAGTTGTATTATTTTAGTTATTTGTTTGCACCATAATAAAACCGCAAGAACTCTGTGAGATTGGCCCCAAGGGAAATTTGTAGTCTGAGTTCGATAGGAAAAAAAAATCCTATGGCTCCCAATCATATATGTAAACCTAATAAGGCATGAAAAATTCTTATAAAATCAAAGTGGCCCTAAAGTGACACGCTTACTCTCTTTGTATCAAAAAACCCTATTTCTCGTCTAAGTTCCGGCTATTTGGGAGTGATTTGTTAAGCTGGAGTTCGATGGATTGAAGTTTCCCCCGTCTTGTTCTTCTAAAAAAATCAGATCTGGCTGGCTCTCGATTGCTTGTGCAGGCTCGTACCGCGTTTGGACGGCGGGGTTGTCTTAACTCTTAAGAGAGCTAGTTGCCGACGTGCAATGAGGGCAGCACGAGTGGAACTGCTGATGCGAGCGAGGAGTTGATTTCTTCTTTGCCATTGGGACGAGCTGGAGGCCACATGGATTACGAAGGGGGAGGAGAGGCTGGCGAAGAGATGGGCGATTCATGCGACACAGGAGCTGCAAATATAGCATGTGATGCCATGGACCAGGATGCAGATGAAGAGGGCGTGGGAGTGTCCAATACAGATCAATCTTGTTGGACCAGGAGGTTATTTTGTTATTCCTCACCTTATAGCTGTTTTCGTTCTTGTTGATAATTTTGACCTGAAATATATGCTTTATCAGCTTGCTGGTAGTCTTGTTGTAGTGCTGTTCATCAGTTCGTTTTGATTTATTTGGGCGGTGCACATACTGAAAATTAGTCAGAAAGTATGAGCATTGAAATAATCTGAAGAGGTAAGCTGCATTGTAGTGGCCAACATGGGGTAGCAGCACACCAGGAACGCTCATGTACAGATTAAAAATTAAAATAACATGGTATGACGATTTCGACACATGGCTAACGACTCAGTTCACAAAAAAAAAGGTGGGTTTGCAGACCAAAAATGGTTGCTGCTATCTGCTATTTTTTTGTTTGTTAAAATGAAATTTCTCTGAGTCTGCACCTGCTACTTGCTTGGCAACACATATATATATTCAGTAATTATATTCCCACAAATATTCCTGATTTTTGCTATGTATAACACCAAAAAGATGTGGGCTGTGAGCCCATGGTCACCACTCTGTTTTTTGTGTCCTTCAGTGAATTCAGTCATCTGATTAGTTTGTGTGCCATTATTCGCAGAGTCAAAGTTGGGAAGGCACCAGACGAGAGGGAGCCGAGCCCTTCACTGATGCCTGTCCTTGAAGCTTCTGTTCGTGCATATGTCGATAAAAAAAACTGGAACCGCTATCAATCCATCGATTGGTACTAGTTTTGATTCTTTTGAAGAAGGCTACGAGTTTTACAATCTGTATTCATGGGAGGTTAGTTTTGGTGTCCACTATGCAAAAAGCCGTTTGAATGTACACCGGAAGAAGTGCATGCAGGAGATAGTATGTGCCTGGCGGCGAGTCTCTAGCAGAACAACATTTCCTTCTTGTATTTTGCTGCTTATTGAGCTCTCTTGCATTTTTTTTGCGGAAGCCACGCAAAAAATGTGGGTTTTACTGAAAATTTCCATATTCTGATTTGTCTGCATGCTTGTTTCTGCAGGGTAAACCGTTGCAGGCCAACAGTTGGTCCACGAGGTGTGGCTGCAATGCCATGATAAGACTGCTGAGGTCGGACGATGGTGGATGGTATGTATGCGAGCACAGGTCAGATCACAACCATGATTCATCTGTTAACTGTGGGGAGAAATTGCACTGGAAGTTGCACCGGCACATAGTATACAAGGGACCTGGTTAAACAACTGAGAGAAAATAATATCAGCATTAGCAAGGTTTACAGCGTTGTAGGCAGTTTCTTTGGCACGATAAAGGACGTGTCATTCACGAAACGATCTTTCAAAACTCTGTGTGGCAAGCTTAACCGGCAACAGTCTCTAAATGATGCAACAAAAACCATAGATGTATTCAATGATATGCTGTTAGAGGACCCAGAATTTAAATATAGTGTTCAGGTTGACACCGAGGGTGGGATTACTGGAAAAGTTTTTTTTTTTACCAAGGGTAGGATTAAGACGTTGATGTGGGCCATTGGCAGAGGAATTGAACAGTTCAAGTGTTTCGGTGATGGTGTAACGTTTGATACAATCTGCAAGACAAACCTATACGACATGCCCTTTGGGCTTGTTGTTGGGGTCAACAATCACTTCCAGAGTATCATTTACGGAGGCGTGTTGATGAGCGATGAGAAGGTGGACACTTTCAAGTGGATATTCACAGAGTTCTTCCAAATGGTAGCTGCACCACAGCCAAAAACTATCCTAACGGCTAATGCACATGTCCATATAGAGTAATATACATAGACACCCATAATATTTTGATAGAGAGCAGCATTGATGTATAAATTCTAATGTTGTTGCTTGTTTCCTTTGTGGCTGGGACAGATCAAGCTCGTTCAATGGAAATTGCCATAGCCGACATCATGCCGCAGACTGCACATCAGTGGTGCAAATTGCACCTGCTGAAGAAGGCAAAGGAGAGCCTGGGGTCACTGCTTGCAAAAGGGAGTGAATTTAAGCCAGAATTCAGCAAACTAGTTCACCACATAGTCAGTATTGATGAATTTGAGAAGGGCTGGGCGTTCATGATTGAAAAATATGGGCTCGATAAGAATACATTCCTGACCCAGCTTTACGAGGTGAGGGGGAAGTGGGCAAAGCCATACTTCATGGGCGTGTTCTGTGCAAAGATGACAAGCACACAACAAAGCGAGAGCACAAACCACCTTCTGAAAGCCTATGTACCACCCGGGTACCCCATGCACTTGTTCATCCGACAATATGAGAAGATGCAATTTGACCGCGATTCGGAAGAAAGTTACCAGGAGAAAAGGACAAAACTAGTAAGTTTGGTTAAGTCTTCATGGTTTTTGTGTGCTGTTGCATTGTTCCTGTTGAGAAGAGCTAATTTCCCTTTGATGCGGTTGTCATTTGCAGGGCGGGATTGTCCTGAAGCAAAATATCCCAATTGAGGTGCATGCCTCACAGGTTTATACCAGGATAATGTTTGAGAAATTTGGTGAAGCACTGTATGAATGTGGGTCGTATGATCTCATGGAAGTCAGGCCACGCTTGGAGTACATTGGTAGGCACATCAAGTTTCAGTCAAGGAAAAAAATGGTGCAAGAATGAGTTTGTGATCTCCGTGAGCGAGACAACTGATGAGTTCAGGAGTGTGGAACATTTGAGCACTATGGAATGATTTGCAGCCATGTCACTGTCCCAGTTCCTCCTCGTTATTCACAATCAGTGACATGGTTTGGAAAAACACTGGAAACTGACATTTCTCTGTATGATGTTCTTCAGGTCATGATACACCTAAAACTACATGAGCTCCCTGCGAAACATGTACTGAAGCGATGGACTAGAGATGCAAGAGATATAATACCGCCGGAGTATTTGCGCTACCAGAAGGATCATGGGCCGCTGAAGTATTCTTCTCGTTGACACAACACTTTGTACCTGTTGGCACTCGATATCGTTAAGTTAGGCGACAGTAATGTGGAAGTGTATCCACTTGCTATGGAGAAAATGTGAGTGTATCCACTTGCTACCAGAGGATGGATTCTTTGGTGGAGCGGTGCTTCATCCTACACACTGATGGCGACGGATCTTGACGGCGTGGCGCAGTGCAGATTCGGAGTTCGCTGTGGGAGGATGGACTCGCGTAGGAGGACGACGCTGTCGGGCGTCGTGGTGGCGTCGATGGCAGAGAGACCTGGCATGGTACATGCAACAGTACAACTCTTAAGATGGATTGGTGGCAGGTGGCTGCGGCGGCCTCATACCCGGCACGCGTCCTGGTTGAGGAGTGCGCCGGACTGGTAGGTGCCTCATACCCGGCAGGCGTCCTGGTTGGGACCTCAGGTCTTAGATGTTTAGGTTTGGCTGCGATGTCTGTTTGGTATTAGGCCTAGACTATCTGCGCCCCTTCATCAAGTGGATAAGTGTAGCGACAGTTGTTGCTTAGACGGTGGCTTTAGTCTTGCTGTTGTATGGCTTTGTAAGGTCTTATGAGAATAATTAATAAAGTGGCCCTATGCATCGCCCAGATGCAGAGGCCGGGGGTCATCCTCCTTTTCTAAAAAATGGAGAAAATACGAGATGTCAAAGTGCTGCTCGAGCCAGTTGGTGCCGTGAGGGATGGGCTTGGTTTGTCTGATAGAGAGCTGGCAGTAGATTCAGCAGGCTCTGGCGTTGGTAACAAGCAGCACTTTGGCCGAACTGAGTCTGAACACACCATTTCGCAAGGATCAGATGTGTTCCCAGCACCGTCGAGGAAACGACCAGCTGGGCGTCCAACAACCAGCTGCGACAAGGCTCCATATGAACAACAATGAAAGAGAAGTAGATTATGTTCTATATGCAGAATTCAGGGACACGAGAGCACAACATGCCCAGCCAGGGAAGATCTACCAAAGGCACCTAGGAAATCTCCTCGCTGCTCAAGATCGTGGGTTAACAGAGCACAGGAAGAACACATGCGGCAACCCACCTAAGGTCTGAAAAAGGGAAACGATCGTAATCAACCGGCCGATTTTCTAGTAAAACCGCTCGCTACACATGCCACGCGTCCCTGTGGGGCCCTCCCACTGCCCATCCTTTCCTCTTCCGTGGCTTTCTCTCCCACGTCTGCTTGCCATGGCCTTGATATTTTCCTCTGCCATTGCTGCTGTTGTGACGGACAACCATCAGCGTTAGTAATGTGGCACCTTGGTAAGGCAGTCTGGTAGTAATGTGGCACCTTGGTAAGATCCTGCAGCGTGGAAAATTTTCACATTATAAGTGGCAGGCAGTCTGATATTACTCCCTCCGTTCCAAAATAGATGACTCAACTTTAGACTAATGATATCACCTTGTTGCAGAGTGGAAGGGCAAGATCATCCCGTTTACCGAAGGCCTTAGGGCATCTCCAGCCGTTGGCACCCCCAAAAACATCACCGAACCAAAAAAGTTGGTGTCTTGGGGGTCATCCGGCGAAATAAAGAGGGCATCTTCCCAATCACACCCCACCCCAAGCAAAAGTTTGTGAGGAGAATGATTAAGTGGGTCAAGTAAAAGGACATGTAGTGAGACACGATTCGCCGAAACTTCCGCCGGCGCCCCCAAGAGACCCCCAGCGCGCCGGGTTTCGCCTGGGTTTGCCGGTGCTATTTTAATGTCCTGGGGGCGTTGGGGGGCGTGGCTGGGCCGTTTTTCGACGAAAAGTGCCGTCCGAGCCTAAAAAACCGAGCCTAAAAAGGTGTCCTGGGGGGCGTCCTGGAGAGGCTAGTGGAGATGCTCTTAGGAGACACCGGCCACCGCCCCATCGCTGCTGCAATCTGAGTGGAACGACGGCAGCCACCGCTTGCGTCGGCGCTGCAACGCAGCAGGAACAAGGAGGCCGGAGTTGGGGCCGCACCCCGTCGGTGCTGCAACGCGTCTCGCCGCCGGCAGTTCGCGCCGGTGCTGCAATGGAGCACCCAAGGGAGAGGAGACCGGAGGCGCCGGTGCTGCAACGCAGCTCGCCGCCGGCAAGGGAAAGTAGGCCGGAAGCCTCGGTGCTGTAATGCAGCTCGCCGCCGGTGCTGCAAGTGCTGTGACCACGCATCTCGCCGGTGGCGGAGCTGCAATGTAACCCACTGGGTGTTGCAAGCCTGCGACCCACGGATCTCGCCGGCGACGAAGCTGCACTGCAACGCCCAAGATTTTATCTGCGTGGCGGAGCGGCAGCTGCGAGCTGGACGGCGATACTTACGACGACGACAGGCACGTTGTGTTTGCTGCTGCGAGTGTCCAGAGGAGAACGAAGCAAGGGCCAGATTTGGTGCGTTGAGACCAGAATGAAGCGGCACTGCATTGACGCATCCAACGAGAACGACGGACGGATCCGACGGTTCGCTACCAGACTGATTCCCTGGGGTGATTTGTAGCAGTACCTGGATGGTGGTGCGACCCTCAGGCCTCGCCGGCGGTGGAGCTGCAATGCAATGCGTAAGGTGCCGAGACCTGCTGATCTCGTCGACGCGAGAAGCTTCACTGAAACGGGTTGTTTGCTGCGGTGGAGATGCCCCGCTGATCTCGCCGGCCGTCATCTGCTGCACGGGGGCGATGGTACGTGGCCCGTGCAACAGCCATGATGACGACAAGCGGTGGAGTGGATGGTTGTTGGGCTGGAGAGACGACGAGTCAATTCCGCTGGGTGATGCATGTGGTCCAGCTGGCACAACGGACGGCTGCGCGGAGCCTCATCCAATGGCTGGCGAAGCGGTTTACAATTCACTCGTATCAGCCGGATGACGGGTAGCAGTGGCCTTTGAAAAAACTAGATTTTAGTGTTGTTTCCTGATGGTATGGATCTGGTTATGTGGCACTTTGTTATTAGAAACCGTACCTTATTTGTGTAAGACATAAAAAAATGGTGTTTGTGCTTGTCTGATACTATGCATTCTTGTGTGGGTATGGCCAAAAACATTGTTAATTCCCCAGATGAATTCCGTTATATATGCTCGTGTGCTGTGGGCGAACTGAAGAAATTCAGCTCAGATGGTGATTCGTCCTTGACAGCCTGTCAGCGTGCCCATGTTCATTAGTGAGTGAGTGATGCTAGCACTGGATGGACATGATGGGTGAATGGATCGCACATCTGAACAGCCTGTCAGCGACATGGGATGCTACTGTAGGGAAATACAGAATACGGTGTGGGCGTTACAGCTGTGAGCTCGAATACATGACATAAATGCGTCTTTGCAGCAGCTTGATTCGATTACTGACCACCAGGATATCAAGCTGCATGGAGCTCGGCCTCCATACGGCATTTTCGAATATAAGTCCCTTTTACACTCTAGAGGGAGTATCATATATTCACATGCCCACCGCTTGTCACGTGGCAATAAGTAGTTAGTATCGGTTGGAGCCTTGGAGGTGACCGGCAATGGCAGCATGGACCTCCTCATCGGAGGAACTAAGCACACATCATCTTCTTCTTCCTCCTCACGGCGACCTCTCTTGGGTGGGAGAACCTCCACCACGCCCTCTTCATCCTCGTTGTCAGGTGGGGTGGTGAACTCGACACGTTCTAAGAAACTGCAACACAAAGGATTGGACCACCAATCGTCGAGCAAGCTGAGCGGCGGCAGCAAGGTCTTGGTGCTCATGTCGAGGCGAATGAGGTGCACCTGCTCGGAGTCCCCCACATTGATGTTGAAGCACAAACACACCGCCACCGCCACCATCGTCTTCCAATCCACGACGGGGAGGAGCGATTCCACCCATGGTAACCTCGCCGCCTTGAAGCTCTCCATCTCCCACAATTCAGCCACACGGAGGTCCTCACCGTCATCGTCCCTCCGCCACTGCTCGGTAGCCAGGTCCAGTGCCCATACCGTCACCGCCATGTCCCGAGGCGGCACGAGCTTGTCGCATGTTTTGCAGGCATCAGAGCCACGCTCCTTGCCGATGCAGATGAGCTTGATGGAATTGCTGCCGTCGCCGTCGCGGGTGGCAGGACAACAACTCATGGCGCAACTAAACGTGTGATTAGCACTATTGCTGCAGAGCTGGCAGAGGCGGCACTCCGGCGGTAGTGGGACAAAGCGAAAGGGCACCTCGTGACCACTTGATAGGAGATCATCGTAGTCGCAAGAGAGGATGCCCTGCCCGAGATCGGCCCAATAGGCTCGGCCCTGGAATGAGAAGGCTGTGTGCACCCAGAGGTACTCTACCTTTTTCGGTGGGAACTGCGATTGCTTGTACCCCCACGGCGAGACGCTCCCGTCGAACAGCCTGGAGGACGGCGACAGCGGCCACAGGCAGACCACCTCCCGCCTCAACTCACTTAGGCGGTCAATTAGATCCTTCCTAACTGTATGTCAAGACATACATCTTAGAAATGACAATTACTAAATTTATGGCACATTTGATTCCAAACTAATATAAGACCTTGAGTTGCTTTTGCAGTTTGTTGAATCAGTCTGACATCATTTTCTTTGAAAATATATATTATAATATTTATGCACTAATTATTATATTTTTGTTAGTTGTTAGCTCAATATGCCAAAGTTGAGGTGCATATCAGGCAAAACGCCTCCTCTAGCCGAGGACGGTTAGCAAGCCTACCCAGGAGCTTAATTGCGGGATGACATCCCATGTCAGGACGGCAATAGTAGAAATAGATATGTTCCCGATGGAGGGGGGCATGTGGAAGCGATATTGTGAGATAAAATGTTCTGGAGATTTCGTCCGACTTAGGTATTCATTTTGCACTTTGAGTGGTTACAATTAAGAAAGGTTAGGGTATCAAAGTTGGTAGATGAATCTTGTTGTTTCTCCGTTGAACTCAACCAATTCCCAGCGAAAACTCTTTTGAAATTACTTCCTAGAGATTGTGTTCAACGATTCTCGGTAATATCAGGTTTAAGCCATAACAAACCATATAGTTGTATTACGAGTGTGCTAGGACTTGGCTTGGCGAACATTCCTCGACCTCATTGAGGTTCAATAGTGGTACTATTGGGCTGAACTGTTGCTACCGTGAATTGTAATACTGCCCTTTAGGGTTGCCTTAGGTGTTGTTAGTGCTACTGCGAAAGTTTTTCTATATGGAGGTCATGTATCTTCGGTGCCGTTGGGTTCTGGAACATAGCTAGGCTCTACAAGTGCCTTCCTTGATGTCTTGTTGTTCCGGCATTTCTGAGATCATGTTGGCCATACCCATGCTTCAAAGTATGGAGTCTCAAGGGTAGCATTGCCGAGGTATGTTTATGGAACCAACTGGAATTTAACGATGTGGTATTTTGTAACTCTAGATGAGTTTTAGGACGGCATTTACACGTTTCCCTAAAGAAATTACCCAAATACTTATCAAGATGTGTGTATTGTGTTTATCAACCTGGCTTATTGTAAGCTAGATCATGTGTTCAGCCTGTTTGGTCGGATGTTTTCTCTATCTTAATATAAAACATGCAGCTCACTTGCATGGTTCGATAAAATAAACTTATCAAGGTGTGTATTGTCATTATAACAAAATGGGGATGGGTTAAACAAAATTCCCGTAAGTATAGAGTTCTCATCCGATGAATTATCCTAAAAGAATCTTGAACTTTTCTCAACTTCACCAAAAGCCCATATACATGTACAAAACATACCATTTTGGCAAGGTTCAGTCCTAGCTTGTGTATATGCATGCCTGGGAAAGCAGGGCGATGGATCAAATATAACATAGGCCAATTAACCAAGCAGAATGAAATAATTCTTCTAGGAGCTATCCATGACTCCATATCCTATCTAAAGCAGCACAAAATCTGGTTGTGAGCAACTTAATTTGTCACTAGAGCTCCAAGGTGGGGGTATGTTCTTAATTAGTACTGTTGCATAAGCAAAAATAATAATAATGAAAGGGCCTCTTTGGTTCACCGACAGAGGATTTAGATATCATGGCATACTGAATCATGCAGGAAATAACAACACAAAGATGTATTATTTTAGTTATTTATTTCCACCATAATGAAAACGTAAGAACTTCGTGAGACTGGCCCCAATGGAAATTTGTATTCTGAATCCCTCCATCTCCCACAGTTCAGCCACACGGATGTCCTCACCGTCGTCGTCCCTCCGCCACTGCTCGGTGGCCACGTCCAGTGCCCACACCGTCACCACCATGTCCCCAGGCGCCACAGGCTTGTCGCATGTTTTGCAGGCCTCAGACCCACGCTCCTTGCCGATGCGGACGAGCTTGATGGAACCGCTGCCGCCGCCATCGCTGGTGGCGGGGCAACAACTCATGGCGCGGCTAAACGCCTGATTAGCATTATTGCTGCAGAGCAGGCAGAGGCGGCACTCCGGCGGTAGTGGGACGAACGAAAGGGCACCTCATGACCGCCTGACAGGAGATCATCGTAGTCGCAAGAGAGGATGCCCTGCCCCAGGAATGAGAAGGCCGTGTGCACCCGGAGGTACTCTGGCTTTTCCGGTGGGAAGAGCGGTTGCTTGTACCCCCACGGCGAGACGCTCCCGTCGAACAGCCTGGAGGACGGCGGCGGCGGCCACAGGCAGACCACCTCCCGCCTGAACTCACGCCGCGCCTTCGTGTCGTACAGGTGATGCATCGCCATGATGGCCAGCACGTACTCGCCGGCATCGTCGCGGCGGCGCATGGGCAGAGGGTGCGTCACGAGAGAGGGCGTGCAGTCCATCTCACGCAGGGGCGGCACCGCGGCGAGCGACGCGTCGGCGGCGTCGTAGACGAGGAAGCGTCGGGGCTCGTCGTAGGTGTCGCTGTCGCGGTCGCGGCATCCGAAAGTCACGGTGAGGACGACGATCCTGTCGTCGGCGGCCTCGACGTACGCTTCGTCCTCGTTGAACTTGTACCGCCCAGCGCGGAGGCGGATCGCGAGCGCGGATAGGGCCGGGGGCTGCACGACGCGCGCCAGGAGCGTGACGCCGTCGACGAGATCCTTGTGTTCGTCGTGGCCGTCGGCGGTCCTGGTGGTGGCGCACCTGATCACCGCCCACTCCGACGACGGCTCGTTGTTATTCAGGTGGGCCGGTGCCGCCTGGAGTTTGTCGACGTCGTGCACGTGCGGGCTCAGCAGGACCCAGCCGGGGCGCAGCGGCGGAGCCATGGCCGATGGTCAAGATTGCTGCCGTGGATGGGGGCGAAAGATTGATGGCTCGAGACGTGCCGCGATGCCAATTGGGATGGTGTTCATATACAGGCGAAGTAGCGAACCGCCATTGGCGCATTGCCTCGCTTTCGTCTGATCCGATCTGAGGATGTTTATTTGCTTTTTTTTAGGCAAAGATGATTTATTTGCTGGCCCAGCAGCTCACGTTGGCACGATCATGGCCGTCATGGCCTAATGCTAATCGGAACATTTTTGTTTTTGAGGAAATTCTATCCGGCACTTCTTAATCGCTCAGTATGCCCACAGGCCTACGACAACGGTAGTTCATAGGTGGCCCAGATTTAGTTTTCGTTCTATGTTTTTTCCTATTTTTCTATTTATTCAACATGAACTTTTTAAATCATTGTGAGCGTTTTTCAATTATTATTTTTTTTTATAAATTTCTCCTACTTTCCCTAAATTCAACAAGTTTTTAAAAAAAATCCATGAACATTTTCCTAATATGTGAATATTTCCTAAACTAGTGCTTTCTAAAAATTCAAAAGATTTTTAAAAATGGATGAACGTTTTCTCAAAGCTGCGAACAATTTCCAATTTTCTGAACTTATTTATTTTTTTGATCATTTTTAAAATAAATGAATACTTTTAAATTCTTGAACATTTTTAAAAAATGTGATATTTTTTTGAAATTGTATTTTTTTCCAAAAGTCATGAATATTTTTTCAAATTCATAAACATTTTCTGAATTCAGTGATTTTGAAAAGTTAATAACTTTTCCAAATTAATGGTTTATAAATTACGATTTTTTCAATAAATAAACATCAATAAAGAGAAAAATAGAAAAATCGATGGATATACATGTAGAGATCGCGAGCCGTCAAAAGCTAGCCATAAGATTTTCTTGAGGGGTTCCAAGCTTTACTATTCAAAAACTAAACATTGTGGAATACAAAAAGGAACATGGGAAACTCCAAGCCAGACATGATGCCCCTGGTCAAGAGAGTGTGAAAACTTGGCTAACCTATATGTATCAATATTTGCTTCTCTACCTTCAAAGTAAACTTACAATTAAAATTTAAAGCTCTAAGTTTGGTCTCCATATCCCCCTCAACTGCCTTTGCCAATATCATATATAACCTGTTTGGAGTCCGATGCGATGATGAAGTTATTTAACATAAGATCGTCGGCAAGGGAGATGCCCTCCCTGCATGTGATCGCTTCAAGTGTTGGGACATCAACTATTCCACTCATCACTAAAGCCGAGTTGCCCATGTAATTCCCTGCCTCGTCTCCGCAGATCGCCAGTGTTGCTCATCTAACTTGGCCTCTAGAAATCCCGACATCCACATGGATCTTGGCGTAAACCCTGTGGTGGTGCCTTAGGTCTTGTGGCCATGCCCATGGGGAGCCATTGTTCCTTGGTATCTTTGTTTGGAAGTTGATCAAGTTCATGGATAAAACGAGTAATAAACTAGTGCGTACATGATGTACTTTGGTATATTTGCTCGTGTATAGCCTTCCTCCTAGCCCACCATATTGCCCACAACGTTACTGCCAGCCTGACAAAAGCAGTATGTGAGAGAGTGTCGATCATAGCAAATATCCACTGCTTTGCACTCGGCTCAGTGGTTTTGCACAAGTGTTCTGCGAGTTCTCCATCTACGAATGCCCAAACACATCTCAACATGGAGCACTCCAACATGGAGTGATGCCAGAAGTCTTCCGACCACACAAAGAACATGCACTTGATGAAGCCATATTTCTTCTCATTCTCATATCTTTAGTTGGGATTGAATGCTTTGCTAACCTCCATAGGAACATGTGGATTTTTCTGGCTACTTGGGTTTTCCATAAAAGTTTCCATGAAACAACGTCTCGATCAGTGCTTAAGGATCCCGCGATGCTATCGATCTAGGTTCCCGATCTCAGCTTCGTATCTACCAACATTCTATAGGCAGACCGAACTGAAAAACAACCATTTCTCTCAAACATCCAGGACCAGATGTTTGCTACATTGGTTGTGCATAGTGGAATACTCAGTATCGATGGTATATCAATCGGCAAGCATACGCCTTCCAGCTTAGTAATATCCCATGATGCCGACGTATGGTCTATCAGGTCAAAGACCCACTCAGAGGGGTTGGCACAACGGCTCCCATAGGGCCTCATCATTTCCTTCCTTGATATCCAATTGTCGTTCCAGATTTTTGTAGACTCCCCATTACCCACACATCTAATTATCCCTTGCTTCGAAATGTTCCTCCTTTCAATAATAGCTCTCCAAATTTGACTGGGATGATTTCCTAATTCTGCATTCAAGATAGTGTCAATGGAGAAATAAACACTCTTTAGAATTCTTTCACTGAGGGATTCCAGGGATTGGAGGGTTCTCCATGTGCCTGCTTAGCCAAGAGAGATAAGTTCAAAATTTCAAAATCCTTAAAACCCAATCCACCCATACTGTTTGGTTGTGTCATCGATTCCCAGGAGGCATAACTTGGCTTTCGATGACCATCTTTACTTCCCCACCAGCATTTTCGAATCAACATATTCAGATGCTCACAGAGACCTCTGGGCTATTTAAAACATGACATATTATTGACTAGGACTTCTTTGCCTGCCGAGGACATAGTTTTTTCAAGCCACCCCAGGACCTTGCTCCACAAACAATCTTTTAGCTTTTTGAAGGCTCCATTTTTTGATGAGTTTGCACTTATGGCTTCATTTCGAACCTGCAACAAGCCTTTAACCCCCCTTACTAAAGAAGATCGAAGACTTATCATAGTTTATGCGCTGGCCAAAAGCCTGACAATATGAATGCAGAAACAGTATAGCTAGTGGTCAAAGCTAATGGGCCGTAGCCCATGTAGAGATCACGTGAGTGTGAGTACGTTCAAGATGCGTGCTGCATAGGAGCTCCCTTGCTGGGGATGATGGATGGAACATGTTTTTAGAAAACTTTATTAAATCAAAACAATGTTACAATCATCCACCATCCACCTTACAATCGATGCCTCCTTAATACACATCGATGGTAAGACTGAGACCACTAATCTAGCTCGCTCATGAGAGACACGGTTTGCCTCCCTAGGGCAGTGGACAAAAGAAACCGAAGTATACCTTATTAGTAGTACGTACCCTACAGTCCAAATAAATGGCTGCAACACCCGACACAGTGAAACCTCCATTGTTCATCGTGTCTATTACCTACTAGTCAGACTCAACAACCAAATTGCTGATTCTAAGTTGTCGCGCCAACAGGAGGCCAAGCCGTAACGCATAAGGTTCAGCATCTGCAGCATCCGATACATGCTCGATTTTCTCATTTATCATCTCGGAGGATACCTCCCACTACTCCTTGGCGTGTCACTAAGCAGAATGTCGCATCAACATTGAGTTTAACATATCCCTCTTTTCTTTGCGGGTAACATATCCCTCTTGATTTAGATAGTCTGTACCGATGGCTTCATGTAGATCCCTGCCTAGATGTGGGAGTGATCATACTCCAATACTCTGGGACTCTGGGATGGAGTCCCAACCTAAGAAAAGTAGCTATAAAATGGAGAAATGGTGGCTCCTTAGAACAGATTTTGATGACTTAGTTCGCAAAATCTGGTCAGAGCCTAACAGAGCCACTTCTACCATTGAGAATTGGCAAATCAAAATTAGGAGCCTCAGGAGAGTCACCAAAGGATGGAATTCTAATGAAGAGGCTAACCTTAGAAGATACAAGAAAATTTTATTAGAAGAGTTTGATATGTTAGATATAAAAGCAGAAAACTCTGACTTATCTGAGACAGAGTTTAACAGATTGAGATTTATTCACTCCGAGCGGCAGAAAATTTGGCTTCAGGAAGAAACTAAATCCAAACAAAGGTCTAGGGATAGAGAGATCACTGAAGGTGATAGGAACACAGCCTACTTCCATGCTGTGGCCAACCAAAGGAGAAGGAAGACCCTCATTAACTCTCTGGATGGCCCTAATGGACCTGTTACAGAAACTAAGGACATGCTCAAAATAGCTAGTGATTTCTATAAAGATTTATTCAAAAAAGAAGTTTGTAGTGGGTTCAAAATCAAGACTGACTTCTTCTCGGCTGGGGAAAGAGTCACCCCAGCAGAGAATGAAGCTCTTGAAGCACCCTTCTCTGAGGAAGAAGTCAAAAAAGCAGTGTTTGACTCTTACCCAGATGGGGCCCCTGGCCCTGATGGTATCCCTTTCTTCTTTTACCAACAATTCTAGGAGCTGATCAAAACTGACCTAATAGCTATGTTTAATGATTTCCATTCAGGTAAATTAGATATTCATAGGCTCAACTTTGCGATGCTCACCTTGATCCCTAAAGAGGCTGATGCCACTGATATGAAAAAGTTTAGACCTATTAGTCTGATTAATTGTAGCTTTAAAATCTTCTCTAAAGTCCTAACTAATAGGCTTGCTAAAATCCTTCAGAGATTGATAGCTAGCAACCAATCTGCCTTCTTGAAAGGCAGATATATCTTAGAGAGTGTGGTCACTGCCCATGAAGTGGTGCACTCGGTCTATGCGGGGAAAAACAAGGTTTGGTCCTAAAACTAGACTATGAGAAAGCCTTTGACAAAGTGGACCTTGATTTTCTCCTAGATATGCTTAACAAGAGGGGTTTTGGTAGTAAATGGATTAGCTGGATTCGTCAAATTACTCATAATGGCTCTGTGGAAGTCAAGATGAATAACGTAGAAAGTGATTTTTTCCTTTCTGGGAAAGGACTCAGATAGGGAGACCCCATCTCTCCCCTTCCGTTTAACCTGGTAGTAGATGTCCTTACCAAAATGCTGTCCAAAGCAGAAAATAGTGGTTTGATTGCAGGATTGTGCACTGAAGTGTGTCCAGGGGGTATTATTTGCCCGCAGTATGCAGATGACACCCTCCTGTTTTTAGACAAAAACCTTGCTCATGCCACCAACCTCAAGTCGATCTTGACTTGCTTTGAAAAAGTTTCTGGGATGAGAATTAATTACAACAAGAGTGAACTCATTCCCATAAACATAGGAGATGATGATTTTGGTTCCTTCCTCTCAATTTTGGAATGTAAGGGGGGTGAATTTCCCATTAAATACCTTGGGATCCCTCTTCACCATGATAAGCTTAGGAAAGAGGATATCCAACCCCTAATAGATAAAATTATGAAAAGAATTGCTGGGTGGAGAGGCAAACTCCTCTCATATAGGGGCAGGCTTGTGCTAATTCAAGCTTGCTTGGCCAACATTCCCATCTACTTGCTCTCATTCTTCAAATTCCCTAAATGGGCCATTGAGATGATCAATTCTCAAATGGCCAACTGCTTGTGGAATGACTTTGAAGGTCATAGGAAACTACACCTAGCTAACTGGAGATTAGTGTGCATGAATAAAGATTTTGGAGGGCTGGGGATTCCCAACCTCCAGGATATTAACCTTTGCCTACTAGGATCCTGGGTTAAGAGATATTATGAAGGTGAAGGAAATCCTTGGAAAATGATCATAGATCATAAGTACATGGCTGGTAGAATTAATATCTTCGCCCCCAATCTGTCACCCCAGGCTTCCAGATTTTGGAAAGGCATTAAATCGACTATCCAAACACTGAAGTTTGGATACAGATGGAAAATTGGATCAGGCACCAAAGTCAGATTCTGGGAGGATACCTGGTTTGGTACCTCCCCTCTATCTATGCAGTTCTGGCCGGTTTACTCCATTTTGTAATGAGCAAGCTAAGAGTGTTTGTGAGGTTTGGGATGGGAATCAACTCAAACTAACTTTTAGAAGGAATTTTGATGATATCCTCATGGAGCAATGGCACCAGCTGGTGGAAATTGCTGGAAGTGTGACCCTGAATGATGATACAGATGCTTTAATCTGGCAGCTAGATAACAAAGGAATTTACTCCACTAGCTCGCTTTATCATGTTATCAACTTTAGGGGGGTGCAACCAGTATATATCCCAGCTGTTTGGAAGCTTAGGACTCCCCCCAAGATCCACGTCTTCCTCTGGCTCTTTGCCAACAACAAACTGATGACTAGGGATAATCTTAGGAAAAGACAAATTATCAAACCACTTGACTGCGTTTACTGTGCTGAAGCAGAAACAAATGCACACTTGTTCTTTGAATGTATAGTTGCTAAACAGGTCTGGCCTTTTGTCTCTGCCTTCTTCGAGACAAATGTTGGGCTTGATTATGAATCGATTGCTAAATTCTGGGTAGCCAATGGCAAGCACTCTGCACTTAATACTGTTAATGCAGCTGTGCTCTGGTGTCTTTGGAAATATAGGAACTCTATTATTTTCAATTAACACTTTGTGGACCTCGATTAAACAGGTGCTGAGGCTGATCCTCAAAACCCTCAAAAACTGGACAATCCTGTCCTCGGGCAAGAATGCAGAGAGGCTGGAGGCCTTCTCAAGGCATCTTGCGAGCTTCCTGCGCCGCCCCCTGTTGATCAGTGGCTGATGAAGCAGATGCCGCTGGGAGCCCCTCTGGTGGATCCATGGGACAAGCTGAAGATTTCTGATGACAGCAGCAGCTTTGCTTCACCCTCCAAGAAGCGAGAAACAGGAGCAATCGCCTTCTCCAGCCCGATCTCGATCCTGACGGCAGCCTGGTCCCCCCCCAAGCGGTGGCAGCCCCTCCGTTGAAGACTTGCAAAGCCTCCCAGGAGCTGAGCTGCGCCTAGTGACCTCCTGTTCTAGCTTCCTTTGAGTGCGATTAGGGCTCTCGCCTATGCTGTAATGCTTTTACTGTTTCCTAGCTCTGTAATCTGTACTTTTTTTGATTCTCCTTACATTCCTGCTGAACTGCTCCTCTCAGTGAGCTGATTGTATGACGCGAGTTTGATTTCATTCGAGTAATGGAATCAGGGAGAGGCATCCCTGTTCTTCTAAAAAACATATCCCTCTTGATACATGCATTCTTCTTCCTCCCGTCTACTGGCCAATCTGAGGATGATTATTTGCTGGTCCATCAGCCCACGATGGCATGATCATGGTTGTTTTTTTGTGGGTAGACGATCATAGCCGGCCAGATGGCCAAATCCTATTTGGTGCTTAATTAGCAGCCAATTGGTTAATAGCACCCACAGACCCTTCGTTAGTTCATAGGAGAGCCAGATTTCATTTTTCTCAGTATTTTTATTCAACATGAACCTTTTAAAACATTTGTGAGCATTTTCTTAATTCTATTTTTTATCCTTTCATGTACTTTTTCTAAATTCGTAAACTTTTAGTAAAATCCGTAAACATTTTTTCAAATCTATGAATATTTCTTAAAAAAAATTGATTTCATAAAATTTACATATGTATGCTGCAATCGCCCAACACATATTTTTCAATACAAAACATAATGCAAAATATAAATTATTATCAACAAGCATGCATTGATTGCCGCGTTGCATGCATAGAGAGTAATGTAAAAACAATGACATGCATCACTTGCTTACGTGGCATGGTTGCATGTCTAGGATATGGACTGAGCTCCGGTGCCTTAACTGCACCTGCCTTTGAGTGTATGACATGGTGGGCAGCCATTTGTTGGGCCCACCTGTCATACACCCAGAAACAGGTGCAGTAAGACAATGCAGCCGCGTCCCTAGTATATATAGGTAGTGGTTTGTTTCTAAAAGGTTATTGTTTTGAGCGGGGGGAGGGGGGCTAGCTATTTAGATACAAAAGATGACATCATGGGTAGCTTTTTTAGTTGCTAACAATAGTTACATCGTGTGCAAGATCCCTTAGAAAAAACTAAGGGGTTTAGAGACCCAATTATAAAAATTTATAAAAAGTAAAACAAAATTTAGCTATCTGATGTGTCGTGCCATTCGCCTCACTTAGACAATGCTTGCTAATTGTCATTACCCTTGTTTACAAGCAACGTTAATCTTATTCCAACAGAATCTCAAATATATATTAGTGCTCACTCTGGCGGCGGCGCAGCAGTCACTTTCGCAGGGTGCATGTGCTTGTTCCAACAGCCGCTACATCCGTAGTGCACAATCTCGCAAGCGCATAGGGATGACGTTAGCGTAGCACGCCTGACTGCAGCATTGGTCACAGTCTCTATGGCCCAAGCGACGGGCAACGCCCCATGGAAGGCGATCGATGCAGGCTGCCTAGAGAGCAAGGGTAGAGGATGAACATGCAGAAGCCATTGTTTGTTCTATGCAACAAGCGACTCCAGATAGGAAGATATAGACAGCACAAGATATGAGCCGGAGACGGGATGCAGAGTTTCTGCTCCGGAGCTCAAATAAGCTCAGGTGATCAGTAAAATCACAAAAAATTCTTTTTTTTTGGAAGAAACATTGACAAAAGTTTTAAGTGCTTGCAAAAATTCGTCATGAAATCACATTCTTAGAAGGCGTGGCAAAAAAAACAAAAAACAGAAATGGTACTCCAGGGTTCACTTGGTTTACTCTATGAATGGATCGATTGAATTAAATGCACAAGCTACAAGTCAGAGGTGTGTGCCATGCATGCACGTGTAGCAATTCCAAGTTGCACTGGAGAGTAAGTTGACTTGGAGATGCAAGTACAGAGCCTTATGACGACGCATGAGATGGGAAAGGAAGCATCGCCGACACAAGAAGGGTCAGAAGCCATGTGATGAGGAAGCAAAAAATGCTCCTGACCTGAACTAGCCTGGAACGACTGAGAGCAACCCGGATCTGGGGAAACCAGATTGAAAGCACAAGCAACAATTCGCTAGTAAGAAATTGTTTTGAGATCTGAAACCAGCAAGGCACTTATCAAGGTATGTATTGTCACTATAACGAAATGGGGATGGGATAAATAAAATTCCTGCTAAGTATAGAGTTCTCATTCAATGAATTATCCTAAAAGAATCCCTTGAACTTTTTATTGGAAGGAGGAAATGAGGACGAGCTAGAGAGAGAAGCAAACAAATAGGAAGAGCAGAAGTAAGAGCGAGGGGCCAGCACCAGGAGAAGCTAGGTCCCAGCAGTTTCTCTTACTCCAACGGTATCCCAGAAATTAGTCGTCGACGCAGGCGGCGGTGCGACAGTCACTTTTGCAGGGTCTGAGGCACACGACCAATTGCATGTCCCAGCAGTCGCGACATTGGAAGCCCGAGAGCTCGCAGTCGTTCTTGCATACGAGGACGCCGTTGGCTAAACACGTCGTGCTGCAGCGTTGGTCACAATCGCTGCACCGTATCGCCGGTGTCGGCGCAGGCGTGGGCGCTGCCTGCGGCCCGAGCGACGGGCAGCGGCCCATGGAAGGCAGAACCAGGACGGCGAGAATGGCGGCGATTAAGGCTGCCTTGAGAGTGGGAGTAGTGGATGAACCTGCAGAAGCCATTGTTTGTTCTACGTGGCAAGCAAGTGGCTAAAGACTTCAAAGAGGAAGATACAACTAGGAAGCACAATATACGTAGGAGCCAGAGATGTTGTTATTTATAGGCATTCAAGAAAGAGCTCTAGGGTTGGCTAAATATTTGTGTTGTTGTATGTTGTGACCCATGTGTGAGGTATATATAAAGTATAATATGAGCGAGAGAGATTTGGAGTAGGGGACAAGTCGTACATGGTTTAAATCAATCCTACCTCTAACTCTTATCTCTATCTCAAACACTATTATACTTCTAATATTCCCCCTCAGTCGTAGCGGGAGTGAAGTGAACGATGACGACTGAATTTGAAGTCTTGCGCTTCCGTCGTCTTCTCCGCTGCGCCATCATCAACTGCGTCTATGATGGGTTGGCACCTAGGGCAGTGACTGCGTCCCCTTCTGGTGCCTCCCTTGACTCTCCTCTATTCCCTCCCGCAGTCACAGCGGGAGTGGCGTGGACGCTGGTGACGGCGCGGACGCTGTTGACTAGAGTTGTTGCCGATGTGTTGCTATAGACGTAGTCATGTGGTCGATGTCGAGGTCACCGGTCGTGATGTAGCCGTGGTCGTAGTAGTCATGGTCGATGTAGTAGTCGTCGTGGATGATGAAGCTGCACAAAGCCGGAGGCGCAAAAAATTGCACTATGATGGAGCTGCAGATGTGGACGATGCACCTTGCGGATGTCAGAGGGTGTCCTCGGCGATGAGTCAACCGGTTTTGCCAAGACCGGAGGAAGCCCATCGAGCACACATCGGTTTTGCCAAGACCGTGTGGCCGTGTAGGGTCGTCACTGTAGTGACGCTGTGTCGATGCAGTCGTGCCGTCGTGGATGACGCGGTCGATGCCGTCGTCGTGACGCGGTCATTGCCGTCGTCGAGGTCGTGTCTTACAGAAAAGTCTGTCAGAAGACGCTAGGTGTCCATCTTGTGATCGAGGTGGCGGCGATGTGTTGACAATGATGGTGATGAAGACCTTGGCGATGAAGTGTTGGCGACAGGGCCTGACATAGTCTTACAGCTTGATGATGCGGCGCGGGGTCAGTGTAGATTGGCTTGATGCAGTGCAGATCGGTCAGTGTATTCGGTCGGCTCGGTGAAGAATTGTTGTTGGTCTCGGTCGTGCGATGCTTGGCTCGGTGTAGCTGGACGTGTAGCCGCCATGTACATATCGGGGTAGCTGCAGATCTTATGGAGCGGACTCTGGCGCATAAGCCTTGAGGACCACTGTAGATCGGATCGAATTCTCTGCGTGAGAGCGACGCCCTCCCGTGATCGGACGCGCCTGTCGGCATAGCGGCGAGGCGTCGCGTTGCCGGTCGACCCTGCAGAAGGGCCGTGGTTGGAGTCCACGGCTCATGCCATGCACGTAGGCATGTGCATCATGGCGAGTCAGGCCTGTGGCCAGTGTTGCCACGCACGTATGCATGCGCACACGGCCGTGTTCTTGCTGGTCGATGCGTGCATGGGCCATGGAGTCGATGAGGCTGCAGACTCTTGCCGATGGACTGCAGCCGTGCCGCGCACGGCTGGGCGAATTGTCGATGTAGAGCCCATGCGCACATGGAGCTGGTCGTCGTTGCGAGCAGAAGCGCGTCGTTGTCCCTGGTCGGTGCAGACGAACTGGCATTTGCGATGCGGATGTCCACCTCGTGCCCCATGCGTTGCCGCAGGCACGTACAACCGTGGACATTACTCTGATGCCGATTCTGCACAACTTTTCACCGGAATTTGATTTAATTGTGGGATTTATTTGTGGCTAAATTGAATCTAATCTATAAAGCTGAAAAATTCAAACTAATGTATAGAACCGATCTAGTCTATGGAACTGATCTAATCCTTAATCAGATCAGGTGCTGCGCCCCCGAGGAGAGGAGATTAATCTCCCGGGGGCGGCGCGCTGCGGAAGTAGTGGAGAAAACCTAGGATCGGCGTCGTGAGACTAACCGCTCTAATTTTTTTTAGAAAAGGAGGAATCACCCCCGGCCTCTGCATCTGGGTGATGCATGCGGCATTATTATTTATTATTCACAAAGACCTTACAAAGTAATACAACAGTAAGCCCGAGGCCACCATCTAGACGACACCTGTCGCTACTCCTATCCCCTTGATGAAGGTGTGCCGAATGTCCGGGCCAAATACCAAACAGACATCGCACGGAAGCCTAACATCTAACGCCGGATGCCCCATCCAAGCCACATAGGCGGGACTGGGTAACACTCTGGTCCGGCGCACTCTCAGTGAGTACCACACGCACACGCTGCAAAGGGCCGTCACCTCCGTCTTCCCTCGATCCATCCTCAAAGCATGTACTGACGCATCGACCTTGTCAGGCCACTCTGCCATCGACACCACCACGACGCCAGACAACGTCAACCTCCTGCGCGTGTTCCTTGCCACACATCTGACGCCAAGCCTCCACTGCTCCATGCCGTCGAGAACCGCCGCCATGAATGTAGAAAGAAACACCGCTCCACCGCAGATGCCATCCGCTGGTCCCTCGAGCCCGAGTGCATCTCCAAGAATGCCGCCCCCAAGGGGGTAATGACACATGAATGCCGCCGTCATCCGATCAACTGATCTAGGGTTTCCCCCGGAGGTATTGGGTGGGGTTGGGAGCTTCACCTCGATGATGCCTTCATGAAGGAAACGATGATAAGAGCATCGTCATCACCGATTCCGGCCAATGACCGAAGACCAAGTTTTCACCCGGATCCGTTCCAAGAAATCCACCCGACAACCTGTGCACTGTCTCGACCGCCTTCAAAGCCCCAGATCTAGCCGCCTAGATCCGGCGACCAACCGCAACAGCAGTGCCACCGTAGGAGCCCTGGCGCACCAGCCACTGCCTGAATGCGCCACCACTGGAGCCTGGGAGGAGGGCTCCCACCCCACCTCGCCAAACCGCGAGAGCCGCCGGGATGGATCCCGCACGCTCATCACCGTCTCTGATCTGAACCAATCCGTGGCCAAACCACGAGATCACTGATGCAGATCCGCCTTGGATAGGGACTGCACCATGCCATGCCGCCGCGGGAAGCCTGAGCTTCACCCGCCGCCACCTTCCAGGGCCGCCGCCCCGGGATCCAGCCGCCGCCGACAGGACGCGCCGCCCACGTGCAGCAGGCCGGAGGAGCCCCCCGATCCAGATCTGGACCTAGAAGCTCACCACGGCCGCCCCGCGCCGGCACGCCCCGCCTGGCCGCGAGTCTGCAGCCACCCGCGCCTCCGCGCCAGAGAGCCGCCATCCGGCCGCCCCGGACGCATCCGCGCCGCGCCGCCCTGCATGGTTGTGCGCATCCGTGCGAGGGCGCTATCCCGCGCCAGCACCACACCGCGCCGAAGGAAGGAGGGCCCGCCGCCACCGACGCCGGCCGGGCTTTGCCCGGCGGCGGGGAGGGGGTGGGGACAGGGGAGGGTTGGAGGCGGCGGCGCGTGGGTTCGCCCCCCCACTCGCGGGAGCGGGTTGGGCGAGACGGATCGATATTTGTGTTGTTGTATGTTGTGACCCATGTGTGGGGTATATATAGAGTATAATATGAGGGAGAGAGACTTGGAGTAGAGGACAAGTCGTACATGGTTTAAACCAATCCTATCTCTAACTCTTATCTCTATCTCAAACACTATTATACTTCTAATAAGCTACACCTCACTTAGTTTAGTATATGGATGGATCTTCGATCGAATTAAATGCACAAGCAACAAGTCAGAGGGCGGTGCCATGCACGTTAGCAATTCTAAGTTGCATTGGAGCGGGAGAAAGTTGACTTGGACATACAAGTACACACATATATTGTAGTATGTGTATTATTTAGTGATGTTACCAATGTGCCCCGAGTTTTCACTCGCTCGTAATTTTGGAGATAACGCAGATGCTCTAGTCTAGTTGCGGTGACTGTTAAACATTCCACTGCTTTGTGTTTCACTAGGAGCTGGATGTCATGTTACACCGATGGTGCAATTGACATAAACTAGATGAAGTAGATAATGATATACGTGGAGCTCACCCTATTTAGATGAAATCTCACAAAATATGCAGAAGTGAGACAATTAATTCTATTTATTGAATTTGTAGGCATACCAATTTCTAGGTATAACTTAACAAACGACGTGGTAAAAGGTCAGAGGTCTGACCGACGCATATTATTGTTAGTAACTCCAAGCTGCAATGGAGAGAAAGCTGACTTGGAGGCACTAGCGGTACACATGCATATATTGTTGTTGTCTCTCGTACCTTTTCTGGTCGGTGAGATACATCCATGTCTACTCGATCATAGTTATTGTTACCATTTTGCCCCATGTGTAAGGTGAACATTTAGACATATTTCCACTCGTTGGTAAATTATGCACAAGCAACAAGTCAGAGGTCTGTGCCATGCACGTTAGCAATTCCAAGTTGCACTCGAGAGAAAGTTGACTTGGAGATACAAGTACACACATAGTATATCGTAGTACATGTATTATGAATTTATGTTACCAATGTGCCTCGAGCTTTGCACTCGCTCGTATCTTTTGAGACAATGTAGATGCTCTAGTCTAGTTGCGGCGAATGCTAAATTTTCTACTTCTTTGTGTTTCACTGCGAGTAGGACGCACGTTACCGATGAAGAAATTGACATAAGATTAAGTACAATAAAATGACGTAGGCAGACTATAAGAGATGACACATCAAATTTTTGTCTAGTTGGAAGAAACAGAAGAGGCGAGGGAGAAGAGAAGTGAGTTACAAGCTTACAACCGGCTGTAATACGAGCTCGAACAAACTTCGTTAGAGAAAGAGATGGGCCACATATTAATGACATAACATATTAGTATGACTAACTATTGTATGGGTGAACTATTAGGTTGACTATAAGTGATATGACAACTCCATATAGCCGGCTTTTGGCTATAGTATTAACCATGCTCTAAAGTAGAACAAGTAGATAATGATATACGTGGAGCTCTCCCTATTTTTATTGAATATCACAAAATATGTTGAAGCAGAGACAAGTAATGCAACACCAAGTTAAAGGTTAGAGGTCTGGCCCATTTGCATGGTATTGTTAGTAATTCCAAGTTGCACCGGAGAGAAAGTTGACTTTTTCGAGGGGGGGTGATTTGGAGATACAAGTACACATATGTTGTTGCTTTGTACCTTCCAGTCGGTGCGATACATCTATGTCTCCTCATAGTATGTGTAGTACTTCACTTTTCCGATGTAACCAAATCATGAATATGGCAAGAACAATACAAAGATCATACTGAAATCTAAGGATGCATGCCCGGACAAAACATAGAACCAAGACATATATGAACAGAACATATCTGGCTAGCACATATGGAGGGGTAAATAGGGGATGAAAGAGTCATAAGCTCCACTCGGCCAAGCTAAGGCCGTGGCGGGCGGCAATGGCTACAGCTTTGTCAGCACCTTCCTTCTTGGCGGCGTCATCCTTGGGCATGGCGTCAGTGTCGTCGAAGCAGAGGATGGAGAAGAAGGCGAACCAGAAGGAGGCGCATAGAGACGCTTCCCAAGAATCTTATCGCCCTTCTTCTGGTGCAGCAGGGTGGCAAAGGACGTGGTTCTGGAGGCCTGCTCTCCAGCTATGCACATGGTCGACAGGAGAGGATCACCGGAAACAGCATAAAGAGAGGAATAATAGATAACAATTAGGGTTGCGTGAGTAGGAACTGAGTTGGTTAGCACTCTGGCCAGCCAATGCCTTTAATATATAAGCATCATGGTAGGGAGTCGTGGGCTTAGGCCCACAACCGAGTCAGCGTGCAGCCGGGTAGGCCCACTCCCGGGTCGGTGCGCAGTCGAGTGATGGCTCGAGAATTTGAGACTATTTATAAGGGGTTTTACTTGGGTTTTCATCGGGTTTGTATTATTTCTTGGTTATTTCTAACGCTATGAGAGAGAATAAAACTTGTTTTCATTGTTTGGTAGAAAAACCATCTATAAAAGGAAACCAAGGAGGATTAGTCCAAATCAAGCCAAATGGAGCGAATTCCATCATGGGAGATTCACCCCCTAGCGCACCATAGCACAAGACGGGCAAGCAAATTAACGCTAGCGCTCGTATGGGTGGTAGTACGAGGCACCAGGGGATCTCGCTCATCTATCTATAGGAGCAACTTTCGTGAAGGTGATCAACGCATCAGAGAGGCCTAGCTGCCGCCTCTTCATCTAGAACAGAGAGAGAACAGATCTGGAGAAGAAGAACCACCAGAGTTTCATCTTGTTTTTTTCTTCCACCTTCATACTCATACCATTTCAGCGTCACCGGCGTAAGAGGAATTCCAAGTTGTAAAATCGGTGTGTATAACTCTATTCACACTCATCTGGAGACTGAGGCTTGTTAAATCATTCATCTTATTGTGGAGCATCACGTTATTATTGCTACTTCCTGAGCTTGTGTTGATTTATCCCTTAAAGAGCAAAGGGTGATGCAGCAAAGTAGAGATAAGTATTTCCCTCAGTTAAGAACTAAGGTATCAATCCAGTAGGAGGCACAAGCAAGTCCCCAATAGATGCACCTGCACAAACTAAAAAACACTTGCACACAACGCGGAAAAGAGGTTAATCCCTTCACGGTCACTAGCAAGAGTGAGATCTAATGGAGATAGATTTAAAATATAAATAAAGGTAGAATAAAGTAAACACAAATAAATTGCAGCAAGGTATTTTTTGTTTTTCGGTTTTATAGATCTGAGAATAAATGATAAGGAATAGACACAGGGGCCATAGGTTTCACTAGAGGCTTCTCTCTCGAAGAAAGCATACAGTGGTTAAACAAATCACTGTTGAGCAATTGATTAAAAAGCGCAAAGTTATGACGATATCTAAGGCAGTGATCATGAATATAGGCATCACGTCCGTGACAAGTGGACCAAAATGATTCTGCATCTACTACTATTACTCCACACATCAACCGACTCCTGCATGCATCTAGTGTATTAAGTTCATAAGAACAGAGCAACGCTTTAAGCAAGATGACATGATGTAGATGAATAAACTCAACCAATATGATATAAACCCCATCTTGTTATCCTTAATGGCAACAATACAATACGTGCCTCGCTACCCTTTCTGTCACTGGGTGAGGACACCGCAAGATTGAAACCATCACAAAGCACCTCTCCCATTGCAAGAAATACCAATCTACTTGGCCAAACCAAATCGATAGATCGGAGAGAAATACAAAGCTATATTAATTATGCATAAAAGAGTTTAGAGAAGACTCAAATAATATTCATAGATAATCTAATCATAATTCTACAACTCATCGGATCTCAACAAACACACCGCAAAAGAAGATTACATCGAATAGATCTCCAAGAACATCGAGGAGAACATTGTATTGAAGATAAAAGAGAGAGAAGAAACCATCTAGCTACTAACTATGGACCCGTAGGTCTGTGGTAAACTACTCACACATCATCCGTAGGGCAGCAAGGTTAATGTAGATGCCCTCCGTGATCGAATCCCCCTCCGGCGGAGTACCAGAAAAGGTCCCAAGACGGGATCTCACGAGAACAGAAGCTTGCGGTTATGGAAAAGTATTTTTGACGTGCCCTCTGACGTAGGAGGAATATTTGGGTATTTATAGAGCTGAGATTGGGGTTAGAAGAGCCATGAGGGGCCACAAGCCCTAGGGGTGCCCCCCTAGGGCGCGCCCTGGCGGCTTGTATCCGCCTCGTGGGTCTTCGGGTCTGTTCCCGAAGCTTCGTGGATATCTTCTGGTCCAAGAAAAATCACCGTAAAGTTTTATTCCATTTGGACTCCGTTTGATATTGATTTTCTGTAAAAAGACAAAAACAAGGAAAAAAACATAAACTGGCACTGGGCACTAGGTTAATAGGTCAGTCCCAAAAATGTTATTTTAATGCATATAAAATATCCAAAGTAGATAATATAATAGCATGGAACGATACGTTGAAGACGTATCAATTATCAAGATGGTTTTCATGAATTTATTCTCTATGATGATTGGTTATTCTCTTCCTATGTGTCAGTAATTTCCCCTATGCGTGGGAGACGTAGGTCGGTGGTAAGAATCATTAGTGCCCATCCTATAGTTCGTCATTCATGTTTGTACTCTTGTGATTTGTATAGTAAGTTGTTCTACTATGGTGAGCGATATGTGTGTTGTCCAATTTAAGTGCCCATGCAACATTATCCCAAGACCTACACAAGTAACACATATTATTTGGGAAATCTGCGACCTCTGACGTGGCATGGGGAGACATCTATGACGACGGAAGACAATATGAGATAATGGCGACCCACCAAACTTAATGCATGGTTCTGGTTTAACTACCTTAATTATGGAGACGACCAAGTTGTGACCACATCGAAGCAGGACGATAGTGTGGAATATAACCCCATGAGGAGGAGTTCCATAATTTTAGGGAGATCCACCTACAGAACAAGCAAATCAAATACAATGGTGATTTAGGGTTTAGGGCATAAATTGATTGGTGCCCTGCATGCATAGAGAGTAATGTAAAAACAATTTAATTTATGACTTATATGCATGACTTGCTTACTTGGTAGTGAGTTGTAACTATTTAAAAGTAGAAGATTATTGTTTTGCAGTGGAAGGGCGAGCTATTTAGATACAGAAGATGACAACATGGCAAGCTTTATTAATTGCAAATAATAGTTACTACATCTTCTACAAGATCCTTTAGGAAAAACTAAGGGGTTCACAGACCAAATTATGAAAATTATTAAAAGTAAAACAAAATTTAGCTCTCTCACGCGTCGTGCCATTCGCCTCACTTAGACAATGCTTGCTATATAGTCTTTACCGCTCGTTTACGAGCAACGTCTCTCTTACTCCAACAAAATCTCCAAAATTAGCCGCTGATGCAGGCGGCAGCGCGACAGTCACTTTCGCAGGGTTTGACGCACAGGGGCATGTACTTGTTCCAACAGCCACTACATCCGTAGTAGATTTTGCAAGGGTTGTTGCACATAACCTTGACGTTGGCATAGCACGTGTCGAAGCAGCGTTTGTCACAGACGCTGCACAGTATCGCCGGTGTCGGGGCAGGCGTGGGCGCTGCCCATTCATCACAGTCGCTGCACAGTATCACCGGTGTCGGCGCAGGCGTGGGCGCTGCCCATTCGTCACAGTCGC
Source organism: Aegilops tauschii subsp. strangulata (assembly GCF_002575655.3). NCBI lineage: Eukaryota > Viridiplantae > Streptophyta > Magnoliopsida > Poales > Poaceae > Aegilops > Aegilops tauschii. The sequence continues at coordinate 580,767,708 of NC_053039.3, read as the reverse complement.
TGCACAGGATCGCCGGTGTCGGCGCAGGCGTGGGCGCTGCCCATTCGTCACAGTCGCTGCACAGGATCGCCGGTGTCGGCGCAAGCGTGGGCGCTGCCCATTCGTCACAGTCGCTGCACAGGATCGCCGGTGTCGGCGCAAGCGTGGGCGCTGCCCATTCGTCACAGTCGCTGCACGGTATCGCCGGTGCCGGCGCAGGCGTGGGCGCTGCCTCTGGCCCAAGTGACGGGCAGCGCCCCATGGAAGGCAGTACCAGGACGGCGAGCATGGCGGCGATGAAGGCTGCCTTGAGAGCAAGGGTAGTGGATGAACCTACAGAAGCCATTGTTTGTTCTGGATGCAGAAAGCAAGTAGCTAGAGACTTCAAAGAGGAAGACACAATGTATGTAGGAGCCGGGGACGATGTTATTTATAGGCATTCAAGAAAGAGCTCTAGGGTTAGCTACACCTCACTGGAAAGAAAGTTTAGTATATGGATGGATCATCGATCTGAATTAAATGCACAAGCAAAGGTCGATGCCATGCACGTTAGCAATTCCATGTTGCACTGGAGAGAAAGTTGACTTGAAGATACAAGTACTATATTGTAGTAGTACATGCATCATTTCTTTATATGTTACCAATATGCCTTGAGCTTTGCACTCGCTCGTATTTTTTGAGATGCGCAGATGCTCTATTCTAGTTGCGGTGACTGCTAAATATTCTATTCCTTTTAAAATAGAGTTATAATTACTACCTCGGTTTCCTAATTCTTGCTCAGTTTAGAAGAGAGTAGGAGCTCCACGCAAAATCTACTCAGTTGGATAGCGCCATTAAAATACTAGTATCACATGTTTTAGCAGTCCTATTTGAAATGCAAAAAACATCTTATATTTTGATATTTTGAACACGGAGGGAGTATCTTGCAAAATATTTTCGCAACAGGTGCGGGTATACTCTTAGTTCAGAACAGAGTAGGAATCAAAAGAGTAAACACGGGACAAGATAATGGGGAGGGTCCTTTGGCATTTGCAAAAAAACATTTTTGGTGGGCAGGAGCATATGCTCCCAAGATCCGAATTGGAGTCCCGCAGCCCCAGGATAATGTCCCTTTATCATACCATCGAGACTACTGCTCGCTGGTATTTGAAGTGAGTCCATGTAACTAGTCAGGAACCGTCGGGATGCTTCAACTGGTGGAGGTCACTTGTGTCGGTTCACATCTAATTATATTGTTATTAGTTGTTCGCTCATTTGGCTAAAGTTGAGGCGGGAATCAGGGAAATTGCTCAACACATATTTTCAATACAAAATCTTGTGCAAACTATGACTTATACACCCTCCGTTCCTAAATATAAGTTTTTATAGACATTTTAAATGGACTATAATATAAGGATGTATGTAGACATATTTTATAGTGTAGATTCACTCATTTTGCTCCGTATGTGGTCACTTGTTGAAAACTCTAGAAAGACTTATATTTGGGAACGAAGGGAGTAATTAACATGCATGAATTGATTGGCGCGCTGCATGCATAGAGAGTAATGTAAAAACAATTTAATTTATGACTTAGGGCGTGTTCGGCAATCGTCTGGCTTCTCAAATCCTTGACTCCATGCGTGGAGTCCAGCCGAACGCGTCCACTCCTGGAGTTTAGCGAGAGAAGCCGGCGAGGAGCGCAGTGTATTTTTTGTGGAGTTGCGGAGCTGGTCATTCCGGGCTCCCAGCTGCTCGAGGAGTTGGAGTTTGTTCAAAATTACATGGGGATGCCACCGCCAAGTGAGTGTACCGGTTTTATTCCTATTTCACGAGCGACACACCCAGCGGGCGCCAAGTTAGTTCCTCCCTAGTCGGGCCATATCCAGTCCAAATGGGCTGCCAGCCCAGGCCAGTGCTAGTGATAGAGAAGTTGTGTTGGCGAACGGATCGACCGATCGCGGCGCTCTCGTGAGAAGCTAGCGATCGGAAGTTGGTGGTGGACTTCAGGATTTTGCGGCCACGGAGGAGTGCCGAATAGGCCCTTACATGCATGACTTGCTTACATGACATGGTTGCGTGTCTAGAAAAAAAATAGGTCATGAGTTGTATAGTAGCTCTTTAGAAATAGAAGATTCAACTTCAAAAGAGAAAAAGAAATAGAAGATTCTTGTTTTGCAGGGAGGTGGGCCCGCTAGCTATTTAGAAATAAAAGATGACATCATGACTATAGCTTTATTAGTTGCAAAACAAGATCCTTTAGAAAAAAACTAAGGGGTTCGCAGACCAAATTACAAAAGAAAGTATTGAAAGTAAAACACAATTTAGCTATCTCATGTGTCAGTGCCATACGCCTCACTTTGACAATGCTTGCTTGCTATATACTAGTCTTTACCGTTTGTCTACAAGCAACTTCTATCTTACTCCAACAAAACCCCAAAAATTAGCCGCTGACGCAGCCGGCGACGCGGCAGTCACTCTCGCAGGGTTTGACGCACTTGGGCATGTATCCGTTCCAACAGCCGCTACATCCGTAGCACTTGCACATAACCTTGACCTTGGCATAGCACGCGTCAAAGCAGCGTTTGTCACAGTCGCTGCACAGTATCGCTGGCGTCGGCGCAGGCGTGGGCGCTGCCCATTCGTCACAGTCGCTGCACTGTATCGCCGGTGTCGGTGCAGGCGTGGGCGCTGCCCATTCGTCACAGTCGCTGCACGGTATCACCGGTGTCGGCGCAGGCGTGGGGGCTACCTCTGGCCCAAGCGACGGGCAGCGCCCCATGGAAGGCAGTACCAGGACTGCGAGCATGGCGGCGACGAAGGCTGCCTTGAGAGCGAGGGTAGTGGATGAACCTAGAAAAGCCATTGTTTGTTCTGGACGCAGCAAGAAGTGGCTAGAGACTTCAGAGAGGAAGACACAACTAGGCAGCACAATATATGTAGGAGCCGGGGACGATGTTATTTATAGGCATTCAAGAAAGAGCTCTAGGGTTAGCTACACCTCACTTAGTTTAGTATATGGATGGATCATCGATCTGAATTAAATGCACAAGCAAAGGTCGGTGCCATGCACGTTAGCAATTCCAAATTGCACTGGAGAGAAAGTTGACTTGGAGTTACCAATGTGCCTTGAGATTTGCACTCGCTCGTATTTTTTGAGATAACGCAGATGCTCTAGTCTAGTTGCGGCCACTGCTAAATATTGTAATGCTTTGTGTTTCTCTAGGAGTACGATGTGACGTTATCGACGATGAAACTGACATAAGCGCAAGGACACAAGAGTGACGTAGGCAATCTAGAAGATATGACACATTAGATTTTTACCTAGTTGGAAGAAAGAGAAGAGGAGAGAGAGAAAAGAAGCAGGCTACAAGCTTGCAGCCGGTTGTAGCACGAGCTCCAACTACCACAACTCCATATAGCCGCCTCTTGGCTATACTATTAACCATGCTCTTAAGTAGACGACGTTGATAATGATATACATGAAATTCTCCCTATTTATATCAAATATTATAAAATACTAGCAGGCGGAAGGCGCGGCAGCACGCCGCGCCCGTGTTTGAGTGATTTCATAAGGGATGTTTTTCTGCTCCATCTAGAGTGGATTTCATGAAAGAAATTACATTGTAAAGCAGTACTGTTGATTTGTCATAGCATCGATACATGTCCATGATCCTAACACTGAACTCTTGGCCTCTTTAATAAATCAATGGGCCTCAAAAACCCATTGCCGCAAAGTAGGAAAGCCACTTTTAGTAACACATTGACAGTGACCTCTTCACACTAAATTAGTCAAATGTGTATCGTTATGCATGCCTGCAAGTCTAAAAGTAAATGGATCTTGTGCTTTTAGAAATATTTGGGCACAACTAAGTCCCTGGCACAGAGTGCATCCTCGAGTTTATACGCTCACCTTGCAGCGACTCCTGAGCTTTGGGTTATGCAAAGTGCCTGGCACAGAGTGCATCCTCGAGTTTCATGAGTGGAAGAAGGTAGAGCCAAAGGGCAAGCCTCTTTCTCAAGTCTGGTTACGATTCTCGGGGGCTCCATCGAAGCCGCTGCATGATGCTAGAGTCGTTGCTAGCTTGGGGATGCTGGTTGGGAAACCTGAGAGGGTGGATATGGCCTTTACCCGAGCTCACGGGGTGGCCAGACTGCTGATGAGTGTTCTGGACATTGAGTATGTGCCAGACGCGGTTAAGTGGACTCATATGGGCCAGATTTACAACCTCGAGATTGAGTTTGAGGATCCCGACCTTTTCGCTGAGGCTTTGGCAGGGTCTGATGTTGATATGCTTGATAAGGATGATGGTTCGAGTAACAAGGAGGCACGAGAGTAGGATCGTGGGCGAGAGTTGTCCAACGGCCCGGGTTCCGCCTCGCAGACGCCCGGTAATGGGGCTGTACCATCAACTAATGTGCCTATGAACACTCTCAGATTTGGATCATTTGAGCCAGCTTCGGCTCCTCCTAGACTTTGGAGTGGCCGGGTGGAGTGTGATGAAGTGTTTGAACACACGCTTCCTCCCTGGACTTTGCTGCTGCAACCGGTTCTGTGGTTGGTTGCATGGATGCAACTGTCACTGAGTTGACTTCGGTCGAGGGTGGGGAGTATCATGGGCAGGTGGCACCCCGTTCCCCCACTTCTTCTGCTGTTTCGCCACAGGTGAGGACTCCGATGGTGCCGGATGCGGCAGTGGCTGCGTCGCGGACTTGTGTTGGGTCCGTTTTGGGAGGGGGGCCCGGGCAGGCGGCCTCGGTCACTACCTCTCCTGTGGCGGCCATGGTGGCTGTTTCTGCGGCGTCCACGGGCTCCGGGAGCCGGCCGACGTCCGCTGACCTGTAGTTGCCGAGCCAGGAAGCGCCGCCTGTGGCGGCCGCGTCACCCTCCAGCCAGGGGGCCGGGTCGAGTGGGGAGCGCGGGCAGGAGGCCTCCGCACTCACTTCCCCTTGCACGATGGTGGATGGGACACCCATCGCTGCATCCTCGGGTACCTCGCCGGTGCCTGCGACGGATCCAGCTCGGTAGGGCCATGTTGGGGGTGGGGCTGGTGGCCTTACCCCAAACGTGGTCTATCGGGAGGAGATCATCGCTTTTGGAGGGATCCCGGATCCTGTGTCCGAGGGGCGACGGATTAGCTGTCGCCTCCAGGATCAGCCGGATGTTGATGACATGCAGCTGAGGTGCGCCATGCGGGCAGCCAAGCTTCGTGACATTCAGGTCACTACTGGTATGTCGGTCAACACTTCCTATTCCATTTTGCACTTTTCTAATGATGAGATTATTCATAATGCAAACCAGTTAGGAGTTTCACTAGGTAGTATTGATAGTGAAATTTCTAAATCCGTCAATGATATCCTCGATCTTGAAGCGGAACGCGCTTTAGAACTGATTCGCAACTTAGCAGCGGTCAAAACTATGGACGATTCCAACATTGATGCGTTGGGAGTCAGGGTTCTCGATAGTTTTTGCACGGATCTTGCTCCATCCCTTCCTGAGACAGAGGAGGACGATGGTTCTATTTCCCTAAGGGACTCTACCCCTATCGATTCTCAGGCAGTAAGGTCCACGGAGCCCGGTTGTGAGGACCGAGTGGAGGATCAGAACAAGCCTATACGCAAGTGGAAACAAAAGATTTATCCAGCTTCGACGGTGCGTAGAAGTGCTAGGATCCGTACTACTAAAAAATTCCATGATGAAATATGAGAGGAATCTTTTGGAATAGCAGAGGTCTGACAGACTTGGCTAAAAGAGGGTTTCTAGAGGATGCTTCTATCGAACATAAATTAGATTTTATCGACCTCTCTGAAACTGGAAGGGACAATTTCACCCCCTAGTTTCTAAGTACTTTTTTGGGAGGTGTTGATTTCGATTGGCATTGCCTACCACCGAGAGGAAGGTCCGGTGGGATCTTACTCGGGGTTAAATGTGAGTCGTTGGATGTCCGAAGTGTGGTTATGGGAGATTTCGTCGTTAAGTTTCGGGTTAGATCGAAGGCCGATGGGTTTAATTGGGCACTGGTGGCGGTATATGGCGCCGCGCAGCCAGAACTCAAACCAGAGTTTTTGGCAAATCTTGTCCGTATTTGTGGTTCTGAGCAGTTTCCAATCTTGCTTGGGGGTGACTTCAACATTATTAGCAGGAGAGAGGAAAATAACAATGATAACTTTGACGGCAGATGGTCGTTTATGTTTAATATCATCATTGAAAGCTTGGATCTGAGAGTGATAGAGCTTTCGGGTAGAAAATTCACTTGGGCCAATACATTGCCAAACCCAATGTTTGAGAAGCTGGATCGTGTCCTCGCGAGTGTCGAGTGGGAGCAGAAATTTCCCCTAACAGTCCAAGCGTTATCGCGTGTGATCTCCAACCACACCCCTTTGCTGGTTGACTCTGGTGAGGCAACGCATGTGGGGAATAAAAACACCTTCTCTTTCGAATTGACGTGGTTTGAAAGGGAGGGTTTCTTGGATCTGATAGCCAGGGAATGGGCTAAAGATGCAGGGGGGAGGACCTCTGTTGAAAGATGGCAGAATAAGGTAAGACACTTAAGAAGTTTCTTACGTGGGTGGGCTAAGCATCTGAGTGGGATTTATAAGGCTGAAAAGGAAAGGCTCCTTACACTTATTAAGTCCCTAGATTTAAAAGCCGAGTCCGCAATTCTGGAGACCACGGAGCTAGAAACTAAAGTGGGTGCGGAGATGAGATTCAAAGAGCTCCTGCAGGAAGAGGAATTGAAGTGGGCTTTACGAGCTAAGGTTCGCAAAGTTGTCCAAGGGGACAATAACACTCAATTCTTTCATATGATCGCCAATGGCAAGCACAGAAAGACAAGAATTTTTCAGCTTGAGCAAGACGAGGGGACAATTGTAGGACAGGAAAACCATAAGGTGTCAATGGCCAATTACTACAAGCAGCTGTTTGGGCCTCCGGAGGATAATTTCGTGTCCTTGGATGAGTCGAGGGTTGAGGATGTTCCTCAACTTGCTGTGGATGAAAATAATATTTTGATCGCCCCATTTTCGGAGAAAGAGGTGTTTGAGGCCATTTCACAGATGAAGAATAATAAAGCTCGTGGGCCGAATGGTTTTCCGGCGGAGTTTTATAAAAAGTGTTGGCATATTATTAAAGGGGATTTGATTCCGATGTTCCATGATTTATTCTCTGGGCAGCTTCAGTTGTTTCATTTGAATTTTGGAATGATAACTTTGCTTCCTAAGAAAACAGAGGCCGTGAGAATCGAGCAGTTCAGGCCGATCTGTCTTCTTAATGTAAGTTTCAAAATTTTCACTAAGGTTGGGACTAACAGACTTATGCAGATAGCGCACTCTGTGGTGCAGCCGTCCCAAACTGCTTTCATGCCGGACAGAAACATCTTAGAAGGGGTTGTGGTCCTTCATGAAACGCTCCATGAAATTCATACAAAAAAACTAGACGGGGTTGTTTTCAAAGTGGATTTCGAGAAAGCGTACGATAAAGTCAAATGGCCGTTTCTTCAACAGGCCTTCCGTATGAAAGGTTTCGATCAGGCCTGGAGACGCCAGGTAGAATCTTTCACGCAAAAAGGGAGTGTTGGAATTAAAGCAAATGACAACGTAGGTCATTACTTCCAAACACATAAGGGCCTGAGACAAGGAGATCCGATGTCACCTATTCTGTTCAACATGGTAGTAGATATGTTGACGATTCTAATAGGAAGGGCTACGGATGATGGTCAGGTACGTGGCCTGGTTCCTCATCTAGTTGATGGAGGTGTGTCTATCCTACAGTACGCCGATGATACTATCATATTTATGGAGCATGACTTGGCAAAAGCGCAAAACATGAAGCTGGTGCTATGTTTATTCGAACAATTGACCGGGTTAAAGATTAATTTTCATAAAAGCGAATTGTTCTGTTTTGGAAGAGCCAATGAGGAACAAGATGCTTACAAACAATTGTTCGGGTGCGAATTGGGGGCTTTACCTTTCACGTATTTGGGTATACCAATTCACCATCGTAAGCTGACAAACAGAGAATGGAAGTGCATTGAGGATCGATTTGAGAAGAAACTGAGTTGCTGGAAGGGCAAGCTGATGTCATACGGAGGTCGATTAATTCTTATTAATTCGGTTCTCACGAGTATGCCCATGTTTCTCTTGTATTTTTTTGAGGTACCAGTTGGAGTTCGGAAAAGGCTTGACTTCTATCGATCTCGTTTCTTCTGGCAGAGTGATGAACTAAAGCGAAAATACAGACTCGCTAAATCGGATATTATTTGTGGACCGAAGGACCAAGGGGGTCTAGGTATTCAAAATCTTGAGGTGAAGAACAGATGTCTTCTCAGCAAGTGGTTGTATAATCTATCTGTAGAGACGGAGGCCACTTGGGCGCAGATTCTGCGTAATAAGTACCTTCATTCCAAAACGTTGTCTCAGGTGACAGTGAGGCCGACGGACTCGCCTTTTAGAAAGGACTGATGAGAGTGAAATCAGTTTTTTTCAATAGGACAAAGTTTATAGTTGGAAACGGTACCGCTACGAGATTCTGGGAGGATACATGGCTAGGGGAAACTCCCCTCGCACTTCAATATCCTTCGCTTTATAGCATTGTTCAACGAAGAGACGCTTACGTTGCAACAGTACTTCAGTCCACTCCTCTCAATATTCACTTTAGGAGGACGCTAGCCGGAAACCGTTGGGAAGCCTGGCTCCATCTAGTGAGAAGACTGATGGATGTTCAACTCTCTCAACTGCCTGATCAGTTGTGCTAGAAGCTAACTAGGAATGGAGAGTTTACGGTTAAATCCATGTACCTGGATGTTATCAACTCTAGCTCTATTCCAAGCTCGAAACATGTTTGGAAAGTCAAAGTTCCTTTGAAAAGTAAAGTGTTTATGTGGTTTGTACATAAATAAGTCATTTTAACAAAGGACAACTTGGCAAAATGCAACTTGGCAAGATCTAGAAGATGTAGTTTTTGCGACCAGGATGAATCCATCAAACACCTCTTTCTTGATTGCCCCTTGGCAAAAATATTGTGGCGAACGGTTCACATTGCTTTTAATATTACTCCACCGAAACTATCAGTACGTTATTTGGGACGTGGCTTGACGGGATAGACTTCGAAACAGCGAGACACATTCGTGTAGGAGTACGTGCTTTATTGTGGGCAGTCTGGAACTGCAGAAATGATTTGGTCTTTAACAGAACAACAAACATTCATCTTTTTTAGGTTATTTTCCGAGCCACTGCGTTGATCCGTATGTGGTCGTTACTCACTCCGACGGAGGCCAGGGAGCGTATGGTTACTGGATCTATCCGATGGGAGATGGTAGCTCGGGCTATTTTCAACCGGTTTGGATGGCGGCTATGTAATAGGATAGGCAATTAGTTTTCATGTCTTTCTTATGCCAGCCGGTTGTGGCTTTACCTCTACCTTCTTTTGGTGCTCTTCATGAGCATTCTTCGTTCTTTGTTTTGAGACATGATGACTTGTGTTGAACCTATTTGCTTATTAATAAGGATGGCCGTACGCATCATTCTGATGCAGAGGCCGGGGAGCTCCCCCTTTTCTAAAAAAAAGTCAGATGTCAGACAACTTGCCGAGAAAACCGGAGAGTTACACTTTCTCAGATGTTTATTAAGTATATACTTTTTTCTAAAGAACATTTATTTTTTTACAACAAAGAATTACCCATGAAGGTACACCAAAAGTTGAGCAGATTATCTTTAATCAATCCTGAAAGTTAGCATAGTAAAATCCATAAATAATTTACAGAAGAACAGAACGAAGTACCAAGCTACTTATATATATAAAGGGATAACATGAAAAAATATTTTGGGAACATAAAATCCAATATGATATTTAGTATATAAGCAAATCGATGATACTTCAGAATCTCCAATGACCGTTTCAATTAATATGGTACTTTGTACATCAGGACAACCTACAACTTAAGACTGGGAAAACAATGCGGGCGAAATGATGATACCATGCAAAGTTCCAACATTTTCAGAGTTCATTTTGTACTGATTTTCAATTTCACCGTCATTTAGCTCCCTAAACAAATCGGTAAATGACTGAAAAACAGCAAATGATGTCAGAACGTGTTGGAAATTGATAACGTCGCTTTGAATGATGCATCCTGAACGCAAAAATAGGCTGGAGTTCAAATAAGTTTAAAAAACATTGAAGTGCCCGTGTAACAGATGAATTCTCGTCCAAAACCCTGATACTCCGAAAGAGATTGTCCATTTTGTACATGAGGTGCGTCCAGTTTTCGCCGTGACCCTCTCTACTCTTTTGCACATGCTATGCGGGCGAAATGATGATATCATGCCAAGTTCCAACATTTTCAGAGTTCATTTTGTAGTGATTTTCAATTTCACCGTCATTTAGCTCCCTAAACAAATCGGTAAATGACTGAAAACAGCAAATGATGTCAGAACGTGTTGGAAATTGATGACGTCGCTTTGAATGATGCATACTGAACGCAAAAATAGGCTGGAGTTCAAATAAGTTTAAAAAACATTGAAATGCCCGTGTAACAGATGAGTTCTCGTCCGAAACCCTGATACTCCGAAAGAGATTGTCCAGTTTGTACACGAGGTGCGTCCAGTTTTCGCCGTGACCCTCTCTACTCTTTTGCACATGCTATGCGGGCGAAATGATGATACCATGCCAAGTTCCAACATTTTCAGAGTTCATTTTGTAGTGATTTTCAATTTCACCGTCATTTAGCTCCCTAAACAAATCGGTAAATGACTGAAAAACAGCAAATGATGTCAGAACGTGTTGGAAATTGATGACGTCGCTTTGAATGATGCATCCTGAACGCAAAAATAGGCTGGAGTTCAAATAAGTTTAAAAAACATTGAAATGCCCGTGTAACAGATGAGTTCTCGTCCGAAACCCTGATACTCCGAAAGAGATTGTCCAGTTTGTACACGAGGTGCGTCCAGTTTTCGCCGTGACCCTCTCTACTCTTTTGCACATGCTATGCGGGCGAAATGATGATACCATGCCAAGTTCCAACATTTCCAGAGTTCATTTTGTACTGATTTTCAATTTCACCGTCATTTAGCTCCCTAAACAAATCGGTAAATGACTGAAAAACAGCAAATGATGTCAGAACGTGTTGGAAATTGATGACGTCGCTTTGAATGATGCATACTGAACGCAAAAATAGGCTGGAGTTCAAATAAGATTAAAAAACATTGAAGTGCCCGTGTAACAGATGAGTTCTCGTCCGAAACCCTGATACTCCGAAAGAGATTGTCCAGTTTGTACACGAGGTGCGTCCAGTTTTCGCCGTGACCCTCTCTACTCTTTTGCACATGCTATGCGGGCGAAATGATGATACCATGCCAAGTTCCAACATTTTCAGAGTTCATTTTGTAGTGATTTTCAATTTCACCGTCATTTAGCTCCCTAAACAAATCGGTAAATGACTGAAAAACAGCAAATGATGTCAGAACGTGTTGGAAATTGATGACATCGCTTTGAATGATGCATACTGAACGCAAAAATAGGCTGGAGTTCAAATAAGTTTAAAAAACATTGAAGTGCCCGTGTAACAGATGAGTTCTCGTCCGAAACCCTGATACTCCGAAAGAGATTGTCCAGTTTGTACACGAGGTGCGTCCAGTTTTCGCCGTGACCCTCTCTACTCTTTTGCACATGCTATGCGGGCGAAATGATGATACCATGCCAAGTTCCAACATTTTCAGAGTTCATTTTGTAGTGATTTTCAATTTCACCGTCATTTAGCTCCCTAAACAAATCGGTAAATGACTGAAAACAGCAAATGATGTCAGAACGTGTTGGAAATTGATGACGTCGCTTTGAATGATGCATACTGAACGCAAAAATAGGCTGGAGTTCAAATAAGTTTAAAAAACATTGAAGTGCCCGTGTAACAGATGAGTTCTCGTCCGAAACCCTGATACTCCGAAAGAGATTGTCCAGTTTGTACATGAGGTGCGTCCAGTTTTCGCCGTGACCCTCTCTACTCTTTTTCACATGCTATGCGGGCGAAATGATGATACCATGCCAAGGTCCAACATTTTCAGAGTTCATTTTGTAGTGATTTTCAATTTCACCGTCATTTAGCTCCCTAAACAAATCGGTAAATGACTGAAAAACAGCAAATGATGTCAGAACGTGTTGGAAATTGATGACGTCGCTTTGAATGATGCATACTGAACGCAAAAAATAGGCTGGAGTTCAATAAGTTTAAAAAACATTGAAGTGCCCGTGTAACAGATGAGTTCTCGTCCAAAACCCTGATACTCCAAAAGAGATTGTCCAGTTTGTACACGAGGTGCGTCCAGTTTTCGCCGTGACCCTCTCTACTCTTTTGCACATGCTATGCGGGCGAAATGATGATACCATGCCAAGTTCCAACATTTTCAGAGTTCATTTTGTAGTGATTTTTAATTTCACCGTCATTTAGCTCTTTAAACAAATCGGTAAATGACTGAAAAACAGCAAATGATGTCAGAACATGTTGGAAATTTTATGACGTCGCTTTGAATGATGCATACTGAATGCAAAAATAGGCTGGAGTTCAAATGACTGAAAAACAGCAAATGATGTCAGAACATGTTGGAAATTGATGACGTCGCTTTGAATGATGCATACTGAACGCAAAAATAGGCTGGAGTTCAAATAAGTTTAAAAAACATTGAAGTGCCCGTGTAACAGATGAGTTCTCGTCCGAAACCCTGATACTCCGAAAGAGATTGTCCAGTTTGTACACGAGGTGCGTCCAGTTTTCGCCGTGACCCTCTCTACTCTTTTCCACATGCTATGCGGGCGAAATGATGATACCATGCCAAGTTCCAACATTTTCAGAGTTCATTTTGTAGTGATTTTCAATTTCACCGTCATTTAGCTCCCTAAACAAATCGGTAAATGACTGAAAAACAGCAAATGATGTCAGAACGTGTTGGAAATTGATGACGTCGCTTTGAATGATGCATACTGAACGCAAAAATAGGCTGGAGTTCAAATAAGTTTAAAAAACATTGAAGTGCCCGTGTAACAGATGAGTTCTCGTCCGAAACCCTGATACTCCGAAAGAGATTGTCCAGTTTGTACACGAGGTGCGTCCAGTTTTCGCCGTGACCCTCTCTACTCTTTTGCACATGCTATGCGGGCGAAATGATGATACCATGCCAAGTTCCAACATTTTCAGAGTTCATTTTGTAGTGATTTTCAATTTCACCGTCATTTAGCTCCCTAAACAAATCGGTAAATGACTGAAAAACAGCAAATGATGTCAGAACGTGTTGGAAATTGATGACGTCGCTTTGAATGATGCATCCTGAACGCAAAAATAGGCTGGAGTTCAAATAAGTTTAAAAAACATTGAAATGCCCGTGTAACAGATGAGTTCTCGTCCGAAACCCTAATACTCCGAAAGAGATTGTCCAGTTTGTACACGAGGTGCCTCCAGTTTTCGCCGTGACCCTCTCTACTCTTTTGCACATGCTATGCGGGCGAAATGATGATACCATGCCAAGTTCCAACATTTCCAGAGTTCATTTTGTACTGATTTTCAATTTCACCGTCATTTAGCTCCCTAAACAAATCGGTAAATGACTGAAAAACAGCAAATGATGTCAGAACGTGTTGGAAATTGATGACGTCGCTTTGAATGATGCATACTGAACGCAAAAATAGGCTGGAGTTCAAATAAGATTAAAAAACATTGAAGTGCCCGTGTAACAGATGAGTTCTCGTCCGAAACCCTGATACTCCGAAAGAGATTGTCCAGTTTGTACACGAGGTGCGTCCAGTTTTCGCCGTGACCCTCTCTACTCTTTTGCACATGCTATGCGGGCGAAATGATGATACCATGCCAAGTTCCAACATTTTCAGAGTTCATTTTGTAGTGATTTTCAATTTCACCGTCATTTAGCTCCCTAAACAAATCGGTAAATGACTGAAAAACAGCAAATGATGTCAGAACGTGTTGGAAATTGATGACATCGCTTTGAATGATGCATACTGAACGCAAAAATAGGCTGGAGTTCAAATAAGTTTAAAAAACATTGAAGTGCCCGTGTAACAGATGAGTTCTCGTCCGAAACCCTGATACTCCGAAAGAGATTGTCCAGTTTGTACACGAGGTGCGTCCAGTTTTCGCCGTGACCCTCTCTACTCTTTTGCACATGCTATGCGGGCGAAATGATGATACCATGCCAAGTTCCAACATTTTCAGAGTTCATTTTGTAGTGATTTTCAATTTCACCGTCATTTAGCTCCCTAAACAAATCGGTAAATGACTGAAAAACAGCAAATGATGTCAGAACGTGTTGGAAATTGATGACGTCGCTTTGAATGATGCATACTGAACGCAAAAATAGGCTGGAGTTCAAATAAGTTTAAAAAACATTGAAGTGCCCATGTAACAGATGAGTTCTCGTCCGAAACCCTGATACTCCGAAAGAGATTGTCCAGTTTGTACATGAGGTGCGTCCAGTTTTCGCCGTGACCCTCTCTACTCTTTTTCACATGCTATGCGGGCGAAATGATGATACCATGCCAAGTTCCAACATTTTCAGAGTTCATTTTGTAGTGATTTTCAATTTCACCGTCATTTAGCTCCCTAAACAAATCGGTAAATGACTGAAAAACAGCAAATGATGTCAGAACGTGTTGGAAATTGATGACGTCGCTTTGAATGATGCATACTGAACGCAAAAATAGGCTGGAGTTCAAATAAGTTTAAAAACATTGAAGTGCCCGTGTAACAGATGAGTTCTCGTCCGAAACCCTGTTACTCCGAAAGAGATTGTCCAGTTTGTACACGAGGTGCGTCCAGTTTTCGCCGTGACCCTCTCTACTCTTTTGCACATGCTATGCGGGCGAAATGATGATACCATGCCAAGTTCCAACATTTTCAGAGTTCATTTTGTAGTGATTTTCAATTTCACCGTCATTTAGCTCCCTAAACAAATCGGTAAATGACTGAAAAACAGCAAATGATGTCAGAACGTGTTGGAAATTGATGACGTCGCTTTGAATGATGCATACTGAACGCAAAAATAGGCTGGAGTTCAATAAGTTTAAAAAACATTGAAGTGCCCGTGTAACAGATGGGTTCTCGTCCGAAACCCTGATACTCCAAAAGACATTTTCCAGTTTGTACACGAGGTGCGTCCAGTTTTCGCCGTGACCCTCTCTACTCTTTTGCACATGCTATGCGGGCGAAATGATGATACCATGCCAAGTTCCAACATTTTCAGAGTTCATTTTTTAGTGATTTTTAATTTCACCGTCATTTAGCTCTTTAAACAAATCGGTAAATGACTGAAAAACAGCAAATGATGTCAGAACATGTTGGAAATTTTATGACGTCGCTTTGAATGATGCATACTGAATGCAAAAATAGGCTGGAGTTCAAATGACTGAAAAACAGCAAATGATGTCAGAACATGTTGGAAATTGATGACGTCGCTTTGAATGATGCATACTGAACGCAAAAATAGGCTGGAGTTCAAATAAGTTTAAAAAACATTGAAGTGCCCGTGTAACAGATGAGTTCTCGTCCGAAACCCTGATACTCCGAAAGAGATTGTCAAGTTTGTACACGAGGTGCGTCCAGTTTCCGCCGTGACCCTCTCTACTCTTTTGCACATGCTATGCGGGCGAAATGATGATACCATGCCAAGTTCCAACATTTTCAGAGTTCATTTTGTAGTGATTTTCAATTTCACCGTCATTTAGCTCCCTAAACAAATCGGTAAATGACTGAAAAACAGCAAATGATGTCAGAACGTGTTGGAAATTGATGACGTCGCTTTGAATGATGCATACTGAACGCAAAAATAGGCTGGAGTTCAAATAAGTTTAAAAAACATTGAAGTGCCCGTGTAACAGATGAGTTCTCGTCCGAAACCCTGATACTCCGAAAGAGATTGTCCAGTTTGTACACGAGGTGCGTCCAGTTTTCGCCGTGACCCTCTCTACTCTTTTGCACATGCTATGCGGGCGAAATGATGATACCATGCCAAGTTCCAACATTTTCAGAGTTCATTTTGTAGTGATTTTCAATTTCACCGTCATTTAGCTCCCTAAACAAATCGGTAAATGACTGGAAAACAGCAAATGATGTCAGAACGTGTTGGAAATTGATGACGTCGCTTTGAATGATGCATACTGAACGCAAAAATAGGCTGGAGTTCAAATAAGTTTAAAAAACATTGAAGTGCCCGTGTAACAGATGAGTTCTCGTCCGAAACCCTGATACTCCGAAAGAGATTGTCCAGTTTGTACATGAGGTGCGTCCAGTTTTCGCCGTGACCCTCTCTACTCTTTTTCACATGCTATGCGGGCGAAATGATGATACCATGCCAAGTTCCAACATTTTCAGAGTTCATTTTGTAGTGATTTTCAATTTCACCGTCATTTAGCTCCCTAAACAAATCGGTAAATGACTGAAAAACAGCAAATGATGTCAGAACGTGTTGGAAATTGATGACGTCGCTTTGAATGATGCATACTGAACGCAAAAATAGGCTGGAGTTCAAATAAGTTTAAAAACATTGAAGTGCCCGTGTAACAGATGAGTTCTCATCCGAAACCCTGATACTCCAAAAGAGATTGTCCAGTTTGTACACGAGGTGCATCCAGTTTTCGCCGTGACCCTCTCTACTCTTTTGCAGATGCTATGCGGGCGAAATGATGATACCATGCCAAGTTCCAACATTTTCAGAGTTCATTTTGTAGTGATTTTTAATTTCACCATCATTTAGCTCTCTAAACAAATCGGTAAATGACTGAAAAACAGCAAATGATGTCAGAACGTGTTGGAAATTTTATGACGTCGCTTTGAATGATGCATACTGAATGCAAAAATAGGCTGGAGTTCAAATGACTGAAAAACAGCAAATGATGTCAGAACATGTTGGAAATTGATGACGTCGCTTTGAATGATGCATACTGAACGCAAAAATAGGCTGGAGTTCAAATAAGTTTAAAAAACATTGAAGTGCCCGTGTAACAGATGAGTTCTCGTCCGAAACCCTGATACTCCGAAAGAGATTGTCCAGTTTGTACACGAGGTGCGTCCAGTTTTCGCCGTGACCCTCTCTACTCTTTTGCACATGCTATGCGGGCGAAATGATGATACCATGCCAAGTTCCAACATTTTCAGAGTTCATTTTGTAGTGATTTTCAATTTCACCGTCATTTAGCTCCCTAAACAAATCGGTAAATGACTGAAAAACAGCAAATGATGTCAGAACGTGTTGGAAATTGATTACGTCGCTTTGAATGATGCATACTGAACGCAAAAATAGGCTGGAGTTCAAATAAGTTTAAAAAACATTGAAATGCTTGTGTAACAGATGAGTTCTCGTCCGAAACCCTGATACTCCGAAAGAGATTGTCCAGTTTGTACACGAGGTGCGTCCAGTTTTCGCCGTGACCCTCTCTACTCTTTTGCAGATGCTATGCGGGCGAAATGATGATACCATGCCAAGTTCCAACATTTTCAGAGTTCATTTTGTAGTGATTTTTAATTTCACCATCATTTAGCTCTCTAAACAAATCGGTAAATGACTGAAAAACAGCAAATGATGTCAGAACGTGTTGGAAATTTTATGACGTCGCTTTGAATGATGCATACTGAATGCAAAAATAGGCTGGAGTTCAAATAAGTTTAAAAAACATTGAAGTGCCCGTGTAACAGATGAGTTCTCGTCCGAAACCCTGATACTCCGAAAGAGATTGTCCACTTTGTACACGAGGTGCGTCCAGTTTTCGCCGTGACCCTCTCTACTCTTTTGCACATGCTATGCGGGCGAAATGATGATACCATGCCAAGTTCCAACATTTTCAGAGTTCATTTTGTAGTCATTTTTAGTTTCACCGTCATTTAGCTCTTTAAACAAATCGGTAAATGACTGAAAAACAGCAAATGATGTCAGAACATGTTGGAAATTTTATGACGTCGCTTTGAATGATGCATACTGAATGCAAAAATAGGCTGGAGTTCAAATAAGTTTAAAAAACATTGAAGTGCCCGTGTAACAGATGAGTTCTCGTCCGAAACCCTGATACTCCAAAAGAGATTGTCCAGTTTGTACACGAGGTGCATCCAGTTTTCGCCGTGACCCTCTCTACTCTTTTGCACATGCTATGCGGGCGAAATGATGATACCATGCCAAGTTCCAACATTTTCAGAGTTCATTTTGTAGTGATTTTTAATTTCACCGTTATTTAGCTCTTTAAACAAATCGGTAAATGACTGAAAAACAGCAAATGATGTCAGAACATGTTGGAAATTTTATGACGTCGCTTTGAATGATGCATACTGAATGCAAAAATAGGCTGGAGTTCAAATGACTGAAAAACAGCAAATGATGTCAGAACATGTTGGAAATTGATGACGTCGCTTTGAATGATGCATACTGAACGCAAAAATAGGCTGGAGTTCAAATAAGTTTAAAAAACATTGAAGTGCCCGTGTAACAGATGAGTTCTCGTCCGAAACCCTGATACTCCGAAAGAGATTGTCCAGTTTGTACATGAGGTGCGTCCAGTTTTCGCCGTGACCCTCTCTACTCTTTTTCACATGCTATGCGGGCGAAATGATGATACCATGCCAAGTTCCAACATTTTCAGAGTTCATTTTGTAGTGATTTTCAATTTCACCGTCATTTAGCTCCCTAAACAAATCGGTAAATGACTGAAAAACAGCAAATGATGTCAGAACGTGTTGGAAATTGATGACGTCGCTTTGAATGATGCATACTGAACGCAAAAATAGGCTGGAGTTCAAATATGTTTAAAAAACATTGAAATGCTTGTGTAACAGATGAGTTCTCGTCCGAAACCCTGATACTCCGAAAGAGATTGTCCAGTTTGTACACGAGGTGCGTCCAGTTTTCGCCGTGACCCTCTCTACTCTTTTGCAGATGCTATGCGGGCGAAATGATGATACCATGCCAAGTTCCAACATTTTCAGAGTTCATTTTGTAGTGATTTTTAATTTCACCGTCATTTAGCTCTCTAAACAAATCGGTAAATGACTGAAAAACAGCAAATGATGTCAGAACGTGTTGGAAATTTTATGACGTCGCTTTGAATGATGCATACTGAATGCAAAAATAGGCTGGAGTTCAAATAAGTTTAAAAAACATTGAAGTGCCCGTGTAACTGATGAGTTCTCGTCCGAAACCCTGATACTCCGAAAGAGATTGTCCACTTTGTACACGAGGTGCGTCCAGTTTTCGCCGTGACCCTCTCTACTCTTTTGCACATGCTATGCGGGCGAAATGATGATACCATGCCAAGTTCCAACATTTTCAGAGTTCATTTTGTAGTCATTTTTAGTTTCACCGTCATTTAGCTCTTTAAACAAATCGGTAAATGACTGAAAAACAGCAAATGATGTCAGAACATGAAATGATGCATACTGAATGCAAAAATAGGCTGGAGTTCAAATGACTGAAAAACAGCAAATGATGTCAGAACATGTTGGAAATTGATGACGTCGCTTTGAATGATGCATACTGAACGCAAAAATAGGCTGGAGTTCAAATAAGTTTAAAAACCATTGAAGTGCCCGTGTAACAGATGAGTTCTCATCCGAAACCCTGATACTCCGAAAGAGATTGTCCAGTTTGTACACGAGGTGCGTCCAGTTTTCGCCGTGACCCTCTCTACTCTTTTGCACATGCTATGCGGGCGAAATGATGATACCATGCCAAGTTCCAACATTTTCAGAGTTCATTTTGTAGTGATTTTCAATTTCACCGTCATTTAGCTCCCTAAACAAATCGGTAAATGACTGAAAAACAGCAAATGATGTCAGAACGTGTTGGAAATTGATGACGTCGCTTTGAATGATGCATACTGAACGCAAAAATAGGCTGGAGTTCAAATAAGTTCAAAAAACATTGAAGTGCCCGTGTAACAGATGAGTTCTCGTCCGAAACCCTGATACTCCGAAAGAGATTGTCCAGTTTGTACACGAGGTGCGTCTAGTTTTCGCCGTGACCCTCTCTACTCTTTTTCACCTGCTATGCGGGCGAAATGATGATACCATGCCAAGTTCCAACATTTTCAGAGTTCATTTTGTAGTGATTTTCAATTTCACCGTCATTTAGCTCCCTAAACAAATCGGTAAATGACTGAAAAACAGCAAATGATGTCAGAACGTGTTGGAAATTGATGACGTCGCTTTGAATGATGCATACTGAACGCAAAAATAGGCTGGAGTTCAAATAAGTTTAAAAAACATTGAAGTGCCCGTGTAACAGATGAGTTCTCGTCCGAAACCCTGATACTCCGAAAGAGATTGTCCAGTTTGTACACGAGGTGCGTCCAGTTTTCGCCGTGACCCTCTCTACTCTTTTGCACATGCTATGCGGGCGAAATGATGATACCATGCCAAGTTCCAACATTTTCAGAGCTCATTTTGTAGTGATTTTCAATTTCACCGTCATTTAGCTTCCTAAACAAATCGGTAAATGACTGAAAAACAGCAAATGATGTCAGAACGTGTTGGAAATTGATGACGTCGCTTTGAATGATGCATACTGAACGCAAAAATAGGCTGGAGTTCAAATAAGTTTAAAAAACATTGAAGTGCCCGTGTAACAGATGAGTTCTCGTCCGAAACCCTGATACTCCGAAAGAGATTGTCCAGTTTGTACATGAGGTGCGTCCAGTTTTCGCCGTGACCCTCTCTACTCTTTTTCACATGCTATGCGGGCGAAATGATGATACCATGCCAAGTTCCAACATTTTCAGAGTTCATTTTGTAGTGATTTTCAATTTCACCGTCATTTAGCTCCCTAAACAAATCGGTAAATGACTGAAAAACAGCAAATGATGTCAGAACGTGTTGGAAATTGATGACGTCGCTTTGAATGATGCATACTGAACGCAAAAATAGGCTGGAGTTCAAATATGTTTAAAAAACATTGAAATGCTTGTGTAACAGATGAGTTCTCGTCCGAAACCCTGATACTCCGAAAGAGATTGTCCAGTTTGTACACGAGGTGCGTCCAGTTTTCGCCGTGACCCTCTCTACTCTTTTGCAGATGCTATGCGGGCGAAATGATGATACCATGCCAAGTTCCAACATTTTCAGAGTTCATTTTGTAGTGATTTTTAATTTCACCGTCATTTAGCTCTCTAAACAAATCGGTAAATGACTGAAAAACAGCAAATGATGTCAGAACGTGTTGGAAATTTTATGACGTCGCTTTGAATGATGCATACTGAATGCAAAAATAGGCTGGAGTTCAAATAAGTTTAAAAAACATTGAAGTGCCCGTGTAACAGATGAGTTCTCGTCCGAAACCCTGATACTCCGAAAGAGATTGTCCACTTTGTACACGAGGTGCGTCCAGTTTTCGCCGTGACCCTCTCTACTCTTTTGCACATGCTATGCGGGCGAAATGATGATACCATGCCAAGTTCCAACATTTTCAGAGTTCATTTTGTAGTCATTTTTAGTTTCACCGTCATTTAGCTCTTTAAACAAATCGGTAAATGACTGAAAAACAGCAAATGATGTCAGAACATGAAATGATGCATACTGAATGCAAAAATAGGCTGGAGTTCAAATGACTGAAAAACAGCAAATGATGTCAGAACATGTTGGAAATTGATGACGTCGCTTTGAATGATGCATACTGAACGCAAAAATAGGCTGGAGTTCAAATAAGTTTAAAAACCATTGAAGTGCCCGTGTAACAGATGAGTTCTCATCCGAAACCCTGATACTCCGAAAGAGATTGTCCAGTTTGTACACGAGGTGCGTCCAGTTTTTGCCGTGACCCTCTCTACTCTTTTGCACATGCTATGCGGGCGAAATGATGATACCATGCCAAGTTCCAACATTTTCAGAGTTCATTTTGTAGTGATTTTCAATTTCACCGTCATTTAGCTCCCTAAACAAATCGGTAAATGACTGAAAAACAGCAAATGATGTCAGAACGTGTTGGAAATTGATGACGTCGCTTTGAATGATGCATACTGAACGCAAAAATAGGCTGGAGTTCAAATAAGTTTAAAAAACATTGAAGTGCCCGTGTAACAGATGAGTTCTCGTCCGAAACCCTGATACTCCGAAAGAGATTGTCCAGTTTGTACACGAGGTGCGTCCAGTTTTCGCCGTGACCCTCTCCACTCTTTTTCACCTGCTATGCGGGCGAAATGATGATACCATGCCAAGTTCCAACATTTTCAGAGTTCATTTTGTAGTGATTTTCAATTTCACCGTCATTTAGCTCCCTAAACAAATCGGTAAATGACTGAAAAACAGCAAATGATGTCAGAACGTGTTGGAAATTGATGACGTCGCTTTGAATGATGCATACTGAACGCAAAAATAGGCTGGAGTTCAAATAAGTTTAAAAAACATTGAAGTGCCCGTGTAACAGATGAGTTCTCGTCCGAAACCCTGATACTCCGAAAGAGATTGTCCAGTTTGTACACGAGGTGCGTCCAGTTTTCGCCGTGACCCTCTCTACTCTTTTGCACATGCTATGCGGGCGAAATGATGATACCATGCCAAGTTCCAACATTTTCAGAGCTCATTTTGTAGTGATTTTCAATTTCACCGTCATTTAGCTCCCTAAACAAATCGGTAAATGACTGAAAAACAGCAAATGATGTCAGAACGTGTTGGAAATTGATGACGTCGCTTTGAATGATGCATACTGAACGCAAAAATAGGCTGGAGTTCAAATAAGTTTAAAAAACATTGAAGTGCCCGTGTAACAGATGAGTTCTCGTCCGAAACCCCGATACTCCGAAAGAGATTGTCCAGTTTGTACATGAGGTGCGTCCAGTTTTCGCCGTGACCCTCTCTACTCTTTTGCACATGCTATGCGGGCGAAATGATGATACCATGCCAAGTTCCAATATTTTCAGAGTTCATTTTGTAGTGATTTTTAATTTCACCGTCATTTAGCTCTTTAAACAAATCGGTAAATGACTGAAAAACAGCAAATGATGTCAGAACATGTTGGAAATTTTATGACGTCGCTTTGAATGATGCATACTGAATGCAAAAATAGGCTGGAGTTCAAATGACTGAAAAACAGCAAATGGTGTCAGAACATGTTGGAAATTCATGACGTCGCTTTGAATGATGCATACTGAACGCAAAAATAGGCTGGAGTTCAAATAAGTTTAAAAAACATTGAAGTGCCCGTGTAACAGATGAGTTCTCGTCCGAAACCCTGATACTCCGAAAGAGATTGTCCAGTTTGTACACGAGGTGCGTCCAGTTTTCGCCGTGACCCTCTCTACTCTTTTGCACATGCTATGCGGGCGAAATGATGATACCATGCCAAGTTCCAACATTTTCAGAGTTCATTTTGTAGTGATTTTCAATTTCACCGTCATTTAGCTCTTTAAACAAATCGGTAAATGACTGAAAAACAGCAAATGATGTCAGAACGTGTTGGAAATTGATGACGTCGCTTTGAATGATGCATACTGAACGCAAAAATAGGCTGGAGTTCAAATAAGTTTAAAAAACATTGAAGGGCCCATGTAACAGATGAGTTCTCGACCGAAACCCTGATACTCCGAAAGAGATTGTCCAGTTTGTACATGAGGTGCGTCCAGTTTTCGCCGTGACCCTCTCTACTCTTTTTCACATGCTATGCGGGCGAAATGATGATACCATGCCAAGTTCCAACATTTTCAGAGTTCATTTTGTAGTGATTTTCAATTTCACCGTCATTTAGCTCCCTAAACAAATCGGTAAATGACTGAAAAACAGCAAATGATGTCAGAACGTGTTGGAAATTGATGACGTCGCTTTGAATGATGCATACTGAACGCAAAAATAGGCTGGAGTTCAAATAAGTTTAAAAAACATTGAAGTGCCCGTGTAACAGATGAGTTCTCGTCCGAAACCCTGATACTCCGAAAGAGATTGTCCAGTTTGTACACGAGGTGCGTCCAGTTTTCGCCGTGACCCTCTCTACTCTTTTGCACATGCTATGCGGGCGAAATGATGATACCATGCCAAGTTCCAACATTTTTAGAGTTCATTTTGTAGTGATTTTCAATTTCACCGTCATTTAGCTCCCTAAACAAATCGGTAAATGACTGAAAAACAGCAAATGATGTCAGAACGTGTTGGAAATTGATGACGTCGCTTTGAATGATGCATACTGAACGCAAAAATAGGCTGGAGTTCAAATAAGTTTAAAAAAACATTGAAGTGCCCGTGTAACAGATGAGTTCTCGTCCGAAACCCTGATACTCCGAAAGAGATTGTCCAGTTTGTACACGAGGTGCGTCCAGTTTTCGCCGTGACCCTCTCTACTCTTTTGCACATGCTATGCGGGCGAAATGATGATACCATGCCAAGTTCCAACATTTTCAGAGCTCATTTTGTAGTGATTTTCAATTTCACCGTCATTTAGCTCCCTAAACAAATCGGTAAATGACTGAAAAACAGCAAATGATGTCAGAACGTGTTGGAAATTGATGACGTCGCTTTGAATGATGCATACTGAACGCAAAAATAGGCTGGAGTTCAAATAAGTTTAAAAAACATTGAAGTGCCCGTGTAACAGATGAGTTCTCGTCCGAAACCCTGATACTCCGAAAGAGATTGTCCAGTTTGTACATGAGGTGCGTCCAGTTTTCGCCGTGACCCTCTCTACTCTTTTGCACATGCTATGCGGGCGAAATGATGATACCATGCCAAGTTCCAATATTTTCAGAGTTCATTTTGTAGTGATTTTTAATTTCACCGTCATTTAGCTCTTTAAACAAATCGGTAAATGACTGAAAAACAGCAAATGATGTCAGAACATGTTGGAAATTTTATGACGTCGCTTTGAATGATGCATACTGAATGCAAAAATAGGCTGGAGTTCAAATGACTGAAAAACAGCAAATGGTGTCAGAACATGTTGGAAATTCATGACGTCGCTTTGAATGATGCATACTGAACGCAAAAATAGGCTGGAGTTCAAATAAGTTTAAAAAACATTGAAGTGCCCGTGTAACAGATGAGTTCTCGTCCGAAACCCTGATACTCCGAAAGAGATTGTCCAGTTTGTACACGAGGTGCGTCCAGTTTTCGCCGTGACCCTCTCTACTCTTTTGCACATGCTATGCGGGCGAAATGATGATACCATGCCAAGTTCCAACATTTTCAGAGTTCATTTTGTAGTGATTTTCAATTTCACCGTCATTTAGCTCCCTAAACAAATCGGTAAATGACTGAAAAACAGCAAATGATGTCAGAACGTGTTGGAAATTGATGACGTCGCTTTGAATGATGCATACTGAACGCAAAAATAGGCTGGAGTTCAAATAAGTTTAAAAAACATTGAAGTGCCCGTGTAACAGATGAGTTCTCGTCCGAAACCCTGATACTCCGAAAGAGATTGTCCAGTTTGTACACGAGGTGCGTCCAGTTTTCGCCGTGACCCTCTCTACTCTTTTTCACCTGCTATGCGGGCGAAATGATGATACCATGCCAAGTTCCAACATTTTCAGAGTTCATTTTGTAGTGATTTTCAATTTCACCGTCATTTAGCTCCCTAAACAAATCGGTAAATGACTGAAAAACAGCAAATGATGTCAGAACGTGTTGGAAATTGATGACGTCGCTTTGAATGATGCATACTGAACGCAAAAATAGGCTGGAGTTCAAATAAGTTTAAAAAACATTGAAGTGCCCGTGTAACAGATGAGTTCTCGTCCGAAACCCTGATACTCCGAAAGAGATTGTCCAGTTTGTACACGAGGTGCGTCCAGTTTTCGCCGTGACCCTCTCTACTCTTTTGCACATGCTATGCGGGCGAAATGATGATACCATGGCAAGTTCCAACATTTTCAGAGCTCATTTTGTAGTGATTTTCAATTTCACCGTCATTTAGCTCCCTAAACAAATCGGTAAATGACTGAAAAACAGCAAATGATGTCAGAACGTGTTGGAAATTGATGACGTCGCTTTGAATGATGCATACTGAACGCAAAAATAGGCTGGAGTTCAAATAAGTTTAAAAAACATTGAAGTGCCCGTGTAACAGATGAGTTCTCGTCCGAAACCCTGATACTCCGAAAGAGATTGTCCAGTTTGTACATGAGGTGCGTCCAGTTTTCGCCGTGACCCTCTCTACTCTTTTGCACATGCTATGCGGGCGAAATGATGATACCATGCCAAGTTCCAATATTTTCAGAGTTCATTTTGTAGTGATTTTTAATTTCACCGTCATTTAGCTCTTTAAACAAATCGGTAAATGACTGAAAAACAGCAAATGATGTCAGAACATGTTGGAAATTTTATGACGTCGCTTTGAATGATGCATACTGAATGCAAAAATAGGCTGGAGTTCAAATGACTGAAAAACAGCAAATGGTGTCAGAACATGTTGGAAATTCATGACGTCGCTTTGAATGATGCATACTGAACGCAAAAATAGGCTGGAGTTCAAATAAGTTTAAAAAACATTGAAGTGCCCGTGTAACAGATGAGTTCTCGTCCGAAACCCTGATACTCCGAAAGAGATTGTCCAGTTTGTACACGAGGTGCGTCCAGTTTTCGCCGTGACCCTCTCTACTCTTTTGCACATGCTATGCGGGCGAAATGATGATACCATGCCAAGTTCCAACATTTTCAGAGTTCATTTTGTAGTGATTTTCAATTTCACCGTCATTTAGCTCTTTAAACAAATCGGTAAATGACTGAAAAACAGCAAATGATGTCAGAACATGTTGGAAATTTTATGACGTCGCTTTGAATGATGCATACTGAATGCAAAAATAGGCTGGAGTTCAAATGACTGAAAAACAGCAAATGGTGTCAGAACATGTTGGAAATTCATGACGTCGCTTTGAATGATGCATACTGAACGCAAAAATAGGCTGGAGTTCAAATAAGTTTAAAAAACATTGAAGTGCCCGTGTAACAGATGAGTTCTCGTCCGAAACCCTGATACTCCGAAAGAGATTGTCCAGTTTGTACACGAGGTGCGTCCAGTTTTCGCCGTGACCCTCTCTACTCTTTTGCACATGCTATGCGGGCGAAATGATGATACCATGCCAAGTTCCAACATTTTCAGAGTTCATTTTGTAGTGATTTTCAATTTCACCGTCATTTAGCTCCCTAAACAAATCGGTAAATGACTGAAAAACAGCAAATGATGTCAGAACGTGTTGGAAATTGATGACGTCGCTTTGAATGATGCATACTGAACGCAAAAATAGGCTGGAGTTCAAATAAGTTTAAAAAACATTGAAGTGCCCGTGTAACAGATGAGTTCTCGTCCGAAACCCTGATACTCCGAAAGAGATTGTCCAGTTTGTACACGAGGTGCGTCCAGTTTTCGCCGTGACCCTCTCTACTCTTTTTCACCTGCTATGCGGGCGAAATGATGATACCATGCCAAGTTCCAACATTTTCAGAGTTCATTTTGTAGTGATTTTCAATTTCACCGTCATTTAGCTCCCTAAACAAATCGGTAAATGACTGAAAAACAGCAAATGATGTCAGAACGTGTTGGAAATTGATGACGTCGCTTTGAATGATGCATACTGAACGCAAAAATAGGCTGGAGTTCAAATAAGTTTAAAAAACATTGAAGTGCCCGTGTAACAGATGAGTTCTCGTCCGAAACCCTGATACTCCGAAAGAGATTGTCCAGTTTGTACACGAGGTGCGTCCAGTTTTCGCCGTGACCCTCTCTACTCTTTTGCACATGCTATGCGGGCGAAATGATGATACCATGCCAAGTTCCAACATTTTCAGAGCTCATTTTGTAGTGATTTTCAATTTCACCGTCATTTAGCTCCCTAAACAAATCGGTAAATGACTGAAAAACAGCAAATGATGTCAGAACGTGTTGGAAATTGATGACGTCGCTTTGAATGATGCATACTGAACGCAAAAATAGGCTGGAGTTCAAATAAGTTTAAAAAACATTGAAGTGCCCGTGTAACAGATGAGTTCTCGTCCGAAACCCTGATACTCCGAAAGAGATTGTCCAGTTTGCACATGAGGTGCGTCCAGTTTTCGCCGTGACCCTCTCTACTCTTTTGCACATGCTATGCGGGCGAAATGATGATACCATGCCAAGTTCCAATATTTTCAGAGTTCATTTTGTAGTGATTTTTAATTTCACCGTCATTTAGCTCTTTAAACAAATCGGTAAATGACTGAAAAACAGCAAATGATGTCAGAACATGTTGGAAATTTTATGACGTCGCTTTGAATGATGCATACTGAATGCAAAAATAGGCTGGAGTTCAAATGACTGAAAAACAGCAAATGGTGTCAGAACATGTTGGAAATTCATGACGTCGCTTTGAATGATGCATACTGAACGCAAAAATAGGCTGGAGTTCAAATAAGTTTAAAAAACATTGAAGTGCCCGTGTAACAGATGAGTTCTCGTCCGAAACCCTGATACTCCGAAAGAGATTGTCCAGTTTGTACACGAGGTGCGTCCAGTTTTCGCCGTGACCCTCTCTACTCTTTTGCACATGCTATGCGGGCGAAATGATGATACCATGCCAAGTTCCAACATTTTCAGAGTTCATTTTGTAGTGATTTTCAATTTCACCGTCATTTAGCTCTTTAAACAAATCGGTAAATGACTGAAAAACAGCAAATGATGTCAGAACGTGTTGGAAATTGATGACGTCGCTTTGAATGATGCATACTGAACGCAAAAATAGGCTGGAGTTCAAATAAGTTTAAAAAACATTGAAGGGCCCATGTAACAGATGAGTTCTCGACCGAAACCCTGATACTCCGAAAGAGATTGTCCAGTTTGTACATGAGGTGCGTCCAGTTTTCGCCGTGACCCTCTCTACTCTTTTTCACATGCTATGCGGGCGAAATGATGATACCATGCCAAGTTCCAACATTTTCAGAGTTCATTTTGTAGTGATTTTCAATTTCACCGTCATTTAGCTCCCTAAACAAATCGGTAAATGACTGAAAAACAGCAAATGATGTCAGAACGTGTTGGAAATTGATGACGTCGCTTTGAATGATGCATACTGAACGCAAAAATAGGCTGGAGTTCAAATAAGTTTAAGAAACATTGAAGTGCCCATGTAACAGATGAGTTCTCGTCCGAAACCCTGATACTCCGAAAGAGATTGTCCAGTTTGTACACGAGGTGCGTCCAGTTTTCGCCGTGACCCTCTCTACTCTTTTGCACATGCTATGCGGGCGAAATGATGATACCATGCCAAGTTCCAACATTTTTAGAGTTCATTTTGTAGTGATTTTCAATTTCACCGTCATTTAGCTCCCTAAACAAATCGGTAAATGACTGAAAAACAGCAAATGATGTCAGAACGTGTTGGAAATTGATGACGTCGCTTTGAATGATGCATACTGAACGCAAAAATAGGCTGGAGTTCAAATAAGTTTAAAAAAACATTGAAGTGCCCGTGTAACAGATGAGTTCTCGTCCGAAACCCTGATACTCCGAAAGAGATTGTCCAGTTTGTACACGAGGTGCGTCCAGTTTTCGCCGTGACCCTCTCTACTCTTTTGCACATGCTATGCGGGCGAAATGATGATACCATGCCAAGTTCCAACATTTTCAGAGCTCATTTTGTAGTGATTTTCAATTTCACCGTCATTTAGCTCCCTAAACAAATCGGTAAATGACTGAAAAACAGCAAATGATGTCAGAACGTGTTGGAAATTGATGACGTCGCTTTGAATGATGCATACTGAACGCAAAAATAGGCTGGAGTTCAAATAAGTTTAAAAAACATTGAAGTGCCCGTGTAACAGATGAGTTCTCGTCCGAAACCCTGATACTCCGAAAGAGATTGTCCAGTTTGTACATGAGGTGCGTCCAGTTTTCGCCGTGACCCTCTCTACTCTTTTTCACATGCTATGCGGGCGAAATGATGATACCATGCCAAGTTCCAACATTTTCAGAGTTCATTTTGTAGTGATTTTCAATTTCACCGTCATTTAGCTCCCTAAACAAATCGGTAAATGACTGAAAAACAGCAAATGATGTCAGAACGTGTTGGAAATTGATGACGTCGCTTTGAATGATGCATACTGAACGCAAAAATAGGCTGGAGTTCAAATAAGTTTAAAAAACATTGAAGTGCCCGTGTAACAGATGAGTTCTCGTCCGAAACCCTGATACTCCAAAAGAGATTGTCCAGTTTGTACACGAGGTGCGTCCAGTTTTCGCCGTGACCCTCTCTACTCTTTTGCACATGCTATGCCGGCGAAATGATGATACCATGCCAAGTTCCAACATTTTCAGAGTTCATTTTGTAGTGATTTTTAATTTCACCGTCATTTAGCTCTTTAAACAAATCGGTAAATGACTGAAAAACAGCAAATGATGTCAGAACATGTTGGAAATTTTATGACGTCACTTTGAATGATGCATACTGAATGCAAAAATAGGCTGGAGTTCAAATGACTGAAAAACAGCAAATGATGTCAGAACATGTTGGAAATTGATGACGTCGCTTTGAATGATGCATACTGAACGCAAAAATAGGCTGGAGTTCAAATAAGTTTAAAAAACATTGAAGTGCCCGTGTAACAGATGAGTTCTCGTCCGAAACCCTGATACTCCGAAAGAGATTGTCCAGTTTGTACACGAGGTGCGTCCAGTTTTCGCCGTATCCCTCTCTACTCTTTTGCACATGCTATGCGGGCGAAATGATGATACCATGCCAAGTTCCAACATTTTCAGAGTTCATTTTGTAGTGATTTTCAATTTCACCGTCATTTAGCTCTTTAAACAAATCGGTAAATGACTGAAAAACAGCAAATGATGTCAGAACGTGTTGGAAATTGATGACGTCGCTTTGAATGATGCATACTGAACGCAAAAATAGGCTGGAGTTCAAATAAGTTTAAAAAACATTGAAGGGCCCATGTAACAGATGAGTTCTCGTCCGAAACCCTGATACTCCGAAAGAGACTGTCCAGTTTGTACATGAGGTGCGTCCAGTTTTCGCCGTGACCCTCTCTACTCTTTTTCACATGCTATGCGGGCGAAATGATGATACCATGCCAAGTTCCAACATTTTCAGAGTTCATTTTGTAGTGATTTTCAATTTCACCGTCATTGAGCTCCCTAAACAAATCGGTAAATGACTGAAAAACAGCAAATGATGTCAGAACGTGTTGGAAATTGATGACGTCGCTTTGAATGATGCATACTGAACGCAAAAATAGGCTGGAGTTCAAATAAGTTTAAAAAACATTGAAGTGCCCGTGTAACAGATGAGTTCTCGTCCGAAACCCTGATACTCCAAAAGAGATTGTCCAGTTTGTACACGAGGTGCGTCCAGTTTTCGCCGTGACCCTCTCTACTCTTTTGCACATGCTATGCGGGCGAAATGATGATACCATGCCAAGTTCCAACATTTTCAGTGTTCATTTTGTAGTGATTTTTAATTTCACCGTCATTTATCTCTTTAAACAAATCGGTAAATGACTGAAAAACAGCAAATGATGTCAGAACATGTTGGAAATTTTATGACGTCGCTTTGAATGATGCATACTGAATGCAAAAATAGGCTGGAGTTCAAATGACTGAAAAACAGCAAATGATGTCAGAACATGTTGGAAATTGATGACGTCGCTTTGAATGATGCATACTGAACGCAAAAATAGGCTGGAGTTCAAATAAGTTTAAAAAACATTAAAGTGCCCGTGTAACAGATGAGTTCTCGTCCGAAACCCTGATACTCCGAAAGAGATTGTCCAGTTTGTACACGAGGTGCGTCCAGTATTCGCCGTATCCCTCTCTACTCTTTTGCACATGCTATGCGGGCGAAATGATGATACCATGCCAAGTTCCAACATTTTCAGAGTTCATTTTGTAGTGACTTTCAATTTCACCGTCATTTAGCTCTTTAAACAAATCGGTAAATGACTGAAAAACAGCAAATGATGTCAGAACGTGTTGGAAATTGATGACGTCGCTTTGAATGATGCATACTGAACGCAAAAATAGGCTGGAGTTCAAATAAGTTTAAAAAATATTGAAGGGCCCATGTAACAGATGAGTTCTCGTCCGAAACCCTGATACTCCGAAAGAGATTGTCTAGTTTGTACATGAGGTGCGTCCAGTTTTCGCCGTGACCCTCTCTACTCTTTTTCACATGCTATGCGGGCGAAATGATGATACCATGCCAAGTTCCAACATTTTCAGAGTTCATTTTGTAGTGATTTTCAATTTCACCGTCATTTAGCTCCCTAAACAAATCGGTAAATGACTGAAAAACAGCAAATGATGTCAGAACGTGTTGGAAATTGATGACGTCGCTTTGAATGATGCATACTGAACGCAAAAATAGGCTGGAGTTCAATAAGTTTAAAAAACATTGAAGTGCCCGTGTAACAGATGAGTTCTCGTCCGAAACCCTGATACTCCGAAAGAGATTGTCCAGTTTGTACACGAGGTGCGTCCAGTTTTTGCCGTATCCCTCTCTACTCTTTTGCACATGCTATGCGGGCGAAATGATGATACCATGCCAAGTTCCAACATTTTCAGAGTTCATTTTGTAGTGACTTTCAATTTCACCGTCATTTAGCTCTTTAAACAAATCGGTAAATGACTGAAAAACAGCAAATGATGTCAGAACGTGTTGGAAATTGATGACGTCGCTTTGAATGATGCATACTGAACGCAAAAATAGGCTGGAGTTCAAATAAGTTTAAAAAACATTGAAGGGCCCATGTAACAGATGAGTTCTCGTCCGAAACCCTGATACTCCGAAAGAGATTGTCTAGTTTGTACATGAGGTGCGTCCAGTTTTCGCCGTGACCCTCTCTACTCTTTTTCACATGCTATGCGGGCGAAATGATGATACCATGCCAAGTTCCAACATTTTCAGAGTTCATTTTGTAGTGATTTTCAATTTCACCGTCATTTAGCTCCCTAAACAAATCGGTAAATGACTGAAAAACAGCAAATGATGTCAGAACGTGTTGGAAATTGATGACGTCGCTTTGAATGATGCATACTGAACGCAAAAATAGGCTGGAGTTCAAATAAGATTAAAAAACATTGAAGTGCCCGTGTAACAGATGAGTTCTCGTCCGAAACCCTGATACTCCGAAAGAGATTGTCCAGTTTGTACACGAGGTGCGTCCAGTTTTCGCCGTGACCCTCTCTACTCTTTTGCACATGCTATGCGGGCGAAATGATGATACCATGCCAAGTTCCAACATTTTCAGAGTTCATTTTGTAGTGATTTTTAATTTCACCGTCATTTAGCTCTTTAAACAAATCGGTAAATGACTGAAAAACAGCAAATGATGTCAGAACGTGTTGGAAATTGATGACGTCGCTTTGAATGATGCATACTGAACGCAAAAATAGGCTGGAGTTCAAATAAGTTTAAAAAACATTGAAGGGCCCATGTAACAGATGAGTTCTCGACCGAAACCCTGATACTCCGAAAGAGATTGTCCAGTTTGTACATGAGGTGCGTCCAGTTTTCGCCGTGACCCTCTCTACTCTTTTTCACATGCTATGCGGGCGAAATGATGATACCATGCCAAGTTCCAACATTTTCAGAGTTCATTTTGTAGTGATTTTCAATTTCACCGTCATTTAGCTCCCTAAACAAATCGGTAAATGACTGAAAAACAGCAAATGATGTCAGAACGTGTTGGAAATTGATGACGTCGCTTTGAATGATGCATACTGAACGCAAAAATAGGCTGGAGTTCAAATAAGTTTAAAAAACATTGAAGTGCCCGTGTAACAGATGAGTTCTCGTCCGAAACCCTGATACTCCGAAAGAGATTGTCCAGTTTGTACACGAGGTGCGTCCAGTTTTCGCCGTATCCCTCTCTACTCTTTTGCACATGCTATGCGGGCGAAATGATGATACCATGCCAAGTTCCAACATTTTCAGAGTTCATTTTGTAGTGATTTTCAATTTCACCGTCATTTAGCTCTTTAAACAAATCGGTAAATGACTGAAAACAGCAAATGATGTCAGAACATGTTGGAAATTTTATGACGTCACTTTGAATGATGCATACTGAATGCAAAAATAGGCTGGAGTTCAAATGACTGAAAAACAGCAAATGATGTCAGAACATGTTGGAAATTGATGACGTCGCTTTGAATGATGCATACTGAACGCAAAAATAGGCTGGAGTTCAAATAAGTTTAAAAAACATTGAAGTGCCCGTGTAACAGATGAGTTCTCGTCCGAAACCCTGATACTCCGAAAGAGATTGTCCAGTTTGTACACGAGGTGCGTCCAGTTTTCGCCGTATCCCTCTCTACTCTTTTGCACATGCTATGCGGGCGAAATGATGATACCATGCCAAGTTCCAACATTTTCAGAGTTCATTTTGTAGTGATTTTCAATTTCACCGTCATTTAGCTCTTTAAACAAATCGGTAAATGACTGAAAAACAGCAAATGATGTCAGAACGTGTTGGAAATTGATGACGTCGCTTTGAATGATGCATACTGAACGCAAAAATAGGCTGGAGTTCAAATAAGTTTAAAAAACATTGAAGGGCCCATGTAACAGATGAGTTCTCGTCCGAAACCCTGATACTCCGAAAGAGACTGTCCAGTTTGTACATGAGGTGCGTCCAGTTTTCGCCGTGACCCTCTCTACTCTTTTTCACATGCTATGCGGGCGAAATGATGATACCATGCCAAGTTCCAACATTTTCAGAGTTCATTTTGTAGTGATTTTCAATTTCACCGTCATTGAGCTCCCTAAACAAATCGGTAAATGACTGAAAAACAGCAAATGATGTCAGAACGTGTTGGAAATTGATGACGTCGCTTTGAATGATGCATACTGAACGCAAAAATAGGCTGGAGTTCAAATAAGTTTAAAAAACATTGAAGTGCCCGTGTAACAGATGAGTTCTCGTCCGAAACCCTGATACTCCAAAAGAGATTGTCCAGTTTGTACACGAGGTGCGTCCAGTTTTCGCCGTGACCCTCTCTACTCTTTTGCACATGCTATGCGGGCGAAATGATGATACCATGCCAAGTTCCAACATTTTCAGTGTTCATTTTGTAGTGATTTTTAATTTCACCGTCATTTATCTCTTTAAACAAATCGGTAAATGACTGAAAAACAGCAAATGATGTCAGAACATGTTGGAAATTTGATGACGTCGCTTTGAATGATGCATACTGAATGCAAAAATAGGCTGGAGTTCAAATGACTGAAAAACAGCAAATGATGTCAGAACATGTTGGAAATTGATGACGTCGCTTTGAATGATGCATACTGAACGCAAAAATAGGCTGGAGTTCAAATAAGTTTAAAAAACATTAAAGTGCCCGTGTAACAGATGAGTTCTCGTCCGAAACCCTGATACTCCGAAAGAGATTGTCCAGTTTGTACACGAGGTGCGTCCAGTTTTCGCCGTATCCCTCTCTACTCTTTTGCACATGCTATGCGGGCGAAATGATGATACCATGCCAAGTTCCAACATTTTCAGAGTTCATTTTGTAGTGATTTTCAATTTCACCGTCATTTAGCTCTTTAAACAAATCGGTAAATGACTGAAAACAGCAAATGATGTCAGAACATGTTGGAAATTTTATGACGTCACTTTGAATGATGCATACTGAATGCAAAAATAGGCTGGAGTTCAAATGACTGAAAAACAGCAAATGATGTCAGAACATGTTGGAAATTGATGACGTCGCTTTGAATGATGCATACTGAACGCAAAAATAGGCTGGAGTTCAAATAAGTTTAAAAAACATTGAAGTGCCCGTGTAACAGATGAGTTCTCGTCCGAAACCCTGATACTCCGAAAGAGATTGTCCAGTTTGTACACGAGGTGCGTCCAGTTTTCGCCGTATCCCTCTCTACTCTTTTGCACATGCTATGCGGGCGAAATGATGATACCATGCCAAGTTCCAACATTTTCAGAGTTCATTTTGTAGTGATTTTCAATTTCACCGTCATTTAGCTCTTTAAACAAATCGGTAAATGACTGAAAAACAGCAAATGATGTCAGAACGTGTTGGAAATTGATGACGTCGCTTTGAATGATGCATACTGAACGCAAAAATAGGCTGGAGTTCAAATAAGTTTAAAAAACATTGAAGGGCCCATGTAACAGATGAGTTCTCGTCCGAAACCCTGATACTCCGAAAGAGACTGTCCAGTTTGTACATGAGGTGCGTCCAGTTTTCGCCGTGACCCTCTCTACTCTTTTTCACATGCTATGCGGGCGAAATGATGATACCATGCCAAGTTCCAACATTTTCAGAGTTCATTTTGTAGTGATTTTCAATTTCACCGTCATTGAGCTCCCTAAACAAATCGGTAAATGACTGAAAAACAGCAAATGATGTCAGAACGTGTTGGAAATTGATGACGTCGCTTTGAATGATGCATACTGAACGCAAAAATAGGCTGGAGTTCAAATAAGTTTAAAAAACATTGAAGTGCCCGTGTAACAGATGAGTTCTCGTCCGAAACCCTGATACTCCAAAAGAGATTGTCCAGTTTGTACACGAGGTGCGTCCAGTTTTCGCCGTGACCCTCTCTACTCTTTTGCACATGCTATGCGGGCGAAATGATGATACCATGCCAAGTTCCAACATTTTCAGTGTTCATTTTGTAGTGATTTTTAATTTCACCGTCATTTATCTCTTTAAACAAATCGGTAAATGACTGAAAAACAGCAAATGATGTCAGAACATGTTGGAAATTTTATGACGTCGCTTTGAATGATGCATACTGAATGCAAAAATAGGCTGGAGTTCAAATGACTGAAAAACAGCAAATGATGTCAGAACATGTTGGAAATTGATGACGTCGCTTTGAATGATGCATACTGAACGCAAAAATAGGCTGGAGTTCAAATAAGTTTAAAAAACATTAAAGTGCCCGTGTAACAGATGAGTTCTCGTCCGAAACCCTGATACTCCGAAAGAGATTGTCCAGTTTGTACACGAGGTGCGTCCAGTTTTCGCCGTATCCCTCTCTACTCTTTTGCACATGCTATGCGGGCGAAATGATGATACCATGCCAAGTTCCAACATTTTCAGAGTTCATTTTGTAGTGACTTTCAATTTCACCGTCATTTAGCTCTTTAAACAAATCGGTAAATGACTGAAAAACAGCAAATGATGTCAGAACGTGTTGGAAATTGATGACGTCGCTTTGAATGATGCATACTGAACGCAAAAATAGGCTGGAGTTCAAATAAGTTTAAAAAATATTGAAGGGCCCATGTAACAGATGAGTTCTCGTCCGAAACCCTGATACTCCGAAAGAGATTGTCTAGTTTGTACATGAGGTGCGTCCAGTTTTCGCCGTGACCCTCTCTACTCTTTTTCACATGCTATGCGGGCGAAATGATGATACCATGCCAAGTTCCAACATTTTCAGAGTTCATTTTGTAGTGATTTTCAATTTCACCGTCATTTAGCTCCCTAAACAAATCGGTAAATGACTGAAAAACAGCAAATGATGTCAGAACGTGTTGGAAATTGATGACGTCGCTTTGAATGATGCATACTGAACGCAAAAATAGGCTGGAGTTCAATAAGTTTAAAAAACATTGAAGTGCCCGTGTAACAGATGAGTTCTCGTCCGAAACCCTGATACTCCGAAAGAGATTGTCCAGTTTGTACACGAGGTGCGTCCAGTTTTTGCCGTATCCCTCTCTACTCTTTTGCACATGCTATGCGGGCGAAATGATGATACCATGCCAAGTTCCAACATTTTCAGAGTTCATTTTGTAGTGACTTTCAATTTCACCGTCATTTAGCTCTTTAAACAAACCGGTAAATGACTGAAAAACAGCAAATGATGTCAGAACGTGTTGGAAATTGATGACGTCGCTTTGAATGATGCATACTGAACGCAAAAATAGGCTGGAGTTCAAATAAGTTTAAAAAACATTGAAGGGCCCATGTAACAGATGAGTTCTCGTCCGAAACCCTGATACTCCGAAAGAGATTGTCTAGTTTGTACATGAGGTGCGTCCAGTTTTCGCCGTGACCCTCTCTACTCTTTTTCACATGCTATGCGGGCGAAATGATGATACCATGCCAAGTTCCAACATTTTCAGAGTTCATTTTGTAGTGATTTTCAATTTCACCGTCATTTAGCTCCCTAAACAAATCGGTAAATGACTGAAAAACAGCAAATGATGTCAGAACGTGTTGGAAATTGATGACGTCGCTTTGAATGATGCATACTGAACGCAAAAATAGGCTGGAGTTCAATAAGTTTAAAAAACATTGAAGTGCCCGTGTAACAGATGAGTTCTCGTCCGAAACCCTGATACTCCGAAAGAGATTGTCCAGTTTGTACACGAGGTGCGTCCAGTTTTCGCCGTGACCCTCTCTACTCTTTTGCACATGCTATGCGGGCGAAAAGATGATACCATGCCAAGTTCCAACATTTTCAGAGTTCATTTTGTAGTGATTTTCAATTTCACCGTCATTTAGCTCCCTAAACAAATCGGTAAATGACTGAAAAACAGCAAATGATGTCAGAACGTGTTGGAAATTGATGACGTCGCTTTGAATGATGCATACTGAACGCAAAAATAGGCTGGAGTTCAAATAAGTTTAAAAAACATTGAAGTGCCCGTGTAACAGATGAGTTCTCGTCCGAAACCCTGATACTCCAAAAGAGATTGTCCAGTTTGTACACGAGGTGCGTCCAGTTTTCGCCGTGACCCTCTCTACTCTTTTGCACATGCTATGCGGGCGAAATGATGATACCATGCCAAGTTCCAACATTTTCAGAGTTCATTTTGTAGTGATTTTCAATTTCACCGTCATTTAGCTCCCTAAACAAATCGGTAAATGACTGAAAAACAGCAAATGATGTCAGAACGTGTTGGAAATTGATGACGTCGCTTTGAATGATGCATACTGAACGCAAAAATAGGCTGGAGTTCAAATAAGTTTAAAAAAACATTGAAGTGCCCGTGTAACAGATGAGTTCTCGTCCGAAACCCTGATACTCCGAAAGAGATTGTCCAGTTTGTACATGAGGTGCGTCCAGTTTTCGCCGTGACCCTCTCTACTCTTTTGCACATGCTATGCGGGCGAAATGATGATACCATGCCAAGTTCCAATATTTTCAGAGTTCATTTTGTAGTGATTTTTAATTTCACCGTCATTTAGCTCTTTAAAAAAATCGGTAAATGACTGAAAAACAGCAAATGATGTCAGAACATGTTGGAAATTTTATGACGTCGCTTTGAATGATGCATACTGAATGCAAAAATAGGCTGGAGTTCAAATGACTGAAAAACAGCAAATGGTGTCAGAACATGTTGGAAATTCATGACGTCGCTTTGAATGATGCATACTGAACGCAAAAATAGGCTGGAGTTCAAATAAGTTTAAAAAACATTGAAGTGCCCGTGTAACAGATGAGTTCTCGTCCGAAACCCTGATACTCCGAAAGAGATTGTCCAGTTTGTACACGAGGTGCGTCCAGTTTTCGCCGTGACCCTCTCTACTCTTTTGCACATGCTATGCGGGCGAAATGATGATACCATGCCAAGTTCCAACATTTTCAGAGTTCATTTTGTAGTGATTTTCAATTTCACCGTCATTTAGCTCTTTAAACAAATCGGTAAATGACTGAAAAACAGCAAATGATGTCAGAACGTGTTGGAAATTGATGACGTCGCTTTGAATGATGCATACTGAACGCAAAAATAGGCTGGAGTTCAAATAAGTTTAAAAAACATTGAAGGGCCCATGTAACAGATGAGTTCTCGACCGAAACCCTGATACTCCGAAAGAGATTGTCCAGTTTGTACATGAGGTGCGTCCAGTTTTCGCCGTGACCCTCTCTACTCTTTTTCACATGCTATGCGGGCGAAATGATGATACCATGCCAAGTTCCAACATTTTCAGAGTTCATTTTGTAGTGATTTTCAATTTCACCGTCATTTAGCTCCCTAAACAAATCGGTAAATGACTGAAAAACAGCAAATGATGTCAGAACGTGTTGGAAATTGATGACGTCGCTTTGAATGATGCATACTGAACGCAAAAATAGGCTGGAGTTCAAATAAGTTTAAAAAACATTGAAGTGCCCGTGTAACAGATGAGTTCTCGTCCGAAACCCTGATACTCCGAAAGAGATTGTCCAGTTTGTACACGAGGTGCGTCCAGTTTTCGCCGTGACCCTCTCTACTCTTTTGCACATGCTATGCGGGCGAAATGATGATACCATGCCAAGTTCCAACATTTTTAGAGTTCATTTTGTAGTGATTTTCAATTTCACCGTCATTTAGCTCCCTAAACAAATCGGTAAATGACTGAAAAACAGCAAATGATGTCAGAACGTGTTGGAAATTGATGACGTCGCTTTGAATGATGCATACTGAACGCAAAAATAGGCTGGAGTTCAAATAAGTTTAAAAAAACATTGAAGTGCCCGTGTAACAGATGAGTTCTCGTCCGAAACCCTGATACTCCGAAAGAGATTGTCCAGTTTGTACACGAGGTGCGTCCAGTTTTCGCCGTGACCCTCTCTACTCTTTTGCACATGCTATGCGGGCGAAATGATGATACCATGCCAAGTTCCAACATTTTCAGAGCTCATTTTGTAGTGATTTTCAATTTCACCGTCATTTAGCTCCCTAAACAAATCGGTAAATGACTGAAAAACAGCAAATGATGTCAGAACGTGTTGGAAATTGATGACGTCGCTTTGAATGATGCATACTGAACGCAAAAATAGGCTGGAGTTCAAATAAGTTTAAAAAACATTGAAGTGCCCGTGTAACAGATGAGTTCTCGTCCGAAACCCTGATACTCCGAAAGAGATTGTCCAGTTTGTACATGAGGTGCGTCCAGTTTTCGCCGTGACCCTCTCTACTCTTTTTCACATGCTATGCGGGCGAAATGATGATACCATGCCAAGTTCCAACATTTTCAGAGTTCATTTTGTAGTGATTTTCAATTTCACCGTCATTTAGCTCCCTAAACAAATCGGTAAATGACTGAAAAACAGCAAATGATGTCAGAACGTGTTGGAAATTGATGACGTCGCTTTGAATGATGCATACTGAACGCAAAAATAGGCTGGAGTTCAAATAAGTTTAAAAAACATTGAAGTGCCCGTGTAATAGATGAGTTCTCGTCCGAAACCCTGATACTCCAAAAGAGATTGTCCAGTTTGTACACGAGGTGCGTCCAGTTTTCGCCGTGACCCTCTCTACTCTTTTGCACATGCTATGCGGGCGAAATGATGATACCATGCCAAGTTCCAACATTTTCAGAGTTCATTTTGTAGTGATTTTTAATTTCACCGTCATTTAGCTCTTTAAACAAATCGGTAAATGACTGAAAAACAGCAAATGATGTCAGAACATGTTGGAAATTTTATGACGTCACTTTGAATGATGCATACTGAATGCAAAAATAGGCTGGAGTTCAAATGACTGAAAAACAGCAAATGATGTCAGAACATGTTGGAAATTGATGACGTCGCTTTGAATGATGCATACTGAACGCAAAAATAGGCTGGAGTTCAAATAAGTTTAAAAAACATTGAAGTGCCCGTGTAACAGATGAGTTCTCGTCCGAAACCCTGATACTCCGAAAGAGATTGTCCAGTTTGTACACGAGGTGCGTCCAGTTTTCGCCGTATCCCTCTCTACTCTTTTGCACATGCTATGCGGGCGAAATGATGATACCATGCCAAGTTCCAACATTTTCAGAGTTCATTTTGTAGTGATTTTCAATTTCACCGTCATTTAGCTCTTTAAACAAATCGGTAAATGACTGAAAAACAGCAAATGATGTCAGAACGTGTTTGAAATTGATGACGTCGCTTTGAATGATGCATACTGAACGCAAAAATAGGCTGGAGTTCAAATAAGTTTAAAAAACATTGAAGGGCCCATGTAACAGATGAGTTCTCGTCCGAAACCCTGATACTCCGAAAGAGACTGTCCAGTTTGTACATGAGGTGCGTCCAGTTTTCGCCGTGACCCTCTCTACTCTTTTTCACATGCTATGCGGGCGAAATGATGATACCATGCCAAGTTCCAACATTTTCAGAGTTCATTTTGTAGTGATTTTCAATTTCACCGTCATTGAGCTCCCTAAACAAATCGGTAAATGACTGAAAAACAGCAAATGATGTCAGAACGTGTTGGAAATTGATGACGTCGCTTTGAATGATGCATACTGAACGCAAAAATAGGCTGGAGTTCAAATAAGTTTAAAAAACATTGAAGTGCCCGTGTAACAGATGAGTTCTCGTCCGAAACCCTGATACTCCAAAAGAGATTGTCCAGTTTGTACACGAGGTGCGTCCAGTTTTCGCCGTGACCCTCTCTACTCTTTTGCACATGCTATGCGGGCGAAATGATGATACCATGCCAAGTTCCAACATTTTCAGAGTTCATTTTGTAGTGATTTTTAATTTCACCGTCATTTATCTCTTTAAACAAATCGGTAAATGACTGAAAAACAGCAAATGATGTCAGAACATGTTGGAAATTTTATGACGTCGCTTTGAATGATGCATACTGAATGCAAAAATAGGCTGGAGTTCAAATGACTGAAAAACAGCAAATGATGTCAGAACATGTTGGAAATTGATGACGTCGCTTTGAATGATGCATACTGAACGCAAAAATAGGCTGGAGTTCAAATAAGTTTAAAAAACATTAAAGTGCCCGTGTAACAGATGAGTTCTCGTCCGAAACCCTGATACTCCGAAAGAGATTGTCCAGTTTGTACACGAGGTGCGTCCAGTTTTCGCCGTATCCCTCTCTACTCTTTTGCACATGCTATGCGGGCGAAATGATGATACCATGCCAAGTTCCAACATTTTCAGAGTTCATTTTGTAGTGACTTTCAATTTCACCGTCATTTAGCTCTTTAAACAAATCGGTAAATGACTGAAAAACAGCAAATGATGTCAGAACGTGTTGGAAATTGATGACGTCGCTTTGAATGATGCATACTGAACGCAAAAATAGGCTGGAGTTCAAATAAGTTTAAAAAATATTGAAGGGCCCATGTAACAGATGAGTTCTCGTCCGAAACCCTGATACTCCGAAAGAGATTGTCTAGTTTGTACATGAGGTGCGTCCAGTTTTCGCCGTGACCCTCTCTACTCTTTTTCACATGCTATGCGGGCGAAATGATGATACCATGCCAAGTTCCAACATTTTCAGAGTTCATTTTGTAGTGATTTTCAA
Source organism: Aegilops tauschii subsp. strangulata (assembly GCF_002575655.3). Taxonomy (NCBI): domain Eukaryota; kingdom Viridiplantae; phylum Streptophyta; class Magnoliopsida; order Poales; family Poaceae; genus Aegilops; species Aegilops tauschii. The sequence goes on along the minus strand of NC_053039.3, from coordinate 580,724,608 downwards.
TTTCACCGTCATTTAGCTCCCTAAACAAATCGGTAAATGACTGAAAAACAGCAAATGATGTCAGAACGTGTTGGAAATTGATGACGTCGCTTTGAATGATGCATACTGAACGCAAAAATAGGCTGGAGTTCAATAAGTTTAAAAAACATTGAAGTGCCCGTGTAACAGATGAGTTCTCGTCCGAAACCCTGATACTCCGAAAGAGATTGTCCAGTTTGTACACGAGGTGCGTCCAGTTTTTGCCGTATCCCTCTCTACTCTTTTGCACATGCTATGCGGGCGAAATGATGATACCATGCCAAGTTCCAACATTTTCAGAGTTCATTTTGTAGTGACTTTCAATTTCACCGTCATTTAGCTCTTTAAACAAATCGGTAAATGACTGAAAAACAGCAAATGATGTCAGAACGTGTTGGAAATTGATGACGTCGCTTTGAATGATGCATACTGAACGCAAAAATAGGCTGGAGTTCAAATAAGTTTAAAAAATATTGAAGGGCCCATGTAACAGATGAGTTCTCGTCCGAAACCCTGATACTCCGAAAGAGATTGTCTAGTTTGTACATGAGGTGCGTCCAGTTTTCGCCGTGACCCTCTCTACTCTTTTTCACATGCTATGCGGGCGAAATGATGATACCATGCCAAGTTCCAACATTTTCAGAGTTCATTTTGTAGTGATTTTCAATTTCACCGTCATTTAGCTCCCTAAACAAATCGGTAAATGACTGAAAAACAGCAAATGATGTCAGAACGTGTTGGAAATTGATGACGTCGCTTTGAATGATGCATATTGAACGCAAAAATAGGCTGGAGTTCAATAAGTTTAAAAAACATTGAAGTGCCCGTGTAACAGATGAGTTCTCGTCCGAAACCCTGATACTCCGAAAGAGATTGTCCAGTTTGTACACGAGGTGCGTCCAGTTTTCGCCGTGACCCTCTCTACTCTTTTGCACATGCTATGCGGGCGAAATGATGATACCATGCCAAGTTCCAACATTTTCAGAGTTCATTTTGTAGTGATTTTCAATTTCACCGTCATTTAGCTCCCTAAACAAATCGGTAAATGACTGAAAAACAGCAAATGATGTCAGAACGTGTTGGAAATTGATGACGTCGCTTTGAATGATGCATACTGAACGCAAAAATAGGCTGGAGTTCAAATAAGTTTAAAAAACATTGAAGTGCCCGTGTAACAGATGAGTTCTCGTCCGAAACCCTGATACTCCAAAAGAGATTGTCCAGTTTGTACACGAGGTGCGTCCAGTTTTCGCCGTGACCCTCTCTACTCTTTTGCACATGCTATGCGGGCGAAATGATGATACCATGCCAAGTTCCAACATTTTCAGAGTTCATTTTGTAGTGATTTTCAATTTCACCGTCATTTAGCTCCCTAAACAAATCGGTAAATGACTGAAAAACAGCAAATGATGTCAGAACGTGTTGAAAATTGATGACGTCGCTTTGAATGATGCATACTGAACGCAAAAATAGGCTGGAGTTCAAATAAGTTTAAAAAACATTGAAATGCTTGTGTAACAGATGAGTTCTCGTCCGAAACCCTGATACTCCGAAAGAGATTGTCCAGTTTGTACACGAGGTGCGTCCAGTTTTCGCCGTGACCCTCTCTACTCTTTTGCACATGCTATGCGGGCGAAATGATGATACCATGCCAAGTTCCAACATTTTCAGAGTTCATTTTGTAGTGATTTTTAATTTCACCGTCATTTAGCTCCCTAAACAAATCGGTAAATGACTGAAAAACAGCAAATGATGTCAGAACGTGTTGGAAATTGATGACGTCGCTTTGAATGATGCATACTGAACGCAAAAATAGGCTGGAGTTCAAATAAGTTTAAAAAACATTGAAGTGCCCGTGTAACAGATGAGTTCTCGTCCGAAACCCTGATACTCCGAAAGAGATTGTCCAGTTTGTACATGAGGTGCGTCCAGTTTTCGCCGTGACCCTCTCTACTCTTTTTCACATGCTATGCGGGCGAAATGATGATACCATGCCAAGTTCCAACATTTTCAGAGTTCATTTTGTAGTGATTTTCAATTTCACCGTCATTTAGCTCCCTAAACAAATCGGTAAATGACTGAAAAACAGCAAATGATGTCAGAACGTGTTGGAAATTGATGACGTCGCTTTGAATGATGCATACTGAACGCAAAAATAGGCTGGAGTTCAAATAAGTTTAAAAAACATTGAAGTGCCCGTGTAACAGATGAGTTCTCGTCCGAAACCCTGATACTCCAAAAGAGATTGTCCAGTTTGTACACGAGGTGCGTCCAGTTTTCGCCGTGACCCTCTCTACTCTTTTGCACATGCTATGCGGGCGAAATGATGATACCATGCCAAGTTCCAACATTTTCAGAGTTCATTTTGTAGTGATTTTTAATTTCACCGTCATTTAGCTCTTTAAACAAATCGGTAAATGACTAAAAAACAGCAAATGATGTCATAACATGTTGGAAATTTTATGACGTCGCTTTGAATGATGCATACTGAATGCAAAAATAGGCTGGAGTTCAAATGACTGAAAAACAGCAAATGATGTCAGAACATGTTGGAAATTGATGACGTCGCTTTGAATGATGCATACTGAACGCAAAAATAGGCTGGAGTTCAAATAAGTTTAAAAAACATTGAAGTGCCCGTGTAACAGATGAGTTCTCGTCCGAAACCCTGATACTCCGAAAGAGATTGTCCAGTTTGTACACGAGGTGCGTCCAGTTTTCGCCGTATCCCTCTCTACTCTTTTGCACATGCTATGCGGGCGAAATGATGATACCATGCCAAGTTCCAACATTTTCAGAGTTCATTTTGTAGTGATTTTCAATTTCACCGTCATTTAGCTCTTTAAACAAATCGGTAAATGACTGAAAACAGCAAATGATGTCAGAACGTGTTGGAAATTGATGACGTCGCTTTGAATGATGCATACTGAACGCAAAAATAGGCTGGAGTTCAAATAAGTTTAAAAAACATTGAAGGGCCCATGTAACAGATGAGTTCTCGTCCGAAACCCTGATACTCCGAAAGAGATTGTCCAGTTTGTACATGAGGTGCGTCCAGTTTTCGCCGTGACCCTCTCTACTCTTTTTCACATGCTATGCGGGCGAAATGATGATACCATGCCAAGTTCCAACATTTTCAGAGTTCATTTTGTTGTGATTTTCAATTTCACCGTCATTTAGCTCCCTAAACAAATCGGTAAATGACTGAAAAACAGCAAATGATGTCAGAACGTGTTGGAAATTGATGACGTCGCTTTGAATGATGCATACTGAACGCAAAAATAGGCTGGAGTTCAAATAAGTTTAAAAAACATTGAAGTGCCCGTGTAACAGATGAGTTCTCGTCCGAAACCCTGATACTCCGAAAGAGATTGTCCAGTTTGTACACGAGGTGCGTCCAGTTTTCGCCGTGACCCTCTCTACTCTTTTGCACATGCTATGCGGGCGAAATGATGATACCATGCCAAGTTCCAACATTTTTAGAGTTCATTTTGTAGTGATTTTCAATTTCACCGTCATTTAGCTCCCTAAACAAATCGGTAAATGACTGAAAAACAGCAAATGATGTCAGAACGTGTTGGAAATTGATGACGTCGATTTGAATGATGCATACTGAATGCAAAAATAGGCTGGAGTTCAAATAAGTTTAAAAAACATTGAAGTGCCCGTGTAACAGATGAGTTCTCGTCCGAAACCCTGATACTCCGAAAGAGATTGTCCAGTTTGTACACGAGGTGCGTCCAGTTTTCGCCGTGACCCTCTCTACTCTTTTGCACATGCTATGCGGGCGAAATGATGATACCATGCCAAGTTCCAACATTTTCAGAGTTCATTTTGTAGTGATTTTCAATTTCACCGTCATTTAGCTCCCTAAACAAATCGGTAAATGACTGAAAAACAGCAAATGATGTCAGAACATGTTGGAAATTGATGACGTCGCTTTGAATGATGCATACTGAACGCAAAAATAGGCTGGAGTTCAAATAAGTTTAAAAAACATTGAAGTGCCCGTGTAACAGATGAGTTCTCGTCCGAAACCCTGATACTCCGAAAGAGATTGTCCAGTTTGTACACGAGGTGCGTCCAGTTTTCGCCGTATCCCTCTCTACTCTTTTGCACATGCTATGCGGGCGAAATGATGATACCATGCCAAGTTCCAACATTTTCAGAGTTCATTTTGTAGTGATTTTCAATTTCACCGTCATTTAGCTCTTTAAACAAATCGGTAAATGACTGAAAACAGCAAATGATGTCAGAACGTGTTGGAAATTGATGACGTCGCTTTGAATGATGCATACTGAACGCAAAAATAGGCTGGAGTTCAAATAAGTTTAAAAAACATTGAAGGGCCCATGTAACAGATGAGTTCTCGTCCGAAACCCTGATACTCCGAAAGAGATTGTCCAGTTTGTACATGAGGTGCGTCCAGTTTTCGCCGTGACCCTCTCTACTCTTTTTCACATGCTATGCGGGCGAAATGATGATACCATGCCAAGTTCCAACATTTTCAGAGTTCATTTTGTAGTGATTTTCAATTTCACCGTCATTTAGCTCCCTAAACAAATCGGTAAATGACTGAAAAACAGCAAATGATGTCAGAACGTGTTGGAAATTGATGACGTCGCTTTGAATGATGCATACTGAACGCAAAAATAGGCTGTAGTTCAAATAAGTTTAAAAAACATTGAAGTGCCCGTGTAACAGATGAGTTCTCGTCCGAAACCCTGATACTCCGAAAGAGATTGTCCAGTTTGTACACGAGGTGCGTCCAGTTTTCGCCGTGACCCTCTCTACTCTTTTGCACATGCTATGCGGGCGAAATGATGATACCATGCCAAGTTCCAACATTTTTAGAGTTCATTTTGTAGTGATTTTCAATTTCACCGTCATTTAGCTCCCTAAACAAATCGGTAAATGACTGAAAAACAGCAAATGATGTCAGAACGTGTTGGAAATTGATGACGTCGATTTGAATGATGCATACTGAATGCAAAAATAGGCTGGAGTTCAAATAAGTTTAAAAAACATTGAAGTGCCCGTGTAACAGATGAGTTCTCGTCCGAAACCCTGATACTCCGAAAGAGATTGTCCAGTTTGTACACGAGGTGCGTCCAGTTTTCGCCGTGACCCTCTCTACTCTTTTGCACATGCTATGCGGGCGAAATGATGATACCATGCCAAGTTCCAACATTTTCAGAGTTCATTTTGTAGTGATTTTCAATTTCACCGTCATTTAGCTCCCTAAACAAATCGGTAAATGACTGAAAAACAGCAAATGATGTCAGAACGTGTTGGAAATTGATGACGTCGCTTTGAATGATGCATACTGAACGCAAAAATAGGCTGGAGTTCAAATAAGTTTAAAAAACATTGAAGTGCCCGTGTAACAGATGAGTTCTCGTCCGAAACCCTGATACTCCGAAAGAGATTGTCCAGTTTGTACACGAGGTGCGTCCAGTTTTCGCCGTATCCCTCTCTACTCTTTTGCACATGCTATGCGGGCGAAATGATGATACCATGCCAAGTTCCAACATTTTCAGAGTTCATTTTGTAGTGATTTTCAATTTCACCGTCATTTAGCTCTTTAAACAAATCGGTAAATGACTGAAAACAGCAAATGATGTCAGAACGTGTTGGAAATTGATGACGTCGCTTTGAATGATGCATACTGAACGCAAAAATAGGCTGGAGTTCAAATAAGTTTAAAAAACATTGAAGGGCCCATGTAACAGATGAGTTCTCGTCCGAAACCCTGATACTCCGAAAGAGATTGTCCAGTTTGTACATGAGGTGCGTCCAGTTTTCGCCGTGACCCTCTCTACTCTTTTTCACATGCTATGCGGGCGAAATGATGATACCATGCCAAGTTCCAACATTTTCAGAGTTCATTTTGTAGTGATTTTCAATTTCACCGTCATTTAGCTCCCTAAACAAATCGGTAAATGACTGAAAAACAGCAAATGATGTCAGAACGTGTTGGAAATTGATGACGTCGCTTTGAATGATGCATACTGAACGCAAAAATAGGCTGGAGTTCAAATAAGTTTAAAAAACATTGAAGTGCCCGTGTAACAGATGAGTTCTCGTCCGAAACCCTGATACTCCGAAAGAGATTGTCCAGTTTGTACACGAGGTGCGTCCAGTTTTCGCCGTGACCCTCTCTACTCTTTTGCACATGCTATGCGGGCGAAATGATGATACCATGCCAAGTTCCAACATTTTTAGAGTTCATTTTGTAGTGATTTTCAATTTCACCGTCATTTAGCTCCCTAAACAAATCGGTAAATGACTGAAAAACAGCAAATGATGTCAGAACGTGTTGGAAATTGATGACGTCGATTTGAATGATGCATACTGAATGCAAAAATAGGCTGGAGTTCAAATAAGTTTAAAAAACATTGAAGTGCCCGTGTAACAGATGAGTTCTCGTCCGAAACCCTGATACTCCGAAAGAGATTGTCCAGTTTGTACACGAGGTGCGTCCAGTTTTCGCCGTGACCCTCTCTACTCTTTTGCACATGCTATGCGGGCGAAATGATGATACCATGCCAAGTTCCAACATTTTCAGAGTTCATTTTGTAGTGATTTTCAATTTCACCGTCATTTAGCTCCCTAAACAAATCGGTAAATGACTGAAAAACAGCAAATGATGTCAGAACGTGTTGGAAATTGATGACGTCGCTTTGAATGATGCATACTGAACGCAAAAATAGGCTGGAGTTCAAATAAGTTTAAAAAACATTGAAGTGCCCGTGTAACAGATGAGTTCTCGTCCGAAACCCTGATACTCCGAAAGAGATTGTCCAGTTTGTACACGAGGTGCGTCCAGTTTTCGCCGTATCCCTCTCTACTCTTTTGCACATGCTATGCGGGCGAAATGATGATACCATGCCAAGTTCCAACATTTTCAGAGTTCATTTTGTAGTGATTTTCAATTTCACCGTCATTTAGCTCTTTAAACAAATCGGTAAATGACTGAAAACAGCAAATGATGTCAGAACGTGTTGGAAATTGATGACGTCGCTTTGAATGATGCATACTGAATGCAAAAATAGGCTGGAGTTCAAATAAGTTTAAAAAACATTGAAGGGCCCATGTAACAGATGAGTTCTCGTCCGAAACCCTGATACTCCGAAAGAGATTGTCCAGTTTGTACATGAGGTGCGTCCAGTTTTCGCCGTGACCCTCTCTACTCTTTTTCACATGCTATGCGGGCGAAATGATGATACCATGCCAAGTTCCAACATTTTCAGAGTTCATTTTGTAGTGATTTTCAATTTCACCGTCATTTAGCTCCCTAAACAAATCGGTAAATGACTGAAAAACAGCAAATGATGTCAGAACGTGTTGGAAATTGATGACGTCGCTTTGAATGATGCATACTGAACGCAAAAATAGGCTGGAGTTCAAATAAGTTTAAAAAACATTGAAGTGCCCGTGTAACAGATGAGTTCTCGTCCGAAACCCTGATACTCCGAAAGAGATTGTCCAGTTTGTACACGAGGTGCGTCCAGTTTTCGCCGTGACCCTCTCTACTCTTTTGCACATGCTATGCGGGCGAAATGATGATACCATGCCAAGTTCCAACATTTTTAGAGTTCATTTTGTAGTGATTTTCAATTTCACCGTCATTTAGCTCCCTAAACAAATCGGTAAATGACTGAAAAACAGCAAATGATGTCAGAACGTGTTGGAAATTGATGACGTCGATTTGAATGATGCATACTGAACGCAAAAATAGGCTGGAGTTCAAATAAGTTTAAAAAACATTGAAGTGCCCGTGTAACAGATGAGTTCTCGTCCGAAACCCTGATACTCCGAAAGAGATTGTCCAGTTTGTACACGAGGTGCGTCCAGTTTTCGCCGTGACCCTCTCTACTCTTTTGCACATGCTATGCGGGCGAAATGATGATACCATGCCAAGTTCCAACATTTTCAGAGTTCATTTTGTAGTGATTTTCAATTTCACCGTCATTTAGCTCCCTAAACAAATCGGTAAATGACTGAAAAACAGCAAATGATGTCAGAACGTGTTGGAAATTGATGACGTCGCTTTGAATGATGCATACTGAACGCAAAAATAGGCTGGAGTTCAAATAAGTTTAAAAAACATTGAAGTGCCCGTGTAACAGATGAGTTCTCGTCCGAAACCCTGATACTCCAAAAGAGATTGTCCAGTTTGTACACGAGGTGCGTCCAGTTTTCGCCGTGACCCTCTCTACTCTTTTGCACATGCTATGCGGGCGAAATGATGATACCATGCCAAGTTCCAACATTTTCAGAGTTCATTTTGTAGTGATTTTTAATTTCACCGTCATTTAGCTCTTTAAACAAATCGGTAAATGACTGAAAAACAGCAAATGATGTCAGAACATGTTGGAAATTTTATGACGTCGCTTTGAATGATGCATACTGAATGCAAAAATAGGCTGGAGTTCAAATGACTGAAAAACAGCAAATGACGCCAGAACATGTTGGAAATTGATGACGTCGCTTTGAATGATGCATACTGAACGCAAAAATAGGCTGGAGTTCAAATAAGTTTAAAAAACATTGAAGTGCCCGTGTAACAGATGAGTTCTCGTCCGAAACCCTGATACTCCGAAAGAGATTGTCCAGTTTGTACACGAGGTGCGTCCAGTTTTCGCCGTATCCCTCTCTACTCTTTTGCACATGCTATGCGGGCGAAATGATGATACCATGCCAAGTTCCAACATTTTCGGAGTTCATTTTGTAGTGATTTTCAATTTCACCGTCATTTAGCTCCCTAAAAAAATCGGTAAATGACTGAAAAACAGCAAATGATGTCAGAACGTGTTGGAAATTGATGACGTCGCTTTGAATGATGCATACTGAACGCAAAAATAGGCTGGAGTTCAAATAAGTTTAAAAAACATTGAAATGCTTGTGTAACAGATGAGTTCTCGTCCGAAACCCTGATACTCCGAAAGAGATTGTCCAGTTTGTACACGAGGTGCGTCCAGTTTTCGCCGTGACCCTCTCTACTCTTTTGCACATGCTATGCGGGCGAAATGATGATACCATGCCAAGTTCCAACATTTTCAGAGTTCATTTTGTAGTGATTTTTAATTTCACCGTCATTTAGCTCTTTAAACAAATCGGTAAATGACTGAAAAACAGCAAATGATGTCAGAACATGTTGGAAATTTTATGACGTCGCTTTAAATGATGCATACTGAATGCAAAAATAGGCTGGAGTTCAAATAAGTTTAAAAAACATTGAAGTGCCCGTGTAACAGATGAGTTCTCGTCCGAAACCCTGATACTCCAAAAGAGATTGTCCAGTTTGTACACGAGGTGCGTCCAGTTTTCGCCGTGACCCTCTCTACTCTTTTGCACATGCTATGCGGGCGAAATGATGATACCATGCCAAGTTCCAACATTTTTAGAGTTCATTTTGTAGTGATTTTCAATTTCACCGTCATTTAGCTCCCTAAACAAATCGGTAAATGACTGAAAAACAGCAAATGATGTCAGAACGTGTTGGAAATTGATGACGTCGCTTTGAATGATGCATACTGAACGCAAAAATAGGCTGGAGTTCAAATAAGTTTAAAAAACATTGAAGTGCCCGTGTAACAGATGAGTTCTCGTCCGAAACCCTGATACTCCGAAAGAGATTGTCCAGTTTGTACACGAGGTGCGTCCAGTTTTCGCCGTGACCCTCTCTACTCTTTTGCACATGCTATGCGGGCGAAATGATGATACCATGCCAAGTTCCAACATTTTCAGAGTTCATTTTGTAGTGATTTTCAATTTCACCGTCATTTAGCTCCCTAAACAAATCGGTAAATGACTGAAAAACAGCAAATGATGTCAGAACGTGTTGGAAATTGATGACGTCGCTTTGAATGATGCATACTGAACGCAAAAATAGGCTGGAGTTCAAATAAGTTTAAAAAACATTGAAATGCTTGTGTAACAGATGAGTTCTCGTCCGAAACCCAGATACTCCGAAAGAGATTGTCCATTTTGTACACGAGGTGCGTCCAGTTTTCGCCGTGACCCTCTCTACTCTTTTGCACATGCTATGCGAGCGAAATGATGATACCATGCCAAGTTCCAACATTTTCAGAGTTCATTTTGTAGTGATTTTTAATTTCACCGTCATTTAGCTCTCTAAACAAATCGGTAAATGACTGAAAAACAACAAATGATGTCAGAACGTGTTGGAAATTTTATGACGTCGCTTTGAATGATGCATACTGAATGCAAAAATAGGCTGGAGTTCAAATAAGTTTAAAAAACATTGAAGTGCCCGTGTAACAGATGAGTTCTCGTCCGAAACCCTGATACTCCAAAAGAGATTGTCCAGTTTGTACACGAGGTGCGTCCAGTTTTCGCTGTGACCCTCTCTACTCTTTTGCACATGCTATGCGGGCGAAATGATGATACCATGCCAAGTTCCAACATTTTCAGTGTTCATTTTGTAGTGATTTTTAATTTCACCGTCATTTAGCTCTTTAAACAAATCGGTAAATGACTGAAAAACAGCAAATGATGTCAGAAAATTTTATGACGTCGCTTTGAATGATGCATACTGAATGCAAAAATAGGCTGGAGTTCAAATGACTGAAAAACAGCAAATGATGTCAGAACATGTTGGATATTGATGACGTCGCTTTGAATGATGCATACTGAACGCAAAAATAGGCTGGAGTTCAAATAACTTTAAAAAACATTGAAGTGCCCGTGTAACAGATGTGTTCTCGTCCGAAACCCTGATACTCAAAAAAGAGATTGTCCAGTTTGTACACGAGGTACGTCCAGTTTTCGCCGCGACCCTCTCTACTCTTTTGCACATGCTATGCAGGCGAAATGATGATACCATGCCAAGTTCCAACATTTTTAGAGTTCATTTTGTAGTGATTTTCAATTTCACCGTCATTTAGCTCCCTAAACAAATCGGTAAATGACTGAAAAACAGCAAATAATGTCAGAACGTGTTGGAAATTGATGACGTCGCTTTGAATGATGCATACTGAACGCAAAAATAGGCTGGAGTTCAAATAAGTTTAAAAAACATTGAAGTGCCCGTGTAACAGATGAGTTCTCGTCCGAAACCCTGATACTCCGAAAGAGATTGTCCAGTTTGTACACGAGGTGCGTCCAGTTTTCGCCGTGACCCTCTCTACTCTTTTGCACATGCTATGTGGGCGAAATGATGATACCATGCCAAGTTCCAACATTTTTAGAGTTCATTTTGTAGTGATTTTCAATTTCACCGTCATTTAGCTCCCTAAACAAATCGGTAAATGACTGAAAAACAGCAAATGATGTCAGAACGTGTTGGAAATTGATGACGTCGCTTTGAATGATGCATATTGAACGCAAAAATAGGCTGGAGTTCAAATAAGTTTAAAAAACATTGAAGTGCCCGTGTAACAGATGAGTTCTCGTCCGAAACCCTGATACTCCGAAAGAGATTGTCCAGTTTGTACACGAGGTGCGTCCAGTTTTCGCCGTGACCCTCTCTACTCTTTTGCACATGCTATGCGGGCGAAATGATGATACCATGCCAAGTTCCAACATTTTCAGAGTTCATTTTGTAGTGATTTTCAATTTCACCGTCATTTACCTCCCTAAACAAATCGGTAAATGACTGAAAAACAGCAAATGATGTCAGAACGTGTTGGAAATTGATGACGTCGCTTTGAATGATGCATACTGAACGCAAAAATAGGCTGGAGTTCAAATAAGATTAAAAAACATTGAAATGCTTGTGTAACAGATGAGTTCTCGTCCGAAACCCTGATACTCCGAAAGAGATTGTCCAGTTTGTACACGAGGTGCGTCCAGTTTTCGCCGTGACCCTCTCTACTCTTTTGCACATGCTATGCGGGCGAAATGATGATACCATGCCAAGTTCCAACATTTTCAGAGTTCATTTTGTAGTGATTTTTAATTTCACCGTCATTTAGCTCTTTAAACAAATCGGTAAATGACTGAAAAACAGCAAATGATGTCAGAACATGTTGGAAATATTATGACGTCGCTTTGAATGATGCATACTGAATGCAAAAATAGGCTGGAGTTCAAATGACTGAAAAACAACAAATGATGTCAGAACATGTTGGAAATTGATGACGTCGCTTTGAATGATGCATACTGAACGCAAAAATAGGCTGGAGTTCAAATAAGTTTAAAAAACATTGAAGTGCCCGTGTAACAGATGAGTTCTCGTCCGAAACCCTGATACTCCGAAAGAGATTGTCCAGTTTGTACACGAGGTGCGTCCAGTTTTCGCCGTGACCCTCTCTACTCTTTTGCACATGCTATGCGGGCGAAATGATGATACCATGCCAAGTTCCAACATTTTTAGAGTTCATTTTGTAGTGATTTTCAATTTCACCGTCATTTAGCTCCCTAAACAAATCGGTAAATGACTGAAAACAGGAAATGATGTCAGAACGTGTTGGAAATTGATGACGTCGCTTTGAATGATGCATACTGAACGCAAAAATAGGCTGGAGTTCAAATAAGTTTAAAAAACATTGAACTGCCCGTGTAACAGATGAGTTCTCGTCCGAAACCCTGATACTCCGAAAGAGATTGTCCAGTTTGTACACGAGGTGCGTCTAGTTTTCGCCGTGACCCTCTCTACTCTATTGCACATGCTATGCGGGCGAAATGATGATACCATGCCAAGTTCCAACATTTTCAGAGTTCATTTTGTAGTGATTTTCAATTTCACCGTCATTTAGCTCCCTAAACAAATCGGTAAATGACTGAAAAACAGCAAATGATGTCAGAACGTGTTGGAAATTGATGACGTCGCTTTGAATGATGCATACTGAACGCAAAAATAGGCTGGAGTTCAAATAAGTTTAAAAAACATTGAAATGCTTGTGTAACAGATGAGTTCTCGTCCGAAACCCTGATACTCCGAAAGAGATTGTCCAGTTTGTACACGAGGTGCGTCCAGTTTTCGCCGTGACCCTCTCTACTCTTTTGCACATGCTATGCGGGCGAAATGATGATACCATGCCAAGTTCCAACATTTTCAGAGTTCATTTTGTAGTGATTTTTAATTTCACCGTCATTTAGCTCTCTAAACAAATCGGTAAATGACTGAAAAACAACAAATGATGTCAGAACGTGTTGGAAATTTTATGACGTCGCTTTGAATGATGCATACTGAATGCAAAAATAGGCTGGAGTTCAAATAAGTTTAAAAAACATTGAAGTGCCCGTGTAACAGATGAGTTCTCGTCCGAAACCCTGATACTCCAAAAGAGATTGTCCAGTTTGTACACGAGGTGCGTCCAGTTTTCGCCGTGACCCTCTCTACTCTTTTGCACATGCTATGCGGGCGAAATGATGATACCATGCCAAGTTCCAACATTTTCAGAGTTCATTTTGTAGTGATTTTTAATTTCACCGTCATTTAGCTCTTTAAACAAATCGGTAAATGACTGAAAAACAGCAAATGATGTCAGAAAATTTTATGACGTCGCTTTGAATGATGCATACTGAATGCAAAAATAGGCTGGAGTTCAAATGACTGAAAAACAGCAAATGATGTCAGAACATGTTGGAAATTGATGACGTCGCTTTGAATGATGCATACTGAACGCAAAAATAGGCTGGAGTTCAAATAACTTTAAAAAACATTGAAGTGCCCGTGTAACAGATGTGTTCTCGTCCGAAACCCTGATACTCCAAAAAGAGATTGTCCAGTTTGTACACGAGGTACGTCCAGTTTTCGCCGCGACCCTCTCTACTCTTTTCTACATGCTATGCGGGCGAAATGATGATACCATGGCAAGTTCCAACATTTTCAGAGTTCATTTTGTAGTGATTTTCAATTTCACCGTCATTTAGCTCTCTAAACAAATCGATAAATGACTGAAAAACAGCAAATGATGTCAGAACTTGTTGGAAATTGATGACGTCGCTTGAATGATGCATACTGAATGCAAAAATAGGCTGGAGTTCAAATAAGTTTAAAAAACATTGAAGTGCCCGTGTAACAGATGAGTTCTCGTCCGAAACCCTGATACTCCGAAAGAGATTGTCCAGTTTGTACACGAGGTGCGTCCAGTTTTCGCCGTGACCCTCTCTACTCTTTTGCACATGCTATGCGGGCGAAATGATGATACCATGCCAAGTTCCAACATTTTCAGAGTTCATTTTGTAGTGATTTTTAATTTCACCGTCATTTAGCTCTCTAAACAAATCGGTAAATGACTGAAAAACAGCAAATGATGTCAGAACGTGTTGGAAATTTTATGACGTCGCTTTGAATGATGCATACTGAATGCAAAAATAGGCTGGAGTTCAAATAAGTTTAAAAAACATTGAAGTGCCCGTGTAACAGATGAGTTCTCGTCCGAAACCCTGATACTCCAAAAGATATTGTCCAGTTTGTACACGAGGTGCGTCCAGTTTTCGCCGTGACCCTCTCTACTCTTTTGCACATGCTATGCGGGCGAAATGATGATACCATGCCAAGTTCCAACATTTTCAGAGTTCATTTTGTAGTGATTTTTAATTTCACCGTCATTTAGCTCTTTAAACAAATCGGTAAATGACTGAAAAACAGCAAATGATGTCAGAAAATTTTATGACGTCGCTTTGAATGATGCATACTGAATGCAAAAATAGGCTGGAGTTCAAATGACTGAAAAACAGCAAATGATGTCAGAACATGTTGGAAATTGATGACGTCGCTTTGAATGATGCATACTGAACGCAAAAATAGGCTGGAGTTCAAATAACTTTAAAAAACATTGAAGTGCCCGTGTAACAGATGTGTTCTCGTCCGAAACCCTGATACTCCAAAAAGAGATTGTCCAGTTTGTACACGAGGTACGTCCAGTTTTCGCCGCGACCCTCTCTACTCTTTTCTACATGCTATGCGGGCGAAATGATGATACCATGGCAAGTTCCAACATTTTCAGAGTTCATTTTGTAGTGATTTTCAATTTCACCGTCATTTAGCTCTCTAAACAAATCGATAAATGACTGAAAAACAGCAAATGATGTCAGAACTTGTTGGAAATTGATGACGTCGCTTGAATGATGCATACTGAATGCAAAAATAGGCTGGAGTTCAAATAAGTTTAAAAAACATTGAAGTGCCCGTGTAACAGATGAGTTCTCGTCCGAAACCCTGATACTCCGAAAGAGATTGTCCAGTTTGTACACGAGGTGCGTCCAGTTTTCGCCGTGACCCTCTCTACTCTTTTGCACATGCTATGCGGGCGAAATGATGATACCATGCCAAGTTCCAACATTTTCAGAGTTCATTTTGTAGTGATTTTCAATTTCACCGTCATTTAGCTCTCTAAACAAATCGGTAAATGACTGAAAAACAGCAAATGATGTCAGAACATGTTGGAAATTTTATGACGTCGCTTTGAATGATGCATACTGAATGCAAAAATAGGCTGGAGTTCAAATGACTGAAAACAGCAAATGATGTCAGAGCGTGTTGGAAATTGATGACGTCGCTTTGAATGGTGTGTACGGAACGCAAAAAAGTCTGGAGTTGTAATAAGTTTAAAAAAATGAAGTGCCCATGTAACAGATGAGTTCTTGTCAGAAACCCTGATACTTCGAAAGAGATTGTCCAGTTTGAACACGAAGTGCGTCCAGTTTTTGCCGTAACACAAGAAGTCCGGAGTTGTAATAAGCTATTAAAGATAAAAAAAGAGGCACAATGCTCGTTAATTAGCTTCGAGCCTCTTGGAATAGTGCAAACTGCACTGCACATAGCTCCGTGCAGTCTACACTATTCCTCAAGGCTTAAAGCTAAGCAACGTGCAGATGAGCATTGCGCCTCTCCTTCATCGTCTCTGCACTCAGGGCTTATAAACCGCTCCTAGTGCCTCTCTTTTCGCGAGGTGGGACTAAAAAATAGATTACTAAGAAACTATAGTACCGGTTCATGGCACGAACCGATACTAAAGGTGTCCGTGGGGCCACAGCCTGACCACAGCCTGACGCAGTATCATTAGTACCGGTTCGTGACACGAACCGGTACGAAAGGTTGCTCACGAACCGGTACTAATGATCTCCGCCCGCCTAGCCGTTGGAACCGGCACTAATGGACACATTAGTGCCGGCTCAAAATCAAACCGGCACTAATGTGCTTCACATTTGACCATTTTTCTACTAGTGTTAGTTCGCTTTACTTCTGGCAATGACGACTTCAAACATCCCTGTTGTGCCAACAAAAAATTTCCATCCTTGTCTACCATACGGTCGACCCATGAAAAAGTAACCAAGCTGCAACACTTCCCGTGCATGTGCCGAAGTGCACCAAGCAAAATCGCAAATATAGAACCTTTAATCCAAGCCATGCTCCACGTATTGCACTGCTTCTAGACACAACACTTGACGCCCTTCGTAACTGCTTCCAAAGCGTATTTTTGATGGGTTCTTCCCTTGATGAATACTTTCGCTGATTGACTGCCTCTAGCCTGCATGTACGTGCCTTTTTCTCTCAAACAAATCTCCCCTCACAGCTTCTCACGTGCCTCTTGACCATGCCTTGGCTTCCCTGTGCGTTCCAGCACTTTAGACATGCCGTCAAGCTCCCTTGCAAGCCACACAACTCCACCTGAGGTTTCCCGTTACAACCGCACATAGGCCTCACGCGACTTGGGCCTTGATTCCGCGTCTGTACTTGGGCCTCTAGCCAGGCTGCATGCCCTGACAATACGCGCCTTGCTCGCCGATCGCCACACGTCTCCTGCTGACACACGTTCCGAAGCCGCCGCCGCTGCACGTATCCGATACCCTCGATCGGATCTGCTGCCTTGCAATTCGGCACTGCCGCCGCCACGCGTGTGCTGCATCCACCTGTTTCCAGCCGCGGGTGGCGCGGCTTCGATCCCGCCGACGGCGCTGCTGCTTCCATTGCTATTCTGCCGCCTCCGATTCTGCTGATGCCCACGAACGCCGTTTCATGACGAACGAAATCAACTCACGGTTCGGCCTCCTTCCTCTGAATCAACGGAATCGCAACCTCTTCAAACCTTACTCATGATACCACTCGTTAAAATAAATCCGAAACCACCGTTGATCTATCGAGAACCAAACAATCACACGAGGCACGACACCGAGATTTGTTAACAAGGTTCATCGATATGGCTACATCCCCGGGGCCTGACTACGGGCGCTCCTCCTCATGACACCGCACCCCGGCCGCCCGTGCCCGTGCTATTAATGTTGGCATAGGTTACATCGTGTGTCTACCCCTATTATATATGAGAGTGAGAGGCCTAGGATACAAGTGTCCTATTAGAACACAGCTCCTACCCTGTCTACACAGTACGACTCCAAGTCCAACTGTAACCTAACTTGTACAATAATATTCGACACAACTCTAACAGTAGGAGCGGCCACGTCGGCACGGTGTGACCACGAGGTCGCTGTTTTTGCAATGCTTAGCACGGAACATGGTCACATGGAGCAGGCACTCGATGCTCTCGTCGTCGGTGGGACAACTAGGCTCTCCTCCCTCCTTGGCAACCGTCGCTGGCACGACCTCGACGAGGCAGAACCGCCCGCGCCCGGTGTGGATGAGTGTGCGGCTCCCGAGGCTCACCGGCGTCTTGAGGAACGTGAGCTCCTCGTCGCACATCTTCCATGCCGGCTCCTGCACCGGCCCCTCGGCATCTACGAGTTTCGGGACGTCACATGAGCAGAGGTAGGGATGTCCCTTGCTCCCGCCATCTGCGCCGTCGGCCACTCGGATCCCGACCCACGCGTCCAAGTCGCCGTTGTAGTAACCCCGGCCGTGGAACGGCAGGTGCCAGTCACCGCGGCGTGCTGACCGGCAGCCCTCGGTGTCGAGGGAGAAGGTGAAGGATGACGTGGCGAAGATGGTGCGGCCATCCGGGTGCACCGCGTGCGATTTGACACGGTTGTTGTAGCCGGTGGCATCGAGCGGGAGCGGCGACTGGCCTATATTCCAGACCCACTCATGGTGATAGCGTTCCTCGGATACTAGGTAGCCCGGCGTATTGTCGGTGGCGTCTAGCGCCCACAGCTTATCGCCGCCGACGGGTGCGGCTTGGTAGGAACCACGGGGCCACCACTCCTTGGCGGGTAGTCATCGCCGTCGACGGGTTCAGGGTCGTATGGAGGACTCCCGCCGTCGAGCTTCCCCTTCTTGGTGTCGTAGACCAAGGTGAGGAAGAAGGCACCGTCCCTCGAGATGGTGTCCGAGTGACCCGTGATGACGATGTTGTCGCCGAGGGCTTCGAATGTAGAGACCAACGAGACGCCCAGGCGGAGAGCTGGTTCAGGTAGGCGGCGGGGCGCCTCGTCCATGGCGCTCGCGTTCTCGTCGCCAGCGCCGTGGAGGTCGTCGAAGTCGAGCTTGTAGATACTGTGCGCCCCCGAGTGACTCGTGTTCATCTCCTTGAGCACCACGTACAGATGGCGGCGCAGATTGGCCGCTGCCGCCGTCGCCGTGGTCCGGTCAGCTCCGTCGCGCCGTGCCGTGCCGTCCTCCGTGGCGTAGGCACGTGATGGAAGGATCCATGGCTTGGCAGCTGCTCGCCACCGGAGGTGGGAGAGAAGGGGTTGAGATCGGGCGATGAAGGATCGCAACATTGTTGGAAGAAATTCAGATCGTGAGTCCGCGAGAAAGGGATGCGATTGTGATTCGTTACGAGTTACCACTTACCACACGCTTTAGTTGATTGGGAATTCGGGATTGTACTACAGATCTTCCTATATGCTAGACGCGGCTCATTTCATGAGTTAACCAACAATCCATTGCCCGGTTGGAGATAAAATCTTTCTGAATGGAATCTTATCTCATTGTTTTCTTTTCTTCCATTTTTTGTCAAAATATTAAAAAGAACTTTCATTTCCCTTTTGACAATAAAGGGTTGCCCTCGCTTTATATTATGAAGCAACATTCCGAGCATACATCAGGCCATACAACAAAAGAAAAAGAATCCCTTAAAAAAACTGCAAGAACGGTAAAGATACGAGACACCAAAAGAGCCACTAACAAGCTCCGAATGTAACAAGCGCAAGCTTGAACATCGAGGCCCTCGGCGAACACGACACGACTAAGACAGGGTAGTGGCCCGCAGCTGAAGGAGGCCACGCTCCGTCAACGGCTGCTCACGCCAGCCCAGGACACGCTGGGCGAGCGTTTACAACATGTACTATAAACACAGGCATATCTAGATTTGTAAGCCATTGTTTCTTGAATAATACAACATAGCCATAAGATGGTACTTTACAAAGACCGAGGCAGCGGAAAATATCTTTTACGGTAGCATGACCTTGGAGTGACGCCAGTCCAAAGGGGTCTGGTGGGTTACTCTCCTAGCGCACGAACGCTCCGGCTTCTCGCTAGTGGAAGACGGATCATCCACTGTTAAATCTGGCCACGTATAAAGCCATTACTTTGAATGTATTCTCAAGTCAACCATATAACAGATATCTTAAGCAAAGCAATCCATGGCATTGAAGCATGCATCAACTACGATATCAATACTAGCTACCATTTCCTATCAAATTATGTAGCAAGATTAATGGCTGAAATAAGTACAGTATGAGGAAGATAAAGCATGTCAAGTAAATTTCATAATCAGGTTATTCCAAGATCCTCCTCAAGTTCTCACAGTCATCCAACCGACTTACTCATAGCCACTCAAGGTTGTACCTCTAGTTTCTTGACATCACCCAATGTCCATGCGCCTACACTGTAAGTCTAATAAATCTCGCCTTTCCATAATTCATTTCCAGCATTAACATTACTTAGGTTTGTACCTCCAGAGTAGACACACAATAGCGTACCCTCAAAATTAAGGTATTATTCACCATTGCACATACAAGATGTTGCCATTGCGACTAAGTGGAGCTGTGGCAACCAAGGCAAGGAAAGCTCGTCGTCAGGATCCATACATACATATGCACACGCGCAGATGACAGACGTATACGAGAAAGCGAAAAATCAAGTCATTTGCTACCAACATTACCGGACAGTCAGTAAAGATAACAAACGAGCACTTCCATTATCCACCAAGCAAGTTATTCAAACATCTCGAGCATGTATTGCTCCACACTAGTGCAAGAAAGCAACTTCACAATGAAAAAAGGCTTTGCAATATTTCACCGGTCATGACTTGAGTTGAATAGAGGATGGCGTTTTTTTTTCACGAGAGGTGACTTGGTCTTCATCCATCGTCAACACAAGTGCAAGCTCAAGTTCAGCTCATGTTGCCTTGGTGTTGCCTTTTGATATCTTCAAAGATTCCATCGCTTCCCTGCACATAATACCCACAATCATCATCGGTGTGGATAATGCATGCAAGACTACAAACAATACGGTCACAAGGCTTGCTTCTATAACAGAACATGAAACTTCTCTCACTGAGGGGTGCAAAAAGGGCACATGCCACAAATCTAGGAAATAGAGCGATACTACCATTGGTCAAGTGTTTAGTAAGCACATAAGAGCAGAAGTCAGGATAACATGTTCCCAATATATCACTAACAATGACATGTGCCGAAGCATGCATGCAATGATGCAAAAAGGGGTTAGGTAGATGGATACCGTAATGCACATCTCGGCATTTTCTGGGTCCAACTTGAATCCATCAAGAAGCACTTCGCATGCGCTCTTGTAGTCCTGATAATGAATGATGGCCTTGTAAATTAATTATTACAAACAATTTGCATTCGTCAAATAAAGTAGCAGGTGGGACCTTCAACCCCACCTTCAGTAACATCAGAGCTGCGCCCTGCCGGTAGCAGGCCTTTGGCCAGTCAGGCCGCATTTCTCTGCTGTGAAGAGCGTCCAACAGAGCCTTTGGTCCATCACCAGTGCGGAGCCAACAAAGGCTCCTGTTTGAGAACAAGGTTGCATCGTTAGGGTCAACATCTATTGCCTGCATCCAACAAGTTGAAGATTTGCCGACTATCAAACACAGATACGAATTTGCAAATGGGAAATCTGCAAATGGCTGCTCATTGACTAGTAGTGCAAGATATTAATGAATCATGCAAATACCTTAATTCTCTTGCAAAGAAAGTCAACCTAAGAAGCTTTTTCATATACTCCCTCCGTTCCCAAATATAAGTCTTTTTAGATATTTCAACAAGTGACTACATACGGAGCAAAATGAGTGAATCTGCACTCTAAAATATGTGTACATACATCCGTATGTTGTAGTCCATTTGAAATGTCTAAAAAGACTTATATTTAGGAACGGAGGGAGTATAATTTATTAAATACAGCACAGTACTGAAATATAAGACAATTGCAGACCAAATAAGTTCTACTTTCTTATTTCCTAAACCCCCATGAAAATAAGGAAGAGCAAGAAGCAAAATGAGCCCCCTTATGACGTTTTTGGGATCTAGGCTAGACCAGTTGTCTTGTACTGATTGCTTAGTGGCTTTCGAGTTGACAGGGATGGGAGATAAGATACTTTTGAAGTACAAGATTCTATTTTTCACTATCATTCTATTGAAGCAAGATGGCACAACAAAAAGAGAGACACAACATAGCTATTATTTGGATTTTATCTCAGGCAAGATCCTTTGCTCTTTTTTTTGCGGGGTCAGGCAAGATCCTTTACAACTGCAAGACACAATAAGACAGTACGACACACATAAGTTAGTGATACTGGTCTTGATACTGGTGTTGACGTACAGTTTGCGTGAGCCAACCAATCAAGCAGTAGGTTCACTGGCAACCTGTAGTTCCAACAGTTGGTGGGTTTTTAGAAGTTTTTATTTCGTGGTAAATGTGTCTGGAGTAATGTTAACGTCCAAAAACGACTCATTGGCGCTGAAAAATAAAAGATGCCCAAACACAGGTCCTGTGTAAAGGATCATGTCAGACAATTCTATCCTCTGCAAAGCCCGCCCCATTAGTAAATATTCCCGTTTTGATAGCAAATGATCCTAACACAGTCTAGAAAAATTCAATCTAGTTTTTCCCAGTTGAACTGTTATGACCGGGAAAGGACAAATTCCTGCTAGAACACCAGCAGCCAAATCGGGCCACCAGCAAGGGCATGGACGCATGATGGGGCTGGTGCACAAGGAGCATAGCTGGCTAGGGGGATTGGTCACCTAGCATGAGGTAAGAAAGTTCAGGAGCATTTGGATAGGTTAAGAGAAGAAAGAACAACTGATTCTATTTAATTTAGAATAAGGCAGAGATAAGGTAAGAGTCTAGTTTTAGGTGTCGCGTCTTCTGGCCATAGCTTCCCCTTAAAATAACCTAATCCCTTTCCAATCATTCTAGCCATATTTTTCCAGATAGTTATCCCTTGACAATGCCATTGGTCAAGTTTCCTTCTCAATAACTAGGCCTTGCCATTTGGTGACTCAACCATAGTTTGAAGACTGTTTGAAAACATGCATGTTCACATGCATTATTTTCTCTCAAAGAATTAGAAACAGGAAAAGAAGAATACAGAATATGGCGCTGTAACTTACCTTGGTATAGAACGCTGATGCAGAAATGTAATCATTTCTCTCGATTGCTTTACTCGCAAATGACTTCAACTGTGATATTTTCCTTTCATTCACTTGTTCGTCCTGAACCATAAATAATACGTATCAAATAAGATGGAGACATGAGTAATGAATAGAAAAATGCTATAATAGTAAAGAAATACATAGGGCTGTTCTGTAAATGTTTGGGGAAACATGGTTTTGATTTGGCAAAAATATTGACTATCAACAATCCATATTGTATAAGCATAAAGTTTAGACTTCCAATCATACATCATCCTGCGTCCGTGCTCAGTACTGCAATAAATATTATTGGGCTATTAGGCTCCCATACCAATCAATAATACAGAGGAAGTAAATATTATTGGGTATTAGGCTCCAATATCAATGAAAACTTTAAAAACCAGCAATATAGCCACCTCATAAATTTTACCTCACAAATATTTTTCTAGTGTAAGTGTGCAACCCCTTTCATCTCTTACTTTCCATATAATCTTAAGATTTAAGATGATGCCACAATTAAAACCTCCCTCTTCTGCACATAGTAGATGAAAGTTTCTAACAAGATAAAAAACAAGTTGCCATCACTCCCTTAGTATGCCCAGTATGAAACACTGGAATTTCATGACTTGACTTTCACATAAATAGCCAAATAGGTGTAATTCCTGCAAATTGTCTACCAAATTTATCCATTTCAAACAGGACCAAATATATCAAGTAAGAGTAGTCAGCAAAAGAAAGAAAAGAAGGATCAAAGAAAAATATAACTAAATTGAAATTGCCTCAATTTGACACGTTTCATCCCTGATTACCTAAAGCAAACATAAGATACAAATCTGATTTAAAATATTCGAAATATTTCTTTACTAGTAACATATTTTCCAATATTTTAATAACTCGTTTAGAAAGGACAGCCAAATATAGCATTTGATTAATATATTTTCATGTGGAAGCATTTGATAAAGTGTAGAACGGTCAAATTGTTTTAAGCCAAGTCATTAGTCAACTTAAGCTTCATGTGGTGTCACTTGACAAAATGCGGACTCATGTTTTCAGCCTAAAATTACATTCAGCAAGAATCCAACCAGACTGTTCGATACTGAACATAGATTAATTCTAGAAGAAACTGGAGGCACATATGCAATGATTCGTGGATAAGGACCTGGTGCAAAGTTGCTACAAAAAGAATGCAAAGTTGCAGACAGGGGCGGAGACAAGGGGGGGCGAGCAGGGGCTAGACCCCTGCCAATCGCTCGCCCCCCTCAACAAATTTTAGCAGGCTGTGTACTGTACATTGCTAATGGCCGCAGCTAATCGCATCATTAGCCCGTATACAATTTATCCATTGAACTATACACCGAATATAGATGACCAGAGGCCCAGAGCCCAATAGGGATATGTACGCGCCGGCTATTGTTTGCCCTATGGGCAATCTAATCGATCCGATCGATTGATCTACGTTTGCGTTCTTCTGGACCGCTTAGGGCTGCTGTCGCCGGTCGCCGCCGTGCGTGTCGCGCTAGGGCGTTTACGGTTGCCGCAGCAGCCATCCTGGTCGCCACGATGACGACTCCATCCAGCCATCCACTAATCTACCCTCTACAGCCCGCTATCCGCATACGATTGACTACATGCCGGTGGATCAGATCATCAGACTACAGCCAGAGGTCGCTAGCCAGGTGACCAGGATTGAATATGTTGGCAGCAGGTACCACTACGCACCAGTAGCTATTAATAATTATTGTTTATTTTTTGTGAATTGTGATCTTAGTCTTTTTAATTAGCGTCATTTATCTTCTGGATCCACACATGAGTTTTTTTAATCTATTAACCTAACGCATCACAACTCAATTTCAAATATGAAGTTGCTTACCACCCATATACCATGTGGTCGCAACATGACTTATTTGATGTGTCCAATATACGCACAATGGTGGAATTTTTTCTTATCATGAAGTCTTTTCTCGTCAAGAACGGACTCAACTAGAGTATGAACTTGTCCATTTCTAGCTGGATGTTTGCAACTATCTAGAGCTGAAAATCTCGTTTTCACGATCTGACTGTTGGATACTAAAACAATTAAAAACTACCACATACTCAATGGTTGATAGATTACTCCGGTTGGTCATAAATCTTTCAGTGTCAGCAGCGACAACTGAACAAACTTTTTCGTCTATGGAACTAGACAAGACACGTTTTAGAAACAAAATGAACATGATTTTCTTCGACATTACAGGATTGACAATAATGGTAAGGGGCATAGAAATTTCACATTATCCACTTGTTCAAAGTTGTAGGTCGTAGCGCTCAATTTAAGTGAATAGAAATGTAATATTCTTTTGTAGTTCGAAATAAATATTTTTATGATTTTTCATCACGCTATCGTCAGACTTAAAATATCGTGATGTTCAATGACTTCTGTGAACATCGGTCTTTCGCCCCCCTCAAGTCCAAATCCTGGCTCCGCCCCTGGTTGCAGACATAACGGTTTACTATTTGGTTCACTGCCATGGTTTACCACTATTTCCTCTACAACTGTGGCCGCCACAGTTTTTTTGTGGCAGATAAAATGTCTGTCACAACCATGGCAAAAATTGGCCCTGAAGATAGTCACTGACATTTGTGTCCTGCTAAAGAGAAGTTTGTTGTGCTTAGGCCAAACTTGGCTGCCTAAGATGTGGCAAACTGCGGCAGCAAACCAAATAGGCCCTAAAGATGATAAAATTGACTGAATACCTATCCTACAAGTACCTTAGGATCAACTTTGACCTCGACCTCTTCCCCACGGACAACATGCTGCTCCCGTCGGCATCGCTGCACCTGGACACGTCCTCGTGCTCCGCTGGATCGCCGGGTTGGGGCAGTGACTCCTCTGGCGCTGGCGCGAAAGGCAGCCTGAAAAACAACAAGTCGTTTTCAGAAAATCCACCAAACACGCAACTCAACCTCTTCTCTGACATTAGCACCACCCGACAGCAACTTATAATTCCAGTAAAAGAACAAAACATAGCATACATCTATTTCTCTAACATGACAAAATTTGGTTCATTGATGATAAGTGGCACTGAGGCTGCGATACTCTACCCGGAAGTGAATCGCTTATATTCTCTCCAGTCAATATTCTCACTGGAGGTAGATGCATAACGTTTTAAAAAAACTATGAACACACAAGGCAACTAACTAGAGCAGTTACCACATTATTGAATGACAACAGAACATCAAACTGAACCTCCACAGATATACAATGGTAATACTAATATTTGATGGCTCCATTCTTTCTATCTGCTTCTCATAGTGGCAAACATATTTGACTGGGCATCACACCGAAACAAATACAATAATATCTATGCAACATATTGGGAAAAAGTTGTAGCCTGTTAGCATGTAAATTAAACAATAATTACCAGGAAGTTAATAAGAATCAATATTTCAACAAACATCAATAGTCTAAACATCGCATAGGACATGTATCGTATATTTATAATTATATATCCTACAAACAAGAGAACAAATAGCAACCCCTGTCCTGTGAACTCTGAACTCATCAGTAAAATCATATCTGGAACCTATACAGATCTTGTGAACTATGCACAGCAGCAAGACACCGGTTCACCACTGCACAGCAAACGATATGGCACCAGGCGATTTCCCTAAAACAGAAAACAGAGCACGTCGCCTGAAAGATAGAAAACGGACCCTCGTCATCGGCGGCGTCCACATCCACGCGCAGCTCCTCGGCCAGGTAGCGGCACACCTCCAGCTGCCCGTTGCCGGCGGCGAGGTGCAGCGGCCCGACCCCGTCCTCCCTGGCCGCCTCCGCCGCCTCCCTGGGGCGGCCCCTGCCGTTATCCAGCGCCCGCACCAGCCCTGCAGCTAGCCGCCCCCCGAAAAAAAAAATCAGGACTCGGGAGAAGGCCGAACAGCCCGGGGCCGAAATCGGGAGGGAGGGGCTCACTCTTGAGGAGGCGGAGCTCGCCGCTGTACGCCGCCTGGAGGAGCGCGTGCCGCGTCCAAGAGAGGGGAAGTGAGCGAGCGGATTTAGTTAGGTTAGGGTTCGGTCTGCGCCCGGTCGAGGCGCGGGGAGGCGCTTACCGCGGAGGGGAAGCGGGATGGCGCCGCCATGGCGGATCGGTCGGTCGGGGAGCGCGCGAGAGGAGTGGAGTGGTAGGGTTTTGGGGATGGGCAAGAGGGGGGAGGGCTTGATTTGAAATTTGAAATCCCGATCAGGGCCAAAGGATTTAGGCCAACTCCAACCGTCCACACCAAACGGATGTACGTTTGGTCCGGATTTTATCTGTTTGAATCAGCAAAACGGACACGCATGTCCCCTCTTGGCATTGAGGGTGACAATGGGTCGGCGTCCACCCACTCCGGCGTGCACGGCACCGTATCAGCCCACGACCAGGACTGCCCGACCAAGGCCGAGTTTCATGCCGCCAGCTCCTCCTCGCGCACGTCCTCCATGGCCTCCTCCTTGACGACGGTGTTGAGCTCCGGGTTGGCGACGTCGCCGGCCACAGAGAGGGCCATCATCTCCTCGAGGCCCTGCCATTGGGGATCGTCATGGGTGTGTACGGAGTCCTCCATCACCAACCTCATGAGCTCCTCCTCCTCCTCGGCGGTCATCGGAGCAAGTGGTGGCGGGGGCTGGGAGCGCGCGCCCGTGGCGGGCTCTGTGCATGGCCGGCAAAATACAACTGTCGTCGCACGTCGTGCTCTTCGCAGAACCAGGTATCCCATAAAGGTGAATCTAGGGCATATTGATACGTCTCCAACGTATCTATAATTCTTGATTGTTCCATGCTGTTATATTATCATTCTTGGATGTTACAATTATTTTATATCAACTTTATATCATTTTTTTGGACTAATCTATTGACATAGTGCCCAGTGCCAGTTGTTGTTTTTTTGCTTGTTTTTTACTTCGCAGAAAATCAATAGCAAACGGAGTCCAAACGCAGCGAAACTTTTTGGAGAATTTCTGGGCCAGAAGACACAGGATGGGCCAAATAAGTACCAGAGGGGTGCCCCGAGGGGGGCACAACCCACCTGGGTGCCCCGAGGGTTGTGCCCACCTCGGTGGCCTCCCGCACCGCCTCTTTGCTCTATAGATACCCCAATATTCCAGAAACCCTAGGGGAGTTGACGAAAATCAATTCCAGCCGCCCAAGTTCCAGAAATCACAGATCCAATTTAGACACCATCACGGAGGGGTTCATCATCCTCATTGGTGCCTCTCCGATGATGCGTGAGTAGTTTATTGTAGACCTACGGGTCCCTAGTTAGTAGCTAGATGGCTTCATCTCTCTCTTTTGATTCTCAATACAATGGTCTCTGGGACATCTATTTGATGTAACTCTCTTTGCGGTGTCTTTATTGGGATTCGGTGAACTTTGAGTTTATGATCAGATCTATGTTTTTATCCATGAAAGATATTTGAGTCTTTTGATCTTTTATATGCATGATTACTTATAGCCTCGTATTTCTCATTTGAATCTTTGGTTTAGTTAGGCCGACTAGATCGATTTTTCTTGCCATGGGAAGGGATGCTTTGTGATGGGTTCCATCTTAGGCCTTGTACAACGCAGGTGCCAGTCCGCCGGTGCTAGCTGTGCTGCTTCTCCATAATTTTGTTGCTCCACAACGTAGAGTGCTTGGTGTGGGGTGCTAGCTGTGCTCTCTTTTTTCCTCTGCCGATGGATGCACTGACTTGAAGGGAGCAGTTATTGTCCAAGCACCGGGCTAGCACCGAAGCAAGAGTTTGCTTCCATCTCCTTTCTAAGCACCCGTGTAATCCAGTCTCAAGGAAAAAACCGGGTTTTTTTTCTCAGGCAGCTGTCTAAGCACCTGCCGTTGTACAGGGCCTTACGGTGTTTGATCCCAGTGACAGAAGGGGAAACGACACGTATGTATCGTTGCTATTAAGGATAACAAGATGTGGTCTATTTCTACATAAATAGATCTTGTCTACATCATGTCATCGTTCTTATTGCATTACTCCGTTTCTTCGTGAACTTAATACATTAGATGCATGCTAGATAGCAGTCGATGTGTGAAGCAATAGTAGTAGATGCAGGTAGGAGTCGGTCTACTAATTTTAGTCTCATCACTAAGAGAAATACCTTCGTGCAAACGTAGTGTCAAGTCTAATTTGAAATCTGAGGTTCACGTAGTGTCAAGTCTCCCTTCGTTTCTACTCTATAAACGACCCGTGCGTCGCAGCGAGAGAAAACAAATTCATGATCTTTAATCGCCATGGCCATATTTTGCTGCACCACCGAGATAAACTATCACTCTCACTTTTGTCAAATCGTGAACAATTTTTGAAAATTATGAATGTTTTTTAAACTCATGAGCATATCTGAAATCATGAACATTTTTCACAACATTTTTAGCAGATCATCGAACATTTTTAAAATCATAAAAAATTGAATTCATTAACATTTTATACTATTTGTGAACATTTTTTAAAAATTGTGGACATTTTTTCAAAAACAAATTGTGAATAAGGTGAACAATTCTAGAATCGATGAATATTTTTCTGGAAATTAGTAGAAGAATTTTTTAAATTCACCAATTTTTTGATTTAACGAACATTTTCTGAAATGCATGATTATTTTTTGAATCCACAAACATTTTATGAATCCATAAACTATTTGTAAATAACGAACAGATTTTGAATTTTTAGGATATTTTTCAATTCAATAACATCTTTTTGAATTGGCAAAATTTTGCTTGATTTTACCAGCATCTTTTAATACATGAACTTTTTTAAAACATCATGAAAATTTTATGATTCTCCAAACATTTGTTTAAAAATTGCGAATATTTTCTAAGTCCACATATATTTATGAATTATTAAACATTTTATTTCGAAGTTCATGTTCTTTTAATTTTTGAAACTTTTTTGCATTCCTAAATTATTTAAAGTAGACATTTTTTTATCACTTATAGGTGGCATCGGTGGATAATATTTTACAACTTTGGGGGCAAGCTCGGTGACATACCGCCAGAAGCAATAGCCCCTTTATTATTAGGTAGATTAATTTGATTGAAGTCTAATTTTATAAAGTTTGATTAAATTTGCAGAAAACAATACAAACATTTACACTAAGAAATTTATATGATGGGAAAATATATTCAATGATGAACCCAATGATATTGATCGGTAATTGCCTATTATTATTACAAACTAGATAAAAGAAACATCCACCCCATCTACAATTGACTCGCTTGATGCATTCCTGATACTTTTCTTCACCAAACTAAAAGAAGATATAAAGCAAAAGAGAAGTGCCAGAGCAGCTGGAAATGGCAAAAGTGCCCCCAATATAAACGGCTCGAGAAATTGATAATTAGTTTCAAATTAAAATCTCGTGTGTAATAAAAATTAGTTGTAGAATTTTGTGAGGAAACTTTATCACACGTTAGTTAACAGAGAGACCAACGAAGAAATGTGAGAATTGACCGCGTTAACTTTCTTTCTCCTTTCCTCCTCAACTCAATTGCCTCCCAACCAAAACAATGGATTATGCGTCTCATACCTCCCAAACTCCCATTTTTCCATCAATATTTCTCTCCAACCAAACAAGTTGTTAGTGATGACTACTTTACTCCTAAAGTTAAATTGTGGTGGTAAAGGAAGCCTCACATGGTTTTGCCACTAGGCTAGGTCTTATGATCTTTGTTTCAAAAGGGAAGTGTAGAAATTTTTTTATCCACATTGACCTCTTTTTCAATGTTTTACACATGAAGAACAAGAGTAAAATCCTTACTATCACATTAACAATACTTTTTCATCTGGTTTGACTTTTATTTGACCATGTTTATTATGATTCCGGCCTTTTTACTATTCCCATGAACCAATCTTGCAAAATTCCTTCTTTTTTTTAATCCCCTGTTTTGCACATGCATTCGTATCATATTCCTACATTTTTAGAAAATTGCAAGGCAAAAAAGGCCCTAAAATAGGTCGCAATATATACAATACCAGTCTACCTTAACCATTGGTGGTTTTTTACAGCAAGATCCATCAACGTTTGCTTAACTTGGTAAGTTAAAAAATTATTAAGCGAGAGATTATTAAGCAAGAAACGAGCCCTCTACTGGAGGAAAGTCCAATAGAAGATTAGACAACCAGATAGATATCTTCGATCACACCTTCAATAACATGAGCGCTGCGCCCAGCCGGTACCAGCCCTTTGGCCAGCCAGGCCGCATTTCACTGCACGCAAGAGCATCCTGCAAAGCCTTGTGCCCATCGCCCATGCGGAGAAAGCAAAGGCTTCTGTTCGATAACAAAGTAGCGTCATGACGGTCATGCTTCATTGCCTGCATCCAACAGGTTGAGCCCAAAGTTCGCACATATATGTCTCATTATATAGAAACATTAATCACACGTCTTGATAAGACGTGCTTGTAACTCTTTCTAGTTCACAAAGCAACAAATAACACCTCGACTTTCTGATGAATTAGAAGTTTAGAACTTATAGCGGTCAGGACAATATGGTCAACTCAAGCAAATTTCCTTATAGCAGCAATTCAAGTACTCCCTCCGTAAAGAAATACTACTTTAGCGATCTAAACACTCTTATGTTTCTTTACAGAGGGAGTATAAAATAGGACAATGTTGAAGTGAAGACAATCGTCAAACTCGTTCAAGATATAGTATATGCAAATAATTTTCCACTCTTCCTTGAGTAGAGACATCAGAGAGTCCAAACCCACAGCCCAGAAATCAACAACAGTTCTAATGTTGTTTAAGGGCACATGCAAGTGCTTGTCAGGTACTCACAATCAAACTTACTAGCATTATGGAAATAAAAATTATCTTCATCCATAAATTAAAGAGAGATGCGTCTCAAAGTAAAGCATGATACGAACTGTAATTGTCAGTTGCAAAGAGATGATCACTCTCTCTAAAGGGAGCATGTATGACAAGAATGATGTGAGACCAGATCCCATTCACCTAACATCTTTCAAGCAACAGATATAAAATTTAAGATTGCACATGAAAAATAGGGTGTAGTAGCATACCACACTGTACAGTGTTGCCGCAGAAAAATAATCGTTTCTCTTAAGAGAATTAACCGCAAGTGACTTCAACTCTGCCATTCTTCTCACATTTGAATGATCACCCTAAATGGTCAAGAAAAAAAAAAGGAATCGAGACTCAGGAATGCCAGTATAAAGCAGTACATATATACTATTGAAATATTAAAACGCGATAGGTGCTTGGCTGGTGCGGCCGCTCAGAAACAGTGTGTAATATGGTGCCATAAAAGAGTAGGAGAACAGCCATGTTTGATTTCAGAAAGATCTTGATCCTTGTCTTGCTCCTGATAGTACACGGAAATTTTTATTTCGAGAACTCATGATATCTCCTACCATCTGATCAGTGCAACAAAATTATCCACATCTAAACCTTTGTATAACAAATTATGTAATTGGGGTCCGGCAGTCCTCTAGCTGGATCTGCACTGCACTGGTCATCGACCTTTTTTTCCCCTTAATGCATAAGTACACAGTTCTCCTGCGCATTCTAGAACTAATCTCTTCCATAAAGGCGCTCAACATAGGGTTGTGTGGCATCTGTTTGCTGCCCAGGCTTGGGTGCTGTGGTTTTCGCGTAACAAGCTTGTGATTGAACGCAGGATCCTCGGTCAGACTGCCAACTACATTTTTAAATGCATAACTTTCTTTCAGCTTTGGCTCCTGGTGGGGAAGGAGAAGGACAGGGCACTAGCAGCAGCTGCTTTAGCAAAGCTTAGAGATCTACACCACAGGCTGCCACGGGCGAGCTCCCGGGGGCCCTCCTAGTGATCCATGAGGGCATCGTCTCTGCTTGTTTCTACTGTTGAACCTTTTTAGTCTGTGTGCTCCTTAACTTTATTTGTAAGCTGGTATCCACAGTACTTTTATGTTCAGAACTAGTGTTGTAAGACTTGGTTGGTCCTGTTTAGGCTTTATATTATAAAGCCGGGCGCTTCTTGCGCCTCCATTCCAAATAATACCTCATAAGCCCTATCAGGCCATCACCTCCGACCAAAGAGTCTTTTAAAAGATTATCAATAGCATGTATAAAATTCGTGTTCATCGATCAAAAGACGAAAGAAACATGGCTAATTTTGTGTATGGTAATTCTAACCGAGAAACTATGAATTCAAAGTTGATGCCAGGTTTAAACTAGAAGATATATGAAATAAACAGGGTCCAATGAATACCTGCTTCATAGACGCTGACTTTGCATGGTGTATTATTCCGTCGATGCTCCAATCATGCACAGTTGGAATACAATAAGTCACAGGAAATAAGATCTCAACGTCTTCCCTTGAACCATCCAGTGCAGCAATTTCTATTGGCATCCTACCAAACTGTTATAAACAAAGTTTAACTTCAGAAAATCACTTCCGGAAACGCTAGGGGAATGGAAACGAAGAAGGCAAGAGTTTATCTTACTATATCATTAGTAAGATAAAAAAATGGTTTAGATAATTTATAAAAATGAGAACTAATTAATAGAATGACCATCAAAGAACCATGTTTGCCATTTACACTCCAAACCCCTTCCTTCTAGCATCCCCTTGTTCAGACCGCAACCTGACATCCCTGATTCGACTCGAAACAAGATTCTAAGTTGTCTTGTTTACAAATCTTCCTTCGACAATGACATTGAGTCCTTAAACATTGGTACAGTGTAATCTTGTAAATGTACAACTAACTCCTACGAGATATGAAAAAATTCAAAAAATGGTAAAACAATGTCAACTTAGCGATACTTACGACATTATTGAAGAGCTACATGATAAAAGAAATCAAAGCATTACATGGTTAAAGATATGTATATACTAGAGATGTATTTTTATTATGTAAAGGCCCCCATTTCAATCATTCTATCTGGATTATTTGCACCACACCAGCCTAAACTAAGATGGTGGTGCCATCAAGTTAGTTACGTGTCATGGAATGCTAAGAGGTTGGTACTTCAAGTAATAGATAGAACAGACCTAACAAGAAATGACAATGCCAGCACCTCATTGGTTCTAGTGCAGTTCAGAAAGGTGAGTGTGTGCATTTGTCAGGATGTATTAAGATCATGGAAATATTTATAACACAATGGTCAGTGCATTTGAGTTAACTAATGGATAGATGAAGGCAGCCAAGGCATGTTTTACACCATACAGTCTAAATATAAGATTCTAGGATCTTGGATTGAGTGGAACGATTTGATCCTAGCAAGAATCTTTGGACCTGTTTGGGAGAGCTCCAATGCTTGGATTCTTGTAGGATCTGAAGTATGTAGGCTAAAATAAGATGATTTAAACCTAACAAACAAAATGCACACCCAAACACCCCCAATCTACCCCTAATTCCAGCTCCATGAATTATTGGGCCTGCTTGGGAGAGGCACCAGCTTTGAGAATTCACTGTTAAAAGATGTGCCAGGTTGAGAAAATATCCTATTTGATAATCCAGTGGATCTTAGATCCCGCTATCAAAACTGTTAAAATATCTATGATTTGATGCAGATCCCAATCATGAAAACCTTTCAATAGTATTCTCGTGTGTGAACAGCAGTTGCAATGTTCAACCAATTGCCATGCCATAGCAAAGCTAGAGGTAAAGAAATCTTACGTTGTCAGGAACATTAGGGTTGGCACCAGCTTCCAGTAAGTATTTCAAGCATGCAGTATTTGTAGCAGCAGCAACTAAAGGGGTTATAAGACCGTCATTGACATCCGCACCAGCCTGCAAAAAAAATATTACTACAAAATCAGTTTCTACAATACCTCTCTATGGGATGTTTGGTTCATTGCCGATTAGACGCTTTCTTGTGGAAATCATTAGTGTAGAGCTGCCATTAAAGAAGGTCAAACCTACTATAGTGAAAAAATGTAGCATTGAACCAAAATTGCCTTAAGTAATTCCAAGGCCTAACACAATGAAAATGAGACTGCAAACACGATACCTCGACCAGGAGCTTGACACATTTCACTGAGGAACCCGCTATTGCAGCAAGAAGAAGGGTTTCAGCACCAGGTACTATCTTGTTACACTAGTGAGAAACAGATAACACACGAGTTACTATACTGAGGAAAGATTAGGAAAGAACAGACAAATAGAATAAAGAATGCATTTGCTGTAGTATGGCCTTCTGTAAAATAAAAATAAAAAAACATTTCGATGGCATTGCAAAAGCAAACATGTATCAACAAGAGATTCTGGAATGATATATTAAGCATTAATGCCTTAGTTGCCATTTTTAGCAATTAGACCATTTTTTCAGTCCCATGTGTCACTTAAAAGTAGATGTACAAAAATAACAGCAGCCCGTTTATTCCTAAGGAAGCTGGGTAGGCTAGAGCCTAGAGATGAACCCAGCAAGAGCCACCAAAAGGACTAAAGGTATATGAAAGAAAAGCATCTATGATCATGAATTACTAGAGGGGATACAAATTCAGGAAGCTGCCATCCCCTTAAAACTGGCATTTAGATAACACATGATAGCATGTAGAGTTGACCCTATATTGAAGAAGCAAGTAGGATGGAGCTGCAAAGAAGCTATGGCTTATGTACTACTTCCCCCGTTCCAAAATAATTACCACGACAGGTATTTTGGAATGGAGGGAGCGCATAGCTAGATTTCTCTGAAATCAAGAAACCATAGCTCTTGCCAATAATGGCCACATCTCTTTGAGAATGCAGTGTTAGTAGAATTTAAACAAAAGTTAACAGAGTGCACTTAGTCTCTGCTATGAAGGCATGATCTTGGATAACTGCTATTTTTTTTTGTATGAGTTAGCTCATAATTGCCCTCGGACTTTACAACTCTAGACTTAAAGCGGTAGAGTGGACTCAACACAACCAGCCAAGCAAATGAAACATGAGAACAATGCAGCTAGCCAAAAGGACACTAAACGTGGAAATAGTATATTGTTAAACCTACATCCGCGTTGTGTTTCAACAAAATTTTCATAGCTTCATCATGCCCATTGTAGGCAGCGATATGCAATGGTGTCCCACTAGCAGATACTGGGTCAACAGAAACTCCTTTTGCAAGCAAGAGTTCCACCATTTCAGGGTCTCCTGAGTAAAGAAAAAAGATGAAAAGAGAATCCAACAGGTAATAATTGCAGCGTACAACTGATTGTGTTGTGTGATGGGGGGAAATTAATATGATCCAAGATCCACACAAATTAAAACTACATGCTGAGGAATAGTTACAAACAAACAAGGGGGCAGAATATGGGAAAATGGGCGACTTTCAAATCCTAAAGAAATCACATAAGAAAACAAATGGCACTAATGTGTTATCCTACTCATATACAATTAAAACCATGACATTTTGTCAGACGAATTCTAGCCAGGCAACAATAGAATACCTCCTATGAAAGAGGCCCTAAGACTAAGAAGGTCACTTTATAAAGGTCTGGCTGTTGTCAACTTCATATCAGTTTAACTATCGGTGTGAAGGTAACCCTGTTTCCTTACATTCGGTCAGGGAAGCAACGTGGCTGTGAAATGCCAGCAAGAAACTAAGGCACATAATTTTATGTCAAAAGTCAAATAAAAGCAAGAAACTAGTAGATGGTTTGATGTAGGAGGTAAATTTGAATTATTATTTTTATGAATTAGCAGTTTATCTTTGTCATCGTAAGCAATGTCGATGAGAATACTTTGCCCCTCCCAAATAAGATACCACCATCTGTTGCAAGGAAATCAATGTGAATACTTTGCCCTTCCTGATGTAGATACCACAGTCTGTTGCAAATACCAACTTGTACATACTCTCTTTCCAACACACATAAGAATATATCATAATAGAACAATATTGTAAGGTACTGGAAGAAAAATGCCCATGTGCTGCCAGATAATTAGTACCTCTTCGAGCAGCGCGATGAAGTGGGTTGAACCCTCGGTCATCAACTTTGTGTGGATTGGCCCCATGATCAAGAAGATAACTCATAGTATCCATCCTTCCACCAATCATTGCCCAGAACAGAGGCGTTAGATATACCAAGCGTGTCAATGAGAAAAATACCGGGATCAATAATTCGAATAAATAAATTCCTGTTGGAGCATGTCCGTATCCCCAAATTAGTTGCATACAAATGTCATAATAGTAAAATTGATTTGTTTTCCAATCATTAATCCCTCCGTCCGGGTTTATTAAGCCTCTCTTTAGTTTGGGCTAAAGTTAATTACTCCCTCCGATCCAAATTAATTGTCGCAGCTCCACGCCTTGGAGGGAGTAATAAATTAATAAAATGCGAGGGAGTAATAAAATGTTAACTATATGTCACAAAATTTGTAGCATGGAGAACCTATTTCAAATACAAATTCAAAGTCTAGCACAAAATACGAGCCAATACACCTGGAAGTAGACTGACAAGACATACTAGTTTAGCTAGGGACAGAGAACACGCAGCAGAGGCACCTTCGTTATCGACGGCGTCCACATCCACCCCTAGCTCCTCGACCAGGTACGTTCACACGGGTAGCCTCCCATTTCTGGCGGCGATGTGCAGCGCCCCGACGCCTTGGTGCTTGGCCGCCCCCACCACCTCCCTGGGATCCATTCTGCTCTTGTCCAGCACCCACACCAGCACTGCGACGCGACGAACGGGGAAATCCGAAATGCCTACTCTTTAAGAGGCGGAGGTCGCCCTCGCTGGCCGCGCGGAGCAGATCCAGATTGAACTCGTCGTCGGCCGTCGGGTCACGGCTAGGGTTTGGAGGGGCGGCTCTGCGCTTGGACGGGGCGGCGCCATGGCGACCGGCGGCGGCGACGAGCCTGGGGTTTCCAAGTGGGGATTTGGCTTGAAACGCAGAGGAGCAGCAGGCGGAGGCGGAGGCGGAGGCGGGAAGACGAGCGGTGGAGGGAGGCGGCGTGTCAATCTCCGGTGGAAATGCTGCGCGTACGCTTTGGGTTGGGTGTACACAGGCGTGGACTCTCGAGTCCGCACTCGCTGTAGGTGCTTTTGGCAGTGTTAACTGTTAAGAGCAACTCCAACGGGCGACTCAAACGGACACATATTTTATCTTTTTTGTCCGTTTGAGTCGCCCGTACACGTGTCCTTATCCGCTTTTTCATTTGGGTCCGTGAGTGCACCTAACGGTAGCCAGATCCATTTTTGATAT
This sequence comes from Aegilops tauschii subsp. strangulata, assembly GCF_002575655.3. Taxonomy (NCBI): domain Eukaryota; kingdom Viridiplantae; phylum Streptophyta; class Magnoliopsida; order Poales; family Poaceae; genus Aegilops; species Aegilops tauschii. The sequence goes on along the minus strand of NC_053039.3, from coordinate 580,686,982 downwards.
GTCCGCCCTGATATTTTTTGAAACACGTAACAGGTAGGGCAGGGCAGCTCGCAGCACGCGAGGAGGCCAATGGGCGAGCTCGAACACCACGGCGGGGGCGGCACGGCGAGCGCCACGAGCATGGCACGGCGAGGCACTGCCGGGCGTGGCCTGGCGCTGCCGGGTGTGGTGGGGCCTGGCTTGGCGCAGGCGCGGCCGAGCGCGCGACCAGAAGGGGCGGGGCGGCACGCGCGGGGAGCGGGCACGGCCGGGGAAGCAAGGACCACGGCCAGGCACGGCGGAGCACGGCCAGGAGCTCGACAAGGCCGGCCGCGGCAGGACGAGCGCGGGGAAGGCGAGGCGCGGGGTGAGGCGGCGCGGGCGAGGCGAGGCTGGGACAAGCGCGGGGCAAGGCGAGCGGCGGCGCGGGGAGACGAGGCCGAGGGCGAGCGCGGGGGGAGGCAAAGCCAGCGTCGTCTCCGTGCAATCATGGCGTCGTCCTGTGCGATAGCGGCGGCGTCGGCTTGCAGCTAGCTAGCTAGCACACGCGGCAGACAGCTCGGCCGGCGGCTAGCTAGCTAGCTAGCACGCGCGGTGGGCAGCTAGCTAGCTAGAGCTAGCACAGATGCGGCTCCGACGAGGTGGCGCGGATGGATGGCGGCGCGTGTGCTCCGGCGAGGAGGCGTGGTAGCCGGCGGCGTAGATGTTGTGCGGTGGGCGGCGACGAGCTGGAGCGTACGCGAGAGATAGGATATTTATTTGGCTGCCATGTGGGCTAGCGGCGGACGCAGACGGACACAAAAGAGAGCTCGGGCGTCTGTTTTGTGTCCGCCTTGGACCCAAATGGGACTCAAATTTGGGATGAAAATAGATCCGTGCGGTCACAAAGCAGATGCAAAATGAAAATGGGTCTTTATGTTGGGCCATCGTTTTTGTCCGCGCAGACCCAAACAAGCATGGGCGAATGAAATGGGTACATTGCTCTAAGGATTTCATTCGCTTCTCTTGGAGATGGCTACGTGGAGGTATTAGGACATTTCTATCTGTAAAAAGGGTCAAACCTTCAGATTTAGGATACAGGTTGAAAAAACGTACCGAACAGATCCTCTAAAATAGTATATCCTGTATTTTTTATGCATCTGTTTAGGACACATCTACGTAAATATAACATAGTTATATCACATCTAAACTGATATCCATTCTGTTTGTGATTTTTTTTGTCCTAGTTTTTTTTGCTACATTATATATCTGTGGGAGCTTAGATGTGACATTCTTAAAAAACATCTAGATTTAAATTAGACAAACTAATTTTTTTATAGGATCATGTATATCATAGATCCCATCCATCATATATAGAGTATTCAAGAACACGACAACACCAAAGTATGGGTCCTAGCGACGCGGCAGGCGGAGGAGCTCCGCAGCGGCCAGGCAGAGTGTCGTCAGAGCATCGCCGGAGCAGGCAGCGGGCTGGAGTGGCACCTTTCTGGCCAGCTAGAGTTCGAGTTCATTCATGTGTGTCATGGCAGAGAAGAAGTGTGAGAAGAAGAAAGATAAATGTATCTATACATGTTTTAGTGTTAGATACATCTGTTTTTGGACGAATGTAAGACAGTCTTTACGAGATGGAAGGATTATATTATTTTTGGATTTTTAGAATTTTTTTTAGGAATTTGGACTTACAGAAGTTAGGAGGTAAAGTTTGGTCAAAATCTGGAGGCCAAGCGTTTGGAGGGGCGCAACAAACGTCTAGAGAGGCCACGGCTTCAACTGCGGCTACTAATTTCAGGTTAGTTTTTGTTGCTAACGGTCAGGGATCTCATTGATACGTCTCCAACGTATTTATAAATTTTGATTGTTTCATGCTATTATATTATCTGTTTTAAATGTTTTTTATGCATTAATATGCTATTTTATTTTATTTTTGGGATTAACCTATTAACCTAGAGCCCAGTATCAGTTCTTGTTTTTTCCCTGTTTTTGCGTTTCGTATAAAAGGAATACCAAACGGAGTCCAAACGAAATAAAACTTTCGCGACGATTTTTCTTGGACCAGAAGACACACCGGAGACTCGGAGATCAAGTCGGAAGAGCCACGTGACAACCACAAGGACGGAGGGCGCACCGGGGGTAGGGCGGCCCCCCACCCTTGTGGGCCCCTCGTGCACCTCTTGACCTAATCTTTGCGCCTATATGTTCTCATATATCCCCAAACCAACAGAAGAAGCCACGAAAACAATTTTCCACCGCGGCAACCTTATGTACCCGTGAGATCCCATCTAGGGGCCTTTTCAGGCGTCCTGCCGGAGGGGGATTCGATCACGGAGGGCTTCTACATCAACTCCATTGCCCTTCCGATGAAGCGTGAGTAGTTTACCATAGACCCACGGGTCCATAGCTAGTAGTTAGATGGCTTATTCTCTCTCTTTGATTCTCAATACCATGTTCTCCTCGATGTTCTTGGAGATTTATTTGATCTAATACTTTTTTGCGGTGTGTTTGCCGAGATTCGATGAATTATGGATTTATGATCAGCTTATCTATGAATATTATTTGAATCTTCTTTGAATTCTTTTATGCATAATTTGATATCTTTGTAATTCTCTTCGAACTATCGGTTTGGTTTGGCCAACTAGATTGCTTTTTCTTGCAATGGGAGAAGTGCTTAGTTTTAGATTCAATCTTGCGGTGTGCTTTCCCAGTGACAGTAGGGGCAGCAAGGCACGTATTGTATTGTTGCCATCAAGGATAAAAAGATGGGGTTTTCATCATATTGCTTGAGTTAATTCCTCTACATCATGTCATCTTTGCTTAATGCGTTACTCCGTTCTTTATGAACTTAATACTCTAGATGCATACTGGATAGCGGTCAATGTGTGGAGTAATAGTAGTAGATCCAGAATAATTCCAGTCTACTTGACACGGACGTGATGCCTATATTCATGATCATTGTCTTAGATATCGTCATAACTTTGCGCTTTTCTATCAATTGCTTGGCAGTAATTTGTTCACCCACCGTAATATTTTCTGTCTTGAGAGAAGCCTCTAGTGAAACCTATGGCCCCCGGGTTTATTTTCCATCATATAAGTTTCCGATCTACTATTTTGCAATCTTTTACTTTCCGATCTATATAAAAAAATATTTACTTTACCGTTTATCTTTCTCTATCAGATCTCACTTTTGCAAGTAAACGTAAAGGGATTAACAACCCCTTTATCGCGTTGGGTGCAAGTTGTTTGATTGTTTGTGCAGGTATTCGATGACTTGAGCGTTGTCTCCTACTGGATTGATACCTTGGTTCTCAAACTGAGGGAAATACTTACTCTACTTTGCTGCATCACCCTTTCCTTTTCAAGGGAAAAACCAACGCAAGCTCAAGAAGTAGCACTCATGAACATGTTAAGAATGATTTTGTGGCTCCTAGCAATGCCTATGCAAGAGCCGCTGGAGGATCTAGGGTTGGGAAGGATTTTTGGTCTGATGGTCAGATTTTGAAAGATCTGCTTTAGTGGTTAATGTCGGTGTCCCTAGTGGAAGGATGGGGTTATGTCAAATGTCAATGCATCCGACGCAGCGTTCATCTCTTTGAGGTGTGATGCATTACTGGAGTAGCACCCTATGCCGAGTGTCAGAAACACTCGGCAAAGGATCGGTGTCCTTTGCCGAGAATTGCTCTCAGCAAAGGCATCTAGCGTACGCCGCTCAGGCAAACAGATATATGTCGAGAGACAAACAGTATTTCTTGGCAGGGTAACAAAGCACTTGTTCATTGCATGCGGACCATGAATCGTAGACTCTAAACACCTACCTCTGTACACTGCATACCACTTCATCTACAAAAAAAGAGGCGGAGAAGGAATGCAAGGTTAAAATAACACATCATACATATCCAGGTAAGAATTCATCACTCATACACCAAGAAGCATCGCAAGTGGCAATCCAAGTCCACATCAGCAACTACATAACTAAATAACTAAATCAACGTCAAACTATCTAGGTGGACTACTCCGAGGTGTAGTCAGTGAAACCAGTGATCGTGGAGTCAGAGCACATGGGAGAATCTCCCACAGTGGAGGACCAAGCATCGTCGGGAATGATGGTCGGTGGACACAATGGCACCGGGTCGTCACTCTGCTTGTGTTGCCATGTGTCTTCTATTTGCTTGCTAAAGATCTATTGATATGGATCCTCATCCACTTGCTAATCTTTTCAAAAGATCCAATTATGACGAATCAATTGATAGTGAATTGAGTTAACTATATTATCTTTATGAAGTTTTTCTTGAGATTCATGAATCTGAAAATTGTGATGAAGTGTTATCGGAAGAAATTTATAAAGTGATTCATGATAGATCCTGAAATAAAAAGCATGATTGCAATGATGTTACTATAAACTCTATTAATGTCAATTGTGCTAATAATATGCAAAACCCAAAGCCTGGGGATACTAATTTTGCCATGTCCACTACTTGTTGCAATGATCATGATTGGGGTGATTCTTCTTATGATCTTGAAAATTTATTTAAGACTTATGATGAATATGATATTGATAATAATATTTGCAATAATATTGAAAGTGGGTTTGGAAGAGTGTCAACTCTAGGTAATAATGATCACACTACTTTGGAGAATTATCAAAGTTATGATTTTTTTTGATAAAAGTGTGCTTGGAGAGGTCATGACTTTATTTGATGATAATCCCACTATTTTGGAAGAGTGTCAACTTTGCATGTATGTGTATCATGAAGAGAATATTTTATGTGATAGTTATATTGTTGAATTTTATTATGATCCCACATGTAATCATTATGAGAGAGGAAAATGTGGTTGTAGAAATTTTCATGTTACTAAATCACCTCTCTTTGCGTTGAAATTATTAACGCTTCCTTCTTCCTATTTGCATATGCTAGAAATTTCTTGTCTTGATAAAACTTTTCCTTCTAAAATGCTTACACATAGGAAGTATGTTAGACTTAAACTTGTTTTTCACAATCTATATGATGCTCTCTTTGTGCTTCAATTTTTTTGTCTTTCATGTGGGCATCATTAAAATTATCAACACCTAGCTAGGGGCGTAAAACGAGAGCGCTTGTTGGGAGGCAACCCAATGAATAAAATTTATTTTTGTATTTTTATTCTGTTCTTGAGTGTTTGCACAATTATGCTACTGTTATGATTGTGTTTTTATGTTTTAGTTAGTGTTTGTGCCAAGCAAAGCCTTTGGGATCATGTTGGGTGATAGTTGCTTTGATCTTGTTGAAAAACAGAAACTTTTGCACCTAGAAAAATAATTTTCATTTCTAACAAGAGCGGGATAAAATTCTGATTTCTGCACACAAGATTTATATACAAATTACCCACGTTGTCCTAATTTTTTGAAATTTTTGGAGTTACAGAAGTATTGAAAGTTTTCAGATTACTACAGACTGTTCTGTTTTTGACAGATTCTGTTTTCTTTGCGTTGTGTGCTTATTTTGATGAATCTATGGTTTGTATTGGAGGGTATAAGCTATAGCAAAGTTGGAATACAGTAGATATAATGCAAAAATAAAATATTAATGGGTTTGCAATAGTGCTTATTGTAGGGATTTGCTTTATTATACTAACGGATCTCACGAAGGTTTTGTTGAGTTTTGTGTGATTGAAGTTTTCAAGTTTTGGGTGAGATCACGATGGTTGAAGGAATAAGGAGTAAGAAGAGCCTAAGGTTGGGGATGCCCATGGCATCCCAAGACATTATCTAAAAGAGAAGCAAGCAACTAAGCTTGGGGATGCCCGAGTGACCCTCTTTCTTCTAACGACCATCGGTATTTTACTTGGAGCTTCTTTTTTTGAACCGGGCATAACCCCTTTCCATTACTGCGACATAACGGAAATACAACCATGTACAGAAAAATAAGACGGGAAAGAGGAAAGCGGGTTCAAGCATCGCCGGGAAACCCACCATGAGCACTCGCCATCGAGATTACTCACCATGGGGCGAAAACCCGACGACACCATAAATCCAAGACCCCAAACATCTAGCTCACAGTTTTCCCAAAAGGCTGACCACTACGAAACCACTGCTCAAACCAGAGCAACATGCCCTCAATATCCTCACGCAGGAGGTATCTAACCAAAGCAACAAAGTTTAATGCAACATGGTCTCTCCCCTTCAGCATGCTCCCTCATCCTGGTACGCCGCCGCGCAGATCCTCATCATGCGAGACGCGTTGTCCTTCAGCAGAGCTCCTCCAGCCCTCGGGTTCGCTGCATCCTCCTACTTCATCATACCTGCCCAGTAGCAAAGAAGTGTACATGCAGAAAAGATGCATTCAAATGGGGTTTTGAGAGGAATATGCTCAAAAGTAGCTCGGTTACGGCAGGTCCATATAGCCTAGCACATAGCCGCAATGCCAGTTGTATAAAATGTATCGCCACCAGGGAAAAACACATAACACCAAACATATGGTTGCCACAAGTTGTCAGGGCATAATTCAGTGCCAAACATGCACCCCACCACTTTCCAGGTAATCCTGGCAACAAGACAAGTAAAAAAGAGATGCTGGGAAGTTTCCCTCTCCCCACAAAACGAACACTTGGGTTCCCCTTTCCACCCACGACGTTTCATCACGTCTCTGGTCAGCACCGCATCTTGCGATAATTGCCACATAAAAATTTGAATTTTCAAAGGGATGCGAGCTTTCCATATCCATCGATAATCGCATCCAGAGATGCTTTTCTCCAGATAGAAATATAGTGCTTTGGTTGTGAAGTAGGGTTTAGGGCCCAGTCCCCATTTGATACTATCACTCTCTGTATACACACAAAGCTTTTTAACTGTCAATACCATCTTTTGTCATTGCTCATTAAGCTCATAATTCAGTCTCCTTCGGAAGAAGGAAACAGGGTCAGCCTCCAAACATTCTTTTGCAACACAATTAGGATAGTTGCAAATAGCAAAGAGTTGAGGGAATTGCACAGCAAATGGAGCTTGGTCGCCAACTGGATCTGTCGACAGCCTAGCTATGTCACCAGATTGGACGACCACTTTTCTACCAGCCATATATAAGTCCTTCACTTTCATAATGGCTTTCCAACAAGGGGAATCAGTAATCTTTCCTTTGATCGAGGCTACCGTGTCCCTACCAAAGTACTTGGCTTTGATAATATCTTGCCAAAGCCCCTTCTTCATCTCAAGTTTCCACCACCATTTCACCAAAAGGCAAATATTTTGCATGTGGAGATCTTTCACCCCCAGTCCCCCTTTTTCTTTGGATCTACAAATCCTGGACCATCTAACCAGGTAGTATCGTTTTCTGTTTTTAGTTACTTGCTAGAAGAATCTCCTTCTATGTTTATCCAGCCTTTCTATGATGGTTTTAGACAAAAGAAACATGGACATATAATAGTAAGCAATGCTGGAAATATTAGCATTCAACAAAGTCAATCTGCCCCCCAAGGAGGCATTACTTTCAAGCCCAGACTCGCATCTTTTGACAAATTTAGCCTCAAGATAGTCCCAGTCCACACCTTTCAGGGACGAATAACTGACAGGGACCCCGAGACATTTCATCGGGAAATGCCCAATTTGACATCCAAAAATATCAGCATATTCTTTCAGAATATTAACATCTCCTCCAACACTTAAAATTTCGCTTTTCTGGAAATTAATCTTCAATCCAGACATGAGTTCGAACATATAAAGCAACAGTTTCAGAGTGAGTGTTTTTTCAGGGTTATGTTCAATGCAAAGTACGGTGTCATCTGCGTATTGCAGAATGGCCACTCCCTTATCCACCAAATCCGAGGCCAGCCCATCAATCAAGCCATTTTTCTGGGCCTTCAACATCATCTTACATAAGCATTCAGTAGCGATGTTGAACAAGAAAGGGGACACCAGGTCCCCTTGCCTCACTCCCTTGTGGCTCTGGAAGTAAGGCCCTGAAGTGTTATTTAACTTCACACTTAAAGTGCCATTATGAAGGATTTTCTTCATCCAGCTACACCAAGTTTTTCAAAACCCTCTGATCTCAAGGCACTTTAGCAAGAAATCCCAGTTAACCTTATCGTAGGCTTTTTCAAAATCAAGTTTGATAATGATGCCAATTTTTTTCTTAACATGTGTATGATGCAAAATTTCATGCAAAGTCAGCATCCCATCCATGATATTTCTATGTTTAATAAAAGCATTTTGGTGTTTGCTAAATAGAATGTCAGCATAGGGGGCCGCTCTGTTGTCTAACACTTTTGTGATCAGCTTATATGGACATCTAAGTAAACATATAGGCCTAAACTGTTGGATTTTGTTCGCACCATTGATCTTAGGGATAAGAGTAATGACCCCATAATTCAACCTTTGTACATCAAGGGTTCCTTCATGCAGAGCAGCAAATAGTTTCATGATATCACCTTTCACAATCTCCCAACAATGTTGGTAGAACTCTGCAGGAATGTTGTCAGGGCCAGGGGCCCTGTTACTGTTCATACAAAACAAAGCATTTTTAACTTCTTCTGAAAAAGGTCTACATAAAACCTCATTGTCCTCAACTTTTAGTTTCTCCTATTCCCCCACATATTAGGGTCCACCTGGAGCAAGTTTCCCGGTGCCGGTCCAAAAAGATTAAAAAAAATCAGTAGCATGGTTCAAAAGATCATTCGTCCCCTCTATGACTACATCCCCTACATTCAGGGAGTGAATAGTGTTTTTCCTTTTATTGCCATTAGCAATCTTCTGATAATAAGAAGAGTTATTATCCCCTTTGAGCAGCCACCTCTCTTTAGACTGTTGTAATAGGAATAGTTCTTCATTAACCAAAATTTCATTTAATTCCACTAATAATTCAGTTTTTGTACAGAACATATCTGGGTCTAGCATTCCTCCCTCTTCTTCCTTCTCAATACTTGTCAGCTCCTCTCTAATATTCTTCTTCTTAATCTTCTCACGCCCAAACTAGTTAGATCCCCAACCTTTAAAGAATTTTTTAAAACGTTTCAGTTTGATGTTTAACACATCAATAGGATCTGTAGCTTTAACATATTGGCTCCAAATCTTGTCCACCAAAGGTAGGAAATCTTCAGACTTGAGCCAGCTAATTTCAAATCTGAACTCTCTTTGTTGTGGGACTCTGACAACATGATTGTCAGAGGACAACAAAAGAGCATTATGATCAGAAACATCTCTAACAATTTTCCTGACATTAACCTGAGGAAATAGGTCCTCCCAGTCATTGCTCATAAGCACTTGATCTAACTTTTCCAGAGTAGGGTGGGCTTGGTTGTTAGTCCAAGTATACATCCACCCACTCATGTGAATTTCATTTAGGCACATCGTGTTAATCACAGAATTGAACATATCTGTGTAAGGGGTGATGCCAATTTTTATTCTTCTCTCCTTCATGTCTCAGAATATTAAAATCACCTCCTACTAACAAAGGAGTTTGCACATGAATGCAAAAGTCAGCTAATTCTATAAGAAACTCTTGCTTGTCATTATCATGAGCTTCCCCATAGACATTGTAGAGAGTCCAGATCTTCTTAATCTTGATGTCATATACAGCAACTTGGAGGATAAACTTGCCTTTCCTCCAAGCAACAACTTCAAACCTTTCTTTTCTGACCCCACATAGAATGCCTCCAGATTTCCCCACTGAGGGAACCCACTCCCAATCAAAAGCAGTGTAAGGGTCAATTTTCCTAAAATAATTGTCCTGAAACTTCTTCTTATGGGTCTCTTGCAGGCAAATAAAATCAAGGGAATGATCTCTAATTATATGGGAAAGGCAGGAGCTCATCCCTTTTTCCTGCCCCCTACAATTCCAAAAAAGACCTATCATATCAACCAGGTTTCTTTTTCTTTCCCCCCTGGTGGCCCAGCTATGATAGACAGGGCTGCCAGTCTTTCCTTTTTTCATCACAAAATCAGGTTTTTGGCTCCTGGTCAAAGGTCTAGATATTGCCACTTGGATTTTAGGATTTCTCTTCTTCCTAGATCTTACAAGGATAAAGTTTTCCTCCAAATCCTCCTCCCCATCAGCCCAATCAGAACTGCTGGGTGTTTTATCCCCTTTCCCATTAGTTATAAACATCACTTTCTCATCCACTATAGTATCAGGTTTATGATTATTTTTATTATTGTCACTATTCTTGACCCTCTCCAACTCTCTCAGGATATCAATAGAGGAGAAATTACTATCAAGGATAATCACACCCATTTTTGATGCTCTAATCATAGATCATTATCAGAAAGAACATCAAAGGAGTTAAAATTATAGTTACCTTCGAAATTTCTCTTCTTTGAAATTGCAACAGCCCTATCCTGGATCTTGTCACCCATATTCTGCACATTCCTTGTACTGAAACTCAGTGCATCCTCAGTTCTTAGTGGAGGAGTAGGGATCACCTCCTCCACTTCAGCAGAAGAGACAGGAAACTGTACCATGTGCTCAGAGCGCACCCCATCCTTGCTAGTATCATCACCCATCAGCTCTTCCACCTGGGAATTTTCATGCACCCCCAAGTGAAAAGTACAGATATCATATATACTATTAGCAATAGACTCGAGCATCATTTGTTCTACCTGAATCTCATCCACATTCAAGTTGTTATTATCAACAAGTAGTGCTTGAGACCCACCCATGTTTTCTCTCTCACAAGCCTCTTTGGCAATGGAGTCAATCAAGAGAGTATCATCTTCAGTTCCATCTGATTCCTCCTGCCCCTCTTCTATATTGTCACTGGGGTCATCTTTTCCACAGGTATTGCTCATACAAGCCTCCCCCATCTTTTCCCTTCTCTGTATTTTGAGGAGTAGCTCGAGCAAATGCTTCCCATTGGATGAGTTTCTTTTAGCCGACTCAACCTGGTTCATACTGCTTGATCTCTTTGGATCTCTGACCAAAACTTTTTCAATGTCATAGTAAAAATCAAAAAAAGTGCGTTCCCAGGATAGCTTCGGCCACACTTGGTAGCTCATCCACATTACGACATCCCAGCCGGACCCACACATATTCAGGTTTGTGCTTGGTGGCCATGTCAATTTCGAGTGGAACACCAACCAAAGATGAGACAAAAGCCACATTTCTTTCATTTCTTCGTTCCAGAGGAACATTAGCCACTCTCACCCAAGCAACCGCCATCACCCCTTTTGCTCCCACATTGGCAGACTAGGGGACAAACTTAACCACTACTCCACAAGATTTTAGAGTCATTCTGTCATTGTAACAGGCCTTTTTCACATCTCTCTGATTAGGGAACCACATAACATAAGTATTAGGACCTATAGGACGGGCAGTACAGTGCCACTTAGTCCCAATATAATCGGAAAATGCATCTTCAAGCTCCTTCACACTAGCTTCTCCCTCAATCACAGTAATCACCACACTAGTGGCTTGCTCCTTAAGCTGCTTAGCAGTACATGAATCTGGAATGTAAAAGAAACCCTGGGCCTTGCCCTGGAAGGCACACATAGGAGCCACACATTCCCAGGGCAGAAACGTAGTGCAAATCGAAGCCAGGTGCCCCATCTTACTGCATCTCTCACAAAAAGCTTGCGGGCAACTAGCAGGAGTATGACTAGTGGCTTTGCAGATCAGACAGGGATCATAGTTTTTGGTTGGGGGCACCTGAGTAGATGATTCAGCTCGCTGAGTGACGTCGGGGATCTGCTTCTTCCTGGAAGTGTTGTCGATGTCGAATCCAGGGGGATTAGGGTTCAGGTGCTTCTCAACCCACATCCCCCCAGATCTTGCCCGCTTGGCCCGCTCCGCCGCGTCGTCCCGGCGCGTGGTGTCGTCCGAGGCCGATGCCGCCTGCGACCACGGCCCCGATCGAAACGACCGGCACCGCGCCCGAATCGCCTAGATCCGAAGCCTTCCCGCCGATTTCCATGGAAGAAATGACCCCCACGGTCCTCCATCGTCACTGGAGCGCTCGGCTTGGAGGCCACCACCGTCGCAAAGGATCTGCAATCCCCTCCAACTTTCCCCTCCCACCACAGAAAAGAGGAAGGAATTTTGGATCTAGGGTTTCGCAGCGCCTCCCAGAAGTGAGAGAACGCGGCGTCTAGGTCACGGGTGGAGGCGGGGTGGGTTCTTATACCTGCCGCGCGGCTTGTTGATACGTCTCCAATGTATCTATTTTTCCAAACACTTTTGCCCTTGTTTTGGACTCTAACTTGCATGATTTGAATGGAACTAACCTAGACTGACGCTGTTTTCAGCAGAACTGCCATGGTGTTATTTTTGTGCAGAAATAAAAGTTCTTGGAATGACATGAAAATCCACGGAGACACGTTTTGGAATTAATAAAAAATACTAGCAAAAGAATTAGCATCAGGGGGCCCACACCCTGTCCACGAGGGTGCAGGGCGTGCCCACCCACCTGGGGCGTGCCCACTACCTCGTGGGCCCCCTGGGACTCCACCGACCTCAACCCCAACTCCATATATTCACGTTCGGGGGAAAAAATCAAAGAGAAGGATTCATCACGTTTTACGATACAGAGCCGCCGCCAAGCCCTAATCTTCCTCAGGAGGGCTGATCTGGAGTCCGTTCGGGGCTCCGGAGAGGGGAATCCGTCGCCATCGTCATCATCAACCATCCTCCATCACGAATTTCATGATGCTCACCGCCGTGCGTGAGTAATCTCATCGTAGGCTTGCTGGACGGTGATGGGTTGGATGAGATTTACCATGTAATCGAGTTAGTTTTGTTAGGGTTTGATCCCTAGTATCCATTATGTTTTATGATTGATGTTGCTATGACTTTGCTATGCTTAATGCTTGTCACTAGGGCCCGAGTGCCATGATTTCAGATCTGAACCTATTATGTTTTCATGAATATATGTGAGTTCTTGATCCTATCTTGCATGTCAATAGTCACCTACTATGGGTTATGATCCGGCAACCCCGAAGTGACAATAATCAGGACCATTCCCGGTGATGACCGTAGTTTGAGGAGTTCATGTATTCACTAAGTGTTAATGCTTTGGTCCGGTACTCTATTAAAAGGAGGCCTTAATATCTCTTAGTTTCCAATAGGACCCCGCTGCCACGGGAGGGTAGGACAAAATATGTCATGCAAGTTCTTTTCCATAAGCACGTATGACTATATTCGGAATACATGCCTACATTACATTGATGAACTGGAGCTAGTTCTGTGTCACCCTATGTTATAGCTGTTGCATGAGGAATCACATCTGACATAATTATCCATCATTGATCCATTGCCTATGAGCATTTCACATATTGATCTTTGCTTAGTTACTATTTTATTGCCACTGTTACGATTGCTACAAAACTGCTACTGTTACTTTTGCCACCGTTACCGTTACTTCCATACTACTTGCTACTAAATACTTTGTTGCAGATATTAAGTCTTTCAGGTGTGGTTGAATTCACAACTCAACTGCTAATACTTGAGAATATTCTTTGGCTCCCCTTGTGTCGAATCAATAAATTTGGGTTGAATACTCTACCCTCGAAAACTGTTGCGATCCCCTATACTTGTGGGTTATCAAGACTATTTTCTGGCGCTGTTGCCAGGGAGCATAGCTCTATTCTTTGAGTCACTTGGGATTTATATCTGTTGATCACTATGAGGAACTTGAAAGATGAAAGAGCCAAGATTTTTCCCTCAACTACGAGGGGAGGTAAGGAACTGCCATCTAGCTCTGCACTTGATTCACCTTCTGTTATGAGTAAATTTGCGACACCTACACCTGTTATTGATTCTGATATGTCGCATGGTATTGATGATGCCACTTCTGCTATGCATGATGCTTATGATGAAACTACTTCTATGCTTGATAATACTGTGCCATTAGGTGAATTTCGTGATGAACAACTTACTATGGTTAGAGAGAATGAAATTATTGAAACAGATAATATTGATGAAAGTGATGATGAAGATTGTCCCCCTAGATATGAATTGCCTGATGTGCCTGAGGGTTATGTTATGGATGAAGAATCTGCTAGAGACCTTTTTGCTTGCAAAGATAGATATGATGTTAAGAAACTGTTAGCTAAGCTGAAAGAAAAGTCTTTGAATGCTAGAATGAAATATGACCCTGCTTTTGCTTAAAGGTCAAGCTGATTTGCTCAATGAATTAAATAATAAGAAAAATGATAATGCTGTTAGAGTTATGACTAGAGGGGGCAGAATGACTCAGGAACTTTTGTATCCTGAGGGCCACCCTAAGAGAGTTGAGCAAGATTCTCAGAGAATTAATGTTGATACACCTTGTCCTTCTAAGAAGAAGAAAAAGAAAAATGATAGGACTTTGCATGCTTCTAGTGAACCTGTTGTTGACACACCTGAGAATCCCAATGATATTTCTATTTCTGATGCTGAAACACAATCGGGTAATGAACATGAACCTAGTGATAATGTTAATGATGATGTTCATGTTGATGCTCAACCTAGCAATAAAAATGATGTAGAGATTGAACCTGCTGTTGATCTTGATAACCCACAATCAAAGAATCAACGTTATGATAAGAGAGACTTCGTTGCGAGGAAGCACAGTAAAGAAAGAGAATCATGGGTTCAGAAACCCATGCCTTTTCCTCCTAAACCATCCAAGAAAAAGGATGATGAGGATTTTGAGCGCTTTGCTGAAATGATTGGACCTATCTTTTTGCGTATGCGTTTGACTGCTATGCTTAAAATGAATCCCTATGCTAAGTATATGAAAGATATTGTTACAAATAAAAGAAAGATACCGGAAGCTGAAATTCCCACCATGCTTGCCAATTATACTTTTAAAGGTGGAATACCTAGGAAACTAGGAGATCCAGGAGTACCAACTATACCATGCTCCATTAAAAGAAACTATGTTAAAACTGCTTTATGTGATCTTGGAGCAGGTGTTAGTGTTATGCCTCTCTCTTTATATCGTAGACTTGATTTGAATAAGTTGACACCTAATGAAATATGTTTGCAAATGTGAAAGAGCAATCATGCCCTTACATCATGTTTTGATGTTGATGACAATATACATGTAGGGGACTAACAATGGCTGTCAAGTTAAATCTCAGGTGTTGGTCCCCGGTTCATCAAAGTGTGTGGATCAAGAGCATACGAAGTGGTTTCACTCAAGGATGAATATTAAAATGATTTTATATTTTGTTTCCTTGAGTATAGGATCCCGCACTATTAAGAGGGGATCAATTGGGTTAGTAAAAGACTTGCTCTTGCCATGATATCTCCTTTCCATAACTCATTTGATCTATCACTACTCTCTGATTTGTTATGCCCCTGGGAGTGCCGGATGTCCGGGCCTCGTGCCGGATGTCCGGGCTGCTCCCCGGATATCCGGCTCATGCCCCGGATGTCCGGGCTTAGCCCTCTTCATATCCAGAAGGTTTTTGGTTCCACGCCGGATGTCCGGGCCTTCCTGATACGCCGGATGTCCGGGCCCTATCCCGGATGTCCGGCCTCTACTACTCGTGGAATAGCCGAGGTTCTGTAACTTTGGAGTGATCGCGCTGGATGTCCGGCCATCTGCCGGATGTCCGGGCCTTCCTGATACGTCGGATGTCTGGGCTTGGCCCCCGGATGTCCAGCCCCTCTGTTTATCTGTTCTGTTTTTCTTTGTTCCTCGCACCTTGTCTGGCCGGATGTCCGGCCCCTTGCTCGGATGTCCAGCCTGCCCATTCACTTACACTACAATGGCCATATTTGTGCTCACACTATATATAGCCCTTCTTCCCCACGGGAGAGGGCTGACCACTCACTTTGAACAAACCCTAGAACACATTTCACTCTCTCTCTCACTCCTCCACACCAAATCTTTGATCCCCAAGGGATTTGAGAGCATTTGAGAGAAGTTGTCCGATCAAGTGATAGATCCAGTCCTTCTCCTTCTTTGCACCAAAGGAATTCGTGATTTGAGCAAGTCTTGAGCTTTTCCCCATCGTTCTTGTTACTCTTGGAGGTTGGAGACTCCTAGGCAGTAGGATTCTTTCGGATAGGAATCGACCTTTGTGATTACCCCCGGAAAAGTTTGTGAGGGTTTGGAGACCACCCCAAGGTCTACCACTAGTGGTTGAGAAATGCCTCCGTGGTGTTGTCTCAAAGGGAGAATAGGGCGAGCCTTCGTGGCGTTGGTGTGCCTTTGTGGTAACATCCACCTCTCTAACGGTGACGTAGCTTCCCTCCAAGGACGTGAACATCGGCATACATCCTCGTCTCCTGGAGTTGCGGTTATTCCTAACCCTAACTCTCTACTCGTGGTTACTTGTCTCTTAGCACTTACTTAGATCATATTGTGCTTGCTTACTTACATACTTGTGTTACTTGCTTAGTACTTAGTACTACACTTGCAATTGTTAGGCTCACCTCCATATTCCGCATTATTGCCTAAAATTGCTAAGTAATAATTAAAATTTGTAATTGTACCTATTCACCCCCCTCTAGGTCCATCTCGATCCTTTCAATTGGTATCAGAGCCTCGTGCTCTATTCTTGTGGCTTAACTGCCCTAGAGCGAGATGAACCCCGATGGGACTCCCCTTGTTGCAGATCTGAAGGATAAAGGCGAGGCTTCTTCAGAAGTCAAGTCCTTTACTTCTGAGGATCTGGAACGGGCCATTGCTAAGCAAAAAGAGGAGCATGATGCTTCTCTTGAGGCCTTGGTCCAAATGAGACTAGCCACGTTGTCCATGGTGCTTGCACCACTTTTTGGTGGTGCGGTTTCGAGGCCAACTGTGCCTACTCCGTCACTTGGTCAACAACCTACTATCAGTGATCACTCCAATGCTCCTTGGCTTTATGCAAGACCCCAAGTTGAGAAACCGAAATATAACCCTCTGATACGTCTCCAACGTATCTATAATTTACGAAGTATTCATGCTATTATATTATCCATCTTAGATGTTTTATATGCATTTATATGCTATTTTATATGATTTTTGGGACTAACCTATTAACCTAGAGCCCAGTACCAGTTTCAGTTTTTTCCTTGTTTATGAGTTTCGCAGAAAAGGAATACCAAATGGAGTCCAATTGACGTGCCAATTTTTGATGATTTTTTATGGACCAAAAGGAGCCCCCGGAGTAAAAGAGTTGGGCCACAAGAGTCCCGGGCTATCCACAAGGGTGGGGGCGCGCCCACCCCCCCTGGGCGTGGGCCCCTATCTCGTGGACGACTCGGAGACCCCCCTGACGTGAAACCGACGCAAAAAATTCCTATAAATACAGAAACCCCCAGAAAATAATCTAGATCGGAAGTTCCACCGCCGCAAGCCTCTGTAGCCACGAGAAATCAATCTAGGCCCTCTCTGGCACCCTGCCGGAGGGGGCCATCATCACCGGTGGCCATGGAGGAGGATCCCGAAGGGGCCATCATCGCCATGAAGGCCAAGGACCAAAGGGAGAACCTCTCCCCATCTAGGGGGAGGCCATGGAGGAGGAAGCACAAGGGGGAGAACCTCTCCTCCTCTCTCTTGGTGGCGCCGGAGTGCCATCGGGAGGGGAATCATCGCCGTTGGGATCGTCTTCATCAACATCACCACCATCATCACCATCCTCATATCTTTTACGCGGTCCACTCTCCCGCGCCCTGTTGTAATCCCTACTTGAACATGGTGCTTTATGCCACATATTATGATCCAGTGATGTGTTGCCATCCTATGATGTTTTGAGTAGATATCCTTTGTCTTTGGGTTGATTGATGATGTAGATTGGTACGAGTTGTATGTTTTATTTTGGTGCTGTCCTATTGTGCCCTCCGTGTCGCGCAAGCGTGAGGGATTCCCGCTGTTGGGTGTTGCAATACGTTCATGATTCGCTTATAGTGGGTTGCTTGAGTGACAGAAGCATAAACCCGAGTAAGGGGGTTGTTGCGTATGGGATAAAGGAGACTTGATGCTTTAATGCTATGGTTGGCTTTTACCTTTATGATCTTTAGTAGTTGCGGATGCTTGCTAGATTTCCAATCATAAGTGCATATGATCCAAGAAGAGAAAGTATGTTAGCTTATGCCTCTCCCTCATATGAAATTGCAATGATGACTACCGGTCTTGTTAACGATTGCCTAGGATAATTCCGCACACCGACCCATCATTATTCCACACTCGCTATTTATAATATTTAGTAATATATTCTAAATTTATGATAACAGCACCTACTTTTATGTTTTAGCTCTCTGATATCATGCAAAGTTATTCTCTTCATACCCACAACGTAGTTTTATTTCTCGTTTCTAGTTGGAAGCAAACGTTCGGTGTACGTAGAGTCGTATCAGTGGCAGATAGGACTTGAGAGAATATTGATCTTACCTTTAGCTCCTTGTGTGTTAGACACTCCATACTTATCACTTCCACCTTTGGGAATTGCTACGATGATTCCCTGCACTTGGGGATTATCAAGCTCTTTTCTGGCGCCGTTGGCGGGGAGCAATAGCGTGGGGTTGATATTCTCGTGTGTGCTTGTTTGCTTTCTTCACTAAGTAGATTTTGTTTTTCCTTTTTGTTTCTGTTTAGTTGTGGGTGAAACATACAAAAAACAAAATTTAAAAGAATGAAAATACAAAAAAATTTACTTGCCTCTCATGCCTAAAAAGTTTTTTCATAAGAGAAATGATTGGAAGGTTATGCATTGGAGAAGTGAGGGTCAACCTTGAACACTTGTGTTCATGCTCATGGAAACAATGTAAAAAAATTCATGGAAGCTTCTCTGAAAATAATTATCCCCTTGTATATATCCATTGTATTATAAAAATAATGTGCCAAGATTTGGTTTCAGGATGATTAGATTGCTTCTTTACTATGTGCAGTACAAAAACAGAAACTTTGGCTGTAGTGCGTGAATTTACATTTTTTACTGGAAAGTCAAATGGGTCTGAAACTTTTTGCACATTACTTCTGTAGAAATTCTTTAAATTTTCATATTTGTTTAGAATGTTTTGGTGTCATAGAAGTTTACTAAACTTCTAGATTACTACAGACTGTCCTGTTTTGACAGATTCTGTTTTCTATATGTTGATCGCTTATTTTGATGAATCTATGGGTAGTATCGGGGGGTATGAACCATGGTGAAGTTGGAATACAGTAGATAAAGTGCTAATATGAAATTGGAATGAGTTTGCAACAGTACCTAAAGGTAGTGATTTGCTTTAGTATACTAACGGATCTCACAAAGTTTTTGTTAAGTTTTTGTGGATGAAGTGTTCGAAGAACGAGGAGTTACCAATGTGAGAAGAATAAAGAGAGGCAAGAGTTCAAGCTTGGGGATTCCCAAGGCACCCCAAGTAAATATTCCAAGGATACTCAAGCATCTAAGCTTGGGGATGCCCCGGTTGGCATCCCATCTTTCTTCTTCAACAATTATCGGTATACCTCGGTTTTTGTTTTGTTCACATGATTTGTGTCCTTTGTGTTTTTCTTTTTCTTTAAGAACCATGCTAGTATGAGATGTCCCTTCATCAATTTATAGAATGATTCATGTGCTTCACTTATATCTTTTGAGTATGACCTTATAGAATGCTCTTTGTGCTTCACTTAAATCTTTTGAGTATGGTTTTATAGAATGCTTCGTGTGCTTCACTTATATATTTTGAGCTTGGAAATTGGTTAGTCTATATTAATTGTAGAATGCTCCATGAACTTCACTTATATATTTTGTAGTATGAATAATACCATCATCTAAAGCGGGTTTGGAAGAGTGTCAACTTTAGGAATTAGTGGTCCCACTATTCCGAATGAGAAGAATTTTGCTTATGTGGAGAGTAGAAAAATTTCTATGCTTGTAGAACATGAAAAGAATGCTTTATGTGATGGATATATTGATGAATTCATTCATGATGCTACTAAAAAACATTATGAGGGAGGAATATATGCTTGTAGGAGTTGCAACAATATCAAGTTTCCTCTCTATGTGCTTAAAGTTTTGAAGTTATACTTGTTTTTCCTTCCTATGCTAGTTGATTCTTGTTCCTATAAATTATGTGCTCACAAAATCCCTAGGTATACGAAGTGGGTTAGATTTAAATGTGCTAGTCATATTCTTCATGATGCTCTCTTTATGTTTCAATTCTTATCTTTTATGTGAGCATCATTGAAATCATCATGCCTAGCTAAAAGGCATTTAAGAAAAGCGCTTGTTGGGAGACAACCCAATATTGACCCTTACTGTTTTTTTGTGTTTACATGATTAAGATACTGTATTAATCATTTTTATATATTTTGTTCAATAAAGTGCCAAGTAAGACCTTTGGGAAGACTTGGGTGAAAGTTAATGTGATCTTGCTGTAACAAAAAGAAACTTTGCGCTCACGAGATTAGCTGCCATTTTTTTTTACAGAAGAGTGCTTTTGAGTTGATTCTTTTTGCAGAAGATTCATAGACAAATTCCTCACGTCCAAAAATTTATCTCATAATTTTTGGAGTAGCAGAAATATGGTTGTTGTTCAGATCATTACAGACTGTTCTGTTTCTGACAGATTCTGTTTTCATTGCATAGTTTGCTTGTTTTCTAGTTTCTATGGCTTATATTTCTCAATATAAATTGTAGAAATGGTATGGTACAGTAGGAATTGTGTGAGAACAATTATGAACCTTGTCTTTAACAGTACCAAAGTGAATGGTTTACTCTTTATCATACTAACCTATCTCACGAAGTTCCGTTAAGTTTTGTGTGATTGAAGTTTTCAAGCTTTGGGTGAGATATCGATATGAGGAGAATAAGGAGAGGAAAGACCCTAAGCTTGGGGATGCTTGTGGCACCCCGTTCCGCATGGAGCAGGGGGCCTTCGCACGTCAGCCCAGGATAACACCTGACGCACGACAGGTCCATCATACAGCATTCCAGGTACAATAATATTCATCAAATACATGTATATGAGATTACATCCTTGATGAATACAACCATCTGGCGAATGTGACTCAAAATTTCGGGATTAAAAACAGTTTGGACCACACCGAAATATGCAACATTTCGTATAATTTTTTAACCGTGGCCACAATATGGGCTGTAATGCTAACAAAAAGAATATGGGCTCAAAAAAAAACCTTCAGAATTAGAAAATGGGCCGTAAATTATTAGAAATAATGGCAGATGGGTTGTATGTTGTTTTCCACAGATTTGAGGCTTTCCTAAAAAAATGGTTGACGCAAAAGCAGTGACTGTTGGATGTCCATCCAACGGCCGTCGTGCTTCTTCAATCTCTGCTCTTCCTGCTCCAGCCGCTCAAACAAGCGCCGGCGGGACTGCCTGCTCCCTCCTCCCCGCGGCCGGCTGTGCTGCCGCGCAGGCTTCACCGCCCCACCGTACTCCCATCGCTGGCTTAGCCATCCCTCTACTCACCCACACCTGTTGTTATTCTTCGGCGACGGCAGACGAACCAGTAAACCCTCGTATAGTCATACTCCCCTCCGCGTGGGAAACAACTGCCGAGTCTTCCCTGCCTCCGTGTCCTTCCCTTCCTAGGCCTCGCCGTCGTCCACCGCCCTGGTGCTCCCGGCGCGGCCTGAAGTGGACTGTACGTGGAGAGGCTGACAGCTGGGTCCACGGCCGCACGCAAGGAAATGCCTCCTTATTACGCGCAAAATAATGATTCCTCCACCTGACATCTGGGACCCACCGAAAGGGCCTCTGTATTTCACGAAAAAAACGTTACCGCCGCTGATAGCTCGGACCCACCAGTTATATCTTCGCACACAAGGAAGCGTCCTTATTACGCACAAAAAAATTAATACTCCCCCTGCTAGCTGGGACCCAGTATAGTGGCAGGCTGACTTGTGGGCCTACTAAGTTGACGGGGACGGAGGGCTTTGTCAACTTAGTCAATATGCATGATTCTAGCTCCAGTGACCGTATGATGTCCATCCAACGGCCGTAGTGCTTCTTCAACCTCTGGTCTTGTTGCTCCAGCCGCCCAAAGCAGCGCCGGTCGTGCCGCATGCTCCTGCCTCCCGTGGCTGGCTGTGCTGCCGCGGAGAACTCACCGCCCCCTACTATTCCCACCGCTGGCCAGGCCCTGCGGCGACGGAAACCTCACACCGCAGCCGAACCAGTGAACCCTCGTACTCCTCTCCCCGCGGGCTTCCACTGCCGCGTCTTCCCCGGCTCCGCGTCATCCCCTTCCTAGGCCTCGCCGTCGTCCACCGCCCTGGTGCTCTCGGCGCGGCGTGGTCAACGTGGTCAAGGAACGGCTTCCATCGGACATGGACTGTACATGGAGAGGCTGACAGCTGGGTCCACAGCCGCAGCAAGGAAGTGCCTCCTTATTACGCGAAAAATAATTATTCCTCCACCTGACAGCGGGGACCCACCGGACGGGCCATCATATTTCGCGAAAAAAACATTTCCCCCTGACTGCGGGGACCCACCAGCTACATCTCGCACGCAAGGAAGTGCGTTCGGGCAAAAAGAACGATTCGCCCCCCTGACTGCTGGGACCCACCAGCTACATCTTCGCAGGCAAGGAAGTGCCTGACAGTCGGGACCCACCTGGTCGAAGCGTACGTAGCATTGTCATTCTGGTCGCGAACGTGTACGTACATACTGGTCGATGTAAAGGCGCGCACATGTCGTAGTAGAGGCGTGCACGTAGCATGTACACGTACGTACAGCGGCCAGTGTGCAAGAAAGAAAATACGGCCACGTACGTACATACAGGCAGGGTCTCGAACGCCTACTCGCGCACACGTACGGCCAGAGCTCATGTACATGGCTGGGTCGGAACGGAGAAACAGTGTCGTCGTCGTGTTCATGGGGAGCCAACCGGCTGGGTCGGAACGGAATGCGTCGTCGTGTTCATCGGGAGGGTTTGGACAGAACAGCCGATGGAAACGAGGCCTGGCGTACCGCAGAACGGAGGAAACGGCCTTGTGTTTGACCGGCCACGTTTGAAACGGGATCCTATTCATCGAGAGGGGTCTGGCGTACCGCAAAACGGAGGAAACGGACCTCCTACGGTCGAAATGGGGGTCCTGTTGATCGGGAGGGGTGTGGCGTACCGCAAAACGGAGGAAACGGACTTGTGTTGGAGCGATACGGTCGAAACGGGGGTCCTGTTCATCGGGAGGGGTGTGGCGTACCGCAAAACGGGACTCCACGGGACACTGTTCATCTCCACCGTCGACCCCCTCCAGCCTCCACGGGCTACTGTTCATCCACCGTTGACCTCCTCCAGCCTCCACCTACGACTGTTCATCCACGGGCTCCTGTTCATCCAGCCTCCACCACGCGCTAGTCCACCGGCTACTGTTCAACCAGCCCTCTCCACGGGCTTCTGTTCAACCACCCCTCCACGGGCTACTATTCATCCAGCCCTCCACCGTCTACTGTTCATTCTGCCCTCCACGAGGTGGTCCTGTTCATCCTGCCCTCCATGGGGTCCTGTTCATCCAGCCCCAACCGGCTCGATCGATCGGGGTCCTGTTCATCCAGAGGCAACACCACGGGGTCCTGTTCATCCACCCCCACCGGGAACTGTTCATCCAACCCCCCAGCAACGCTCACTGTTCATCCAGAGGCAGCATCGATCGGCTTCAGTTAGCAGCAGTAGCGAAGGAATCGCTCGATCGGGTTCAGTTAACAGCCATTGATCGATCGCTCGGGTTCAGTAACGCGTAGCCTGCAGTGCAATCACTCGGGTTCAGTTAGAGCCCAACGCCTCGCTCGGGTTCAGTTAGAGCCAACGCCTCGCACACACGCGCGTACGTGTACGAGAGAAACGTGCATCGCTCGGCCCCCGACCTCCCACCGTAACCGGGAACTCCCCGAAATTTTCCTCGCCCTCGCTTCTACCACGGTTATTTCCGTCATGGACGGCCCAAAGAATGTCATGCAGCTGCATCTCCGGCCCGCCCAGGACGGAAAGCCCATTTTTTGTCATAGAAGTAGGAGCCCACCACATCTATGATGATACCGGGTTTTGTCACAATTATCGTCATAGAAGTGTCGTATGTATGACAGAAAAAAATTTCGTTCGGCCCAAAATGTCACAGATGTGTCTTTTTTTTGTAGTGTAGGAGGGCGCCGGTGCCTCAAGTACATGGTTTTGCAATGCCCGTTTTCCATGGTCGTCGCATCTCCATGGAGCTTCCTGACAGCGGGGATCGCCCCACTCACGACTTCACAACTGTGGGGGCAGGTCAATATCTTGTGTTTCGTCGGGATGTCAATCAATATGAGATGGTGGCTGATGCCGAGGATCCTCGGTTCTGGACTCATATGCAGCATGATCTCTATTCCAATTTCGTCCATGGGCGAGGACTTGCTCCTCACAAATACTTGGATCTAAAATTCCTACGTGATCATCCTGCCATGTTCCCTAACAACCCGGTCAAGATCATTGATGATATGACCCTAGGTCCTGCAATGACCTTCAGGTGTGGTTGGAATGAAGCTGCCATTCTTCAGTTCTATGACACATGTTTCTTTGGTCCGGACAACACTCTCACATGGATGACCGATGACACTACACTGAGTATCACCTATGATCGGTTTGTTCAGATTTTGGGCCTCTCTGGAGTTGGACATTGCATTCACAGTATGGATCCAGAGTATAAGACCAAAGGGATTGATGCTTGCTTGTCTCTTGTGAAGCCTACCTCTCAGCTCATTGAAGAGGAACGTGGATATCCACTCAATGAGGTATCCATCTTCCGTGCTCCTTACTACATCCTCTATCAGTGTGTGTTTTGCACCCTCTATCCTAAGAAGGGAGATCGCTCAATGGCTCGCAACTACTGTATTGACTTGATGGTTCGTATGCATGACGAACCCACTCTGCCTCTGGACACAGCCCATTTCATTTGGCATGAGATCTGTCTTTGCAGCTTCATTCAGTCGCGCTAGTTCCCTCATGCTCCATTTATTCAAGCTCTGATTGATCACACTGCTCCCTTTGAGGTGGTTGTGCACTCCATTTGGACGCCTCCTCCTCATATGCGTGTGGTGACTAGTGCTCAGATTGCTGCTCCCACTCAGCCTAGGAGGTCTGCTAGTGGGACACAGCCCATTGGTTCCTCTGTTCCATCTTCCTCGTCTGCTCCTCGTGGACGCCTTGCCTCGTTCTTCGGCAAGGCTCAGTCTACTATCATGAAGGCAAGCACTTTCAGCTGTCAGCAGAATCATGATGTTCAGAAGCGCCTCATCATCTCCAAGAATTAGCTCAAGCAGCGCCTCCGTGACCGTGGGAGTCCCGTGAGTGATGATGATCCTCTTCCCGCGGCTCCGTCCTCATCCACTATCAGATTTCCATCTCGTGTCGAGTACCCCGAGTTCTTTGATGATGATGATGACATCCGCCAGGAGTGATAGAGTCCATTCAGTTCTTCACACCTTTTTACTTGTTGCTGTCCAAGGGGGAGAAGTAGTATCTTAGTATCTTATGTCATGCTATGTTATGTTGACTATTTGTGTTAACTACTACTTGTTATGTTGCTACCTATGGTACTTATTCGTGTGAGACTATGATCATATCTTGTGGATTATCTTGTTGCTATGAAATGTTGGTTTCATATGTGCATGTCTCTCACATTTATATCTCTTTGAGCTACATATGCTACCATACGAAGATTGTGTTGTACATCCTAACATATTCATTCCATGCACACATTGAGGGTGAGTTAAAAGCAAATAGAAACATAAAGTTATTCTGTACTTTTGCTCTCATGATTGTCAATGCTAAGATTATTTATTGCATCTATGATACTACATGTATGGTTGTCATCAACAAACAAAAAGGGGGAGATTGAAAGAGCAATCATGCCCTTACATCATGTTTTGATGTTGATGACAATATACATGTAGGGGACTAACAATGGCTGTCAAGCTAAATCTCAAGTGTTGGTCCCCGGTTCATCAAAGTGTGTGGATCAAGAGCATACAAAGTGGTTTCACTCAAGGATGAAGTATTAAAATGATTTTATATTTTGTTTCCTTAAGTATAGGATCCCGCACTATTAAGAGGGGATCGATTAGGTTAGTAAAAGACTTGCTCTTGCCATGACATCTCCTTTCCATAAATCATTTGATCTATCACTACTCTCTAATTTGTTCTGCCCCTGGGAGTGCCGGATGTCCGGGCCTCGTGCCGGATGTCCGGGCTGCTCCCCGGATATCCGGCTCGTGCCCCGGATGTCCGGTCTTGGCCCTCTTCATATCCAGAAGGTTTCTGGTTCCACGCCAGATGTTCGGGTTTTCCCCGGATGTCCCGGCCTTCCTGATACGCTGGATGTCCGGGCCCTATCCCGGATGTCCGGCCTCTACTACTCGTGGAATAGCTGAGGTTCTGTAACTTTGGAGTGATCGCGCCGGATGTCCGGCCATCTGCCGGATGTCCGGGCCTTCCTGATACGCCGGATGTCCGGGCTTGGCCCCCGGATGTCCGGCCCCTCTATTTATCTGTTCTATTTCTTCTTTGTTCCTCGCACCTTGTCTGGCCGGATGTCCGGCCCCTTGCCCGGATGTCCAGCCTGCCCATTCACTTACACTACAACGACCATATTTGTGCCCACACTATATATAGCCCTTCTTCTCCACGGGAGAGGGCTGACCACTGACTTTGAACAAACCCTAGAACACATTTCACTCTCTCTCTCACTCCTCCACACCAAATCTTAGATCCCCAAGTGATTTGAGAGCATTTGAGAGAAGTTGTTCGATCAAGTGATATATCCACTCCTTCTCCTTCTTTGCACCAAAGGAATTTGTGATTTGAGCAAGTCTTGAGCTTTTCCCCATCGTTCTTGTTACTCTTGGAGGTTGGAGACTCCTAGGCGGTAGGAGTCTTTCAGAGAGGAATCGACCTTTGTGATTACCCCTGGAAAAGTTTGTGAGGGTTGGGAGACCACCGCAAGGTCTACCACTAGTGGTTGAGAAACGCCTCCATTGTGTTGTCTCAAAGGGAGAATAGGGTGAGCCTTCGTGGTAACATCCACCTCTCTAACAGTGACGTAGCTTCTATCCAAGGAAGTGAACATCGGCATACATCCTCGTCTCCCGGAGTTGCGGTTATTCCTAACCCTAACTCTCTATGTGTGGTTACTTGTCTCTTAGCACTTACTTATATCATATTGTGCTTGCTTACTTACATACTTGTGTTACTTGATTAGTACTTAGTACTACACTTGCAATTGTTAGGCTCACCTCCATATTCCGCATTATTGCCTAAAATTGCTAAGTAATAATTAAAATTTGTAACTGTACCTATTCACCCCCCTCTAGATCTATCTGGATCCTTTCAAAATGGACGATAAATCAACTGCTATACCTGTCGGTAATTGTGAGGATGTGCCTGTTGTGGTTGCAAACGTTACTATTTTAACAGCCTTTGTTATTCTTGATATTCCCGAGGACGATAGTTTGTCGATTATCCTTGGTAGACCTTTTTGGAATACTTCAGGGGCTGCTAATGATTGCAACAAAGCCAATGTCACTTTTCATGTTAATGGTAGTGAGCATACGGTACACTTTCCGAGGAAACAACCTCAAGTCCACAGTATCAATTCTATCGGAAAAATTTCAACGATTACTATTGGAGGTTTTGAATTCCCTCTTCCTACTGTCAAGAAGAAATATGATATTCTTATTATTGGGGACGTGCATATCCCTGTTGAGGTAACCTAGTGTTATTGGAAAATTCTCCGGTTTCATGCGATTCAGAAAGAGTTTGTTAACAAGACATGATCAACCTTGTTAGCGGATTCCTTTTGATGAGCACGAGACGGATGAAGTTAGAAAGCACAACTCTCTGTACCCTCCTTTTACTTTCTGTTATTTAGATTAAATAAAGCAAAAATAGTATTTTCTGTCTGCTTTCTGAATTATCCTTGCAATAAAAATACCCCATAAATAAAAGTTCTCTAAACGTCCTGAAAATGAAATATGATTTTTTGTAGAATACTTAAGAATTTCTGGCACTGAGAACACACCAGGGGGGCCACCATTTTGCCACGAGGGTGCAGGGCGCGCCCACCCCCCTGGGGCGCGCCCCCTGCCTCATGGGCCCCACGTGGACCCCCTCCACTTATTCCAGCACCCAGTCACTTCGTCTTCCTCCAGAAAAAATCCTCCCATAGCTCAACCTCGTGTTCTAGCTCATCTTGCTGCCATTTTTGATCTCTTTTCTCAAAGCCCCATTCACAAAACTGTTTGGAGAGATTGTTCTTCGGTATGTGACTCCTCCATTGGTCCAATTAGTTTTTGTTCTAGTGCTTTATTTATTGCAAATTTTTGCTGCTAAGGTGACCCTGTTCTTGAGCTTACATGTCAAATTTATATGGTCCAAAGTAGTTTTAATGCATGATATAGCCTCTAGGCACTTGTGGGAGTAGTTGCTATCAATTTTGTTGAGTTTGTTTCACTTTTATTTTGAGTCACTAAAATTTCAGAAATTTTTCAGAGAAAGAAAAATGTTTAGGAAAATGTACCAAGGTTGTTCCTCAAGGAAGCAAGGACCAAGGCTCGCGATACGCGAGCCGGACGATGAACCACCGAGAGAAGCTCAAGTGCGGCCTTGTGAATGGCCGAGGAGTTTATGGTCCAGGCAGGCATCAAGGATGAATTTGACGCGTATGTGCGTAATGCTGATCTTGAGGACTTCGTGTCAGATAAGTGCCTTCAGTACCGCTACCTAACTGATTCCTTTGTAAGGAGGTTTAAATTTACATCCTCGCGCAATTCTCACACTGTTTTATTTGATCTTTATGATAAATCATATACCATGGACTTGGAAGATTTTAATACTGCTTGTAAGCTCCCGCAGTGGGGCAATGTTAGTGAACCTCGCAAATCTGAATTTAAAGACTTTCTTGCTAGTGTCATTGTGGGGGAATCTAGAGAAATCACACAAGCTACCATAGGGAGCATTCATTTTCCTTCCATACATTATTTTGCTCCCTTTATAGGTAGATGCATTAACGGTAAAGATGAGGCTTGTCACATGTGCGTTCCAGATCTTTGTGTCCTCAAGAGTGCGGTATTAGGTGATAAACAATATAACTTGGGGGCCATTGTGGCATGATGGTTGCATCTTAACGGTATAAGTAGGGATTTGTTTGGTGGAATTTATGCAACTTGTGTAGCTAATTATCTTGGTGTACCCATACATAGAAATGATATGGAGTTACCTCCTACTTATCTAGATTATAGTGATATGGTTCGCCATCAGTTTCTTGAGAGGAATGAACAGTTCCTCCAGTATCGACTAATCTTTGACAGACAGCACAGTGTCCATGTTGCCCTCCCTCCTCCTTGTCACGACCGGTTTTTCAATAAAATAATTATTGAGAGACCAATCCCTTTTACGGACCAGTAAAGAAGAATTCCTTCTCGCTGGTAGACAATATCTCGGTCACAGAAGAAAAATACCAGGAGTACTGAATATAATACAAGGTTGAGCGGGGACTGCTCAACAATTTATTACATGCACGCCGATAAAACATAACGGCGGATAGGGTGGCATAACTACTAACTCACGATAACAACAATGGTGGAAATATCACCGCGAAGTGGGTGATATGACTCCTGAAAACTACAGCTCTTCGAGCGTCGGAGTGAGGCTCGAGGAGACTTATTGCGGGTGGCGGAAGTGTATATAATACAAGTGACCATTATCCGGGATCGCACAGGGCTGACTGGGACTCCTCTAGGCGTCAGACGCACTATCAAACTCTTCATCCAAGAGATCGCCTTCGTCAACATCTGGCCAAATCCACAAGCCAGGTGAGTACTATGAAAGTACTCGCAAGACAGTTCGGACATAAGATATAACAAATGTAAACATGAAGCATAAGAACGGAATAACAAGTGCGTTCAGACATAGAGACATTGTTGCATGGGTAAATAACAGAGAAGTCGGGCGGTACTCCTCCCGAAATCCCAAAATAAATATCGGGTGCCAAACGAGGGTCTGAATGACTCCTCGAGAGGAAACTGCAAGAATAGTAATACCGGTGCCAAACGAGGGTCTGAATGACTCCTCGAGAGGAAACTGCAAGGATAATAATGCCACAGTCGGGCGTCGGGGCGACACCACATAAAGGGCTTATAACAGAAAATAAAGGCAGTGCGTGCCACAGTCGGACGTCTGAGCGACATCACATAAAGGGCTTATATTGAAAGTAAGAGACAAAACATGCCACAGTCGGATGTCTGAGCGACATCACATAAAGGGCTTATATTCACAACTTAGTAGTTCATGAATTATAAATCATATCAAGAGAACAAGTAGACATGAGGTAAACAACAGGGTTAGTCCATCCACAGGAATAACTTTCAGCCAAGTCTAATACTCAAGCTTGCTTACCGGAACGAGAATATACCACGGGGTGATGACATAGACATGGATACGCTGATCACGATACTTGACTATGGATACGATGACTCGGAAGGATTTGACTCTGCAGAGTTTGTACTTTAACCACAGCCAACGGATTTCAGTAGTCACGGGGACTAGTTCCGTCTACGGTGTTTTGGAAGAAACACATCTAACCAGTACACACCCATTCAACATTTCCGAAGCCAGGGATCACCCTCGGCAACGTTCAAGAAAAACCTTGAGACGGGGAGGCTACAACCTCGCGTAGCATGGGATCAAATTTCTATATGCGCGCTCTAAGGGGTGCCCCCCTCTCGGTCCCAACCGGAAACACCCATGCCCCCTGACCGGATGACTGGCTTTAATCCAGGGCCATGGAACCATCATCCCGGCCCCTCTGTTTGGTGTGTACACGGAAAGAGGTTACCAACTTACTAAACCGCATTCTGGCAGAAAACATGTGGTAGCACGGAAGGGGGAAGAACGATAACGTGACTCCGTCCACGTTAACGTCGGAGTTTGTCGGATGACACAAGGCTGGCATGCTACAATAGTACCACCTTGCTACCCTCCATGTCACCACATGGTTAGGCCATCTCTCATCAGAGATCATCGCAACTTTGGAGCACGCGGGTAGTTGCCTCACAAGCAACGAGGTACTCACCGATACTCATATGCCACGCACAACCTCTCACGCAAACATGCAAAACACCTATCATATCACAGGTTCAAACATGCTTGCCTGGTTCGGAGAAGTCGGAGTCTAGCTCGGCAAAGTTCGCGGCTCCGTCACCTTTTCCGGAACCTACGGCATAACGAAAACGGGCACTAACGTGAAAACCAACCCGTGCATAAAAACTTCTCCAAATTTTTTCCAAATAAATCCCATAAAAAACTAGACAAAATTATAAGATTGTCAGAAAAAGAATCACTCAAAAATCACTTTTTATTAAAAAGTTATAAAGGTTTCTGTCCAGGGGCTCATCTGTAATGAAACAGAGAAGTTCCAGGGGCTTAACTGAGAAAACAGAAAACGCTTCGGAAAGAAACGCGCAAGCTCAAAGGGAAAACGTATTTGCCTGAAGGCGCCAACAGAAAACGTTTCGAGGGAGAAGAGAATAGAGGCTGACAGGGGGGGTCCACATGTCAGGTTTAAAAAGTTCGCCGGCGCCCGAAGACTGCGGTGGTCGCCGACGTCGAACCACGGCGAGACAGGGAGATTGGAGTGTACCAAGAGCTTCAGCGTGTCCTTCCGCGTCGGTGGGTGGTGGACTCGACCGACGGAGAGCACCACGTCGACGGCGACACTTTCTCCGGCGGACGGCGGCTCGGGTGATGGTGGAGAACTCCGGTGGGTGCTGCAAACTCCGAATTGAAGCGCGGGTCAGAAGGAGGGATGCACTAGAGAGCTACTGGCAAGAGATGGGAGGCAGAGGTGCACGCACGGGAGCGAATCGAGCTAGATCCCGTGGCGGGTCGCGGCGGCCGGAGCTGGGGAAGAAGGCTCCCCCGGGGCTCTTCCAGTGGCTTGGTGCGGTCTAGATGGAGTGCAGAGATGGTGTGGGTTCGAGTTCGAGCTCGGGGCCTCTATTTATAGGCGGATCGAGGGGATGGCCGTGAACGGGAAATCTCCGGCGAGCGATTACGGCGAGGCAGTGGTTGAGCAGAGGGTTTAGGTGGCCAGGCAGCATCGGTGAGGTGTACTGGTGCCGTTCCACTGCTAAACTGGGTCGGGCTTGGCGTAATGGCGCTGGTCCACGGTGGGGTGGCCGCACGGGCACGACGGCGGCAGAGAGCGCGCTCCGCGCCCAGTGGTTCACGACGAGAGTGGCAGCGCGTTCTGGGGAGTGGAAGGCCACGCGGCGATCTCCGGTGGCTTGGGCGGCGCTGGGTGGCGCCGTCTGCGCCGCGCCTCTCTCTGGCGGTCGCAAAGCCGCCGCTGGAGTCGGTCACGGGGCGACGCACCTCCTCCAGCTCGTCGCCGACGTCCGCAAGCGTCCAGGCGCTCGTGCGGTGCAGGGACAAGGGGGAGGGGACGGGAAGCAAGGTGCCAACGCGGTTACTGGCGAGATCGAGGAGATGTTCTGAAGAAAACGACAGCAGCTTCTGAACTGCACTCTGAATTTTACTGAACTTGACATTGACAATGCCCTGCAGGTGTTCGACAGAATGATATGGCATGAAGAAATTTTTTTCTGGAGCTGGGACTTGGTGAGGTGACCACTCAATGCACCCAGAGGCTGCCTGATTTTTCTCAGATTTTTAGGAGAAGGATTTGAATGAATTTCATCAAATTTGACAAATCTGGTCCAAACTTGCAGCAAGTATAGTTTGAAAAATTTGAACTGAAGACCAGTGGATCTTCATGGATCTTGGTTGAGGGTTCAAAGGACTAGGAGAGTAAAAAGGTTTGGGGGCAAAAATCAAAACAGAAAGGGTAGTTCCTTTGTAAATCTCCAAGGGCTAGAATAGAAGACAGAAATTGTTTTGATAAGATTTAAATGGAAAATAATTATATGGAGAGGTCCAACTTGCTGGATTTGAAGTAAATCATGATCCAAAGGTGAGGAGAGGTTTAAGGGAGGGAATTTACCCTTGGGTCATGGCAAGAGGAATTTTTTGAAAGTGGCAAAGGATCATTCCAAAAGCTATAGGGCCTTTTTCAAAGAAATTTTTAAAAGGCATTTTTCCAAGAGAAAAACATTTTGGTTTGAGTCCAAATAAAAGAGGAAAACCTCCAAGACCAAAATCAAGTTTTGAGTGAATCCAAAAATGAAGCACTAGTCATAAAAGGGAATATGTTGAGAGAGAGAGTTCTTTTAGAAGAAAAGTTCAAATCACCTCCCTCAAAACAAGGAAAAGTTTTGAAAAAGCCAAATAAAATTTTGGGTGTCACAACAC
Organism: Aegilops tauschii subsp. strangulata; assembly: GCF_002575655.3. Lineage (NCBI taxonomy): Eukaryota > Viridiplantae > Streptophyta > Magnoliopsida > Poales > Poaceae > Aegilops > Aegilops tauschii. Next base: position 580,653,851 of record NC_053039.3, on the reverse strand, counting down.
CTACCCCCTTAGGAAAAATCTCGTCCTCGAGATTTCAGCTGATCCTCAAATAGGTATGGATATTCTGCTTGAAGGAAATCTTCCCTTTCCCATGTAGCTTCATCCTCAGTGTTGTTGCTCCACTGAACCCTGAATTTTTTTGTTTTTTTCTGACGGGTCCTCCTGTTAGTCTCTTCCAAAATCTTTACTGGCCTCTCTCTGAAGGTGAGGTCTGGTTGTATATCAATGCTCTCATGAGGTACATGCTTCTCCGGGTTACTTACACATTTTCTCAGTTGAGAGACGTGGAACACGTCATGGACGTCTGACAGCTCCTTGGGTAGGTCTAGTTTGTAGGCTACTGTGCCTCTTCGTGCGACTATACGGAATGGTCCAATAAATCTCGGGGCTAGCTTCCCCTTAATTTTGAACCGTTGCATGCCCCTCATAGGAGACACTCGTAGGTATACGGAATCACCGGGTTCAAAGCTGACTTCACGATGTTTTTGATCGTAGTAGCTCTTTTGTCGGCTCTGCGCTGTCTTGAGTCTGTCCCTGATCTGCTTAACTTTCTCCTCGGCCTCTTTAAGCATGTCTGGGCCGAAGATACGACTGTCATCTGTTTCTGTCCAATTTAGTGGGGTACGACACCTCCGTCCGTACAATGCTTCAAAGGGTGCCATTTGCAAGCTGGCTTGGTAACTGTTGTTGTAAGCAAACTCGGCATATGGCAAACTCTCTTCCCAACTGGACCCATAGGTGAGCACACAGGCTCTCAGCATATCCTCTAGGATTTGGTTCACACGTTGCGTTTGTCCATCAGTCTGAGGGTGGTACGCTGTACTGAAAGCTAGCTGCGTGCCCAGAGCTTGTTGCAGGTGATCCCAAAATTTGGAGACAAATTGTGTGCCTCGGTCGGATATTATAGTCTTTTGGACTCCATGCAAACAAACTATACGGGAGAGATAGAGTTTGGCTAGTCTTTGTGTGGAGTAGGTAGTCTTCACGGGAATGAAATGGGCAACCTTGGTTAGTCGGTGTGTGATGACCCATATGGCGTCATTCCCGCGTTGTGATCGGGGTAGTCCGACGATGAAATCCATTCCTATTTCATCCCATTTCCACTCCGGTATCCTGTTTGGCTGGAGTAGCCCTGCTGGCTTTTGATGCTCGCCCTTGATGTGTTGACATGAATCGCAACAAGCAATAAATGCGGCTATATCCCTTTTCATACCGTGCCACCAAAATCTTTCCTGAATGTCTTTGTACATTTTGGTACCTCCAGGATGGATCGAGTATGGAGCAGTGTGGCTTTCGGTTAGGATTTGTTGCTTGAGTTCCTCAATGTTAGGCACGCAAAGTCTGTCTCCGTACCATAATATTCCTTCACTGTCTGTGACGAACTCTGAAGCCTTACCAAGGTCCATTTTCTTCTTTATACCTTCGATGCTGGGATGTCCCTGTTGAGCTTTCTTGATTTGTTCCACTAGGGTGGGTTGTATCTCCAGATTTGATACGGTGCCCTCAGAGACTAACATCATGTTGAGCCTAGCAAACTCTTGCTGAAACTCAGGCCTCAAGTTTTGCGGACCGTCGTTGTCCGGGCTGGGGTTTCGACTAAGGGCATCAGCCACTACATTTGCTTTCCCCGGATGGTAGTGAATGCCGACATCATAGTCCTTGACCAATTCCAACCAGCGTCGTTGGCGTAAATTTAGCTCTGGTTGTGTGAAAATATATTTGAGACTCTTATGGTCCGTATATATTTCACAGCGATTTCCCAACAGAAAGTGCCTCCACTCCTTGAGTGCATGTATGACTGCTGCTAGCTCCAAGTCATGTGTTGGGTAATTTTCCTCATGTTTTCGCAGCTGCCTGGAGGCATACGCGACAACTTTGCCATCCTGCATTAGTACACATCCGAGACCTTTTCGGGACGCGTCACAATACACTTCAAAACTCTTGTGTATGTCTGGCACAGTTAAGACCGGTGCGGTTGTCAGCTTCTTCTTAAGTTCTTGGAAGCTTCTCTCGCATGCTTCCGTCCATACAAATTTCTTGTCTTTCTTGAGCAACTGTGTTATTGGTTTTGCCACAGTGGAGAATCCTTCAATAAATCTTCTGTAATATCCGGCCATTCCTAGGAAACTCCGCACATCTGTAACGTTGGCGGGTGGCTTCCAGTCAAGTATGGCTTTGACTTTTTCTGGATCTACGGCCATGCCTTCATGGTTCAATATATGGCCTAGAAAACCAACCTGCCTTAGCCAAAACTCACACTTGCTAAATTTGGCGTACAGCCGATGTTTCCTTAATTCTCCCAAAACAACTCTGAGATGCTCAGCATGCTCTTCTGGTGTCCTTGAGTATACCAGAATATCGTCGATGAACACCACAACAAATTTGTCCATGAATTTCATGAACACTTTGTTCATGAGGTGGACGAAATATGCGGGGGCGTTTGTTAGACCAAAAGGCATCACTGTGAATTCATATAATCCGTATCTGGAGGTGAATGCTATTTTAGGGATATCTTGTGTCCGTACTTTCAGTTGATGATATCCCGATCTCAAATCAATTTTTGAGAACACCTTGGCTTGTGCGAGCTGGTCAAACAAATCATTTATCCGTGGCATCGGATATTTGTTTTTGATGGTGACCATATTGAGGGCTCGATAGTCTATACACAGCCTCAGTGTCCCATCCTTTTTCTTGGCGAACAACACTGGCGAACCCCATGGAGAGGAGCTGGCTCGAATAAATCCTTTGTCCAATAATTCCTTTATCTGTTTCTTCAACTCCACTAATTCTGAGGGTGCCATCCTATATGGTTTCTTATAGATGGGAGCGGTGCCAGGTGCTAGTTCGATGCTGAATTCTATCTCTCGGTCTGGTGGCATGCCTGGTAGTTCTTCAGGAAATACGTCAGGAAATTCGCATACCACTGGAACTTTACCCAGTTCTGAAATGTCCATTTTGTTCAATTTTGGTTGCCGTGACCGTGGTCTTTCTTGAGCTGTAACCCTTATTGTCTTGCCATGATGGTGAGTGAGAATCACGGTCCGATTGAAACAGTCAATGAATCCTTTGTTGGTGGTTAACCAGTCCATCCCTAAAATGACATCCAGTCCTTTATTTTCAAACACGATGAGATTTGCTTGGAACTGTAGTCCTTCGAACTCAATGATTACTCCTTGGCAGTAGCTCTGAGCGATTTGCTTATTTCCGGGGGACTTGATAATCATAGATTTTTCCAAGGGAAGTATCGGAAAACCATGTTGCAAAACAAAACTCTTCGAAACAAACGAATGGGAAGCTCCAGAATCAAACAAAACCATGGCAGGTACTGTGTTGACAGGGAACGTACCGAGCACGATGTCTGGGGCATTCTGCGCTTCTTCCCTGGTCACATGGTTTAGGTGACCCTTCTTGTGGTTGTTGTTGGGATTGAAATTGTTGCGCTTGGGGGCTGGATTGTTTCCACCATTGTTCGGCTTGGGGGCCGAGTTCCTCGGCTTTGGGCATTGTTTAGCATAGTGCCCTTCTTCACCACAAGCATAGCAGGTGACCCCTGGATGGTACGTGAACTCCTTGTCCCTGGCATGAAACTGCCTGACGGGCCTTAGATCAGTAGTCGTGGATTTCCTTGCTCCTGTCCTTGGGATCTCAGTCTTGCTTCGGTTGTTGCGAGCGAGGGTCGTCTTATCCCTTTTCCGCTTACGGATATCTTCCAGGCTGCGGCGTTCATTCTCCAAGGTGATGGCCTTGTCAACCAGAGTTTTAAAATCTGGGAAAGTGTGTACCACCAGCTGGCATCTTAGGGCTGGTGCTAGACCGTCCAGGAATTTTTCCATCTTCTTGCTATCCGTCATATGCTCGTCGTAGGCATAACGGGATAGCTAGGTAAACTGACCATTGTATTCTGTCACTGACATGCCTCTCTGCTTCAGGTCATCAAATTCTATCTTCTTGATTTTTATGATGCTCCTGGGGATGTGTGCCCCACGGAAGCCTTCCTTGAACTCTTCCCAGGTGATGTTGTGTTCACTGGGATGCATGTGTAGGAAGTTTTCCCACCATGCTGCAGCTGCTCCAGTAAGGTAGTGTGGTGCATAAAGCACCTTCTCATGATCTGAACACTGAGCAATAATCAGCTTCCTTTCGATGTCACAAAGCCAGTCATCGGCTTCCAGCGGCCTATCAGTGTGAGCAAAATTTGAAGGGCGAGTCTTCTGTAACTCAGATAACTTGGAATGAGGTTGATAGGGTTCACGGTGGTTTCCCATATTGATTACGTGATTCATCATCTCTTGGTGATGTTGCTGGCTTTGTTCGAAGAGACGGCATACTTGAGACAAGGCTGCTTCGCTGTCTTGTTGACTGGACTGTCCCTGAGTGAAGTTGTTGCTAGTCTGTGTCCCATAAACTTCTTCTGGCTGATTGGGCATGGAGCGAGTCCACGGGCGAGACATTTTTCTAGTCTGGGGTATTATTTTGCAAAACCCATGAGAAGAACTGTGTAGCACAAGGAAAATCTTGCAAAGGCAACAATTTAAAAGACCTCAAGGTTTTTTAAGAAAACATAAACGATTTTGCACGGAGAAGAACTGCTTAGCATATATCTTACACGCGAAAAGCAAACACACAATATAGCACTCAGGATGCGCGTACACATTCCTGACATGTTATTTAGACTAGCGTACTCCTCCGGAAAGCAGCAAACACACCAATACAAACTAGCGTACAGAGAAAACACATCATACAAGCAGACATAACGCGCGGCTACTCGGCGCTCTCAGTCGGAGATGGTGAAGATTTCCTTTCCCTTGCCGAGGGCAAGACTCAGCGGTCCAGGAGACTCAACCTCCACCTCCTCCCTAGCTGGCTCCTGGCGTGCAACACTGCGCTGCGGTGATGGCGCGGGGGCGACAGGCGGTGCAGCTCTGACTGGAATAGGAGCGATGACTCTGTCGAACTCCTCAGTGGTAGGCAGACGGCGAGCAGTGGCTAAAACGGCCGGTGCATAAGATGCTGAGGACGAGACGAAAGTCAGAGGCGGTGTTGTGTGAAGGAGCTCCTTCCTGCAGGCAGGACCGCCCCGGACCAAGTCCATGCGGGCAGCCACAAGATCGTCCACGAGGTTGTCGAAAGACTCCTCCAGAGCCTTGAGATACTCCACAACCATCTCGATGGCTTCATCTCGTTCTCCCCGATGGCAGGCGAATGCATAGTGACTAGTATATGGCACGTGGCATGGGAGGTAGCGGTAGCGACGAGTCTTCATCGTAGGAAGGATGTCCCGAAGACGAGCTATCGCCTCACGGGCAGCCATCTGCGTGGCATGCCTCTCCGTAGGCATGGCCCTTCCCACAAAACGGAAGTGGTGAGCTGCAGAACGTCCTCCCTTGAATTGCACCACATCTTGGTGCATAGACACGTCGTCGCTGAGCTTGTGCTGGTAAAGCATGAACTCCGGGCGAGTCGCTGGTCCGATCGCGAGCTTGGTGATGGAGACGAGGAGTTTGACAAACCCCTCGGGCACGTTCGTGAACACTCGAGTCTCACAGTTGCTGCCAGCCATCTACAAAAGTAGGCAAAAATTCTGAGTAGTCATGTCACAAATTTATGATGACCAACAGAAAATAGCTACAATTGCAAAATGCTGAAAAAGCACAAAAGACGCTAATAACCGATTAGCGATCGCACCTAGTGGCTTCCTACAGTCAGCCTGGCTCTGGTACCAAGCTTGTCACGACCGGTTTTTCAATAAAATAATTATTGAGAGACCAATCCCTTTTACGGACCAGTAAAGAAGAATTCCTTCTCGCTGGTAGACAATATCTCGGTCACAGAAGAAAAATACCAGGAGTACTGAATATAATACAAGGTTGAGCGGGGACTGCTCAACAATTTATTACATGCATGCCGATAAAACATAACGGCAGATAGGGTGGCATAACTACTAACTCACGATAACAACGATGGTGGAAATATCACCGCGAAGTGGGTGATATGACTCCTGAAAACTACAGCTCTTCGAGCGTCGGAGTGAGGCTCGAGGAGACTTATTGCGGGTGGCGGAAGCGTATATAGTACAAGTGACCATTATCCGGGATCGCACAGGGCTGACTGGGACTCCTCTAGGCGTCGGACGCACTATCAAACTCTTCATCCAAGAGATCGCCTTCGTCAACATCTGGCCAAATCCACAAGCCAGGTGAGTACTATGAAAGTACTCGCAAGACAGTTTGGACATAAGATATAACAAATGTAAACATGAAGCATAAGAACGGAATAACAAGTGCGTTCAGACATAGAGACATTGTTGCATGGGTAAATAACAGAGAAGTCGGGCGGTAGTCCTCCCGAAATCCCAAAATAAATACTGGGTGCCAAACGAGGGTCTGAATGACTCCTCGAGAGGAAACTGCAAGAATAGTAATACCGGTGCCAAACGAGGGTCTGAATGACTCCTCGAGAGGAAACTGCAAGGATAATAATGCCACAGTCGGGCGTCGGGGCGACACCACATAAAGGGCTTATAAGAGAAAATAAAGGCAGTGCGTGCCACAGTCAGACGTCTGAGCGACATCACATAAAGGGCTTATATTGAAAGTAAGAGACAAAACATGCCACAGTCGGATGTCTGAGCGACATCACATAAAGGGCTTATATTCACAACTTAGTAGTTCATGAATTATAAATCATATCAAGAGAACAAGTAGACATGAGGTAAACAACAGGGTTAGTCCATCCACAGGAATAACGTTCAGCCAAGTCTAATACTCAAGCTTGCTTACCGGAACGAGAATACCACGGGGTGATGACATAGACATGGATACGCTGATCACGATACTTGACTATGGATACGATGACTCGGAAGGATTTGACTCTGCAGAGTTTGTACTTTAACCACAGCCAACGGATTTCAGTAGTCACGGGGACTAGTTCCGTCTACGGTGTTTTGGAAGAAACACATCTAACCATTACACACCCATTCAACATTTCCGAAGCCAGGGATCACCCTCGGCAACGTTCAAGAAAAACCTTGAGACGGGGAGGCTACAACCTCGCGTAGCATGGGATCAAATTTCTATATGCGCGCTCTAAGGGGTGCCCCCCTCTCGGTCCCAACCGGAAACACCCATGCCCCCTGACCGGATGACTGGCTTTAATCCAGGGCCATGGAACCATCATCCCGGCCCCTTTGTTTGGTGTGTACACGGAAAGAGGTTACCAACTTACTAAACCGCATTCTGGCAGAAAACATGTGGTAGCACGGAAGGGGGAAGAACGATAACGTGACTCCGTCCACGTTAACGTCGGAGTTTGTCGGATGACACAAGGCTGGCATGCTACAACAGTACCACCTTGCTGCCCTCCATGTCACCACATGGTTAGGCCATCTCTCATCAGAGATCATCGCAACTTTGGAGCACGCGGGTAGTTGCCTCACAAGCAACGAGGTACTCACCGATACTCATATGCCACGCACAACCTCTCACGCAAACATGCAAAACACCTATTATATCAAAGGTTCAAACATGCTTGCCTGGTTCGGAGAAGTCGGAGTCTAGCTTGGCGAAGTTCGCGGCTCCGTCACTTTTTCCGGAACCTACGGCATAACGAAAACGGGCACTAATGTGAAAACCAACGCGTGCATAAAAACTTCTCCAAAATTTTTCCAAATAAATCCCATAAAAAACTAGACAAAATTATAAGATTGTCAGAAAAAGAATCACTCAAAAATCACTTTTTATTAAAACGTTATAAAGGTTTCTGTCCAGGGGCTCATCTGTAATGAAACAGAGAAGTTCCAGGGGCTTAACTGAGAAAACAGAAAACGCTTCGGAAAGAAACGCGCAAGCTCAAAGGGAAAACGTATTTGCCCGAAGGCGCCAACAGAAAACGTTTCGAGGGAGAAGAGAATAGAGGCTGACAGGGGGGGTCCACATGTCAGGTTTAAAAAGTTCGCCGGCGCCCGAAGACTGCGGTGGTCGTCGACGTCGAACCACGGCGAGACAGGGAGATCGGAGTGTACCAAGAGCTTCAGCGTGTCCTTCCGCGTCGGTGGGTGGTGGACTCGACCGACGGAGAGCACCACGTCGACGGCGACACTTTCTCCGGCGGACGGCGGCTCGGGTGATGGTGGAGAACTCCGGTGGGTGCTGCAAACTCCGAATTGAAGCGCGGGTCAGAAGGAGGGATGCACTAGAGAGCTACTGGCAAGAGATGGGACGCAGAGGTGCACGCACGGGAGCGAATCGAGCTAGATCCCGTGGCGGGTCGCGGCGGCCGGAGCTGGGGAAGAAGGCTCCCCCGGGGCTCTTCCAGTGGCTTGGCGCGGTCTAGATGGAGTGCAGAGATGGTGTGGGTTCGAGTTCGAGCTCGGGGCCTCTATTTATAGGCGGATCGAGGGGATGGCCGTGAACGGGAAATCTCCGGTGAGCGATTACGGCGAGGCAGTGGTTGAGCAGAGGGTTTAGGTGGCCAGGCAGCATCAGTGAGGTGTACTGGTGCCGTTCCACTACTAAACTGGGTCAGGCTTGGCGTAATGGCGCTGGTCCACGGTGGGGTGGCCGCACGGGCACGACGGCGGCAGAGAGCGCGCTCCGCGCCCAGCGGTTCACGACAAGAGTGGCAGCGCGTTCTGGGGAGTGGAAGGCCACGCGGCGATCTCCGGTGGCTTGGCCGGCGCTGGGTGGCGCCGTCTGCGCCGCGCCTCTCTCTGGCGGTCGCAAAGCCGCCGCTGGCGTCGGTCACGGGGCGGCGCACCTCCTCCAGCTCGTCGCCGACGTCCGCAAGCGTCCAGGCGCTCGTGCGGTGCAGGGACAAGGGGGAGGGGACGGGGAGCAAGGTGCCAACGCGGTTACTGGCGAGATCGAGGAGATGTTCTGAAGAAAACGACAACAGCTTTTGAAATCTGAATTTTACTGAACTTGACATTGACAATGCCCTGCAGGTGTTTGACAGAATGATATGGCATGAAGAATTTTTTTTCTGGAGCTGGGACTTGGTGAGGTGACCACTCAATGCACCCAGAGGCTGCCTGATTTTTCTCAGATTTTTAGGAGAAGGATTTGAATGAATTTCATCAAATTTGACAAATCTGGTCCAAACTTGCAGCAAGTATAGTTTGAAAAATTTGAACTGAAGACCAATGGATCTTCATGGATCTTGGTTGAGGGTTCAAAGGAATAGGAGGGGAAAAAGGTTTGGGGGCAAAAATCAAAACAGAAAGGGTAGTTCCTTTGTAAATCTCCAAGGGCTAGAATAGAAGACAGAAATTGTTTTGATAAGATTTAAATGGAAAATAATTATATGGAGAGGTCCAACTTGCTGGATTTGAAGTAAATCATGATCCAAAGGTGAGGAGAGGTTTAAGGGAGGGAATTTACCCTTGGGTCATGGCAAGAGGAATTTTTTGAAAGTGGCAAAGGATCATTCCAAAAGCTATAGGGCCTTTTTCAAAGAAATTTTTAAAAGGCATTTTTCCAAGAGAAAAACATTTTGGTTTGAGTCCAAATAAAAGAGGAAAACCTCCAAGACCAAAATCAAGTTTTGAGTGAATCCAAAAATGAAGCACTAGTCATAAAAGGGAATATGTTGAGAGAGAGAGTTCTTTTAGAAGAAAAGTTCAAATCACCTCCCTCAAAACAAGGAAAAGTTTTGAAAAAGCCAAATAAAATTTTGGGTGTCACACTCCTACTTTCTTTATAACTTTCAGGCAAAAAGGAGATATGTTATAACCAGGGAGGAGGCGAATGAGTACGAGAGGAGGACGGAGGCAGCTCGCCTCCAAGCTGCAGCTCTTGAGGCAGTAGCTGCTGCATCTCGGTACGACCCCAGTTACAACTTTGGATATCCGCTGTAAGTGCATCTAGTGCCCCTTAGTGATTTTAGTGTATTGAAGACTTATAGGTTAAGGGACTAATGTGTTTATGAGTGTACACAGGTCTACAAGTCTATGAGGAGTTTGATGTTTACAGAGAAAGTCGACCCCTAAAAATGAAGTTCTTCGACTGAAGACTTTGGATTTCTGAAGACTTTCTGAAGACTTTGAAAGTGAAGAAATTGGTGTGACCTCGAAGACTTGGTATTCATTTGAGGAACACGAGGCGTGAAGACTTTTGTGTTCGTAGTTTCATTTTCCCTTTCTTGAGTCATAGGAAACACCATACTGTTAAAGGGGTCGAGGAAATACTAAGGAAAAATTTCCATGTGATGCTCAACTCAAAATCCTACACCTACCAATCCCTTCAAGTGAAGCCATTGGAAATCTCATACAGTTCATATTCTTCAGTGACAAAGACGAAGCTCTTCTGGTCTCTGAGGAATTTGTTCTGACTGAGGAGTTAGGAATTCGTCAGTGCAGATTGCCTACACAGTGAGGAACATGATAGCCCTGAGGAATTTGAGCCTCATATTTCCGGCCGTTGCTGTGCTACGCACCAGCTGTCCCAAAATATCTTATCCACCTAACGGTCATATCATTGAAGGGCATTTATGTCTTATCATGTCGGGCTGCTCCCTAGGCTATAAATAGCCGCCCCCTACAACCACTAGCTGGTTGGCTGCTCCGAGAGAAACTGACACTTGTCATTTGAGAGCATCCCATCCTCCGAGGACTTTGAGCGAAAATCATCAAGTGAGGAAAACCCAAACCCAAAGTGATTGAGCATCACTGAAGAGATTGATCATGCATGGATCCGACGCTTGTTACCTTTGAAGACTGTGCTTCTTCCAGACAGTTAGGCGTCATGGTCTAGAGCATCCAAGAGGAAATTGTGGATCGCCGAGTGATCGAGTTTGTGAAGGTTCGGAAGTCACCTGAAGACTTACCACGAGTGATTGGGCGAGGTCTGTGTGACCTTAGCTCAAGGGAAATACGGTGAGGACTAAGTGTCCTGGACTGTGTGTTCAGGACTGGGTGTCTGGGACTGTGTGTCCTCAGGTTTAAATACCTAGCCGCCCTAACCAGATGTACAACTGAGACAGCAGTTGGAACTGGTCTACCAAATCATTGTCTTCACCAAGCATACTAGTTCTATTTCCTCAACTCTTTCATTTCCTCATTACTGTGTTGTGCACTTGTTCATATCTGTGTTTGAAGACTTTGACTGAAGACTTTCTCCATTTCCTCAGTTCAATTTCTTCAGTCTGTTTCTCTTCATCCTATGTTATCCTGTGTTTACGCTTTCTATACTCTGTGCTTGTCTTCATTTCATCATGATGACCATGCTTGTGTTCTGCTATGCATACTTTTGAGTACTTATTCCTCCGCAAGTAGTTCTTCGCTAAGGAATTTCCTCACTAGCAAATTCCTCAGTGAAGAATTCATAAAAATCGTCTATTCACCCCCCCTATAGTCGATATAACGCACTTTCAATTGGTATCAGAGCAAGGTACTCCCTTGTTCTATGTGATTTTGGTTTAACCGCCTGGAGTTTTAGTTATGTCGACCGCGGGTATGAAGAAAGTGACATGCCCCATCTTTGACGGTCCCGAGTATCCCAAGTGGAAGGCCATGATGAAGAAGCGCCTCATGGCGATGAACAGCGAACTGTGGACCGTCACTGAGATTGGTCTTACCGATCTGTGCAAGATGGCAGAAGCTGATGACATTCGCAAGTACACTCTTCTCAACCTCACGGCGAGGGACGTCATCTGCTCCTGGCTGTCTCAAAATCAGTTTAGGAACATCATGCATCTTAATCATGCGAAGCTTATCTGGGACCGTCTCTCTGAGGTCTATGAAGGTCATCGAACCCATCATGATCCTTGGTTTGAGGACTTCAAGGAATCTCTCAATGCGATGACATTCGAACCAGAATCATCATCCTCTTCATCATGCCTTATGGCAAAAAGTGCTGAGGTAACTGAATGCTACCTATCCGAGTCAAATGATTATGAATCTGGTGATGAATTTGGACCCAGCTATGTCAAACTTGCTTCCCTTGCCACTAAACAACAAAGAGCTTTGGAAAAAGTTCAATACATGCTAAATAAGAGCGATGATATGTTGGGTGAAGAAATGGATCAATCAAAAGCTTTGGCTGAAAGTCTTCAGAGACTTCATACTAAGTATGACACCCTTCAAGATCAACATAACACTCTCTTATCTGATCATGAGAAGCTTTCTTATGAATTTCTTCAAAGAAAGCAAGATCTTGAGAAGCTAAGAGTGAGTTATGAAGATCTTCAGAAGGTGCGCGATTCATTACTTGCTCAACAAATCAGCGCTGCTCAGGAAGAATTTGTTCCTCCATGTTTGAAATGCATTGAACGTGAATCTGCTAATTCCTCACCTGAATGCTCAAATGCTTCTAATGCTACAAATTCTTCAACTGTCTCTGCTATCACTAATTCCTCATGTGAGGACATTGCTAGTATCACTGACGATGCAGGGATGAAGGAATTGTACATGACAGGCATGTACAAAAACCTCAAAGGGCATCAGACTCTCTGTGATGTGCTTAAAAAGCAGATCCTCAATAGGAACCCTAGGAAAGATGGTATTGCCTTTGAGAGGAAACTCAATGCTGATGTGGTACATATTGGAAGCCTGAACAGTACCCCAAAACCTCATGGGTTGCTGCAAAGGGACCTCCAGTTCATCCATCTAATTTATCTGGCTTTACCTGTGAATCTTCTCATTCTTCTGATGAGTCATTTTACTCCAACTATAAACTGTTTAAAAATCAGAATGGTGAAGTATTTGCTAGATATGTTGGCACTAATTGCAGGAACGGTTCTCCTATGAAGAAAATCTGGGTTCCCAAAAGGTGCCTTGAAAGTCTTCAGGTGAATGTCCTCATGAGACCACCTGTGAAGAATAGGAACCCCAGATCAAATTCTTCATATGGACCAAATTCTTCATATGGATCCAAGTCCTCATACGGATCGAATTCCTCACGTGGATCATATTTCTCAAAAGGATCAAAGTCCTCATATGAACATCATCGTGCTAACAACTCTTTTTCGCAGGGAAGAGCTAAGGGCTATGAATATGAGCATTATTCTTCTAATCATTATGTTCCTAAGTCCTCGAAGAATTTCTTTGCTTATTCATATGCTTACCCTAACTCCTCTTATGTGAAACAAAATGGATTGGCTTCTATGCCACCTTTCTCGTATGGAGCTCGCAGGTTGATGAACTCTCTGCCACCCCTTCAGATGTGGGTGGTGAAGAAAAAGAACTAATCTTTTATGCAGGGTCAGGTCTCCAGACGTACTTTAACGTCTGAAGAATTTGCTCGAGACCTGAAAAGTGCCTGAAAGGACGCAGGCTAATCATGCAGAAATGAACTTTCATTTCTCACCTCCTCATACTGTTTTTAACTGTTGCATTGCTTGATGAAATTGGTCTGATAAATTGTGATGTCATATTCTTCACTGATGAAGTATATGAAGTTCGTAAGCTGCACTAATTCATCTGCAGGATGATCAACCCAAAGCCTATGAGTGGGTCCTCGATAGTGGATGTACAAATCACATGACTGGTGACAAGAATCTATTGATGGATGCTCCCTTATCACCATCGCATCTGAAGCATATCATCTTTGCTGACAAAGGCAAAAGTCAGGTATTGGGTCTAGGTAAGGTTGCGATCACAAAGGATCGACACATGGACAAAGTCATGCTTGTCGAGTCCTTAGGATACAACCTCATGTCTGTCTCAATGCTTTGTGATCTTGATATGGTTGTTGTCTTTGGCAAGTATCGTTGTGTTGTGGTTATGGATGCTGACAATTCCAAAGTATTCGAAGGCTTTAGGAGAGGGAACTTGTATATTGTTGATTTCTCTACAGGACCGCAACCAGCCGTGTGCCTACTTGCAAAAGCTTCAGAAGGCTGGCTATGCCATCGATGACTTGGTCATGCATGCATGAGGAATTTGCACACGCTTGCGAAGAAGAAGCACGTCATTGGCATTGAGAATGTCAAATTCCTCAAGGATCACTTATGCGGAGCCTGTGAAGCTGGAAAGATGACCAAGGCTAAGCATCCAGCAAAGACTATCATGACCACTCCTCGACCATTTGAATTGCTTCATATGGATCTCTTCGGTCCTAACCATTACTCAGCAGTCATAAATGATGCATCTCTCTATGGCTTTGTTATTGTTGATGATTACTCTCGATACACATGGGTACACATTGTTACTTACAAACATGAAGTGCAGGAAGTCTTCAAACGATTTTCCTCGAGGGCTTCAACCAACTTTGGTGTGAAGATCAAGCACATCAGAAGTGACAATGGAACTGAGTTCAAGAATTCTGGTCTTGATGACTATCTTGATGAACTTGGTATTACTCATGAGTTATCTGCTCCTTACACTCCTCGGCAGAATGGCGTCGTGGAGCGCAAGAACAGAAATCTTGTTGAGATGGCTCGCACTATGCTTGATGAGTACAAGACGCCTCGTCACTTCTGGATTGAGGCAATTTATACTGCGTGCCACATCATCAACAGGGTATATCTTCACAAATTCTTCAAGAAGGCTGCCTATGAACTCCTCAATGACAAGAAACCCAATGTGAGTTATTTCAAAGTCTTCGGTGCTAAATGTTGGATTAGAGATCCTCATCACAATGCTAAATTTGCACCGAAAGCACATGAAGGTTTTATGCTTGGTTACGGAAAGGACTCGCACACCTACAGAGTCTTCAACAACGTTCTTCACAAGGTTGTTGAAACTGTAGATGTGCGGTTCGATGAAACTAATGGCTCACAAAGAGAGCACCTACCCTCTGTGATAGATGAACCAGCACCTGAGTAAACTATCAAGTTCAAGGCTACTGAGGATGTCATTCCTACCGAAGAATCTGCTGAAGAATTCATTCCAGAACATGAAAAACGTCGAGCTAATGCACCTAAAGAAAATGCTGAAGAAAATGGTGCTGAAGAAAATGTTGATCAAATTCCTCGACGACAACCTGCTCATCCTCGCGTTGCAAAAGAAGTGCAAGTTGAAAAGATCATCGATGACATTGAAGCACCAGGTCCTCTCACACGCTCAAAAGCTTCACATTTATCTAACTTTTATGGGCACTATGTTTTTGTCTCTATCACAGAGCCCACTAAGGTAGATGAAGCATTTCTGGAGCCTGAGTGGATTCAGGCCATGCAAGAAGAATTACATCAATTCGAACTCAACAACGTCTGGGAACTGGTTAAACGTCCAGATCCTCGCAAGCACAATATCATTGGCACAAAGTGGATCTACCGCAACAAGCAAGATGAAAATGGCCTTGTGGTGAGGAATAAGGCACGGCTTGTAGCTCAAGGCTACACACAGTGCACCTGTTGCTAGACTTGAAGCTATTCGCATATTACTTGCTTATCCTAACCATCATGATATCACTTTATATCGAATGGATGTGAAAAGTGCATTCCTCAATGGTAAGCTTGAGGAAGAAGTATATGTTGCTCAACCCCCAGGTTTTGAAGATCCAAAGCATCCTGACAAAGGCTTCAGACTCAATAAGGCCCTCTATGGCCTCAAGGAGGCCCCTCGGGCGTGGTATGATACTTTGAAGGAATTCCTCATGAAGAAAGGCTTCAAACCCGGTTCAATTGACCCTACTCTTTTCACTAAATCTTATGATGGTGAATTGTTTGTGTGCCAAATATATGTTGATGATATTATCTTTGGCTGTACTGACCAACGTTATAGTGCTGAATTTGTCTATATGATGAGTGAAGAATATCAAATGTCTATGATGGGAGAGTTGAAATTCTTCTTAGGTCTTCAAATTCGTCAACAGCGCAATGGCATATTCATATCTCAGGAGAAATACCTCAAGGATGTACTGAGGAAATTCGGCATGCAAGATTGCAAAGGCGTCAAAATTCCGATGCCCACAAATGGCCATCTGTGCACTGATGAAAATGGTATTGACTTCGATCAAAAGGTATACCGCTCCATGATTGGTTCTTTATTGTATTTATGTGCATCTAGACCAGATATTATGCTTAGTGTTTGCATGTGTGCCCGATTTCAAGCTACACCGAAGGAATCACACCATAAGGCTGTGAAACATATTCTTCGATATCTAGCTCACACACCAACACTTGGATTATGGTACCCCAAGGGCTCGGCTTTTGATCTCATTTGATATTCTGACTATGACTATGCTGGTGATCGTGTGGACCGCAAGTCAACATCTGGTACATGTCATTTCCTGGGACGATCTTTCGTCTGTTGGTCCTCGAAGAAACAGAACTGCGTATCACTATCTACTGCTGAAGCTGAGTACATTGCTGCTGGTTCTTGCTGTGCTCAATTGCTGTGGATGAAGCAAACTCTCAAGGACTACGGCGTCAACGTGAAGAATGTGCCTCTCTTCTGTGACAATGAGAGTGCCATCAAGATTGCTCACAACCCAGTTCAGCACTCGAAGACAAAGCACATTCAGATTCGTCATCATTTTCTTCACGATCATGTGTTGAAGGGCGACATTTCTATTGAGCATGTGAAGACTGAAGAACAGCTAGCCGATATCTTCACAAAGCCCTTGGATGAGAAGAGATTTAGCAAGTTGCGGTGTGAGCTAAATATCCTAGAATCTTCGAATGTTCTTTGAAAAGGACACTCATCCTAACACTTATGCAAAATTGATGACTTAGATGTGCAACACATGAAGAAACGTTTTTCTTCAATCAATGAAGAATAACACTCTAAGTGTGAAGAAATTAATGAAGAATTTGATTCTCATAGCCCTACGACAATTGTACGCGGTGTCTGAAATCATCATTCTTATACGGTGGGTCACGCCACCACAAAAGTTGAAAATCTTCAATTTGAGTTTTTTTTTGTTTTTGAAACTCCTCAGTTGTTCATGTTCTTCAACTTTGCATCGTCTTCACCTTCTCCGTTGTTTTTCTTCATTGGCTATATATATATGAGTTTATGTCCTCTACAGCATTCACTTATGACTAATTCTTCAAGTTGATTTTTCTACTAAGTGAATGTGAGCGGACCCTTCCCCCTCTATGCTATACTCAACCCAATCTATTCACAAATTCTTCATGTGCGTTCTATTTGAAACTCGTTCAAAATCTTCACTGTGTCCTTGTCAGCTGAAGAATTTGCGAACGGAACTTTTAACTTATCTTATCCAAATTTTAGGCTTTGCCGCTCAAACCGTTCCGCATCCCATGAAATACTTATCTATTCACCCACGATCTAACACGATCTCCACTTCTCAGTACGTGGCTAACACATGTCAAGCGAATGAGAAGGGTCAGGGGCACGTTCGTCCAATTCCTTCGGGCGAACAGTTTTTCACCGTGGCTATAAATACCCCCTCTCCCCTTCCTCACTTCCTTTACTCCGCTCGACCTCTCTCCAGCTCGAGCTTCTCAAACCCTAGCGCCGCCGCTACTTCATCGTCGCCGGTGAGGAAGAGCTTCACTGCCTCGACCTCGTCGCCACCGTACTCGCGCCGGCCGCGGAACTCTTCACTCCGCCGCCGCCGTAGCCGTCTTCCTCCACCGATTTAGGGCGTGGAAGATCTACACAGACGAACTTCACATCTCCACATCCCAGTTCGTCGTGTTCTTCGTCCAGGGTAATTAAAAGTTACTTTTACTGCCCTCTTTGATTCAAATGATTTCTACAAAATCTTCAAAGGTGTTTATTCTTAAAATTCTTCACACACTAAACACCTCACATGTCATCTGTTCTTGATTCGTTTCTCTAAGCAATAATTTTTCTTCAAGATTCCTCAATTGTGTGGATCTTCGATCTATACAACTCTGGAACCTAAGACAAAGAACACTTAGTGAAATTCTTCAAGACTCATCTGGTCAAATTCCTCAAACTTGTTCTTTTTGAAAAACCTTCTGAGAACGCATATGACCTCTCCAAACTCCTCGCAACTATACTCTGTTCACAGGTACTCATGTCCGCTGCTGAATCTCTAGGTTCTCATCAACTTAACTCATTTGCAGAGTTCCTCGAAGAAGAGAATTCAATTGTTCAAATTCCTCATCTGAAGAAAATGGCTGATGGAAAGAAGCCACAGAAAGGAGGAAAGAGGCCTGAGATTAACACTGCATTTGAAATCCCTGAGGACATCTATGCTGGGTACTACACACCCCCTGAGGAAGATAAAAATCAGCGCAAGGTGCGCATTCAGAAGATAGAGAGGAGATGGGCAAGAGAGTGTGGATGGAGTACAAATATGTGACTCCCAAGTACATGAAGAAATTCGCACTCAATCCTCCATGCTCAAGACCTCCGTTGGCACCTGGCCAAGAAGCTCATCTCACCAGCCTCAAGCGTGGTGAAGATTATCCTGATGAATGGGCCAAGTGCCAGGCCAAGCTGGCTAAACAAGCTAGAGAAGCAGTGAGGAAATTCAATGAAGACTCTGCTGCTGCCGCTGTCGCTGAGGTCTCTGTCAAGCCGAAGAAATCCATGGCAAAGAAGCCTGCACGTAAGCCAAGTGCTTCACCGTCAATGTCCTCACGGCTAATTCCTCACGCTGCTCCTGCTACTCCAAAGTCCTCAGCTACTCTGACCAAATCCTTAGCACCTGTGCATCTTGCCACGTGCCAAAGGACTATAGGCATCTCTATTGCCTCAGGAGCTTCAGCTAGTTCCTCAGCTGCACCAAATTCTTTAACAGGACCCTCTCTGCTGAAGACAAAGACCACTGCTGGACGAGGCTCTCGCCCAAGTCCTCACAAGAAGCAGGTCGCCTTCCAAGTGCCGTCTGAAGAAGACGAAGCTGATGATGAAGAACTTGCTGAAATCATCAGAGATAGGCAAGTCAGGGACGCTAGAGCCAAGGGCACAAATGTGCCTCTTCTTTTGGATCCAAAGTTGATCCTCGATTACATTGATCTCTGGCACAAGGACCCAAACACTCCTATGCCTGACTTCAAGCTGACTCCTGGCCAAAGTCATATGCTGACTGCCTTCATCCAAGAAGAGAAATGGAAATTTGAGAAGGCCAGGAAGCTCAAGAAAGCGCAGTACAGGAAGGAGAAATTCCTGAAGAACAACATTGTCTCTATGACAACTAATGAACTTGTGAAGATCCAGTCTGAAATCAAAGTCCTCAGCGATGATTTCAATGCTTACTATGCTGATTGGAAAGGAGCCAAGGTCAGGTTTGTTAAACTGACTGAGAAGTTCACCTCCAATGTTGCAGTCCCATTGCAACAAGAAATTCCTCAGGCTGAAGCATCTGCTCAGCCAACTGAAGAACATGCCAGCACTGCTGATGACATTCAAGCTTCTGAAGAAAATGTGAGTTCCAGGGCTGATGACTGCATTCCAGCCACTGATGAAATTGCCAGGGCATCCACTAGCGGTGCGCTTGAAGAAAATGAAGAGGTCAGGGCAACTGCATCAGTTGTGCCTGAAGAAAATCAACCACATTCCTCTGCTCCTCCTGCGCCTACCCCAACTCCAATTCTTCCATCTGCATCAGATGTGAAGAATACCAAGGCTGCAAAGCGTGCAGCAGTGAAGAAAAGGAAAGCATCAGCTCCTTCAGATTCTTCAACACCGAAGAAGATGAAGAAATTGAGAAGCTCATTTGCTAATCCAATTGATGCTGTTCCTGTTTCCTCCATGCCATCAAAGGAAATTGTCCCTTTTGATGAAGAATATGTGATCCCTAGCGGATCTGATGAAGAAAATCCTTCTGCTGCTTCGTCAGAGCAGATGGATGAAGAAATTGAAGTGGATAAAATCCCTTCAGCCCCCACAATTTCCTCGCCTATGCCTCAGTTTACTGCTGAAGAGGCCGGCGTTGAAGAAATAGAAGATGAAGACATGGACATTGGCTGTACCACACCAGTGATGAATGATGACTTTTGGGAAAGTCAGCACCCCAACTCTCCACTCTTCACACCATTGCAACAAATTCCTCAGTCCCCAGCAACTACAGTTCAAATGGGATCTGATGAAGCTCATGAAGAAATTTCAGCCACTAGTGCTGAAGCAAATGAAAATGAAGAATTGAAGACCTAGGCTGCCACTAAAGTGGAACCAGAAATTCCTCAGCCTGAAGAACCTGAGATTGCGATTCCTGAGATTGTAATGCAACTGATTGACACTCCTCTGCCCAAGCCAAAGGATCCATTCTCAAGGAAGCAAAAATTCAAGGCTAATGATTTCTTCGGCGAGCACGTATTCTTCACTGATTACAACCCCTACGACTCTGCTCGCATTAGGAAGAGGCGTTTCTGGACTGCCAGCCAGGCAAATTTTTATTCCTCAGTGCTGTTCAACAAAGACAAAGTCTTCGATCATGAGCACATTCCTCACGTGGATATGGAATCTCTGCCGTGCTTCGTGCCAGTCCTCAGTGTTCTTTACGACGCTGGACTGTTGAATTTCTGCACTGATATATGTGATTGGAATGAAGAGCTCATTCTTCAATTTTATGCAACTCTGCACATCACCGGAGACTCTGAAGATGTGAATTCATGGGTGCTGGACTGGATGTCTGAAAATACTCACTACAAGGCACCAGCTACTGAATTGCTTCGTGCTTTGCCTTTCAGTCCTCCCCTTGTAGCCGCTCGTTGCGTCTACAGTGACCTGAGCTTACAGATCACTATATGCAAGTGCTGATGAAGCCATTGAAGCCAGGTCAGGCCCCATGAACTAAATTCCTTGTGAAGGAATTGTTATATGTGCCTTGGACTGTCTATCGCATTCTGACGAAGACATTGAGTCCTATCAAGGGCCACGACTCGAATTAAGAAGAAGTCATTGGCATCATGAAGAATCTGCTTTTCAATATCATTCATGGCGTTGCCGTCAACTTCCATGATTTCTTCATGAGGACTCTGGCAAATGTCGCAATGTCACCGTTTGAGCTGAAGCCTTATGCTCCGTGGATTATGAGATTCATCAAAACAAGGTCTTCACTCAACTACAAAGCTCATACACTGAACCATTGCAGCTACTTGCCCCCGATTGAAGTCCTCAAACGAACATTTTCCTCAGCTGATGAAAAGGGCAAGGCTACTGCTGTTATTGATGAAGGCATTCGTCCATTGAATGATCAATTTCGCAAGGCTGCATCCTACTCCACCAATGATGACTCTGCCGCCAACGCAACCAAACCAAATCCTCAAGGCACAGCTCCCAGGGTGATGACTGACCGTGAGCTTCTCCTCAGTCTTCACCAGAAGGTTGATCGCAATCACAAATGGGTCAAGCGTCAGTTTGGTTCAATTCTTCACAACATGACTGCTACCCACAGTGCAGTGAAGAAAAACCATTTCTACCTTCATGAAACCCTCAACCGCACCTGGGCTGTTCTGTCACACATTTATAGCGCAGAAGATCTCAAGAAAATGGGTATCAAGGAGGACTTTGACTGGTCTGCACCTCCACCGAAGAAATACAAGAAGGTCAAGGTTCCGTCCTTGGTGGCCAGCTCCTATTCTTCATCGCGTGACACCGACGAGCATGAAGACCTGGATGACACTGCGGCAGGCCCTACATCAACAAACGACCCCAACAACGCTGGCGCTCCTTCATCAACTTGATATTCTTCAGGGGCGTTAGTCCTCATTTTTGAACCTTTTGGTCATTCGATGACAAAGGGGGAGAAATTTGAGTTAGTCTTCAAGCGGGCCTATCTTATATGGGCGTTTTTTTCTAAGTTACAACTCTCGTTCTTCTGATGACTTTGTTGGATCGAGTTGTAAACTTAAAATTCTATGGTGGCCTGATACTTTTGCTGTTTCTTCTGCATGCTTATTCCTCGTTAATGTTATTGCACGCATGCTAAATTACATCAGTCACCATATTTCATCATGCATTTCAAATTCTTCATATATTATGTCAAATGCGTGTATGAATTACAAGGTATAGGGGGAGATCTCCATGATTCAACTCTTCAAGTGTACATTGCTTCAAAAGCAAATTCCTCACTATGCACATCTTCAGGGGGCGTTCTTCTATATCTTGCAATCAAATTCCTCAATATCAGTATGTACACTTCATATGTTTATCCCCGTTGAAAACTTAACCTATATTGTCATCAATCAGCAAAAAGGGGGAGATTGTAAGTGCATCTAGTGCCCCTTAGTGATTTTGGTGTATTGAAGACTTATAGGTTAAGGGATTAATGTGTTTATGAGTGTACACAGGTCTATAACTCTATGATGAGTTTGATGTTTACAGAGAAAGTCGACCCCTAAAAATGAAGTTCTTCGACTGAAGACTTTGGATTTCTGAAGACTTTGAAAGTGAAGAAATTGGTGTGACCTTGAAGACTTGGTATTCATTTGAGGAACATGAAGCGTGAATAATTTTGTGTTCGTAGTTTCATTTTCCCTTTCTTGAGTCATAGGAAACACCGTACTATTAAAGGGGGTCGAGGAAATACTAAGGAAAAATTTCCATGTGATGCTCAACTCAAAATCCTACACCTACCAATCCCTTCGAGTGAAGCCATTGGAAATGTCATACAGTTCAGTCATATTCTTCAGTGACAGAGACGAAGCTCTTTTGGTCTCTGAGGAATTTGTTCTGACTGAGGAGTTAGGAATTCGCCAGTGCGGATTGCTTACACAGTGAGGAACATGATAGCCCTGAGGAATTTGAGCCTCATATTTCCGACCGTTGCTGTGCTACGCGCCAGCTGTCCCAAAATATCTTATCCACCTAACAGTCATATCATTGAAGGGCATTTATGTCTTATCATGTCAGGCTGCTCCCTAGGCTATAAATAGCCGCCCCTACAACCACTAGCTGGTTGGCTGCTCCGAGAGAAACTGACACTTGTCATTTGAGAGCATCCCATCCTCCGAGGACTTTGAGTGAAAATCATCAAGTGAGGAAAACCCAAAACCAAACACCTACAAACCCAAAGTGATTGAGCATCACTGAAGAGATTGATCATGCGTGGATCCGACGCTTGTTACCTTTGAAGACTGTGCTTCTTCCAGACGATTAGGCGTCATGGTCTAGAGCATCCAAGGGGAAATTGTGGATCGCCGAATGACCGAGTTTGTGAAGGTTCGGAAGTCACCTGAAGACTTACCACGAGTGATTGGGCGAGGTCTGTGTGACCTTAGCTCAAGGGGAATATGGTGAGGACTAAGTGTCCTGGACTGCGTGTTCAGGACTGGGTGTCCGGTACTGTGTGTCCTCAGGTTTAAATACCTAGCTGCCCTAACCAGATGTACAACTGAGACAGCAGTTGGAATTGGTCTACCAAATCATTGTCTTCGCCAAGCATACTGGTTCTATTTCCTCAACTCTTTCATTTCCTCATTACTGTGTTGTGCACTTGTTCATATCTGTGTTTGAAGACTTTGAATGAAGACTTTCTCAATTTCCTCAGTTCAATTTCTTCAGTCTCTTTGCATTCATCCTATGTTATCCTGTGTTTACGCTTTCTGTACTCTATGCTTGTCTTCATTTCATCATGTTGACCATGCTTGTGTTCTGCTATGCATACTTTTGAGTACTTATTCCGCTACAAGTAGTTCTTCGCTAAGGAATTTCCTCACTGGCAAATTCCTCAGTGAAGAATTCATAAAAATCGCCTATTCACCCCCCCTCTAGTCGATATAACGCACTTTCATCCGCCAGGCCAGCAGTGGCCATAGACCAACTTAGGCCAAAAGCCTAAGCATGGGGGACTACGTATTTCTCACCGATATTACATTCATGTTCACACACTCATGCCAATTGTCGGTGCTCATACTTTTTCATTATACTATCCATGCTAGTTTATTTTCTTTTCTAAGCCTTCTTCTTGTGTGTTTGAAAAACCTTAAGAAAAGCCAAAAAAATTAGTTGTAGCTTTTAGCTAGTTTACTTTCCATGCCTGTAGTAGTAGTAACTAAAAGACACTACAAGGATTCCGGTCTATTGCAACAAAACTTATTGCTACAACTAAGGTTTGTTGCAATAAAATGAGCGTCGTTGCCATAGTTTATTGCCACAATTGACTATTGCCACGGAAGGGTATGTGCCACAAAATGAGTGTCGTTGGCATAGGTTCTTGCCACATATGTCTATCGCCACGAGCAAATTGTGGCATCAGGTGAGTGTTGCCACGGGAAAACATGTGGCAACTTTCCACATGGTTGTTGCTATAGCAGACTTTATTGCCACAATTGCTTTTTTGTGGCAATAACCTATTACCATGCATCCAGTCGCAACGGCTACCAACGAATGTTGTTTCGTGGCAATAGGTACTTATCACCACAAATCGACATGTATTGCGATGACCAATTTTGTTGCAATAGACCCGGATCCTTGTAGTGAGAAAACCCAAAAAGATTTCCCATTATTCTTTTGCTTGTTGGGAGCTTTACCGTGTAAATAGTTTTATTTCTTTTCTTTTCTTTGGAGGTCGAGAGGAGAAGACCATGATGAAAATGTTGAGTGGCTCTCATATGCATTATCGTTGATTTAACCAAGAGCCCATATTACCTTGTCTTCTCCCTTGTATTAAATGCTTGCAGATTCCAGCATAGTCCAACGCACGTGCACTATTATTATTATCCACACCGTTCAGTCGTACGAGTGAAAGGCAATAATGACGATATATGATGGACCGATTGAGATGAGAGAAGCTGGTATGAACTCGACCTATCTTGTTTTTGTAAATATGATTAGTTCATCGTTCCTGATTCAGCCTATTATGAATGAAACATGTTTGCAATGACAATAAGAGATTATAGTTGCTCATGCCATGCTTAATTTGCTAGGAGTTTATAATGGTTTACCTTGCGTGCCAACATGCTATTAAAATGGTTGTGATGTGGTATGATAGGGTGGTATCCTCCTTTGAACGATTCGAGTGGCTTGACTTGGCACATGTTCACGCATGTAGTTGAAATAAAATCAACATAACCTCCACGATGTTTATGTTCATGGTGATTTATATCCTACTCACGCTTGCACTCACTGTTGATTAATCTTAATGCATGTTCATGACTGTTGTCGCTCTCTAGTTGGTCGCTTCCCAGTCTCTTTCTGGCATTCACTTGTACTAAACGGGAATACTGCTTGTGCATCCACTTCCATAAACCCCAAAGTTATTCCATATGAGTCCATCATACCTTCCTATATGCGGTATTTACCTGCCGTTCCAAGTAAATTTGTATGTGCCAAACTCTAAACCTTCAAATGAAATTATGTTTTGTATGCTCGAGTAGCTCATATATCAACTAGGGATGTCTATATCTTCCATGCTAGGTGGGTTATTCTCACGATGAGTGGACTCCGCTCATCACTCACGAGAAAATGGCTGGTAACCGGGATGCCCAGTCCCATGCTCAAATCAAAATAATTGCAAACAAAACTCCCCCAGGATTGTTGTTAGTTGGAGGCACCCGTTGTTTCAGACAAGCCATGGATTGATGTTTGTTGGTTGTCGGGGATATACCCCGTGGTATGACCCGGCTAGGACTTGGTGTTTCATTGGTGACCCAGCAGATGTTAAGCCGGCAGATGTTAAGCCAGAGGGCAAACCAGATTTTAAGCCGGCAGATGTTAAGCCAGATGGTAAGCCGGCAGATGTTAAGCCAGATGGTAAGCCAGATGGTAAGCCGGCAGATGTTAAGCCAGACGGTAAGCCAGATGGTAAGTCGGATTGTAATAGAGTCGCCTGGGGTTAATACGAACGAGGCATTAAGAAGCCCAAGACGTTAAGAAGCCCATGGAGAAATGCCCGTGATGAGAAGTCAGAATAGCTTAAGTCCTGATCCGAGTTGGACTCTACATGTAACCCGCCCCTTCAACTTATATAAGGAGGGGCGGGGCACCTCAAGAGGACAGAAAATAATCGTTAAGGCTAGACACAACTAGGAGAGCCGGTTTACGGCGACTCCCTCATGAGCATAATGAGACCTAGCCACAAACATCATGTAGGGTTTGTCGTGGAATTGTCACGGCAGATGTCCTAGTGTGAGGACTTAGTCGTGGAGCCATCGCCACGAGATTAGCTTAAAGGGGTTAAACAGGACAAAGGACAAGAGGAGTTTATACTGGTTTGGCCCCTTGCGGTGAAGGTAAAGGCCTAATCCAGTTTGAGGTGGTATTGCTAGGGTTTCGATGACCAGGGAGCGAATACGCTTAGCCTGGCTTTCAATCTGTTGTTTCTTGCCCTAAGCCGCCGCCGGGTCGTCCCCTTATATACACGGGTTGATGCCCTGCGGTCTACAGAGTCCCGGCCGGATCATATACGTGTCCGGCTCGGAGACCAATCACATATGCCTTACAATACAAGTCATAGATACATGGCGGTTTATAACCGTGGGCCTTAAGCCGCCTTTGGGCTTGGGCCCTCTACTCAGCCTATCTATGAACCGCCATTACGCTCTTGGGCTTCATGGAGATGAATCGTCATAAGGATGACCCGGCCCCTCCTGCCGGGTCATGCCTGATAGTCATATCCCCAACATTAGGCCCCGGGTTGATTTGAACTTGTTCATGTCAATCTTCAATATTTAGAAAAATCCTTCCTCATCTTGACTATGAAATATTGTAACCCGCCATGACGTCATCTCCTGAATTTTCAGTAACCCACCGTGACGTCACCTGTCATTAATGCTTCACAGAACCGGAATCTTAATAAATCTCTTACTTTACTGTCTTTCCGGAAATTGAGGCGCCCGCTTCGTCACATATCCATTTTTTGTCTCCTCGATTTTCACGCCTGTTGTTTGTCCTTCCAGGGTTTATAAATAAGACCTCGGGCTCTCCTCTCATTCCCCCCTCTTTCCTTCTCCTTTTCCTCTTCCTCTTTGCAACGCGCCGACCTGCACGAGCTCCACCGCCGTCGACCTCCGCCTCCGTCTTCAGCTCCGGTCGCTCCATCACCGTGAACGGACCAGAGAACCGCGGCACCTCCCCGCCATCTCATCAGCACCGGTAAGCCCTTCTTTCCTCCGCCATAGATCTGGCATTAGGGTTTTCGGTGTTCTTCAGTGTTCGTCGGTGCTCGTCAGTGTTCATCGCCGCCGTCTTTATTCTTTGTCTAGATCCGTGGATTAGATCCACAAACCACACAAATCTCGCGCGGTAGTAGTTAGCATCTATTTTGAACACTAGAATATACTCTCATTGCTGCAGATCCCTTTTAGAGCACCTATGCTTTTCCATGTCGCTTCTGCAGGTTTCAAATTTATTTCCTTTTTCTGCACAGTTTCAGATCCAAATTCCTAACTGCAATCTGTGAAACCTGTTTGTCCAACACTTAGTAGAATTTTACCCTCTGTCAGATTTTGAGTACCTGTACCCTTCATGGCGGCTTACACTTCTGGCTTATAATTATTCGTATACCATTAGTCCTCACTTAAGCTGCCATCCTGAATGTATACTGTCGGCACTTAAACTTGTAATTTCACCAATTAACTTAAACCGACAATTTTTCTTTCCTTTAGGCTTTCTTTCACAATGCCGCCCAAAACAGTGTACACATGCAATTGGGTCCCTTCCATCGTCACCGAGAGCACTTTCAAGGACTATTTCAAAACCGGGTATTTACCCGCCAAGACTGTGATGCATTATCGTGCTCCTAACCCGGGCGAAGAGAGACCTCAGCCGAAAGACGGCGAAGTCATCATTTTTACTGACCACATGAACCGGGGCTTCTCACCGCCCGGCTCCAGGTTCTTCCGAGATGTTCTGCACTTTTTCCAGCTCCACCCTCAAGACATCGGACCCAATTCCGTGTCAAATATTAGCAAATTTCAAATTCTGTGAGGTGTACCTTCAAGAGCAGCCCAGTGTTGAACTCTTTAGAGAGTATTTTTACTTAAACCACTAGACTGAATTCACCAATGGTCCTAGCTTGGAACTCGGCGGAATTTCAATTCAACGTCGCAGAGACGCCATCTTTCCTTATGCCTGTTTGCCGAGTCACCCTAAAGACTGGAATCAGACATGGTTTTATTGCAAGGACACTTCTCCGGCTGATGAGAATCCTCTACTGGGTTACCGTGTTGAGCGCCTGAACCCTAAACATAATCTTCCTAAAAAGCTTACTACTGCTGAACGGAAGAAGATTGCACCTACTATCATGAAGATCAAAGCTCTGCTAGGAAACGGGCTGACCGGTGTTGATTTAGTCAGGTGTTGGGTTTCTTGGTGGATCATCCCGTTGAGTCGTCGTATCGGCTTAATGTGTACCTACACTGGTGATGAGAAAGATTCACTGCGCCACAGCTCCACACCATTAACTGAGGAAGCAATCAACGAAATGGTGAAATCTCTTCTGAATCAAGACCCGGAGGATTGTGTCAAACTGGGCCTGGCCCCTTTCAGCAAGCTTAACCCGCCCCCAGATGTAAGCCTTTGAACTTACTTTATCTTCACCTCATCATTTGAATGTCTGATTAACTCGACCTTTGACAACCTTTGCAGGCTAAGTCGGAATTCTGGAAAGTGGAATATGACCACGAGGCTGCTAAGAAGGCCAGGGCTGCCAAGAAGGCCGCTAGGAAAACCGCCAAGAAGAAGAAGAAACCAAGCGCCTCTGACATGCTCAAGCTGGATGATACCTCTGAGTCGGAGGTAGCCCTTGACTCTCTTGGCTTATTTTTCAACCATCTTATTGACACTGATTATTATTAGGCTGATACGGGAGCCAGCCAAGCAGCTGAAGAAGAGGTAACTATTATTTCCTCCAGCTTAGAATCTTTGCCAAGACAGAAACTTCGGCAAGTAACCCGAAAAGTAAGGTTTTCACACCCCTTGGCTTATTTAGATTCTCACTTTCTTTTGAAACGACAGCAACACGAAAACCATTGCCAGACCCGGACCAGTGGAGGTGATGAATTATCTTCCGGCTTACCGAACACCCCTGCCCCTCGGAAATGTCAAAACGAGGTGCTTTCTTGAACCTTAAAATTCTTCTCATCTGCTAACGGGTCTTACTTGTCTGTCACTTAACTCTTTTAGTGATCATTGACCAGGAACTTGCTCGTTCTTCTTCTGATGGCTCATCACAAACTGAAATGCCGGCTTTCAAGACTGCCCCTGGGTAATAACAATTAGCATTTCTCTATAACCTCGTATGTTCTTATATTAATACTGACTTGTCATAATCTCTGCAGTGGCCAAGCAAAGCCAAACAAGAAGGCTAAGGTGATCAAGCCAACAGAAGCGCCAGAAATTACTGAGCCGGAAAAACAAGTCCCTGTTCCCGAGGCTTCTGATAAACAGCCGGAAGAACCTGCTACTGTAACCCCGCCTGAGATTCCAGATCGTAGCGTTGATGGCACTGCCATTAATCCTTCATCTTCTGCCCCCTCGGGCTCACCTAAGCCGTCGGAGCCTCAAGATGATGATGTGTTAATTACTGTCACCGGCTTTGTAGAGCCGGGAAACCCAATAGCTCTGGCCAAACATACTGCCAAACAAGAAGTTATTGAGAGGCGGAAACAGAGACATTTCTCATCACGTGCAACTGAGCAGCAATGAGATCCTCTCCGGCTATCTCAGCCAGGTCCACGCCAGCCACGACCTCGAAATTGATATGGTGAAGCAAATGCACCAAAAATATGAGGTATGACTTCCAGCTTTTAAGTAATTTGTCTACATATCCTGCCATCCCCCAAGTCTACAGACTATGACAAGATTGAATAGGTTTTAGACTTTAGAAAAATCCATAACTTCTGTCTTAGAATCCCTCCTTGGCCGGTTTAAATGTAAACCAGATGTTTGTACAAGTTGAGTTTTCCGTCCGTAGCCCCCAAGGGCCGGTTTAATCCACAGGAATGAGTCGGTCCTATTTGCCTTTGTATAAGAAGAGAAACCTTAACTGCATAGCCCCCATGAGTCGGTTGGGACTATTACATTACTTCCGGCTCATGATGAAGAAAAAACAAACGGTATGCATTAGCCCCCAAGTGCCAAGTAGTCTTGCTTGCAAAGTACTTGGGACTTAACTCATTAATGCCGTTGTCTTGAATTTTTTTTCGTTGATAGACATTAGCCCCCAAGTGTCAAGTGTTGTTGCTGGCAAAATACTTGAGACTTGTACTCTTGTAAGCTTGATATAAATGTTGATAACTCTATACTTTGTACAGGCTGCCACTACTGAACTAGAGGGCCAATTGAATGATGCAAAGACCCGGCTGGCGTCTCAGGAAACTGAGACCCAGAAGGCGGAGTCAAAATTCCAGTTTAGTGTGGCTGAGTCGGAAAAACTGAAAACCAGCTTTGAAGCTGAGAAAAAGACCCGGGGGGATGAAAAGACGGCTTTGACCCAACGTGCTGAGAAGGCAGAGGCAGCGCTTCAAGAAGTGACCACTGAGCTTACCGGTTTAAAAAGTCGTGTAAATCAGATGGTTTCAGCTATCTTTGGTAAGTCGCCTTACTAAGCATCAGAAATGAATCATTATTTTGATCATATAACCCGCCATTTAATCATTCTGCAATATATTCAGGTCCCAGGAGCAGCAATCTCAATCAAGACATGCTTATCAAGCTTAAAGCTGTCTATACACTTGTGGAGCAGCTGTACACCGGGACTCAACGTGCACTGGCCGCTATCTCACCAACAGGTCAAGCACCAACTATGCTGATAGATGTTTTGAAGAAACTCTCTGTGCTGCCTGTTAGATTTGATGAAATAAAGCGATCATCTGCAAGAGCCGGCGCCGTGACATCGTTGAGTCGGGCCAAGGCATGGGTACCAGAGCTTGACCTATCTGAGGTAGCTACTAGTTACCCAAGTCTGAAACAAGATGGTACACCTTTCAATCAGAAAGACTTTGCAGCCTGTGTAAAAGAAATTCGTCCAATGGCCACAATGATTGCCAATGACTCAGATCTCTCCAAGTACCATCCGGCTTATGACCGGGAGCAT
This sequence comes from Aegilops tauschii subsp. strangulata, assembly GCF_002575655.3. Lineage (NCBI taxonomy): Eukaryota > Viridiplantae > Streptophyta > Magnoliopsida > Poales > Poaceae > Aegilops > Aegilops tauschii. Next base: position 580,623,054 of record NC_053039.3, on the reverse strand, counting down.
AAGAAGATGCCAACTCCGGCTTACAAAGTGATGGACTTAATCCCGCCAATCCGTAAGCACACCTTTGCTCCTGAAGTCGATCCGTCTGAGCTTATCGATGATGAAGCTGAATTTGAAGCTTTATCTGGTATCGATTGGTCATCACCAACTTTTCAGCCAGCGGAAGAAGACTAAGAGCCGGCAAAGGATAACACAGAAGACTCCGAGCAACAAGGCAAAGAAGACTGAACCGCCGGGCTGCTCTAAACACTTTAGTCTCATTAAGCCCGTGGAGGCTTGTAATAGAGTAGCAAAACTTTGAATCTGGCATGCCATCGCGCATGTTCCGCTTTGCATGAAACTGCCAATTGAATATCTGCCACTGATGTTGATAATATCAGCCTTTTGAATCTGTTCCTGTATACAAAAACAGATCACGAGTGTCCCACGGTTTACCGCAGGACGGGTCATAATGCCCAATATATAAAGCTATGGAGAAATAATCATAAGTTATAACCAAAGCTGGACTTACGAATAACTATATATTTTAGCATATAGCATACCTATGATATTTGATCACATTGTTGGTTTATCAAGCCAATGAAATAAGGGTGATAACCCAAAATTTGAGCACTGGTAAGTATATATTGCCGGCTTAAAAACCAAGCCGGGTTAATAAACACCGGATATCATGTTACTTTATACTGGCGACTTAGAGTCAAACATCAGGCCGGGTTAATAAACACCGGATTTTACTTTATCATGTACTGACGACTTATAGTTGAAAGCCAAACCGAGTTAATAAACACCGGCGAATCTTAAAACCTTATAATCCTTATTCAATAAACCTCTAAAAATTGTCAAATAAAAGCAAACGAAAAACAAGGCTTTTCATGGGCTGCCAGGCCGAAATCCGAGACTTTTCACGGGCTGCCAGGCCACTCAGTTAAACCGTTTTACAAACCTTATAAGATGGACCTCACATTAACCAATCGTCGTTTTAACTTTGACAAGTTCATGGTCTGCATGAGATTGACTTGTCAAACGTTCGGCGGGTCATACCAGGAATACCTGGGCGGAGTGGCTCACTTAAAAAGGCAGGATAACCCGGGGTTTTAGGTGAATACACCTGGCTTTTAAGCCTATTACAAGGTTATAGCAACTCAGGTTCTTTAGAACAAAAGAGCCCCCAAGTAATATTTCTGAGCTATGCTCAATGGAAACCTATGTTTGAGTTGTGCTTTTGCAACAGACTCTCTTTGGTCCCTTTAACCTGGGTAGCAAGCTCCCAAGTTTTTTTTGTGTGGCCTATAAGCCGGATCAAAGGGTAATCATAACTTTGCTCTATAAAGCAGAAGCCCCCAAGTGACCAAAAACTCATGATTTAAAGAGAAAATGACAGAGGCCCTGCTTTGATAGGCATGCCGACTTTATTATATTGATCATAATATATACATTATTATAATATGTACATCAGAAGAGACGGTGGCTCAAGTGTAATAAGGCTGAAGGTGAGCAATATTCCAAGGCCGGTGGGTCTCCTCCTCCTACTTACGTGAGTCTTTGTGCTCTCGAACATCGATAAGGTAGTATGAACCATTGTTCAGATTCTTGCGGACCACAAAGGGTCCTTCCCAAGGTGGGCATAACTTGTGCATATCAGTCTGATCCTGGATGAGTCGGAGCACTAGAGCGCCTTCTTGGATAGTTCTGGTTTTAACCCGGCGGCCGTGGTAACATCGCAGATCATGCTGGTAAATCACTGAACGAGCCGCTGCGATGTCACTCTCCTCATCTAACAGGTCAAGTGCTTCCTGACGTGCTTTTTCATTGTCAGCTTCAACATAAGCCACCACACGAGGTGAGCCGTGACGGATGTCTGTCGGAGTAATTGGCCAGGGATACCCCAAACACGGCGAGACAATAATTCAAGACATCGGGGCTAGCAAAGCCCCTCAGTCCAACTGCCCGGCTGCTCCTACCGGCTCCCCGTCCGACTGCTCTGCCCGACCGGCTGCCGGCTGCCGACTGCGCCGACCAGCCGGCTGCCGACTGCAGCCCGACCCGACACCGACAAGACCCCGACGTGGCGACCATACCGCGGATGAGACGGCTGTACCTCGACGCCATCATGTATAGTGTCACTTGTCCCCTGGCACTATTTATGAAGTGACCCAGGGGACAAGCATGACACCCCACCATGCCTTGCTCCCATACCACCACATAGCTTAGATAGTAAGCTAGCTCCACACTATATATAGCTATCCATCCATCCATCCATCCACTCTCACATGGAGTCCCATGGGCACACACATGCTCACGCACACACCCACGGCCAAGAGCCATTCGGCCACGAGAGCACGCATGTTCATCCGGCCACACGCATATACAAAGTCAGATGCTTATGGCACTGACCAAAGATACAGCTCCAGGAGCACTCTGTACCAGATATATCAGATATACTCAGACATGCAGGAGTAGGGGTATTATCTCTCCGGAGAGCCCCGAACCTGGGTAAACTAGCGCGTGCTACTCGCATACCCACTCCCGGTCCTATCAGCAGTAGTCTTACCCTCACACTAAGCCCTTGTGGCATCTGTCGAGTCGCAAGCCCCCCGTGAGAATACCACGACAATGTCACTAGGAAGAACCGCCTCTGCTCCGTAGACCATGAAAAAAAGGTGTATAACCTATAGACCTGTTGGGGTAGTATTAATGCTCCATAACACAGAAGGTAACTCCTCCACCCAACAACTCGGCGCTCGTTGTAAAGGAACCATAAGCCGGGGCTTAATGCCTCTCAAGATCTCTTGATTGGCTCTCTCCACTTGGCCATTAGACTGGGGGTGAGCTACTGATGATATATCAATATGGATATGCTCACGTTGACAAAATTCTTTCATAGCACCCTTGGAGAGATTAGTGCCATTATCTGTTATAATGCTGTGTGCAAAGCCAAAACTGAAGATCACCTTCTTAATAACTGAACCGCTGTGGCTGCATCACACTTGCTGACCGGCTCTGCCTCGACCCACTTAGTGAACTTATCAACCGCCACCAAGAGGTGGGTCTTTTTATCCTTGGACCTCTTGAAAGGTCCAACCATGTCAAGCCCCCATGTTCCAAACGGCCAAGTGATTGGGATCATCCTCAGCTCCTGAGCCGGAACATGAGCTCGACATGAAAACTTCTGACAATCGTCACATCTTTTGACCAAGTCCGCATCAGCATGAGCCGTTAGCCAATAAAACCCATGACGAAAAGCCTTGGCCACCAGGGATTTAGAGCCGGCATGATGACCACAATCTCCTTCGTGGATCTCATGCAGAATCTCACAGCCTTCTTCAGGAGAAACGCAACGCTGAAACGCTCCTGTAACACTGCAATGGTGCAACTCCCCATTGACTATTGTCATTGACTTAGACCGTCGGGTTATCTGCCTGGCCAAGATCTCATCCTCAGGTAACTCACCCGGGGTCATGTAAGCCAAATAGGGCACTGTCCAATCAGGAATAGCATGAAGAGCCGCCACCAATTGTGCTTCCGGGTCAGGAATAGCAAGGTCCTCCTCCGTAGGCAACTTGACTGACGGATTGAGTAGAACATCCAGGAACGTATTTGGTGGCACCGGCTTACACTGAGAGCCTAGCCGGCTTAAATTATCAGCCGCCTCATTCTTCCTTCGATCGATATGTTCAACTTGGTATCCTTTGAAATGACCTGCAATGGCATCGACCTCTCGACGATAAGCCGCCATAAACGGATCCTTTGAATCCCAAGTACCAGAGACCTGCTGGGCCACTAGATCTGAATTGCCAAAGCATCTCACCTGGCTTAAATTCATCTCTTTAGCCATCCAAAGACCATGGATCAGGGCCTCATACTCAGCTGCATTGTTAGTACAAGGGAACATTAGTCGGGGGACATAAGAAAATTTGTCACCTCGTGGGGAAGTCAAGACGCCTCCAGCCCCCAAGCCCTCCAGCTGTCTAGACCCGTCAAAGTGAATAGTCCAATACGTGCTATCCGGCTTTTCCTCTGGTGCCTGCAACTCGGTCCAATCATTGATGAAATCCCCAAGCGCTTGAGACTTGATAGCCATACGAGGCACATATTTTAGCTCGTGTGGTCCAAGCTCAACGGCCCACTTAGCAACCCGGCCAGTTACTTCCCTGCTTTGGATGATATCCCCCATAGAAGACAGAGCTAACCACAGTGATCGAATGACCCTGAAAATACTACTTAAGCTTCCGGCTTGCCATGAAAACTCCATACACAAGCTTCTGCCAATGTGGGTACCTCTGCTTGGACTCAATGAGCACCTCACTGATATAATAAACCGTCTGCTGAACCAGATATTCCTTTCCTGCCTCCTTCCTTTCTACCACAATGGCCACACTGACGGCCCGGCTATTAGCGGCCACGCGTAACAACAGAGGCTCCTTATCAACAGGGGTAGCAAGCACGGGCGGCTCAGCCAACTGTTTCTTGAGATCCTCAAATGCTTGGTTAGCCGCATCACTCCAAACAAAATGATCTGTCTTCTTCATCATTTGATAGAGGGGGATAGCCTTCTCACCCAGCCGGCTTATGAACCGGCTTATGAACCGGCTCAAAGCGGCAATACGACCCGCCAAGCGCTGAACATCGTTAATGCACGCAGGCTTAGCCAAAGAAGTGATAGCTTTGATTTTCTCCGGGTTAGCTTCAATGCCTCTGTTACAAACCAAAAAACCCAAGAGCTTGCCTGCAGGTACACCAGACACATTTAGCTGGATTAAGCATCATCTTGTAGACCCGGAGATTATCAAATGTCTCCTTCAAATCATCAATCAGGGTCTCCTTCTTTCTTGACCTCACCACAATGTCATCGACATAAGCATGAACATTGCGCCCAATCTGGTTGCGAAGGCAACTTTGCACACACCGCTGATAAGTCACCTAGGCACTTTTGAGCCCAAAAGGCATAGACACATAGAAGAAGGCTCCAAACAGAGTAATGAAAGCTGTCTTCTCCTGGTCCTTAACTGCCATCTTGATCTGATGATAACCAGAATAAGCATCCAAAAAACTCTGACGCTCACAACCCGCCGTAGCATCAGTGATTTGATCAATACGAGGGAGAGCAAACGGATCAGCCGGCCAAGCCTTGTTCAAGTCTGTGTAATCAACACACATCCGCCAAGTACCATTCTTTTTTAGTACCAGCACCGGGTTAGCCAACAATTCAGGATGGAAAACTTCAACGATAAACCCGGCTGCTAAGAGCCGGGCCATTTCCTCTCCAATGGCCTTCCGGCTCTCCTCGTTGAATCGGCGAAGAAATTGCTTGACCAGCTTAAACTTTGGATCAATATTAAGAGTGTGCTCAACGAGTTCTCTCGGTACACCCGGCATGTCTGAAGGTTTCCATGCAAAGATGTCCCGGTTCTCACGGATGAACTCGATGAGCGCGCTTTCCTATTTCAGATCCAGATTAGCACTGATACTGAACTGTTTCGATGAATCGCCAGGAACAAAATCAACCATCTTAGTGTCATCTACCGACTTAAATTTGAGCGAAGGATCCTGCTCTGTGGTTGGCTGTCGGGTCAACATTATCCTTATAAAATTTCAGCTCCTCCGCCGCACAAGCAGACTCAGCATAAGCAACGTCTCCTTCCTCACACTCCAAGGCTATCCTCCGGCTCCCATGCACCGTGATGGTTCCCTTGTGACCCGGTATCTTGAGTTGCAGATATACATAACAAGGCCGCGCCATGAACTTGGCGTAAGCCGGCAGTCCAAACAGAGCGTGATATGGGCTGTGGATCTTGACCACTTCAAAGGTCAATATCTCCGACCTAGAGTCATGATCATCCCCAAAGGCAACCTCCAGAGCTATCTTACCAACTGGATAAGCCGACTTACCAGGCACCACGCCATGGAAAACAGTGTTTGACGGCTTAAGATTTTTATCAGTCAACCCCATGCGGTGGAAGGTTTCATAATAAAGGATATTGATGCTGCTTCCTCCGTCCATGAGTACCTTGGTGAACTTGTATCCTCCGACCTGAGGAGCGACTACTAAAGCCAAGTGACCCGGATTGTGAACCCGGGGCGGGTGATCCTCCCGGCTCCATACAATGGGCTGCTCAGACCAGCGCAAGTAACGGGGAACCGCCGGCTCAACGGCATGGACTGCCCTCTTATGAAGCTTCTGGTCACGCTTACATAAGCTAGTGGTAAAGACATGATATTGTCCACTATTCAACTGCTTCAGGTTGCTCTGGTAACCAGACTGTTGCTGTTGTTGATTCCCCTGATTATTCTGATGATTGTAACCACCTTGGTTGCCATGATTGCCTTGATTTCCTTGAAACCCGAAATTAGAGCCGCCACCGCCGTAACCCAGTCCATGAAAGTCGGATCCTGAGCCGCCACCCGGTCCATGACTGTCTTGGAAAAGATTCGAATTTTTGAACTCCTTCATAATGAAACAATCCTTCTAGAGGTGTCCAGACGGTCTTTCTCGCATCCCGTGTCTTGGGCAGGGCTGATTTAACAGCTGCTCAAGAATAATGCCTGATCCTCCATTCTGCGGGGGCGGTTTACCCTTACGACACTGACCATTATTCTGTGCATTGGTGTTAGCCACAAAGTCAAAACTGTTATCAGCCTTGCGCTTACCATTGCCTCCCTGGTTCGCCGGGTTATGCTGCTGCCCCTTGGCGTTGCTGCTCTTCTTTCCCTTCCCCGGCTTCTCATCATCAGACTCGGGGTCCTTGGTACCATCAGAGTCAGCATACTTAACTAGAGCCGCCATGAGAGTCCCCATGTCATTGCAGTGGCGTTTGAGCCGCCCCAATTTCTGCTTTAGGGGCGTGAACCGACAATTGCTTTCCAACATTAAGACCACTGAGTCGGCCTTGATGTGATCTGACGAGTGCAGGATCGCTGAGACCCGGCGCACCCAATGAGTCGTCGATTCAGCTTCTTCTTGGACACACGAGGCTAAATCCACAATTGACATGGGTTGCTTGCATGTATCTTTAAAGTTCTGGATAAACTGGGCTTTTGACTCAGCCCGTGATCCAATAGAGTTGGCGGGGAGCCCCTTCAACCAAGTACGGGCCGTTCCTTCCAACATCAGGGGGAAATACTTAGCACACGCAGCTTCGCTAACATCCAGCAATTCCATGGCCATCTCATAACTCTCGATCCACGCCTCAGGAGGTAAATCGGCTGTGTAGTTAGGCACCTTGCGAGGACCCTTGAAATCCTTGGGCAGACGGTCATTGTGCAGAGCTGGTACCAAACACGGCACACCCAAATTCCTAGAGGTCATGCCTGGATCTATCAAAGTCATCGGACGAGCCGGAGAAAATTGGTGGGCCGCATACTGAGCCGCCAGCTCGGGCTCCCGATGTGCTCTACCTTGGTCCACTACGTTCTGAGCATCAGCACCCCCGCCCACCAGGTTATGTCCGCGGGGCGGGTTATGGTTCCGTCCACTGCTTGATACAACCGGTTCATCGATATGCCTGCTGTAACTCCAGCTTGGACGAGGGGTGGAATGAATCCTGTCACGACTGTAAGAATAAGCCTGCTGCTGAACCAAAGCAGTCTGAAGGAGCTCTCTAGCCCTCCATGTTTCAACCGCCGTCGGAAATTCGCCTTCAACCGGGAGAGCTGCCAATCGTGAAGCTGCAGTGATCATGTTGTCCAAAGGGTTAGAGTAATGACCCGGTGGCGTGGGCATGTGCTGCGGCTGGTTATTGTTCTGACGGGGCGGGTCTGTCATACGTGGCTGAACCGGCGTGCCCATTCCGGGTGTCTCGACCCGGTTTACCACTGTCGGGTTACTGGTTCCTGCTCCTGGCGTGTTGAAGAGATTTCTTGCCTCGTAAACCGAGGGCAGATGACTCCGATGCCTCCTTCTCATGACTTCATTTTAAGCGTTCTGAACTAGCATGAGCCGGTACGACTCCGACTGAATCCGCTGCGCCTGAGCATCCAAAGTGGCTCACTCCTCTGCCATCCTAGCATTTTCCGCGTTTAGCTCCTCCTTGGCCTGCGCTATCTCATCAGGCAATTTTGCAACTACCGCATTGTGCTGATCCTGATCCGCCGGGTTAACCACCATTGTTAACAATGCTATCAACTTATCCAGCAGGTCAGTTAAAGCCTGAGCCGGCGTGCGCACAGGGCCTCCTGCCCCGGCAGCCGTCGCCACTGCTAACCCGGAAATCAATGCTGCTGCAGTCGATGAGAGCAGCACCGGCTGCGTACCGGCCATGAAGATTGCAACCCGGTTCGGCGGCTCGTAAGGGTCCGGAATACTGTCACCATCGGAACAGCCCCCAAGCCGGCCATCTTGCAATTGGTACAACGACTCGGTCTCACCGGTGGATGACTCGCCATCTGAATAGACAACCGTCTCACCGTTAGATACCTATTCAGATTCCGCACTATTAATGAATCCCACGAAGGCACGCTTCGTGGCGGGCTGAACTCGGGCGGGTCTCGCACGCTGAGCCGTCTCGATGATGTCGGTGCAGATGTCCGGCTCAGGGCCCGGTTCACCGATCTTGCCAACGAAGACGTGAATTCCGTCGAAGGGGACCCAGTACCCGTACTCAATTGAGCCGGCCTCGGGGCCCCAGCCTGCATCGTCGATGTAGAGCTTGCCGCGACGACTCTTGATCATCCGGCCCACCGCGTATCCCTTGAGCCCTTCGAAATTGCCCTCCAAGAACTTGAAACCATCGTGCGATAGCCCCACAGTGGGTGCCAACTATCGTGGAATTGTCACGGAAGATGTCCTAGTGTGAGGACTTAGTCGTGGAGCCATTGCAATGAGATTAGCTTAAAGGGGTTAAACAGGACAAAGGACACGAGGAGTTTATACTGGTTCGGCCCCTTGCGGTGAAGGTAAAGGCCTAATCCAGTTTGAGGTGGTATTGCTAGGGTTTCGATGACCAGGGAGCGAATACGCTTAGCCTGGCTCTCGGTCTGTTGGTTCTTGCCCTAAGCCGCCGCCGGGTCGTCCCCTTATATACACGGGTTGATGCCCTGTGGTCTACACAGTCCCGGGCTGCTCATATACGTGTCCGGCTCGGAGACCAATTACATATGCCTTACAATACAAGTCATAGATACATGGCGGTTTATAACCGTGGGCCTTAAGCCACCTTTTGGCTTGGGCCCTCTACTCAGCCGATCTATGAACCGCCATTACGCTCTTGGGCTTCATGGAGATGAATCGTCATAAGGATGACCCGGCCCCTCCTGGCGGGTCATGCCTGATAGTCATATCCCCAACAGGGTTGTTACCGGATGATGTTTCCCGGGGCCCGAAGCTGTCTGAATCCTTGTCTTGTGTTGCTTCTCTCGATTCCGATCAACCCCTCACAAGCGACCACATAGATGCGTTGGCCTCACGACTAAGTCCTCACACTAGGACATCTGCCATGACAATTCCACGACATTGGTGGTGGGGGAGTATAAATTTTACCATTATGTTTGGGAACCGCCTATAATGTGTGTAGCATGGAAGATATCGAGATCCCTTGGTTGTTATGTTGACAATGAAAGTATGCCACTCAAAATATTATTTATCTCTATTTCAAAACTCGAGCTCTGGCGCATCTACAAATCCCTGCTTCCCTCTGCAAATGGCCTATCTATTTACTTTCCTGCTGAGTCATCATCCTCTTATTAAAAAGCACCAGTTGGAGAGCACCGCTGTCATTTGCATGCATTGCTATTAATTTATTTGAGTATGATTGTGAATGGATCTCTTTTACCATGAATTACAATCACTACTAGGGAAAAGCCTAGCAGCACTGCGGGTTTTAGGCCCATCAGTAGCGCGGGCAGTAGTGCTACTGGTACGGCGCTATAGCTAAAGGTTAGCAGTATCGTGCTTTAACCCACGCTACTGCTTTATCAACTTAGTAGTAGCGCTTTCTCAGGAGAGCGCTACTAGTAATTACTAGTAACGCTTCTCCATGCCCGCGCTACTACTATTATTTCGCATTTTATTTCTTTTTTATTTCATGTTGTATTCATACACCTTTATACAAGTTTTCATACAACAAGAATTTAGAGATTGTTTTTACATCATAATGAGTTATTACATCACGGTGTGAAAGAACCGTGGACTAGTTTCAAGTGGATGGACATCCACTTGAAACTAATCCGCGGTTCTTTCACCCAATGATATAATAAATATCATCATCATCATATCATTAGCAACTTATCATCATAATAAATCATTGTCATATAACACCTCCTCAAGATCATCGTTTTCATCAATGAGACATCACATAGCAAATTGGTCACTAGTCATAATCACAACTACTCCTCATCATCAACTCTAACACATTGTACCACATAATAAACATATTGTACCTCATAGGACCTACTAATTCTCTTAGGACCTACTATATTCTCTAAGGTAAAATAGAAAAAAACAAGATAGCCCCTGACTCTCCATTATGGAGAATGGAGATTATCTTGTCTCCAATTCTTGCCTTTCGCTTAATGTTGCTTCCAAGAACCTCCTTACGAATGTCCAAACATTTTTACCATTCTTTGATTAGCATGTGCTCACCTATTTTAGAAATCCGATATGCACAGGTGAGATCCGTAGGATGACCTGGCTGTATGTTCAGAACTTCAAGGCGACCATTCTGGTACATCAGATGAGGCACACAATCCATCGGGATTTTTTGCTGAAAAACATAGTAATAACTTCGTAGTTAGCAATGATGTACTAGTTTTAGAAGTATGCAAAAGATACACGAATGTCGTAATAGTAAAAAATCTTACCAGGGTATCTCCATAGAAGTTATCGTGGTTCAACACGTGCACTAGTGGCACGTATTCACCATAATTTGGAGGAGTTTGATAATATGTATTGTAATTCTCAAGATAAGTACAAAATGCGATCAGATGATTTTTCTCCTTATAAGTTAATTCAGAGCCATCGGTGTAGTGGGTTTTGTCTACCATCTTCCGCACACTGTTTGAAGAATCAAAATAAGTTGTCAATGGAAATAAGCTGTCAACTATTTTGAAATAAACAATACAAATTAGTTAATAACTATGTTTGACAAACTCACATAGCGGTAGAATCGAAAGCGTATCAACAAGGACCCAAATGTCCATATTGTCTTGCTCGATGTCAGGATCACCAAGATCCATGGTGACAATCATACCCTCATAAAAACCATACATTTTGCAAAGTGCTTCCCAATTTGGGCAACCAAAATGGGTTACGCTCTGAGAATTGTACAGATTTACTTCAAAATCCATATCATGATGGGTCCTTAGGTGTATTTTCTTTGTTTCAAAATTTTCATGGTCTTCAAATCCCATCCTCTCCAAGACATAGCGTCTTGCATGGCATGGGATAAGCTAGTCGAATTGTAAAAGATGAAAATTAAACGTTGAAATAGTTGAAGCCGTGCTTAATTACGAAAAAACCTTGTCGTCGTTGCGTATCGTTTCAACATCGAAGGTCTGCTCGAGCTTAATGCTGAACCGCCGATCTTCGTCCAGGTGAGGGCACCTGTCGCATAGACCTCGATCGTCGTGGCACCAACTGCACTCCCCCGAGAGACTGTCGTTGTCCGAGTACGACATTTCCTACGTTCATAATTCAAAGATTAAACTTGTACAATTAAATATATGTACTAAAAAACCTAAATTAGATCATTATTTTTTGAGAAAATCCAGGCCACTCGATATTTCCTACATATTCTAGCACAAGTCATGCCAGAATTCATGGAAAAATCCGGCATGACCTTTGCTAAAAAGGACATACTGAGAGCCTAAAATATGCCGGAATGGAAATTAATCTACACTCCGGCAAAACATTGGCCACTCGGAGGAGTAACCTGAACATGACCGGCCACTTGGGCAACCACATATCCTATTTGAGCAACACAAGATATACATGTTTGGCATGGAGATTTGATTGGTCTCACCTCGAGGTCGGAGGGGGTCGGTGACAGGGACGACGGAGGGGATGATGGAGGGGCTCCTTGATTTCTGCAAAAGCAAAAACCCTATAAGTTAGCACTAATACATCCCGAATAATTGCTTAAACTAAAAAAATAACAACAAATATGACATGTTCAACTAGTTCTATTAATTCAACTAGTTCTTACTAAATATAAACTTACCATAAATAGAAAAAAAACTAGGTCTTTCTAAAAATAAAGTAGTTCAACTAGTTATATTAATTTTCTTACTAAAAATACATTAGTTCTATTAATTCAACTAGTTCAACTTGTTTATTAATTTACTTACTAAACTAGTTCAACTACTTTATTAATTTACTTACTAATTATTTTAAACACTTACAAAAAACAGTAAAAAAACTACATTATACAATAGTAAAAAACATCTACTACTACTAATTAACCTCTACTACTACTAAAAATCATTATCTATGAACCCTAAATTAACATCTACCACTAAAAAACATCTACTAACTAAGCAGAGAAAGAGGGGGTGGGGGAGAGGTGGGGGACTTACAGAGAGGGGAGAGACGGTGGCGGGGAGGTGCTCGGCGACGGAGAGGTAGGGGCGGCGAGTGCGGGCTCAGGATCGGGAGGCGGCGGTCCTCGGCGGGCTCGGGCGGCGGCGGTGAGGTCAGGCTCAGGCTCGGGCGGCGGCAGTGAAGGCAGGCTCGGGCTCGGGCGGCGGCGACAGAGGAGTTAGGGGAACAGGGGGAGAGGGGGGAAGCAGGACTTAGTGAAATATTGAGCCTGCGGGTGGTTAAGTCGAACTAGCAGTAGCGCACTTTAGGAAATGCGCTATAGATAAATTAGCTGCAACGCGTTTTAGATAAAAACGCTACTGCTAAGTCTAAGCATGCATCAAAAATATACATTGGTCATCATTAATCTTTTTGTGTAGAATCTAAATAGTCAACATGAATCCTCACTGTACCTATATAGGTACAGGCGAGGATTCATATTGCAGCCACAAACCCTACACATATAGTTCAATGAAGACCAAGTGCTCGAGATAGTTTGAGAAGTAACATATTTAAGGTGGTAAACACCTTGTTCGCCTAGCAGTATGGGACTAAACTTAATTAGGTGCAATACTTAGCAGCAGCGAGTTTTGAAGAAAAGCGCTGCTACTAAGTACTTTAGCAGTAGCGCGTCCAGGGAAGGGCGCTACTACTATATCGAGCTGGAGGCAACGCCGTGGCAATTATAGCAGTAGCGCTTGTTTCACCTAGAGCGCTACTGCTACCTGGTTATTTGTAGTGCGGTTTCCTCAAGCACGCTACTGCTAATTAGCAGTAGCGTCTGTTTTTAAACCGCGCTGCTACTATGATTCTGTGTATAAAGTTTTCCCTAGTAGTGAATGTCTAGTCTGTCCTTGATCTTTAGGGGTGCTCTACATTTATGTTTTGCGGTCTCAGAAAGGGCTAGCAAGATACCATCTTGTTATATCATGTTATGATTGTTTTGAGAAAGTGTTGTCATCCGAGATTTATTATTATTGCTCGCTAGTTGATTATGCCATTGATATGAGTAAACATGAGACCTAAATGTTATTGTGAATATGGTTAGTTCATAATCTTTGCTGAAAACTTGAATGCTGGCTTTACATATTTGCAACAAGAAGATCAAACAGAGTTTGTAAAAGTTTTTCTTTATCACTTTCAGTTTGTCAACTGAATTGCTTGAGGACAAGCAAAGGTTTAAGCTTGGGGGAGTTGATAGGTCTCCAACGTATCTACTTTTCCAAACACTTTTGCCCTTGTTTTGGACTCTAACTTGCATGATTTGAATGGAACTAACCCGGACTAACGCTGTTTTCAGCAGAACTGCCATGGTGTTATTTTTGTGTAGAAATAAAAGTTCTCGGAATGACTTGAAAATCCACGGAGACATGTTTTGGAATTAGTAAAAAGTACAGGCGAAAGAATCAGCATCAGGGGGCCCACACCCTGTCCACGAGGGTGCAGGGCGCGCCCCCTGCCTCGTGGGCCCCTGGGACTCCACCGACCTCAACCACAACTCCATATATTCACGTTCGGGGAGAAAAAAAACCAGAGAGAAGGATTCATCGCGTTTTACGATACGGAGCCGCCGCCAAGCCCTAATCTTCCTCGGGAGGGCTGATCTGGAGTCCGTTCGGGGCTCCGGAGAGAGGAATCCATCGCCATCGTCATCATCAACCATCCTCCATCCTCCATCACCAATTTCATGATGCTCACCGCCGTGCGTGATTAATCCCATCATAGGCTTGCTGGACGGTGATGGGTTGGATGAGATTTACCATGTAATCGAGTTAGTTTTGTTAGGGTTTGATCCCTAGTATCCATTATGTTCTAAGATTGATGTTGCTATGACTTTGCTATGCTTAATGCTTGTCACTAGGGCCCGAGTGCCATGATTTCAGATCTGAACCTATTATGTTTTCATGAATATATGTGAGTTCTTGATCCTATATTGCAAGTCAATAGTCACCTACTATGTGTTATGATCCGGCAACCCCGAAGTGACAATAATTGGGACCACTCCCGATGATGACCGTAGTTTGAGGAGTTCATGTATTCACTAAGTGTTAATGCTTTGGTCCGGTACTCTATTAAAAGCAGGCCTTAATATCCCATAGTTTCCAATAGGACCCCGCTACCACGGGAGGGTAGGACATAAGATGTCAGGCAAGTTCTTTTCCATAAGCACGTATGACTATATTCGGATACATGCCTACATTACATTGACGAACTGGAGCTAGTTCTGTGTCACCCTATGTTATAACTGTTGCATGTGGAATCGCATCCGACATAATTATCCATCATTGATCCATTGCCTATGAGCTTTTCACATATAGATCTTTGCTTAGTTACTTTTCCGTTGCTACTGTTATGATTGCTACAAAACTGCTACTATTAGTTTTGTCACCGTGACCGTTACTTCCATACTACTTTGCTACTAAATACTTTGCTGCAGATATTAAGTCATTCAGGTGTGGTTGAATTGACAACTCAATTGCTAATACGTGAGAATATTCTTTGGCACCCCTTGTGTAGAATCAATAAATTTGGGTTGAATACTCTACCCTCGAAAACTATTGCGATCCCCTATACTTGTGGGTTATCACTTGTCTCCCCGCCATGGCGCCCGGGATCCTCGTCCACGTGTCGCGCATCCATGGCGGCGCCTCGCCCGCGCCTGGATGTGGCCCAAGGATGCCCTGGCCCCGGCGCTACGTCTTCGCGGTGTACCATGGTACACCATCCGCACCATCACGTGAACGGATCTGACCCAGCGCCCCCATGTGCCCCACAAGAATCCGGTCCCGCACCTGTCTATGTGGCATGGGAACGAAACGCCCTGACCGATGTCGAGCCGCTCGCCGTCCCGGAGATAGCGCGTGTCGACCGTCACCCACCTCTCATCGATCAGGGCGACCCGGAGCGTGTCGTGTCGAAGCCGGATCTCGCCATCGGCGAAGGAGAGCGCGCGGGCCGACGTGAGGTCAGCCACGTAGGAGGCAAGCCAGCGTACGTCGCTCACCATCTCCACGTAGGAGGCGACGCTGCAGCTATTCTGGACCGCTACGTTTTCAAGATTAGAGAAGCAAAAAGAATATCTAAAGCTTAATTTTCTTTCTGAAGCTGTTCGACCCCCTTCCCCTTGGCTGCCGGCTGCGTCTCCTTGGTCTCCCCCGCCATAGATCCTTGGCTGCTACTCGTGGGGCCTGGTGAGGTGAGGCGAGGTGAGGCGTGCCGTCATGAAGGAAGAGGAGGCGACGCGCGGAAGGTCGGCATGCGGAGGCGAGCGCACTCGCTGGGTAAGGGGCTGAGGGCAAGGCGGGAGCAGAAGAGTGGAGGCGGCAGGTTGAAAAGTGACGAGGCGGCTGGGATATTTTTGCCTCGGTGAGATTTAGGTTTTCACGCCCCCTATTTTACTTGGAGCTATATTTTTATTCGTCACATATCATGAGTTTTTCTTGGAGCGTCTTGTATGATATGAGTCTTTGCTTGTTTTGCTTTTTATTTTTAGTCATAAATCCTTGCTAGACACACCTATTTAAGAGAGCCAAAATTATGCTATGACTTGTTAGAATTGCTCTCTATGCTTCACTTAAATCTTTTTGAGCTATGGAATTGCTCTAGTGCTTGATTTCTACTACACAACCTTCTTCTTGTAGACGTTGTTGGGCCTCCAAGTGCAGAGGTTTGTAGGACAGTAGCAAATTTCCCTCAAGTGAATGACCTAAGGTTTATCAATCCGTGGGAGGCATAGGATGAAGATGGTCTCTCTCAAGCAACCCTGCAACCAAATAACAAAGAGTCTCTTGTGTCCCCAATGCACCCAATACAATGGTAAATTTTATAGGTGCACTAGTTCGGCGAAGAGATAGTGATACAAGTGCAATATGGATGGTATATATAGGTTTTTGTAATCTGAACATATAAAAACAGCAAGGTGGCTAATGATAAAAGTGAGCGAAAACGGTATTGCAATGCTAGGAAACAAGGCCTAAGGTTCATACTTTCACTAGTGCAAGTTCTCTCAACAATAATAACATAATTGGATCATATAACAATCCCTCAACATGCAACAAAGAGTCACTCCAAAGTCACTAATAGCGGAGAACAAACGAAAAGATTATTGTAGGGTATGAAACCACCTCAAAGTTATCCTTTCTGATCGATCTATTCAAGAGTCCGTAGTAAAATAACACAAAGCTATTCTTTCCTTTCGATCTATCCTAGAGTTCGTACTAGAATAACACCTTAAGACACAAATCAACCAAAACCCTAATGTCACCTAGATACTCCAATGTCACCTCAAGTATCCGTGGGTATGATTATACGATATGCATCACACAATCTCAGATTCATCTATTCAACCAACACAAAGAACTTCAAAGAGTGCCCCAAAGATTCTACCGGAGAGTCAAGACGAAAACGTGTGCCAACCCCTATGCATATATTCCCAAGGTCACGGAACCCGCAAGTTGATCACCAAAATATACATCAAGTAGATCACATGAATATCCCATTGTCACCAGAGATAAGCACATGCAAGACATACATCAAGTGTTCTCAAATCCTTAAAGACTCAATCCGATAAGATAACTTCAAAGAGGAAAACTCAATCGATTACAAGAGAGTAGAGGGGAGAAACATCATAAGATCCAACTATAATAGCAAAGCTCGCGATACATCAAGATCGTGCCAAATCAAGAACACGAGAGAGAGAGAGATCAAACACATAGCTACTGGTACATACCCTCAGCCCCGAGGGTGAACTACTCCCTCCTCGTCATGGAGAGCGCCGGGATGATGAAGATGGCCACCGGTGAGGGATCCCCCCTCCGGCAGGGTGCCGAAACAGGGTCCCGATTGGTTTTTGGTGGCTACAGAGGCTTGCGGCGGCGGAACTCCCGATATAGGTTATGTTCTGGAAGTTTGGGGATATATAAGAGGTGTTGGCGTCGGGAACAAGTCAGGGGGGTCCACGAGGCGGCCACGAGTTAGGGGGCGCGCCCAGGGGGGTAGGGTGCGCCCCCATCCTCATGGTGGCCTCGGGACTCTTCTGGTACATCTCCGGTACTCCGTGGGCTTCTTCTGGTCCAAAAACAATCTCCGTGAATTTTCAGGTCAATAGGACTCCGTTTGGTATTCCTTTTCTGCAATACTCAAAAACAAGGAAAAAACAGAAACTGGCATTGGGCTCTAGGTTAATAGGTTAGTCCCAAAAATCATATAAATAGCATATAAATGCATATAAAACATCCTAGATGGGTAATATAATAGCATGGAACAATAAAACATTATAGATACGTTGGAGACGTATAGAGCATCCCCAAGCTTAATTCCTGCTTGTCCTCGAGTAGGTAAATGATAAAAACAGAATTTTTGATGTGGAATGCTACCTAGCACATTTATCAATGCAATTTTCTTTATTGTGGCATGAATGTTCAGATCCGAAAGATCGAAGACAAAAGTTTAATATTGACATAAAAACAATAATACTTCAAGCATACTAACCAAGCAATTATGTCTTCTCAAAATAACATAGCCAAAGAAAGCTCATCCCTACAAAATCATATAGTTTGGCCATGCTTCATTTTCGTCACACAAAATGCTCCCATCATGCACAACCCCGATGACAATCCAAGCAATTGTTTCATACTTTAGTATTCTCAAACTTTTTCAACTTTCACGCAATATATGAGCGCGAGCCATGGACATAGCACTATAGGCGGAACAGAATATGATGATGGAGGTTGTGTGGAGAAGACAAATGGGAGAAAGTCTCACATCGACAGGGCTAATCGACGGGCTATGGAGATGCCCATCAATTGATGTCAATGCGAGGAGTAGGGATTGCCATGCAACAGATGCACTAGAGCTATAAATGTATGAAAGCTCAACAAAAGAAACTAAGTGGGTGTGCATCCAACTTGCTTACTCACGAAGACCTAGGCCATTTTGAGGAAGCCCATCGTTGGAATATACAAGCCAAGTTCTATAATGAAAATTCCCACTAGTATATGAAAGTGACAAAATAAGAGACTCTCTATCATGAAGATCATGGTGCTACTTTGAAGCACAAGTGTGGAAAAAGGATAGTAACATTGCCCCTTCTCTCTTTTTCTCTCATTTTTTTTGTTTGGGCCTTCTCTTTTTTTTATGGCCTCTTTTTTTCGTCCGGAGTCTCATCCCGACTTGTGGGGAAATCATAGTCTCCATCATCCTTTCCTCACTGGGACAATGCTCTAATAATGATGATCATCACACTTTTATTTACTTACAACTCAAGAATTACAACTCGATACTTAGAACAAAAATATGACTCTATGTGGATGCCTCCGGCGGTGTACCGGGATGTGCAATGAATCAAGAGTGACATGTATGAAAAATTATGAACCGTGGCTTTGCCACAAATACGATGTCAACTACATGATCATGCAAGGCAATATTACAATGATAAAGCGTGTCATAATAAACGGAACGGTGGAAGTTGCATGGCAATGTATCTCGGAATGGCTATGGAAATGGCATAATAGGTAGGTATGGTGCCTGTTTTGAGGAAGATATAAGGAGGCTTATGTGTGATAGAGCGTATCATATCACGGGGTTTGGATGCACCGGCGAAGTTTGCACCAACTCTCGAGGTGAGAAAGGGCAATGCACGGTACCGAAGAGGCTAGCAATGATGGAAGGGTGAGAGTGCGTATAATCCATGGACTCAACATTAGTCATAAAGAACTCACATACTTAATGTAAAAATCTACAAGTCATCAAAACCAAGCACTACACGCATGCTCCTAGGGGGATAGGTTGGTAGGAAAAGACCATCGCTCGTCCCCGACCGCCACTCATAAGGAAGGCAATCAAATAAACACCCCATGCTTCAAATTTGTCACACAACGGTTACCATACGTGCATGCTACGAGACTTGCAAACCTCAACACAAGTATTTCTCAATTTCACAACTACTCAACTAGCACGAATCTAATATCACCATCTTTATATCTCAAAAAATTATCAAGTATCGAACTTCTCATAGTATTTAATGCACTTACGGTGCACTTTCTGAAGAAACAATTTCAAGTGAATGGTATTAATGTTATTGAAAAATCTCCGGCAATCACTATTGGAAGTTTTCAAATACCTCTACCTACTGTTAAAAAGAAATATGAAATGCTTATTGTTGGGGAAATGCATATCCGCATTGATGTAACTTAGTGATTTATGAAAGTTCTTCGGTTTCATGCTAATCGAAAGTGGTTGTTAATAAGACCCGATCAACCTTATTAGTGGATCGTTTTTTAGCGGTATGAAGTTAATGAATTTAGTAAGCACTACCTTTTGTCCCTACTTTTTGTTCTCTGTTTTTATTAGTTAAATAAAATAAAATGCCATGCTTTGTCTGTTTTCCGAATTTCTCGTGCAATAAAAAATGACCCAAAAATAAAAGCTCAGAATGCCCTGAAAATTTAATACGATTTTTTTGAATATTTCTGAATTTCTCGTGCAAATAATATCAGAGGGGGGTGCACCAGGTGGGCACAACCCACCTGGGCGCGCTAGGACCCCCAGGCGCGCCCTGGTGGGTTGTGGTCCCCACGTGGGCCCCCTCACTTATCCCTTCAGCCCACATCATCACTTACCTCCAGAAAAAAATCTCCATAGCTCTCTCTCCCGTGTTCTTGCCCTCAAACCCGCGGATTTCGATCTCTTTGATTGAAGCTCCGTTTTCGAAACTGTTTCGGGGGATTGCTGCTTGGTATGTGACTCCACCGTTGTCCAATTAGTTTTTGTTTTATTGGTTTATATTTTGAATAATTAGTTACTCTTGGTGCTGCTGTAGATGTGCTTGCATGTTAAATTCTTAGAGTTCTAAGTAGTTTGAATGCTTGTTATGGCCTCTATGCATCCCTATGAGTAGTTGGTATCAATTTTCTGATGTTTTGTTGAGAAATTTTTCTGGGTTAATAAATTTCAGAATTTTGTTCATAGGAAAACCATGAATATCTTTAGGATGTTTGGCTCCAAGAAGAACTCCAAGGGTGTTATTGGGGAGTCATCTGATAGTGATTTCCGTCCTCGGAGGTTGGCGGAAGTACGGCCGTGTGAATGGTCGCACACCCCGTTCCTGGAAGAGGCGGGAATCCTTCAGGAGTTCTTGCAATATGCTGCTAACGCCGGCCTCACCGACTTCTTCGTAGATGAGTGTGAACAGCACCAAATCCTCACAAACATCTTTGTTCAAAGTTTAACTTTCCTGCCTAGGAATAATCCTCCTGAAGTGAGCTTTGATTTATATGCTGAAAACCATCAGATACCACTTACTGAATTTTGTGACATATGCTTGATTCCTTCTGATGGGAGCTTAGCCGAGCCTAGGCCGGCTGGGTTTGAGGCCTTTTATAGCACTTTGACAGTGGGAGATGAGAGAGGGGTGTCAGCTACCACTGCCGCTGGCTTGCATTTTCCTGCTGTTCATTACTTTGCACTTTTCATTGCAAAATGCTTGCTTGCTAGGGAGAAGGTGGGTGCACTTAGTTCACCAGTCCTTGCTGTTTTATGCTGTGCATTAGAGTGCGACAACACTTATAGCTTGGGAGCTATTGTTGCTGGTCGCCTCCATCTTAATAAATCTTAGGGTAAAATACATGGTGGGATTTATGCTACTCGTTTGGCGGCTCACTTCGAGGTTGAGATACGCCCTCATGATTAACCTCTTACCAAGGTTTACCTAGACCGTGCAGCCATGGATCACCATCACTTTACTGATATCGAATCTCCTAACATCCCCATTCCATATAACCTGGTGTGAGAACTCCTGATATTATTCCACTGCCTGCTCCTGCTTTGTTTGATTCTATTGCCAGGGCCGGATATAGGATTATGCCTGCAGACATCATCGCCTACCGGTACGCTCAGGCTGCTACGGAGGTAGCACGGGAGGAGCCTCAACAGTGGGATGAGTGGATGGCCGCTCCTCAGCACCCCTACTACCCTCCAGGCTACTGATCAACTACCAAGTTAGGCCAAAAGCCTAAGCTTGGGGGAGTACGTGTTTCCACCGACTTTACATTCATGTTCACTTATTTCATTTGTCGGTGTTCACACTTTTTCATTGTATCATCCATGTTTAGATTATTTTTCTTGCTTTCTTCTTGTGTTTGAAAAACTTTAGAAAAACCAAAAAAAATTAGTTGTAGTTAGTTTACTTTCTATGCATGCTTAGTAGTAGTATTAAAAAGAAAACCCAAAAATATTTCCTTATTCTTCTTTTACTTGTTGGGTGCTTTACCGCGTAAATAGTTTTTCTCGTTTATGCTTTTCCCTTTTATTTGCTTGTTCAAGAAAACCAAAAACTCCAAAAATATTTCAGTGTGTTTCTCTGAATTTATTTTCTTTTTATTCGAGCTGTACCAAGGAGAAGACCACGATGAAAGTGTTGAGTGGCTCTCATATGAATAATTGTTGAACTAATAAAGAGCACATTTTACCTTGTATTCTCCTGTTGAATAAAATGTTTGCAGATTCCAGCTTAGTCCACGGCACTCTTGCACTCTTATTATTTTCATCTCATTCGGTCATGCAAGTGAAAGGCAATAATGACGATATTCGATGAATTGGCCATGGCAGATAGAAACTGGTATGAACTCAACTTGTTCTGTTTGTGTAACTATGTTTAACCTAGTATCCATGATTCATCCCATTATGATTAAACATGTTTGCAATGACAATTAGAGATTATAGTTTCTCATGCCATGCATAAGTAGCTGGGAGTGGATAATGATTTATCTTGGATATCAACATTGTGTTAAAATGATTGTGATGTAGTATGATGATATGTTATCCTCCTCTGAATGTTCGAGTGGCTTGACTTGGCACATGTTCATGCATGTAGTTGAATCAAAACTAACATGGCCTCTATGATATTTATGAAGGAAATATGCCCTAGAGGCAATAATAAAGTTGTTATTTATATTTCCTTATATCATGATAAATGTTTATTAATTATGCTAGAATTGTATTAACCGGAAACTTAGTACTTGTGTGAATACATAGACAAACAGAGTGTCCCTAGTATGCCTCTACTAGACTAGCTCGTTAATCCAAGATGGTTAAGTTTCCTAGCCATAGACATGTGTTGTCATTTGATGAATGGGATCACATCATTAGAGAATGATGTGATGGACAAGACCCATCCGTTAGCTTAGCACGATGATCGTTTAGTTTATTGCTATTGCTTTCTTCATGACTTATACATGTTCCTATGACTATGAGATTATCCAACTCCCGAATACTGGAGGAACACTTAGTGTGCTATCAAACGTCACAACGTAACTGGGTGATTATAAAGATGCTCTATAGGTGTCTCTGATGGTGTTTGTTGAGTTGGCATAGATCGAGATTGGGATTTGTCACTCTGATTGTCGGAGAGGTATCTCCGGGCCCTCTCGGTAATGCACATCACGATAAGCCTTGCAAGCAATGTGACTAATGAGTTAGTTACGGGATGATGCGTTACAGAACGAGTAAAGAGACTTGCCGGTAACGAGACTGAACTAGGTATGGTGATATCGACGATCGAATCTCGGGCATGTAACATACCGATGACAAAGGGAACAACGTATGTTGTTATGCGGTTTGACCAATAAAGATCTTCATAGAATATGTAGGAACCAATATGAGCATCCAGGTTCCGCTATTGGTTATTGACCGGAGATGTGTCTCGGTCATGTCTACATATAGTTCTCGAACCCGTAGGGTCCGCACGCTTAACGTTGGATGACGATTCGTATTATGAGTTATGTGATTTGATGACCGAAGGTTGTTCAGAGAGCCGGATGAGATCACGGACATGACGAGGAGTCTCGAAATGGTCGAGACATAAAGATTGATATATTGGACCATGTTATTCGGACACCGGAAGTGTTCGGGTTGGTTTCAGATAAAACCGGAGTGCCGGAGGGGTTACCGGAACCCCCCAGGGAAGTAATGGGCCTTAGTGGGCCTTAGGGGAGAGAGAGGGCAGCAGCCAGGCGGTGCCCCCCCCCCCAAGGGGAGTCCGACTAGGACTAGGGGAGGGGGCGCGTCCCATCTTTCCCTCTCCCTCTCCCTCTCCTTCCTTCTTCTCCTACTTGGACTAGGAAACGGGGGGGGGATTCCTACTTGGAGTAGGATTCCCCCCTTGGGCGCGCCTCTAGGGGCCGCCCGGCCTCCTCCCTCCCTCCTTTACATACGGGGAGGGGGGCACCCCTAGACACAAAAGTTGATCTTTAGCCGTGTGCGGTGCCCCCCTCCAAAGTTTTCCACCTCGGTCATATTGTCGTAGTGCTTAGGCGAATCCCTGCGTCGGTAACTTCATCATCACGGTCACCACGCCGTCGTGCTGACGAAACTCTCCCTTGGCCTCAACTGGATCAAGAGTTCGAGGGACGTCTGTCGGTGTCAAAACTGGCGGATCTCGGGTAGGGGGTCCCGAACTGTGCGTCTAGGATCGATGGTTACAGGAGACAGGGGACACGATGTTTACCCAGGTTCAGGCCCTCTCTATGGAGGTAATACCCTACTTCCTGCTTGATTGATCTTGATGAATATGAGTATTACAAGAGTTGATCTACCACGAGATCGTAATGGCTAAACCCTAGAAGTCTATCCTGTATGACTACGGTAATGTGTATGTCCTTTCCGGACTAAACCCTCCAGTTTATATAGACACCGGGGGGATCTAGGGTTACATAGAGTCGGTTACATAAGAAGGAATCTTCATAGTTAGTCGCCAAGCTTGCCTTCCACGCCAGGGAGAGTCCAATCTGGATACGGGTATAGTCTTCGGCCTTCGTGTCTTCACAGCCCATCGGTCCGACCCATGGATAACAGGCCGGACGCCCGAAGACCCCTTTGTCTAGGACTCCCTCGGTAGCCCCTGAACCTAGCTTCAATGACGAGGAGTCCGGCGCGTAGATTGTCTTCGGCATTGCAAGGCGGGTTCCCTTCTTTCCGAACTCCAAGATAGTCTTCGGATGCGATGATAGTATCCGGACCTGTCCCACCATATATAACCGCAGAGAGAATATAATTTTACACGAGCCCAATCCGCTGACAACTTTTTTGTAGCACGACATTACGTCTGACCGGTCATAACTCCAAACCGTTTTTGTATTCGCCGCTCCGTGTTTCGAGATGCGGTTGCCATTGGCACGTCTTGTCAAAGCGGAGATCGTGCCCCCTAATTGTGGGATTCTCATCAATGCGGGCATGGGTATGCCAAATGTGCCGTTTATACAGCACTTGGGAATAGGTGCGTTCTAAGGCGAACGGGGAGGCGTTCAATATTCTGCCTTTATAAAGGGATAAGGATTCCCTCTTCCTCTCCCACGCCTTCTCTCTATCTCCGCCCTCCCAATCTCGAGCTCTAGCGCCCAAGTTCTTATCTCCTTTCCACTCGAGCTAGCACTCAACCATGTCCGGATCCGGAGGTCAGGGCAAGTGGATGGTCTCCTCCGTCAAGGAGGAGGACATTACTGAGCTTCGGGCGGCCAGATACTTGGCGAAGGAAATCGCCCATCGTCCGCCGGCCGAGGGACAAGTCGTCCCCGCGCCGAAGCCCAACGAGAGGGTGGTATTCATCCATCATTTCTTCCGCGGACTAGGGTTCCCACTCCACCCTTTCGTCCACGGGCTGATGTATTATTACGGGATAGATTTCCACGATCTGTCCCCGAACAACTTCCACAACATCTCGGCATTTATCCAACCCCACTTCGGGCTATGGCTCAAAGTCTTCAACGTGAAGCCAAAGGTGGTGGATGGCCAGCACGGGGACTGCGGGGGAGCCATGGTGAGTAAGCTGTCCAACGTCTCCTGGCCAAACGCACTTTCGTGGAAACAGTAAAGGAGTGGCAGAAACAATGGTTCTACATCACAGAACCCCGTGGCACCACCTCGGCCGCAGCTGCCAAATTCCGCTTCGGTGCTCCCATGCGACTCACCTCCTGGGTTGAGAAGAGTCCGAACTGGTGTTCGCCTGATGAGCTGATAGCGCTGCAGACGCGCGTTCAAAGTATGATAGCCAAGAACGTCAAGCTTGTCGATGTAATCCAAGTGATGCTAGTTCGCCGAATCCTCCCGTGCCAGCGCAGAAGTTGCCCTCTGTGGGAGTTTAATCCGAAGAAGCACCAAACCCTGGAGAGGCTCTTCGAAACCACTCACGAAGGTGCATGGAAGTTGCTCTTTAAGGGCAACGAGAAACCGCCGGCCACAGATTCAGACCGTGGGAACGATTTTAAACACCTCGCCAGCGAGGTATGTTATTTTTGACGTATCCCCTACTTGTTTGTTCGAGGATGATGTCTGAGTTTTTATCATTACTTTTTCAGGATTGGATGGAGAGGGCGGAGCAGATCCAGTGTCTGGCTCCGCTGCCTGAAGAACCTATCATCCCGCGTCTGGCGAAGATGCTGGTGCCGGCACCATATAAGGCGCCGGAGAAGAAGGCCAAGAAGAAGGCCAAGGGGGCCAAAGGTGGCCCATGTCGCAGGGGCGCTTCAGACGTGACGTCTGAAGACAAAGAAGCCCATTCCTCCGTCCCTGAGGACGATGACGAGGAAGAGGAGGAGGAGGAGGAGAAGAATCCTCCCCTGAGGAGGGAAAGAAGAAGAAGGGGGGCTTCCACGAAACTGGAGGCGGGAACGCCCAACAAGGGGAAGGGCTCCCTTGCGGTCAACACCGCGTGGGACATTGGCAGCAGTCTAGAGCGACGGCCCCGCACTAAACCTCGGGCCGCATCGTAAGTACAATGACTCATGTATACCCGCATACCCGGCCTCTCCTTTTTATCGTTTTGACGTGGTTAATTGTGATATGAAGTTCGGCCCGTGACAGCATCCAGCGATCCTCATCTGGAGGTTCGTTGGATCCGGCGGAAATGGCCAGCATGTCACCGCCGACCGCTTATTCCCCCGAAGCCAAGGATGACACCAAGGTGTTGTCCCGGAGGACCGCTCCGAGCCGGGGAGGGCCCCAGGACACTGTCCAGGAGGCGCCGCAAGGCGAGACCTCCGCTGCCGGACATATGGGGGAGCAGATCCCCATGGAGTTTGGCCCTCAGCCGAATGTGATTCCGGGGACCAATACGGCCCCGGAATCCGGCGCGCACCTTCCTTCGAAGGAGGGGGGTGCGCCAATTCCACCAATGGCCCCTGTCCAACCAGGGACGCCGGATAACCAGATGGAGGCACTACGAGGTGCCTCCATTGTGGACGAGCACCGTATCCTTATGGGTACGGTGATCGAGAAGGTTTAGTCCGTCAAGAGCGGACTAAACGAGGCCTGCAACAATCTATTGACAGGTTTCGAGGTAAGTCACATAGAAAGAGAACACCCCGTGCTGACAGTAGCCCCTGAGACACTGTCCGGTATTCGGAAAGAACGGCCGGACAGAGGATCAACCCTTTGTAGGAGGCTAATTTGATATTTATGAATAAGGAGGCGTCGCTGTTGGCCGCGACCTCGCATGCTGCCGAAGTCTCCGAACTGAAGCAGAGGTTGGAGCGGACTGAGAACAAGCTCGGCGAGGTGAAGATTCAACTCCACGAGAAGCAAGGTCAGTAACGACTTGCTGTGTGTTCGGAAAAAGTAAGCGGTGAGTATTGACCGGAGTGTCATAATATGTGTAAGGGCGGCGACCGAGGTCGAGGCCCTGAAAAATGCCCTGACCGAAGCCGAGGGGAAGGCTGTCCAGCAGCAAGCTGCCCGTAAGAAGCTTAAGGCCCGGGTCGACGAGATCCAGCAGGAGCTCCAGGACGCGGTGAAGAAGTGTGAGGCTTTGGAGCGTGAAGCGTCGGTTCGAGAGACCGAACTTAGCAAGGCTCGCCAGAGCGTGGAGGCCACACGGAATGAGGCCCGGGGCGCTCTCCAGGAGATCCAGGATGCCAAGAAGATCGCAGCGGGTAAGGCTTTTAACATGCAAAGAAAATATGCGGAGAGGAAGTACCTTTTACTAAACCGGATTCGGAGTTGCCCAGGGGCTTTTGCGGACCTGCCATGCAGCGTGTCTGATGCTGCAGAGTTCTTCCGAGCCGGAGAAGGGAATTCCACGGAGAAGTTGTTCTGGTCGCAGTATGCTGTGCCAGAACATCCGGTGCCCTTTGTCGATCAACTGAAACAGTTGGTTGAGCTGCACAGGGTGGCCGAACTGGCCATGAAGGATTTAATAATCCGGCTATGGCCAGCCGAAGCTATACCTAGCAGTTATTTTGGCCTCGTGAAGCGGGTGATGGAGGCTTGTCCGCGGCTAGACATCGTCAAGCGATCAGTCTGCATCGAAGGTGCCCACATGGCCTTTGCTCGTTGCAAGATGTGGTGGGCGAAGATGGACACCGTCGAGGTGGCCAGGGGGCCGCCGGAGGGCAAGGAGCACCGCACACCCGAGCGATATTCTGCGGATGTCCTGGAGGGATCTCGACTTGCAGCAGCGCAGTGCGGGCAGGACATTATTTTCAAATGAATACATTCGTTTTTTGTCTTTGCGTTGTATGATGAAAACAAATCCGGTTTGTAATATAATGTTTGTTATGTTTTGATTGTTTCCTCCTGTGCGGCCGTGTTTGCATGGAACCTGAGGGTTGGCCAGTCGTTGGCTTCTGCCCTCACGTAGGTAGTACGGAGGTGTTCGGGATGGAATCTAAACAATCTTGATCCAATTGTATGGTCCTTGAAGGAGTTGTTTAGCACAACGAACCAGGCAATCAGACTATGCGGCTTAAACGCCCTCACTTAGCCATAGGAGTTTTATAATAAAACATAGGCGCAGCCCCTGGTATACGAATCAGAGTGCTGTCAGCGTCTGATCAGGAAGTACCGATCCTTCGCGAAATGCGGAATAAATCTCCAACGATTTGTGACCTCCGAACAGCTGATCGGCTCTCGCCGCATCATGACAGTCAGTTTTCGGCTTTCTCTACTAAGGTGCTCATCTGGTTTAGACCAGGGCACAATCGCAGTAGTTCTCCCTTTACTACCCTAGCCGATGTAGCGGAATGTAGGGTAGCAAGCACAGGAGCCGGGCAACCCAACTATTGACCAAAGACATGATTCGGAGCCAATGCATATAATGCTAAATTCGGGGTGCCGAACTTACCTGTAAGAAGCGTTCGGACTTTGTTGCCGTATTATGGGGCGATGGGAAGCCCCTGGCGAATATGAAACCCACCAAAGTGCACGGGTGCGAGAATATAAGTAAGTAATGGCGAAGGAAAACAGAAAGAGGGCAGAGGTAGTATCTGGGGCCCCTTGACTTGGGCCGTGAACTGTTTCCATTATAGTTGGGTTAATGCGTCAAAGCGCATTTATACAAATAGTGCGATAAGCAACCGGCTATTTAACATGCCATACCCAAAGGAGAGCTGCATTCGGGTACTGAAAACAGGTACAGTAATCGTTGGACTGTCCTCTAGAGCTTCCTCTGTATGCTTGTGCTCTGTGCCAATCTGGTGTACTTGTCCTTTGACAGGACCGGTAATCAGGCCATCGAAGGAGGCCTGTATAAAAGAGACCTGAAAGAAAAAAGAAGAAAAAGGGAAATAGTAAAGATACAGTTGAGTCCGGGACCGGTGTAGCCGAATTGTGGACTACAAGCTTGTTGTGCCTCCGTCGGTGCCCATGGGATTTTGAGTGCGTAATTGTGTACGCATGGTACTAATACCGCTACCTCATCAGGGCTGGGATGGAGTCCGAATTGCTAATCGAGCTCTGGACGAGCCGAGCTGTCCTGTTGCAGTGTGGTCCGGACCCTCTTAGTGATGTCTAGGGGCTCGGCAGCCG
Source organism: Aegilops tauschii subsp. strangulata (assembly GCF_002575655.3). Lineage (NCBI taxonomy): Eukaryota > Viridiplantae > Streptophyta > Magnoliopsida > Poales > Poaceae > Aegilops > Aegilops tauschii. Next base: position 580,593,749 of record NC_053039.3, on the reverse strand, counting down.
GATTATAGTTCTGCTTGAGAAGGCCGCTCTGTACCTCTGTTGCTAGAGCGGCTGTGTGCTCCTCTGTACGGAGGGAGCGTTCGGTGTTTCCATTGACTGTTATGATGCCGCGTGGACCGGGCATCTTGAGCTTGAGGTAAGCATAGTGTGGCACCGCGTTGAATCTAGCAAACGCGATTCGTCCGAGTAGTGCATGGTAGCCACTGCGGAAGGGGACGATATCGAAGATTAGCTCTTCGCTTCGGAAGTTATCCGGAGAAGCGAAGACCACTTCCAGCGTGATTGAGCCCGTACAACGGGCCTCTACGCCTGGTACGACTCCTTTAAAGGTAGTCTTTGTGGGTTTGATTCGTGAGGGACTAATGCACATTTTCCACATTGTATCCTGATAGAGCAGGTTGAGGCTGCTACCACCGTCCATTAGGACTCGTGTTAGGTGAAATCCGTCGATGATTGGGTCAAGGACCAGTGCGGCCGAACTGCCATGGCGGATACTACTTGGATGATCTCGACGATCGAAGGTGATCGGGAATGACGGCCACAGATTGAATTTTGGGGCGACTGGCTCTACCGCGTAGACGTCCCTGAGTGCTCGCTTACGCTCCCTTTTGGGGATGTGTGTAGCGTATATCATGTTCATCATTTTGACTTGAGGGGGGAATTTCTTCTGCCCCCCAGTGTTTGGCTGCCGAGGCTCTTCATCCTCCTCCTCACTTTGTGATCCCTTTTCTTTGTTCTCGGCATTTAACTTGCCAGCCTGTTTGAAAACCTAACAATCTCTATTGATATGATTGGCTTGTTTGTCTGGGGTGCCATGTATCTGGCATGGACGATCGAGTATGCGGTCCAAGCTGGATGGTCCCTCACTGTTCCTTTTGTAGGGCTTCTTCCGTTGGCCGAACTTGGAGCCGCTGAATCCGGCGTTAACTATGCTGTCATCTGTGTTATCGCCATTGCTTCGGTGTTTGTGTCTATTGCGCCGGAGCTTGCCGGTGCTGTTCTTGGCCTCGGAGGGGCCTACCTCGTTGGCTGTGTTTTTGCTACGAGCCAGCCAGCTGACCTCACCCGCGCAAAAGCGGGTCATAAGTGCCGTGAGGGCTGCCATGGATTTCGACTTTTCTTGGCCGAGGTGGCGGGCGAGCCATTCGTCACGGATGCTGTGTTTGAAGGCCGCTAGGGCTTCGGCATCCGGACAATCAACGATCTGGTTCTTTTTGGTTAGGAACCTAGTCCAGAATTTTCTGGCTGATTCTCCAGGTTGTTGAACTATATGACTTAAGTCATCGGCGTCTGGTGGCCGGACATAAGTACCTTGGAAGTTGTCAAGAAAAGCTTCTTCCAAGTCCTCCGAACTGCCGATGGAATTTTCAGGCAAGCTATTTAACCAGTGTCTACCTGGCCCTTTTAGTTTTAGTGGGAGGTATTTGACGGCGTGGAGATCGTCTCCTCGGGCCATATGGACGTTGAGAATCAAATCTTCGATCCATACTGCGCGATCGGTTGTTCCGTCGTCTGATTCAATATTGACGGGCTTGAACCCCTCGAGGAATTCATGATCCAGCACTTCATCTGTGAAGCAAAGAGGGTGTGCGGCGCCTCTATATCGGGCCGCGTTGCGGTGCACCTCCGATGAAGGCCGCCCGCGGTTATCGGCCCGGGCGTGACTTGGTTTGTCACGTCCGAATAGGTAGCCGTCATCCCGAATCGAAAAGCGTCCTCGCGATCCATAGATTGATCTGGTGTGTCCTGCTCTACTGTCCAGGTCCTGCCGAAGGTCGTATGTATGGTCCCGAGCTGTTTTGTCTCTGTTTTTACGAGGCGGTGGGGCGGGCCGTTGTTCAGCCTGAGTTGCCGTTTTATCCCGACCGTGGGGTGGTCGGTCCGCCGCACTATCCCGACCACGTGGTGGTCGTTCCGCATTGCCCGAGGGAGGTATGGGCTCCGGCGCCTCCTCATCGAACTGAGGTAGCAGTTTGCGCTTCGGGTAACTCTTGGCTGGATGCTTGAGGCCGTATTCTTCAGCTGCCTGGACATCAGTCCATCTGTCAATGACTAGGTCTTGATCAGCTTGAAGCTGCTGCTGCTTTTTCTTCAGGCTTCTTGTAGTAGCTATTGGCTGGCCCTTGAAGCGCTCCTACTCGAGGGGTGCCTCAGGCACGATGAAATCCTCGTTGCCGACGCACTCCTCATCCTCGGAGAGTGGACGATAACTATCGTCATCCGGGTCATTGGGCATGGCCTGTTTATCAGGGTTAACTTGCCCATTGTCTTGTTCCTCCTGTTCAGATGCTGCTCCGACAGGGTCTTCATTGTTTTCGGCGTCGTCCGGAGTACTATTTTCTCCGGTGCCAGTTTGGCCATCTTTTGAGCGACGTGGCTTAGAACGGCGTTTAGGGCGCCGGTGCTTGGACTGTGTCTCAGAAGGTTTATTCGCAACTGGGTCTTCTTTGTCATTGTCACTAGCTTTTTTAGGTGTGTCAATCATGTACACATCATACAAAGAGGTGGCCATCCAACGTCCAGTGAATGGCGGGTCTTGGCCTTGCTCCTTGTCGGCATCGTCGTCCATACCGTCGATGTCATCGGAGCCATAATCATGCACGTCTGTTAAGTCCTCGACAGTGGCTATGAAGTGAGTGGCAGGTGGGAAGCAAAATTCCCCATCATCAGCCTCTAGTTCAAACCGGACATAGTTCAGCTGTGAGTCCCCCACCAAGGACAGGTTTTTTAGTGAATTTAGCACATCGCCCAAGGGCGAGTGTTGGAAGACGTCTTCAGCGCTGAACTCGAAATCGATGACCGATCCAGCTCGGTGTCTACAGGCATACGCGGTTCGGAATTTATAGCCGGAAACGAGTCCGGAGTTCCGTTGACGCAGATATTCCCAGGTGTTGAGTCTGTGTGCGGCTCCAACGCCGCGGACTCTGTGGCTTCGGATGGTGCAATCTGCTCCGGATCTAAGGCCGTAGCAGTTACAGGAACCATCTCCTGAATATGGTCCGATGACAGATTTAAGTCATGTTCATCGGAGCGAGGGGAGCTATCGCCGCGGTCTCAAATCCATTGAAGATCAAGTCTCCACGGATATCCGCAACGTAGTTCAAGCTTCCAAATCTGACCTGGCGGCCAGGGGCGTGGCTATCGATCTACTCCAGATGGCCAAGCGAGTTGGCCCGCAGTACGAAGCCGCCGAATACGAAAATCTGTCCGGGGAGGAAGGTTTCTCCTTGGACAGCGTCACTATAGACGATCGAAGGGGCCATCGAACCTTTCGTCGACGGCACAGTGGAACTCTCAATGAAAGCACCAATGTCGGTGTCAAAACCGGCGGATCTCGGGTAGGGGGTCCCGAACTGTGCGTCTAGTGTCGATGGTTACAGGAGACAGGGGACACGATGTTTACCCAGGTTCGGGCCCTCTCTATGGAGGTAATACCCTATTTCCTGCTTGATTGATCTTGATGAATATGAGTATTACAAGAGTTGATCTACCACGAGAACGTAACGGCTAAACCCTAGAAGTCTAGCTTGTATGACTACGGTAATGTGTATCTCCTTTCCGGACTAAACCCTCCGGTTTATATAGACACAGGGGGGTGGATCTAGGGTTACATAGAATCGGTTACATAAGATGGAATCTCCATAGTTGGTCGCCAAGCTTGCCTTCCACGCCAAGGAGAGTCCAATCCGGACACGGGTACAGTCTTCGGCCTTCGCATCTTCACAGGCCATCAATCCGGCCCATGGATAACAGGCCGGACGCCCGAGGACCCCTTCGTCCAGGACTCCCTCAACGTCTCCGACATATCTACTTTTCCTAATGCTTTTCCTCTTGTTTTGGACTCTAATTTGCATGATTTGAATGAAACTAACCCCGGACTGACGCTGTTTTCAGCAGAACTACCATGGTGTTGTTTTTGTGCAGAAATAAAAGTTCTCGGAATGGAACGAAACTTTGCGAGGAATTTTTATATAATATATAAGAATTTCTGGAGCCAAGACCTACCGGAGAGGGGCCCCTGGGTGGGCACAGCCCACCAGGGCGCGCCCCCCTCTCCTGGCGCGCCCAGGTGGGTTGTCCCCACCTGGTGGCCCCGCAGACCCTGAAACCAATGCTATAAAATCCTATTTTTCCAGAAAAAATCAGGGAGAAAATTTATCGTGATCCACGAGACCGAGCCGCTGCCAAGCCCTGTTCTTCCTCGGGAGGGCAGATCTGGAGTCCGTTTGGGGCTCCGGAGAGGGGGATCTCCGTTCTTCGTCATCACCAACCCTTCTCCATCGCCAATTCCATGATGCTCCCCACCGGGAGTGAGTAATTCCTTCGTAGGCTCGCTGGTCGATGAGGAGTTGGATGAGATTCATCATGTAATCGAGTTAGTTTTGTTAGGGCTTGATCCCTAGTATCCACTATGTTCTAAGATTGATGTTGCTATGACTTTGCCATGCTTAATGCTTGTCACTTTGGGCCCGGGTGCCATGATTTCAGATCTGAACCGTTTATGTTATCACCATTATATCCATGTTCTAGATCCGATCTTGCAAGTTATAGTCACCTACTACGTGTTACGATCCGGTAACCCCGGAGTGACAATAACCGGGACTTCTTCCGGTGATTACCGTAGTTTGAGGAGTTCATGTATTCACTATGTGTTAATGGTTTGTTCTGGTTCTCTATTAAAATGAGGCCTTAATATCCCTTACTTTCCAATATGGACCCCGCTGCCACGGGAGGGTAGGACAAAAGATGGCATGCAAGTTCTTTCCATAAGCACGTATGACTATTTACGGAATGGAGCTAGTGCCGTATCGCCCTAGTTTATAACTGTCTCATGATGAATATCATCCAACAAGTCACCGATCCAATGCCTACGAATTTATCTTATATTGTTCTGCTAAGTTACTACTGCTATCATCACTGTTACACTTGCTACAAAATTACTGCTATCACTATTACTGTTACTATTGCTGCTGTCACTACTATCAAAACTATCAAACTACTTTGCTACTGATCACTTTGCTGCAGATAATTAATCTCCAGGTGTGGTTGAATTGACAACTCAGCTGCTAATACCTTCAAATATTCTTTGGCTCCCCTTGTGTCGAATCTATAAATTTGGATTGAATACTCTACCCTCGAAAACTGTTGTGATCCCCTATACTTGTGGGTTATCACGCAGTCGAAGCAGAAACATGATGTCAAGGAGAAGCTCTCGCCGCTGTGGCCAAAGAACGAGCTCGGCCTCTTCCTCTCGCCATGGTGGAAGCAGAAGCAAGGAAAGGAAGAAGAGGAAGGTGGATAAGCAACGCCCCCTTGCACCCCTCCTTTTATAGGGCGAGCGCGGGGGCTGGCTCTCCACTACCCTGGGGTAACCGCCCCACTCCACCAATCTAACCCCCTGCATCCCTGTCTGGCGTCTTGCTCCAATCGATCGCCCATTTTTGCCAATCCGGCGTTCTGCCTCCTCTGATCAAGCACTACCACCACGACCGCCCTTCTGCACCAATTCCATGCCTCGCGCCTAATCTGCATCATGGGAAAGAGGGGAAGGCTGCGATAAATGGGGGAAGTGATGGCAGGAATGACAGATACCCCAAATCACGCGCGGGGGCCCTAACAACATCCCGCATGCGTGTGCGCCCCTGGTTTTTAGCGAACGGCCTACATCGTCCATGCACCAAGGATATCAGGATGAAGCTGGGGCCTGGCCTAAATCCAGATTAATGAAGAAGCAAAGAAGATCTCAAAGCATAGCGCCATTTGCGGCAAAGTCAATGCGTGAGTCTATGCATTATTGGGCCTAGCCCAACGATACTCGGCGGCACGTGTGATCTAAGCCATGGGGCTCTTGTCGGTGCAGCAAACAAGGACATTTGCTACCCTAACCTATGCACAGACGTGTTGCGGCTCCCCCCGGCAAGAATCGAACTCATACACAACCAGACCAGAGAAGCCGCTCTTCGTGAGATCAAAGAGCACATTAAGAAGACCAAGGCTTGGAACAAGCTACAAGATCCACAATAGAAGCAACTGGCCCCGGCAAGAATGAGCCGACAAGACAAGACCCAACAAGCCCCTCTAGCACAGACTTCCCGCCAAACGCCAGTGCTCCACCTCTCTGACCAGCTGGCCGCTGATCTGTGAGGTGTCGAGCCTGCACGTGGTTAGGTGGAGACAGCATGTCTGTGTCAGCTTGCTAGGAAGGAGGATTACCTTTATTGACACCCGTCCTAATGGCGTGTCAAGCTAATAGGAGATAGTTGAGCAAGCGGTGCGGCAGCCTTGCCGGGGCTCCTCCTCCACATGACACCTAGCAGAGTTAGGTATGATAGTTCTGTATCAGTCTATAATCACCCTGTAATGACCTTTTTGCCACTGTGGTAACCCCTTTAGCTATAAAGGAGGGCCAAGGCACCCTTTATAGGGGGCCAAGGCAACCTTTATAGGGGTTCGAACCCTTGGCAATCTTCACGCATAGGTAACCATGCAGCTGCCTTCTCCTAGCGACTTGCCGAGGGAGAGCGCCCCGTGTACTTTTTTCCACATTCACCCAATACACTCCTCAGTGGCCCAAACCTGGGTAAAACCGTGGCGCCTCTCGTTGCCCTTGCTCTTTGCGTTGATTGCTCCCCCTTGTCAAACAAGGAAAGGGGTTGCATTGCCCCATAGACCGCCGGCTCCACGGCGACAGATTAACTCTCCCTATATTAAGATAACCTTTTATGCAGTCAAAATCTATATCAAATTTACCCTCTTCTTCATCATCATTCCCCAAGCTTCGTGATTAGCAAGCTTAGCATCCAATAATTCTTGGGCATCAGGCACGAAGCTAGTAATAAAGGAACTTGCAGAAGCTAAGTCTAGTTCTTCCTTGGAATCATCCAGAAGTCCTCCATAGAAGAGATTTAATACAAGCTAATTTGGGAGTTTATGATGAGGGAAATCATTTAACAAAGTTCAGTACCTTTGATATGCATTTACCAGGATTTCTCCCGGTCTCTGGCGGAACTTTAAGATCCTTCATCTTTCTTCATAAGATTTCTTCTCAGGGTAGTACTCTGATAAGAAGGTATCTGCGAGCTTATCCAATGTATCAAAGGTACCTGCAGTGTGAGACACCAACCATTCTTTTGTTACATCAGCCACTGTGAGGAAATAATTTTAGGTTCATATCATCTGGGCTAAAGGCATTTAATTTGAATGCCCCACATATGTCATCAAAAAATTGCAAATGTTGATAATGATCCTCACCTTTAAATTTCTTACTATGCAATAATTAGAGGACACTTAGATTCACCTCATAAGCTACACTGGTGGGGTTAGCACCCAACGACGTGAACATCTCCTGCATAAGTGATCCAGTAAGGCGCATGGCTGATAGCTAGTTTTGTGTCCAAACTCAGTTATGGTTGCCCTCGATCTGCAAACAACTTAATACACAAAATTTAAACTAAAATTAAGACAAATATCAAAAGCGCTCAGCTCGCCGACAATGGTGCCATAAAAAGCTTGATGACCTGCAAGTGCACAAGGTTTAGTTGTAGCCTTTTCAAAGTAAGAGTATCGATCCTACAGGGAGCACACGAATCAATATTCTGTCTCTTACACGGTTCAAATAATGTGCCTGCAAGTTGTGAGTAGCCCAAAGCAGTAGTAATGTAGCAGAAATGATGTAGAAGACATAAAATTAAATATTGCAAAGAAAGTAAATAGTGAGGCCGGGTTGCAAACGAGAGTCTTTTAATCAATAGGACGAAAGCGTTCCCAGGGAGTCCGTAATCCCCTCTAGTGTGCATCTATAGTGATGCCTAAACACAATGCTACATCGAATTTCTAAACTACTTTGCATATTTCTACTTGTCGGCAAAGCCGGTACAGATACATGCATATAGTTGGCAGCCCCGTATCACCACCACCGTTCTTCCCCACTCCGGTTACCAAATGGTGTTTAAGAGGAAAAAGGTCCCCCTTGGAGAGGCAGCCTATAGGTGGTCTATGTTTAACCCCCTGTTGCAACGGCATGGGACAAAGGGAGATGGGGTCTATCACGTCACCCACGACCACAACCAACCATTCCGCCAGCAATAATAACCTTCCATCCAAAATTGGCATACATTGGATGGTCGACTTCATCCAACATCAAGAAGATTATTAACAAAAACATGCGTACATGATATTAAATCCTAGTATCAAACGATCCACAGCACACTAGGGGTCACCCATATCCCCGAGAACTAAGGGAACTACTCACTCATGAAGGCAACAAACATCATAACAATGGTGATGGAGAACATGAATGATTCACACATGTAAGACAAGTTGTTCCCCTTAGGGTTCTTGAGAATACAATGAGTAAGGTGGGATGATGATGATGACAGTGGTGATGATGTTGCAGCCTTACTGGTGATAATGGTGGAGGCGGCGGCCTCCTTCATGCCAATTCCTCCCTTTGGGTCGCTCCGGAGGTTAGGGTTCCTCCTTCTGGGCGAGTTTCTAATCTCTTTATGCGTATGATCCCTGATCTGATTCCATGGGGTGAAAATAATGGAAGAGTCGGCGTGGTTGGCACTCCATACGACCGCTCATACAAGAAGTTGCGGTCGCATTGTACATCGTCTTTCGCTCTGGAGGCGGCACATCGGCTCCTCCTTTGCTCCTCTAGATCCCCTTACTTATGGTAAATGATTATCACATTAAATATGTGATTTCACCACCATTTTTATGAGATTTCTTCCACAATGTATTTTTTGGTCCAACAATTTTTAGCCGAGGAAAAACGACAAACAGAAGTGTCCGAACGCGGTAAAATTCCACAAAGCCTACCGAGTAGGCACAAAAATTAACAACAAAATAATCATATAATTTGGACTCATCAGTCACCAAGCCCGTACAATTGCTCGGGGTAATCTTCACAACTTAATTGGAGACCCTGTCTCTTGCCCAGAGCATTACACTACAACGATTGAGCTCCACAACAACACCAACCATCTAGGGCGCCCAAGCACCCGACAAGAGGCACAATCTCTAGAGTGCCAAAACACCCAAGAGTAATAAGCTTCTCAACTTTCACTTCCATGTATCACCATGGAGAACTCAAACAGATGCAACTGATGCAATGGCAAGAACAGTCGAAGTGCTCAAACCCCACACTATCAAATCCACCAATGCAACGAAACTGATGGAGGAATATGGGAGCAAGAACAAGGAGAACACAAATGAACTCCAAGATCTAGATCCAAAGGGTTTGCCTCACTCAGAAGAGAGATGGATTGGTGGAATGTGGACCTAGATCTCCTCTCTCTTGTCCCTCAAAAAAAAGAATCATGGGAGGAATGGAGAGAAAGCAAAGCTTTTTGGAGGTCAACAATGGAGGAGAAAGCTTGCCAAGAACCATTAGGGGCAATGGGGAAGAAGACCCCCTTTATAGTGGGGGTTCAAATCCAACCGTTATGCACTCTGCTCGTGCTCAAGCGGTACTACTGCTCGGGGAGTGGTACTACCGCTTAGAGCGGTTGTTCCAATGCCAGCCAGTGTGTACTGCAGAGTACAAGCATTGTAGTTCCACCGGAGCGGTACTACTAGCTACAGTGAGCGGTACTACTGGCTACAGTGAGCGGCACTGTCATTGGATATAGAGGGACCAGCAGCAGTGGAGCGGCACCAGAGCGGAAGTACCGCGCAAAGCGGTACTACAATGTAACTACTGTCCAACTACTGCTAGAGAAAAATGGGCAACAGAAGCTTGCACACTCCTCGAACACAAGCGGAAGTAGCAACAGTAGTAATAGGCGGAATTACCGCACAAGCAATACTACTGTGCCACTACCGCGAGCTAATAGAGAGCAGAGAGAAGGCATTTCCCAAGTGGTAGTAGCCGCGGTAGCTCATAGCGGAAGTACCGCCTAAGCGGTACTACCGTGGAGCCACGTGGTACTACTGCTTGGGCTCTGCCAAAGGCTCAAGCACAAATGAGGAAGGCAAGTAAGACCAAAACTGTCATAACTTCTAACTCAAGCTTGTTGGATATCTGACAACAAGCACACTATCCAACAGCAAAGATAAACCCAAATCAATACATTTTAGGTTTTGCCATTGATCAAAATTTAAAAAATCCTTTGAAAATTTATTTATCAAAAATATCCATACCATACCTAAATGCTTTCTATACTTGATTATTATTCAATATTTATGGCTAAGATATTCTCTAAACTAGGATGAAAATAAATTTACAATTATAGTAATAATTATTATCAAAAGTTCATCCATTCTGCAATATATAATCACATTAACCTGCGAACATTTTTTAGATAAATTACCATAACAACAATGAAATGAAACTTTTATAATTTGTAAACACACTAGTTGGTCACTACTAACATATCATCATTAAAAGATTAGTCACCGGTTACTATGACAAGTCAAAAATATCTCCACCTTTAGAGTTTTATTGGTTCAATTTTGCGTCGTACACATGACATGTAGATGAAGAGATATTCACATTCGTGCCTTGTTCGATAGTTTTGCCCTTAGTTTTAAACTATGCTCAATTTTGCCCCAAAGCAATTGTGTTTGGTTATACAAATGCCCCTTATGTTTAATTCCCATCTTGTCAAAGACGTTTCGCTGTGCCAGTATATGTCATGTTGTTTAGGGCAAAACTGAACACCCTTTGAAAGTAGGGGCAAAATCGTATGGTGAGCACCGGCTAAGGGCAGAAATCTAAAAATCCATTAAATACATACCTTAATATTTGGTTCTCGTTTATGAGCCAGAAAGAGTATGCTTAATGAAACCCACAAATGTGCACTGAACCTCTTTTGGCAGTGTGTAAACCAACATCCAAACCCAACGAAGGCCAACATATACAATACCAAAGTAAGTTGACATCAATCTTTATCTTCGTAAAATTGCTTTTTAGAAAATCTGCAAGCCACTACTAAGGTAGACAATATCCATCATTGTTTTATATTTCTTATTTATAGCTTTGATATACTCTAATTCAAGTCGCAAATAAAAAGTCACGACAATAACAATCATTATGTAAGAAAATCATTAGGACTACAGATGTGATCACATTAATACAATATTTTCCAAGATATATGTTAATAAATGGTTTCTATTTTCTATAATAGGACGACATTAATGAATGATTTCAATATATACCTCATATTCCAGCAAAGCACGGAACTAATACAAGATTTTTTTATATATACTAGTGAGATAAATGGTAATAAATGAGGACATTAATGAACAATTTCGATGTATATCTTGTATTCTAGCAAAGTAAGCAACTGAAAGCTACTTTTGCATACGTTACCACCCAATACACTGAACGTGTTTTGTCTCTGTGTACAACAGACGGTATATGCAGCCAGCACCAACCGACGGTAGAGCACCGCTCCGCGGGCCAAAAGAGCTCACGTCGCATGCTGCACGCCACCGCATCCCATCTCCCCAGGCACGGCATTGCTCACTGGCAGTCAATCTCCACCTACGCGTCCCCAGCCAGTTGTTCGTCCATTTCAAAATATATATTTATGACTGATTTCAATAGTATATTTCTCGTATTCCAGCAGAGCACACAATTATAATACAAGATTTTCCAAGATATATGTTAATAAATGGTTTCTATATATTTCGTATAATAAGAAGACATTAATGAACGATTTCAGTAAATTTCTCGTATTCTAACAAAGCACCGAACTAATACAAGATTTTTCTATATATAATAGTAATATAGAAGCTAATAAATAAAGACATTGATAATGATTTCAATGTATATCTCGTGTTTCAGCAAAGCATGCAATTAAAAGCTGCTTTTGCCTGTCTCAGCAGTACACTTAACATATTTTGTCTCTGTGTACAACTGACAGTAGACGCAATCAACACCAACCGACGGTAGAGCACCACTCCACGGGCGAAAGAGCTCATGTCACGCGCTCCGCGCCACCGCAACCCATCTACGCAGGCACGGCATTGCTCACTGACAGCCCATCTCCACCTACGCGTCCCTGGCCCCTCGTCCACGTGTTCCGTCCGCCCGTCCGTTTCTTCTCCCCGGGATCCCTCGTGCGCTTGTGCTTTACCTTGCACGCTCTGTCTCTGTAGCCTACTCCTCCCTCCCTCCCTCCCCATTGCTATGCCCGGAATCGAACCCTAGCCTGAGCTTGAGCGCGACCCTGATCCCCTGTTCGCCATGGATCGCCCGCCACATCTCGACTTCGACCTCAACGAGCCGCCCCCGCCGTCGCCACCGCCGGCGGTTCACCAGCCGCCCCCGCGCGAGTTCGCTGCCGCCATGCCCATTGTTGCTCCTCCTCTTCCGCCGCCGCCGCCACCACAGCTCCGGCCTCCCGCCAACGTGCAGGCCCACCTGCTGCTGCCGCACCATGCCCGCGAGCTAGCGCTGGCGTACCACCGTGCGGAATCCTGGAGGTTAGCTGCTGCTACGGCCAGTGCGCCCGCGACCGCTGGTTCATCGCTGGAGGTCCCGCCGCCGCCGGTTCTCCAGTCGCCCGCTTTTGCTCCTCCGCCGCTGCGGCCGCCGGTTCTGCGGTCGCCCGCTTTTGCTTCTCCGCCGCCGGTTCTCCGGTCGCCCGCTTTTGCTCCTCCGCCGCTGCCGCCGCCGGTTCTCCAGTCACCCACTTTTGCTCCTCCGCCGCCGCGGCCAGCCCAGCTCCCGCCTCCCGCCAACGTGCAGACCCAGCTGCTGGTCGTGCACCAAGCCCGCGAGATAGTGCTGGCGTACCACCGTGGGGAATTGTGGTGGAGGTCGGCCATTGCGGCCGCGACGGCAGGTTCGTCGGTGGAGGGGCTGCCTCCAGCGCCAGCGCAGCATCCGGGAGTAGCGGGGTGGGGCGGGAACCCGTGCGCGTCCTGCGGCCTCCCCGAGCTGCCGGGGACAACCGTAATCTGCGACGCCTGCGAACGTGGGTTCCACCAAGCCTGCGTCCACGTCGTGCGGCGGCCTCCGGTGGGCGTGAACGAGGGGTGGATGTGCCCGGAGTGTGCGCCAGGAGCCGTGCCGCTCGACATCTCCGTCCGAGACATCACCAGGCAGTTATGTCAGCTCCCTCTTGATAATTTACTTACGGTTTTACATCTGTTTTTGTTCAGCGAATTTTATATGTAGATCTAAGAAGTGCGTAGATTATTGTTGTTCATGCCGTCCGGAATTGCTTAGGGTAGTAAATCGGACGGAGGGAAAGTACTTTTCAGAAGGTTAGATCGATCGCTGATGTTTGGTTTGCTACTTCTTATGATTGTTGTTCATGCCGTCTTTGGATTTTTCTGCTTTGCTGACTGTTAATAACCCTGTGGCCTATAATTAGCATCTGGTAGCAGTGGCTTTTTAAAGCATTAATTAGCAAGAGTCCAGCATGCATAGTGTTGAGTAATTCGTAGTTTTTGCATGTTTCTTCCTGAGTTACTACAAAGAACAATGAGGGCATGCGCAATGATAATTCTATTTTGTTCTAGTTGTGGCACTAATTTGATTTATTGCACTGGGTTTTTCTTCTTGAGGAATTATTGCACTGGTATATATACTGGAGAAGTATATACTACATTTTTTTCAGGGATAAGTTTTTTTGAGTCGACTGAGGGATAAGTTTTTTAAGGGGTACTGACGGATAAGTATATAGTTGTAGCATTGTACGGGATCCGTAGAAGCCCAAAGTTAACCGCTGTATACCCAAGCCCAAAACAAGCCCATTTTAATGTTTTTTTTTAGAACAGCCCGTGTTTAATGTTTAGGTCAGCACCGTGAGTTGACTAGCCATCTCCAGTTCTCTTCTCAAAAAAAAAACATCTCCAGTTAGCGAGTCCCGCCGTCCCAGCCCGTGTAGATCGTTCTGCGCCTACCGCTGCGGTAGATCGCCAGACGCCACAGACCGACACCGCCGCGGCGCCATGATAGCGAGTCCCGCCGTCCCAGCCCGTGTAGATCCTGCTGCCGCGGTACCGATCGATGCGCCATGCCATCATCGAGTACACGAGCCCGGCGATCACTTGATTTATTCCTCCAGCAATCGAGCCTGAAGGTATACCGTGCAGTTATTTTTCTGGTAGATTTGTGCATTACCTATAGTCTAATTAACGGGCTGGCTTACGACGCAAGACCATTGATTAATTTATAAATTAGATGTGTCTTTCTTTTTTCCCTTGGTTTTGCTAAAGCACATCTAGATGTGCCCTAAGTGATCGTCAGGCTCGTGTCCATCTAATTAAGTCCTATGTCGTTGATTTTCGCGGGATTCGTGTGGGTGTTTTCTTTTTTTCCTTTTTCTCTTCTTTTTATGTTTGATTGAGTCACTTAGTTGTGTAGCAACTAGGTCACTCAATGTGCCATAGACAGACCCCAAGAAAAAATTAGATGTGCCTTTTTGTTTTGGGAGATGAGAGATGATTTATGACATTATTTGCTGTAGCTACAGATGATATCACCATACTGATTGATGAGTTTGATAGTTGTCAAGATAAATTTAATCCAGTAGAAAATAAGAACTTTTGAGCTGAGACATCACCAGGCAGTTATCTCAGCTCCCCCTTAATAATCTCCTTATGATTTTAGATCTTATTTTGATCAGTGAATTTTATATATGCTAGCTCTAAGAAGTAGGTAGATTGTTGTTCATGAAACGCCAGTAGTACTAATGGTGAGTCCAGTCGAGAACGTGACATGATGTTTAGTTTGCTACTTCTTATGACATGATGTCCAGTCGAGAACATAGCATATGAATCTAGTATGTTCTTTGGATTTTTCTGCTTTGCTTGACTATTGATAACACTGAGACCTAAATGACTTGGTTTAAAATAAATGCTATAATTAGCAACTGGTAGCAGTGGCTTTCTAAAGCATTAGTGCGGCATGGTATGTGTTGCATCTTATTTTAGGGGCTATTAAATTAGGTATTACACTGTAGTCTCATTCGTGGTCGTTACATGTTTCTCCCTGATTTACTACAAAGAACATGGTATATGAGATATTGTAGCTAATTTAATGTTGTCACCCTTTCACGACAGTGAGGGCATGCGCAATGATAATTTTATTTTGTTCTAGTTGTGGCGCTAATTTGATTTGTGTTACTAGTTTATTGAAGTAGGACACCTGCATGTTTGGGTCTTGACAGGTACATGCAGTTCAGCCTTAGGGAATTTTAAAATCACCATGACTTGCAATCTGTAGGAGAGAAATTTGTAGTTGTTCTTATTTTCTTTCAATGTGAAGGTATCTTATTGGTTTCTCTTGCATTGTTGCATGATATTGCTGTATGGCATTTTCTTTATCCAAAATTCCAGTGTGGAGATTTGAACTAGTTCTCTTTAATGTGTATCATGAACTCTTTTGTGGGTTCTCTTTCGGTCCATTAAGTTTGGGGTTAGGTATCACCTAGTCTGTTCCAGGAAATTAATGAATCTACCGGGTTCACAAGAGAAGATGATTTGGCTTGGTGTGATTAATTGGAGAATGGATCACTAGTAGTGAGTAGAAGGAAATGAAGCATCGGTGATGAAGGTGTCTGGCTGCGGAGCTGCGGATGGAAATTAATCTGGAGGAAATGGTAGCTGGGGATTCCGTTAGAACAATGGGCTAGCTATATTGATTGATTAACGATAGTACAATGGACCGGAACAACTGAAATACCACCAACAAAGAAGATCCATGATAAAACCAAGTTACATCAATGTCCTTTTGATCTAATGTTTGATGTTTCTCCATGTCTTCGGTGATGAAACCACAAAAGATCAAACCTGCACAAGCCAGGCCAACCATATATAGGTTTTGCACAGCCACATGAGTTGCCTAGCTCAAGTGGTGAGAACCTAATATGACCAAAAACCCCTTGCAAGGCAGGCTGCCAAACTGTTGCTCAGACATACAACTAGTAGAGAAGGCGCAAAGCCCAAATTAACGAGCATTGAGAATCACTAGCTCTACGAGGTAGATCGTGATGGCCACACTAGGGCGAGGATGGAGTTGGGAAACCACCATGGGGCCACCACCACCAAACACAAGCCTAACAAAGAAGGCACCTAAATGCCTTGACAGATAGGCTTACTGATGTATGGTAAGAGAGACAAAAAGAGGATGGGCGGAGTGCTCACATGGTCGATGGTTGAATGCACTCATGTACCACTGGTGCCACCTTCCCACAGAACTAGTTCTTTTGTATTCACATAATCCAGAAATCTTCTACAAGATTGAATGAAATCTACATTCTTGTCATGATAAGAATTTGTTGCGAGTCACAACATTGTGAACAGTATCTCTATCCTGCACTACAATGTATGGGACATCAAACAAACATGTACTGCGTCTTTCTGCTAGCATCCACGCCTAACCTATATCACCATGGCAATCTATTTCGGTGCCTCTTGTGTAGTTATCTTCGTGCCATTGCTCAATATCAGTGGACACGACTCTTGTTGTTAGCTTTCTTTCTTCAGATTTAGGATTGTCGGCCTTGACCTCTCGACCTCACTACGCATTCTTTAGCCAGATCTCTAAAGGATCTTTTTAATTTGGCATGTCCATGGTTATTTGTTACTCCATCGAGTTTTTTGTTTGTCTTCAACTTCATCCAAAGCCACAAAAATCTTCAATATTTTTGTCTCCTTTAGCCAGTAATTTCCTTGGATTGTCACAACCCTTCCTTATTTGACCAATTCCATTGAATCCTTTCCATTTCTTTCTTCCCTATGGTCCATCCTAATTCGATCGAGCATGGTCCAACTCCAATATCTTCTCTCACCCATGACTTGTTTTCCCTTATGTTTTTGTTTTTCGACAAAGGGTGTTTTTTATTAACTCATAGTGTAGCATTGAGTGATACAAGCATAATGAACACACACCCGATCTCTGCATAACTAAGATGCACACAGCCACCACTACAGACACACACAAGGATCACATTGGCAAAAAGAAAAGTCATATAAGACCGAATCTATGCCAAGGTGAAAGAAAGAAAAGAAAAAGTCTAAAGCGACACAACAGCGATCGATGATATATACAACGACCATCAACACCAACCATCTTTTGACAACATATTACTATGAGAAGGATTCTACAAAGGAAATGCCCTCATCAAAGAAATGACGTATAAGCGTTCCTGCCGTTGGATCCACCATCGAAGGCCAGATCATGGGTTTTCACCCTGAAGATCGGGTCCGAGAAAACTGCAAGCAATGCCTTCAACAGGGTAATCACGCAAAAGCACCGCCATTGCCAGGTATAACCAACCAAGGTTAGACCTAGGGTTTTCCCCCGGAGCTCAAGACCGGGTACTCCAGAAGCACCACCCAATTGAAATGATCATATGTTATCTCCTCCACTTCCCACGACCCCCGCAACTGCATATGCGCATGGTCATGACATGAGATGTCACGCAAGAGATGACCAGGCCCACATGAGCATGCGGTCGAACCACGACAAGATCCGCTTGCCAAAACACAACACATACTTTGATGAGGGCAGAAGGTCACATGCACCGCCCAAATCCCAAGTTTGAGACGATTAGGCATACCAACACCATCCTCGCAAGTGGCAGTATATGATAGATTTACATGAGACATCACCACATGTGGCAGCAGATTACACACGAACCTTGCTAGATCTTGAGGTCCAACCCTTCCGGCGACCATTTTTCAGCCGATGCCGCGTGGATGGAGGCAACGCTAGTTAGCCAAGCATGACCGATAGTACCCAACAGCGTATCGGCCATATCGGGCCCGATGGCTGCGACATCTGTTGCATGGCCACCGTCACATACCCTTTGGTACACGGGTGATGGTCGCGACATCTGTTGCATTGCCACCTCCTCATCCAACCATGCCATAACTCTGAGGAGGCGCTTTGGGAGCAGTGCTAGCCCCTGCTAGATGAATAGGCTCTCCAGATCAAGGACATGGTGGCTGTGTTGGCTCCCTTTCCTCCACCACTGGGGCGCGTGCGGCAAGACAACGCCATCGGGAATAGGAAGGCGTGATGTAGCCCCTGCCCAGCCACAAACTGATGCCGCTGTTGCATCACGTGTGCCATTACTGAGTCAAGCTGTCGCAAAGTACATCACCAAGGACTATTGGACGAAAACAGGAATGGAGGCTTGCCACCGTCGTCAGCTATGCAGGCAAGCCCGGCTGCCACTCCTGGCAGCGAGGAGGAGAAGATGCTCAGGAAGACGGCCGCCTGAAAATATGGATCGGCTGGCCGCCCGTGTCGTGCAGGCGGAGGATGCAGGAGCAGTTTTGGTTTGTTGCTTTCCCTAACATTGCCTGTTTGGCATTTATGTATACCCTTATAAGGAGTCAGCGACCATTGCCGCGGCTGAAAATTATCGTCACTATGTTTCTACTTGCGGCTGCTATTGCTAGTTTTAACTATTTCCATTATTTTTCATTAACGGGGCAACTCTTTCTTACACATTACTTGTAGATGGTCATTTTTTCTAACTCCTTATAAAGGTTCGATTGAGATGTGAACTTATCTTTCTTTCTGTCATTCGACCAACTATAAACATAGTTATGATGTGAAATTGGAATCGTCGTTGCGTCTGAACATTAAAAAGCTATTAGGTACTTTCTGAAGACTTGGAGTAGCAAACTCTCAAGGTTTAAGACAAATAATGTTTGATCGCCAGTGTCACTTGTATTTTGTGAGTTTAAGGAACCATGACACAATTCAGTGGATCTTCATAGGAGTCTAAGTGGGACCTTCTACACAAGCGATTAGTTAAGTTCATGAGACATTACATTTCAACGCACGCATCGATGGTGATTCTCGGAGGGGTATGCCATGGTATCCCCCTATCTAGCCAATGGCATCTATGTGAACTTCTATGTGACGATTTCGCCACACAAAGGGAATTACCTTAGGCCATGTAGGGGAGATGAATCAAGGAAGAGACATCATGCGAGCCATGTCATTGAGTAACCTCTTATATTGAGTTGACAACCTACATCCCAGAGGACTCACATATTGCAAGATCTATGAGAATCCTTGGGATTGAGGGTGTACTCGGTTTGCTCATGATCACATTGCCATATTTTCTGGATTGAAGATTTTTCCCATTTACCGATATCTTCATGGTGAACTTGCTAAGAGGAGCTTCCTATGTATGTAGAAGACCATATGCTTGAGAGGAAAACAATAAATGATGAAGTAAATTATCTCCCAATCATACATTCTCTTCTCTTGACTTGTGCCTCGTCCTATTCAAGGAGCAACCAACAACTTCCTATGACATCTACCGCGCCATGAACGAAGATACATAATTCCTTGTGCTCATCATTGATTTTGCCATCAAGTGTTCTTGGGGTAAGTTGGAGGCCAGAAACAACAATATGGTGGCCATACCCACCCATGGACACCTTCAAGAACATCAAACCGCCTACAATATGTTATGATCATATAGGAGGGTGTGGTGGAAACATTGGCCGCAATAAAGGAGCAACGGAACTCATCGTGTGATATCTTGATGCCACCCTGCCACCAACACCCTCGGTGTTGGTGACCCACTACCACCCTTGCCCACATTATGTCATTTCATCCTATTTTTCTACCGTTGGTGTCTCCACCAAAGAATAGGAAGTATGGTGTAATTTCATGATTAATGTCTTCACACCTTAGGGTGTTATTCGTCATCGGGTGGCGTGGAGCATGATCCATTCCTTGTAGCCTACAGGTACAAGTGCAGTGGATTTGATCGGATACTGCTCAGACCATGCCCTATACCACATTATTTTGTTGGATTTAGAAGCAGAGTGGATAGCACTAGGATGTAGATACAAATACAGATGATGTCGGAGCTAGACTTGGCAGGGTAGTGTACTGCCTCATTACGATAATAGACACAAGTGAACGGGTAATACACATGCGGAGAGTATTTAAATGTCAGACAAAATCACAAGAGTAAAGGGCATATATAACAACTAGAAGCACATAATAAACTCTAGAAGGCTGTAAACTTCCACAAGTAAAACACTAGGAGGCAACCACACCATGCCATAAACAAGTAATATCCATATGACAAGTTTGTTATTCAAGTTCTATAGAAGTCAGATTATCCTATTTAAGAGGGTTGGTTAATCTTGCTAAAAAACTCCATAATCCTAGTACCGTCGCATATTAGGAATAATATATCTAGTGTGCCGGGTTCGAAATCGGAGCATATAGTGTCTAGATGTAAAAAATCTCATACCATGTCCTATTTATAAATTGGATTCTTAAATGGTCCAGTTCAATACTTATCCAAATCACATTCCCCTCACATGTGGGTGACAGCAATATCATCTCTTAGTTTCGTTGCCTTATGGGGCCACAGCCTATGGCCTCGTGGAAATAAAAGTTGCATATTTCCTCGCATGGTGCCAGAAGTTATGTTTAGGGATTTGATTTTTACTCATGAAGCCGCAACTCGTCTCTCTCCTAATCTTTTTCTCCCGGTCTTCTCTAGTCGAGTTCCTCTTGATCTCTCACCACCATCTTCATCCCCTTGTTGTCGCTGCATCCCCTTGTTCCTAGCCACATTCGCATTGCCTAGATTGACAATCATTGCCTGTCTCGCTCTAATCAGGTTCACTCGGTAGCCGTTCCTCTCCATCGGGCCCGTTGGAAAGCCACTCTCGTGTGCCTTTGAGCGTCCACCCCACCCGTGTCCTTTTTGCCTGCCGACACACTCCCATCAATTGTAAGTGGGTCTACAAGGTTAAGACTGGTCGTGATGGTTCTCTTGAGCTCTACAAGGCTCGTCTTATTGCTCGTGGCTTTCATCATGAGAATGGTCATGCCTAAGACAAGGCATTTGCTCATGTTGCCCACATAAACACAGTTTGCACCCTTGTCGTGGCTTTTGTTCGACACTAGGTTGTCTCTCAACATGATGTCAAGAATGCCTTTCCTAATTGTGAGTTACCTGAGGTCTACCAGGGGATCCCTTAACAAGTTATGTATAGGAAACCCACTAATCATCTATTCTATTCTTCTTTTAACATGACAACCAACTAAAAAATAGCGTGCTATTTCGGCCTTATAGCGTTGCTATAGCATATCGGGAAGGGCCACGTTATGTTTTACCTAATTTGCTCGCTACGATGCTAATCCGGCGCTAAACAAAAAAACGTTTTAGCATTTTAGCATTCACACGACCCATCTGATATCGGCCCAACCCACTCTCACTCTCTCTCGTAGACGCAACAAATGCAACAGCCCATCGACCTAATCTAGCCGACTCGTGACCCTCATCCACCATTTTCCACTAGCTCAATAGCTCGTGACCTAGGGCGGCGGCGGCGGCATCTCATGACTCATGAGTGAAGGAGACGGCGGCGGTTCGTGAGCGGCAGCGGCTTCTCTTCCTCCCGTCTCCAAGTAGCGGCGTCAGCCACATCTCCAACTCCAACAAGTCAGTGGCGGCGCGCCGATGTCAGCCAAGCCGCCGGTGCTGGCAAGTCAGCCGGCAAGTGAGAGCATCCTCTCTTCATTCAGTCTCCAAGTAGCAGTGTCGGCTTCATTCTATTTCCTCGCCCAAGTCCCCATCCGCATCGTCCTCCTGCTGCTCCTGTCGCCGTGGCAGAGGAAGCTAGTCGCGCTGAACTTGCCGCCGCCTTGTTGCTCCTCGTCGCCAGCCGTTGCAATTTTTTCATTGAATAAAACATGTTGATTCTATGTTAGATCACCTATAGTGGAACTACAGTTTCCTATCTTAATTATAAGTACTTGGTATCAACCTAATACTACATCTGTTGTGCTTGATGGTATCGTATCTATGCGTGTCCACTTGTTCTTCTCTTGTATTACTAATTTACTATTGTTTGTCCTCTGCAAGCCCAAACCACTTCTGAATCTGGGTATGAAAGGAATGTGCATGTTTATGCCATGGAATTGGACCTTGTGCATGTATTGCTCCAGGAAAAAATGTAGTTGCTGAAATCCTTTATTTCTGGATATATTTGGCATTTTTTTGCAAAATGCTATTTTCAAATATAGCATGCTATTAGCGTGCTATAACTTGTGTAGCATCTGGAGAAGGGCGAAGCTATATTTGATTGTGTGCTATTTTTTGCGGGTATCGTGCTATTTTTTTTTCATTGATGACAACTCTCACATGGCTGCAAATTTTTCTGATCAGTTCATATGCATTTTACCCAATTGTTAGCAAATGACGCCTTTCCTTTATTAAGCATTTCAATATCATATACAGCCTATAAGATTAGGCGAGCATTTGTCAAACTGCTTAGTGATGGACTCTGGCCTGACTTCAAGTGTAGGTTAGAGTGCACTGATGTTATGGTTTTAGTCCTTTCCTATTTTGGTTGAGTTATTCCATACATATTGCAAGGATAGTCTCCTTTGGAGACTGGGCCATGGTCACATGTCAGATTGCTTGGTTCTTGTATTTTGAAAAGATATATTTCACACTAAATTTATAGAAAATGAATGTCGGTCAGAAAGTAACTTCTATGCTTTCGATCATCAACTCTCAAGTATTCCCTTTTTTTCTACTTCTCTTCTACTTATTTTAATATCACATTTAGATCCACATAAACACAAATGCTTATGTACTTACAGAAATCATTCAACCAGGTGTCCCTACACCAAATTGTTCTACTTTATTGGTTATATGTACAGCCATTTCTTGTAAGATATACATGCTGGAACAGTGATGTGGAATTTGTTAAAAGTACATAAAGTACCTACAGTGATTATTATCAAGACTTGGCCGTATATATGTGCCATCGTTCTGTACAATGTTTAGTTATCTTGATGATTGTTGTTCTGTACCTTTAGTGATTATTATGGCGTTGAATTTTCTCAATTGTCTTTGCATATCAGTGTGTTAAGAAGTTTACAACCATAACAGTTGTGAATAGGTTGCGTTCCATTAATTCTCAGTAGTACTGTAAACTAAATTGTAGAACAATCAAATCATTAATATCCTTCCATTGTTTTAGGCTACTTTTATGTGCTATGCTGAAGAGAATAAGCGTTGAAAGCATGCTTGCATTTTCTATAGCTGGTTCATTGTGTTACAGAGCAGTGCTTTCATTACTCTACATGATGCTCGCTGTTTTATTGTCACATGGTTATTGTTTTGACTACTCTTGAAAGATCTGTTTGGAGTACAAAAAAAAAACTTCTGATTTCTTGAAATTCTGTTTATGCAAAAAAAAACTTGTCACAACTATTTTGCGATAAAATTTATAAAATGGACTGTTTTTGGGTGCTCTGAAATAATAATATCAGAAATGTTATAGGAAATTTTCTAATAACCTTTGTTGTACAGACATTATCATCAGTAGAGTTAATATTTTCTTTTGATCCTCGCAGAGTAAGTGTTGCTGATGGAGCTCATTTGATTGAATTGGCTACTCCACATTTTGAGGGGCTGCAGTTGAATAATACAACTCCTTTTGGTAAGGATATTAGAGCAATCATATGTACTGCAAGAGAGATGTATTTGCTTTTTGTTGGAGATTTCCACACCTTTTAATCTTTTATGCACTGTAACTTTTTAGATAACAATTTGCTGTGCTAACACCATCAAGATAAACTTCTGCTTGCCCCATGTTCAGTGCATGTGCGGCCACTTAGGCGTAGTATGTGTTTATCCATAAAGGGCAATTTTAATTCCAGTTCCAAAAAACTATGGGTCATGCTACCGTTTTAATGCTATAGTTGACTGGTCTCTAATGTAACTATTGACCATCATTTGTGGTGCATCTTATAATAATCTACTTCTGGCTATCATGTTGCAGATGGGAATCACTTTATGCCAGCATTTAGTCTTCCTCGTTGTTTTAGCACGAGACAACAATTTCCTCCTGTGGATCAAAATTTCATTGCTGATGGAAACATAGACCAGAGGTCAAATCATACACGCGGCAGGAGAAGAGATTTTCCACAAAAATCAGCATTTCGCAAGTTTTCTGAGAAGCACGAGTTTGGAAGTTCCAGCACTTTTACGGAGCCATCATTTTTTACGAAAGCAAAAACCCCGAGTCCTGCAGAAGAAAGAAATCCACCAAAGCCTCCAAAATTTCTTGCGGAAAATTGCAACCGTCAACAACATCATCACAGTGTGAGTATCTCATTACCTGTTTCAGATTCTGTTTCTTCATCCTGTGCCCATTTTAGATGTTATTGTTTCCTACTGGTACAGCCTTTGTTTTTTTATACTGCAGTTCTCTTATCTTACGTTCACTTTGGTGCTGATTTTGATAACACTGCTTTATTGTGTTGTTACTCTAGGTTGGCCTACCTGTTCAATATCAAGATTTCTTCATAACTAACTTGGGAGAAATCGATAAACATGCAAGCTACCACAATTGCCACCAGATATGGCCGGTGGGTTTTACATCTTACTGGCATGATAGAGTCACTGGTTCACTATTTGAGTGTGAGGTGTGTGATGGAGGGAGTTTTGCGCCTTTGTTTAAGGTCAGAAGGTTACCATGTTCAGTGTTCCCCCTTCCAGAAGCCTCGACCATTCTCTCTCAGAATGGTGCAAGAAAGGCCGCTGAAACAAAGGAAAGTAGCAGTTTTATTCGAGATACTGCTAATGATATGGATGATGATATTTATATGATGGTGGATACTCCCTCTGAGACCAGTCAAGATTTCTTATCAATTTTTACCAGTGATACGGAGGATCAAAGGACTTCTTCATGTCGCAATGATGTACAGAGCTCAAATATGATGTCACAAATACTACCATCAAATTCTGAGAATGTTCCACCAGGTAAAGAAGCCAATATTAATGACCAAATTGGTGAGTTTACATTTGAGGGAACATCGCCCTCTTCAGTATGGGGGATGATTTCTTCTGCTATGGTGGAAGCATGTGAAAAAATGTATAAGGAACATGGGCATCTGGTATTCTCATGCACACACAGCAGCGAAAATTATTTATTAAACAAGGGGAGGGGATGTCAGAACTTTGATGGTCCTTACGCTCCCTTAACTAGATTTTGCTCATCCAATGGCCCCAGTATACCACGAGTTACAGAAAAGAAGAATGATGTGGAATCTACTTATACATTACTGAAGAATTGGTTATGCCATGATAGAATTGGGCTTGATTTGGAATTTGTTCAAGAAATTGTGGAGTCTCTTCCTAGATCCAGGTCTTGCATAAACTACCAGTTCTTGTGCAATAGGGCAGAATTTCGTTCTTCTGTAACAGTTGCAAGTGGTTTACTTTTATCTGTGCATAAAGATGGTCAAAGTAATGTAGATACACCATATGGTAGACATGGTGGGGTGGCTGGGCTACACGATCCTGCTCAGCCCAGCGGTTCTAGCATCCGCAAGCTACCTCCGGGGCGTCCTATTAGCCATAAGCTTCAACTAGAATCGGCGGCAGATGTTTTCCAGGTAGCTCTTTACATATCTTTCACTGTTTCTACTATTTGAGAAACACATCTTTACAAAGTTGTGCATTTCATTTTTATTCTTGCATCCATCTTATTGAAAATTTCTTGCAGATATGGGAGTTCTTGGGGCGCTTTGCTGAAATCATTGATCTCAAAGAAGTGCCTTCATATGAACAATTAGAAGATGAACTTGCTGACCCATGGCCAATTTGTGCAAGTCAGAAAGAAACACTGTCAAAGGGCATTCAGGAATGTAGGGATTACTCTTCACCAATGAATTCCCCTGCAAATGCTTCTACATCACATTCAAATAGTGAGTCTGGTCTCTCTAATAATGAAGAGATTGTGTCTATATTTATTCCTGTTGAAACTTCCTCTATGAAGGAAGCTCGTCTAGATAAATTGGCAGCCCAGACACTTGGGAGGTGCACTGGTACAATATTGCCCGGCGTTCATCTTGCACTCATTAAGGTTCTTTTTGGTGAGGTATTATCAAAGCTCAGCATTGACCCCAAAGAATCAAAACCCAGGCGCGGAAGAAAGGACACTGAGAGCCTTATTTCAACAAAGGATTTTAACTTTGATATGCTAACTGCTAACAAGTTGACTTGGCCAGAGTTGGCTAGAAGGTATATGTTAGCTATTTCTTCCATAAATGGGTGCATGGATGTGTCAGATATTTCCAGTCGAGAAAGGGTGAAGTTATTCCGCTGCCTACACGGTGATGGTGGCATCCTGTGCGGAGCAGTACCTGGGGTTGCCGGCATGGAGAAGGATGCCCTGGTAAGCATTTTATTTCAACAATTAGCTGAACCTTGTGATTCATTTGGATCATTCCTTCCTTTCCTTCTTCAATCAGACATGAGTTGTCTTTAGCTTGCTGTATGCTATGGTTATTTGCTATCTGTTTTTAGACTTTTCTTTTAACTTTTTGTTTCCATTTATGAATATTTGCTTTGATTGCAACCCTGTACAATTATTTTATACACATTAACTCTACATAATAGTATGTTTCTATGTTGTTTCCATGAGGGACATAACACATATCCCTGTTTTATCCTGCTTAGGAAAAAACCTTGGTTTTTTGGTTACCTGTCACCATCAGTATTGCTTTCTGTTTTTTAGGGTAAAACAACAGGGAATGCCATTACTCTGTATTTATATGTATTTCGTAGTGATAATAAAAAGAGGTATGTACAAGCCTAGCAAGGCGAGCATATATAATCAGTTACGAGACTCTGCCCATTTGTTTTTTTCTATGATATTTTTCAGAGCTTTTCCACCTGTTTGCAGGAATTTTGTTGTTAATATTATCTGTGGAGACAAGATTCTTGATTTTGCTTATTTGGCTGGAGATATCTTGACTACATTGATTCCTTGTCCAGCTGTGTGATATTTTGATAATATCGAATATACTTTATAAGGATGTTGTGTTGCGTTCGTTGTGAGATATTATAAATTTCCCATGTTCTTATTTTAGACGATGGTAAAATTTATGTTTATTTTTGCTGCACTGTAATTATTGTCTTGTACTTTCAGCTGCTTCTGGAGGCAGAGAATTTGATATGCAGTTCTCTATCAAGTGAAGGAAACAAGGTTTATATGATGGATTACAAGTATTCTGCTGAGGTGCCTATTGCTGATAACAGAACATTGCCAGATTGGGCAGAAGCACTAGAGCCTGTGAGAAAATTACCGACAAATGTGGGAACGAGAATTAGAAATTGTGTTTATGAAGCTTTGGACCGAAAACCACCAGAATGGGCAAGGAAAATTTTGGAACATTCGATAAGTAAAGAGGTCTACAAGGCTAATGCATCTGGACGAACCAAGGTTAGTAATGCTCCTGCAGGCTGCAGTCATTGTATTCTTGTTGTTCCAGACTGCGTTTAATTTCCTTTTTCTGGCTTCGACCTGCTCTCAGGCCCTTATAAAAACCTTTTTATTGATAGATCGAGCTGCAATGCTTATGGTGTTTTTCTCTTAAAAAGTAACGAGTTGCAAAAATAAAAGTATGAGTTTGTATTAGTTTATGTTTTAGTACCGTTTGTTGTGTGGGTTGCGGTCTAGATTACAGCTCCTCATTTTTTTTGCCCTTGGCCGTCAATACAAATGCATAAATTCCGTTTTCTAGTTCCCCTAACACTTCTTTTGTTTTACTATTTTATGTGATGAAGTACTGTATCCCTTTAAAAGGATGACAGGAATCGTTGTAGAATTTTGTTTGAAACCTTGGAAAACAGTCAGATGATGTATTTTGTATTTACATGTTTTTGTTTATTTAGCCTGGGCAGGAAACTTCGGTTAACATGAACTTTCTGTCAGCATCGCAGTTTAACCAAAGTTTTACTATATATATAGCTGCCCGAAGAGAAATCAGTGCATAGCATGGCCATGCTTATGTTGTGAAATGTATTCGCCCGCTGCCTTGTTAGACTTATTCGTTGCCATGATACTTTTCTCTATCTTTTATTTTGAGGACCCTTGTGACTAGGGGACTTTGGAAAATACAGTAAACATTTTTTTTTCTTTTTACAGAAAGCTGTTTTATCTGTGTTGTCAGAGGCATGCCGTGCAATAGTGCCACAAAAGCCTGAAAACCCAAGAAATGAAAGGAAAACTATTTCCATCTCAGAGATTATCTTGAAGAAGTGTCGTATTGCCCTGCGCCATGCCATTTCCTCAGATGAATATAAGCTTTTTGGGGATCTGCTTGGAACTATTGTAGTGAACTCTAATGAGTATGAGGATGAGGGCATCCTTGGGTTTTCTGGTATGGTGCCACGCCCTTTGGACTTCCGCACAATTGATATAAGGTTGGCTATGGGAGCTTACTGTGGATCCTGGGAGACTTTTTTTGAGGATGTGCAAGAGGTACATTTTTCTTAACACCCTTTTTGTATTATGCCATGGTCACGCATGGGATATTTTCTCAGATTTTCCATGGATGACTTCATGTGCCTGCAAATACTCCTGCACAAGCTAACTGTTAACTTGGTTTTCTAGTTTCAGCACACTGTCTGTTAGCTTGTGCACAAACTACAAAATTTGCTGATCTGTTATGTTTACCTGCAGGTAATCCGTAATCTGTATGCTGTATGTGCCGATCGAACGGATATAGTGGAACTGGTTGCAGATTTCTCTAAGAGTTTTGAATTGTATAAGACAGAGGTTTGTTATCCCTCTCTGTATGGTAGTTTACTGCTTCGAACACCTACTTTTCAACTGGTTAAAGGACATTTTTAGCAAATTGTGTCTTTTGATTGCAGAACATGCTCTGTGTTTCCTTGTTGTTTGATCAAGATAATATTGCAAATAGAAAAAGAACTGGGTCACTTAGTTAGCTTTATACCATCTCATTGGGATTATCTATGCTGATTTGAGCATATATTAGCTTACTGTTAAATTTCCTGTTTACTAAGTTATATTATTTCTAAGGATTTTAGTAAACCTTTTGGCTTTCTGTTCTTTTTACATGGCTGGTGCAGGTGCTTGACCTTGTTCAGAGATTTGATAGTTACCTCTCTAATGAGAATACTGGTTCAGAAATCCATGAGGAGCTACATGACATTGTGACTGCAGCGACCAAATTACCTAAAGCTCCATGGGAGGTGGGTATTTGCAAAGTATGTGGCATTGATAGAGATGATCACATTGTTCTCTTGTGTGATGGCTGCGACGCGGAGTACCATACTTATTGCCTGAGACCACCACTAACTCGTATACCACGAGGAAACTGGTTCTGCCCATCGTGCAAGTTAAAGCCAGAGAGATCACATCTTGACCAGGGTGCTCAGGATTTTAAACGACAGCGAAAAGGAGCAGAGTCTCATGCATTTCACGGCAAACCATCGTGCATGTTAGCTCAAAACAAATCACATCTTGACCAGGCTACTCAGGATTTGAAACCACAACGGAAAGGACCCTATCATGACATGCTTATTAAGTTAGCTGCAACAGTGGCACAAAAGGAGTACTGGGAGCTTAGCACACAAGAGGTATGGTTTTCTCTTCTATGTTTCAAGTAGATATCTCTACTATTTACTGTTTGGAAGTTTTAGTTCTTTGTGTATTGCACATTTCGCTATATTCCTTTATATGATTTTACTTGACCTAATAATTTCTCTGTGTTGATTTTCATAGTGGACAAAGTGACAACCTACATTGTCTAACATTTATCTTCAAAATGCAGAGAATAGATATGCTGAAATTTCTTTGTGATGAAATGCTCAACACAGTCCTGATAAGAGAACATATAGAAAAATGTCCAGATAAGTTCAATGATCTCCAGAAGAAGTTTTATGCTTTGAATTATGAATTGAAGGATCTTAAAGATAAGGAGGAAATGAGGACTTCATATGGTGAAATGGATACTTTATCGGACCAGATTTCAAAAGTGCAGGAGTCAATTGGCACAGTAGAGTCAGAGCTTAATATGGCATGCCTGAGAAGAGATTTTCTGGGAAAGGATTCCTTGGGTCGACTGTACTGGGTGTTAGGACGATCTGGTAAACGTCCTTTACTGGTCGCTGATGGAAGCATGCTGATAAGCAATGAGAGGGACCCACCATCCACTTCTGATTGTAAAGGGTGGAATTCTGCATCTGTCGTTGTTTATGAATTGGATGAAGAAATCCATAGCCTTGTTGACTGGCTAAGGGAATACGATCCAAGGGAGAAGGAGCTGAAACGTGCTATCCAACAGTGGCAGTGGCAGCGGCAGCGGCAGAGGCATCTTCATCACCAGCTGGGTAATTTTGTTCTCAGTGATCCTCCAGTATCATCCAAGGGGTCATCGAACAGCAGCGAGCAGCAGCTTATGGAACTTCCCAGTACCAAGGCTGCAGCAATTTTGGGGAAAACATGCCGCTGCGACTGCTTAGAGCCTATATGGCCTGCTCAACACCACTGCACAGCATGTCACGAGACTTACTTCACATCAACGGAGTATGAAGATCATGCTGGAAAGTGCAATGGACATGTTAACAAGGACAAGGATTCTTCGGTTGATCCTAGCTCCACCACTGAGTCCACAAAACTCAAGTCATGCCCATATGACTTTGAACAGATTAGCAGAAAATTTGTCACCAATGATTCAAACAAGGAGATAGTGAAGGATATTGGACTCATTGGATCAAACGGAGTTCCGTCTTTTGTCCCTTCACGTGCAGCTTTTATTGATCCTCCAGTCATTCTGAATAAAAACAAAAAGCAAGATGACATCCGAAATGATGATTGTATTTCCAGCTCCTTAGAGGAATGCCAGGCAATGTCTGCACAAAATTTAGGGCAGGAGGGGTCCAATTCTGCTCAAGATTGTCCTGCAGCTAGTACTTCCTGTGATGAAAATGTGTCAAAAAGTAAGGAGCCAGCCCCTGATACTGATACTACTTCCTGTGAGGAAGCAGCATCTTCTGCAACAGACAAGCCAACAAGATTGCTGGCTGTTAACGGTGGCTTGGTTCCGGAGTCATCATTGAGACCTGTTACAGGAAGAAACTCCCATATCCTAAAGCAACAGAAGATCAATTTGCTTGATATAGAAGCAGCCTTGCCTGAGGAAGCTTTCAGAGCCTCAAAGTCTCAACAAATGAGAAGGCGTTCATGGCGTTCTTTTGTGAAGCGTGCAGAATCAATATCCGAGGTGACTTCATCATCTATTTCTTCACCTTAATTTGTGCCACAAAAAAAGTGTTTATTATTTTTGTGCCTGTCCATTATATTAAAAGCTCTCTAACATCATCATCTCCATACAAAATAAATGCTTGAGAGGGCTGTTATTAGCCACTGTACTGATTAATCGTATCTATACTGTGCCTCTTCCAGATGGTACTGGCGACCAGCATGTTGGAGAGAGTGATAAAATCCGAGTTCTTGAAAAATGATTGGTGGTACTGGTCCTCCTTCACAGTAGCTATCAAGACCTCAACTGTATCCTCACTCGCTCTCAGGATCTACACTCTCGACGACTGTATCATGTACACCAAGGAGCCAAGCACCGTGCCGCCGGCTGACAGTACAAAAGTTGTGAACAACGGGAGGAAGGGGAAAGAGCCAGAACCGTCAGCGTCGTAATTTGCGCCGCTCGATTTATTGTATACCCCAAACTTAGATGTTCCGCAGACAGTTCAACAATAATATGACGCTGTGGTGACAGAGATGGTACTATAGACAGAGTTTGGTTATTATGTGGTCCCTTGAGGCTTTAGGGATAGCTTTGATTCTGGTGTTCCTGCAAGGGTGCAACCTTGACCGTTCATCTTAATATAAGTCAGATTTATCAGACTATATAGTTGTGCGCCTTAGATATGTTTGGGCCAGCAAAGAAGGAAAGTGTGTTGTTTCGAGGATGGTAGCGGCAAAGAGCTGGCGTTTAATTTTTCCGCCGGGAGCAGCTGCAATGCATGAGAGCGTACTAGTTTTTCCTTTCGGGCTAACCTGTTTTGGCTTTCAGGGTCAGGGATACAGATCATTTATGTTAGGTCTGAAAACCCGAGGATCTGGTGCCATTTAATTTGTACTCACATTCACATGATTGTCAATACTCTGGCACTGCTCCAGCACATAGTTCATCACCTCACTGGTGAATTTGCCATGAAGGACATGAGCCCTCTGCACTTCTTCCTTGGTTTTTTTTTCAGAGAGATTCTTCCTTGGTATTCGTGTCACGCGCACCGCGGGTTGCTTCTTCCTTTCCCAACAGCAGTACGCCGAAGACTTGCTTGACCGTGCTGGCATTGACACCTGCAAATCCTCCCCCACGCCAATTGACAGCAATGGCAAGCTCCAGCGGGCTGATGGGCCGCGCGTCGACGATTCCTCCGCCTACCGCAGCCTCGCCGAAGCGCTGCGGGCGAGGTTTTTTTTTAAGCTAACCACATGCTTTATTCATTTATCAATTTGAGAGCATACAATTGGGGAAAAAGCTTGGGAACAGCCAGGGGCGTCCGCTGCCTCCAATGCGTGACGCATGTCCCAAGTGTGGCCCGCCCACCACACTATTCTCCATTATCTCACTGGCCACTACATCTTCGTTGTAATATTTTCCGCAACATCACCTATGTTGAAAAAAGTAAAGACGTAAAAAAAATCTGCAACAAGTCCTCTATTGCAAAAAAATGCAACAAGACCTCTGTTACAAAAAGAATTATACAACAAGACTGTGTGTTGCAAAAGTGAGGACAACGCTCAGCCACAAGATTACTTAGGATCTGACGGCTCGCAGCCTGGCAGATCTTTTAAAATGATCCGCCGACAACACATAGCACGTCCCATACAAAATGATATCAGGACGATGTATAAGCCAAAGATGGCACCCTACTGATAAACCTAACACATGCTTCGCGAGGCTATATGCTTGAAATAGAGATTCTTCCCTCAAAGATGAAGGAGGTCTTATGAATCTCAGAAGCGATGACAAGAGGAGGAAAGCACATCATCCCCATCCCCCCTCCCACGGCGTGCGGGCACCTCCCGCCTCCCTCCTCATGCCTCCCTCCCCTCGCCTCTCGGCTCGGCAGGCGAGGGCCTACGGGTCGAGTGGCGGCGCGGCGGCAGCAGCTGGCGACGGCGACGCGAGTTGTGGTCGGCGGCCTGAAGGGGCTGCAGCGGAGGTGGTGCGCGGTGGGCTTCAGCGGCGGCAGATGACCAGATCTGGTACCAGTCGGCGAGGGCCACGGGCGGCGCGGACTATGGGCGTCCGCCCCTGCCGTGGCCTCGGCTGGTGGTGGTGGAGGCGCAGCGGCGGTGGCAGATGGGCGTGTTGGTTGGGATCCAGGCATCCTGTCAGCTGGACGACGGCGACAGGGCAATTAGGCTCCCCGGTGAGTATTCTTGCCGTTCAGCAACAATCCTTGGGTCCCCCTTGCCGGTGGCCGGGTTTTGCGTCGGTGGCCTTGCGCGGTTCTGCGTCGGGCGCTGAGGTGAGGCGGCACAGGGGTGTGACCGGTAGGGAGGCTGGCTGGAGGGATGGGTGGCGCCGACGTGCTCGGGCCCCCGTCACTGGCACAGGGGTGTGCCGGTCCGGATGCGTCCGCTCCCCCGCCTCCCCCATTCCCCGGCCGCGTGCTGGTTGTCACAGCTCCGGCGATGTTCAAGGCAGGACGTATGTTGTGGTTGTCGGTCGGTGGTGTTCCTTCGGTGCAAAGTTGATCTCTTTAGATGGTCTTGGGAATCTCTGGATGTTGGGCGGTGGCCCTGGTGGCGGGAGGCGTGGCGTTTGGGGGTGGAACCTGCCTCTTAGGTGCGGGTGGGCAGCCATGGTTTTGCGGGGGACGTGGCTGCAGGTGGTTGGCAGAGTAGGGGTGTGTTGGAGGGGTGTGAGTGTCGGGGTTCATCACTTGCACAGTTCCTATCTGGCCGTCGGTGGCGGCGTCTGTGGACGTTGTATTCTTCTTGAAGGCTCCGTCGCGGTGCTCCTGCCCCTTGCGTCGCTCCGGGTGAAAACTTGATCTGTGGATGGGACGGTGGCGGCTATCCGTGATCGTACCCTTCTGGGAGGCACCGTCTTGGAGCCTTTACTTCGTCATTGTCCATCTCACCCCTGCTCGGTGGCTTCAAGTGGTTCTTCATAGCTCATATTTAGTTTGCTTGGTTGTGCCCGAGTGGTGTGAAGGTGCCCGGCCTTTGTATCTAGCCTTGGGTGTGTTCGTGGTGGCGTGCGTTTGTTCGGCTCGCTCAGATGTATGTGGTGATGGTTGCTTTATAATATAAGTCATGGGAAAACCCTTTTTCGACAATGAATCTCAGAAGCAATAATCGTCTGAATTTCGCGAATGATATGGCCAAGTTTTCAACCATTGCCATCCTTGATGTTTGTTACCACTTCCTTGCAGTCTGAGGCAATTACCGCCTGGTTTAGTCCCAGATCTGAAGCTAGTGCATGCCAAAGCTTTAAGGCAAGCCAGTGCTTCAAGGACAGCTGGTTCGATCGGTAATGCCTATGAACACACGAGCAAAGGCGTCTAGATAGATTGATTTGGATTCCCAACCAGTCGCCAAAGGAAGATCTTCACCTTTGAAGGAACCTCTATCTTCACCTTTGAAGTTCTTCCTGGCCACTAGAAGAATCACCGCGACCTTCTAACCAAGCCTCTCGACCAAGTTTAGTTGATACAAGCATTCTAGTATAATACCCGGGCAATCCCAGCGGCTAGAGATGAAAATGGAGTGAAAACTTTTCGCTTATACGGAAGAAAAATGAAAATGAAGAGGAAATATGAAAACGGAAATGAAAATTTGCAAAACGGAAGTGAAAATGGAATTTTTTATACGGAAACGGAAACAAAAATGAAACGTTGTTTTCTGGTGGAACAGACATGGAAACGGAACTTTCCGTTTCCGTGAATACGGAGTTTCTGTGTTTACTATAGGCTTATGACTGCTTTGCAGCCCAACCACCAAACAACACACAATCACACAATGAGCACTTATGTTTCCGTGTCCGCTCTGTATTTGCTCTGTATCTGTTTCCGGTAGTATTTGTTTCCGTTTTCATTTTCGAGGTTTCTGTATTTGTTTCCGCTTCTGCAAACAAATATGAAAACAAATATGATAGCACTTAGTTCCGTCCGTTTCCACTCCATTTTCATCCCTACGAGCGGCTGCCAGGGTCATGGCAACGGAATCCTTCTGTGAAAACCCATACATGTTCACAACGTTAACGGATCTATAAAATCCCCTTAAAAAATATTATGATTCGCAAGCTGCACAAAAAAAAATCCCAGGCCAAAAAAAAAATGGCCCATTTTCATGTACATATTTGTTTTTTTTCTATGCCATGTACTATATTGTTACGAAAATCTCCCTAAACTAGTTATGTATGTATTTGTGTATGTACAAAAAAAAACTCGATTTTTCTTAGATGCAGAACTACGTTTTTTTTTTAAGTCCTCACTGTAGCCTGTCCTCTGTTGGCACTTTTCGCTCCATCGATCCCTAATGCTGCTTCTTTGCTCATCGGGGTTCACCGAGTTAACTGGTAAAACAACAAGGCCGATTCTGGGATGTTGCATAGCTCCACTCCACAAGAAGCGAAAGAAACCGCATGCCCCGTGCAGTGTTGTTCAAACGGCCTATGCTGCGCCACAAGATGTCCTCAGTGAATTCATAGCTTCCCTTCAACGTTCCCAACACCGATGTACTCCCTCCGTCCCATAATGTAAGTAGTGTCAAAAAACGTCTTACATTATGGGACGAAAGGAGTATGTTAGAATTTTAATGCTTGACTGCGTTGTCCAACAAATGTATGTATGCAATGTATAAATCTCCATCGAGTATGTATGCAGATCACGATCAGAATCGGCTGTACATTCGGATATGACAAGTTATGGGTGGGTGGGGTGGGTTCTTTGAAAAGGGGGGGTTTCGTCGTCAGTTGTAATCATACCGCAACGCAGACTCAATCTCAGGACTCCCTGGGTCCAGCTTGGCTGCATCCAGAAAAGCATCGCATGCAGCCCCATAGTCCTGATGATGATACAGTATAAGATTAGAAACGATGAAGGGCATGTGGCGACAGTCATCAATAACAAACTAGACAACCAGATAGATATCTTCGTTCACACCTTCAATAACATGAGCGCTTGGCCCTGCCGGTAGCAGGCCTTTGGCCAGCCAGGCCTCATTTCTCTGCACGCAAGAGCATCCCGCAAAGCCTCATGTCCATCGCCCATGCAGAGCCAGCAAAAGCTCCTGTCCGACAACAAGGTGGCATCATGACGGTCATACTCCATTGCCTGCATGCACCCAACAGGTTGAACGCAAACTTAGGACATGTCTGATCTGATTATATAAAAACAATAATCACATCTTGCTTGTAACTATTTGTACTTCAAAAGGCGAGAAAGAACGACTTGAAGTTCTGATGAATTTTAGAACTTAGAAGTATACTAGTCTGGACAATATAGTCAATTCAAGCAAATTTCCTTATAGCAGTAACTAAAGTATAAGAATAGGACAATGTTGCAGTAAAGATAATTTCCCACTCTTCCTTGAAAGTAAGAGATATCACAGTAGCCCAAAGTACAAACCCACAGCCCAGAAATAGCCGGCGAACAGACCCAGTGCATGAGGTTGGCCACACAACAGTATTTGCTGCCTGTATGACCAGGAACCTGAGAGTGCGCTGCAACTTCGGGTATTTGCTTCCCTGTGTGAGTCTTTCGCATTTTTTCTCTGTTTTACAGTTGACTGTCTTTCTTTCCCTCTTCTATAATGCAAAAGCAGAGCTACACTGTTCAAGCACAAGAACGGTTCTGCTGTTTAAGGACCCATAGAAGTCCTTGTCAGGTCCTCATGATCAAACTTTCATATGGCATTGGCAATAAAAATTATCTTCAATAAATTGAAGAGAGATGTGTCTCAAAGCAAAGAGTGAGGCCAACTGTACTTATCGGTCACAATGATGATCACTATCTCTAGAGGGAGCATGTAGGACAAGAATAATGTGAAACCAGATCACGATCACCTGACAGCTATTCAAGCAACTTCAGCTAATGAGATGCAGTTCAAGATTACACATCGAGAAACAGGGTGTAGTAGCATACCGCACTGTACAGTGTTGCCGCAGTAAAATGAATCGGGACTTAGGAATGCAAGTATAAAGCAGTACCTATACTATTAAAGTTCTAAAAATCGATAGGCACTAATTGGGTGGCAGGGTGGTGCCTAGTGCTCGGCTATTGCAGACAATTTTGGAAACAGTGTGTAATATTGTGGCACAAAAAAAGGGGGAGGCGTTTTGGCTCCCGGGAGCACGTGCTCCCGCATGAACAGTAATTCCAAAGTAGTAAAATGTTTTCAAAAAATTCTGAACTTTTTTGTGGATGTTCGTGTCGCAAGCGTCCTTGATAATTTTCATGCGAAACGGAGCAATAGTGTTTCGTTGGTGAAAAAACAAATTTGGGGTAACATCTGGTGTTCAATTGGTTTTGTTTTTTCTGCACAGTCCAAAATGTTTAACCATTTTGCCTAAGAATTTGCAGTTAGCATTTGGATGTGACTATGAAGACATAAAAAATTTGTTGGGATTTTTCTGACATTTAAAAAATCATTTTCGCACGCAGGAGCACGTGCTCCCAGGAGCCAAATTGGATTTCCACACAAAAAATTAGCAGACCAGTCATGTTTCATTTCAGAAACATCTTGATCCTCATCTTGCTCCTGATAGTACAAGCCTACAAGGAAATGTTTATTTCCAGAACTCATGACATCTATCATCTGACCAGTACAACAAAAATTATCTACCACATAAAGAAGTGTGTGTGCCAGATTGCCCTCCCCTCCCCCCCCCCCCCCCCCCCCTCCCCCTCTGCCCATCACCCAGTAGGCCACTATGAATATGGCGGCTATTAAGTTTCTTGTATAAGAAACTACTTATCCTGGGCTCGGCAATCATCTACCTTGATCTGCACTTTCTACATACAAATAAACTCACAAGCCCATCAACTCCCAACCAAATTTTTTTTAAAAGATTATCAATAGCATGTATAAAATTCGTGTTCATTGAATCAAAATAGGCAAAAAGAAACATGGCTAATTTTATGTATGGTAATTCTAACTGAGAAACTATAGATTAACAGTTGATGCCAATGTTAAACTAGAAATTATATAAACTAAACAGGATCTAATGCATACCTGTTTCATAGACACTCTTGCATGCCGTATTATTCCGTCAATGCTCCAATCATGCACAGTTGGAATACAAGAAGTTACAGGAAATAAGATCGCAACACCTTCCCTTGTACCACTCAGTGCAGCGAGTTCTATTGGAAACCTACCAAACTGTTATAACCAAAGTTCAACTTCAGAAAAGCACTTCCAGAAAGGCCAGGGAGTGTACTCCACTGGATCATTAGTGAGATAAAAAATAGTTCCGATAATTAAGAAAAAAACGAGAACTAATTGTGAAAATGACTGTAAAAGAACAGTGTTTGTCCCTTTCCACTTTAAACTGTTCCTTCTAGCATCCCCTCGTTCTGTCTGCAACCTGACAACCCTAACGGAACTCGAAACACGATTCCAAATTGTCTTGTTTTCTTCGGCGATGATATTGAGTCTTTAAACATAAGTAGCATTGGTACAGTTAATCTTGTACAAGTCCAACTAACTCATACAAGATATGCAGGATTTCAAAAAAATGGTGAAGCTGTTTCAACTTAGCGATATCTACGACATCATTGAAGAGCTAGGTGATGAAATTAGTCAAAGAATTGCATGATTAAGAATAGAGATATACTAGAGATTTATTTTTATTATTTTCCAATCATCATTGAGGAGCAGACCAACTGTTGGTGAAGGACGAGGAGATTAAGCATAGATGGCTGGAGTACTTCGACAAGATGTTCAATGAGGAGAATGAGAGCTCTACAATTGAACTGGACGACTCCTTTGATGATACTAGCAGGCATTTTGTGCGGCGAATCCAGGAG
Source organism: Aegilops tauschii subsp. strangulata (assembly GCF_002575655.3). Taxonomy (NCBI): domain Eukaryota; kingdom Viridiplantae; phylum Streptophyta; class Magnoliopsida; order Poales; family Poaceae; genus Aegilops; species Aegilops tauschii. The sequence goes on along the minus strand of NC_053039.3, from coordinate 580,554,948 downwards.
TTGGAGGTCAAGGAGGCTTTAAAAAGGATGAAAGGAGGCAAGGCGATGGGCCCTGATTGTATCCCTAATAGCTATAGTATGGCAACTAAGCTTTTCAACCTCATTTTTCGGGCAAACAAGATGCCAGAAGAATGGAGACGGAGTATATTATTACCAATCTTCACGAACAAGAGGGATGTTCAAAGTTGTACTAATTACCGTGGAATTAAGCTGATGAGCCATACAATGAAGCTATGGGAGATTCATTGAGCACCGCTTAAGAAGTATGACAAGCGTGACCAAAAATCAGTTTGGTTTCATGCCTGGGAGGTCAACCATGGAAGCCATTTTCTTGGTATGACAACTCATGGAGAGATACATGGAGCAAAAGAAGGATATGCATATGGTGTTCATTGACTTAGAGAAGACCTACGATAACATACCATGTGGTGGGCCTTGGAGAAACACAAAGTCGCGGCAAAGTACATTAACCTCATCAAGGACATGTACGATATGCATGGAGATATCCCATGGTGTATGCTCTTTGCGGATGATGTGGTGCTAATTGATGATAGTCGGACGGGGGTCAATAGGAAGTTAGAACTATGAAGACAAACCTTGGAATCCAAAGGTTTTAGACTTAGTAGAACTAAAACCGAGTACATGAGGTGTGGTTTCAGTACTACTAGGCACGAGGAGGAGGTTAGCCTTAATGGGCAGATGGTGCCTCAATAGGACACCTTTCGAATATGGGTAAATGCTGCAGAAGGATGGGGATATCGATGAAGATGTGAATCATCGAATCAAAGCCAGATGGTTGAAGTAGCGCCATGCGTCTGGCATTCTCTGTGACGAGAGTGCCACAAAAGCTAAAAGGCAAGTTCTATAAGATGGCAGTTCGACCTGCAATGTTGTATGACGCTGAGTGTTAGCCGACTAAAAGACGACATGTTTAACAGTTAGGTGTGGCAGAGATGCGTATGTTGAGATGGATGTATGGCCACACAAGGAAGGACCGAGTCCGGAATGATGATATACGAGATAGAGTTTGGGTAGTGCCGATTGAAAGAAGCTTGTCCAACATCGTCTGAGATGGTTTGGGCATATTCAGCGTAGGCCTCCAGAAGCGCCAGTGCATAGAGGACGGCTAAAGCGTGCCGGTAATGTCAAAAGAGGTCGGGATAGACCAAACTTGACATGGGAGGAGTCCGTAGAGAGTGATCTGGAGGACTGGAGTATTACCAGAGAACTAGCCATGGACAAGGGTGCGTGGAAGCTTGCTACCCATGTGCCAGAACCATGAGTTGGTTGCGAGATCTTATGGGTTTCACCTCTAGCCTACCCCAACTTGTTTGGGACTAAAGGCTTTGTTGTTGTTGCTGTTGTCCAATCATCTATCTGGATTATTTGAGCCACAAGATCAGGCGGCACTCTCAAAATGCGGCCAACCCTTCACATATCAAAGGGATCAAACTATATGACAATGCCAATAGCACAACAGCTTAAACTAAGATGGTGGTGTCGTCAAGTTAGCTATATGTCACAGTATCAATGACGAAGCCAGGTTTACCAGAATGAGTGTACAGAGTTCAAGATTTTATAAATTCCCTAGCTATTTTCCAATTTGAATGTATTTTATATACTTAGTTTATGATTTCTTACCATGAATTGGTGTATGTACACCCATGTCCACTTGTGGCTCCACCCATGCACATGCTAAGAGATAGGTGCTTCAAGAAATAGATATAACGGTCCTAAAACGAAATGAAAAATGCCAGCACCTCATTGGTTCTAGTATTGTTCCAAATGGTAAATGTCGCAGGAATTTCACGTGGATTGGGGGATTTTGCAAAGGCAAGGCACACGTGGATGACCTAGGTTAGGGCCCCTATTCTAGGGGTAACACCCTATCCTGCTGGATGTTTTCTATCATATGAACAGTATGGTTACAATAAGGGGTTGACGAGTGATGACCATGGATGGCGTGTCTGCTAGAGACTTCGTATATCTGTCTTCGCCTCTTCTAAGATCTCGGGCCATCCTTTTCCTACATGAGACGACGAGGATGTAGAGTACAATGGCTGTTATGAGCCATGATGATGGTCGTTACTAATGGAATTACCCCCAACGCCATAATGCCTCCATTTATTGACCACGTCTGGTTCAGTCAGATGGACGCCACGACATTTATTAGCTTGATGGACTTTAAGATGTCGTCCCAACCGAGTGACTCCTGATGTGGACTCGGGTTGTTCAAACCTGCTAGGCTAAATCGTTGTCATGGGCCTACCTTGGGGGGATCCCGCCGTCAGTAGCCCCCAAGTCCTTCAAGGTCTCAGGGATGGTGCTGATTCCTTGATTAAGGAAGGTTCTCCTGGAAGAACCAACTGAAATAGTTGTCGCGCCGCTTGATGAGAGCCCTTGATGGTCTTGAAAAGTACCTGAAAAGGTATATGTTGTTTGTAGTAAAGACTCACTGATACCTAACACACTCGCCTAAGAGCTTTGCTTATGGCTTGTAGGGAAGCCTATCATAAATTCCAAGTGATCCTTGAAGAACTGGGCTTATCCGAGTGGGTCATTGTCGGTTGTTCACCTAAGAAGGTTCATTCTTTCGATCTTCATTTTCAGAACCGAGTTCTCGCACTTGGGCATTTGGTTGGGAAAACAACTAGTGCCGTTGGGGAAGCTGAGTCTGTTGTTTAGTGTTGGCAATGCCAAGTGATCTGAGACTTGAGGGAGCAGATCGTCGACGCCATCTCTTGAGGATAGCTTGTGTCCGAGCGGATGCAACCAATGAAGAACCGGGTGTGTTGTGAGCGGAGTCAAAATCATGTTGTATCCACCAACCGCCAGCGACACCGTCTGAATTGGTCAAGCTTCGGTCAAAGAGACTTCTACGACGCACAAAGGGCCGCGACTGTCAGACGGATCACTTTAATGTCTCATTGACTACGCACAATTAATGCGAGCAATCAAGTGGATGCCACCCGGGGCACTGCCCCAAGAAGCTCCTCAGATTCCCATGCGAGGCATGCGTGGCGTGGTTGTAGCCTCGGCAACCGACTGGACAGGATACGTCGAGAGGATGAGGGGCGGATGGAGAGACTTGCCTCCATACGGATGAGCCCGTCGAAAGATCTGACCTGGAGAAGGATGCCCAACGAAGAGGCAGTGTCGAACCCACGGGAGAGCGAGCATGTACTTCACAAGCCATTCATTGACCGAGGTATGTCCCTGCCCCTACACGATTTCGTGCGAGGGCTCCTCTTCTTTTACATCATTGAACTCCACCATCAAAATCTGAATGGAGTCTTGCACATTGCATGTTTCATCATGTTGTGTGAGTGCTTCCTAGGCACCCATCCACATTGGGGTCTCTGGAAGTGGATCTTCGTCATGAAGCCACATACAATGGAGAAAGGTGGGCGGATGTCGGTCTGTGGGGGAACCGGCGTTCAGCTTGTGTCGCAAGATGTTTATTTCTCGCTCATGTTCTCCAACACTCACAAGCTCTGGCAAGCCGACTGGTTTTACATCCAGGATGTGCGCACACAAGCTAGCCACAAGACCTCCCGTGAGCTCGATTGGCTGGAAACCTCAGCTGACAAAGGAGAGGCATGAAGCCAAGCTCTTGATGGAGAGGATTCGGGAGCTCAAGAATCACAGACTCACTAGGGTCGACATGATCATGACTTCGGTTGATCAACGCATCCAACCCCTCCACGTGAGAGCTCACCCGATGTGGGAGTACTCAGGCACCAATGACTCCACTTGAACGTCCCCAAAAGATTCCAAAGACAAGCACTTCTTTGCTTGGATGGAGAGCATGACTAAGGAACGCGAGAAGCTCTTCCCATTGGCACCAGTACCGGCCTTCGACTTTGATAACCAACCTCCCGATGTAAGTTGGTTGAAACCCTCAAGTGAAATTTCTTCTATCTGTTTCTCACACTAAATACATATCTTCACTTCACAGGATTTCTTATCCTCCCCTCCATGCAGCCCGATCCCGAGGGTGGTCAGGCTGCATAGATGCCTCAGCTAGAGGTCATGTTTGATGACAAAGGTTATGTGGTGCGCGAAGAGGAGATGATGGAAGGCATGGATTAGTTGCTGGGCCTCTTAGACGATCACAAGGATGATGATGTGAGGGAGGTCCATCCCCCAACCACAACAATTCCGAAGAGAAGGGTGGCTACGAGGTTACTAGATCGGAAACGTCTTAGCCAAAGCCCAACGGGACACAGGAAGAGCCGGAGCCAAGCAAACGCACGCCGCCGACAAACCCGGAGACGCAAAATCATGCGCCCTCACCAACAATCCCCAGGTCGGATGCACTAGCCGGCGTGTGTAGTGAAGATGCTCGAACGAGGACCCTGCTTTTCGGTACTTGTGTTGATTTAGATGTTTGCTGAAGTTGTGGCCGGCTGAAATTGCAGTGTCTAGTTGCCCCTGTGCATCATGGGGGTCGGTCGGGAGAATAACCTATGCTCCAGGACCACATAAGCTTAGGTGCTCCAGCGCGAACACTGCTGTTGGATCTAGATTTTGCGAGAATTATCAAACTCCTAGGGGATTTTTGCAAAAATTCACGAGCTCTCTTGGTGAACATTGGATCTGAGATCACACAGTCTTGATTTCGTCCAACTCTTTTATTCTGATCTGGTGGTAGCCTAAATAGGCGTCCTCTTAGCTAGTCGTGGAATCAATCACCTGGTCGATACGGGGCAGAGCAAATGGATCCTTGGAGCACGCCTTTTTCAAACGGTTGGTAATCAACACACATGCGCTATGTTTGGTTCTTCTTGGGAACCATGACTGGGTTTGCTAGCCGATCCGGGTGGAAGACTTCTCGGATGAAGCCGGCTTTGAGTAGTCGGGTGATCTCTTCACTGATGGCTCTGCGCATGTCTTCCGCGAAGCGACTAAGGGTCTGCTTTACCAGCTTCGCCCCTTAATGACGTTGAGTTTGTGCTCGGCAATGTCCCTTGGGACCCTGGCATGCCAGGACGAAAATTTCCTAATTCTCATGGAGTTCCTCCACGAGCGCACTTTCCTTGGGCAAGAAGATCGGTGGCAATTTGCGTTGTCTTCAATGAGTCATCGGGATGGATTCAAACCTTCTTGGTGTCCTTACCAACTGGAAGGAGGACTTGGTGGTCAGCTTCTTGTGTGATGGCAGCTTCTCGGCATCAGCCTCCTTCTGGATCTCAACCAGCTCCTCAGTCACAATCAGGGTCTCGATGATGGCCGCATTGGCGTCATCGCACTGATTAGAGTACTTAGGGTTGCCCGAGTGTCATGCCCGGCCTATCCACTAGTAAGCACAACTAGGTGGTGGGACATCTCTTGGAGGCTGGTCCCACATGGAAGTCACTGGATGCGAGGCTACATATATAACAAGGGAATCACAGGAGAAGTCAGGGAATGAATGACTGAAACTTCTGAAGCCCCTCACCACCTCTCTGTATTCCTCACATCTCCTTGCTGATTTCTCATCCCAAATCCTCATTGTATCTTCAACTTGTATCAACGATTGGTACTGAATCCGTCTGTCCATCCCATCTCCGTACTTGGGTCGTGACACCGAGATCATGATCACCCTATTAGGGCCTGGCATCTTGAGCTTGAGGTAGACGTAGCAAAGCCTAGCCATTAACTTGGCATAACCAGACAGCCCAAGATGGCGTGGTAGCCACTCTGAAGGTTAACCACCTCAAAGCTAAGGATCTTGAACCAAAAGTTGTCATCGTCGCCGAATACGACCTCCATGGCCTCTCCGACTGAAGGCGCTTCATGATGCTTGGATGGCCTCTCCTTCATGTCATGGAACTTGCAGGGCTGATCGAGGATCTCATCAAATGATAACTTCTAAAATTTGCTATACTGCCACTAGTGGATATGCTGCACATTGTCGCTGTCGTTGGAGTCAGAGCGATCCTTCTTCCTAGAGGGTTCGACATTCGCCTTGCCTTTGTCCTAAGCAGTCGGGACCTTTGGGCATATGGTTTCTTCACCGATGGTGTACTTGTTGGCAATCTCCATGAGCCGACCCATGGTCAGCACCTCGGTGCAGGCCAGCTTCTACCTCAGGTGCTCATAGGTAACTCCCTGCTTGAAGGCCTGAATGGCCTGCGGCTCTACGACGTTCTCAGTGGAGTTGCGAAGACGGGACCAGCGATTGATGTATTCACGAACAGGCGCTTCGTCCTTCTAGACGCAATTTCAAGGATTCTGACACTTTGTCGGGCCCTTGCGTACGTGCCCTCAAAGTTCTTGAGAAAGGTATCACATAGGTCATCCTCGTAAATGTTGTCTACTAGCAAGTTGTTAAGCCATGCTCACGCCTAACCCTCCAACATCAAGCGAAGATTACCACTAGTAGAAAAAGAGGCTTCCATACGCCCCCATTAGTCCCCAAAATAATCGAACCACGAACAAAGGGGTCTTTAGTCGCGGTTCGGGAGGAGACCCGCGACCAACTATCTGGGCCCAGCGCACGCTGGCGGACGGGAGGGGCTTTAGTCCCGGTTGGCCTGGCCAACCGGGACTAAAGGTCCCCGAAGGCCTTTAGTCGCGGTTGGCCAGGCCAACCGGGACTAAAGGCCCATCCAGCTGGCGGATGGGTGGGGCTTTAGTCCCGGTTGGCCTGGCCAACCGGGACTGAAGGTCCCCGAAGGCCTTTAGTCCGACGGGGAGTTGAGACACCCTGCTGATGGAACGCAATGGAGAAAGATCGACAGAGTGTTCAAAGATTTTGCAGCTGACGCAAGGAACATAAGATTTGGTCTAAGTACTGATGGCATGAATCCTTTTGGCGAGCAGAGCTCCAGCCATAGCACCTGGCCCGTGACTCTATGCATCTACAACCTTCCTCCTTGGTTGTGCATGAAGCGGAAGTTCATTATGATGCCAGTGCTCATCCAAGGTCCAAAGCAACCCGGGAACGACATCAATGTGTACCTAAGGCCATTAGTTGATGAACTTTTACAGTTGTGGGCCAGACCTGGTGTACGTGTCTGGGATGAGCACAAAGGAGAGGAATTTGACCTACGAGCGTTGCTTTTTGTAACCATCAACGATTGGCCTGCTCTCAGTAACCTTTCGGGACAGACAAATAAGGGATACAATGCATGCACGCACTGCTTACATGCGACTGAAAGTGTACGTTTGGTTAATTGTAAGAAGAACGTGTACCTGGGTCATCGTCGATTTCTTCCCCGAAATCATAACGTAAGAAAGAAAGGCAAGCATTTCAACGGCAAGGCAGATCACCGGCCGAAGCCTGCGGAACGTACTGGTGCTGAGATATTTGATATGGTCAAGGATTTGAAAGTCATCTTTGGAAAGGGTCCTGGCGGACAATCAGTTCCGCGGGGAGGTGACGGGCACGCACCCATGTGGAAGAAGAAATCTATATTTTGGGAGCTAGAATATTGGAAAGTCCTAGATGTCCGCTCTGCAATCGACGTGATGCATGTTACGAAGAATATTTGCGTGAACCTGCTAAGCTTCTTGGGTGTGTATGGGAAGACAAATGATACAAAGGAAGCACGGCAGGACCAGCAACTTTTGAAAGACCCAGATGACCGGCATCCGGAATGGTTTCAAGGTCGTGCCAGCTACGCTCTTACCAAAGAAGAGAAGGTCATTTTTTTTGAATGCCTGAGCAGTATGAAGGTCCCGTCTGGCTTCTCGTCGAATATAAAGGGAATAATAAACATGGCGGAGAAAAAGTTCCAAAACCTGAAGTCTCACGACTGCCACGTGATTATGACGCAATTGCTTCCGATTGCTTTGAGGGGGCTCCTACCGGAAAATGTTCGAGTAGCCATTGTGAAGCTATGTGCATTCCTCAATGCAATCTCTCAGAAGGTAATCAATCCAGAAGATCTACCACGGTTACAGAACGATGTGGTCCAATGCCTTGTCAGTTTCGAGTTGGTGTTCCCACCATCCTTCTTCGATATTATGACGCACCTCCTGCTCCACCTAGTCGAAGAGATTTCCATTCTCGGTCCTGTATTTCTACACAATATGTTCCCTTTTGAGAGGTTCATGGGAGTATTAAAGAAATATGTTCGTAACCGTGCTAGGCCAGAAGGAAGCATCGTCAAGGGCTATGGAAATGAGGAGGTAATTGAGTTATGTATTGACTATGTTCCTGACCTTAAGCCGATTGGTATTCCTCAATCGCGGCACGAGGGGAGACTAAGTGGAAAAGGCAAGATCGGAAGGAAATCCATGATATGTATGGACGGTCATTCTATGACTGAAGCACACCACACAGTTCTGCAAAATTCCAGCTTTGTGGCTCCGTACTTCGAGCAACACAAGAATATTTTACGCTCGGACAACCTGGGGAAGCCTGAATCCTGGATTAGAAAGGCCCACATGGAGACTTTCGGCAGTTGGTTGCGAAAACATTTAATGAATGACAATGATGTTGGAGATCAGCTGTACATGTTGGCCAAGAAACCATCTTCGACTATAACGATTTTCCAAGGGTACGAGATAAATGGGAATACATTTTACACCATCGCCCAAGATAAAAAGAGCACCAACCAAAACAGTGGTGTCCGCTTTGATGCAGCAACCGAGAATGGGCGAAAGGTCACATATTATGGTTACATAGAGGAGATATGGGAACTTGACTATGGACCCTCCTTTAAGGTCCCTTTGTTCCGGTGCAAATGGTTCAAGCTAACAGGAGGTGGGGTAAAGGTGGACGAGCAATACGGAATGACAATGGTGGATTTCAACAATCTTGGTTACCTTGACGAACCATTCGTCCTTGCCAAAGATGTCGCTCAGGTTTTTTATTTGAAGGACATGAGTAGCAAACCGAGGAAACGGAAAGATAAGAAATCGATCAGTACATCATGCGATGATCCAAAGCGCCACATTGTTCTTTCAGGGAAAAGAAACATCGTGGGAGTGGAGGACAAGACAGACATGTCAGAAGATTATAATATGTTTGGTGAAATTCCGCCCTTCAAAGTGAACACTGACCCAAGCATTAAGTTAAATGATGAGGATGCTCCATGGATACGGCACAATCGTAAGCAAGCAGGGACACAAGGGAAGAATTGATGTGTAATAATTTATTGTACCAAACTTTGTATTTGGTCGATGAACTGAATGATGTATCAAACCTTTTGTCAAACCTTCAAGGGATTTTAAAATGAATTAGTTTTATTTTTCTGATTTTTTTGATATATAATTGTATTTTTAAGATTTTAAAATGAATTAGTTTTATTTTTCTGTTTTTTTGATATATTATTTGTATTTTTAAGAATTTAAAATGAATTAGTTTTATTTTCTGATTTTTTTATATATAATTGTATTTTAAAGATTTTAAAATGAATTAGAAACAAAATAATATAAACTTTAATAAAATATACAAGTACAAACAAAATAAAATAAATTTTAATAACATAAATAAAATTGATTCAACTAAAATTATCGAAGTATTTTCTGTTCAAAATCATTGAAAGCTAAAAGAATTTTCATAAAGAACTTTTTTTGTTAGAAACTTTAATAGCAAAAATAATTATCATAAAGTAAAATAAATAAGTAATTAGAAACAAAATAAAATAAAATAAATAAGTTTTTTGTTGTAAGTAGAAACAAAACAAAATAAATAAAGCAAAAAAGAAAACAAAAAACAGGCAAAAAATAAAAAATATGCCACCTACTGGGCCACCACGGCCTGAATACGACTAGAAACCCATCGTTGGGCCAGGATTCAGGCCCGCAGAAGGCCCAGTAGGCCCATCAGGCATAGCAGTGACAATTAGGCCCGTAAGCCTGCAATGGAGAGGAGCTCAAGAGGGGAGCGGCAGTGGGGCTTATAAACCACTGCGCGCCCCTCTCAACTAGCGAGGTGGGACTAAACTAGCGAGGGGAGCGGTAGTGGTAGCAGCACAATGCCTTTAGTCCCGGTTGGGGAGGCGGACCGCGACTAAAGGGTACCCTTTAGTCGCGGTTGTTGTCCCCAACCGGGACTAAAGGGTCTTTCTGCGCGGGAACGAAAGCGGCGCCAAAACCCTTTAGTCCCGGTTGGGGCGGCGGACCGTGACTAAAGGTACCCTTTAGTCGCGGTTGGTGTGGCCAACCGCGACTAAAGGGTACCTTTAGTCGCGGTCCGCCTCCCCAACCGGGACTAAAGGTACGTCTATATATACTGCACTTAGCAGTTTCGCCACTTCCCATTCTCCTCTCTCTCGACGCCGAAGCCCTGCCCTGCCCCGACGCCGATCGACGCCGAAGCCCTGCCCCGACGCCGACGCCGACGCCGAAGCCCTGCCCCGACGCCGACGCCGAAGCCCTGCGCGCCGCCGCCCCCGTCCCCAGTGAGCGCCGCCGCCGCCCGTGCCCTGCCCTTGCCCGCCGCAGCCCCTGCCCTTGCCCTTGCCCGCCGCCCGACGCCCTACCGTCCGCCGCCCGCTGCCCCTACCTGCCGTCCTCCGCGCGCCTCCCGCCGCCGGAAAAGGAAGAAGCTAGAAGAAAGAAAAAGAAAGAAGAAGAAAGAAAAAGGAAGAAGAAGAAGAAAAAAGGAAGAAGAAAACAAAAGAAAAACAAGAAAAAGGAAGAAAAAAGGAAAAAGGAAGAAAAAAAAGAAAACAAAAGAAAAAGGAAGAAGAAAGAAAAAAACAAAAGAAAACACAAGAAAAACAAAAAGAAGAAAAAAACAGAAGAAAAAAACAGAAGAAAAAAGGAAAAAGGAAAAAAGGAAGAAAAAACAGAAGAAAAACAAAAGAAAACAAAAGAAAACAGAAGAAAAAGGAAGAAGAAAAAGAGAAGAAAGAAAAAGGAAGAAGACAAAAAGGAAGAAGAAAAAAAGAAAGAAGAAAGAAAGAAGAAAAAGGAAGAAGAAAAAAAGGAAGAAGAAAGAAAGAAGAAAGAAAAAGGAAGAAGAAAAAAAGAAGAAAGAAAAAGGAAGAAGAAAAAAGGAAGAAGAAAAAAAGAAAGTAGAAAGAAAGAAGAAAAAGGAAGAAGAAAAAAAGGAAGAAGAAAAAAAGAAAGAAGAAAGAAAGAAGAAAGAAAAAGGAAGAAGAAAAAAAGAAGAAAGAAAAAGGAAGAAGAAAAAAAGAAGAAAGAAAAAGGAAGAAGAAAAAAAGAAGAAAGAAAAAGGAAGAAGAAAAAAATGAAAACCAAAAGAAAGAAGAAAGAAAAAGAAAGAAGAAAGAAAAAGGAAGAAGAAAAAAAGAAGAAGAAAGGAAGAAGAAAGGAAGAAGAAGAAAGAAAAAAGAAAGAAAAAGGAAGAAGAAGAAAGAAAGAAGAAAGAAACCAAATGAAAACCAAAAAGAAAAACAAAGAAAACAAAACAAAATACTTGGCAGTGCTCAATAATCTTATTTTTTAATTCCTCCTCCTCTATGTCCCCTTAATCTTATTTTTTAATTCCTTTATACTTAAAGAATTTTTACCTCATGCAGGAGTGACATATGGCGGACGATAGAGCCGAGCCGCTTAGGGATCCGGAGGCTGAACGTTATTTAATGGGCATCATCAACAACGAGATTCCTTATGTGCCGGGCTCAGAATATGAGCAACAAGAGGATGTAGTCTCTTCTTTTCTGAACCTTGACGGTGGAACAGAGATTGTCGATGATCAAGAAGGTGAAGGAACGGACATTGTCGACGGAGGTCAACCGTCAACAAACGACGATCTCGAATTGCAAGTAGCAACCACCTCCGGCGAGGTATATATATACATTGAGCCTCTCGTGATACAAACTTACTGAAATGTGAATACATATGTATTAACGCGCATGACTCTCTTTCTTTTTTTAGCCCTCCGGATCGAGTACGACAAAGCGTGGCAAATCCAAGGCGATGAAAACAGGAGAAACATATGCCATTGAGTTTGTCAGTGAAACCGGCAAGCCCCTACAGCACACCTCAAAGTTTATCAACCAATGCGGAGTCGTTGTTAGAGACAACGTCCCGATCACCGTCCAGGAATGGAAGGAGCCAAAGAAGGCACGTCTTGGTTTCAGTTTTGTCGACAAGAGAACGAAAAAGGATTGCTGGAGAAAGCTTATGGAACATTTCATTCTACCTCCGGAATACAACAAAGTCGATGAATTCGGTAACGAGGTTCCGGGTGGACGTCAGAGGAGGAGGCTAGTTAAAGAGTTCGCTCTTCAGAAGATGGGCGAAGCATTCCGGAACTTCAAGAAAAATTTAACCCGTGACTATGTCAACAAGGGCAAGACTCCGGATTTCAATGGACAACATGAGAAACTGAAAGATGATTGGCCAGAATTTGTGAGGCAAAAGCAATCGGAGCATTTCAAGGAAATATCGAAAAAAATAAGGATAATGCGAGTAAGAAAAAGTTCCATCATATTATGGGGCCAGGAGGATACCGCCTTTCGGAGCCTAGGTGGCAGAAGATGGAGGAGGACCTGAGGGTGCGAGGAATCCCTCTAGGTACAGAGGGATGGGACCCAAGGGCCAAAAGCTGGTGGTACGGGCATGGGGGATCGCTAGACCCGGAGACAGGGGTGTGTGTTCACCGGCAGAGACAGTTTGCTCCCACCCAAGCCCTTATTGACGCAATGACCCAAGCTCAAGAGGGCTTGATCAAGTTCAACAGAGAGAAAGACGCACTGACAACAGCCCTCGGGAATGATGAACACGGAGGACGTGTACGAGGCAAAGGCAAAGTTCCGTGGAAAGTAGGGTTTTCCCAGGACAATGACCCGTACTGTTACAGAAGCCGTAAGAGAAAGACGGACCGGGATGCAGATCTTATGACGAAGTTTGCATCGGAACTCCATGAGTTGAAGCAGACCGTGCATGAACTAGTAAAAGAAAAATCGGCTGCAGGGCCGCATGAAGATCATGAAGCGGATCGCGGAAGCCAGCAGCGGAGAAGCAGCGTGGCTTCCACGGATGCCCCGCCTGGTGCTAATGCACCGATGATCGAGATTCGTGCACCGGAGCCTCACTACCCCGTGGATGATGTAAAGGAGATGAAAGAATGTGATCTGCATTATCCCGTGGGGAACGTTTCCACGAAGGTAGCTAGCGGCAGTGCTTTACCCTGTACACCTGGAGCACTCCACCACAACAACCCCATTGCATATGGCTATGCTCGTGTCACGGTGGAAGACATAGTCCAAGGGTTTGAGGACCTGGAGATTGACAAACCTACACCCGAAGGGGAGAGAAGACTTGGAGATGTCAAGCGCCAGATCATTCTATGGAAAAAGAAGTACATAGTGTTTCCAGGCGAGGCGCCAAGGCTAGCAAGTCCACCCCCCTCCGATGGTGGTGGTGGTGGTGGTGGCGGTGGTGGCGGCGGTGGTGGTCGTGGTGGTTCACCTACACCTCCTTCACGCCATTCGACGCCGTCCCCCGATCCACAACCTCCGGCGGGTACGACGCCCCCCAATCCTCCTCCGGCGGGTACGACGCCCCCCAATCCACCTCCGGCGAAGAAGCAGAAGCAGGCGGACAGCAAGGAAACCCGCTCCTGGACTATTAACCCAGACCCTTATGTACCTAAGACCGCAAGGGTACCGGAGCCATCACTGAAGCCTCTCCTCCCAAGGCCTTGGGAACTTAGTGAAGCTGAAACCAAATTGGCCGCGTCTGCTGATTATGAGAAATGGAAGGCGGATATGAAGGCGATAAAAGAGCCTGAGCCCAAGCAAGTATTCACTGAGAAGCAAAAGAAGTGGGCTAAGGATTTTTTGACGACACCGTCCCAAGCCGAGCTGAATATGCCTGACGACTATGGACATGAACTTCGTAGGCAAGCAAAAATATTGAAGGAGGAGAAAGAAGAAAGTAAAAAAAGCGGGAAACAAGTTGACCAGCTCGGGATGCAGAAGAAACAATCGATCCCCCCGCTCATAGTGAAAGCCGGTCCGGAAGAGGACCCCGAGATCATAGCAGCTGCGGCAGCACTTGGATTGACTGTAGCGAGTGCCATGAAACAAGCGTCCGAGATGGGTTTGACTCTTCGTGCCTTCTTAGGCCTTGAGGATGCGCCAGTATGTGAGATAGCATTACAATATGTGCGGAATGGGCCTCTCGTCGAGCCTGCGCGGGAAAAGAGTCTACCACCACAAATGCGAAATCTGCTACGTTGGTACAAGCAATTCATAACATGGGCCGACAAAGAATATGTTTATGCGGATGTTACAGATGAGCATCACACCAAACGGTACTCTGTACAAGTTCATATGAGTGAATTGTTCCAGCTGTTCAATCTGCGCGACCTCGACAAATCTATGCTGAGTTGCTACGTTCTGTAAGTGATTTATTTCTACCTCATCTCGTTCTTCATTGCCTGCACTATATATATATTGTCCTAACTATATTGTTGCGTACGCTATTATGCAGATTGAAGATTTGGGAATGCAAAATAAGAAACATCCATGATGTTGGGTTCATTGACCCACATATCGTTAATGGACATGTGTTACAACATCACCCCGAAGACGTGGAGAAAGACTTGTACAAGTTTCTTAGAAAGCATCAACTCAAAAGTCATATTCTATTTCCTTACCATTTTGGGTGAGTGTTTCTCTCTTGTGCCCATTCTCTTTTGTTTACTCCATGCATGGTATGTCTAATCGATGAGTTATGCATGACTGTGCATGTAACGTGTCCGCAGGTTCCACTGGATTCTGCTAAATATTGAACTTCACACCTCCAGAGTTCTAATCATGGACTCTATGGATTCGGATCCAAAGCGTTGGGCCGACATGAGAAAAATGCTGCAAAAGTAATTATTTTCAATCATTTGAGCTCTATATCGATCGGTCTCTTTCGTTCATTTCCTAATATCAAGTAACTAATAACTCCCTTGTTCATTTAATTTTCTTTGCCCTGTAGGGTTTGGAGACGGTTCTCAGAAGAAATTGTCGATGAATTCAAACATGAGCTAGATTTCAGAAGGTTAGTTAATGTGGATAAGCAGCCACCGGGGACCAATCTATGTGGATACTATGTTTGTGAGAACATCCGGAGACACACCTCTGAGCGGAAGGCATCGGATAGCGTGAGGAACGCGACGGATAACTTGCGGAGGAGGCTTAGTCCAGAAGCTCGCTTCCGACCAATTCAAGAAGAATTAGCAGGATTTTTCATGAGGGAAGTCATCAATCCTAAAGGAGAACACTATACCGAGGACGAAGAAATTTATATGCATACCCGAGATTGAAACTTGTTCGAAGTTGTATATGGTCATCCATCCTAATTGTGTATGGAAACTTGTTCGAAGTTGTATATGGTCACCCGAGATTGAATATATATTATATATTCCTCTTGAATTCTTCTTGTTTGAAATTTCATATGCATGTATATAGTAGCGTAGAATATGTGTACTGAAACTTTATCAAAATTAAAATAAAACACAAAATAAAATATAAAAGAAATAAAACACTCCAAACTAAAAAGAAATCAGGTTTAGGGGGGCTAAAACCCTAAACCTGCGGAGGAGGCCTTTAGTCCCGGTTGGCCACGAGAACCGGGACTAAAGGTCCTCCGCCCCGACGGACCACTGGCGCCCACGTGGACGGGCCTTTAGTCCCGGTCAACCACAAGAGGGGCCTTTAGTCGCGGTCCGTAAGAGGCGCGACTAAAGGGGGGTCTTTAGTCGCGCATATTTAGTCCCGGTTGCACAGCCGGGACTAAAGGCTGTTGCGAACCGGGACTAAAGGGCTTTTTTCTACCGGTGTACGGAGGGCAACATGCTCGTTGCCTCCACCAATGTTGCTAGCAAGCCAAGTATCTAGAATCACTCTAGAAAAGGCTTGATCCATATGCGCCAACTGAAGCACATAAGATCAAGTGACCTAAGCCGGACGACCAACCAACCTCATCTCCAAGGCGATTGGTACACACCTTGGCCACTCGGATAGCCTCGATGTCATCCCACATGTCGCAAGGTCCTGGTCCCCGGCCCCGAGGAGGGCAAAGCTGATGTCGCTCCGTGCGGATTCAATTGGTGTCGTTAGGCGCATTAGGCCGGCGATTGTCGGATCGACTTGGATTAGACGAGTCCAAGGTGATGCACTGTACTGACCTGGAAGCCAATAGGCATTGTGATGACATGGCCATGTTCTAGTGCTCCACAGTTACTCACAGCAACGCGACGAGTAAGAGGAAGTTGGCAAGCGCACAACGGCTTCTTGGCAGGTGTACGATGAATGTGCGCGCCCTCTGTCTCCTGGCTTCTCATGGAGCTACGCACCCCATAGCAGGCGCGTCCGCCGTGTCCCACGCGCCAACGCCGACGGCAGCTCACACTCTTGTGTGCCAAGGGCCGCTCTTTCTGAGACGTTACTTCTCAGCGAGTAAATTGCACAGAAGTACCATAATTGGGGCATTGGAAGCAGATTGGTACCAAGTTTGGTAATTTTTACATGTCAGTACCAAGTCTGGGGCTAGACGTTACAAAAAGGTCTAAATCGCGTATAAACGCGTATTGACAGTGTATCTGACCGGCAGGGCCCGCCTGTCAGCTGCTGACGTGGCATTTTTTTTACAGAAACCCCCCCCCCCCACACGGTGTCGCTCCGCGCCCGCCTCGCCGCCCTCGCCCTCGCCCTCTCCCCGTGGCGGCCTCCTACCTCAGCCGGCGCGCGCACGACCCCAGCGCGCCGGTGGTGCTGACCCCGCCGGCGAGAGATCGGGCCGCCGGCGAGAGAGAGAAATGAAATACAACAGAGAGATCGCGCCGCCGGCGAGAGAGATAGAGAGAGCCATGAGGAGCGGCGGCGACGTCAAGTCCTTCTTCCGGCAGCAGAAGGCCCACTCCGGCGCAGCGGCCGCCAAGCCCACCAGCGGCGTCTCCAAGAAGCCGGCGCACCACCACCACCAGAAGCAAGCGGCGGCGCGCCCGACGCCAGGTACGCCGCCGTACGCCCAATCCGAGCTCCGCCGATTCATACGCCCAACGCGGATTTGACCGCTCGATCGATCGATCTGGTGTTTATTTATTTTCAATCTGCTGTTGCTTTTGCGGCAGATCACGGCGACGGCGCCGACGCGAGGAGGGAGGAGGCGGAGAACGCGGAGAGGAAGGCCAGGGAGTTCGACATGGACATGCGCTACGGGCCCTGCCTCGGCGTCACCCGCGCCTCGCCCCGCCGCCGCACGCGCTCTGCTCCGACGACCAGCCGTGCCTCTGGGAGGGCCGCGTCTAGACTAGGGCATCGCCCCAGGGCCCCGTCGTATCACCGATCCGCCACTCCTCGTGGTTCTGCCTACTGCTTCTTTTGTAGCCATCAGTCTTCGTGTTGTCTTCAGTCTTCGTCTGTACGTTTGTGTCGATCTTGCTGGGTGCGTGCGATGCCGTGTGATCCGATGCGATACTGTATTAATCTCAGTATAATCTTTGCTGCATCTGGTGTGTTGCAAATCTCTCTATATCCCATTACAGT
Source organism: Aegilops tauschii subsp. strangulata (assembly GCF_002575655.3). Classification (NCBI taxonomy): domain Eukaryota; kingdom Viridiplantae; phylum Streptophyta; class Magnoliopsida; order Poales; family Poaceae; genus Aegilops; species Aegilops tauschii. The sequence continues at coordinate 580,537,555 of NC_053039.3, read as the reverse complement.
TGAGGTTTTTTGAGCAATGTTATTTGGGAATGCACGCGGATGACCCTGATTGAAAATTAGAATGAACGTTCTATATGACCGCACTTGATCCAATACGAACGCTCTCAAATCAAATCAGAAGAAAAATGCAGTTTTCTGCTACACTCAATAAGACCAAGTCGGATTCGATTCAAATTATCAATGCCTGTGCAGGACAAGATATAGAATTTGGGGTGAAGCTTTGGCTATCTATAGTGTTTCATCTTGGCTGGGATGATAGATTGATAGGATCGGCTGAATTTATACACTATGCCTGTGATACAAGTGAGGTAGCTCATTCTTTAGCGAAATTTGCTTATGACGATAATGCTTCTTGTAATTGGGTCGATGAACCCCCAGCTTTCCTGGTGAATGCCATTGTAAACGATGTAACCATATTACCAATTCAATATAGTGGCCATGATGGCATTTCTTAAAAAAACATTCTCAAATATATCAGAGCTCATGTAGATTACAACGGACAAAATAAATACATATTGAGATCTCAGTTTCATCCTTCATCCAGAGCCATTGCTCATGACAGCACCCACCAGAACACAAAGTTACAACAGCCAACAGGCAAGGCCCCCAACTGGTTTGATGCACCTGTCCTGCTCTTCAGGACAAGTGATTTCGAAGGCAGGGAGACCATGAAGCCTCCTTGATTGATTCCAGCGAGCCTATCATCCAGCTGCTGTCGGTGCACTGGATCAATATGCTTTACTCCAATTATGACGCCACTGCATAGTTGGATACCATTCTTTTGGAGGGCTTTCCTGGCATCGTAAGAGTGCTGTGAAGACAATTGTCAGTTTAAGATGAAAGGCCAGAGGAATTAATTGTCGCACCATAATGCAGAAACCTATCATGTGATGCACGGGCATAGCGGAACTGAGATAAACATTTGTTAAGAAAAGAGCTAGGTTCCAGACATCAGAAATCACTTTAAATAAATCTTATCCCAGCAATCACAGGCGAGAGAAACCTATAAAAATTCACATCATGCATGAATGCACAAAGACAGATTATCCAGACTAGAACATGTGATGATGAAAAACATACTCAACAGGCCAAAACCAACTTCACTATCTGTTTCATGTTCAAAAGATAGCCAAATCATACACCACAGCATTTAGTATCACTGAAACTGGAATAAAGAGAATGCAACCTTTAGGCTAAATCCATCTTAAAATTGAACGAAAAGGCATCTCTTTAACTGAGTGCAGCCATACAACGTGTGAATTGAACAAGTAGACAACCATTAATTCCACGAACATATAAGATGATCAATGGTGTCATGAAACCGGTATATCCACTTGCTAGGACAAGCACTAAGGTCTAAGAGCGATATGCTACTAAATGATCGATTTTGCTGTTGCTCATTGACATACACAGGAGCAAGCACATGCCAGGGCCATGAACCTACGCAAAGCAGCAATATTTTCAGCTCCATGGCTACATACATGTCCAGCGGTCACCAAGATACTACTACTTGCAGAACTGAATCTACCATGCGCATGCGGCAGGCTATAGCTTCCTGAAAAAACAAGTAAAGAAGAGCATCATGGTTTCCTCACCCGAATAGAGTGACCCACTCCTCGCCATCTGCCTTCCGTTCGCTGGCCGGAGCCGCCGGCTCCGTCCTGGCAGCCTCCGTCGCCGGGGTCACGACCGTCGCCGTCGGGGGAGGAGGAGTGCAGGGGCTGGACGGCGGGGGCAGCGCGAGCAGCTCCTTGCGGGGCGGTGGCTCGACGACCCCGTCCATGGGGGATCCGGGGGCGGAGGCCTTGCCGCGGGAGCGGTCCCATGAGGGCGAGCGGCTGCCGGCGCCCGCCCCGGCGCGGGGGGAGGGGGAGGAGGCGACGGGGAGCAGGTCGGAGGCGGTGGGGTCGGGCGAGAAGTCGGCGGCGGCGAAGCGGTCGTCGAGCGTGAAGAGGGGCGGCGGCGGCGGCGTGGCGGAGGGCGGGGCGGCGGCCGCGGGGGAGGCGAAGCGGGAGCACCGGTCAGAAGGCGCTACCGGCGCGCTGGGGTCGTGCGCGCGCCGGCTGAGGTAGGAGGTCGCCACGGGGAGAGGGCGAGGGCGAGGGCGGTGAGGCGGGCGCGGAGCGACACCGTGGGGGGTTTCTGCAAAAAAAAGCGCCACGTCAGGAGCTGACAGGCGGGCCCTGCCGGTCAGATATACTGTCAATACGCGTTTATACGCGATTTAGACCTTTTTGTAACGTCTAGCCCCAGACTTGGTACTGACATGTAAAAATTACCAAACTTGGTACCAATCTGCTTTCAATGCCCCAATTGTGGTACTTCTGTGCAATTTACTCCTTCTCAGCAAAAACAACCGTGCGCGAGGCCTTGACATCCTTTTTTTGTTTCCTAGTCGCCCTCGACGAGGGTATGCATGATCATCCACCGCCTCTCAGGCCACTGTGTTTGTCGCAGCCGCGCCAACATTGTTGTTGGTCATGTACACCTCCGCCACGGAAGTGGGAACTATATGAGCTCTCATGCCAGCCAGACTCAGAATCCAAGAATGGCAAAATGAAGTTGGAATTGACCATGCCAACAAGCTGGGAAGCAGCCTTGTCGACGTGCATCGCTAGTGGAGATCCCACGGAATGCCTGAGACTCGACCCCGCCAGTCAGAGCGAATAAGATTGTTGAAGGCACATTATGTCGGATCGCTTGGCGATGAAGTGCATGCTCCCAGCAAAGGTCATCATGCCCTCAAGAAGCACTGCAGAGGCAGGATGCATGCAGAGTCATCGGCGACGAAATGGAACATATCAAAACGCACAAGCTGCCTGGGCCTAAGCCCACCGCCGATTGCCAGAGGAGATCCAAACTAGACCACTCCTCCCGCGCGCGCTTGCCCGTGGGCGTCAATTATCGCGGGGATTTCATGGAAATACTCATTATTTGTGGGTTTTGTGCAAGCGAGGCGCACCTGGATGATCTAGGTACGGGATTTCACACATAAGAGGTTTTACCCAAGTTCCGGCGCCATGTTCTGGAGATAACACCCTACTCCTAGAACAATGGTTGTTAAGCCTTGTACAATGTAGGGTGCTTATGGGAGGTGCTTAGAAAAATAAACCAAATTTTCTAAGCATTGATGCTTATTTGTAGAGGATAGACACTTAATTAAGCGCCCCTGATATAGGGACAAACACCGGTGCTTGAACAAAACCAGGTTTATTTTACAAAGCACCTCCACCAAGCGCCTTGCATTGTACATGGCGTTATGAGCCATGATTATGGTCGACTAATGGAATTACCCCCACGCCAAACAATTCGACAAAGGGAATATATTAATATCGTGAAGATATCAATTACACCCTGTCTTTGTACCAACAAGATGCCCAAAGGCAACCAGGATACACACAGCCAAAAAAGAAAATAAAAAGAACAGAAGAAAAAAAGACTCCGTGATGGTGATCAATCACTAGCATCAACAGCACTTTAACCACCACCAAAGACAATACTCTGATTACAAAAGAGGTTCTCCAAAAGCAACGCCTTCAAGAAGGAAACAATGCACAAGCGTTGTTGTTGCCCGATCGAAGATCTTGGGTTTTCACCCTCGAAAAGTCTGAGTTCACCCAAAAACAATGCCTTAAACACGGCCATTGCCAGGTACAACCAATAAAAGCCAAACCTTGGGTTTTCACCATTGGAATCGAGACTCGGTACTCGAGGAGCACCACCAAAAATGCAGTCCTCCAGTGCTGCCACCCCCACTTGCCGAGGCCGCTATTGCAAGTCACCAAACACCTGGCACCTGGCACAGAGTCTTCATCGCATCCAATACACCCTTCCACCAAAGCTTCAAGATCCCAGTCGCAGTTGCCATGACTTTCTCCACTCTATCAATGCCTTGGGAATCTTGACTTAGACATGTCTCATGACACCAATAAGAAATCGAAGCTTCGCGTCGCACCCTCTTCAGGCCACGTTGGATGATAATATGAGCGCACGTGACCGAAGCCTTTCCAATAAAGTTATCCAGGGGCAAAATTCGCCAATCCGTGTAGATCCCCTATGGGGAATACCGGAACTCATCAGCGGACAGATCCAAGAGGTCGACATCCGGCAGAAAGACGACTTGGTGAAAGAAGAGCGCTAGGGCCAAACCATTACACGATCCCATCAAGCCACTAACCGGCCACCGCCGCCCCGCAACACCGTCGCTGGAGAAGCCGTCGCGGGCGGCGCCGCCGCCCTCCAGATCAACGCCTTAGAGGATCTGCCGCCGCCGCCGCCGCGCTGCACGGGTCGGATCCCCGTGCAATCCAGATACCAACGGCTAGCCAGACCCAGCCGCCGTCAGATCCGACGAACTGGCTGCGGCCAGACCATACGTGGGCAGGGGCCCTGACCTGGCCCGAGGCACAACAATGGGAGCCCGATGAAGCGGCCGATCTGCCAAAGCGCCGCCACAAGCGTCTGAGTCACCAGATCGAGACGAACAGGGACCAGCAGCGCGTGGAGGCCAGGAGGTGCCGCGGGATCAAGTGGAGAGGTGAGCAGGAGAAGGAAGGGACGCAGGCAGCGAGGGAGGAGTGCCGTGAGTACGCTCACTATGGCGGCGGCGGCGAGTCGTCCTGTGAGTCGCAAGAGCAACCCATGAGACCAGGACCGTCGGCATAGATTTAAACTAAAGCCAACAGCCAGGCCGTCGGCATAGGCCTGCCACGTGGCAACAACTGGGCTCTCCTGGGGCAAGGCTATGCCGACGGCCTGGCCGTCGGCTTAGTTTGAATCTATGCCGACGGCTAGGCCGTCGGCATAGCCTTGCCCCAGGAGAGCCCAGTTGATGACACGTGGCATCTATGCCGACGGCCTAGCCGTCGGCTTAGTTTAAATCTATGCCGACTAGCCGTCGGCATAGATGCCACGCGTCAGCAACTGGGCGCTCAGGCCAGCATAGTTTTTATTTTTCTTTTTTTTCTTTTTTCTGTTTGTTTTCAAATCAATTCAATTCAGATATACAGCACATATCAGCAGATATATATGATGGAAATAGACATATAGAACACATCTAAGTATCATCCGTCACCATCACAACAATATATGCATAAGCATCATCATAATCAACATAAAGATAAGGATAAGCATATAAAGAAGCACGCAAGTCATCTAAAGGACCATCAAAGACCACAAGTTTATCATCATCACCACACACAAGTCATCTAAAGATACATAAGCATAAGCACACAAGTAACCAAAAGGCTTAAGCGCCAGGACGTCGAGCACCGCAGAGGTCGTCACCGCCAAGACCGCTGAAGCCCAGGTCGTCAGTGCTAGCGGCAGCGCTACCGCCAAGACCGCCTCCACCTCCATGGATCGGAGTGGTCGGGCTCCGTGACTCGGGAGTGCTGCGAAGACCACCGCCAACGGTTGATCCACCGGTTCCCTGGATGTTGAAAAGACATATTAACGGGATATATGACTGTGTTGAAAGGCATGATATGCTTTGAGTGAATAGATTGGGGATGAACTAACCGGCGAGGGGCCAGCGTCCAGTGCCAGTGCCACAAACTCCTCAAAGGTCAGCAACGTTGGTTGTGCTGGAGGACCCTCTGCTGATGGCCATTGAGGACACCTGCCGGCCGCCATTTCCTGAAAAGCGTGCTGCATCTGGCGATCCCTCTGCTGATGGTATGCATGAAGGCGGTCGTGCCAACGCCATGGTCTCCTGGCGTGTGTACTCCATGTAGGCCTACAGTATGACATGATGAAACTCATAAAACTACTAAATGCGGAAAATAAAGGGAGCAATGAAGATAAAAGGGAAAATACTTACAGTTTGCTGCTCCTGAAAGATGGACAGTGACGGTGCACTGCTCATGGGCGTGCTCGTGCGCTGGCTCAGGGTCGGGTCGATCCGACGGAGCTGTGTGTAGGAGATAGTAGGAGTGATCACAGCATCGAGAACCGCCTCCCGACCGTGCTCCTTCGGCCCCATGCCCACCACCACCCTTTCGTCCAGATCCGCCGCAATGGGGTCAGGTGTGTCAGGATGTAACGCCAGATACCCATCGGAGTAGGCCTTCTTCCTATGCGCGGTCTTCTTGCCGTAGTACTTGGGCTCGCCAGGCTTGGGGTCCTTCCGCGTATGGGCGATCTCCCACGCCTGCATGTGTGAGAGCGGCCGTTTCAGTTTCTCCTCCTGCACCACCAAACAGAGGTTAGTCATACATAAGAAAGTAATGGTAAATAGAAGAAGAAGAATGTATAATGGGGTTAGTCATACATTAACTGCCTTGTGGAGATAGTGGTTTCGGTTTCCCTGAGCATGTACTCCCTCCTTCCCTTGGTTAGCCTTGCTTTTGACTCTCATAGCCGCCCAGGCTCCAGCCTAATCACACCAAAGATCCACCAATGCCGCCCAGGACTCGTCTTTTCCATAACACCAATTTGGTAACAACTACATAATGAAAGCATAATGGCATGTCAACACAAAACGGTGAAATGTACCACAAGGTAATGATCCCGTGGATCTTGCTGTGGGTCTGGCCCGGATGTTGCTCCAAAGTGTTCCTATGGGCTGACCTAACACAACCGGGTGGATAGGTCCACTGCTCAAAGCCCGTCCGTGCAAAGTCAAAGGGCTAGATCCCGTGGTCAAACGCTACAGGATTAGGCGGGACGGGGGCCCTGGGGGAGGGGGGGTAGCAATGCCACCCAAGCATCGCACCGGGCCCCCATACATGCGGGGTGGTGTGGTGGCATGTCCGAAGAGGCGGCACGCGTCTTCGGGGTGTGCCCCCCCCTCACGAATGGCGATGACACGGTAGTAGACGTTCTGCGGTAACGATGCAGCGTGAATATTATTAAATACTCGGAGCGCGATAAAATCATGAGTTTTTTACACGACGCGGGCACATGTGCTGTAGGACTGATGGTAATTTTTCATAATTGTTCGTGATGATGTAGTATCTGAACAATTCCCTCTATGCGGATTGCTCTTCGCGTGTCTACGACTGTGGTCGGCGGCCTCCGGGGGCTAGCATGCCGCCAAATCTTGCGTAGGCGGCCTCTCACAAGTCTGGAAGTGTTGTGGCAGGTGCAAACGCCCGGCACACGTCTCCGGGGTGTGCCCCCCCTCACGGACGGTGCCGCCGCCGGCACCTGGAGGGGGGAAACGGACGCGTCGGGTCTACACGGAGGGCATCTTGCTGTGGGTCTGGCCCGGATGTTGCTCCAGAGTGTTCCTATGGGCTTACCTAACACAACCGGGTGGATAGGTCCACTGCTCAAAGCCCGTCCGTGCAAAGTCAAAGGGCTAGATCCCGTGGTCAAACGCTACAGGGTTAGGCGGGACGGGGGCCCTAGGGGGTAGCAATGCCACCCAAGCATCGCACCGGGCCGCCATACATGCGGGGTGGTGTGGTGGCATGTCCGAAGAGGCGGCACGCGTCTCCGGGGTGTGCCCCCCCCCTCACGAACGGCGATGACACGGTAGTAGACGTTCTGCGGTAACGATGCGGCGTGAATATTATTAAATACTCGGAGCGCGATAAAATCATGAGTTTTTTACATGACGCGGGCACATGTGTTGTAGGACTGATGGTAATTTTTCATAATTGTTCGTGATGGAGTAGTATCTGAACAATTCCCTCTATGCGGATTGCTCTTTGCGTGTCTACGACTGTGGTCGGCGGCCTCCGGGGGCTAGCATGCCGCCAAATCTTGCGTAGGCGGCCTCTCACAAGTCTGGAAGTGTTGTGGCGGGTGCAAACGCCCGGCACACGTCTCCGGGGTGTGCCTCCCCTCACGGACGGTGCCGCCGCCGGCACCTGGAGGGGGGAAACGGACGCGTCGGGTCTACACGGAGGGGATCTTGCTGTGGGTCTGGCCCGGATGTTGCTCCAAAGTGTTCCTATGGGCTTACCTAACACAACCGGGTGGATAGGTCCACTGCTCAAAGCCCGCCCGTGCAAAGTCAAAGGGCTAGATCCCGTGGTCAAACGCTACAGGGTTAGGCGGGACGGGAGCCCTGGGGGGGGTAGCAATGCCACCCAAGCATCGCACCGGGCCCCCAATACATGCGGGGTGGTGTGGTGGCATGTCCGAAGAGGCGGCACGCGTCTCCGGGGTGTGCCCCCCCTCTCGAACGGCGATGACACGGTAGTAGACGTTCTGCGGCAACGATGCGGCGTGAATATTATTAAATACTCGGAGCGCGATAAAATCATGAGTTTTTTACATGACGCGGGCACATGTGTTGTAGGACTGATGGTAATTTTTCATAATTGTTCGTGATGGAGTAGTATCTAAACAATTCCCTCTATGCGGATTGCTCTTTGCGTGTCTACGACTGTGGTCGGCGGCCTCCGGGGGCTAGCATGCCGCCAAATCTTGCGTAGGCGGCCTCTCACAAGTCTGGAAGTGTTGTGGCGGGTGCAAACGCCCGGCACACGTCTCCGGGGTGTGCCCCCCCTCACGGACGGTGCCGCCGCCGGCACCTGGAGGGGGGAAACGGATGCGCCGGGTCTACACGAAGGGGATCTTGCTGTGGGTCTGGCCCGGATGTTGCTCCAAAGTGTTCCTATGGGCTTACCTAACACAACCGGGTGGATAGGTCCACTGCTCAAAGCCCGTCCATGCAAAGTCAAAGGACTAGATCCCGTGGTCAAACGCTACAGGGTTAGGCGGGACGGGGGGCCTAAGGGGGTAGCAATGCCACCCGAGCGTCGCACCGGGACCTCATACATGCCGTACGGTGTGGTAGCATGTCCGAAGAGGCGGCACGCGTCTCCGGGGTTTGGCCCCCTCCAAGTGACGGCGGCACTGCCTTGCGTGCAGGGGGGCACACCGCGGAGCCCCAAGACGGGCGTCTACGCATGCCTGAACACTTTCACATATGCATCAGGACCCGTGCGATGTTTCGGTGACATAGCTACACCCCGAATCCCCCACCAACCAGAATTCCCTCCGTGTCGACCGTTTCCCCCCTCCATGACACGGCGATAGCGACGTTCGTAATGGAGGGCAATCGATATACCATCGGGGTATGTTTTTTTAGATAAGGCATAATTATCTTATGGAAAAACAAAAATTAAAATAAAGTAAAAATAACAAAATAAAGTAAAAATAAAAAAATAAAGTAAAATAAATGTATGCCGACGGCAAGTCTGTGCACACACGGAGATGCAGTCTCACGGATCGATGACGTGGCATGGCACACGGATCGATGACGTGGCAGAGCGGCCTATGCCGACGGCTATGCCGTAGGCATACCTTTGCCATAGATAGTATAAAGAAAAATTAAAAATAAAACTAAATAAACATATGCCGACGGCGAGGCCGTCAGCATAGCTGCGCACACGGATCGATGACGTGGCAGAGGGGCATGGGCCAGGTCTATGCCGACGGCTATGCCGTAGGCATACCTCTGCCATAGATATGCCGACGGCCGCCGTTACCTCCCGTCGGCGTAGTTTCAACACCGTCAAACGGTCAGCGCTGACCGGGTAGGTGGGCCCGGGCTATGCCGACGGCCGAGCCTATGCCGACGGTCCCCGTAGGCATATCTCGAGCGGTCCCGACGGCCTCGTCTATGCCGACGGTAGATGGATGTATGCCGACGGCTTTTCTACGCCTACGGCCTGTCCTTGGCCGTCGGCATAGGTCCATCTATGCCGACGGGGGCCGTCGGCATAGATGAGGCCGTCGGCGCAACCAGTTATTCTGGTAGTGCAGGCACGATACCTCAACCAGGAGCTTGACACATTTCAGTGAGGGAGCAGTTATAGCAACGAGAAGAGGGGTGTCAACACCACCAGGTAGTTTCTTGTTACACTGGCAAAAACAGATTACACACGATTTACTATACTGAAGTAAGATGTAGGAAAGGGCCAACAAATAGAAGGAAGAATGCATTTGTTGTCCTGTGGCCTTCTGTTAAAGAAAAAGGGAAAAAATCAATAGCATTGCAAAAGCAAACATGTATCAACAAGTGTTTCTGGAATAATATATTGAGCATTAATGCTTTAGGGGCCATTTTCAGCAATTAGACCTTTCTTTTTAATTCAGTCCCATGTATCTCTTAAAAGGAGTAGACGTACAACAATAACAGCACACCTGTTTAATCTTTTATTCCCAAGCAAGCTGGGTAGGCTAGAGCCATGAGATGAACCCACCAAGAGGCACCAAAAGGAGTAAACGTATATGAAAGAAAAACATCTTCCGTCATGAATTTCTAGAGGGAATACAAATTCAGAAAGTTGCCGTGGAGCCTATATTGAAGAAGCAAGTAGAGTGGAGCTGGCGAGCTGCAAGAAGATATGGTGTGTAGAGTATGCATGGAGCTAGATTTTTGTTGCGAAGTAAAGAAATCATAGATGGCCAGAGCTCTTCGAGAATGCAGCCTTACTAGAACTAAAAGAAGGGCTAACAGAGTGCGCTTAGTCACTGCTACAAAGGCCTGATTTTGAATAATTGCTAAAAAATGTGCTAATTTAGCTGATTGCGCTCAGACTTCACAACTTTTGAAGAAAGGCAGTAAAGCGGACTCAACACAACAGCCAAGTAAACGAAGCATGAAACAATGCAGCTAGCCAAAATTAGTAGGAAATAGTATGTTGTTAAACCTACATCCGCATTGTTCTCCAACAAAATTTGCATAATTTCATCATGCCCTTCCAAGGCAGCGGCATAAAGTGGTGTCCCTTCAGAAGATACTGGGTCAACAGAAACTCCTTTTGCAAGCAAGAGTTCCGTCATTTTACGGTCTCCTAAGTAAAGCAAAAAGATGAAAAGAGAATCCAATAGGCAATTACTACAAAGTAGAACTGATTGTGTGATGGGGAAAATTCAATATGATCAAGATACACACCAACTAAAAGTGCATGCCCTGGAATAGTTAAAAACAGACAAGAGGGCAGAATATGGGAAAATGGAAAACTTTTAAATCCTAAGGGAATCATCTAAGACAAAATGTAAATGGCACCAATGTTCTTCTACTCACATACAATTAAAATCATGAAAAAATTGTCAAACAAGTTCTTCTTCTACATCTTTCCAACACACATAGACATCATAATGGAACAGTATTGTAAGGCACTAGAAGAAAAATGCCATGTGCTGTTCTGGCAGAGAAGTACCTGCTTTAGCAGCATGGTGAAGTGGGGCGAACCCTTTGTCGTCAGCTTTGCCTGGATCTGCCCCATCATCAAGAAGATAACTGGCGGTATTCATGCTTCCATGAATCAATGCCACAAGCAGAGGTGTTCGACCTATCAAAATGAAGACGTTTCCTCTCAGAGCATGTCAGAATGTACAAAGTTAATACATAAATGTGTCATAACATAACACTTTGTTTTCTACTCCCTCAGTTGACAAATATAAGATGTTTTGGATATTTCAGTATGAAGTACATACATGCGGACTGAAATGAGTGAACGAACACACTAAAACGTGTCTATATGCATCTGATTCACAAAATAGCATGACGGTTGTAAATTGCTGGTCAATATACAGTTTCCTATAGCCCAATTCTGAACGCAAGCCATATAGGAGTACAGTTCAGACACATTTACAGTTTAGAGGCAAATTAAACGCACCTCCATCGTCGACGGCGTCCACATCGACCCCTAGCTCCTCGACCAGGTACCTGCACACCCGTAGCCTTCCCTTCCCGCCAGCGCAGTGCAGCGCCACGAGACCTTGGTCCTTGGCCGCCTCCACCACCTCCCTGGGACGGCCCCTGCCCTTATCCAGATCTCTCACCAGCCCTGCGACTCGACGAACGAGCAAGTCAGTGCCTCCCGGTCCCAGATCCAAACAAAACCCGCCCGGAATCGCCCACGTACTCTTGAAGAGGCGGAGGTCGCCGCGGCTCGCCGCGTGGAGGAGCGGAATCGATCCGTCGGCGGGCGGAGGGGGCGGACTAGGGTTTGGAGGGGCGGCGCCGCGCTTGGCTGAGGTGGCGGCGGGGTGACGCCGCGCCATGGCGACCAGCGGTGGCGAGGTGGCGGCGGGTGAAGCCGCGCCATGGGTGGCGACCAGCGGTGGCGAGGTGGTGGGATTTTGGAGGGGGGCGGAGGCGGAGGCAGAGCGGAGGGGAGGGAGGGAGGCGGAGGCGGGAACACGAGCGGGCGGCGAGTCAATCAGCGGTGGAAATGCTGCGCGCACGCTTCGGGTGTACACAACAAATCTCAAATTTGGTACCCGTTTGTCCGCGGACATGTCCGGTCCTCTTCCTTGTAAGGTCAAAACGGTTAGGACAATTTCCGTTCGAAACCGTTCGCGGATCCATTTTCATACTCCCTCCGTTCGGAATTACTTGTCTCGGAAATGGATGTATCTAGAATAAAATACGTCTAGATACATCCATTTCTGCGACAAGTAATTCCGAACGGAGGGAGTAGGATTTTTGACACACGACAACAATCCGATCTGAATTTGAGGCCGACTAATAGGATATGGTATTAATTACTAGTATATGACGCAGCATGATAATCCGTTTTTTCTAGCCAGATAATCTGACCTTTAAATTTTGAATCCGAGTTATTATCCTGATGGTGCTAATGTCATAAAACCCTTTAAACCATTCATTGTCACCAAGATTATACTTCACAAGCATAACCAACTTCAAACTACATAATTGTTAATGAGTCATAAATTGCCGTGCCGACGACAACCTTGATGTGATCATATTCATCGTATCCACCTAACTTCTCGGATATCCTTTTCCTTATATGTCACAAACACCATATGGAGCGAGATTCTGGAAAAAAAATCCACACCATTCTGAATTGCTTTTGCTTGGTCAGTTATGATATCTTTTGGTTGACGATTTGACATACATGTAAGGCATGCTTGAAGTAACCAAAGAAATGTTCATCTGATAATAAAGCACATCCTAGCAACACCGATCAAGGTTTACGAGTCGATGAGTCGACAAGTCGTTCTGAGGTTGAGACTCGTAGACTAAGCGTGACTAATCGACACGAATTGATACTGGAGTTTCGACTCATAGACTAGTCGACACTGAAGTCTAGTCGGCCCTGAAGTTGAGACTCATAGACTAGTCTTGATTAGTCCTTGGACTCATAATCCATGACACCGATTGGCCGTGATGATTGAGTTTGACAAAACAAACAAAAGACATATCATATTTGTTCATCAACTATGTTGTTTCAAAAGTAATGACATCATGAAAAGAGTCACACTGCTCTACTTCTTGCATCAAGCCAAAAAATGGAGTGTTGGATTGCATTTTGACAAAACAGACACACTGCTTCGTCATCACCACTGCCAAGCTTTAACCTTCTTGTTTTCTCTAGAAAATTGCAACAATTTTTCTCACCAAAAGTTAGGTTTGCATGACCATCTCCTGCCACAACAAAAGAATTGACATTCCTGTTTAGTCATATTCTGGCCCGATCATTCAGCTCAAGCCTTCAATTGACATGTAAATCCAACTCATTGTTGTATGTGAACCGAGATTTATGTGAACTTCGTGTGTGATTATGATCCAAAATGACCGTCAAAATATAAAGTTTCCCATTAGGACCACGAGTAATGTTAATTTTAGCTTCTTCTTTTTTTGAGAAGATGTTAATTTTAGCTTCTTCTTTTATTTTGAGAAGATGTTAATTTTATCTTTACATCCTATCTCGCCAATTGGATTTGGGCCTCGACATACTACTTAAGTTGGACTGGGTCTTGCCATAGCAAGAGTGGGAAAGTGTAAGGTACTTCCGTTGTCCATCTTTGTCATGGTTTGAGCTTCTTCTCGTCACAGCAAAGCATTTTGCCTTAGCATATTTGATGTAGGTACTCTTGCACCTCATTCTCAGTATGAAAGATCATCCCCAATTCAGGATCTCTAAGTAACGCATGTGATCGAGATTCATTATGCTCGTGTTCAAGTTGCACGTTGCTTTCCTTCAAATCAACTCAAGAGTCAACTCAAAACACCAACTGTAGCATATATACTTGGACTTGATCAAGAAAAGAAGAATGATGCAAAAAAGTGAACCTCGTCTCCCTTTGGAAAAACTGAGTTGCCTTCTGGTTTTTCCTTGCATCATAAAATAGCTGCGCATACCACACGGGCTGGCAGCCATGTCAACTCGTTTCCTAGTTAGCCCGTAAATCTTCCGCAACTCCCGGATAGATGTAACATTATTCGTTTAAATTCTGTTCTCTTGGAGACGCATGGTTTGTTTGTTCTCAACATACAACTATGCCAACTCACGAAAGCCGATGTCTACTGAGCGTGGGAGTCGTCGAGTGAGTTAAGGCAATAGTACACTGGCATATATGTGGACCGACGGGACAAAGCCGGCCATCGACCCACCGGTACCATTACCACCACCAGCAGCTCCTTTCTTTTCTGGGAGAGAGAGGATTTAATTGCTCCTCTCACCAAGACCACTTCTTTTGCTACTCCCTCCGTTCCAAATTACTCATCGTAGTTTTAGTTTAAATTTGAACTAAAACCACAACGAGTAATTTGGAACGGAGGGAGTACATGAGTAGCAAAGATATATTGCATTGTTTGCTTCTTCTGTTGCATATTCTTTTGGAGTTTGGTCCATGTATCTTGGGCTACTTAGCCACTGATGACTAGGTCGACGCATCTCTTGCTACTTTTTTTAACCAAAGTAAAAGAAAATAGGAAACAAAAGAGCCGAGGCAGCAGCTGGAAATGACAAAAGTGCCCTCCGTCGATCCCTAATGCTACTTCTTTCCTCATACTGGTTCACCAACTTAACCAATGAAACAACAAGGCCGATCCAGGGAACTCCAGTTCCATACTGTTCAAGTGGTCTTTGTTGCGCCATGGGATATCTCCAGGGAACTCATAGCTTCCCTGCATGTTTAATTCCAACACCAACTGTATATCAGAATCACTAGGGTTTTGGCAAAATTAGGCTTAGGCTTTTCAATGCATGACTACATTGTCTAACAAATAAATGTATGCAGTGCATAAATCTCCTTCGAGTATGTATGTAGATCAAGATCAGTAGTTGTGCAAATCGGCTGTAGATTCAGATATGACAGGTTATGGGTGAGACTGAAATGTACCGCAACGCAGCCTTGATCTCAGAGCTCTGCGGGTCCAACTTGGCTGCATCCAGAAAAGCATCACGTGCACCCCCGTAGTCCTGATGATGATACAATGCAAGGTGTAAAACAATGGACAACATGCGGCGGTATAATAAAGGAGCAACAAACCAGCCAACCAGATAGATATAGTCGACCACACCTTCAATAACATGAGCGCTGCGCCCTGCCGGTAGCAGGCCTTTGGCCAGCCAGGCCGCATTTCTCTGCATGCAAGGGCATCCTGCAAAGCCTTGTGTCCATCGCCCATGCGGAGCCAGCAAAGGCTCCTGTTCGAGAACAAGGTAGCATCATGAGGGTCATGCTCCATTGCCTGCATGCATCCAACAGTTTGAGACCAAACTTAGGACATGTCTGATCTGATTATATATATATATATAATCACATCTTGCTTGCAACTTTTTGTACTTCACAGGGCAAGAAAGAAAACCTTGAATTTCTGATGGATTAGAACTTAAAAATGCACTAGTCTGGACAATATAGTCAATTCAAGCTAATGTCCTTATAGCAGTAACTAAAGTACAAGAATGGACAATGTTGAAGTGAGGACAATTGTCAAACACGTTCAATCTATATGTACAAATAATCTCCACTCTTCCTTGCAAGTAAGAGATATCAGTCTCTTAAAGTCCAAACCCACAGCCCAGAAATCAACAACTAGGCAGTGAACAGGCTCAGTGCACGAGGTTGGCCACACAACGGTATTTGCTGCCTGCATGACCAGGAACCTAAGAGTGCACTGCAACTTTCTCTCAAGTGCTTCTATGCAAAGGATGTGTGGCAACAATTCCAGCTTGACGACCCCGTAATTTCCTCCATTGTGTTTTCCTCGCTCAGGATTTGCAAGTCATGGAGGAGGATCCCGGAAAAAGGGAATCATGGTCAGGCAGACATCACAGTTTATGTCGTTTGGCATCTCTAGAAAAAAAGAAGCCGAAGGATCTTAGAGCAGAAAGTGATGAAAGCGGCTGCGTTAGCTAGTTTCATCCAGGAGGATGTTTCGATCCTCAAGTCTGCTCATCCGAGCTAGGGTGATGGGTTGCTTAGTTTAACTTCCATGTGTGAGTCTTAGCGTTTTTCTCTGTTGTACAGTTGTACTGTGTTTTTCCCTCTTCTACAATGCAAAAGCAGAGCTCCTGCCGTCCCCCATCAAAAAATGAAATCAACAACAGTTCTGCTGCTGTTTAAGGATACAGAAGTCCTTGTCAGATCCTCATAGTCAAACTTACATATGGCAATAAAAATTATCTTCAATAAATTGAAGAGATATGTGTCTCAAAGCAAAGCGTGAGGCCAACTGTACATATCGGCCAGAAAGATGATCACTCTCTAAAGGGAGCATGTATGACAAGAATTATGTGAAACCAGATCACGATCACCTAACCTCTATTCAAGTAACTTCAGCTGATATATGCAAGACCGCACATTGAGAAATAAGGTATAATAGCATACCATACTATACATTGTTGCCGCAGTAGAATAATCATTTCTCTTGACAGACTTAACCCCGAGTGACTTCAGCTCTTCTATTCTTCTTAGATTTGAATAATCACCCTAAATGATCAAGAAAAACAAGTGAATCAAGAAGACCCAAGAATGCCAGTATAAAGCAGTGCATATACTATCTTAGTTCTTAAAAGCGATAGGTGCTTGACTGGTGCGGCCGCTTTTTGAAACAGCGCATAATATTCTGCCACAAAAAAGTAGCAGAACAGTCATGTTTAATTACAGAAACATCTCGGTCCGCAGTCTTGCTCCTGATAGTACAAGGAAATATTAATTTTGAGAACTCGTGATATCTTCCACCCACCCACACAAAAGCCCACACTATCAACATAGCAGTAGTTCTTTTTTACTGAATAAAGGTACGCAGTTCTCCTGCGTATTTTAGAAACTTCTATAAATACTACCAAGATAGCACTTTTTACATAAATATAACCTCACAAGCCCTATCAGGCCATCACCCCCAACCAAAGAATCTTATAAAATATTATCAATAGCATGTATAAAATTCTTGTTCATCGAATCAAAAGTGGCAAATAGAAACACGGCTAATTTATGTATGGTAATTCAAACTCGGAACCATGGATTCAAAGTTGATCCCACTGTTAAACTAGAAAATATATGAAATACACAGGATCTAATGCATACCTGTTTCATAGACACTGACTTTGCATGGCGTATTATTCCGTCGATGCTCCAATCATGCACAGTTGGAATACAAGAAGTTACAGGGAATAAGATCTCAACATCTTCCCTTGTACCGTTCAGTGCAGCGAGTTCTATTGGCAGCCTACCCGACTGTTGTACACAAAGTTCAACTTCAGAAAGGCACTTTCAGAAAGGCCAGGGGGAATGGAAGCTAAGGCGGAAAAGTGTACTCCACTAGATCATTAGTAAGATAAAAAGGGTTTAGATAATTATGAAAAAAAATATGAGAACTAATTGCTAAAATGATTGTCAAAAACCCATGTTGGTCCAATCAAAATTTGAACCCCTTCCTTTTGGCATATCCCCTCGTTCAGACTGCAAACTGACAGCCCTGATGCAACTTGAAACATGATTCCGAGTTGTCTTACAAATATTTCTTTGGCAATGACATTATGTCTTTAAACATAAGCAGCACTAGTAAAGATAATCTTGTACAACTAACTCATACAAGATACGCAGGATTTCAAAATGACTTGGCGATGTATACGACATTATTGAAGAGTTACTAGAGATGTATTTTTATCATTTGATGGCCTCCCATTCCAATTACGTAACACAGCATGCTAAAAAATAGATAAACAGTCCTAAAAAGAAATGAAAAATGCCAGCAGCTCACTGGTTCTAGTGTTATTCAGAAAGGTAAGTGTGTATGCAATTGCTAGGATGTATTACGATCATGGAAATATTTCTAATACAATGGTTAGCGCGCCTAAGTCTAACAAATGAAGAAAGCCAAAAGTCTCAATGGCAGTTTTAATTAAGTCTAATTTCATAAGAAAACACATGACCCCTAGAATTATATTTGCATGCAACATGTGACAGCACATACAGTCTAAATATAAGATTCTAGGATGTTGGATTGAGTGGAACAATTTTATTATAGCAAGAATCTTAGGGCATGTTTGGAAGACCTCACCCTCTTGGATAATATGTAGGCTAAAATAAGATGATTTAAGCCTAACAAACAAAACACACACCCAAAACCCCCCAATTCCAGCTCAGTGAATTCTTGGAACTATGGATACCCAGCTTCATGAATTATTGGACCTGTTTGGAAGAGCAACAGCTCCAAGAATTCACTTTTAAAATATGTGCCAGGCTTCCAATTTGCAGAATCTGGTAGATCTTAGATTGCGCTATCAAAACTCATAAAGTATCTGTGATGTAATGCAGGTCCCAATCATGAAAACCTCTAAATAGTATTCTTATGTGTGTGAACAGCAGTACCTATGTTCAAGCAATTGGCATGCCGTGGCATAGAGGTAAAGAAATCTTACGGGGTCAGGAACATTAGGGTCAGCACCAGCTTCCAGTAAGCATTTCAAGCATGCAGTTAAGCCTTTATCCGCAGCAGCAGCTAAAGGGGGTACAAGACCGTCATTGACATCAGCACCAGCCTACCAAAAAGTATGAGCTCAAGAATCAGTTTCTAGAGGAACTCTATGAGCTCATTGCCGATTAGAAACGACACTTTCTTGTGGAAATAATTAGTGTAGCGCATCCACAAAAATGTCTCAAAGGTAGATCACATAACAAACACCGTTAAAGAAGGCCAAACCTACTTTACTGTGCAAAAATGTACTCCCTCCGTTCACAAATATGAGATGTTTTGGATATTTCAATACGGAGTACATACGGACTGAAATGAGTGAACAAACACACTAAAATGTGTCTATATACATCAGAATCAGAAAAAGTTAGAACGTCTTTATAATAATGAACGGAAGGAGTAGCATTGAACCGAAATTTTCTTAAGTAATTCTGAGGCCTGACGCAATGAAAATGAGACTGTATTCATGATACCTCAACCAGGAGCTTGACACATTTCACTGAGGAAGCAGTTATGGCAGAAATAAGGGGGGTGTCAATACCAGGCAGTATCTTGTTATGCTGGTGAGAAACGAATAACACATGAGTTACTAAATATATATACTGAAGTAAAATGTAGGAAAGAACATAAAAATAAAAAAGGAGAATGATTTGTGGTCCTATGACCTTCTGTAATAAGAAAAATCTTTCAATGGCTTTGCAAAAGCAAACATGTATCAACAAGAGCTTCTGAAATAATATATTGAGCATTAATGCCTTAGTGGCCATGTTAAGCAATTAGACCGTTTTATCAATTCTGTCCCATGTGTCCCTTTGAAGGAGAAGTACCACATAACAGCACACCCTTTTGTTCCCAGCCAAGCTGGGTAGGCTAGAGCCTAGGGATGAACCCACCAAGAGCCACCAGACAGAATAAGCGTATGTGAAAGAAAAACATACATCATCATGAATACTAGAGGGGATACGAATTCAGAATGTTGCAATGCCCTTAAAATTGGCATTTGGACAACATATAGTTGCGTGTATAGTGGAGCCTATATTGAAGAAGCAGGTACGAATGGGATGTAAGCTACAGCCTATGGAGTACAGAGAAACCACTCTGGCCTCAGTAGAATTTAAACAAAAGTTAACAGGGTGCACTTAGTCACTGCTACAAAGGCATGATCTTTAATAGTTGCTAGAAAAATGTATTAAGTTAGCTCATAATTGCCCTCGGACTTCAAAACAACTGAACAAAAGCAGTAAAGCCGACTCAACACAACCAGCAAAGCAAATGAAACATCCGCGTAGTTTCATCGGAACAATGCAGCTAGCCAAAATTACACCTCGGGAGGAAACAATGTGTTATTAAACCTACATCTGCGTTGTTCTCCAATAAAACTTTCATAGCTTCATCCTGCCCTCTGAAGGCAGCGATATGCAATGGTGTCCCACTGGCAGATACTGAGTCAACAGAAGCTCCTTTTGTAAGCAAGAGTTCCACCATTTCACGGTCTCCTGAGTGAAGGAAAAAAGATGAAAAGAGAATCCAACATGTAAATGCTACAAAGTACAACTAATTGTGTGACGGGGGGATTTTATATGATCAAGACACACACCAATTAAAACTACATTCCCAGGAATAGTTACAAACAGACAAGGGAGAAGAATATGAGAAAATGGGCAACTTTTGAGATAAAAAGGAAATGGCACTGATATCCAAAGTATACAATAAAAACCATGAAAAATTTGTCAGACAACTTCTAGCCAGGCAACAATAGAACACCCCCATGAAAAGAGGGTCACTTTGTAAAAGTTTGGCTGTTGTCGACTTCACATCAATTTAACTATCAGTGTGAACATAACCCATTTTCCTTACATTAGCTCAGGGAAGGAAAATGGCTGTGAAATATCAGCAAGAAGCTGAGGCGCATAATTTTACATCATAAGTCAAATACCAGCAAGAAACTAGTAGATGGCTTGATGTAAGCTAGGTAGTTTTGGTTGATTAGCCGTTTATGTTTGTCATCATAAGCTAGGAATCCTATTCAAAAGAAGAGCGTAAGCTAGGAAATAAATCTGAATACTTTGCCACTCCCAAAGTAGATCTATTGCAAATACCATCTTCTACATACTCTCTTTCCAACACGCATGGGAATCATATCAGAGTAGAACAATATTGCAATACAATACTATTGGAAGAAAGATGCCATGTGCTAGCAGAGAAGTACCCATTCCAGCGGCATGATGAAGCGGGATGAAGCCGTCGCTAACAACTTTGTCTGGATTAGCCCCATGATCGAGAAGATAGCGGATAGTATCCAAGCTTCCACCAAACATTGCGCAAAGCAGAGGTGTTACGGCTATCAGGTTAAGTCGAGCGTCAGTGAAAAGAGATGTATACCGGGATCATCGATCTCTGGCTATCAGAGCATGCTTTGTTGTCTACAGTAATTAACAGCATGGAATCTATTGCTGGCCTAGGAATTTTTATATTCCGAACGCACCTACCAAGAGGGCTGGAGTACATTTTTTAGAGACAAATTAAGGGCCAGAGGAAAGTACATTCAGTGCCGTCGGCGTCCACATCGACCCCTATCTCCTCGACCAGGTACCTGCACACCGGCACGCTCCCAATTCTGGCGGCCATGTGCAGCGCCCCGAGGCCTGCCTCCCTGGTCGCATCCAGCACCTCCCTGGGATCCCGCCTGCTCTTCTCCAGCGCCCGCACCAGCCCTGCAACACGACGAACCCCGGGGGAAATCAGTACCTCCCTGCCCTGGGATCCCAGACGCCAGCCCACCCGAAAGACGTACCCTTTATGTCGTCTCCTTGCCTTGGGTAAACCCTAGGATTTGGGACGGGGAAAAGCAGGTAGCGGCGTGGAGAAGAAGAAGCTCAGGGAGAAGGAGAAACAGAGCACGGGAGGGGAAAATAGACTATTTCGTTTCAGATATTTTCTATTCTGCCGGACAGCTACAGAGGTTGAGCTGATATCAGGCTCTCCCACTCACGCTACCACCACAATTACATGGCCCGCGGCCCACTAACTCGACTCAGCCCAATTACTTGAATTCAATCATTCACTGTTACTTGTCGCCTCCTTTGGTGGTTCATTGCCATGCTTTGCATCGCCTGCCAGATTAGGGGCGATGACAGTGCCCTCCCCTTGAGGAGCTACTTGTCCCCAAGCTGCTGCCCGTGGAAACCTCTTCTGGAGCGCCGTGTAATCTTCCCATGTGGCAAACTCAACTGGCAAAGTCGCCCAACGCACGAGCACTTGTAACAAGGCGGCATTGCCTTTCTTGACCAAACGACGATCCAGAATTTCGGTAGGAGAAAGATCTTCAGTATCCAATTGTGGTAGTTTTGGAAGGGACTGAAATACTGGAGTGTGATCAGGCACATGTTGCTTCAACTGAGAGACATGAAACACATTGTGGATTTGAGCATCTGTGGGCAGTTCCAACTTATATGCTACTGGTCCAATCTTCTCCACGATCTTGAAAGGTCCAAAATATTTGAAAGCAAGCTTGGGGCATGGTCTATTGAGCAAAGACAGTTGACCATAAGGTTGCAGTTTCAGGAACACATCTCCCCCACTGTAAATTCTCTAGGTGAGAGGTGTTTGTCAGCATCTGCTTTGCACTTCTGTTGAGCTCGTTGGAGGTGATGTTTCAGATGTTCAGCATAAGCTTGTCTTTCCTGAAGCCACTGTTGCACATCAGGAGATGCCTCTTCAGGAGGTCTAAGGAACTGTCCCATGTGAGGATCTTGCCCATACAAAGCCTTGAAAGGGGAGCAGCCCAAAGAGGAGTGATAAGTAGTGTTGTACCATAATTCTGTCAGAGCTAGCCAATTATGCCACTTGGTGGGAGAGTCATGTACCGCACATCTCAGGTACATTTCCAAGCATTGGTTCACTCTTTCCGTTTGCCCATCGGTTTGAGGATGTCGAGCAGTGGACATCTGTAATTTGGGACCCCAGATTGCCAACAATTCCTTCCAGAAATGGCTAGTGAAGATGGTATCTCTGTCAGAAGTGATTGTCGGAGGCATGCTGTGAAGCTTGACAACATGTTGCATGAACATTTGAGCAACTGTAGCAGCAGAATATGGATGCTTGAGGGGAATAAAGTGGCTGTACTTAGAGTATCTATCCACCACTACCATAATGACACTGTGTCCATTTGATTTAGGCAGTCCTTCCACAAAGTTCATGGTTACATCTTCCCAAGCTCTGGCTGGAATAGGTAGAGGATTAAGCAAACCTGGATATTTGCAATGTTCATGCTTGGCCTGCTGACATGTCTGGCATTGTTGTACAAAATTTTGCACATCTTGTTTAATGCCATTCCAGTGAAATAACTTCTTTACTCTCTGATAAGTAGCTTGAATTCCACTGTGTCCCCCAATAGGAGATGCATGAAACGCCTCAATTAACCTGGTGTGCAGTCCAGCATTAGCTCCAATACAAATTCTTCCTTTAAATCTGATGAGACCTTGTGACAGTGCAAATCCAGGTTCAGCCTCAGGTGTTATAGCTAATTTTGTTAGTAATTCTTGTGCTCTGGTATCCACTGCATAAGAGTTTGCCACTTCTTGCACCCAAACTGGTTGAGCAGTGGACATTGCTTGCACAGCAAAGACATGTCCAATTCTGGATAAAGCATCAGCTGCCTTATTCTCTGTGCCCTTTTTGTACTGAAATTTAAATTGTAGGCCTGCCAGTTTTGCCATTGCTTTTTTCTGCAATTCAGTGTGAAGTACTTGGTCTTGCAAGTTGCATAAACTCGTGTGATCTGTTTTAATTACAAATGGTCCTCTGTTGAGATAAGACCTCCACTTATCCACTGCCATCATTACTGCCATGAATTCTTTTTCATAAGTAGGCAATTTATGATTATTGACTCCTAAAGCTTTGCTGTAGTAGGCCACAGGGTGGCCCTCTTGAGTGAGGACAGCACCAATACCCGTATCACAGGCATCTGTCTCTACTGCAAATGATTTGGAGAAATCAGGCAGGGCCAACACCGGTGTGGAAGACATAGCTGTTTTGAGCTTCTCAAAGGCCAGTTGTGCTGCAGGTGTCCATTAGAAATTCTTCAACTGCAACAGAGATGTCAGTGGTTTTGCCAAAATGCCATAATGTGGAACAAACTTCTTATAGTACCCAGTTAAACCCAGAAATCCCCTCAACTCGGTGAAAGAGGTGGGTTGGGGCCACTGTCCCATAGCTCTTGTTTTCTCAGGATCTGTGGCCACACCTTGGTCAGAAATCACATGTCCAAGATAGCTGATTTGCTGGGTTGCAAAACAACATTTGCTCATCTTTGCATACAACTGGTTGGTCCTCAGAGTTTGTAAGACTTGTCTTAAATGGTCCTCATGTTCTTCCAGTGTTTCACTGAATATTAATATATCATCCATGAAAATCAGAACAAATCTTCTTGCATATTTGCCAAAAATGATGTTCATCAGGCACTGAAAAGTTGCAGGAGCATTTGTGAGACCAAAGGGCATCACTCTGAATTGGTACTGTCCATGATGAGTTTTAAATGCAGTTTTCGCTTCATCTGACTCTATCATCCTTATTTGATGATATCCCGATCTGAGGTCCAATTTAGAAAACCACTTTGCCCCAGCTAGCTCATCAAGCAATTCGTCAACTACAGGCATAGGGAACTTGTTCTTCACTGTCAAAGCATTCAGTCTTCTGTAGTCCACACAGAATCTCCATGTCCCATCTTTTTTTTGACTAACAGCATCGGAGAAGCAAATGGTGACATGCTGGGTTTAATCAGTCCAGAAGCTAACATCTCATTGACTTGTTTCTCAATCTCATCTTTCTGCTGTGGATTATATCTATAAGGCCTTACATTAACTGGTGCACTATCAGGCAGCAGTGAGATTGCATGATCAAACACTCTGTGGGGTGGTAACTGTTGAGGATCTTCAAACACATCAGTAAAATCTGCTAGGACTTTGGTAATGCACTCTGGCATCTCCTGATTTTCAGTGTGCAGAGCTGGAGATAGTACAACAGTAGCCCATATGTCATTACCTTTGTGCCATTTGAGCATTTGTTCCATAGAAATGGCCTTGAGTTCAGTTTGCTCTTTCTCTATCACCCCTTGTAGTTTAATCTGTTGACCTTGTTTATCAAACTGTAGCCACTTCTCTTCCCAGTGACAAGTCATGGCTCCCCACTTGGCAAGCCAATCCATACCTAAGATTGCATCATACCCACCAAGATCAATAACTTTCATGTCAGAAGTGAAAGTGTGTCCACTGATCCACCATTGTAAGCCTGCCATTTCAGTATCACATTGAAGTTGATCTCCATTGGCCACTTTCACTTGCAGTGGTTTGGTGAGAGTAGTTGCTTTGTGTTTCAGTTTGTCTGCTAATTGCCTGTCAATGAATGTATGAGAACTCCCTGAATCCACTAGTAGTAACATAACTTTGTTTTCAACTAGAGCCCGAAGTCTGATTGTTTTAGGATTTTCAGAACCAGCTATAGCATTGACAGATAAGTAAGCTGCTACTTCTTCTACAGCCTCCTCAGCAGAAATGGCGTTCAGAATCTCATCCGATAACTTTCCTTCAATTTCCTGCGCTTGCAGAGCTTTGAGTTGCAGAGGTGGTTTGCTGGCACACACATGACCCTGATTGTATTTCTCTCCACAACTGTAGCAGAGTCCATTTGCTCTCCTGAATTCCTTAAGTTGTTTTGCACGCCATAAGTCTCCTGCAGTGAACTGGGGTCGAACAGACTGGTCTTGGCGATTTGCAGTGTATTTGGGACTGCTGAACTGTTTTTGAATTTTTGTTGTCTGCACTTTCTGACGTTCTAAAACTGCTTCTTGCACCAAGGCGTATTCTGCTGCCAGTCCCACAGTAGCAGGTAACTGAATCTCAACCGCAGACCTGATTTCCTCTTTCAGTCCCAGCATAAATTGAGTGACCAGCATAGTTTCACTGATAGTTGCGTCATACAGTCTCACTTGATACACCGGCTGATTGAACGCCGTACGATATTGCTGAACTGTATCATCTTGTTTGAGTAATAGTAACTCGCGTGGGCAATTACGATGGATATTGACATCAAATTCCCGCAGAATTGCTGCTCTAAACCGTGGCCAGTCCGCACATGCATCTGTGTGCTTACATGCTTGATACCAATGGGCAACATTACCTTGTAAATGCAGAGACGCAGACATAAGCTTGAATCCTTCGGGAATTTGGTACAGCTGGAAGTAGACCTCGCAGTTATCCAACCACATGCGCACCCCTTCGCCATCAAATCGGGGAAACTCCATCTTCGGCATCCATGGCCGCTTGGAGCTCTGCTCATCAGGGGGCGCGGGGACTGCGGTGGTCGTCCAGGATCGAAGGGTCGACGGAGCGGAGGGGGTACTTGGGTGGTGGACGCTGCCTGCGCGGCGGTCGGAGACGCCGCAAAACAGCTGGGCTGCGCGAGCCGGTCCAGATCTGCATCTTGAGTACTATGGGACTCCTTGATCACGCGAGCCACCTGCACTTGTTCCTGGTGGATCTCCCCGATGGAAGTAACCAAGAGATCAACCTTCGCTTGCACTTGGTCCAGGCGCTGCACCTGCTTGGAGAACTTCATGTCGAGGCCATCAAGCCGTGCACTGATCCCGTCGATGCGCGCGACCTGTTCACCAATCTCCTTGAGGGCGGCCAACTCCTTCAACACGCACTCCTCAAACGTCGGCATTACGTCCACCAGATGTCGAGTCTGCGCGCTCGGCTTGAACGGCGCCGTCGTCACCCTCTCTGAACCGGACCAACGCCGATCTCGGATTTACAGGCGGCTACCGGAGCAGCCACACAACCGATCGGTCGATGTTATAGTCCCATCTCGAGGAAGCGGGGATCAACGGATCGAAGAGGCAATCTGATACCAACTGTCGTGTCCTTGCCTTGGGTAAACCCTAGGATTTGGGACGGGGAAAAGCAGGTAGCGGCGTGGAGAAGAAGAAGCTCAGGGAGAAGGAGAAACAGAGCACGGGAGGGGAAAATAGACTATTTCATTTCAGATATTTTCTATTCTGCCGGACAGCTACAGAGGTTGAGCTTATATCAGGCTCTCCCACTCACACGCTACCACCACAATTACATGGCCCGCGGCCCACTAACTCGACTCAGCCCAATTACTTGAATTCAATCATTCACTGTTACTTGTCGCCTCCTTTGGTGGTTCATTGCCATGCTTTGCATCGCCTGCCAGATTAGGGGCGATGACACTTTAAGAGCGGGAGGTCGCCCTCGCTTGCCGCGTGGAGCAGATGCAGATTGAACTCGTCGACGGCCGTAGGGTCGGGCATAGGGAGGTTTGGAGGGGCGGCGGTGGAGCGAGGCAGCGCCATGGCGGCCGGCGGCGGCGATGGGCCTAGGTTTTTGAGGGGGGTGGCAGCGGGCGGAGGACGGCGGCGTGTCAGTCAAAGGTTGAAATGTAAAATGTTGCGCGCACGCTTTGGGTGTACACGGGCGTGGACTGGACTAGCACTACCTTCTGTTCTGTTTTTTTTCCTTGAAAACCTACCGTCAAGGTAGTACAAAGAATACTAGAAATAAAAAAATACATCCATGTCCGTATAGCTACGATTTTCTTATAAAGATTGAATTTTATTAGCTCAAAAAAAAGAAGCATTAAGAGGATACAAACCCAAAGAGCACACACCCGGCTTCTGCATAGTTAGGATGCACCCGGCACACAACTAACACGAACCCACACACACAGAAACACGTCGGCAAATAGCAAAGTCACATAAGACCAAATCTATATGTAGGCGGGAAAAAAAACAAAGTGATCAGGTCCGTGATCGATAGATTATAATAAATACCGCATCCGCACCAACCATCTCATGATATCACATAGACGACAAGGTTCCTCAACGGCAACGCCTTCAACAAGGTAGCGACAATCAAGCATCGTCGTCACCGGATCCAACCACAAAGGCCAGAATCTAAGCTTTCACCCTGGAGAATCGATCCGAACATATCCGAGCAATGCCTTCAATTAGGTTACGACGTAATTAAGAACATCGACATTGCCAGGTATAACCGTCACTGGTCAGGCCTAGGTTTTCATCCTGGAGCTCGTGACCAAGTGCTTGATTAGCATCACCATCGAAGTCACTCAAGTGTTGTCGCCACCATTTTTCCACGATTCCAGCAGTTACATGCGATGCGACCGCCGCCACAGCAGAACCATCCCTCCGCGTCAAGTCGTCGTTCATAATTTGCATCTCATCGTGAAAATCGACCCATTAGATCTTGAGTGATGAACACTCTTGAAGATCTTTCGGTGACCATCACCATCGCGGAGCCGTATGAGATCGCTGCAACATAATCCGCAGCTACCCCACTCAGCCGATCAAATTTTGATCACGACCACCAAGCCATGACCGGTTTCATCACCTCGCCGCCACGGTCTACCTCCTGGCATAGAGCCATTGGCCCGGGTTTTCTGGACATGGCCAAAACTAGCCGCAGTCCAAACCACCGCCGGGCTTTGGGATTGATAGAGGACTAGATCGGGCCTGAATCCTCCACATCCAGCCGAGCCGGAGGCCACCAACCACATCAAACTGAGCTGGAAGGCACCAACTAGAAATAAAAAAATTCAAATGCGAAGAAAGATTATAAATAATGTAGTTAGCATATAACTAGGTTTTATGAAACAAAACTTTGGTACTTTTCGTATATATTTATGTGAAAATTCAAGCGGGATCACCTATACATCAGCTGCCTGAAAAATATGTTGGATCACTTACTTTCATTCCATTAGATCTCCATCCAACGGCTGAAAATAGATTAAGGCATCGTTCATCTTCAACCTCCAACTTCTTCTTTCTCGCGCAGCTAGCTGCCGGCCAACCTAGCCCTAACCGACTGCCCCCCCTCCCCCGGCCAGCGGCTGTCACCGCCCGCCCTCCTCTCCCCCCATCCCCGTAGTGTTGGTCGCCGCCCCGACCATCCTTCTAAGCCATGCATGGTTAACAACTCCGACGACACCCCCCCCCCCCCCGCCCCCCACCCCCACCCTCGTGTCCCTCAGATAGTGAGGTTGCTGCTTTCTCAATGAACATGCACCCCCACATCCCTTAGATAGATAGTAAGGTTACTTCGTCTGCAGCGAGGTCCAACCTCCCCATCTCACGCGCTCGGGAAGAAGAAAAAGGTGAATGACACCAAGAATATTTTTCAGGCACTTGAGGTTTAGCTAAACCGAATTCAAACACACATACTTAAATCTTAAATATGTATAATGAAAGTTCTGAAATATTTCGATGATCACACATATACTTCCGGTTGCAATTACAGGGAAAATGGACCCACATGTCCAGAATACAATTCTTGACCTATGTAACATTTTTTATGTTTTCTCTCAGAAATCGATGGTCTGTAGCATTGCAAATGGCTAAACGAAGATATGAACGGAGATTGGTCTATCAAACATGCATACTCATTTGAATTTGGGAATACATATATGAACGGTGATAAATAGCAACGTCGGTCACCGATGGTGCAGATACACATCACGGGGAAGGGACAAAGTGGGGGGAAAGGCTTTGGGTGGGCCATGGCTGTCGGACAACAGACAACCGGACTCCACCAAACTTCCCTGCATTTGATGTCGGTTTGCGGGTCCTGACATTTTTTCGACCGCCATTGGGTGACAACAAAATGTCCGAACAATATGATGAGGACATTTGCGAGCGATTTGGCACGTTGACCTTAACTCAAGAGTTGTGAACCCGACTAGCGGATCCAGTCTTCATTTCTTTCCCAGGCGAAGAGGAGGCGACCAAGTCCCCGTCGCTTTCAGCCGGTTGGCTCGTGGATCCCTTCCACATCCGCCTGCTGCTTCAGCGGTAGCAGGTGAGGTGGGGATCTCGGTGCTCCGTATCCGGCTGGTTGGTGGTCTAGGGTTAGTAGTTTTTCTGAACGGTGGGCATCGCCACCGCGGAGAATAAGGTGTTCCTCACTTCGGCCCCATCGCAGGGCTTCTTCTTGAGGAGGCTCCGAGGAGTGAGTGGAAAGTGTCATGTACGTACAGGAGTTCGTCGTCGGCCGCTGCTTCATGCGGCGGCGACGACGGTTTCTTTCAATGTGGTTGTTGATTTAGCATTGGGTTATGGTCTACAGGCAGGCGGATCGGGTGGTATTCGTCAACTAGGGACGGCGGATCTGAGGCCCAAGAATCACAGGGTTGAACCCCGACCAATGCGCCACATCGATATGCGTTCCGCCGTCCATGGTGGCGCTTTCTACGGCTCACAAAGCAGTGATGCAATAGGGTTTATTGATGGTTGCGCTTTCTATGACAATGACATCAACACCGTGGCTGGTGGATGGTGGACGATGACGATTTGGTTCAGGCGTTCAGCGGTCAACTCCCTCAAAGTCGTACCCATAAAATTCTTTTACACCGGGTGTTTTTTCTTATGTGCCAATACGATTGTCCTCTCTAGTGCTGTTTAAAGTGATCCATGTGTTGTAATTTTCAACTTTATACTATTCTCTCCTTTCAGAATTACTTGTTGCGGAAATGGATAGAAATTGGTACAACCTAAAAAAAAAAGTTTCCTCTCCCCTTAGAAATGTTTCGCTTCGTCCACCTCCTGCCTGCCTCAAATTTTCTCCTCGAACCGGAAACCTCACGCAAATGATCTGGAAGCCACCACAACGCCGACACCGCATTCGGCGCCGCCCGGCCCCACTCCCTCTCTCATCCCGCTAACGGCAGTGGAGGTCGACATCCACTGATGCCGCGCACTTGCCCTCCGCCAACACCGGCCAATGATGGACCGAACATCGAGGCGGGTGACCCAAGGATTTGCCGCCGCCACCCGGAGCTACCTCGCCGTCAGCGTCAAGAAGGGCTTTGGCGAGAGCTCCTTGCTATCCAGGACGGCCGTTGCTGGGTTCGTTTCTCAGGCTGACATTGTGAGAAAGACTAGCTTTTTTTTTGCGAGTGTGAGAAAGACTAGCTGACTGAACAAATCATCATCTGCACTAGCCCAGAAGTGTCACACGTTCCATGCCGAAATAGCAAGCTAACGCAAGTGCTGCACACATGCCTCAGGTGTACAGAAATCTCTCAATACTAGATCGGGATCGCGCCTTGGCGCGAGGGTGCCGGTCCCAACATTTTGGTCAACCAGGTAATGATAAGTTAGTAGGAATCCAGGTTTTGTATATGCATTAACAAAGAATAACACAGGCAAAGGAAGTAGATTAAAGAACCGATACTAAAACTACATAATTCGTTCATAATTTACAATAACCATGGAGTGGTAAATCCATCTGAAGGACTGTCTCATAGCGGTGATCACACATAATTTATGATAAGGACAGGGTAATCTGCTACCATACTGATTCAAATCGCCTCTGTACAGGCATCACGTCTATATACGATAATATTAGTTGATAAACCAAAAGAACTACATCTTCATATGCGGTCGAAACATCGGTCGCATTCACCACAACTCAAGCTCAGATGAGAAGTAACCACTATTTGTTGTCCTAATGGTAAAGCAGAAGGATTTAGCCTGAGTAAGTGCAGCATGACATAAAGTTCAGTATAAAAGCAGCTTGATTAAGAGTAACAGAGCATATTTATCAGTGCTAAAGAGTTTCAAAAGCAGGCATAGTGGCACTGAGGTCAATATTGAGTAAGCAAACCACATCCAAGGCTAAACCAAAATCAACTAAGTAGGCTATTTTCCATACAAAGCAACAATGGCAAAAAAAATATGCGAGGAGATTCAAGTAACCTTGCATATCGGATACAAAATATATAGCATTTATATCATTGAATCATATATCAGTCAAAAAAATCTATTAATTGGTATAGTTATTGGATCTATCCAATTAAAAAAGGCAGCAAGCAACATATAAATTCATTAGAAATAGATGGTATTCCATATAGCAATCCACTCAAAAGGAAAAAGAATGGAACATACAAGATTAGGTACAACCAATGGAAGAGTTTCATTACCAAGAGATCCTGCATAACCAATCCGTGTCATCATAGATGTAGCCTGCTCCAAATTCTTCCAACACCAAGTAGAAATTGTAACCTGCTCCAAAGGCTACTGCTCTGTGCTCTGTGCTCTGTTGTATTTACTGTGTGCTCTGGAAAACAAACAAAACAAAGACT
The DNA here is from genome assembly GCF_002575655.3 of Aegilops tauschii subsp. strangulata. Classification (NCBI taxonomy): domain Eukaryota; kingdom Viridiplantae; phylum Streptophyta; class Magnoliopsida; order Poales; family Poaceae; genus Aegilops; species Aegilops tauschii. Next base: position 580,505,739 of record NC_053039.3, on the reverse strand, counting down.
CATAGGCCCGGAACACAAAATATTTTTCAATAAAGTTTACACTTAATAGACACCAATTAATCACCCAATTTATCATCATTTTTGGTGAACATTAATGAACAGCGGACTCATGGTATTGGTATGTAAGTAATTACATTTCTCCACATTAGTAATCTAACACCAAGAAAATAAATAAGCAATCATAATCATTTGTCAACATTATTTGCTCTTCTAATTTTGTAGAAAATGGTAGAAGTTCAGTTCCGGAACCATAAATAGGAAAGAGAAAGAGAAAGAGAAAGAGAAAGAAATACTAAAATATAGGGAACTTAACTATTCATCAAATCACGAGTTATGTACATAAAGAAGTAGGCACAAAACTAACCTTGAAAGAGGATTACTCGTCCTGTTTCTGGGCCCAACACCTTAATATTGTACAGTTTACCATAAGAGCATCAGTAAGTGATAAAGCAACTCTGCCTACATACATGATAAAGAACTTTAATGCCATATGTGTGATGGAAGCAAAAAAAATGAAATAAAAAATATTGCATCTGAACCATATTGATACTAAAAGGGTAGGCACAAGCTTTGCTACATTTACCACAAACGTGATATAGGGGGCGCGGCTTGCCTCACATTGCATAGTCGAAAGCTAAATGAACATCACATTGACCGTCCCAAAGTTCACGAGAACGAAAAACTCTAATCAAACTGGTTTTCCTAAGTAGAAACATAATTGTGGATCCTTTCATCAGTTCAACAGAGATTAGAAATGCATAGACACTAATGTATACCTTTAATTAATCTTTATATTGCACGTTCTACCTATGTGCAAAAGAACAGATACCCCATGATAAAGAACACAAACCACGTGTGCATCCACAATTTCTAATTAACCTTAATTGGGGACAGTATCCAAAATAGTCGCAAATTCACTTGCAAACTACCATACACAAAAAAATCCAGAACTGTTTCCCACAAATTCTAACACCTCAAGAAACAAAAAGGTAGAAGGAGATGAAAATGCAAGTGCTGAGATTGTATTCTTACCATGTCCTCTGGATAGTCACTGACATTCTTGGTTGAAAGATGTGCCTCTCACAAGGTGAAGAAAAATATACAGAATTCTAATCAGCTGATTCGCCGTGTCAACATGATATAAATGGAAGTGAGCCATAACAACTTCTAGTATATATACCTGAACACACATGAAATGAATGAAACTTCAGAGAAACATATCAAATCAATTTGAAAGTAGCAATCGTTGTCTAAACATCTCAAATAAATCATAACTCAAAAAAGATGTTCTCCTAATCACCATGTTCTAATCATGAAGGAGTTTAACATCTCCACTCTATCATTCAGCCTAAAGATAAAAAAGAACTGATGCGGGAAGGAACTAAAATAAACATTCCGGGAACAGGTTGGGCAAAGAAGCGAAGCGTGCCTAAGTTGTGCCATCCATTGTAAAAAAATACCGAGCTTTTGAAATAAAAACAGGACTCCCTTGCATAATGTCGCATCTCGCAATCCAATCTGGTCGAACCACAATATGTTATCAAGTCACAAAGCCAATCAAGACACCTAACTGTAATGGTCGGAAATATAAGCTAAGGAACCATATGTATCAGCCAAATTTTTCATCAGCGTACAAATTAATACATCATATATTTAGATGAAGCAAACTAACAACAAAATAAAAATCCTCCCAAGTTCGTTGCTCATATGCATTTACCAAAAAAAGATGTGACTGTGCCGAGATTACGTCCATGATCCAGAAAGTTGAGGATTGGGAGGTAGGAATGAGAGAAACAGGACCTGCGCCAGAAGCATCGTAGATCCAGACTTTGAATGATAATCTGCCTGATTAACATGCCCTCTTGCATGCACTTCCAGCCTTTGATCTCCCAGCAGGGCCCGGGATCTCTGAATAACACAGTATATAATATAGTGAGTAGATACCAACAAACATACCCACATATACACACATGAATGATTACGTAGAAAGAAATATTGCAGGGAATGTCATGATGCACACGAACTATGTCTTTCATCCAAGATAGTCTGACTGTAATATTAGGACGATAATTGAGATGCCTGAAATAAAGCTTTCTCCATTCGTAATAATATTTCTCCTAGAAATATTACAGTCAGGCTATCTTGGAATAATTACATGACGGGGGCATCAACTCATCATCATACCAAACTAAAGGAGAAAAATGAAAGAACAAAAAAAATTATTTTTGAGTAATTACTACCTAGAATATCATGATAGTAATTTCGATTGTCCCTTGGTGCTGAACTATTTCCATTCTACAATGGATTCATGACCAAAGACCCCTTGCCAACAAAACCGAGAGCAAAGCTAAAAAATGACAAGAGCATTGGCAGTACTTCCAGCAACATAAATCACACTATTGTTGCATACCCTGTTCTAACTTTCAGCTGCTCTCCATACATGACTAATTCAGGCAATTAGATGGGAACTTAACTAAATAAACAACTTAACCTAGCAGAATATAGAACCTGAATTAATATTACGACAAACTAAATGCAAACGAAGTTAAATTGGCAGCAGAACAGCTACAGTGGTTCCAGTTTCAGGTCAAAGCATTAGTAAGTACATGAAATCTAACGCGAAGATGTTTCAGGTCATATCATAGGAACAAAATTAACTCAGTTATTTACTTATGCCACACACATGTTGTTGTGTTTGTCTTGCAGGAACTTACTATTGGCTGGGGGTGGTAATATAGCTTGCTCAGGCTCCGGATCGACATACTCTTCTTCAACCTTTGCAACCATATCTGCGCGTAAGGTGAACGACACATGTTAATATCAAATTTAGTCCATAAGGCACATTTCAATATGCATGAACATTCTATCTGTCGTACTAACTGATCTCGCCCGCACCGTTAGCCTGCTCATCAGGCTCACTATTCATGTTGTTTACAACGCAATCAGTGGCTGCCACTTCACCCGTGCCAACCCCTAGAAGGGGGCTCCCAAATAGATGGTAGCAAGATTGAAACCAGCCAGTGCCCAATGCTAATTGAAACTAAATGAAATCTAACGCGAAGATGCTCACTGAATTTCTATTTCAGCTACTGCTATGTCATCACTTGAACTGGAGCCATCATTATATATGCATCTCATAAATCCATCCGGATGAATGCTTCTAATTGACAATTATCGTTCTAATTTTGCTACTTACTCATTGTATTTGATCCTAGCCCTTATTCCCTGTTATTAGGATTCAGTATGTGAAAAGTGGATCAACGCTACAATTATTTTAAAGCATCGGCTATCCACGCCACACTGCCAGGGCCGGCCCTGAGGGGGGCAGGAGGGGCGGCCGCCCCGGGCCCCGGATTAGGAAGGGCCCCCGATGGCTAATGACTTGGTTTCCTTACATTGTGATATTTAGATTAGAAAATAATTGTGATTTTTAGGAAAGCATTTTTTCCCATGTTAACAGATTGAGTGATTCTTAAAAAGGTAATTAATTATTTCCCATTTTACAGATCGAGTGATTTTTTACATGTGTGATTTTTAGGAAAGAATTCTTTCCCATGTAACAGATTGACTGATTCTCAAAAAGGGAAACAACTATAACAGATAGATTAATTCCGGCCTTGCCGCACTCGCGTGGTCTTCTCATCTTTCTACTTCTTCTCTGGAACGAAACAGCCAGTCTAATACCAAGGTCGCCTGCGTTGTCTACTTGTGATTTTCGGAGATTCCATTAACCTCCTCTTCAACGCAAATCTTCTGTTTTTAGTCCTGTCAGATTGTTCGGTTCGTGAAGTTAATTCTCGTGCATATCTCTCTCACACTCTAATTTCTTGTATTGTTTGGGAATAGAAAATGGAAACTCGGATTTCTCTTCGTGATTCGTAAGCAGAAGCAAAAGCTTGCAATTTTGAATTTTCTAGCCATCCAGGTACATCGCTCCATGACTCTTTCTTAGCATTTATATACTATTTAATTAGTATTGTTCTTAATTTCTTGTATTGTAGATTTTATTTGAATAATATCATCTAACAACGTGAAAAAAAAGAGAACATGCAAATGAGTTTATTGAGTCCCAGAAAAGTACATGTACTAATTCCCTGCAAATAAAGAAAGTACCTCTGCTAGGGATTTCGAGGAATTAGCTTTAGTTAGTTATTGCTGAATAACAACCTAGCCAAAAATTATAGGATGATAAAATTGCTGAATAACAACCTAACGTAAATTCTAGTGTAATTAGTATTCATTTGCATTTGAAATAGAAAAAAAATTATGTGGGTTTAGGGCCCCTTTTTGTTATCTTGCCCCGGGCCCTCAAAATCTCAGGACCGGGCCTGCACACTGCCTACATCGTGTTTACCAGGGGCAATGTGGTTGAACAGAACAACATCCTGTTCTGCCTGTACAATCTTATGGCCCTTTTCTTCCTGCACATCTACAAGACAAGAGCAGACCAAATGTGAACATTGGGGATTAGAGAGAGCAATGGGGAGGAGAAGATGGACCATGTCAAGCACACTGAAGAGTTGCCTCCCAGGCAAGAGAAGCACGGGGAGGAGAGGATATACATGGGGTCGGCACGTAGCAGGTAGACGCAGGCGATGAAGAACAGGGAGCCGCAGCAGCGTCCGCAGCAGGCCACCGCTGCCGCTCCTGATGGCTCAGCCACCCTTCATGGCCACTATATGTACAGATAAAGGGGTATTACTTATCCAGAAAGCTATACCTTGCATAAATACACACTGGCATTTGCCACGCAGGTCTAGCAAGCTAGCAATGAACCATATGCCTATCTACTATAAATAGTGTCCTTTAAATCTGATTACACGACCCAAGCAAGATCGCAATCCTCTCTCTCTAATATATTTGGAGGAACAAGATTTTCCACGAACAGAAAGACAGGAACCTGAATTCAACAACACAAAGACACAACGCGAAAGACACAAGATGATTCTTGCACAAATCTGAAACTTGATGCACACTCACATTCAGTAAATCTGAAACAAGACGATGCCACCGCCGGCGCCGCTGCCGAGTGCAACATCAGGACCGCCGAGTAGGTTCTCCCTAAAATTAGTCCCAAAGAGTTGGTTCAACAAGGTACTCTTTCCTCCTCAAAATAAAAAGCACAATTAATCTTATGCCAACTAAATTCTGAAGCACGTACTGTAGATTTGTGATAAAGGGCAGGAAGTCCACAACTCACGCATATCATCCAAGAGTACATGTTTAAGCTCAGTATTAGACTGTCAGACAAATGATGAAAATACACATTTTACAGAATATACACATCGTCGTACATAGGAGGTTCAGACTTCAAACATTCGTAATATCAAAGATATAATAATTCATCAGTGAATGCACACCCTTGTGCCATATAAAGCTCACACATTTTCAGCCCACACAAACAGAAAAGAAGGCGTTGAAAACTGAAGCGACCATGTGGGGGTGTTGCCCCCGAGGAGCCATCGAGCTGTCGACCATGGATGCCCTGGTTGTCGTCCTCATCCACGGAGGGTGCCTGCAGCTCCGAATATATCAAACAAACAAGTAAGTAATCTGAAGGTGATAGTAGATACGGAACATAATCTTTCCCATGATATGATACAAGAGTATAATCGAAGCACATCAAGCACTGCACACATAGCCATGAAACAGAGCATATAGTACCACCTACCTAGAGCAGCAAAAGAGAAAGAGATGAAGCCAGAGGTAGGAGATGTGGGATCACTCACCGGAGAGGGAGGATGTGCGTGTCGTCATCTTGGTCCTTGTGGATGGCGTCCATGGACTAGAAGTGGGGTGACTTGAGAATCCACTCCCTTGAGATGGCTTGTTGTTGCCTGGTGAGGTCCGTCCATGGAGAAGAGAGAAGCTTCATGAGCAGTTGAGCACACACACACACACAAAAAAGATAAGAGAAGGAGGATCTGGAATGTGAAACGGCCATGGGGATGGGGGTGCTTACCTTAGCTAGGAGCCGTGGAGGGGAAGGAGCACAGCAGGGTGAGACCATAGCGGCTCAGGTCGACGACGGCGCGTCGATGCCGCCGTGGATCTGGGCGCTGTCTCACCTCTCGCGCTCCGGGGGCGGGCGGTGGTTCCCCTTCTCGCCCCTGCACACGAGCATGCGGTGCGGCAGCGGCCGCTGGGCAAAGAAGACGACGGCGGCGTGGGGTTGGACCTGGACGGCGGCGGGGCTGGGAGGCGGGCGCGGTGCAGGGTTTGGAGGGGGAGAGAGAGAGGTGAGGGCGCGGCGCGCGTACGGGAGGAGGAGAAGGAGGACCGGCGGGGGATGCGGCGCAGCAAGGACCGTCCATGGCCGCCGCGGCGGGCAGGGCGGGACGGCGGGGCCGCGGTCATCGGCCACGGCCACGGCGAGCGGGACGGGCGGGGCGGGGCGGGGCGGTGGGGCGGGCGAGACGGCGGGGCGGCGGGACGGGCGAGACGGCAGGGCGGGACTGCGGGGCCGCGGTCATCGGCCACGGCCACGGCGAGCGGGACGGGCGGGGCGGAGCGGGGAGGTGGGGTGGGCGAGACGGCGGGGCGGCGGGACAGGCGAGACGGCAGGGCAGGGCGAGCGAGGCGGCGGGGCGAGCGGCTAGGGTTCTACGGGGAGCTGGTGAGATTTTATACCCTATAATGAAATGACTAAAATGCCCTCGGCGTGGCACGAGAATTACAGGCGGTGGCACGAGATCTTTTACAGCGGGAGGTAACTATTCATTGTAGCAGTGTTACCGGGTCGATCCAACGGCCGAGGTCCTCCAGTGGCCTGATCTGACGACTGAAAACGCATCAAACAAGAGATCCGACGGCCAAAAATCGCTGAGCTATGAGGAGACCCATGTTCTCCCTAGATACTTATATCAGAATTTATGACTTTGTTTCGTCGAGAATGCCAACATTGCCAACCATTTGTTTTTCTTGTGTTTGTGCTTGTGAATCATGAGGCCGGTGCTTTTGGTGAAACAATTAGTACTCTCAAGTTTGCGTACTCGTGTAGCCACCATAGAACTTTGTTTTCATCACTCGTGGTACACAAACTGTCTTTGTCAAATCGGCACGATGTTTTTCTAGGCTAACCTGATACAAAGGGAGTAGTTGATAAGGGAAGTGAAGCGGCACATCTGAGAGATGCCACAAACCGTATTAAGCTCGTGTTAATAAGGAAGATGAATGCAAGAGTAAGATCACCTCTTATTACCACCAGCTTGCGCTTCAAAACTTTCTGAGGTTGGATACATTACATTTTTTTTCTATCTGTTCTGTAAAAGTATTTTTTGCAACAGTTAGGGCATCTCTAACGGCGACCCGCAAATTTCATCCCGCATCCGTCCACGGACACGGATGCGCGAGCCGATCATCCAACGGTATCTTGTATATGTCCGCCAGTAAATGGTAATTTAAAATTCAAGTTTAGTCCGATCCCCACAGCGCGCCAGATCGCATGCCCGATCACAGACAAAAAGAGACAAGTATTCTTAATTTTTACATGCCTGAATCCAAAAAAACATCAGTCCGGCAGTCCATGCAATTTTCTGCCCTGCCGGACCAGTACCCAGCGATCTGCTCCCCGATTAAGGTGTCGTCGCCACCACGTAGGCAGCCTCCGCATCTCATTGTCCGCCGCTATCAAGGGATCTTTCTGCCGCTGCAACATCTAGTAGCGAACGGATTGCATAACCATTCTTGCGTCGGCATCAAAAGAGTCCAGATTCAAGGTCAACATCTTAGCGTCCTCCGCATTGGCGGCGATCTTCAACTTCTTTTCCTCGAGTGTGGCCTTCCTCTCTTCGGTCATGGTCCTCCTCTCTTCGAGCTTAAGCTTCTTGTTCGCGCCCCCATCAATAATTTGAACCTCTTTGCCTTTTTCTCCTCATTGAGGTTTGAGCGCTTCACGCATGCCTCCTCCTTCTTTGACAAGATATCCTCGAATCTCTCTACCAGCTTGGGCACCACACCTTCTCACTTCGCCCTCTCCTCCTCCCACTTCTTCCCTTGTAAAATTTTCTAACCTTCTTTGCTAGTTCTTCGGTTGGGTCAGTAGGGTCACCGGTTTCTTCCTCGGTGGCTTGGGCGGCCGTATTGGCTATGAAAAGGTTCCACTTCGGTTGCCCATTCAACTTCAACCAACAATATTAATGCATGGTGGTGAAGTTTTTCTTCTCCTAACTCATTGTACACCAAACAAGCACGAGAAGGATACAAAGTGAAACAATGTCAACAATGCATATCCGACTAGTGAGCAACAAAACTAAGGATGCCCGGCTAGTGAGAAACAAAACTAAGCATGTCCGGCTAGTGATCAACTTACTTGCTCGGTAATTTGTGCACCGCTAGGCCACTGTGCGATCAGATGCTTCAAGTGTCCGCAATACTTGGACACGACCTCTTGGATGGTGTACCACCGATGGTTGAGGGACTTTGATTCACGGTTGTGGATGACCGCGTCGAAGTAGGGGGCGAAATGCTTGTGTTCGTGGAACCAAATGTGAATGTTGTTCCAAAATGTTGTTCCCTTTTGCTCCATGCCGTGGATTGTATCGAGACTAGTGGCCAACCATGCATCGCACAACAACTCGTCCTTCCGCATGTTGAAGCTTTCTTCTCAACCCTTCTTCTTCGGATCGCCGGCTGTATCATTCGGATCATCGTCCTTGCCGACCTCCCCCTCCCCCTCCTCCTCCCCCTTCTGTTGCTGCTGTCTGACGGCCCAATGCTGCTCTTGCTGTGTGCCCACACCAGTCTGGGTGTAGGACTCCTGTTGCTGGTAGTTGCCAGACTGGGTAGGATCCGAGTCTTCCTCCTGCGCGTCCTCATAGCCACATTCTCCTCCTTCGCCTCCATCGTGGGTTATGTCGAGCATCTCCTTGTCCGGGTTGTCGTGCCGGATCCCCCGCTCTAGGCATTGTCGTGAACAGCGTGCAAGCACCCATATGCTCTCTGCCCGTCGTCTACGCCTGGACAAGCTGCGACGAAGAATACTCGGAGAGGAGCGGCATCGCGTTTACGCCGACGATGTAAAGCACCTTCCCGGCGAGGGTTCCGAGCTGCTTGGTGGCGTAGAAGTACGGAGGCTTGTAATGCTCCGACCACGGAGCCGTCTGTACTATGGGAGCGCCCGTCTGGTCACCGCGCCCTCTGCCGCGACGTCCGCCATGACAAGCACGACCGCTGCCACTACCACCACCACCAACAAATCATCTGCTTCTTGGTTCTCCTCTTTTGCGGCCTTCGCCTTCACGTGGTGAGTTTGCCACGTAACCGAGCTGATCTTCCGGGCAAGCGTGATGCTCGGATCCTCCGGCACGTCCGCCACCTCCTTTTCATGCGTTGGCGGCGGAAGGAAGGAGAGGGTGGGACAAAAGCAACCCCCCCCCCCCCTCCGCCGTTTGGTTTCAGTTTGCAGCAAAATCATGAACCGCGTTAGATGACTTTCGCGGTCTGGATGTATGCGGGCGGTTTGGGGTCGCCGTTGCAGATGCCCTTACTCAGGAACATTCAGATTCTTTCTCGCACAAGGAAACGGCCTAACTGATAAGTTGTTCTGCGTTTGCAGATCAGAAGCTCGTAGTCTTGAAAGCAGAGAAGGTTTCGCATCAGCAGGAAACTATATATACTTTAGTTCACGGGAGTTCAAGACTGTCTCCTCCAGTAGGAAGTTCATTCAAAAAAACAAATTGCACAGGTTACACCTTAATTTACAGTCAACTATTTGAATTCGACTGATCCTAGACCTAGATAGCCTTTTGTACAGGCAGTTAGTAGATTCATGAAGGTCTCTGAAGCAAAGGCAAGAGCGAAGCTTTTATCACGTTTGGTGTGGAGAGAAGATCCCAGTAATAAGCGGCATTGAGCGAGCAGTCCAATAGCAGCTTCCTTGGTCTATTCCCTGGATGGTGGGTGGGCTTTTGACCATCTGAGTTCCTGTGTCGTGTAGATATCAAACATGCAGCATTGATATTAGTACATCCCAATTGCTTCTTGTGCAGCACTAGTAAAAAAGAGGGCTTTGGTTCAGGCCGGGTCAGTCCATTAGTCCCGGTTCAGTCCAGAACCGGGACCAATGGGGGCACTGGTCCCGGTTCGTGAGGCCAGGGCCCTGCCGGGCCTCGTGGGGGCATTGGTCCCGGTTCATCTGGCCCCTTTGGTCCCGGTTGATGGGACAAACCGGGACCAATGGGCCTCGCTCCTGGCCCACCACCATTGGTCCCGGTTGGTGGCTTGAACCGGGACCACAGGCTGCCCTTTAGTCCCGGTTCATGCCACAAACCGGGACCAATGAGGTGCCTATATATACCCCTCGCCCGCTAGCAGAGCACTCCAGTGCTCTGTTTCTTTTGGCCGGCGAGGGGAGGGCTTTGTGGTGCTCTAGCTCACCTCCTATGCACATGAGGTGTTCGATGAAATGCCCGAGCCACAGTAGTTAAGCTTTCTTCTCTCGAAGCTCGACCTCAAAGCTCCATTTTCCTCGAGATTTCTCTAGGTTTAGCGGCCCGTCACGTCCCATTCCCGTCTTCACCGCCGTCGATCGCCCGCGCCAATCTCGTCGCCGGCACCACCGTGGTGAGCCTCTTGTTCTTATCTTCTTTCTGAAAGAAAAAAATTCTTACTTTAGATAGATACTTGTCTAATTTTCTTACTATTGTATTGCTTGTTATTATATAGTGCGATGGTTTTGGTATCCGCCCCCGTCGGCCCTCGTCCTGTCTATGATTTGGATGTGGTATATATTATCTTTATAACTATTGGTTCATTTATTGTTTATGAAAATTATGCCGACCAACGTGACATAGATTTTATTTATCTAGGAGGTATGTGAACCGGAAATTCCAACCGACCCTATTGTCGAGAGGTTAAATTTAGTTGAAGAAGAAAACAATTTCTTGAAGGAAAAAATAAAAAAATTGAGGAGGAGAAGATGATATTGGAGTTGCATGTTGCGGATGTCGTCGATGATCACAAGATCAAGATGGATGCAATGCGCTTGAAGATTAGAAAGATTAGAAAATATTCCATTCATACCGAGGCTTGGTATCATTATGCCGTTGGATCAATTGTTACCTTGGTTGCGATTATTATCGCATTTGTTTTCGCATTGAAATGTTTTACATAGTTTCAATGTATGGTTTAATTAATTAGATGCTCTGAAGAGCTATATGTTGTTAGATGAGAACTATGTATGTACTTTGGTTTTAATGTGATGATGAACTTCTATTAATTTGGTCACTTAATTATCTATTCATGATGTTTTGTAATGGTTTTTGACACACTTAATTATATATAATGCACGCAGATGAACCGGCAATGGATGTACGGTGACAGACACACCTCCGAGTACATTAAGGGCGTGCATGATTTTTTCGAAGTGGCTGAGGCAAACAAGCAGAATGGTTTTATGTGTTGTCCATGCCCTACATGTGGGAATACGAAGTCTTACTCTGACCGGAAAATCCTTCACACCCACCTGCTTTACAAGGGTTTCATGCCACACTATAATGTTTGGACGAGGCACGGAGAAATAGGGGTTATGATGGAAGACGGCGAAGAAGAAGAGGACGATGACAACTATGTGCCCCCTGAATACGGTGATGCTGCAACGGGGGAAGCTGCTGAAGATCAAGAGGAACCAGATGATGTTCCCAATGATGCTGCAACGGGGGAAGCTGCTGAAGATCAAGAGGAACCAGTGCCCGATGATGATGATCTCCGCCGGGTCGTTGTCGATGCAAGGACGCAATGCGAAAGTCAAAAGGAGAAGCTGAAGTTCGATCGCATGTTAGAGGATCACAAAAAAAGGTTGTACCCCAATTGCGAAGATGGCAACACAAAGCTCGGTACTGTACTGGAATTGCTGCAGTGGAAGGCAGAGAATGCTGTGCCTGACAAAGGATTTGAGAAGCTATTGAAAATATTGAAGAAGAAGCTTCCAAAGGATAAAGAATTGCCCGACAGTACATACGCAGCAAAGAAGGTCGTATGCCCTCTAGGATTGGAGGTGAAAGCAAAGAAACATCCACCTCCGGAGGAGAAGGTAGATCCGGTGAAAGCAAAGCGCACTCTGGCTGCCCTGACAAAACCACCAAATTCTCCGCCGAGAGGCAACTATGAGCGCATTATTGCAAAGACATTTGCCGAAGCGGAGCGGTCGGGAAGTACTGTCAGTGATCAAAGGTTAAAAGAACGACGAGCTGGGAAAAAAATTGCCCAGCTCGGCGAACAAGCGAACCAATCGTGCCCCCCCCCCCCCCGCTCAAGGTGTCTAGCGACATCGTCGCTGCAGATCCGAGGATGGTGCCCGGTTATAGCAATCTTGGAGATTACCTGCCCGACGATGTACATTATGAAATCTTGGAGGTGGACGAACACAAATACCATTACGGGAAGCCTCTCGTCAAAGATGAAAGATCTCTAACAACGATGATGCGAAGATTACATGATTGGTACATGAAAACCTGCAGAGAGTCTGGAGGGAGGAATACTTTGACGCTGAGAGTTAAACCGGAGCATGACCTCGTTGGAATTGAACTGTTGAATGTTCCATTTGAGGAGTTCTTCCAGTTTTTCAATCAAAAGGCCCTCGATAAATCAACGATCACTTGCTACTGTCTGTAAGTAGTACTACTTCTGTCATTAAGTCTCTCTATATAGGTCAGCTCTTTCATTGCATGTATTTATAATTATCCTCACTATATTATGCAGATTGAAGATCGCCGAATTGAAGAAAAGACAAATTGGGGATATTGGGTTCATTAACACAAATCTCATAGATGCAACTGAGGTTAAATATCATGCCAAAAATACCGAGGCCAACTTGCTACGATCGTTGGTAATAAATGAAAACAAAGATATAATACTCTTTCCTTACAACTTCAAGTGAGTGTTACTGTCTTGTGCATATTCGGTTTCCCTTATTAGTCCAGGTTATAGTAATGTAATTGATGACTTATGCATGCGTCCGCAGCTTCCACTATATTCTCCTAGAGATTAAGCTTGAGCAAGGAGTAGTAACCGTCTTAGACTCGAGACGAAAAGATCTCCAGGACTATGCAGACATGACTCAAATGCTCGAGAAGTAAGTTAAATCGATCATTATCCACCATATCAGCAACTTTGTTCATTTCCTGATATCAAGTAATTGTTTTCTTTGTCTGGCAGGGTTTGGAGAAAATTCACCAAAAAAGCTCCGGGACTGCCGAAGAAGCTGCAATTTAGACACCCAAAAGTAAGTACTATAGTAGCATGTTCCGCGCATCTCCTAGTGATTCAAGCGCTAGTTTCATCAATAACATTTAGCATGCTTGCTTATCAGTTTGATTGACATCTATTTCTTGTAAAGTGGCTGTGGCAGGAACCCAGGAATAATTACTGTGGATACTACATTTGCGAGTCCATCCGCTACACGACCTGTGAGCGGGGCTACTCTGACGAACAATATGAAGTGCGTAAGCAATGATATTCATAATTTTATTTTATTACCATCATTTGTGTGTCGAGTTTCATTTATTCATATATATATGTATTGACCCCCTTCTTCAAATTAGATCTTTCGGATGCGGGATGATCTCCTAGCACCAGATCGTATGCGAGCAATTCAAGAGGAATTGGCGGCATTCTTCCTTGACCACGTGATCGCTGAAAACGGAGAATACTATGTGGACCCTGTGTCCTTACAATTTAATTAGGAGATTATATTGTAAGAGATAATTATTGTATATATGTAGCCGGTAGTGTCGGATAGATATACGAGAACTTGTTGTTCGACCAATCTCTCGAAGAAGGAGAGGTGGTTGATATCACTTCTCTCTGTATGCATATGTTCATGACGATCTTCTGTTTCCTTCATTTGCTTAATTACTAGCTAGCGTGTCTAGTCCTCTCCATACGTATATAGTACGTAGCGTCGACCAAGCACGGAGATAAGAGAGGACACTTCTATCTAGCTAGCTAACACAATATATGAAACACCTAAAATAACCCCCCAAAACCCCCAACCCCCCCCCCCCCCCCCCCCCCCCTAAAAAAACAAAAACTCCAGCCACTGAAATGCTGACGCGTGGATGCCTATTGGTCCCGGTTAGTGCCATCAACCGGGACCAAAGGCCCTCCTGCCTGGGCTCGCCGCACCGGCCACGTGGAGGCCCATCTGTCCCGGTTCATGTAAGAACCGGGACTAAAGGGTTAGGGCATTAGTAACGACCCTTTAGTCCCGGTTCAAAAACCGGGACAAAAGGCCCTTACCAAGGACAATAGGCCCTTTTTCTACTAGTGCAGGTATGCAGCAATCTACAAGAAATTCGATAATGTGCAAGTATTGCTATATTTTAGCTCATTGTGTAGTGTTCATGGTCATTTATATCTACCCAAAACCGACACTATCATCAAGAATATTTCTAGACTACAACTAATAAATGCAAGTTGGCGGGCCTGCATGTGCTGTAATTTTACTCACTTCAATTCAACATAAATATACATGGTATTGGATCATAGTAGATGTGAGAATGTTATAGGAAAAAAAATTGTTATAGCGTTCCCTGCTTCTGTTTCAATCGGTGGTTCGATCTGCACCGCCCTTTGACTCCTCATGGTAGCTGCTGTCTCCACCTTCCCTTAACTCCCTAATGAAGGAATGCCCGACACATTAGACTAGACTACTGGATCCAGGTTCATAGATCATCATAAGTGGTACCTCTCCAATGCAACAATTTGTATGCTTATTTGAAACTTATAACTTGCATATCTCTACCTATAATATTAAAGGGAGGATTGTTTCTTCATTCTTTTTGGTTTATGGTGGGACCGAGATTAGTTTTCGTACGTCCGACCAGTCGTTTTTCGTCCGCCCCGATCTGCTTCTGCCAAAAAAATCGCACACGCACAGAGACGAGCCGCGATGGGCCGGCCCACTAGCGGATGCTGTACCAACACCTAGCCCGAGTGAAAAAAAAGCCAAGAAAAAAAATTAAGCGCCACGCTCGACGTATCAGAGTGCTAGCCACTGGACTAAACCTTACATCATGTTTATGTTGCAGCGCGACATCCTAAATTAGCGACCAGAGTGCCAGACACTAAGAGCAAAAAGGATAACATTTTTTAAGTAAATATATTTAAGAACGCGAATAATTTAGCAAATTTGTAAACAAAAAATTGAAACTCGAATATATTTTTCACAAAGAACAATATTTCTCTTTTTAATTTTTTTTGAAACCTGAACATTTTTTAAAACACAATTTTTTTTGAAAACCATGAGGTACTATAGCAAACATTTTTCTGAATTTGAGAACATTTTCTAAAAACACAAATATATTTTGAAATTTAAATTTGAAAAAGCAAACATTTTTTTCAAATATGAACAGTTTTTGAAAACTGGGAGGTACTGTAGCTAACACTTTCTAATTTGTACCTACTAATAAAGAAAGGTGCAGTTCTCTGATTCGGTCTGTCCATCACATAGGATTTTTCATCCGTCTCGCACAAGGGCCACACAAGTGAAAGAAAAAAATGCCTTTTGTTCCCCGTGAAAGAAAAAAACGCTTAGCTTTTTTTATTCCTCAGTGTGTTTGTTTTTATGAATGTCGGGTGTCTTGCTCGGCCTCAGTCTGCGTTGTGGCCCAGCGAAGCCGGCCCAAGGTAGGCGAGGCAAAAATATTAGTTCTCGTTTTGAATCAAACTAGCGGCCTCCCTCGTGTAGGTAAATTCATCGCAACCGATCGACCTAGATCAACGTTTGTGTTTAGGTGAAGGTTGTTCTGTCTATTAAATAGCCTCACCTTGGTTGCTTACAGATAATCCCTTCCGTTGATATACTTTTTTGAGTTTTAAGGTATCAAGGAGCTGACTTGGGAAGCAATAAGCTAAGAGTAAGGAACGACTTGACAAAAAAAATAAAGGAGGGAAATTTATTTGAGACAACTACATGTCAAATGACATGAGCTGGTAAAGGAATGAAGAACTAGGAGAGAGAGAAATAAAAAGGAAGAGGAGAACTTTTTTTAGGGCTAGGAAGAGGAGAATTAGACCTAAGATGGAAGAAAGATACATGGTGGATTATTAATAGGTGATGGGCTGGAATCCAAACATACACGTGACATGGAAAGATACATGGTGGACCAAACGGTGATGGGCTGGAATTCAAAACATGAGACATGGTATAGAAATAAAAAGGAAGGGAAGAATTAGACGTGACAGGTTCTTAGGAAAACTAGACGTAACATGGAAGGTTTCATGGTGGGGGGGTAGAAGGATTCATGAGACTACCTACTAAAGGAGGAATATGTATTGGAAGCGCTGATAAAATAACGGTAAAAGGAATTTAATCATAAAAAATGTAATTTTTAATAACATTATCATGAGGATTAAGAAAATAAAATGCCCACAGATGTATTGTTTTAGTTCAATTTATTAAACTAGGGATATGGTACGAACCTTTTTCTCCATCGCGTCTTCACGTACGACTAGCCTCGCTCGGCTCAGCGACACCCGTCATAATGCATGAGGAGTCCAACTAAGGATTCACGGTCTATCTAACACAAACTACTCAATTTACATGATAATACGGACATATATTAAGTGTAGTGCTTTTCCCTATTATATTAGACGAATGTAAAAAAATTGTGTTCACCGCTCTTTATCTCGCAGGACACGAAGGAGGCTCAACGATCCAGCTATTGGACCTGGCCAACATTGATTACTGACAACTGGTACCATGACCACTTGCCACGAGGACGACAAAGAGGACAAGCGGGAACATGGGTCTGATGTCATATTGAAATGAAGGATGTGGACCTGAGGGTGAGATATTAGTCATGTGTTGTTTTGTTAGGGGCATAAGGGTGAGACTTCTAGGCATGTTCAATGGGCAAGGGTGTGTGGGGGCTGTTTTCCCCCGTTGCAACGCACGGGTATGTTTTCTAGTGTATTATATATTTGTTGTTCATTCTCTTTGTGCCAAATTGGCAGCAAACATGACCTATCTATGTAGACAATTGCAGAATTTTTGATTGGAGAAACGATCCCCAATTTATAGGAACTTTTCAGTTCATTTGCTATTTATAGTCAACCGTGAAAAGAATTGACTGGATTGTATTGAGAGGCTGATATATGGCAACGCCTAAATCTGTTCATGGGCAGCCCGGCCCAACCACCTGGCCCGAAAAGCCCATGCCGTTCGGGCTTGCCTCTTAGGCCGAGCTCAGCCTTCCATTTCTCACCTTTTCGGTCCGGGCTTTCGGCTTCGAGCGTAGAATGGCAAACTGCATTCGGGGCGGGCTTGAAAAATCACATGGAGTGAGTGAGTAAGAGAGAGAGGGGGGGAGCCGAGTGAGAGCGTTAAATAAAACCCTTAAATCTGTAAAAACAATATGTGATTAGTCGCGGATGTTTAATTGGATTTAATCTATTTGCATTGATGCCTTAAATTGGGGTAGATAATTAGATTTTTCACTCTAGTGTTCTTAAATCTTATGCTTCACATAACCTTATTTTGGTTATTTCATTTGCATTAAGATTTCCCCGCCACATTCCCCATTTCTTTTCTAGGCTTCTCGTCCGGCGTCCAGCAGCCGGCTTCCTCTCCTCCGCTCCGCGGCCACCCCCATCTTCCTCGACCGGCCGCCGCCGGAGCTCGACCGAGACGACGGGCCGCCGCAGGAGCTCAACCAAGACGACGGACGCCGCAGGAGCTCTACCCCGGCACCGCCTTCGCCGTCTCTCTTCTTTCGCTCAGCCTCCCTGTGCCCGCCGGCTCGACCACGGCGAACGACTCCCCAGCCGTCCGACTGTGAGGTAAAAAAACCCCAACTTTTGTCATGTGTACATGCCCCCGTACCTCTGGGTTGCCAAATTTCCGACCACCCTTTGCTTCTGATTGCGTTATTCTAGGTGCCCTCTCCAATGCGTTGACTGATTTGTACTGAAGCGGATGGCCAATACCCGGTCAGGAGGAGGGGCGAACAATGAGGGAGCAGTGGAAGGGAGTCCAGAAGCTTGTCCACACGTGAAACAAGCGATGAGCCCAAGCCAAACCTCAGGAGGTTGAGCCCAGAAACAAATGGAAAGGATCCCATTGTGTTGACCACCACCAGTTCTGCCGCCACACCAGTTTCGCAGACATCTCTGAGGGGCAGGAGCAACCCCAGCACACCTGATTCCCTGAAATCGTCAGCAAGGAAGCTAAAAGGGTCGACGAGGAAGGCCGGAACCCCCAAAACGTCCGACAGATTAAAGAAAAGCACCATTTCAGCTTCTGCTGCTTCAAATGGAGTTCCTCCTAGTCCAGTGGCTGCTCTCGAAATAACCGTAAAAAGACAAATTGATGAACATAACTCAGCCAAGAATAAGCATCATGCTTCCGAGAGTGGTACGGGTACCAGGCCATTGAAGCAGCAGAAAAGGCTTACCACGGAAGACAATGGCTCTGTTTTGAGGTATGAAGAAAGTGGCGCACATGAAGAAGATAACCAGGCACATTTAAGTCAAGTCGTCAATGAATTTTGTGAAGGCTATACTTCTGGTCGGTGTCAAGCTCTCGAGGTGATATTGGAGACAGATGGCTCGAAAACTGATGTTGAAAAATCTGCTCCCATTTCAGAGGTTTGCTCAACCATCTTCTATTCTTGAGTTGTTGGTTTCTTGATTCTACTCTTTGTGAAATCAAGGTGCTGCTGTAAGTACCAGTCCTCTCTGCCTTCATCCTTTATAGGTCTTAACCCTGGAGTAGCAAAATCGAATTAAATAACATATTCTGGTAACAGAGTAATATGTTCTTTCGTTGCTCCTAGATCACATATCACCTCTTGTGCTTAAATTATTACAGCTCTTGACCTTACATTATTACAAAGCATTACTGTAAGTATCATTGTTATTTTCCTTCATCCTTTATATGTCGTAAGTCTCGAGTAGCAAAATAGAAGTAAATAACTGAACACATATTACTGTAATACATCAAAATGTTCTTTATTTGCACCTAATTATCTCATATAACGTCTTGAGCTTCTTACTTTATTACAACCTATGCAGGACGCATTGTCCACCTGACAGGATACCCTGTATAGTTTCCTTTTAGCAACTTGAATTCCTATTAAGCATATGCTTGGTTTTTTGTGTAACATCCTTGTTGCTTCAATATGTTGGCTTGTTATTTGCAATGCTGCTTTTCTTTCTCTTA
Organism: Aegilops tauschii subsp. strangulata; assembly: GCF_002575655.3. Lineage (NCBI taxonomy): Eukaryota > Viridiplantae > Streptophyta > Magnoliopsida > Poales > Poaceae > Aegilops > Aegilops tauschii. The sequence goes on along the minus strand of NC_053039.3, from coordinate 580,486,577 downwards.
TCATCCTACCATCTGTATCAAAGGACTTGGTTACATTATCAAGTCTTGTACAGGCACATATGACTGCTGTTCATAACTAAATATTGTGGTTGAAAGCTGTCCTGCAATGGATGCTCTAGAGCCAACTGATAACTGTTCAGAACTCACACTTCCTGTTGCAATGGCCCGGAAAGTGGACTCATCAAAATTTGTGGAATATTGGGTTCCTGCTCGCCTTTCACGAGTGCAACTAGAAATGTACTGTTATACCTTACTTTCAAACTCACCAGCGCTTCAATCACATCCAAAAACTGACAGTGTTGGTGCTCTTCGCAGCATTCTTGTATCCCTCCGGAAGGTTAGCTGTTAAAATTTTCTGAGCATGCATGATACCTTTTTATCTCAGTAGGGAGCTAGACAGAAACTGCAATGGTACTCATTGTGCATAGCTAACTGTCTTTACCAATCTTATCATGCAACAGTGCTGCGACCACCCTTATCTAGTAGATGAAATGCTGCAAGCCTCACTAACCAAGGGCGACCCAGTAAGTGATATCGTAGATATTGGAGTGCGTGCAAGTGGCAAGCTACTGCTTCTTGACAAAATGCTCCAAGAAATCAAGGAAAAAAGGCAGAGAGTTCTTATCCTCTCCCAGGTGAGCGTTTTGTGGTGCCATGCCTCAAATAACCTCTTACTTCCATTATTTAATTTTGGCCCAATTTATGTAGTAATGTCTGTTATGTGTGATTCATTACTAGTTCTTGTATCTAGAGAGTTGGCAAGCATTACGTCCTCAAAGCATGCATTATTTATTTTTGGCAACTGAAGCATGCGATGATTTCCCTTGCTTATTTGTCAATGTTATGCACAAGTGTTATCAACTAATTATATGAGGAAAAATTTCAAGCTGTCTTTGCTCTTTGGTACATTTTGTCAAATTATTAGTAATAACATATGGGTATCACTTAACTCAGTCGCAAAATCAAGAGCTGCAGAAAGACCGGTGATGTTTCACTTTAGTACAGTTATGCACATAAGAATTCCGCAGCATGGAGTTTCTAGACATTGATTTAGTTTGACAGTTTAAACACCAAAGAAATTCTTGCGCGGCACTTCACTCTCTCCATTGGTAACTCTTGTGTCCTTTGCAGCAACGGGCAGTAGAAAACCAGCATCTGTCTTTCCTTTAGATGCCCCTTTAGTGTCAATTGTTGGACCAAGCTTGGCATTCAGTGGGGCAGACCGGCAGAGAAACGGTATCAAAGACATGCTGCACCATCGTACTGCTGCTTCCTCGGGAAATAGATTCTTAGGCATCTTCGTTATGGCCTGTTGGCTTATATCTGGAAACATAGAACACACAGATTTTTAGCAGAGTAGCCCCTATTAGACTATAGCTCATCCTGAAAGAAGTCCATGTTCAATCCTTTAGATTTAAGGAGGCATCTCTGACCCTCGTCAGGGTTGCTCCCTCGTAGTCAGAGTCTTTCTCAGTCTTGTGTTCTTACTTGAACAACCCCCTCACCCCCAGTGGTGTCTATATGAAATGCATGGTTGATCCTGCAGAAAGCTGACACATCTGCACTTGTTCTAAAATTTATCTTTTTTGTGTACAATGCACATATGGTTCACTTCAGAAACAACATTATGCAAGCACATATTCTAACATCTTGGCGTCGGTTAAAAAAACATGTGGGTACATTTTTTCAAAATGTAAAAATGTTACTTTTCAAGCACCATGTGTACTTTTTAATTGCTGACGGGTATATCCCTTACTAAGATCATTGTTTGGTAGTTTCTGATTCATCATTGTTAGAATTAAATATCATGATCTTTTGGAAAGGTTTCTCAAGCTTATCAGGGCAATATGATGGTACTTTCTTCTATGTGCAGTTTTGTGACGGGGCTGGCTATCAAATGGGTGACATTTTGGATGATTTTGTCCGTCAAAGCTTTGGTTTTGAGTCATTTGAACGCGTGAAGCATGGTTTCTGTTTACCAAATAAAGAGGGTGCAATGAGTATGTTCAATGACACGACCAAGGGCCGGTTTATTTTCTTGATTGATAGTCGTGCATGTGTCCCAAGCATTAAACTATCATCAGTTGATGTCATCATCATATATTGTAGTGATTGGAATCCCACAAATGACTTGAGAGTCCTCCGGAAGATCAGCATAGAGTCACAATCTGAATGCGTGCCCATTTTTCGTTTGTATTCGTCTTGTACAGTGGAGGAAAAGGCTCTTATACTTGCAAAGCATGATCGTACATTTGATGGCAGTGTCCAGAATATAACGCCTATCCTGAGCCATTCTCTGCTTAGTTTTTTTTTCGAAAAGGGGGATTTCCCCGGCTTCTGCATCAGAGTGATGCATACGGCCATCTTATTAATGAAATAAAAGGTTCCAACAAGGTTTCAAAGTCTCCGACTGAAAAGAAATAAAAAGACAGCTCACACAGAGCTACAGAGGCTGGACACACAGACTAGCCAAGGTAAGACGCCACAACCGGCTGGCTAAAAATAGATAGGTAAACTAATTGCCTATCCTATTACATGACCGCCATCCAAACCGGTTGAAGATATCCCGAGCTACCATCTCCCAGCGGATAAATCCAGTAACCAAATGCTCCCTGGCCTCCATCGGAGTGAGTAGCGACCATGAACGGATCACAGCCGTGGCTCGGAAAATAACCTGCAAAAAGTGAATACGTGATGTTCTGTTAAAAACCAAGTCATTTCTGCAAGTCCAGATAGTCCACAACAAAGCGCAAACTCCAACACGAATATGTCTCGCTAATTCAGGCTCAATCCCAGTGAGCCATGTCTCAAATAACGTAGTGACAGAATTCGATGGAGTAATATTAAAAGCAATGTGAACCGTCCGCCAAAGTACTCTGGCAAACGGGCAATCAAAAAAGAGATGCTCGATCGTCTCGTCCCGATCACAGAAGCTACACCTCGTAGGTCCTGTCCAATTACGCTTAATCAAGTTATCCTTGGTTAAAATAACCTGTTTATGGACAAACCACATAAACACTTTTATCTTCAAGGGAACTTTGACAGCCCAAACATGTTTGGAGGTAGGAATGGAGCTCGAATTAATTACATCAATATACATTGATTTAACCGTGAATACTCCAGACCTAGTCAGTTTCCAGCGTAATTCATCGGGTTGTTGAGAAAGATGGACATCCATTAGTCTCCGAACTAGACGGAGCCAATCTTCCCAACGATTGCCCACTAACGACCGTCTGAACTGAATATTAAGGGGGATGGATTGAAACACCGTAGCAACGAAAACCTCACGTCGTTGAACAATGCGATATAAAGACGGATATTGAATGGCCAAGGGTGTCTCGCCGAGCCAAGTATCCTCCCAGAAGCGTGTACTAGCGCCGTTGCCAATGACAACCTTTGTCCTATTAAACAAAGATTGTTTGACTTTCATCAGGCCTTTCCAGAAAGGCGAGTCAGTTGGCCTGACTGTAACCTGTGACAAAGACTTTGTCTGTAGGTACTTGCTGCGTAGGATTTGTGCCCACATGGAATCAGTCTCAAAAGAAAGCTTCCACAGCCATTTGCTGAGAAGACATCTGTTCTTAACTTCAAGATTCTCAATACCAAGACCCCCTTGGTCTTTCGGTCTACAGATGATATCCCATTTTGCAAGTCTGTATTTTCTTTTTAGATCATCACCCTGCCAGAAGAAACGCGATCGATAAAAGTCCAGTCTTTTCCTAACACCTACTGGGACTTGAAAAAACGATAAGAGAAACATAGGCATACTCGTGAGCACCGAATTAATCAGAATTAATCGGCCTCCATATGACATGAGCTTGCCCTTCCAGCAACTTAGTTTCTTCTCAAACCGGTCTTCGATGCACTTCCATTCTCTATTGGTCAGCTTTCTATGGTGGATTGGAATACCTAGGTAAGAGAAAGGTAATTCCCCCAAGTCGCACCCAAACAATTGCCTATAAGCCTCCTGTTCGTCTTTGGCTCTACCAAAGCAGAACAACTCGCTCTTATGAAAGTTAATTTTTAACCCGGTCAATTGTTCGAAGAGGCATAACACCAGCTTCATATTTCTCGCCTTGGCCAGGTCATGCTCCATAAAGATGATTGTATCATCAGCGTACTGAAGGATGGATACACCTCCATCAACCAGATGAGGTACTAAGCCGCCCACTTGACCATTCTCCTTAGCCCTTCCTATCAAGATGGCTAACATATCAACCACAATGTTAAACAAGATAGGGGACATCGGATCTCCTTGTCTAAGGCCTTTATGTGTCTGGAAGTAATGACCAATATCGTCATTCACTTTAATTCCCACACTCCCTTTTTGCGTAAATGATTCAACCTGGCGTCGCCAGGCTTCATCAAAACCTTTCATACGCAATGCCTGCGGGAGAAATGGCCATTTAACCTTATCATACGCTTTCTCGAAATCCACCTTAAAAATGACACCATCTAACTTCTTGGAGTGGATTTCATGGAGCGTTTCATGAAGGACAACCACCCCTTCAAGGATGTTCCTGTCCGGCATGAAGGCAGTTTGGGAGTGCTGCATCACAGAATGCGCAATCTGTGTGAGCCTATTAGTCCCGACCTTGGTGAATATTTTAAAACTAACATTGAGTAGGCAGATCGGCCTGAACTGCTCAATTCTCACAGCATCCGTCTTCTTAGGAAGCAGTGTGATAGTTCCAAAATTCAAGTGAAATAATTGAAGCTGTCCCGAGAACAGATCCTGAAACATAGGTAGCAAATCCCCCTTAATAATATGCCAGCACTTCTTGTAGAACTCTACCGGAAATCCATCCGGTCCGGGAGCCTTATTATTTTTCAACTGTGCTATAGCATCAAACACCTCCTTCTCCGAAAACGGGGCAACCAGAATATCATTTTCAGCAGCCGAAAGTTGAGGCACATCCTCAGTTCTGGACTCATCGAGAGATACACAACTATCCTCCGGAGGTCCAAATAACTGCCTATAATATTCGGTTATATATGTTTTTAGGTTATTCTGTCCTAAAATAGTGCCCTCATCTTGTTCAAGCTGAAATATTCTCTTCTTTCTGTGCTTACCATTAGCAATCAGATGAAAGAATTGAGTATTTGCATCCCCTTGGACCACTTTGCGAACCTTAGCCCGCAAAGCCCACTTCAATTCTTCTTCACGGAGAAGTTCTTTCAACCTCTTCTCTGCTTCAGTTTTAACCTGGAGCTCAGCAGGCATCAAAATCGTGGATTAGGCCTTGACGTCCAGATTCTGTATAAGAGAGAGAAGCCTGTCCTTCTCAATCTTATATACCCCACTAAGGTGCTTATCCCAACCCCGTAAGAAGCTTCTCACACTCCTAATTTTATTTTGCCAACGCTCGACCGCGGTCCTACCGCCTACACCCTTCGCCCATTCCCGACCGATCAGGTCGAGGAACCCTTCGCGTTCGAACCAGGCCATCTCAAAAGAGAAGGTGTTTTTATTTCCCACGTGGTTCGGCTCCCCTGAGTCAACGAACAGGTGTGTGTGATCGGAAAAACCCCAGGAAAGAGCTTGAACCGTCACAAGCGGGAACTTCTGTTCCCACTCCACACTCGCAAGAACACGATCAAGCTTTTCGTACGTCAGGTTGGGCAAAGAGTTAGCCCAGGTGAACATTCTACCAGAAAGCTGTATCTCCCTCAGATCCAGGCTTTCAATAATAGTATTGAACATGAACGACCATCTGCCGTCAAAGTTATCATTATTCTTCTCCTCTCTCCTCCTAATGATGTTGAAATCTCCCCCAACTAAGATTGGAAGCTGCTCGGACCCACAAATCCTAACAAGATCCGCTAAAAAATCCGGTTTAAGCTCGGGCTGTGCGGCACCATAAACCGCCACCAACGCCCAGTTGAAACCATCAACCTTAGACCTGACTCGAAACTTAACCGCGAAGTCGCCCATGACTACGCTCCGGACTTCAAGCGAATCGCATCTCACACCCAGCAAGATACCACCCGATCTTCCTCGTGGAGGGAGGCAATGCCAATCAAAATCAACACCACCCGCAAGAAAGGAAAGGAACTGGGGCGCAAAATTATCTCTACCAGTTTCCGATAGAGCAATAAAATCTAAACGATGCTCCAGAGATGCCTCAGCAAGAAACCTTCTTTTAGCCAAGTCTTTCAGACCTCTGCTATTCCAAAAGATTCCTTTCATCACTCATCATGAAATTTTTTAGTAGTCCGAATCCTAGCACTCCTACGAACTGCAGAATCGGGGTAAATTTTCCGTTTCCACTTACGCTTGGGTTTGCTAGGTCCTGACTCCCGATCCTCATAACCGGGCTCAGCGGAACAAACAACTGCATTCTCTATGGGCATATCATCGTCCTCTGACTCATGATCGGATGGTGCTAAATCCACACACATATTGTTGAGCACGCTAACCCCTAATGCATCAATTTCATTCTCATTCATGGGTTTAACCGCTGCAAGATTACGAATAGTTTCTAAGGCACGCTCCGCCTCCAAATCTAACAAATCATTCACCGAACTGGAAATCTCACTATCTGTAGCCCCGAGAGAAACTCCCAATTGGTTTGCATTATTTATAATCTCCTCATTAGAAAAATGCAATAAAGAGTTAGATATGTTGACGGACATACCAGTAGAGATTGCAGCATCCTGAAGCTTAGCCACCCTCATGGCACATCGCTGCTGAATGTCGTCCACTGCCGGCTGTGTCTGCAGACGGGCACTCACCCGTCGTCCCTCAGACATCGGATCCGGTATCCCACCGAACGCAATCACCTCCTCCCGAGAGATCACGGTCGGAGTAAGGCCTCCTGCCCCACCCCAACCGCCAAGCCGGTCCGTCTGGACGGACTTGCTCTCCCCATGGGACTGCACCGGTGGCGAACAGGGGACGGGAGTGCCAGGGCCGCCTGCCCTAACCCCCCCCCCCCCAGGACCGCAGGAGCCACCAGCATGGGCGCCTTAGGAGAAGGAGGCCCCGAGGCCACCTGCCCCGAGCCCCCCCCAAAGGCACCGACGCCACCAGCATAGAGGAGCAGGCGACGGGAGAGGAGACATCCGTGGCCACCTGCCTCAGATCCCCTCCCAACGCAGAGAGGGACACGGGAGCCACCTGCCCCGAGTCCCCTACCTCAGCCGGAGAAGAGCCACCGGAGGCCGCCTGCCCCGGGGTCCCTCCCGACAACCCATCCACGACCACTGGCGTCACGCCCTGAGAATGGACACCGTGCTGAGCAGGAGAGAGAGTGGCCACCTGCCGACTCACCTCTACCCCTTCGCTGCCCGAGATCGACGACACCTCAGTAACCACAGGCATAGAACAGACAGTATCCTCAAACCCCAAAGCAGGCAACGCAAGCTCAAAAGCCTCGTCGGACTCGATCCGATCACTCCAGAGCCTCGGGGGTGCAGAAGCGGGCTCAAAAGACCCAAATCTCAGTTATGTCACAGGCAGCGAGGAGGGTGGCTCCGCTCCCTTCTCGGTCATCGCAGTGTCGGGCCCCGGTCCCTTGGACATCTGTCGTCCAGAATCTTCGACCGGCGGCTCCCTCGCTCCTGCGCTGCCGTCATCCTCGTGCATATCCACATCGGACCCGTGAGGCGCCGCAACCAAAAGGCTCTCATCCTCAAACTCAATAACCAAATCATAGATCCTGCCTTGGTAAGCCCACTTAACCACTTCCGGCACATACTCAACGTTCAGAATACTAACCAAAACCCGAGCAATCCCATGAGCTCTGGTGAACGCCATATCCACACGCTCAGGCTTCCCAATCAAAATACCCAAGCTGGCCACAACGCGAGCATCCTGCAAAGGCTTGGATGGGGCCCCGGAAAAACGCAACCACGCCTGAGTAAGCGGCGCACCCTGAGGCTCCACCAGCTTCCATTCGTGGAACTCAAGGATGCCATCAGTTCCCGGTACATTACACATCCCAAAACTCAGCAACCTCTGCAGGTCCTCAACCGAAGGAAACTCAACTCTAAACATCTTATCATCGAGACTGACGAGGTCCCACTGGAAGTCCCCAGGGACAAGCTCCCGAAGCCTCAGCACGATCTGCGTCTCAGAGATCTCCCCTCTGGCGACCTTAACAATCCCCGTAGTCATGTTCGGGGTCTCATCAGTAACCTCTCGCTCAGATGGAGACTCAAAAAACGTGAGCTCAGCACAGTAAACACCATACATCATAAGTGACGGTGCCTGCTCTCGCAGAATCGGGCAGTCCCCGGAATCATGTGCCGGTTTGCCGCAGGTGTCGCATAGACGAGCCACACACTCCGCAATGAAGTGGCCCTTGTCGCCACAACGATAGCACAGCATCTTTTCCTTCTTACGCGCCCATTTGGACGCCCTATCCACCTCAGCCCTATCCGTCGTTTCCGCAGACACATCAGTCATAACCTCATTCTCAGGGACCTGGACAGTAGCAAGAGCCGTTACCACCTCCATAGCGTGCCCGGTCAGAACTGGTTCCTTGGCAGCCCCACTAACTGTTTCCTGCTCGACAACAACATGAGGGGGTGGTTGACGAGGACGGTACCGGCCCCCTCGGCCACCCCGACCCCCCCGATGGCCACGGTAACCACCACGCTGCCGATTATCCGGACCAGACTGCCCCTCAACAAAGCCACCGGACGGGCCCAAGAACGGCCTCTCAGTTGTACCATCGCTTTGCCAAGCGTAACCTCGACCTCCACCCGTTGACGAAGAACCGCGGTGTTGTCCCGTCCCGTAAACATCGTAGCCGTCATCCCCCCATTGACCCCGGGGCACAGCCACAGACCCACCACCGTTGTGCGGCGGCGGAGATGGGCGTGCAACGACGTGGGGAGGGGGGGCCGGTCTGGGCAGCGGACCCGACAACACCGGCGCCTTCGGGGGAGGAGCCCCCCGGCCTGCAGCGGTCAACACAGCCCCGTTGGCGGCCATCGGCCGAGGACCGGTAGCCGGCCCGCCTCGCCCGCCCGCCGACAAGATGGGAACCTTCGGCTTCCCGGCGGGCGCCACACCAAGGCCACCTGCCCCGCGTCCCGCCACAGCCTTGGGGGGACCACTCCGCCCCGCCCAGCCCCAGGCGCCGGCGCCGGCGACACGCCCCGGCCACTTCCATGGCCCGGCGGCGGCGGCACAACTGCCCTTGCAGACCCGCTAGATGCCGGCGCCCGCTTGCCTGGAGGAGGCGCACCGCCAGGAGCAGGCGGCCTCTTGCCCGGAGGAGGCGCACCGCCAGGAGCGGCCATCACGCAGAGAGGAGGGATGCGGCGAGCCCGGCCCGGCCCCGCCAAACGGCGATGCGGCGCCCGACGCAGCGAAACCCTAGCACTCGACGTGCGCGGCGAAGGGTTGGGAGACGACGAACGTAACTTGCATGCGCCCCCCTCGATCGTAATAACTGGACGCGACTCTGGCTGGGCCTCATACCCACCAGAACTCGGCCCACTCAAACCAGACGGCCCAACAACTTGCGGCTCGCCAAGGCCCAGCAAAAAATTCAAACGCGCCGTTCGAGCGTCTCGGATCGGGAACGCCGTGACTGGCTGCGACGCAGCCGCGGTCACCTCCGGCGCCGATCGAGAGCTCGTCCGGTGAGCAGCCCTCCGACCCGGCTGCTGTTTAGAAGCTACCACACCATGCTTCTTTTTCTTCCGCGTAACTTTCGTCCAACCATCCGAAGAGAAATAATCCGACAAAGTATGAGGCGGCAAAAATACCTTGGGAATTGGTCCTTTCCACGGCTTGATCTTCGTCGACGAGGATTTACCGTGTCCCTCCGTTTTCTGATCGACAACCTTCTTGACCTGTTGACCTTCAGGCGGATCTCGTATCATGCTCGAGTCAAACCGATGCATGATCGCGTTGGGCTCGGTCTCGTCAGACAAGATGCCTCCGCCCTCACCTTCTTCGTCCGCATCGGTGTCATCCGCAAGCACCCAGAATCGTCCTCCGATGCTTGGCTTAGGTGCTTCACTCTCGGAGTCCGACGCGAGATCGACTAATTCAATCGACTCCTGCACCAGCAAACTCACCTGCACACACTCGAGAACGACAATTTGAAAATCATCAAAAGCAAAACACGCACCCGCTTGGATCTGTTCGTCCACATCCAAATAGCGTCCCGCGAGAATGTCATGATCTTGATCTCGAACTGTCGTCCATCTAGATGCCGCATGATAGTAGAGGAAGCCATCTCTTCCCGATCCAAACTTGTGGTCATCACTATAATGGATCCTCCATCTGATAGGGACCAAGAGAGGATCAGCCTTAATCAGAGCTGCATCGTCCTCCGATCCGTTCGGCCCCCTCCGAATCGCCAGCGCCGGCGGCGACGGAGCCACGGTCTCCAGCACCGGCGACGATGGAGCCAACCCCTCCTGAATTGCCAGCTCCGGCGGCGGCAGAGCCACGGTCGCCAGCACCGGAGGCGGTGGACCTGGAGGCCGCACCATTTCCGGCGGTGTGTCACAGACCGGCCCCCTCCGAATTGCCAGCGCCGGCGGCGGCGGAGCCACGGTCTCCAGCACCGGCGACGATGGAGCCGGCCCCCCCTGAATTGCCAGCACCGGCGGCGGCAGGGCCACGGTCGCCAGCACCGGCGGCGGTGGATCTGGAGGCCGCACCATTTCCGCACCTTGTTTTCACGCAGAGAGGAAGGGCTAGAAAACGATGCATCATTTCTCTTCAGTAGATTGGAAGATGATCCCAGTAGATTGGAAGGGCATCATTCCTCTGCTTAGTTGGGGTGCATCATTTCTCTTCAGTAGATTGGAAGGGCTAGAAAACGATGCATATTTAAGCAAGGATTCTGATGCTGAAAAACTGTTCATGGATAAAGTACTTTCGGAGTACCTACCGAAGTTATCCACCGAAGATGATCCCAGCACCAAGACGAGCAATGCAGCCATATCACAAGTTCATCTGAGTGGACCTTTTTATTCTAGAGATACTGTTGTAGTAGGTGACTCGTGAGACAGAGGGGATCTCTGCACCTGATAGTGATCTCCCAAAGTTCTGGGTAAATTTGCTAGGTCGGAAGTCTCCTCATTGGCAGTATATAACTAGGCTGGCACAAAGAAGCTGTAGAAAGAGACAAAGCATGGAAGAAGGGAAAATTCCTGCTGATGATGCTGAAGCCAGTACCAAACGTAGAAAAATTTCTGGAATCTTGGATTCATCTGCAAATGTTTTAGCTGGAGAAGACAATGACTCAATATTGCCTGAAAGTAATACGGCATCTAGTTCTCATCAAATATCAGTTGATGACACATGGCAGGAACAAGGTATACTAACAGCTCTGTTTTTGGTGTCAATAATGAACTGTTCTAACAGACTCCATTTTGTAGGGGTGGAGAATCTTCAGGACACACAAAGTAATCTTCACATCCAATTGAAGCAAGAGTTCTCAAAGCTATATGAATTGTTCAAACTAGCGGTATGCTGAATGTAACGACTTAATTGTTCTCTTGATGTTTGTGTTGAAATATATTGCCCGCCCTTCTTCATCAGTTCGGACTTGGGAGTCCCTGCCATGTCGAGGTTCCGTCAGGCCTTAAATGTCAGATTGATGTAGGCCGTAGATACTCTATTAAATACTAAATACTGCGTTGTCCGGGTGTTGAGCTTTACACCTCTTGGCTCAGATACCATAGTACGTTTCAAAATACTTCACATATTGCTTTTGTCTTAAGTCAAACATTGTAATATTTGACCACATTTATATAAAATAATACCAATATCTACAATACTAAATAAATACAATGCAAAAATATATTCCATATGGATCTAGTGATATTCATTTGTTATTGTGAATGTTGGTATTTTTTCTTTTCTTTTGAATAATTTTTCTACTAACTTGGTCAAACATCACAAGATTTGACTTGAGACAAAACTAGTATTTGAAGTATTTGAAACAGAGGGGGTTTTTAGTTGCATGCACCATCCAGTTCAACCAAAAGCCCGAACTGAGAAAGGGCTGGCCATTATACTTAAACAGTTTACTCTTCTTAATTTACTAGTATCGGTAAAATACTTAAGGCAACAACTAGTAGTTAATATTTTTAAGCTCTCAAGTCAGTTCTTTTAGCAAGTAGGATTTTGATAATTTTTTCTGTGTATAATGGAAGATTCTCGCTGTGTCACACATAATGTGTCACAAATACCTAATGATAGCTTTTTGCCAAGTTGGGTCTCCGTAACTTGAGATCTTTATAACATTTTTTTTTTGAGAAGAGCTCTTTATAACTGAAAAGCTTGCTTTAGTTCTTGTTGTGTCATCTTCAACCAATTTATATTTAGTAGTTACTACTAGCTAACCTAATGTAAGTACACTGTTTTTAGTACCATATTATGAGTCTTGCTAGCATCTTCATTGTTGGTGCTGGCAATGCCAAACTGATACCGATATCATTAGTTGAGTTCTTCTCTCCGTACACTTCAGATTTTATTTGGCAGCATGAAACATCATTATGCCACTCTATTGGATTTCACCTTTTAGGAGTGTTGGAGCAACTCTAGCAGAGTCGCCATATCCGCAGCCTCCAAAACGCATATGGAGGGCGCTCCATAATTTTTTGGAGCTGCCGAGGCATCGCGCAAACTTTGGCATATGCAGCCTCCAATTTTTTTCCTCTTTTTTTTTGGTTGTGTCAATTCAATACTCACACTCAATTGGAGCGATTCAGACACTAAATTCAAATAACATCGTGATACAAAGTTCTTATATAGGAGGAGAAATGTTAATTAGCGACATTTTCATACATAATTAGAGGGGGGGGGGGGACAAAATTGTTGCTTTTACATATATTTAGTGACTATAGCTAGGGGGAATGTCGATAAGCGACAATGTCTTACATATATTAGATATTAGGCATGTCGGGTCGAGGACTAGGTGCTGCGGCGGGGCGGTTCGGCGCGGTTCTTGCCAGAGCTGGACTTGGAAGGGGACAGACGCGTCCACGCTCCTTGGCCACGCAAAATTGGGCGTGAGTGCCTTCATCCCATTTTGGGCAGATACCATCGTTGAGGTCGGGGGTGGCTTGGCCAGCGAGGGGATGGTCCCAGATGGAGCGCTCCTTCTGTGCGTCCATCTCCTGTACTGCCGCCTGCGCCACCTTGAAGTTGGCCCAGAAGGCGCACTCCCTCTCCGCCGTGGCCTCCTCGACGCCTATGGTAGAGGCGGCGGCCTGGCGGGCATCCCAAGCTGCCCTGCAGCGAGGGAGAGGCGGGAAACCAGCCGTGGAGTCGATCTTGGACGCGACCGTGCAGGGCTTAGCAGCAGCGGGTGGCCTGTGACACCCTCCAGGTCGTCCTGGCGATCGCACTCCTCTGTGATGAGGGCGTCCTCCTCGTCCAGCTGACGTGTCTCCTCCTCCGTGAGTGGCAGCCAGTCCGGCCTTTGGCGAAGCGGCATGGTGATGACAAGGAGGGAAGTGGAGAAGAAAGTGGAGAAGAAAGTGGAGTTGTGGGCGGCAGGGAGATGAGCTGGGACGGGTGCTGCCTTTTTATATCTACGAGCGGCGGGAAACGGGGTGGGCGGGTGGCGGGAAAATGTGGCGGAAATGGGCGCGGGCTGTTTCGCACGAGGCGACAACCATTAATTGGCTCATTTCCTGGTGAGATAAGTGGCTGCAGGACTGGTACGGGCATCTGACACGCGCCAAATTGGAGCATGTTCCAAAAATCTTGGAGGCCAAGGGTGATATGGCGACTTTGCTAGACACCTTTTTTTGGCCCCGAACGCACAGGCGGTTATTATGGCGATTGGGCCGTTTTGCCGATTCTGCTAGAGTTGCTCTTAGTGTTTAATATATTCCTTTGGTCAGAAGTACAAACTTATTGGCAGTATTGAAAGTTCTGCAAGGAAGATATTAAGAACCAAATACATCCCAAAGAGAAGTAAAATGTTTGGTTGTTTGTAATTGATCAACAATCATAAATTGTGCCTTAACTGAAGAGTGCGGCAATTCTGAACAGCAATACATTATGTGTAGCAAATAAGTTCAAAAATTAATTTACCCTACCATTTCAGTGAGGTTGAAATTTCTGAAGGCACATGATTTCATATACTCATCATTTTGCTATTTTAGCTGATTGTATTCTTTGATGGAACGGTAACATGTTGTGCAGGGGAGTGTTAAATGTGTGTGTGAGGAACTTCTTGACTATGCTTTGAAGAATCACCAAGTCAGTCAGGAGCCAAAGCATGCATTCAACATTGCACTGGTTAGAGAAGAGCCTTCTGTAATTTTGTACTACATGTTCAATGTTAAATGTCGCTGTTCTTCATGAATGTGTACCTTTGCATGCTTTACTTCAGTGCTGGCATGCTGCGTCTCTCTCAAGGCACAAGGTTAATCATAAAGAATCACTGGCTCTTGCTGCAAAATACTTGAACTATGAGTGCAGTGAAACTTGTGTCGAGTTAGTTTATAAGAAGCTAAGGAACCAGAAGGAGTTCGCATATGGAGTAGGCGGAACAGGCAAGAATAATCAATGAATTTCAGTAAAGAACATATCACCATACCAGCAGGAGACCTCAACTAGACATGGAAATGACAAATCAACCCCTAAGCAGACAGCATCTGTTGGTGGGAACGAATCACATCAAGAGGATTCACATGATTTAGTGATTGAGGCTATTGTACCAGGAGAGAAGGAACTGCTATCTGTTCCAGAGATTCATGAAAAACAACATTTACCAAAGGATGTACTTCTTAATAGGATCACAGAGAAAAGAATAAATTTAGTTGACATGGTTTTCTCCTTGAGAGAGAAGAATATCCAAGATAAACAAGCAAATGAGGTCGCAATGTTTGACATGCACAGGCACAATGGAGTGGTGAAACTGAGAAAAGCATGCAGAATAGTTGTGGAACATCTTCGTAGGTCTCAAGCTGATTCAGAGGACAGAGGTGGTCAAACAAAGCTAATAGTTGAATGGCTCACTATGCTAACAAACCTAATAGTTGAATGGTTCACTATGCTACTATATGCGTTTCTGAAGCACATGAGGTACCAGCGTGAGAAGCTTGATTTACAGCAATCGAAGGTGTGGACTAAGGAGTTGCAGTTGAAGGAAAAGTTCCTTCACGAAGCAAAATATGGCCAATTAGATCATACTTTTGATCAGCGTATTTATTTACCAGATTCAGGCTTTGCTATTGAGGAATTCAGCCACTTTAACTCCTGTGTTGATACAGCTACTTTGGCAAACTGTCCGCAGTCTTTGCACAAAACTTCAGTGATGGAAGTTACATTGGTTGGTAGTGTGATTCCATCTGATGTAATCAATGCAGACACAGCGAGAAATGGTTCTGCTGAAGTTCTTATCCACAATGAAGGCAGGCTAGCATCAGAAGGTATTGGTTTGACAGAGAACATGATCAGCAATAGTATTGATTGCATCGACTCGCAAGGAGGGGCATCTCTGGCTGTTCAACATCAACTAAATTCTAGTCCTGCAATTGATAATTCTATTAATCAGGTAGGGCATGGATTAATCAGCTCTTATACTTACTAGTTCTTTGAAGTCGTGTCATTCTGATTTTATAAGCTTATCCATGTCACAACTGCCAGCTTAACTTTTTTTACAGAAACTTCCAACATAATTTGCAGTCAGTTTATTATTACACATTGAAGCTTTGGTTCAAGTTTCATGTCATGTTTTACGGATTGTAGATTTTTCATACAAGTTTTTCTTTGTGATATAGCAAAAAGTAAAGGGGGATGTTCAAGTTTCTAGGATGTGTCGTTTTTGCTCTTTCCATGTAGCAATGTGAACATAGTTACTTGCTCATCATGGGCTGCACAGTACACTAGGCATAGAAAACTGTATGTAGTATGTTGCCTTCCTTACTACTCCCTCCGTTCCTAAATATTTGTCTTTTTAGAGATCTCAAATGGACTACCACATACGGATGTATATAGACATATTCTAGAGTGTAGATTCACTCATTTTGCTCCGTATGTAGTCACTTGTTGAAATCTCTAGAAAGACAAATATTTTGGAACGGAGGGAGTATGTCATGTTTTACAGTTTGTAGATTACTCATTTATGTTCTTTGACCTTTTTTTGTTAGTATCCATTATGATACTAATCATATGTACCTGTAACATATATCAGGAATCTTCAAGTGGGGAACATAGAAGGACTGAACATGTTGAGCGACAGAGTGGCGTGGGTTTGCAACAATTACCGGGAGAGACTGACCAACATTTAGGAGATGCTGAAATGGAAGTTGACACCGGCAATGGGGACAATACTCAGGCAGATCCACCTTACTTAGAACCACAGACTGTGGCGCCTGTGCCCAGCCACGCTTCCTTGCAAAAGCCTAAGGAAGTCGAAGCTGTGGCCAATCTTGTAATGCAGTCAGCCCAACCACTTGTAGCACCAGCACGACGTCTGCAAAGAGAGGCAGAACAAGCAGATCGTTCTGGTATAACACAAGCTCAGACTTTGCAACCTGAAATGCAACCATCAGCATCCAGGGAAGCTTATACTCAGACAGATGTGATAATTCAGTCTGCACAACCAAGTATGGTGCCAACTGAGCTTTCACAAAGAGATGTAGAACAAGCAAGCCTTTCTCGTGCACCGTTGTCTCAGTGTTTGCCATCTGCAATGCATCCATCGGCTCCACTGTCCAGTATTCCGCTTGAAAGAACACACCCTGATCAGTGTCAACCAAGTCATCAACCCGAGGCTGCACTGGGTTCTTCAGCACAACTCTTTCCGGTGGCATCAATGATTCTTAACCATCCACCACTTGGTGATGATGCACTGAGAAATGAGTTGCACAGATTACGATTACACATTGACTCGCTTAATAAAACCCACCAACTAAAGGTTTGCTATTTCTTCTTCTAGCTCATGTATGTATATCTTGTTTGTGAATTTCTTACACTAGGTAGTTCCGGGATTCATCTTGTTCTCATTTTTTCACTTATGGACAGCAATCACAACTTAGGACCGAGTATAGCCAAGAAATGGAGAAGCTCAAACAAAAGTATGATTTGTTACTTCAAAAACAAGATTCCACTCATCTTCAGCAAACGAAGACACTTCATAATTTATGTGAGAAAGTTCTCCTCAACCTGTCACTAGCTGACGATCTTCGGGGTCAATTCATATCTTATGGAGAACAAGGTATTGAGTATTGACTATAAGCAATCGTTTTTTTATGTCCTCTAAATGAATATGCTGACATGATTTGCAAACATCCGTACCAAATCTCTATTGCTGATGCTAATTACTTTGACCTGCAGTTGGAGCCCACAGCCCTCCAAATCACCAGACACCCCAGGCTTCTCAGCAAGTTCCCACGAGTCCTTCAGCGGTGGCATCGACTGCATCACCAACTGCGTCGTCGTCAGCTGGTCGACCACCAGCGCCGACGCATCATGTCCAACCGTTGCAGGTCGATCGACCATCACCATCATCATCACCATCTTCACAAGTGGTCAGACCACATCCCTCCATACTAAGCAACATTGCCAGATCAACATCAACTAGATTTAGCCTCGCGCCAGTTCTGCCACCAGGAAGCTTTGGAGTCCAGAGTGAACTAGCACGTGCACCTGCTCCTCATCTTCAGCGCAGGTTGCCTCCACAGGTGCATTCAATGGCATCTGCAAATCAGCAGCAGCTTCCAACTAGGCTGGAGAGCATGTCTGCAAGGACATGGTCTACCCCTGTCACTCCAATAAATATAAGACAATCATGCCCACAGGCCGCTCCCCCAGGGAACCCATCACTGTCAAGCTTGCACCCAAGTTCACACCTCACTATACCGGCACCCTTGGGGCCATCAAGTTCACATCAAATTCGGCAGGTTCCAGCAGTGCCATCAAGTTCACACCCAACACACCTGCTGTCGCCAGTACCTTCGATTCCAAATCCAGTTCTTCCACTAACATCACCGCGAGGTTTGACAACGAAATCTAGCGTTTCATCAGCTGCATTGAATGTGTTGCCAAGTAAAGGTGTTGGGCCTTCAGCATCAGGCTCGCCGGAGTCAGATTCTGATTCAGCATCACTGGATGAATGGCTAACAGGTCTTGGGCTGCCCAGTGATCCCCATGACATGGCGGCTTCTGCTAATGTAATATACCTATCTGATGATGAAGAGACCGGTACGTTCACATTTCCTTGATACCAAGTGTAACAGGTTGCTTGAAAAATTAGAGATCTTAAGGATAGCACCATTACAAAGATACCAATGATAATTTAAATATCATGATCTCAGGTGCAAATGACACAAATGAGTTCGTTGTCTCAAGTGCAGATTTACAAACAGAAAATCCACTGAGATACTATTTTAGAACTAATAGTTCACAGTAACAAAGGAAAAAAAAAGATAACTGTTAAGATTAAATTGTCAACTGGAGCCGCCATGTACACAATGAGCTGATCCTTTGTTCCATGTTATCCAGTACGAAATCCAATAACAGACCTACAATGTGATTCAGAACTGATAGTTAGAAATACATATATTTCAGTTGCAACTGAACTCTTGATAACAATGAATGAATAGTAACTAACAGTCACTTAGGATGACACACACTTATGGCGTTGAATCCGATACAAGTTGTTCTGTGTATTTTTATTAAAGCTGCCATGTGTATTTATTCTCAAGAGAATACATCTGCGAGTAAGTAACTAGCTAAAAATGTCTCAATTTAAGTGAGCTGTCTTTGTTTTTGCTTCATTAGTTTTGTTGTAGCATAGTTCCATTCATGTTTTCCGTTACTTATTTTTCTCTGTCATTTACAATTTTTGTGTAGCAAAGTGATGTTCCTCTTGAATAATCAAATGGCGCTATCAGTTCAGACATTGCACTTAGCACTTGCAATTTTTTGAAGAATATTGTAAATGAACTAGATCATGAGTCTCAATCTGACAGAGTTGTTTGTTCCGTTTGTACAGCTAAATCTGCTATACTTTTGATGTATATATTCACGAATACTTGCTTGCTATCATTACTAGTTTTAGCCAAGTGGTAAAAGCGTTTGTTACCCAAGTGATGGATGTGTAACTGATTGAATCATTTGCTATATATAGGTGACCAAAACAAGCAAAAAATGGCGCTCATCACTGAAGAGCTCCAACAGAAGCTTGCGGTCGAAGGTGGTGCTTGCAAACAAGAAAAGTGATGCCCAGATCGATTTTATAATCACTGATTTGTGATGCAACCCCTTGTTTCTGCTACAGAACCTAGAGTGACGACATGTAACTGGGATTAGCCGGATGTAATGCTTGTTTCACAAATTTGTGATGCGACTTGTAATTCTATATGACATGGATGGATTGACTGAAGGACAATAAATCTCGAGTAGCCTCTGTATATGAATCTTACATTCTTAAGAAGTTGCTCCCCACTACAAGGTATTCTCCTTCTTTTAACATGCAAATGGTCCAACTCAGCATGCCATGTCATCAGATACCAGCCAATCACAATTTCACAAGTATCTCTCTCCCTTCCCCACAGCTCAGCCACATCAACAATTCTTTTAGTTTTTATTTTAACAAATCATGCGGTTTAATTTCTTTGTAACACACATCTGTTCCTCTTCCTATTCCGTAACTGACGAGAGAAATAAGAGAGCAACGCATGGTCTTATCTCCCATGACCCATCCGATAAACCAAAAGCTGGATCGCTTCTTCACTGGGCCTTTCGTGCCGCCGTACTAGCCACGACCTCTTCGTGCCCACACAGGGTCGCCTATCTCCCCCGGCCGCCAACAACGCACATCGGAATCGATGCTCCTCTGCCATTGCTGCAACCTCGCCGCGACCCCAGGCCACCGAACGCCTCCGACCGCCATGCAGAGGCATGATGTGCTGCACACACTACGTAATCAAGATGGCATATATATATATTACTTCTAATCTATCTATTCAGCATCCAGAAGCATCTCCTTCCATTATTGTTGTTGTTGTTTTGAATGGCCCTGTGCCACCTGTTACTTCATCTAGCCCACGGAGGTAAGAACTGATCTGTCATCTAGCGTTTGAGCTGTCAAACCGTCACTAAATTCTCCCATATACCTGCCCCTTTGATTTCTTTTCAATCTTCTGACCACTAGATATTCTACCCCATAGATTTTAATTCTTCAGCTTTGATTACAAATATGACTGTATGATGAGATAATCTATTCTAGATTTCTATACTATAATGTGAATATTCAGAAATAACATGGTTGGTTCGTTCATCCTTGCAGTTTCGGTATACAGTGGAATATTTTACCAAAATCAGTATGACCACACTACACCGATGGCCGACAACTTTGATCCTGAATCAGTATCTCGCATTGGAATGATTGACGAAAATTTTCTCTATCCTTGAATCTGACTAATCTTTATGAGTGCAAATTTCAGTCACTTTCAGGTTTGCTGCTTTGACTTCTCATGCATGAATTCAATTTCCATATAACATTGTCCATGTATAACCCATTTGGCTATATTTTCATTAGGCTCACCGTTGGGAGATGGCATGATATAAGTGAGTGGCTTAAATATGAATGTCATAATAGTGAATTATATATAGCGCACTTCGGACAAGTTAAGATCGTATATGTTCACAATTCATATAGCAATGATTCAACATATAATTTCTTTAAAACTACAGTAAGGTATCAGTTGCATCCAAATGAAAAGGGAATTGAATACTTGCATGATTGTTCAAGTTCTATAAACAGAATATGAAACTTCAAATTCGTATGAACAGAAAAGGTTTGGTAGCTGCAAAAGAAGTCGAACAGAAAAGTGAACTCAATGATTACATAACATTGAAATAGATGCCTAGAGTTACTTTATTATCTCTATGTTACAATCTGAAATAACTTGGTTTATTCGTGTATGCTAGCAGTATGCAGTGAAGGCATTCTTTTCTATCATTCCCAAATTAATATGACCTTGCACAACAACGATGGCCGACAGCATTCACGGCTGACGGATGGAGATTTGTATCTACTCTTCAATCCATCTAATGTTTATCATTGCAACACTTCAACCACTTTCAAGGAGCACTTAACTTAACCACCAGTGTTAACCAAAGCACCTGCGTTGTGACATACTACAGACAATTTTGTCTCATTCCAAAATAGCATGTACACATAACTTGCATATTTTGCTTGCACCTCTTTTACCTATGTAATTCTTCATATATTTTGTATCTCTAACACATGTTTTTGATATACTAATAATTTACTGCAGGTTGGGCATTTATCTCTGAACTTATTTTCCTTTTCTTCAGAATATTGCTGATAAGCTTTCTCATCTTTCCATGGACAATGCTACCTCCCAATACAAAGTCTTGAGGGAACAGTGGTGTGAACAAAACTAAGTGGAATTTTACCATACAAAACTAAACGCAAGTTGCTGTATGTAACTGGGATTAAACGCAAGTTTATGCAACTGCTTGTTTCATGAATTTGGAATGCAACTTGTGATTCTATATGACAGGGTTTAACCGAGTGACAATAAAACTCGAGTAACCTTACACACATAACCTACTGGACAGAACAAAATCGAGGGAAGAAGTCTGATATCTAACTGATGAAAACTGACATTTGTGTGACCCAGCCGTTTGTTCTGCTCCACTGCTGCCATTCCCCTCGTCTCATCCCTGGCTGTTAGATCAAGTAACCTGTACCCACATCTACTACAAACCTATTGGGCAGAATAAATCGAGGGAAGAAGTATATAAACTCGTGGGTTAATCAAGATGCATAGATGATTTACCTATTCGTAATCAGCTCTAAATCTCGGCGCCCGAGGACGGAGAACCGAGCCACCGTAAGTTGGCCCAAGGGGCAAGCAAGTCTGAGGAGTCGAGATGAACTTTCGGGCGAGAGCTCATCATCACACCATTGCCTGGATGGGAGCACCGCAAGCCCGCGCCGCCCTAATAAGCTCTTGCATTGAGCAGTTGTGTGCTCTGTTAGTTCAGGTAGATTTTGGGCTGGTACTGTACATAGTATGAGAAAGTACTTTCTGCACAAGATTATAAAGCAACATGGTGAGCCGAACTCAATTGATCTGGATCCCCATCGGACCTTGGTTTCAACTGAGTTTCCATGAGATACTTTCTTGTGCTGGTCAATCTCATAAGTTTTTTTTGAGGAATATCACGCTTTATTGATCAAGGATAATCATGAGTGGCTCCCGGTTACAATCCGGGGTTACATGAAAAATGGAGTCATTAAAGGACTTAGATGATTTACATGACGATTTACTAGAATATGTGCCGCAACAATCGACAAAAGATTTATATGACTAAAGTGAATGGACGACAAGAACGACACCAACTCCTTGATATCAGCAGTGATGAGCCCCGCCGGTGGTCGATCAACCGTAGAAGCATTGTTTATCTGGATAACGGATAAACAGTCTGACTAACGGCCCTTGAAAAGCCTTCCTGGCGGGTGAGAGCCACCGCACGTAGCACCAGTGCTTCAACTACTTCTGGGGCGGTAACCTCGTCAACGTGTTAGCAGCAAGCTAGCAAGCAATCTCCGATGTCGTTCAATATATCCTATCGGCTCAGTTTTTGGGGAAAAAAGTTCTTTTGCTCACGTCCTCCACCATGCTGCCGCCACTCTTGGCCATTGTGGTTTCTTCCCCAATGGCTCCCCAATCACAATCCAGCAAGCAGCAGCCGCCTCTCCTCTCCAATTGCAGCCCACCAGAGTACAATTTTTGAATCAACATCACTCCATGGCTGCTCCAATATACTCCACACAGTCGGTGAACCTCTCCTCTGCTTGCCTTTTTCTCTCCCTCGGCAGCGGTCACCCAACAGAGGCCCTCCTCCGACGATCTCCATCATCTGTTGTCCAACTCCTCACTTTATCCAGCATCCCCTATGCTCTCTTTTGTGCCTTCACTAACATCGCCTGTCGTTCCTCCTCTACGACGCCGCACCTGTCGACAACAAAATTCTCACCCCGTCACTGGTTCGTCTCAGAGGTCATCCTCTCTGGTTGTTGCTGCCGTTGCCAGTAGGGTCTCCTCCACACCGGAGCACACGGCCACCTGCCACCGTAGGGCACTGCTGCGAATCTGGAAACGCCTGCTCCATTGTTTGCTAGTAATAGTTTTGCAGATGTGTTGGCTAAAGCTGGATGTAGTTATAATGCAGCAGGTGTGTGGCTCCATTTAAATTTGTGGTGTTTGTAGCGTCATTGTACAATTTGTGGTGTTTCTTAATGTGATCCCGTAGCGTAGTAGCACGGGTATCTTACTAGTAGTATGGTAAATTTGACTTATTAAAATGGACGGTCAAGGTTGCACCCTTGCAGGAACACCAGAATCAAAGCTAGCTCTAAAGCCTCAAGGGACCACATAATAACCAAAGACTCTGTCTATACCATCTCTGTCTATCACCACAGCATCACATTGTTGCACATAACAAAGCAGAGCATCTAAGTTTGGAGTATACAATAGATCGAGCGGCGCAAATTACGACTCTGATTGTTCTGGCTCTTTCCCCTTTCCCCCCTTGTTCACAACCTTTGTACTGTCAGCCGGCGGCACGGTGTTAGGCTCCTTGGTGTACACGATAGAGTGGTCGAGAGTGTAGATCCTGAGAGCGAGCGAGGATGCAGTTGAGGTCTTGATAGCTACTGTGAAGGAGGACCAGTACCACCAATCATTCTTCAAGAACTCGGATTTTATCACTCTCTCCAACATGCTGGTCGCCAGTACCATCTGGAAGAGGCACAGAATAGTATAGATATGATTAATCAGTATTTATTTTGTATGGAGATGATGATGTTAGAGAGCCTTTAATATAATGGACAGGCACAAAAATAATAAACACTAGGCTATATATATATATATATTTTTTCTTTTTTTGTGTGGCACAAATTAAGGTGAACAAATAGATGATGAAGTCACCTCGGATATTGATTCTGCACGCTTCACAAAAGAACGCCATGAACGCCTTCTCATTTGTTTAGACTTTGAGGTTCTGAAAGCTTCCTCAGGCAACGCTGCTTCTATATCAAGCAAATTGATCTTCTGTTGCTTTAGGATATGGGAGTTTCTTCCTGTAACAGGTCTCAATGATGACTCCGGAACCAAGCCACCGTTAACAGCCAGCAATCTTGTTGGCATGTCTGTTGCAGAAGATGCCGCTTCCTCACAGGAAGTAGTATCAGTATCAGGGGCTGGCTCCTTAGTTTTTGACACATTTTCATCACAGGAAGTACTAGCTGCAGGACAATCTTGAGCAGAATTGGACCCCTCCTTCCCTAACTTTTGTACAGACATTGCCTGGCATTCCTCTAAGGAGCTGGAAACACAATCATCATTTGGGATGTCATCTTGCTTTTTGTTTTTATTCAGAATGACTGGAGGATCAATAAAAACTGCACGTGAAGGGACAAAAGACGGAACTCCGTTTGATCCAATGAGTCCAATATCCTTCACTATCTCCTTGTTTGAATCATTGGTGACAAATTTTCTGCAAATCTGTTCAAAGTCATATGGGCATGACTTGAGTTTTGTGGACTCAGTGGTGGAGCTAGGCTCAACCGAAGAATCCTTGCCCTTGTTTACATCTCCATTGCACTTTCCAGCATGATCTTCATACTCCATTGACGTGAAGTAAGTCTCATGACATGCTGTGCAGTGGTGTTGAGCAGGCCATATAGGCTCTAAGCAGTCGCAGCGGCATGTTTTCCCCAAAATTGCTGCAGCCTTGGTACTGGGAAGTTCCATAAGCTGCTGCTCGCTGCTGTTCGGCGACCCCTTGGATGATACTGGAGGATCACTGAGAACGAAATTACCCAGGTGATGAAGATGCCGCTGCCGCTGCCAGTACTGCTGGATACCACGTTTCAGCTCTTTCTCCCTTGGATCATATTCCCTTAGCCAGTCAACAATGCTACGGATTTCTTCATCCGATTCATAAACAACGACAGATGCAGAATTCCACCCTTTACAATCAGAAGTAGACCCATCAGCGACCAGTGAAGGACGTTTACCAGATCGTCCTAAAACCCAGTACAGTCGACCCAAGGAATCCTTTCCCAGAAAATCTCTTCTCAAGGATGCCATATTAAGCTCTGACTCTAGTGTGCCAATTGACTCCTGCACTTTTGAAATCTGGTCCGATAAAGTATCCATTTCACCATATGAATTCCTCATTTCCTCCTTATCTTTCAAATCCTTCAATTGAAAATTCAAAGCATAAAACTTCTTCTGGAGATCATTGAACTTATCTGGACATTTTTCTATATGTTCTCTTATCAGGACTGTGTTGAGCATTTCATCACAAAGAAATTTCAGCATATATATTCTCTGCATTTTGAAGATAAATGTTAGACAATGTAGATTGTCACTTTGTCCACTATGAAAATCAGCACACATAGAAATTATTAGGTATTCAGTAAGATAATTGAGAAAAGATGATTTGGCCAAGGTAAAATCATATAAAGGAGTACAGCGAAATGTGCAATACACAAAGAACTAAAACTTCCAAACACTAAACAATAGAGATATCTACTTGAAACATAGAAGAGAAAACCATACCTCTTGTGTGCTAAGCTCCCAGTACTCTTTTTCTGCCACTGCTGCAGCTAACTTAATAAGCATGTCATGATAGGGTCCTTTCCGTTGTGGTTTCAAATCCTGAATACCCTGGTCAAGATGTGATTTCTTTTGAGCTGACATGCACGATGGTTTGCCGTGAAATGCATGAGACTCTGCTCCTTTTCGCTGTCGTTTAAAATCCTGAGCACCCTGGTCAAGATGTGATCTCTCTGGCTTTAACTTGCACGATGGGCAGAACCAGTTTCCTCGTGGTATACGAGTTAGTGGTGGACTCAGGCAATAAGTATGGTACTCCGCGTCGCAGCCATCACACAAGAGAACAATGTGATCGTCTCTATCAATCCCACACACTTTGCAAATACCATACTCCCATGGAGCTTTAGGTAATTTGGTTGTTGCTGTCAGAATATCCTGTAGCTCCCCATGGATTTCTGAACCAGTATTCTCCCTAGACAGGTAGCAATCAAATTTCTGAACAAGGTCGAGCACCTGCACAGAAAGCCAAAAGGTTTACTAAAATCATTGGTAATATAACTTAGTAAACAGAAAATTTAACAGTAAGCTAATATATACTCAAATCAGCATAGTAAACTACAATACAGAAAGGGATAACACACCTCTGTCTTATGCAATTCAACACTCTTAGAGAATTCCAGAACCATTTTCACTATATCTATTCGATCTGCACATGCAGTGTGCAGATTACGGATTACCTGCAGGTAGACACATAGCAGATCAGCAAATTTTATAGTTTGTGCACAAACTAATACTGTCAGCTTGATTTTCTAGTTTCGGCACACTGTCTATTATAACTCCTTTGCTGATCAACAGTTAGCACAAGCTAACGCAACAGGAGTATTTGCAGGCACATGAAGCCATCCATGGAAAATCTGAGAAAATATCCCACATGCGTGACCATGGCATAATACAAAAAGGGTGTTAAAGAAAAACGTACCTCTTGCACATCCTCAAAAAAGTTCTCCCAAGATCCACAATAAGCTCCCATAGCCAACCTTATGTCAATTGTGCGGAAGTCCAAAGGGCGTGGCACCACACCAGAAAATCCAAGGATGCCTTCATCCTCATATATATACTCATTAGAGTTCACTATAATACTTCCAAGCAGATTCCCCAAAAGCTTATATTGATCTGAGGAAATGGCACGGCGCAGAGCAATACGACACTTCTTCAAGATGATCTCTGAGATGGAAATAGTTTTCCTTTCATTTCTTGGGTTTACACGGCATGCCTCTGACAACACAGATAAAACAGCTTTCTGCAACAAGAAAAAAAATAATCTTTTAGTGTATTTTCCACATAGTCCCCTAGTCACAAGGGTCCTCAAATTAAGCTTGGCCGTGCTATGGCAAAGAATAAGTCAAATACAACAGAATAAGTCAAATACAACATAAGCTTGGCCGTGCACTGACTCCTCTTCTCGCAGCTATATAGTGTATAGTAAAACTTTGGTTAAAATGCGATGCTGACAGCAAGTTCATATTAACCAAAGTTTTCTGCTCAGGCTATATAATCAAAAACATGTAAATACTGTCATCCTTTTAAAGGGATACAATACTTCATCTCGTAAAATAGTAAAACAAAAGAAGTGTTAGGGGAACTAGAAAATGGAATTTATGCATTCGTATTTCCGGCTAAGGGCAAAATACATGAGGAGTTCTAACCTAGAGCGCAACCCACACAACAAATGGTACTAAAACATAAACTAATACAAACTCATACTTTTATTTTTGCAACTCATTACTCTTTACGACAAAAACACCATAAGTATTGCAGCTCGATCTATCAATAAAAAGGTTTTTATAAGGGCCTGAGAGCAGGTCAAAGCCAGAAAAAAGGAAATTAAACGCGGTCTGGAACAGCAATAATACAATGACTTCAGCCTGCAGGAGCATTACTAACCTTGGTTCGTCCAGATGCATTAGCCTTGTAGACCTCTTTACTTATCGAATGTTCCAAAATTTTCCTTGCCCATTCTGGTGGTTTTCGGTCCAAAGCTTGATAAACACAATTTCTAATTCTCGTTCCCACATTTGTCGGTAATTTTCTCACAGGCTCTAGTGCTTCTGCCCAATCTGGAAATGTTCTGTTATCAGCAATAGGCACCTCAGCAGAATACTTGTAATCCATCATATAAACCTTGTTTCCTTCAGTTGATAGAGAGCTGCATATCAAATTCTCCGCCTCCAGAAGCAGCTGAAAATACAATACAATAAGTACAGTGCAGCAAAAATACACATAAAATTTACAATCGTCTAAAATAAGAACACAGGAAATTTATAATATCTCTTAGTGGGGGAACAAAAAACTATAGATAAATCATACAACAAACGTAACACAGCATCCTTATAAATTATATTTGATATTTTCAAAATATCACACAGCTGGACAAGGAATCAATGTAGTCAAGATATCTTGTCTCCACAGATAAGATTTAACAACAAAATTCCTGCAAACTGGTGGAAAAGCTCTGAATAAAATCATAGAAAGAAACAAACTGGTGGAAAATCTTGTCTCACAGTCTCTTAACTGATTATATTCTCCTTGCTAGGATTGTACATACCTCTTTTTATTATTACTGTAAAATACATATATATATACAGAGTAATGGTATTCCCTGTTGTTTTACCCTAAAAAACAGAAAGCAAGACTGATGGTGACAGGTAACCCAAAAAAACAAGGTTTTTTCCTAAGCAGGATAAAACATGGATATGTCTTATGTCCCTCATAGAAACAACATAGAAACATACTATTATGAAGAGTTAATGTGTATAATATAATTGTACAGGGTTGCAATCAAAGCAATAATAATATTAATAAATAGAAATAAGAAGTAGAAGAAGAATCTAAAAACAGATAGCAAATACTACAGCTCATGTCTGATTGAAGAAGGAAAGGAAGAACGATCCAAATGAATCACAAGGTTCAGCTAATTGTAGAAGTAAAATGCTTACACGGGCATCCTTCTCCATGCCGGCAACCCCAGGTACTGCTCCGCACAGGATGCCACCATCACCGTGTGGGCAGCGGAATAACTTCACCCTTTCTTGACTGGAAATATCAGACACATCCATGCACCCATTTATGGAAGAAATAGCTAACATATACCTTCTAGCCAACTCTGGCCAAGTCAACTTGTTAGCAGTTAGCATATCAAAGTTAAATTCCTTTGTTGAAATAAGGCTCTCAGTGTCCTTCTTTCTTCCGCGCCTGGGTTTTGATTCTTTGGGGTCAATGTTCAGCTTTGATAATACCTCACCAAAAAGAACCTTAATGAGTGCAAGATGAACGCCGGGCAATATTGTACCAGTGCACCTCCCAAGTGTCTGGGCTGCCAATTTATCTAGACGAGCTTCCTTCATAGAGGAAGTTTCAACAGGAATAAATACAGACACAATCTCTTCATTATTAGAGAGACCAGACTCACTATTTGAATGTGATGTAGAAGCATTTGCAGGGGAATTCATTGGTGAAGAGTAATCCCTACAATCCTGAATGCCCTTTGACAGTGTTTCTTTCTGACTTGCACAAATTGGCCATGGGTCAGCAAGTTCATCTTCTAATTGTTCATATGAAGGCACTTCTTTGAGATCAATGATTTCAGCAAAGCGCCCCAAGAACTCCCATATCTGCAAGAAAATTTCAATGAGAAGATGGATGCAAGAATAAAAAGGAAATGCACAACTTTGTAAAGATGTGTTTCTCAAATAGCAGAAACAGTGACAAATATGTGAAGAGCTACCTGGAAAACATCTGCTGCCGATTCTGGTTGAAGCTTATGGCTAATAGGACGTCCCGGAGGTAGCTTGCGGATGCTAGAACCGCTGGGCTGAGCAGGATCGTGTAGCCCAGTCACCCCACCATGTCTACCATATGGCGTATCTACATTACTTTGACCATCTTTATGCACAGATGAAAGTAAACCACTTGCAACTGTTACAGAAGAACGAAATTCTGCCCTATTGCACAAGAACTGGTAGTTTGTGCAAGATCTGGATCTAGGAAGAGACTCCACAATTTCTTGAACAAATTCCAAATCAAGCCCAATTCTATCATGGCATAACCAATTCTTCAGTAATGTATAAGTAGATTCCACATCATTCTTCTTTTCTGTAACTCGTGGTATACTGGGGCCATTGGATGAGCAAAATCTAGTTAAGGGAGCGTAAGGACCATCAAAGTTCTGACATCCACTCCCCTTGTTTAATAAATGATTTTCGCTGCTGTGTGTGCATGAGAATACCAGATGCCCATGTTCCTTATACATTTTTTCACATGCTTCCACCATAGCAGAAGAAATCATCCCCCATACTGAAGAGGGCGATGTTCCCTCAAATGTAAACTCACCAATTTGGTCATTAATATTGGCTTCTTTACCTGGTGGAACATTCTCAGAATTTGATGGTAGTATTTGTGACATCATATTTGAGCTCTGTACATCATTGCAGCACGAAGAAGTCCTTTGATCCTCCATATCACTGGTAAAAATTGATAAGAAATCTTGACTGGTCTCAGAGGGAGTATCCACCATCATATAAATATCACCATCCATATCATTAGCAGTATCTCCAATAAAACTGCTACTTTCCTTTGTTGCAACGGCCTTTCTTGCACCATTCTGAGAGAGAATAGTCGAGGCTTCTGGAAGGGGGAACACTGAACATGGTAACCTTCTGACCTTAAACAGAGGCGCAAAACTCCCTCCATCACACACCTCACACTCAAATAGTGAACCAGTGACTCTATCATGCCAGTAAGATGTAAAACCCACCGGCCATATCTGGTGGCAATTGTGGTAGCTTGCATGTTTATCGATTTCTCCCAAGTTAGTTATGAAGAAATCTTGATATTGAACAGGTAGGCCAACCTAGAGTAACAACACAACAAAGCAGTGTTATCAAAATCACCACCAAAGTGAATGTAAGATAAGAGAACATCTAAAAAACAAAGGCTGTACCAGTAGGAAACAATAACATCTAAAATGGACACGGGATGAAGAAACAGAATCTGAAACAGGTAATGAGATACTCACACTGTGATGATGTTGTTGACGGTTGCAATTTTCTGCAAGAAATTTTGGAGGCTTTGGTGGATTTCTTTCTTCTGCAGGACTCGGGGTTTTTTCTTTCATAAAAAATGATGGCTCCTTAAATGTGCTGGAACTTCCAAACTCGTGCTTCTCAGAAAACCTGGGAAATGCTGATGTTTGTGGTAAATCTCTTCTCCTGCCGCGTGTATGATTTGACCTCTGGTCTATGTTTCCATCAGCAATGAAACTTTGATCCACAGGAGGAAATTGTTGTCTCATGCTAAAACAATGTGGAAGACTAAATGCTGGCATAAAGTGATTCCCATCTGCAACATGATAGACAGAAGTAGATTATTATAAGATGCACCACAAATGATGGTCAATAGTTACATTAGAGACCAGTCAACTATAGCATCAAAACGGTAGCATGACCCATAGTTTTTTGGAACTGGAATTAAATTCCCCTTTATGGATAAACACATACCACGCCTTAGTGGCCACACATGCACTGAACATGGGGCAAGCAGAAGTTTATCTTGATGGTGTTAGCACTGCAAATTGTTATCTAAAAAGTTACAGTGCATAAAAGATTAAAAGGTGTGGAATCCTTACCAAAAGGAGTTGTATTATTCAACTGCAGCCCCTCAAAATGTGGAGTAGCCAATTCAGTCAAATGAGCTCCATCAGCAACACTTACTCTGCGAGGAGGACCAAAACAAAATATTAACTCTCTTGTGATGATAAAGTCTGTACAACAAAGGTTATTAGAAAACTTCCTATAACATTTCTGATATTATTATTTCAGACCACCCCAAAACAGTCCAATTTATAAAGTTTATCGCTAAATAGCTGCCACAAGTTACTTGTAGCTTCACTTTTCTTTGCAAAAAGCAGAATTTCAACAAACCAGAAGGTTTTTACTTCGAACAGATCTTTCAAGAGTAGTCAAAACAATAACCACTTGACAATTAAACAGCGAGCATCATGTACAATAATGAAAGCACTGCTCTGTAACACAAAGAACCAGCTATAGAAAATGCAAGCACACTTTCAGCGCTTATTCTCTTCAGCATAGCACATAAAAGTAGTCTAAAACAATGAAAGGACAATAATGATCTATTCAACTGCTATGGTTATAAGCTTCTTAACACACTGATATGCAAAGACAACTCGATTAGGAAAATTGAACTCCATAATAATCACTAAAGGTACAGAATAACAATCATCAACATAACTAAACATTGTACAGAATGACGGTGGACTGAAAATAGAAATAGTTAGCTTCAAATCATGTTTGATTTTGAAGTTATACTGCAGTTACGTAGTCCGCTGCAGCAGTTTCACAACTGTCATGTGGATTTAAGAAGATCAAAAGATCTTCTAAAGGAAACATTGAACACTGGGGCAACTTTGTCCGTGAACTCAAGAGAAAGGTTCACCAAATAATATGTGACTAGAATTTTACCATCAAAATAGACCAAACAAGGTGGGGAAATTGTACAGAATCTATGCATGTACCAGTACTAATAGCCAGGAATAAATAAAGCAAACTTTGATGTTTGTTAGCGACTTCAGTGTAGGCATGGTCTGATGCAGGTATAACACTTAACAAAATTCCAAAAGTTCAAAATTCTAGAACTCAGAGCCCTCCGCACCCCCTCCCCCTCCCCATACACCTCCTCCAAGGAGAAAGACATGTCTGTATATATAAAATAAAATAAAGTAGAACAATTTGGTATAGGGACACCTGGTTGAGCGATTTTTGTAAGTACATAAGCCATTCTCTTTATGTGGATCTAAATGTGATATCAAAATAAGTAGACAAGAAATTGCACAACAGGGCATGTGTGAGGGTTGATGATCAAAAGCATAGAACGTTACTTTCCGAACGACTTCTTTCTCTATAAATTTAGTGTGAAATATATCTTTTCAAAATATAAGAACCAAGCAATCTGACACGTGACCATGATCCAGTCTTGAAAGGAGACCATCCTTTCAATATTTATGGAATAACACAACCAGAATAGTAAAGGACTAAAACCATAACATCAGTGCACTCTAACCTACACTTCAGGTCAGGTCAGAATCACTAAGCAGTGCATGTTTTCACAAATGCTTGCATAATCTTATATGATGTATATGATATTGAAATGCTTTAATAATGGAAAGGCATCATTTGCTAACAGTTGGGTAAAATGCGTATGAACTGATCAGGAAAATTTGCAGCCATGTGAGAGTTGTCATGTTAAAAGAAGAATAGGATAGATTATTAGTGGGTTTTCAATACATAACTTGGTTAATGGATGCCCCTTCTACCTTAACAGAAATATGTTTCATAATTTATGCCTGCCTATTTTTTTTACTTTTATTCAACATCTTTATTCCTCACTAAGTATGTGCACATGGTTGTAATATTCCAAGATTATAAAATACACAGGGGCAGACCCCAGGATTAACAAGCCTGGCAGGAAACTCAACAGTTTTCAGTGAGAAAGGAAATCATGGTAATATCAGATCCAAAAGAAATTTCCATACTAGTATTTGAAATCTGAATTCATAATGCAAAACATCCTTCAGGAGCTAAAGTTTTGTTATCAAAGTGCATGCTCCAATTTGACAATAAAAACAGTCACGAAAATTTCATAGTACCACCAAGCTGCATGTTCTTCAGAAATCCTGAAATTGTGACCCCGGCGGAGTCACGTTACATTTGGTGCCCACGCTGGCACTCAAATTTGGCCACCCCCCCCCCCCCCCCCCCACACACACACACCCCAGAATCGAGGAAAACATGACTGCAAATAGGCTGAGGAACAGCAGACATGACCGAGATGGCGTGGTCCATGCAATTGATGTTCGCCAATCCATATTAGGAACTACTTTGGAGAGATACTGCATTATACACTTCTCCACAAGAATTAAACAGCAGAAAAAAGCAAGCCGGTCATGTAGAGAGGCCAATTACTGGATGCCCAACTCCATCCCCACAGAACTCTCTGGGCACAGGACTGGAAACAGGAAGGATACTATCCGAGCGATCCAAAGTCAGATCCAGTAGTGAGCCATTCAAGAAGGCATTTCAACATCCAGCAGAATCCAGTGTAGTATGATTTTTTCACCCCAGAACAAATTCGGATCCAGAAAAGGCAGTTTCTATCGTGAGAATTCATAAAGTTGACCCTCTATTTAACGGTCAGCCAAAAATGACCATAGTCCAATGAAAAAAATAGCGCGCTACAAGATTTAGCACAGCCCTTCTCCAGATTATAGCGTGCTATATTTGAAAACGGCATTTTGCATAAAAAATGATAAATATATCCCAAAAATTTCAAATATGAGGCACAATATATTTGACTGGAAGCACAAAGTCAGCCAGTGCTAGCGATCCAATTTTAAACAGAAGTTTGACCCCCCCCCCCCCCCCCCCCCCCCACCCCCCTATCTTCCCTACTTCCTCTACATCCCCTACAGATCGGAAGCGACCACGACACCCGCTTGATTCGTCGAGTTGGCAGCCAAGCCCAGCCTAGGATTCATTGGCCCCGACGTCCCTGCACCGCGTGCTCCCCATCTCCTCCACGGCCACACCCCCTCGTCTCCAACCCCAAGAAATGGCTGCAGCAGCGGATAGGAGCAGAAAGAGGAGGAGGAGCATGCCCATGAGCAACCAACAACATGCAGGAGGAGCTCAGCGAGGTGGAAAAGTGGAAGCAGTAGAGGAAAGTGTTACCTGGTGGCTGACTGGCGTGGCTGACATAACCCCTTCCCGTGTTGGCTGGAGTCGAGTTGGAGATAGCTGCCGCCGTAGCCCCTCATGAGAAGACGCTGCCGCCGTCGCTCAAAGCTCGGGTGGGAACTGGGAAGGGGGAATGCGAACTAGGGTATTATTGCCTCGTTGGTTAGGTCTGACACTAAGAATGAGAGGGGTATGGGCTGTCACCAGCCAAGGGGTGTTTTTGGGCGCTGGGTTGTTGTTTTCTATGTTTCAGATTTTTGTATGACGCTACAACGCTATAACACTACAACTTTTAGCGCAGAAATAGCGCGCTATTATGCGATTAGCACCGTAGATGCCAAATTTTGCATTGTTCCTTGCCACAATACCATAATGCCGGCTATGACTCTCTTTAGATGAGAATCATCTTCTCCGTTGAGCATCAACGTTTGGCGAGGGCTTTCGAGGTGGAGAAAGAGAGGGAGGACTTGGGCTACCACGCCACCAACCGAGGGTAACAACAGTGCCACTAATAATGATGGAAGGGCCTCCCACTGTTCCAACATCCTACTTTGCCACCATTGAATGTAGTCAACCTTCACTTCTAGCCATCAAACAAATTGTACATGGATCAATATTGTGGCGTCGTCGATAACCTAACTTGGAAAGATATTAGTCTACAAAACATAGAAAAGATAATTAGGCAGCTAACCAAGGATCCCTCAATCCTAGGGGTTGGTTGCAGTTGATGACATGAGATGGAAGGTGGAAAAAAGTGCAGGATCATGAGAATTCACCGAGAAACCAGTAGTAGTGACTAGTGAGGCGAAACGCTCACACCAAGCACAAGGGGCTTGCTTAAAGCCATAAAGAGAGCGACGAAGATGACATACCATGCCGTCAAGAACAGAATACACTGGTGGTGGTTGTATACAGACCTCACACAACTCACTGTTCATTAGCATTCTTGACATCAAGTTGAGAGACAAACTAGTGGCGAACAGAAGCCATGACAAGGGTGCGAACTGTGGTCATGTGGGACACATGAGCAAATGTCTCGCCATAGTCATGACCAAGCTCATGACGATAGCCACGGGCAATAAGACGAGCCTTGATCTCGCCGCCGCCGCTAGGAGCACTTCCTTCCGCCACCATCCTCTGACGGGTCCCCTCCATCGACGACCTTGGTCGTTGGTTGTGAGGGGGTCAACGGATTCACACATGTGGAACATTTTAGCCATTAGTAGCTTAGGTTTTGGGATATTCATCATCTTGGCTTCAGCGAAGGCGATGGCTGTGTTGAAAAAAGATTCTTCAGATCCTACCCCGACGAGGGAAGGTTCTATGGTTGGGGATGGATTTGGAAACTAGTCTATTCAAGCAAGGATGGTGCGGCGTCGGCAGCATCCTTGTGGTGGACATGCGCCCTCGAGCTCCGCCATTGCGACGACGTCTGCTCCAGCATCGGCGCAAAGCTTGAAAGGTAGTCCAGGAGCAGATGCAGATTGTGGTTTGCATCGGCGGCATCGGGAGATGGTGAATCATGTGCTGGGTCCGTTGTTCGTGGATGGAAGATACCTCCTATGACGTCTTAGTCATGTGGGGGTGCCAGATTTTGAGTTCGATGGCATGTCCAGTGTGTTATCCCAGTTTGATTCGTTCAACCTTGGAGGTCCGCAAAGCTGCATATCAGCGACGGAGCTGTGTCAAGCTTGGGTGTGGAGGTGATCTGTCATGTTTTTCTTTGGTGGCTGCTGTGGTGGTGCCAGAGGCCGATGATGGGCGTTGGTGTCAAGCTCTGAGGATTATTCGGTCTTGTCTGTATTTTTACTGCTTGGTTGATGTTCCTTTGTGCAAAGGCTATCGTTTTGCTGTCTTTTCAGTTTTGTCAAGTCGGTATGTGCGTGGCTTGTACTATGATCTTTATGATATAAATGAGACATGTAAGATTGAGAGGAACTCGAGTAGAGAATCCAGAAAGTAAGATCATGAGGGAGACGAGTTGCGGCTTTCGGAGTAAAACTCCCTAAACCTAACTTATGGCGCCATGTGAGGAAATATGTAACTTGTATTTCCATGAGGCTATAGCTTGTGGCCCCATAATGCAACAGAACTAAGCGATGATATTGTGGTTACCCACATGTGAGGGGAATGTGATTTGTATAATCACCGAACTGAACCATTTCAAAGTCCAATGTATAGATAGGATATGGTAAGAGATTTTTTACATGTATAAACTATCCGCTTTGACTCCGAACCCGAGACACTAGATATATTATTCATAATATCCCATGGTATTAGGATTATTGAGTTTTTAGCGAGATTATCCAACCCTCTTAAATAGGATAATCCGACTTCTATAGAACTTTAGTAAAAAAACTTGTCATACAGATGGTACTTA
The DNA here is from genome assembly GCF_002575655.3 of Aegilops tauschii subsp. strangulata. Classification (NCBI taxonomy): domain Eukaryota; kingdom Viridiplantae; phylum Streptophyta; class Magnoliopsida; order Poales; family Poaceae; genus Aegilops; species Aegilops tauschii. Next base: position 580,449,845 of record NC_053039.3, on the reverse strand, counting down.
TTTATGACATGGTGTGGTTGACTCCTAGTGTTTTACTTGTGGAAGTTTACCGCCTTCTAGAGTTTATTATGTGCTTCTAGTTGTTATATACCACATTGTAGTTCTATATGCCCTTTACTCTTGTAATTTTGTCTGGCATTTAAATACTCTTCTCATGTGTGTATTACCCGTTTACTTGTGTCTATTCTCGGAATGAGGCATTACGCTACCTTGCCAAGTCTAGCTCCGACATCATCTGTATTTCTATCTGCATCCTAGTGTTATCCTCTCTGCTTCTGAATCCAATAAAATAATGTGGAATAGGGTACTGCAAGTCTACCCTCGTGTGATAAGTATCCGATCAAATCCACTGCACTTGCAGGCTACATGGCATGGATCATGCTCCACGTCGCGCGATAACGAGTAACACCCTAAGGTGTGAAGAAGTTAATTATGAAATCATATCATACTTCCTATTCTTTGGCGAAGGCACCAATAGTAAAAAACTAGGATCGAATGACATAATGTGGGCAAGGGTGTCCAGTTGTCTGGCAGGGTGGCATCACGACATCAGACAATCTTGTCCATTGCTCCTTTACCATGGCCAATGTTTCCACCACAACCTCCTATATGGTCATGACATCTTCTAGAAGATTTGGTGTTCTCGAAGGTGTCCTAGATGAGTATGGTCTTGTTGGCCGTCAACTTGCCCCAAGGAGACTTGATGGCAAAATCTATGGTGAGCACAAGGAAATTATGTATTTCGTTCACGGCATGGTAAATGATATACAGAGGAAGTTGCGTGGTTGTGCCTTGAATAGGACGAGGCACAAGTCAAGAGAAGAGAATGTATCCTTGGGAGATAATTTTACTTCATCGTTTATTGTTTTCCTCTCAAGCATAGGTCTTCTGCATACGTAGGAAAGGCCTCTTAGCAAGTTCACCATGAAGATATTGGTAAATAGGAAAATTTTCAATCCAGAGAATATGGCAAAAATGTGATCATGAGCAAACCGAGTATACCCTCAAGCCCGTGGATTCCCATAGATCTTGCAATATGGGAGTCCTTTGGGATCTAGGTCGCCGACTCACTATATGAGGTTACTTAATGACATGGGTCACATGATGTCTCTTCCTTAGTTCATATCCCCTACATGGCTTAAGGTAACTCCCTTTTTGTGGTGAAATCATCACATATGGGTTTACACATATGCCATTTGATACATAGGGGATACCATGGCATTCCTCTCCGAGAATCACCATCGTTCTGTTGTGTAGAAGGTCTCACTCAGTCTTCTATGAAGATGCACTGAATTCTGTGATGGCTAAACTCACAAAATACATGTGACACTGGCGATCAAATATTAGCAGTGTTAAACCTTGAGAGTTTGTTACTCTAAGCCTTGAGAAAGTACCTAATAGCTCTTTAATGTTCAGACACAACATTGATTCCAATTTCACATCAGAACTATGTTTACAGTTGGTCGAACGGCGGAAAAAAGATCGGTTAACATCTCAAATCAAATCGTTATAAGGAGTTAGACCAAATGACCATCTACAAGTAAGGTGTCAGAAAGACTTCCCGTGTTAATGGAAAATAATGAAAATTGTTAAAACTAGCAATAGCAGCCGCAAGTACAAACATGGTGTCGACAATTTTTGAGTCACTGCAATGGTCGCGGACTGCATATATAGAAGGTCATAGATTAATGCCAAAAGGGCAATGTTACATTGGCGAGAACAAGTCATAGTCGAGAGAAGAGATTGGAATTAGGCCATGCTCGATCCAATTAGGATGGGCCATAGGGAAGAAAGAAATGGAAAGGATTCAATGCAGTTGGTCAAATAAGGAAGGGTTGTGACAAATCAAGGGAATTACTGTCTAAAGGAGACAAGAAAACTGAAAAGATTTGTGTGGCTCTGGATGAAGTTGAAGAGAAATAAAAGAACTTGATGGAGTAACAAATAACCATGGACATGCCAAACTAAAAGACCCTTTAGAGATCTAGCCAAAGAATGGGTAACGAGGTCGAGGGGTCAAGGACGGCAATATTAAATTTGATGAGTAAGAGGCACCGAAATAGATTGCCATGGCGATTGAGGTTAGGCACAGATGCTAGCAGAAAGACGCAATACATGTTTGTTTGATGTCCCATACATTGTAGTGCACGAGAGGTTAGGGATACTATTCACAATGTTGTTCCTCACAACAAATTCTAATCATAACTACAACATAGACACAATTCAATCTTGTAAAAGATTTCTGGGTAATGTAAATACAAAAGAACTAGTTCTATGGGTAGGTGGTTCCAGAGGTACACGAATGTATTCATACATCGACCATGTCAGCACTCTGCCCACCATCTTTTTGTCTCTCTTACCATACATCAGCAAGCCTATGCCATCATTCACATTTGGTAGTGTCAACACTAACTACTGCTATTGGTGGCACTAGATTCTTCCTACTAAGCTTGACCCACGGGCCTGACAAACATGTCGAAACCATTCTTCCTCATGGGTGGCACAACTGGTGGAGAGCCACGACGAAGCCCAATTGTGGTGCCGGTGTTGGAACAACCGTCGACCATGGGTTTCCTTATCAAGCGAAATCTTTACACGATGATGAAGACACACATTGTAATGGTGGAGGAAGGTTTGTCAACAAGAGTGGTGGTACAAGCATTCGACCACAAGACACTATACTTGATCTCTCTCCATGATGGGCCTTTCATAGAAGTTGTATGCATAATATTGTGCTCACATGTCCCTTGTACATGAGATGGACGTGATGAAATCCTAGCCGTTGGATGAATCATCCACCATTTCAATCTCCGCAATCGATTTAGCCTTAGGAAGTAATGATCAATATCTCGCTAGGAGTCTAGGTGCCTTCTTTGTTAGGCTTGTGTTTGGTCGTGGTGGCCCCATGGTGGTCTTCCAACTCCATCCTCGCCCTAGTGTGACCATCGTGATCTACCTCATAGAGCTAGTGATTCTCAATGCTCGTTAATTTGGGCTTTGCGCCTTCTCTACGAGTTGTATGTCCTGGCAACAGTTTGGCAGCCTGCCTTGCAAGGGGTTTTCGGTCATATTAGGTTCTCACCACTTGAGCTAGGCAACTCATGTGGTTGTGCAAAACCTATAAGGTTGGCTTGGCTTGTGCGGGTTTGATCTTTTGTGGTTTCGTCACCGAAGACATGGAGAAACATCAGACATTAGATCAAAAGGACATTGATGTAATTTTTGGTTTTATCATGGATCTTCTTTGTTTGTGGCATTCCAGTTGTTCCGGTCCATTGTACTATTGTTAATCAATCAATGAAGCTAGCCCATTGTTCTGATGGAATCCCCATCTACCATTCCCTCTAGATTAATTTCCATCCGCAGCTCGGCAGCCAGACACCTTCGTCGCCGATGCTTCATTTCCTTCTACTCTACTACTAGTGATCCATTCTCCAATTAATCACACCAATCCAAATCATCTTCTCTTGTGAACCCAGTAGATTCATTAATTTACTGGAACATACTAGGAGATACCTAACCGCAAACTTAATGGACCGAAAGAGAACCCACAAAAGAGTTCATGATACACATTAAAGAGAACTAGTTCAAATTTCCACACTAGAATTTTGGATAAAGAAAATGCGAGACAGCAATATCACGCAACAATGCAAGAGAAATCAATAAGATACCTTCACATTGAAAGAAAACAAGAACAGCTACAAATTTCTCTCCTACAGATTGCAAGTCATGGTGATTTTAAAATTCCCTAAGGCTGAACTGCATGTACCTGTCAAGACCCAAACATGCAGGTGTCCTACTTCAATAAACTAGTAACACAAATCAAATTAGCGCCACAACTAGAACAAAATAAAATTATCATTGCGCGTGCCCTAACTGCGTGAAAGGGTGACAACATTAAATTAGCTGCAATACCTCATATACCATGTTCTTTGTAGTAAATCAGGGGGAAACATGTAACAACCACAAATGACTACAGTGTAATATCTAAGTTTAGTAGCCACTGCTACCATGCCGCACTAATGCTTTAGAAAGCCATTGCTACCAGTTGCTAATTATAGCATTTATTTTAAACCAAGTCATTTAGGTCTCAGTGTTATCAACAGTCAAGCAAAGCAGAAAAATCCAAAGAATATACCAGATTCGTATGCTATGTTGATAGCAAGTGCATCTGTGTAATCATAACAAGTAGCAAACCAAACATCACGTCACGTTCTCGATAGGACTCACCATTAGTACTACTGGCGTTTCATGAAGAACAATCTACCTACTTCTTAGAGCTAGTATATATAAACTTCACTGATCAAAATAAGATCTAAAATCATAAGGAGATTATCAAGAGGGAGCAGAGATAACTGCCTGGTGATGTCTCAACTCAAAAGTTCTGATTTTCTATTGGATTAAATTTATCTCGACAACTATTAAACTCATCAATCGGTATGGTACTATCATCTGGGTGAACTATGTAGCTATAGTAAATAATGTCATAAATCATCTCTCATCTCCCAAAACTAAAAGACACATCTAACTTTTTCTCTGGGTCTGTCTAGTTATTGCATATCTAAGTGATTCAATCAAACATAAAAAGAAGAAGAAAAAAAGAAAATACCCACATGAATCTCCATGAAAATCATTGACATAGGATTTAGATGTGCAATACTTAGGGCACATCTAGATGTGCTTTAGCAAAACCAGCGATAAAAGGAAGACACATCTAATTTGTAAATTAATCAATTGTTCTGCGTCGTAAGTCGGCCTGTTAATTAGACTATAGGTAATGCACAAATCTACCAGAAAAATAACTGCGCGGTATACCTTCAGACTCGATTGCTAGTGGAATAAATCAAGTGATCGCCGGGCTCGGGTACTCGATGGCGCATCAATGGGTACCGCGCAGGAGGATCTACACGGGCTGAGACGGCGGGACTCGCTGCCATGGTGTACGTTCTGTGGCGTCTGGCGATCGACTAGCGCGGCGGCAGGCGCAGAATCGATCTGAAGTTCTGAACTGGCGATGGTAGGCTTTTTTTTTCGAGAAACCGGCGAGGGTAGGCTAGGTCAACTCATGGTGCTGGCCTAAAAATAAGACATGGGCCTGTTTTGGGCTTGGGTATACAGGCTACAGCGCAAACTGGAGAGGTTGGTTAACTTTGTTGGGCTACAACTACTCCATTAGCATCCCCTCAAAAAAACAATTCCCAAAAAAAAAACTACTCCAATAGCATAGTATATAATTCTCCAGTATATTGTTCTAAAATAAAACTTCCCCGGTATATATACCAGCCAGTGCAATAAACTAATAACACAAATCTTTTTTCTTCGAAATACCACAAATCAAATTAGTGCCACAACTAGAACAAAATAAAATTATCATTGTGCATGCCCTCAGTGAAAGAGTGGCAGCAGCAAATTAGCTGCAGGACCAAATTAGGGAGAAACATACATGCATGCTGCACTCTTACTACTAAATGCTTTAGAAAGCCACTGCTACAAGTTGCTAATTATATCATTTACTTTAAACCAAGTGATTCAGTGCACAGTGTTATTAACAGTCAAGGAAAGCAGAAAAATCCAAAGACCAGATTTATATGCTGTGTTGACAGCAAGTGCATCTGTGTAATAATAAAAAGTAGCAAACCAAACATCAACGATCGATATAACCATCATGTCACGATTCTCGACTAGATTCACCATTATCTCCGCAAAGTACTCTCTCCGTCCAAAATTACTTGACGTACTAGATCTAGATACATCCATTTCCCGTCAAGCAACTCGGGACGGCATGAACAACAATAATCTACGCACTTCTTAGAGCTATATATAAAATTCGCTGAACAAATAGAGATGTAAAACCATAAGGAAATGATCAAGAGGGAGCTGACATAACTGCCTGGTGATGTCTTGGGCGTTGACGGTTCCTATCGCACATCCCGGGCACATCCAGCGCTCGTTCACGGCCACCGGAGGCCGCCGCACGACTTGGACGCAGGCTTGGTGGAACCCACGTTCGCAGGCGTCGCAGATAATGGTCGATCCTGGCAGCTCGGGGAGGCCGCAGGACGCGCACCGGTTCCCGCCCCACCTCGCTACTCCTGGGTGCTGCGCTGGCGCTGGAGGCGGCACCCCCGCCGACGGACCTGCCGTCGTGGCCGCCATGGCCGACCTCCACCATTCCCCACGCTGGTAGGCCAGCGCTATCTCGCTGGCTTGGTGCGCGAGCAGCAGCTGAGCCTGCACGTTGGCTGGAGGCGGGAGCTGGTGTGGCCGCGGCGGAGGAGGAGCAAAAGTAGGCGACTGGATAATCGGCGGCAGCGGCAGCGGCGAAGGAGCAAAAGTGGGCGACCGGAGAACCGGCGGCGGCGGCACCTCCAGCGATGAGCCAGCGGTCGCGGCCGCACTGGCCGTGGCAGCAGCTAACCTCCAGGATTCCGCACGGTGGTACGCCAGCGCTAGCTCGCGGGCCTGGTGCGGGAGCAGCAGCTGGGCCTGCACGTTGGCGGGAGGCGGGAACTGGGGCGGCGGCGGCGGCGGCGGCGGAGGAGGAGGAGGAGCAACGGGGGCAGCGAACTCATGCGGTGGCGACGGCGGTGGCGGCTCGTTGAGGTCGAAGTCGAGATGTGGCGGGCGATCCATGGCGAACAGGGGATCAGGGTCGCGGTCAAGCTCAGGCTACGGTTCGATTCCGGGCATAGCAATGGGGAGGGAGGGAGGAGGAGCTTAGAGAGAGATGGAGGAAGGTAAAGCAGAAGCGCACGAGCGAAGCGGGGCGGGGTCAAGGCAGGGATTCCGGGGAGAAGAAACTGACGAGGGGCCGGGGACGCGTAGGTGGAGATGGGCTGTCAGTGAGCAATGCCGTGCCTAGGGAGATGGGTTGCAGTGGCGCGGAGCGCGTGACGCCAGCTCTTTCGCCCGTGGAGCGGTGCTGTACTATTAGTTGATATTGGCTGTGTCCACCGTCGGTTGTACGCAGAGACAAAACACGTTTAAGTGTACTGGTAAGGTATGCAAAAGCAGTTTTTAATTGCATGCTTTGCTGGAAATATGAGATATACACCAGAATCGTTCATTAATATCTTTATTTATTAGCATCTATCTTACTATTATATATAGAAAAGTCTTGTAATAGTTTTGTGCTTTGCTAGAATACGAAAAATATATTGAAATCATTCATTAATGTGTTCTTATTATACGAAATATATAGAAACCATTTATTAACATATATCATATATCTTGGGAGATCTTGTATTACTTGTGTGTTCTGCTGGAATACGAGAAATATACTATTAAAATCGATCATAAATACATATTTTGAAATGGACGGACGAGTGGCTGCAGACGCGTAGGTGGAGATTGGCTGCCTGTGAGTAATGCCGTGCCTAGGGCGATGGGATGCGGTGGCCCGCAACACACGGCGTGAGCTCTTTTCGCCCGCGGAGCGGTGCTCTACCGTCGATTGATGTTGGCTGCGTCTACCGTCAGTTGTACACAGAGACAAAACACATTCAGTGTACTGGCTGATAACATATGCAAAAGCAACTTTCAATTGCGTGCTTTGCTGTAATACGAGATGTACACCGAAATCATTCATTAATGTCTTCATTTATTAGCATTTATCTTACTACTATATATATAGAAAAATATTGTATTAATCCCGTGCTTTGCTGGAATACGAGATATATATTGAAATCGTCATTAATGTCGTCCTATTATAGAAAATGTATAGAAACTATTTATTAACATATATCTTGGAAAATATTGTATTAATTGTGTGCTCTGCTAGAATACGAGAAATATATTGAAATCGGTCATTAGTGTGTGTGTGTGTGTGTTTATATTGTTTTATTTACTACATATATTCCTTCAATTGATGAACATATTTTAATGTGATCACATCTGTAGTTCTAATGATTTTCTCAGATAATGATTGTTATAGTTGTGACATTTTATTTGCGACTTGAATTAGAGTATATCAGAGCTATAAATAAAAAATATATAAAACAATGACGGATATTGTCTACCTTAGTAGTGGCTTGCAGATTTTCTAAAAAGTAATTTTATGAAGATAAGGATTGATGTCAACTTACTTTGGTATTGTATATGTTGGCATTTGTTGGGTTTGTCTGTTGGTTTACACACCGCCAAAAGAGGTTCAATGCACATGTGTGGGTTTCACTTATAAACGAGAACCAAATATTAAGGTATTTATTTAAGGGATTTTTACATTTCTGCCCTTAGCCGGTGCACACCAGACAGTTTTGCCCCTACTTTCAAAGGTGCTCAGTTTTGCCCTAAATAACATGACATGTACGGTCAGAGTCTTTGAAACATCTTTGATAAATGGAAATTAAACAAAGGGGCATTTGTATAACCAAGCATAATTGCTTAGTGGCAAACTGAACATAGTTTAAAACTAAGGGCAAAACTATCCAACAAGGCATGAATGTGAAAATCTCTTTATTTACATGTCTTGTGTATGACGTAAAATTGCACCAATAAAACTCTAAAGGTGGAGACATTTTTGACTTGTTAAGTCTTGTGAGTACTTTGGATGAGTACTCACGGTTGCTTTGCTACCCTTTTTTCTCCTCTACCCAATTGGTGCGATCAGATGACGGGCCCCAGGAGCCGGCTGATCCCGCCGCCGCCGACTACTACCCCGCCCTAGCTTACTAATACGTGGAGACCGTCGACGACCAGGAGTAGATAGGAGGCTCCCAGGTTGGAGGCCTGCGCCTTTTTGATCTAGTTATCTTTCATATGCTAGGCTTCTTAAGGTAGACTTGTTTACTTATGTGTGTACTCAGATTTAGATGCTTCCGCTGACTCTTGTGTATTCTAGCTTATGTAGTCGAGCCCTCGAGGCCCTTGACTTGTAATATAAAGTTTGTATTATTTTATTTGTGTCTATAGTTGTGTTGTGATATCTTCCCGTGAGTCTCGATCTTGATCGTGCGCATTTGCGTGTATGATTAGTGCATGATCGAGTCGGGGGCATCACAAGTTGGTATCAGAGCCGACTGCCAGTATGAAACCCCTTTCCAACTCCTTGGCGAAGTTGAGTCTAGTCTTTGAAAAATTATTTTACTAACATTGTTGTATGGCTTACGGGCCCACATCGCAAACGGGTGGGATTAGGATCTTTTATTCCTCGCCTTTACTAGGATTCCGATCTCTCTTCTATTCGGGTTTAAATATTTTACTAACTCTAACTCTAGGTTCTCATAAGTACTTCCTCCTGGAGAGCCTTTCATTCCAGATGATGGTTTGATTCACCAGAAGATCCCAAAGATACTCTTCGATGTTTTTCCCGAAACCTTTGTGCTCATCGCCTTTGCAATTCTCTACCACCGATAGGTCCATATGGATAACTACATACACTTGCCATTCATACAATCATTTCCAGTTGCTCTTGTTATTACAAGATGCCCTGAAATACTCTCCAATGTTCAGAGGATCCTTTATGCCTACTGCCTGGTAGTTCCTTGTCTCGCGAATACACCTACGAATAATTCCTCGCACTTACCAGGGATTCGTTCATACCTAATTATTCATATGTTTTCCAAAATTCTTCCAAATGCTATTTGATCATCCAAAATCCTCAATAGCCTATTGCTCTCAATCTTCCTTACCTGCTTGCATTATGGTTAATTCCATATGTCTAGCAATATTCATTAACACCCTTTGCCATCATCATTTTGAGCCTTTGATTCGATATATTTGTGAATGCTCGCAATCATCAATCGAAACTAGAATTCGTTCCTTCGGCTCAGACATCTTTCCGAACATGAGCTGGTTCTCGACAAATCAAACCTTGATTGATTGTCCATCTAAGTCTATTCAACTTACTCATATTTGATCAGAACATTTGATTTTGATACACTGATCTAGAAATCATAATTCCTTGTATTTAAGCGTCGAACTATTTGGATGTTATAATCCGATGTCCTCGCATTCTTTCTTCCTATGATTGCGTATTGATACTCACACCAGCTCCGTTGTGGATCACCAGATCCATTGTTGGATTATTATACGATAGTGTCCTTCATATTCAATCACCTTGTGAGTTCTTTCCCTGATATATAATGCCTTGGTAAATTGTATTCTCTGATTTGGCCAACCATGCTCTGCTTTCGAGCTAATATCTATTGCTCCTATAAGCGTGTTGTATGGATTCGTAAAATGTCCCGATGGGTTGTATATATGGATTTGCTATCTATGTGAGCCCAAAAGTTTTCACGGGTCTTACTCTCCTGATATATCACCAGGTAACTCTTCAGACTCAAAGTATTTTTGATAGGGCAATAAATGAAAGGTTATGCATTGAAGAAGTGGGAGTCGACCTTGAACTTTGTGTTCATGCCCATGGACATGATGTAGATCTTATCATGGAAGCTTCTCGTAACAATAATCATTCCTTTGGTATAATTTGATCTTGTATCTGTGATTTTGTCCTTTGCAATCGTGGTTCCGAGCATGTTGTTCTACTTTGATTTCATTCTCAGACAAGTAAAGTGCTTGTCTTCCACAGATCAATACACTAGTCTAACCTCTATTCTGATCTACCTTCAAGTTTTACTCTCTGGTATCTCGAGAATATCATGGAACTACATAACTTCTTATGAGTTCTTCATCAACTATTATTTCTCACCGATTCCAATTTTCCCCGGGTTCTGAGTTGTTAGACACTCAAGGACACCGATAATTGAATCGAGTCCGCACTACGACTCAACAACTCTTAGTAATCTTCATTGCTTACGAGTCTGTACTTGATCGTATCATTCCTAGCTGATTCGCTACATCATCGTCGTCATGCTAAAAGCTTGACCATGTTACCTATCTCCTTCATCCCCGGAACACAATTCCAATAGTACACTAAGCTTACATCGAGCTTTGAACATCATGATGGCTGTCTTGATAGGCAATTTCTATTCTGAGCTGGCAATCTTGTGCTTCCGGTAACCTTTCGCTTCACCATTCCTTTTGTTTGATGTCGTCGATGATCGATTACGTCTTCATGAAACCTCTCGACAAATGTGACATGATCATCATCAACATTCCGAGCACTTCCAGGATATCAATCGAATTCATGATGAGAAATACCATCCTTTCCCCTCGATGATTTGTGTTATCATCGACAAAATTAATGCCTTCCCTCCAACACAAACTTGTTCATGTTTTGTGTTGTACCTCGAGTTCATTGCTATCCTACTTATGTTATGTTCTACCTTGGAGTATTACCATCTTTGATGTCAAGAATGTCGTGAGAATTTCACCACCTCTTATGAAATTCTTGATACAAGTGATACTTATCACCATCACCATTCTTTTCTTGGTCCCCGTGTTGTTTCTAACCGGAGTGCCGACAAGTGGACTTTGATGTGTAAATTCAAAATTTCTAGCAACCCTATTGCTTTGAAGTTAATGACCAATAATTTCATTTTGGTGTGTTGGTTGCTAAATCGCCATTCTAACATTGATCGTGCAACCCAGTCGGTATTCCGTGGTTCACCTTTCGATCAATGAGTTGAGATTGTGCCAATCTCTCCATCCTTTGATATACTGGATGATGGTTCCCAACCAGAACTCGGTTGCACTTTGATTTAAGGATTCCTTGTGGTCATAATTGAAGGAAATATGCCCTAGAGGCAATAATAAAGTTGTTATTTTATATTTCCTTATTCATGATAAATGTTTATTATTCATGCTAGAATTGTATTGATCAGAAATCTAAATACATGTGTGAATACGTAGACAAACAATGTGTCCCTAGTGAGCCTCTACTTGACTAGCTCATTGATCAAAGATGGTTAAGGTTTCCTAACTATGGACAAGAGTTGCCAGTTGATAACAGGATCACATCATTAGGAGAATGATGTGATGGACAAGACCCATCCGTTAGCTTAGCATAATGATCGTTCGGTTTTATTGCTATTGCTTTCTTCATGTCAAATACATATTCCTTCGACTATGCGATTATGCAACTCTCGGATACCCGAGGAATGCCTTATGTGCAATCAAACGTCACAACATAACTGGGTGATCACAAAGAAGCTCTACAGGTATCTCCGGAGGTGTTTGTTGTGTTGGCATAGATCAAGATTAGGATTTGTCACTCCGAGTATCGGAGAGGTATCTCTAGGCCCTCTCAGTAATACACATCATAAGCTTGCAAGCAAATGACTAAGGAGTTAGTCCAGAGGTGATGTATTACAGAACGAGTAAAGAGACTTGCCGGTAACGAGATTGAACTAGGTTTAGAAATACTGACGATCGAATCTCGGGCATGTAACATCCCAATGACAAAGGGAATAACGTATGTTGTCATAACGTTTTGACCGATAAAGATCTTCGTAGAATATGTAGGAGCCAATATGAGCATCCAGGTTCCGCTATTGGTTATTGACAGGAGAGGTGTCCCGGTCATGTCTACATATTTCTCGAACCCGTAGGGTCCACACGCTTAAGTTCGATGACGATTTAATATTATATGAGTTATGTGATTTGGTGAACGAATGTTGTTCGGAGTCCCGGATGAGATCACGGACATGACGAGGAGTCTTGAAATGGTCGAGAGGTAAAATTGATATATAGGACGATAGTATTCGGACATCGGAAGTGTTCCGGAGTGTATCAGGTAGTTATCGGAATACCGGAGGGGTCACCGGAATCCCCCGGGAGAATATTGGGCCATATGGGGCATGAGAGGGGAGCACACCAGCCCACTAGGGGTGGCGCCCCACCCATGGAAGGAGTCCGAGTGGGAGAAGGGAAGAGGGGGTTCACCCCCCTTTCCTTCTCTCCTTCCTCTTCCCTTTTCCCCCTCCGGCAATTATGGAAGGGGGGGGGGGGGGGGAGGCCGAATTGGGGAAGACCCCAAGTAGGATTCGGCCTACTTGGGGCGCCCGTTCGCTGCCCCTCCTCCCCTCCCACCTATATATATGTGGGGAGGGGCGCTCCTAGAAAACACAACATCAATTGTTAGTCGTGTGAGGCGCCCACTCCATAATTTACACCTTCGGCAATAGTTTTGCAGTGCTTAGGCGAAGCCCTGCGAGAATCATTTCACCATCACCATCACCACGCCGTCGTGCTGACGGAACTCATCTACTACCTCGACTCCTTGCTGGATCAAGAAGGCGAGGGACGTCACCGAGCTGAACGTGTGCAGAACTCGGAGGTACCGTACGTTCGGTGCTTGATCGGCCGGAGCTAGAAGAAGTTCGACTACATCAACCGCATTGTCACACGCTTCCGCTTTCAACCTATGAGGGCACTTTATCCCGAATCCTAGAAAGTTGTTATTTATACCCGAATCCTTTCAGTCTACGAGGGTTCGCCCCCCTTTCCTTCTCTCCTTCCTCTTCCCTTTTCCCCCTCCGGCAATTATGAAATATGACCTAGAGGCAATAATAAAGTTGTTATTTATATTTCCTTATATCATGATAAATGTTTATTATTCATGCTAGAATTGTATTAACCGGAAACTTAGTACATGTGTGAATACATAGACAAACAAAGTGTCCCTAGTATGCCTCTACTAGACTAGCTGGTTAATCAAAGATGATTAAGTTTCCTGACCATAGACATGTGTTGTCATTTGATGAACGGAATCACATCATTAGAGAATGATGTGATGGACAAGACCCATCCGTTAGCTTAGCATTAATGATCGTTTAGTTTTATTGCTATTGCTTTCTTCATGACTTATACATGTTCCTCTGACTATGAGATTATGCAACTCCCGAATACCGGAGGAACACGTTGGGTGCTATCAAACGTCACAACGTAACTGGGTGATTATAAAGATGCTCTACAGGTGTCTCTGATGGTGTTTGTTGAGTTGGAATAGATCGAGATTAGGATTTTTCACTCCGTGTATCGGAGAGGTATCTCTGGGCCCTCTCAGTAATGCACATCACTATAAGCTTTGCAAGCAATGTGACTAATAAGTTAGTTGCGGGATGATGTATTACGGAACGAGTAAAGAGACTTGCCGGTAATGAGATCGAACTAGGTATGGTGATACCGATGATCGAATCTCGGGCAAGTAACATACCGATGAGAAAGGGAAAACGGATGTTGTTATGCGGTTTGACCGATAAAGATCTTCGTAGAATATGCAGGAGCCAATATGAGGATCCAGGTTCCGCTATTTGTTATTGACCGGAGATGTGTCTTGGTCATGTCTACATAGTTGACGAACCCGTAGGGTCCGCACGCTTAACGTTCGATGACGATTTGTATTATGAGTTATGTGATTTGATGACCGAAGTTTGTTTGGAGTCCCGGATGAGATCACAGACATGACGAGGAGTCTTGAAATGGTCGAGATGTAAAGATTCATATATTGGAAGGTTACATTCGGACACCGGAATGGTTCGGGTCGTTTCGGAGTACCGGTGGTTACCACAACCCCCCGGGAGGTTAATGGGCCACCATGGGCCTTAGTGGAGAAGAGAGAGGGCCGGCCAGGAGGTGGCGCGCGCCCCCTTGCCAATCCGAATTGGACAAGGGGTGGGGGCGGCGCCCCCCTCCTTCCTTCTCTCCTCTTCCTCCTTCCCTCCTTCTCCTAGTGGGAATAGGAAGGGGGGAGGCGAATCCTACTTGGACCAGGAGTCCAAGTAGGACTGCCCCCTATGGCGCGCCTGAAGGAAATATGCCCTAGAGGCAATAATAAAGTTGTTATTTATATTTCCTTATATCATGATAAATGTTTTTGTTCATGCTAGAATTGTATTAACCGGAAACATGATACATGTGTGAATACATAGACAAAACAAAGTGTCCCTAGTATGCCTCTAGTAGACTAGCTCGTTAATCAAAGATGGTTAAGTTTCCTGACCATAGACATGTGTTGTCATTTGATGAACGGGATCACATCATTATAGAATGATGTGATGGACAAGACCCATCCGTTAGCTTAGCATAATGATCGTATAGTTTTATTGCTAATGCTTTCATCATGACTTATACATGTTCCTCTGACTATGAGATTATGCAACTCCCGAATACCGGAGGAACACCTTGTGTGCTATCAAACGTCACAACGTAACTGGGTGATTATAAAGATGCTCTACAGGTGTCTCTGATGGTGTTTGTTGAGTTGGCATAGATCGAGATTAGGATTTGTCACTCTGTGTATCGGAGAGGTATCTCTGGGCCCACTCGGTAATGATCGTCACTATAAGCCTTGCAAGCAATGTGACTAATGAGTTAGTTACGGGATGATGCATTACAGAACGAGTAAAGAGACTTGCCGGTAACGTGATTGAACTAGGTATGATGATACCGACGATCGAATCTCGGGCAAGTAACATACCGATGACAAAGGGAACAACGTCTGTTATTATGCGGTTTGACCGATGAAGATCTTCGTAGAATATGTAGGAGCCAATATGAGCATCCAGGTTCCGCTTTTGGTTATTGACCGGAGATGTGTCTCGGTCATG
Source organism: Aegilops tauschii subsp. strangulata (assembly GCF_002575655.3). Lineage (NCBI taxonomy): Eukaryota > Viridiplantae > Streptophyta > Magnoliopsida > Poales > Poaceae > Aegilops > Aegilops tauschii. The sequence goes on along the minus strand of NC_053039.3, from coordinate 580,434,396 downwards.
TCTACATAGTTCTCGATGACGATTTGTATTAAATGAGTTATGTGATTGGGTGACCGAATGTTGTTCGGAGTCCCGGATGAGATCACGGACATGACGAGGAGTCTCGAAATGGTTGAGAGGTAAAGATTCATATATAGGACGATAGTATTCGGACACCGAAAGTGTTCTGGGGGTACCGGGTACGTATCGGGTCACCGGAAGGGGTTCCGGGCACCCCCCCGGCAAAGATATGGGCCTTATTGGGCCAAGGGCGGGACAGACTAGCCCCTAGTGGGCTGGTGTGCCCCATATATGCTAAATAGGAGGAGAAGGAAGGAGGGGAAGTGAGAAAGGAAAGAGGAGGATTCGGCCTCCCCTTCCCTTCTCTCCCCCCTCTCTTTCCTTCCCCCTCCAACACTTTTGGAAGGGGGGGAGGCGGAATTGGACAAGGCCCCCAAGTAGGATTCCTCCTACTTGGGCGCCCTTGCTGCTACCCTCCCCCTCCCACCTATATATACATGGGGAGGGGGCGCCTAGAACACACAACAGACATTGTTAGCCGTGTGCAGCGCCCCCCTCCACAGTTTACGCCTCTGGTCATATTCACGTAGTGCTTAGGCGAAGCCCTGCGCGGATTACTTCACCATCACCGTCAACACGCCGTCGTGCTGATGGAACTCTAACTCGACACTTTGCTGGATCAAGAGTTCGAGGGACGTCATCGAGCTGAACGTGTGCAGAACTCGGAGGTGCCGTACGTTCGGTGCTTGGATCGGTCGGTGAAGACGTTCAACTACATCAACCGCGTTACTAAACGCTTCTGCTTTTGGTCTATGAGGGTACGTGGACACACTATCCCCGCTCGTTGCTATGCTTCTCCTAGATAGATCTTGCGTGATCGTAGGCAATTTTTTTGAAATACTACGTTCCCCAACAGTGGAATCCGAGCCAGATCTATGCGTAGATGTTATATGCACGAGTAGAACACAAAGAGTTGTGGGCGATAATAGTCATACTGCTTACCAGCATGTCATACTTTGATTCGGCAATATTGTTGGAAGAAGCGGCCCAGACCGACATTACATGACCGTGTTCATGAGACTGGTTCTACCGCCGTGCTTCGCACACAGGTGGCTAGTGGGTGTCTGTTTCTCCAACTTTAGTTGAATCGAGTGTGACTACGCCCGGTCCTTGTTTAGGGTTAAAACAACACACTTGACGAAAAATCGTTGTGGTTTTGATGCGTAGGTAAGAACGGTTCTTGCTAGAAGCCCGTAGCAGCCACGTAAAACTTGCAACAACAAAGTAGAGGACGTCTAACTTGTTTTTGCAGGGCTTGCTGTGATGTGATATGGTCAAGACGTGATGATATATAAATTGTTGTATGAGATCATGTTTTGTAACAGTTATCGGTAACTGGCAGGAGCCATATGGTTGTCGCTTTATTGTATGAAATGCAATCGCCATGCAATTGCTTTACTTTATCACTAAGCGGTAGCGATAGTCGTAGTAGCAATAGTTGGTGAGACGACAACGATGCTTCGATGGAGATCAAGGTGTCAAGCCGGTGACGATGGTGATCATGACGGTGCTTTGGAGATGGAGATCAAAGGCACAAGATGATGATGGCCATATCATATCACTTATATTGATTGCATGTGATGTTTATCCTTTATGCATCTTATTTTGCCTAGTATGGCGGTAGCATTATAAGATGATCTCTCACTTAATTTCAAGGTACAAGTGTTCTCCCTGAGTATGCACTGTTGCTACAGTTCGTCGAGCCGAGACACCACGTTATGATCGGGTGTGATAAGCTCTGCGTTCACATACAACGGTTGCAAGCCAGTTTTGCACACGCAGGATACTTGGGTTAAACATGACGAGCCTAGCATATGCAGCTATGGCCTCGGAACACTGAGACTGAAAGGTCAAGCGTGAATCATATAGTAGATATGATCAACATAGTGATGTTCACCATTGAAAACTACTCCATCTCACGTGATGATCGGACATGGTTTAGTTGATATGGATCACGTGATCACTTAGATGATTAGAAGGATGTCTATCTAAGTGAGAGTTCTTAAGTAATATGATTAATTGAACTTAATTTATCATGAACTTAGTCCTGATAGTTTTTGCATATCTATGTTGTAGATCAATAGCTTGCGATGTAGCTCCCCTTTTATTTTCTGATATGTTCCTAGAGAAAAACTATGTTGAAAGATGATAGTAGCAATGATGCGGACTAGGTCCGTGATTTGAGGATTATCCTCATTGCTGCACAGAAGAATTATGTCCTTGATGCACCGCTAGGTGACAGACCTATTGCAGGAGCAGATAACAGAGGTTATGAACGTTTGGCAAGCTCGGTATGATAACTACTTGATAGTTTAGTGTGCCATGCTTTACGGCTTAGAACCGGGACTTCAAAAACGTTTTGAACGCCACGGAGCATATAGGATGTTCTAAGAGCTGAAATTGGTATTTCAGACTCATGCGCGAGTCGAGAGGTATGAGACCTCTGACAAGTACTTTGCCTACAAGATGGAGGAGAATCGCTCAACCAGTGAGCATGTGCTCAGATTGTCTGAGTACTAGAATCGCTTGAATCAAGTGGGAGTTAATCTTCCAGATAAAATAGTGATTGACAGAGTTCTCTAGTCACTATCACCATGTTACTTTAACTTTGTGATGAACTATAATATGCAAGCGATGACAGAAATGATTCCCGAGCTCTTCGTGATGCTGAAATCGACGACGGTAGAAATCAAGAAAAGCATCAAATGTTGATGGTTGACAAGACCACTAGTTTCAAGTAAAAGGGCAAGGGAAAGAAAGGGAACTTCAAGAAGAATGGCAAGCAAGTTGCCACTCCCATGAAGAAGCCCAAAGCTAGACCCAAGCCTGAAATTGAGTGCTTCTACTTCAAAGGAAATGGTCACTGGAAGTGGAACTGCCCTAGATACTTGGCGGATAAGAAGGATGGCAAAGTGAACAAAGGTATATTTGATATACATGTTATTGATGTGTACTTTACTAGTGTTTATAGCAACCCCTCGGTATTTGATACTGGTTCAGTTGCTAAGAGTAGTAACTCGAAACGAGAGTTGCAAAATAAACAGAGACTTGTTAAGGACGAGGTGACGATGTGTATTGGAAATGATTCCAAGGTTGATAAGATCACAATCGCACACTCCTTTTTTACCTTCGGGATTAGTGTTGAAGCTAAAATAAATGTTATTTGGTGCTTGCGTTGAGCATGAATATGATTGGATCATATTTATTGCAATACAGTTATTCATTTAAGTCAAAGAATAATTGTTGTTTTATTTACATGAATAATGCCATCTATGGTCATACACTCAATGTAAATGGTTTATTGAATCCTGATCGTAGTGATACACATATTCATTATATTGAAGCCAAAAGATGAAAAGTTAATAATGATAGTGCAACTTATTTGTGGCACTGCCGTTTAGGTCATATTGGTGTAAAGCGCATGAAGAAACTCCATGCCGGATGGCTTTTGGAATCACTTGATGCTTGCGAACCATGCCTCATGGGCAAGATGACTAAGACTCTGTTCTCCGAAACAATGGAGCGAGCAACTGACTTGTTGGAAATAATACATACTGATGTATGCGGTCCGATGAGTGTTGAGGCTCGCGGCGAGTATCGTTATTTTCTGACCTTGACAGATGATTTGAGCAGATATGGGTATATCTACTTGATGAAACATAACTCTGAAACATTTGAAAAGTTCAAAGAATTTTAGAGTGAAGTGGAAAATCATCGTAACAAGAAAATAGAGTTTCTACGATCTCATCGTGAAGGTGAATATCTGAGTTACGAGTTTGGTCTTCATTTGAAACAATGTGGAATAATTTTGCAACTCATGCCACCTGGAACACCACAACGTAATGGTGTGTCCGAACATCGTAATCGTACTTTATTGGATATGGTGCCATTTACGATGTCTCTTACCAATTTACCACTATCATTTTGGGGTTATTCATTAGAGACAGCTGCATTCACGTTAAATAGGGCATCATCTAAATTCGTTGAGACGACACCATATGAACTGTGGTTTAGCAAGAAACCTAAGCTGTTGTTTCTTAAAATTTGGGGCTGTGATGCTTATGTGAAAAAGTTTCAACCTGATAAGCTCGAACCCAAATCGGAGAAATGCGTCTTCATAGGATACCCAAAGGAAACTGTTGGGTACACCTTCTATCACAAATCCGAAGGCAAGTTCGTTGCTAAGAATGGATCCTTTCTAGAGAAGAAGTTTCTCTCGCAAGAAGTGAGTGGGAGGAATGTAGAACTTGATGAGGTAATTGTACCTTCTCCCGAATTTGAAAGTAGTTCATCACAGAAATCAGTTCCAGTGATTCCTACACCAATTAAGTGAGGAAGCTAATGATGATGATCATGAAACTTCAGATCAAGTTACTACCAAACCTCGTAGGTCAACCAGAGTATGGTCCGCACCAGAATGGTATCGTAATCCTTTCTGGAAGTCATGTTACTAGACCACGATGAACCTACGAACTATGAGGAAGCGATGATGAGCCCAGATTCCACGAAATGGCTTGAGGCCATGAAAGCTGAGATGGGATCCATGTACGAGAACAAAGTATGGACTTTGATTGCCTTGCCCGATGATCGGCAAGCCATTGAGAATAAATGGATCTTCAAGAGGAAGACGGACGCTGATAGTAGTGTTACTATCTATGCTACCTCTTGAGCATGCGTTGGTTTTCCTTTGAAGAGGAAAGGGTGATGCAGCAAAGTAGCGTAAGTATTTCCCTCAGTTTTTGAGAACCAAGGTATCAATCCAGTAGGAGGTTACACGCAAGTCGCCTTATACCTGCACAAACAAATAAGAACCTTGCAACCAACGCGATAAAGGGGCTGTCAATCCCTTCACGGCCACTTGTAAAAGTGAGATCTGATAGAGATAATAAGATAAATATTTTTGGTATTTTTATGATATAGATTGGAAAGTAAAGATTGCAAAATAAACGGCGACAGAAATAGCTAATTAAAGGGAAATTAATATGATGGAAGATAGACCCGGGGGCCATAGGTTTCACTAGTGGCTTCTCTCAAGATAGCATAATCTACGATGGGTGAACAAATTACTGTCGAGCAATTGATAGAAAAGCGCATAGTTATGAGAATATCTAGGCATGATCATGTATATAGGCATCATGTCCGCGACAAGTAGACCGAAACGATTCTGCATCTACTACTATTACTCCACACATCGACCGCTATCCAGCATGCATCTAGAGTATTAAGTTCATAAGAACAGAGTAACGCATTAGGCAAGATGACATGATGTAGAGGTATAAACTCAAGCAATATGATATAAACCCCATCTTTTTATCCTCGATGGCAACAATACAATACGTGCCTTGCTGCCCCTGCTATCACTGGGAAAGGACACCGCAAGATTGAACCCAAAGCTAAGCACTTCTCCCATTGCAAGAAAGATCAATCTAGTAGGCCAAACCAAACTGATAATTCGAAGAGACTTAGAAAGATATCAAATCATACATATAAGAAGTCAGAGAAGAACCAAATATTGTTCATAGATAATCTTGATCATAAACCAACAATTCATCGGATCTCGACAAACACACCGCAAAAAGAATTACATCGAATAGATCTCCAAGAGAATCGAGGAGAACTTTGTATTGAGATCTAAAGAGAGAGAGAGAGAGAGAGGAAACCCTCTAGCTAATAACTATGGACCCGAAGGTCTGTGGTAAACTACTCACACATCATCGGAGAGGCTATGGTGTTGATGTAGAAGCCCTCCGTGATCGATTCCCCCTCCGGCGGAGCGCCGAAAAAGGCCCCAAGATGGGATCTCACGGGTACAGAAGGTTGCGGCGGTGGAAATAGGGTTTCGTGGTGCTCTCGGATATTTTCAGGGTATATGAGTATATATAGGCGAAATAATTAGGTCGGTGGAGCTGCGAGGGGCCCATGAGGGTGGGGGCGCGCCCTCCTGCCTCGTGGCTTCCTCGCTGCTTCCTTGACGTCCACTCCAAGTCTCCTGGATTGCGTTTGTTCCAAAAATAACTCTCCCGAAGGTTTCATTCCGTTTGGATTCCGTTTGATAATCCTTTTTTGCGAAACACTAAAATAGGCAAAAAAACAACAATTTGCACTGGGCCTTTGGTTAGTAGGTTAGTCCCAAAAATAAGATAAAAGTGCATAATAAAGCCCATTAAACATCCAAAACAGATAATATAATAGCATGGAACAATAAAAAATTGTAGATACGTTGGAGACGTATCAAGCATCCCCAAGCTTAATTCCTACTCGTCCTCGAGTAGGTAAATGATAAAAACAGAATTTTTGATGTGGAATGCTACCTAGCATAATTTCTCAATGTAATTTTCTTTATTGTGGCATGAATGTTCAGATCCGAAAGATTCAAGATAAAAGTTTAATAATAACATGGCCAAAGAAAGTTATCCCTACAAAATGATATAGTCTGGCTATGCTCTATCTTCATCACACAAAATATTTAAATCATGCACAACCCCGATGACAAGCCAAGCAATTGTTTCATACTTTTGATGTTCTCAAACTTTTTCAATCTTCACGCAATACATAAGCGTGAGCCATGGACATAGTACTATATGTGGAATAGAAGGGTGGTTGTGGAGAAGGCAAAAAGGAGAAGATAGTCTCACATCAACTAGGCATATCAACGGGCTGTGGAGATGCCCATCAATAGATTTCAATGCGAGTGAGTAGGGATTGCCATGCAACAGATGCACTAGAGTTATAAGTGTATGAAAGCTCAACAAAAGAAACTAAGTGGGTGTGCATCCAACTCCCTTGCTCACGAAGACCTAGGGCATTTTGAGCAAGCCCATCATTGGAATATACAAGCCAAGTTCTATAATGTAAAATTCCCACTAGTATATGAAAGTGACAACATAGGAGACTCTCTATCATGAAGATCATGGTGCTACTTTGAAGCACAAGTGTGGTAAAAGGATAGTAGCATTGTCCATTCTCTCTTTTTCTCTCAACTTTTTTTTATTTGGGCCTTTTTCTCTTTTTTTGGCCTCTTTTTTTTTTCTTTTTTTCTTTTCGTCCGGAGTCTCATCCCGACTTGTGGGGGAATCACAGTCTCCATCATCCTTTCCTCACTTGGGAGAATGATCTTATAATGATGATCATCACACTTTTATTTACTTACAACTCAAAAATTACAACTCAATACTTAGAACAAAATATGACTCTATGTGAATGCCTCCGGCGGTGTACCGGGATATGCAATGAATCAAGAGTGACATGTATGAAAGAATTATAAAGGTGGCTTTGCCACAAATAAGATGTCAACTACATGATCATGCAAAGCAATATGACAATGATGAAAAGTGTCATAACAAACGGAACGGTGGTAAGTTGCATGGCAATATATCTCGGAATGGCTATGGACATGCCATAATAGGTAGGTATGTTTGCTGTTTTGAGGAAGGTATATGGTGGGTGTATGATACCGGCGAAAGGTGCGCGATATTAGTGAGGCTAGCAATGGTGGAAGGGTGAGAGTGCGTATAATCCATGGACTCAACATTAGTCATAAAGAACTCACATACTTATTGCAAAAATCTATTAGTTATCGAAACAAAGTACTACGCGCATGCTCCTTGGGGGATAGATTGGTAGGAGAAGACCATCGCTCATCCCCGACCGCCACTCATAAGGAAGACAATCAATAAATATTTCATGCTCCGACTTCATCACATAACGGTTCACCATACGTGCATCCTACGGGAATCACAAACTTTAGAACAAGTATTTCTCAAATTCAAAACTACTCAACTAGCATGACTCTAATATCACCATCTTCATATCTCAAAACAATTATCAAGTATCAAACTTCTCATAGTATTCGATGCACTTTATATGATAGTTTTTATTATACCTATCTTGGATGTTCATCATATTAGGACTATTTTTATAGCCAAAGTAAATTACCATGTTGTTTTATAAGACTCTCAAAATAATATAAGTGAAGCATGAGAGATCAATAATTTCTATAAAATAAAACCACCACCGTCCTCTAAAAGATATAAGCGAAGCACTAGAGCAAAATTATCTAGCTCAAAAGATATAAGTGAAGCACAAAGAGTATTCTAATAAATTCCGATTCATGTGTGTCTCTACCAAACGGTGTGTACAGAAAGGATGATTTTGGTAAACTAAAAAGCAAAGACTCAAATCATACAAGACGCTCCAAGCAAAACACATATCATGTGGTGAATAAAAATATAGCCTCAAGTAAAGTTACCGATGGACAAAGACGAAAGAGGGGATGCCTTCCGGGGCATCCCCAAGCTTAGGCTTTTGGTTGTCCTTGAATTTTACCTTTGGGTGCCTTGGGCATCCCCAAGCTTAGGCTCTTGCCACTCCTTATTCCATACTCCATCAAATCTTTATCCAAAACTTGAAAACTTCACAACACAAAACTCAACAGAAAATCTCATAAGCTCCGTTAGTATAAGAAAACAAATCACCACTTTAAGGTACTGTAATGAACTCATTATTTATTTATATTGGTGTTAAACCTACTGTATTCCAACTTCTCTATGGTCCATACCCCCCGATACTAGCCATAGATTCATCAAAATAAGCAAACAACACACGAAAAACAGAATATGTCAGAAAACAGAACAGTCTATAGTAATCTGTATAAAACGTATACTTATGTAACTCCAAAAATTATGAAATAAATTGTTGGACGTGAGGAATTTGTCTAATAATCATCTGCAAAAATAATGAACCTAAAATCACTCTCCAGTAAAAAATGGCAGGTAATCTCGTGAGCGCTGAAGATTCTGTTTTTTACCGCAAGATCATAAAGACTCCACCCAAGTCTTCCCAAAGGTTCTACTTGGCACAAACACTAATTAAAACATAAAAAAACATCTAAACAGAAGCTAGATGAATTATTTATTACTAAAAATAAACAAAAAGCAAGAAACAAAAATAAAATTGGGTTGCCTCCCAACAAGCGCTATCGTTTAACGCCCCTAGCTGGACATTGATAATTTTAATGATGCTCACATCGAAGACAAGAATTAAAGCACAAAGAGAGCATCATAGAACACGTGATAAAACACATGTCAGTCTAACATGCTTCCTATGCATAGGCATTTTATAAGCAAACAAATTATCATAGCAAGCAAAAATTAGCATATGCAAGGAAGAAGAAAGAAACAATAGCAATCTCAACATGACGAGAGGTAATTTAGTAAGATAAAAATTTCTACAACCATATTTTCCTCTCTCATAAAAATTACATGTAGGATCATAGGCAAATTCAACAAAATAGCTATCACATAACATATTCTCAACACGATCCACATGCATGCGAAGTTGACACTCTTCCAAACTAGTGGGATTATGATTAACTAAAGCTAGTCATGACCTCTCCAAACCCACTTTTATCAAAAATACCATAAGATTTAACATTCTCCAAATATGTGGGATCTAACGTTGACACTCTTCCAAACCCACTTTCAATATTATTGCAAACACTATTATCAATCTCATATTTATCATGGGGCTTAAATAAATTTTCAAGATCAAAAGAAGAATCACCCCAATCATGATCATTGGAACAAATAGTAGTCATAGCAAAACTAGCATCCCAAAGCTTAGGGTTTTGCATATTATTAGCACAATTGACATCAAGAGAATTTATCATAAGATTATTGCAATCATGCTTTTCATCGAAGGAACTATCAAGTATGGGTGCAATAGCAACGATCTCATGTTTAACATAAGGAACGATAGCAAATTCGTCTTCATAAATATTGGCATCATGGCCACAAGAATAGCAAGCATCATGTTCATCAAGGGATATTTCAATCAAATCATCGGAATCACAATTATCTATAGATTCATGCATATCATTATTTTTTTCCAAAGTAACGGTCATAAGTTCTTTGACATAGACATTATGGGCGTAGTTTTCATAGCAATAATTAAGTATGTTAAATTTTTCAGATTTGTAGAGAGTAATATCATACTTTTCAATCAAAGAAGCAACTTCATAAGCACCCTTCAAAACAACAAATTCTTCAATTCGTTCAATATCATAGTAACTATAAACACCCTTTGCATAAGAAGATAAGATTTCATTATCATTAAACTCACATAGGTAGGGAAGGTGTTTTTTTAGGGTTCTTAGAGCAACAAGTAAAGTCATAAATTTCACAAAGATTCCAAGCATAGCATAGCAAACTATTTATTTGATACCATAAGAGCTTCCCCTTTTCAGACAAACGATGACGCACAAAATGAGCATGCTCATTTAAAGATTTTCCCTCAACTAAACTAGTTGGGGTTTCAGCATGAGCACATATAGATCGAAGATGATCCAAGTAGAACACTTTAAGTGGATCCATATCAATAGATTTTTAGCAAGCAAAGATACAAGCAAATAGAAGGCACATGGAAACACAAGCAAAAAGACATACGGGGAAAAGGCGAAAAAAGGCAAAGGTGAAGTGGGGGAGAGGAAAACGAGAGGCAAATGGAAAATAATGTAGTGCGAGGGATAAGAGTTTGTGATGGGTACTTGGTATGTCTTGACTTGTGCGTAGATATCCCCGGCAATGGCACCCGAAATGGCTAGTTGCTGGGAGATCAAATGTTGACTTGACTTGGCGTAAGCCTCCCCGGCAACGGTGCTAGAAATGCTTCTTGCCACCTCTTGAGCATGCGTTGGTTTTCCCTTGAAGAGGAAAGGGTGATGCAGCAAAGTAGCGTAAGTATTTCCCTCCGTTTTTGAGAACCAAGGTATCAATCCAGTAGGAGGTTACACGCAAGTCGCCTTGTACCTGCACAAACAAATAAGAACCTTGCAACCAACGCGATAAAGGGGTTGTCAATCCCTTCACGGCCAGTTGCAAAGGTGAGATCTGATAGAGATAATAAGATAAATATTTTTGGTATTTTTATGATATAGATTGGAAAGTAAAGATTGCAAAATAAACGGCGACAGAAATAGCTAATTAAAGGGAGATTAATATGATGGAAGATAGACCCGGGGGCCATAGGTTTCACTAGTGGCTTCTCTCAAGATAGCATAATCTACGGTGGGTGAACAAATTACTGTCGAGCAATTGATAGAAAAGCGCATAGTTATGAGAATATCTAGGCATGATAATGTATATAGGCATCACGTCCGCGACTAGTAGACCGAAACGATTCTGCATCTACTACTATTACGCCACACATCGACCGCTATCCAGCATGCATCAAGAGTATTAAGTTCATAAGAACAGAGTAAGGCATTAGGCAAGATGACATGATGTAGAGGGATAAACTCAAGCAATATGATATAAACCCCATCTTTTTATCCTCGATGGCAACAATACAATACGTGCCTTGCTGCCCCTGCTGTCACTGGGAAAGGACACCGCAAGATTGAACCCAAAGCTAAGCACTTCTCCCATTGCAAGAAAGATCAATCTAGTAGGCCAAACCAAACTGATAATTCGAAGAGACTTGCAAAGATATCAAATCAGACATATAAGAATTCCGAGAAGAACCTAATATTGTTCATAGATAATCTTGATCATAAACCCACAATTCATCGGATCTCGACAAACACACCGCAAAAAGAATTACATCGAATAGATCTCCAAGAGAATCGAGGAGAACTTTGTATTGAGATCCAAAGAGAGAGAGGAAGCCCTCTAGCTAATAACTATGGACCCGAAGGTCTATGGTAAACTAGTCACAGATCATCGGAGAGGCTATGGTGTTGATTTTGAAGCCCTCCGTGATCGATTCCCCCTCTGGCGGAGCACCGGAAAAGGCCCCAAGATGGGATCTCACGGGTACAGAAGGTTGTGGCGGTGGAAATAGAGTTTCGTGGTGCTCTTGGACGTTTTCAGGGTATATGAGTATATATAGGCGAAAGAAGTAGGTCGGTGGAGTTGCAAGGGGCCCACGAGGGTCGGGGGCGCACCCTCCTGCCTCGTGGTTTCCTCGCTGCTTCCTTGACGTCCACTCCAAGTCTCCTGGATTGCGTTTGTTCCAAAAATAACTCTCCCGATGGTTTCATTCCGTTTGGATTCCGTTTGATATTCCTTTTCTGTGAAACACTAAAATAGGCAAAAAAAACAGCAATTTGCACTGGGCCTTTGGTTAGTAGGTTAGTCCCAAAAATAATATAAAAGTGCATAATAAAGCCCATTAAACATCCAAAACAGATAATATAATAGCATGGAACAATCAAAAATTATAGATACGTTGGAGACGTATCAATCTACAAAGCTCGAATTGTCGCAAAAAGTTTTCGACAAGTTCAAGGTGTTGACTATGATAAGATTTTCTCACTCGTAGCGATGCTTAAGTCTGTCCGAATCATGTTAGCAATTGCCACATTTTATGAAATCTGGCAAATGGATGTCAAACTACATTCCTTAATGGATTTCTTAAAGAAGAGTTGTATATGATACAACCAGAAGGTTTTGTCAATCCTAAAGGCGCTAACAAAATATGCAAGCTCACGCGATCCATCTATGGACTGGTGCAAGCATCTCGGAGTTGGAATATACGCTTTGATAAGTTGATCAAAGCATATAGTTTTATACAGACTTGCGGTGAAGCCTGTATTTACGAGAAAGTGAGTGGGAGCACTACAACCTTTCTGATAAGTATATGTGAATGACATCACTACAAAAAAATACACTTCCGTGATGATACGTGCTTGTCACAGTAGGTCACGTTTTCTGTCATGCATGTACATCCATGACAAATTTATGACAAAATCAAGATAGTCATACCTATGCTGTCGTAGAAGTGTTCCATGACATTACCAAAATTATCATCACGGAAGTGTCCACTTCCATGACGATAAATCGCGCGTCACAGAAGTGCTTTCGTCAAGGTTGACCGACACGTGGTATCCACCGTAACGGAACGCTGTTAAGCTATCGGGTCCGGTTTTGGATCCGATAACCCATTAACAGCCCCGACCAATGGGGGTTTTTCCACGTGTAAAATCATCATTGGCTGGAGGGAACACGTGTCGGCTCGCCGTTGGGACAGATGTCATCCACTCATTGGACCCAAAGTGCCTATGATACGTCGACACGTGGCACGGCCCAACAGAGGCCCATTCCTGTGAAAAGGCCGGCCTGTTTGACTTGGTCAAAAGGTGGCGGGCCGACCCATGGCAAGCCTGTTAAGGCGTGTTCGCATATAGCCCATTTACAGCCCGCTAACCCAGGGCCCGTTTACGGCCTATCCGAATTAGGCCCAATAGCGTCATCTGGGCCGTCCAATATAATTCCAGCCTGTTTTAACTTCCGGCCCATGTATGGCCCATGACGTCTTTTGGCCCATATGAGGCCCTTAGTAACCCTCGGCCCATTAACGACCCATGGTAAAACTGGCCCATAATGAACAGTGTATCACTTTATACCCATTAACGGCCCATTACACCGTTGGGCCGTTTCCAGCCCATGTTATCTTTAGGCCTTCTCAGGGCCCATTTATTCTTGGGCTCATTTCCAGCATTCGTTTACTTACGGCCCGTTACAGGCCTTTTCTGCTTGTGGGCCAAATTTAGCCCGTGGATACAGTCGGCCCGTTTGTGGTCCGTTAATCTGTTGGGCCATTTTCTTAGCATCATCAAATACGGCCGATTAAGTCCCGTTATGGTTAGCCCATAAAACATACGATTTCCACTCTAGCCCGTTTACGGCCCCTTATACGACCCGTACAAGGCCCATAGATGAGACGGCCCGTAGAAGGCCCATTGACCCGACGGCCCACAGAAGGCCCATTGATCCGACGGCCCATATAAGGCCCATGGATCCGCTGGCCCATGGAAGGCCCATGGATCCGACAGCCGATAGAAGGCCCACGGATCCGACAGCCCATAGAAGGCCCATGAATCCGACGGCCACAGAAGGCCAGGGATCGTCCGTCCTGTAGATGGCCCATGGAACGTACGGCCTATGGAGGGCCATGGTCACTACAACGTTTGGGCGAGTTGGCCCCTGTTTGAACGATATAGCATATTCAAAGAATTATCCTACTCTATACTATCACCTCTAAAAAACATACACTATACAATAAAGAGACTAAGGTATAGAAACGTAGAATAATCCTACACTATACAATAAAGAAATTACAGCCGATTATACCCACTGGGCATTATGGTTCGGCACCAGTGATAATAAAGCATACATAAACATCAAATTACATACACTGGGCAAATACAACTCATACATCATGGACGCGCATCAACATAACTTACCATTTGAACTATAATCTCTTCAGAAAATAGGATTGGCGGATTTAGATAGCACAAATTTCAGTCTGCAAAATCTCCAATTCCTTCGTTGTTACCTCAGTGTCTTGTTTCATTTTTTGACTCCTGCATCTAATACCTGCATGTCCAGTCTCAACTTGTTGATTGTACGTTCAGAATCATGTACACGTTGTCTTGCCACCTCTAGTTGATGCTCGAGAACATCAGCACATTCCAATTCCAATCCATAATCATTCGGTAACGGCCATGACGCACTGCTCACAGATCTTTGTGTTGATGTCACTTCATCCTAAAATGTTTCTGTAAGTACACATGACTAGGGCAAAAATATAGTTACATCAGTGAAGCGAGCAAGACAGACTATTTTGTACATGGCAAAACAGGACTAACAATAATGTTACACGTCATGAAGCATAAGCAGGTGATATTTTAAAAATTATAAAGAAGGTTGTCTGTGCAGCCTGCATATAGAAATCTCTCTTAGCTCACCAGAGGAGCATGATGTTGGGGCCCAATCCAAAACACAGACAAGTTACAAATTTAGACAGCACGTTGCGTAGAAGTAAGCAATCAGTTGGCCATTCTGTAGCTCAATTAAAGTCTTAGGGAGCATAATGAACAACAGAGGATTTCATACAAACATACTACAACAAGCAAAACTATGCAATCATTAGCCTAGTATAAACTAGATTGTGAGCCTCATTCAATAATAGTTGGTTAATAGACTTCAAAGCTTCAGGCACACTTCGACAGAGTAATTAAATGGTAAGGCCTTTAATTATGTCAACTAATAGTTATACAAGTACCCAACATAAGACATCATTCTTTGGGCATCTCATTAACTGAGGACAAATAAAGCAATTGAAAGGAGCAAATTAACTATGCCTGAAACAAACAAGGAATTGAACTGTTGAGTTGGATACAGTGACTTACCTTTACAGGTTGAAGAGGCTCAGTGCAGCTCCTACTTCTCTTGCAAGGCTCCTTCCTAACATCTTGTACTTGTAAATCCTCAATCTTATCTTCATTGCACCCCCTCTGCAAGGTGACACAAACTAGTTACTCGTCTCCTTGGAAGATAAATATGCATACTTTCCAGTCTGTGAACCCAAAAGGATGAGATTATAACAAAACAACACCACATAATGAAACATGCCGCATATCTTGCACTTGCACA
Organism: Aegilops tauschii subsp. strangulata; assembly: GCF_002575655.3. NCBI lineage: Eukaryota > Viridiplantae > Streptophyta > Magnoliopsida > Poales > Poaceae > Aegilops > Aegilops tauschii. The sequence continues at coordinate 580,418,902 of NC_053039.3, read as the reverse complement.
CAATGGAATGAGCATTTACTATGTCTGCGCTATGTAAAAACTAGGCATACCTTCGAACTGGATCTCCAGGTACTCTTGGAGAGCCTACTTTAGTGTACAGCCAAACCTTTATGTCACCTATGAGTTAGAAAAGGCCCCACTACAGCATCCCTTAGTGTTTAAATCGTTGACAAGCTCTGTTAGAGTGTTAGGTCAAGAACAGCAAGTAATCAAAGCAAGCAGTCCTAGTATGGCTGGCTGATGCAAACAAGCAATTGAACAGATGTGTGAGCAAATCTTACATATCAAGAAAAGAAGCAAAGAAGGAGGCTTAAAGACCATCACTTGACTGACCAGATTTAAGGGGCATTTAAACATCATGTGCAACGTATGAACTAACATAAACATTGCATATTCTAGATTCTACAATGGAATGCACATGTATTAGGTTATGCCATGTATGATGATGCCTAAATGTACACTATAGCAGGCAGGAGTGATTCATCATTGCACGCACAATTGAATTGCAGGTTAAGGGCCAGTTCTATTCCACCTTTTCAAGGCTTATTGTCAAAATAAGTCATAAAAGATGTAAGGAAGTCATTTTTGAGTTATGGGCTTGGGCTTAACTAATTTCGCTTTGGAGGGGGGGGGTGTTTCGGATAGAACCTCACTAAAAATTGTACACTCAAAATGCAACTGGTGACGCCCGCGTCACACCTCACCCTCAAGTAAAAACAAACACGCAAGCGCTCATTGCCCTGCCCGCTTGCATCTCCTCTCCCCTTTCCCTCTACCTCGATCCCCTGCTTGCAGCACTAGGGTTCCTCCAGCAAGCCGTCGCCACTGGTCCCATCTGGCCTGGTCCTCGACGATGCTCTGTCCAGCTAGGCTACATGGCCGGCGGGTAGGGGCAAATCTCCCTGGCTGCTCCTCCCTCTGGTGCTGCCCCTCATTCTCATGGTCTCCAACAGCTGCTCCACTGTGGTTCGTCCAACGCACTACTCCGGCAGGCGCTGCACAACTACGGGTGATGCCACACTGCGGCAGAAGGCACCTTATTCCCCCTCCCCACATCCCAGGCTGTGGCCTTGAGGTGCTGTTGAAGGATGAGCTCATCCAACAAGGTGAGGATCTCCTCTGATTTTTTGCCAAATTTTCATTCCGATCCACTATACGATGAATTGCTATGAGCTGCTTCTGCTGCTGCTATATGATGCATTGCTATGAGCTGCTCCTGCTGCTGCTATATGATGAATTGCTATGAGCTGCTGCTCCTGCTATATGATGAATTGCTATGAGCTGCTGCTGCTATATGATGAGTTGCTATAAGCTGCTCCTGCTGCTGCTGTATGATGAATTGCTATGAGCTGCTCCTGCTGATGCTATATGATGAATTGCTATGAGCTGCTCCTACTGCTGCTATATGATGAATTGCTATGAGCTGCTCCTGCTGCTGCAATATGATGAATTGCTATGAGCTGCTCCTGCTGCTGCTATATGATGAATTGCTATGAGCAGCTACTGGTATATGATGAATTGCACACTGCTGCTGCTGTATGATGAGTTGCTATGAGCTGCTGCTGCTACTATATGATGCTTTCAGGTAGTGCTGCTATATGATAATAACCAGCCACTTGGACCATCGAATTTCAATAAATAATTGTTCTTCATTTAAATGTGGGTCATGCGTTTTTCATTTAAATTAGGCAATGGGATCTCTATGGAAAACATTGACCAAAGTAGATTGTGCCAAGTAGATGGTATCTTTGTATTTGCATTTTGAGCAAATAGTGATGGTCTGTTTTCCTATCATATTAATTACTGCACTGGGTTCAATTTGTGATGTTTGCAAGTCAAATTAATTTTCATATGGGCAGCAAAATAAAAAATATAATGCAATTTAGATTTTTCACTTATCATACCAAAGATAAGCTGAAAATGCAATGAAAAGAACTGGTTGGCTTATTACATGGAGCTTATATTCATAGGTGCTTATTTTCTCAGGATAACTCGTAATAACTGTCCCTAAGAAACTTGGCCAATAGAACTGACATAGAAATAACATGTCACGATGTTTGCAATGGAGTAGCGACGTACCATAGCACACTGTATAGGCTCACCGCTGGCTCTCCTTTTTTTGCGATGTTCCATGAAATTGCCACATACATCTTGTACTTTTTCATTGTGTAACCCAATCTGCAAGTTGGCACGGCTAATTTCAGACATCTCTACATGATAATACATTGCATATCCCTTGCACATATTTAAACCACCAATTAATGATTCTGTGCGTAGCATAAACTAGCCATGACTCTGTGTGCTGGACAGGCACTCTAAGGGAGCCTAATGTAGTGTACTGGAATTCCTACATGCCACCTACGATTTTGTGTAATGTACTGCCTCTGTTCCTAAATATATGTCTATGTAGAGATTCCAGTATGGACCACATACAGATGTATATAGATGCATTTTCGAGTGTAGATTCACTCATTTTGCTCCGTATGTAGCCTATAGTGGAGTCTCTAGAAAGACTTATATTTAGGAACGGAGGTACGAGGTAGTGTCATGTATGACATCTACATATCTAATTTAGCAGCCAGTAGTAGAAATCATTGTCTGCACAAAGGGATTACTGGTCGAAAATCCTAGGAAAGCATGCTGGCAGGCACAAAACAATACAAGAGAGAGAGACACGCTTACAAGATCATAGCAATGCCTCGGTCCAGGATCTTGGTTGGCCAAGCTGTTAGATCCAGAAGAAACATCGTCCTTGTAGTTTTTGCCAGCTGCATAACAGGTAACAGCGACTTGTTAGTGTATCTGAAGTACATCAGGCAGGTGATGCTGGACGGGTTTAAAGGTGACAAGTACCTAGGCCGTGGCGGGTGCTTGACATCTTGCCAGACGGTGGGAATCAGGTTAGAAGCGTCAAGGGTGATGACACTGCGCTGGCTGTCGGGGTCCGGTAAGGAGATCTAGAACCGTCGAGTAGGGTGTTTGTGGAGCGGCTCCGGTAGGGTGGACTACGGTGTGGGCGAAGCGGATCTGTGGCCGTGAACGAGGGCGTAGGTGAAGCTGCTCCGGTGGTTGGGTTAAGGATGGTGTCAACGATGCGGATCTGCGGCCGTGGACGGGGCGTCAGAAGCTGCTCCGGTAGGTTGGATGAGGGTGCGAGGAAGCGGATCTGAGGCCGTGGACTTGTGAGTTGGCAAAGCGGCCCCGGTAGGGTTGAAAATGGTATAGGCGAAGCTACTCCGGTGGGGTTGACGATGTTGTCGGCGAAGCGGATCCGGTAGGGTTGAGGAAGGTGTCGTCAAAGAGGATCAGAGGCCGTCGACGGGGGCGTCGGTGGGGCGGCTCCGGGGAGGGGGGGGTGGACGAAGCATCTTCGGTGGGGAGTACGAATGAGCCGCTGCAGATGCGCTGCGGTTGACGAGAGTACCGGTGAAGCAGATCCGGCGCCGTGGACAAGGCCGACACTGAATGGGCTGTGGTACAGTGGTGGATGAGCAGTCTACTTGTTTCTAGGGGAGGTGGGAGGGGTAGATTCGGCCGTAGAAGCAGATCCAGTGAGGTGGACGCTGCTGGCAGTGAATGGGCTCTGGTACGCCGGTGGATGAGCAATCTAGGGTTTCAAGAGGGGAGGGGAGAAAGGCCGATGAAGTACGGACGGCGTGATGTGAGATGCTCTGGTGCTGTGGAGTTAGTCATTTTTGCGGGAGGGGGAGAGGAAATGGGGGTGCCGTGTAGTGGGAGGAACCGGAAGTTACCAAAGCAGCCCCGACCTATTATGTAGATGAGGGCGGTATTCTAAATGTTGGTCTCCGTGCACCAAGGACAAAAGGGGAATTTCGCATGCTAAAGACTAAGGTGGCGGAAATTTTAGAAGGACGCGGGAGATTTTGCTGCCAGCGGGATCGTTCGTATCCAGTTTCAACTAATTTTTTACCGTGCTAGCGGGAAGGTCATGCGAGACTGTGTACACGGGGCACGCGTCAGCAGTTAATAACTGGTGTGTCCACCCCAGAAAAGAAGACAATAACTCGGGATGATGCGCCGATAACTTGGACGTTGACACGGGCACGGCCAATCGTACGGGTGTAGTGGCCCGTTCACAAAAAAGGGATCAAACGCTCAGCCTATGTATTTCTCGTGTAAATAGATAATTTAGTGCAATTGGTTATTTACTTTAAACATAATCCATTGACGTGTTAGTGTAGAGGCGCACAAAAAGAAATGGATATTGTAGTCCGCTACTTGAAAGTGTTATCTCATATGATTACATAGCCTCCATTTCATAAATTGGGTACCCGTTGTTCATATATGAATATTACATATATTACTTCATAATAGAACCTTAAATCATCCAAGACTAATGATTTTGAATGCAAGAGTAACAATGGTGCATGTACATGATAGCTACATTGGTTGTTTGAAGAAACATCACTGTAACTTTGGCATGCACAACTGAAAAGGTTTATTTAAATAGAAAAAATGTGATATGTGAGTGTCCAATCTTTATAGCGTTGAATCGATATTGTACCTTTGGCCACGATACGAAGTAGATATTGATTTATGTTCAAGCGATGCACGTCCATGATCGCTAGATAGTGATACGTGAATGAATTGTGCAATCTCTCTCACACGCATACATATCTCATTTCCCTGTGGTCATCGGAATCACAGACGCGCACTTGTGTATTTCTCTCCCTCCGTCAAGGTTAGAATTCGTCTTTCTACCCCGACCTACAAGTCTCTCACACAGAAACACACACGCTCTCTGTGTCGAACACGCGCACCCCTTTAATTCCGCCCACCCACAGCCACTAATGTCTCAAAGTATAATAATGTGTCTCACACATATGCCTAAGGTTAACTCGAGTTCCGGAACCATATGAATACATACAATGGGATTCCAACAGAGCACCTTTTGTTTTGAGATTTCGCTCTCTCTCTCTCCCTCTCTCCCACACATTGTTTCTCGCTTCATTTTTTCCGGCACTTGCATGCACACAATTTTGTTTATCTTCGTGATGCTTTAAGTATGCCTCGCACAAATGCTATCTACCTATCCCTTAGTATAGCTAGCTATGTGTCACACAAACTCCTTCTCCCTACTAGCAAGATGCCCATGCGTTGCACCGAACATCAAGATGCATTTGTATGAGTAGTTTATCTTGTGGGAGAAAAGGATGAACGAGGGAATGCCTTATTTGCAAATGCGGAGAGGGGTGTGGGTATCTTTTTGCAAAATTGCCACAGTTTCCTTCCTATCCATCGGGTATAAATCGGATGGCCTATATTGCAGGATGGCAGGAACACCATCATCACCAAATCTGTTTTTTTATAAGAGTAGGGATATGTAAGTGTCACTGCACCCCCGCCCCCCGACACACACACCCACACCCACACAACCACACACACACACACACTTCCCAACACCGAAGGAGTAGGGTGACACCTCGATCTTGATACTAATCTATCGACTGGCTTCTCTCTCAAACACACACAAACACGCACCTCGATCTTGATAGTAATCTATCTACTCCTCTTTCAAACACACACACATACACACACACTCGCTAGTTGGGACTCTGTGCCTACCGTGCACACTCTCGATACGTCTTTCTCTCCCTCCCCCTCCCCCTCCCCCACCCCAACAATGACAGCAGAAGGGTGACAACTCAATCTGATCGTATTCTGTCAATTGGTTTCTCTCTCGAACATTGTGTCTCTGTGCCTCGCTCAGTAGCCCCTGGATATGTAGACTTCTCGCGCGCGCACAGCTGTAGTAACGATGACGCTGAACCCAGTGTGCCTCGTTTTTACCGGCCTCATGTGATAGTTTTCACCCTGTTTTCTGTTAATTAACAAGGCAACCTTTTCTTTGTTACTACTAGTGAATCCGAAATAATTCGGGGCAGACATAAAATATATCACTTCAACCCAATTATCGCAGTAACTATTTTAAAAGAAACTAGCTAGATGCCCGTGCATTGCACGGAACATCAAGATGCATTAGTATGAGTAGTTTATCTTGTGGGAGAAAAGGATGAACGAGGGAAGGCCGTATTTGCGAACGTGGAGAGGGGTGTGGGTATATTTTTGCAAAGTTGCCATAGTTTTCTTCCTATCCGTTAGATATAAATCCGACGGCCTATATTGCAGGATGGCACGCACACCATCATCACCAACTCTGTTTTCTACTCCCTCTATTCCTAAATATTTGTCTTTTTAGAGATTTCAACAAGTGACTACATATGGAGCAAAATGAGTGAATCTACACTCTAAAATATGTCTACATACACATCCGTATGTCGTAGTCCATTTGAAACCTGAAAAAGACAAATATTTAGGAACGGATGGAGTATAAGAGTAGACATGGAGATATATCAGTAGCATGGTCTACAATAAAAATGTGCTGGACTGGTTAGCGTCGGATGCTCGCAACGCGATGACATGAGTTCGAATTGTGTCTTTAACTTTAGATTTTTATATTATATATTACTTATTTAATATATACTTCTTTCGCTACTGTACTGACAGTGGAACCCACAGAGTACTCAGAATACAAGATTAAGGATGGACTTGTTTCTTTTTAACTTTCTGTACGAAGCTGTAGCCACCCTGCAAGTCACGTGTACACTGTACATGCAATTAACTTTTTATAGAGGGACAATCATACACGCAATTAACTCAAATGGATTGGATGTCACTCTATTATTTCCGGCATAAGAGCATCTCCAACGGCAGCCGGCAAATTTCCTCCCATTTCCTTCCGCGGAGGAAGACATCAAACGCCAGCGGCATACATTTTCACAACTCTAACCAACCAGATGAAATTCGTGCAAACACGGACTGATTTCATATAAGCATGAAGGATTTCGTATAAAAAAGCCAGATCTTCATATAAACATGATGGATTTCATTACATTTACATGAACTAAGCGGTGTCAATCCGGCTATCTTGGTATAATTAATACTCCCTCCGTCCGGAAATACTTGTCCTAGAAATGGATGTATCTAGACTTATTTTAGTTATAGATACATACAATTTATCCATTCTTAGGACAAAATTTCCCGCCAGCTGGAGAGGGAGTACATAATCTAAATGGCCGCCCGCGGATCCCTTTGTCTTCCTCATGTCCGGCAGACACTTTGCGGGGTCGACGAAGGTCCTCGGAAGAGACGAAGAAGCAAAGAAACCACCTGAATGCGCAGTCGTCGCCTCGGCGGTGGCCTTCATGGGACCCAAGTGGTGGCGGCCTCCCGTGTTCTACTTCTCCTCGATGATGGCGGCGGACACGGAGAAGCTGGCCACCGACATGTCGCTATCCATGCACCCGGCTTCTGTCTCTGCCTGCATGGCGCACCCACAGACACGGGAGGCGCGGTACAATGCGGCAACGATGTCGGTCTCAAAACCGGCGGATCTCGGGTAGGGGGTCCCGAACTGTGCGTCTAAGGCGGATGGTAACAGGAGGCGGGGAACACGATGTTTACCCAGGTTCGGGCTCTCTCGATGGAGGTAATACCCTACTTCCTGCTTGATTGATCTTGATGATATGAGTATTACAAGAGTTGATCTACCACGAGATCATAGAGGCTAAACCCTAGAAGCTAGCCTATGGTATGATTGTTGTTGTCCTACGGACTAAAACCCTCCGGTTTATATAGACACCGGAGGGGGCTAGGGTTACACAGAGTCAGTTACAAGGGAGGAGATCTACATATCCGTATTGCCAAGCTTGCCTTCCACGCCAAGGAGAGTCCCACCCGGACACGGGACGAAGTCTTCAATCTTGTATCTTCATAGTCCAACAGTCCGGCCAAAGGATATAGTCCGGCTGTCCGAGGACCCCCTAATGCAGGACTCCCTCAGTAGCCCCTGAACCAGGCTTCAATGACAATGAGTCCGACGCGCTGATTATCTTCGGCATTGCAAGGCGGGTTCCTCCTCCTGAATATTCCATAGAAGATTTTGAACGCAAGGATAGTGTCCGGCTCTGCAAAACAAATTCCACATACCACCGTAGAGAGAATAATATTTCCACGAATCTAATCTGCTGACAGCCTTTCATAGCGTGACGTTCTGCCGTGGTCTGGTCCTGACGAACCGTTTTTCCGAGCCTGCCACTGCACATGTTGCGAGGCGGTTTTATTGGCACATCCCGTCGAAGCAGAGATCGTGTCCCTCTTTTCACGGGATTCTCATCAATACGGGTATGGGTAACCCAATCGTGCCTGTTGGTATGGCTCCTCGATTTTAGGCAAGTTCCAAACGGCCACGCGGAGGACGCTTGATATTCAGCCTCTTTATAAAGGGGCCACGGCATGTCCTTTTCTTCTCGCACTCAATCGAATCCTTCCCCCACCTCGAGTTCCAACACCCAAGGCTCAGGCTAGGCGCTTCGGACCTTCAATCATGTCCGGATCCAACCTTCAAGGTCGGTGGATGCCCTCCTCTGTCACGGAGGAGGACATCAAGAAGCTGAGAGAAGCCAGGTATCTGACCGCCGAAACCTCGCACAGGCTGCCTGCTCGTGGGCAGGTCATCCCCACTCCCGAACCCAACGAGAGTGTCGTATTTATTTCCCACTTCCTCCGAGGGCTAGGCTTTAGTCTTGATCCCTTTGTCAGAGGGCTTATGTTCTACTACGGGCTCAATTTCCATGATCTGGCTCCGGATTCCATCCTTCACATCTCGTCGTTCATCGTCGTGTGTGAAACCTTCCTCCGCATCACCCCACACTTCGGCTTATGGCTCAAGACCTTCAATGTGAAGCCGACGATGATTGAGGGGCGACACGCAGAGTGCAGAGGCGCCATGATAAACAAAGGCGCCGATGCTCCATGGCCAAAGGGTTCCTTCCCGGAGACATCCAAGTTATGGCAGCGGGAGTGGTTTTACATCACAGCTCCTTGGGGTACTAAGTGGGTAGCCGCCCCTGCCTTCCGCTCGGCCCCCCCGCCACAACTGGCATCGTGGATCAACAAGGGGCTGGACTGGGGGCCATTAAATGATGTGCCAATATTGCAGAGTCGCATCCGAGATCTCCTCGAGAGAGATGTCAGTCTTGTCAAGGTAATGCAAGTCATGCTAATTCATCGAGTCCTACCTTGCAAACGTCGACCTCTCCGTATGTGGGAGTTCAACCCAGAAGAACCGCGAACTATTCAGCACTTCTTCGGCGTGACACTCGAAGAGATGTACGGATTGTTCTTTGGATCAAAAATAAAGTGTCCGGACACCACCGAGGATGCGGGTCTGAACTGCAATCGTCCAGACACCCAAGTAAGTAATTCCACGGTCGAACACATGGTCTTTTGATTTACCACAACATCATTCTGAAAAGTCGCTTTTTGACCAGGATTGGATAAAAAAGGCGAAGATGATCAGGTGTTCGGCTCCCCTTCCCGAGGGCTCACCGGATCCCGTACTAGCCAGGATGCTCCTTATCAAGCACCATCAGGGGAAGATAAAGGGGGGAATAAAGCAGCCGAAAGCGGGCCGCACTCATTATTCATCCAAACCGGGGGAATTAGTGCCTCCGCGAAGGAGGATAACCGGGGAGAAGAATCTGAAATTCCCCCTCCCCAAGGAAGGAAGAGGGCCGCCTCTGAAGAATTGGAAACAATGGCTTTCAAACGAGGGAAGAAACCTTTGTCAGAGGGCCCTACCCCGGAGGGCATCCTTACCGCACAGTACCCGCAAGGGGACCAGCCCTCCACCGAGCTGTAAGTAAACAAAAGTGCTTTATAGTAAATATACCCTGCTTCATTTATGAGAACAATAACCGAGACGTATGTCTTGTAGTTCGGATCGTAGCCCTTCTCGACGGAGTTCGTCTTCGGGGGATCTTCTTTCGGAGATGATGGAGAGCGAAACGCCTCCCCGTGCCTCCCCGCTTCGTGAGGCGGACGACCCTGAGGTGTCGTCACGGAGGATTTCTCCTGATCCGCCCAGGCCAGAGGGTAACCCTTCGGCCACCCGAAGTCCGGAGTATTCGGCTCCTAAGGAGAGCAACAGAAAGAGTCCGGGACTATCCGGTGTGCGACTAGACGCACTGATGGATCTTCTGGAGCAAGCGGCTATCTCATAAGCGCATCGTACGCTAATGGGTACGATGGTTGAGAGGATTTCATCCGCCAAAAGCGGATTGCATGAAGCTTTTATGAGCCAGCTGAGAGGATTTGAGGTACTCAAAGTAATATATATTTTTTTACGGTACCGCACACACTAGGTGTGCCCTATGCAGATAGTAGCCCCTAATACTCTGGTTGCTGTCAAAAAGGACGGCAAATAGAGGATCATAGTACCACGTAATAACCGTGCTGCTTTCACATGCAGGCGGCTGAGGGTCCGTTGGCTAGCCGGACTGGTGAGTTTGCCAAACTGAAGCGGCAACTTGATGCGGCAGATGCCGACATCGTGCTTGTAAACAAGCGGCTTGACGAGGCATAGGGTACGTATTCTCCTATGATCAGCACATATTAATAGGAGCATGATGCTAGTATTTGTAATATCCTGTGCCTGCAGATGGGGCTGCCGCCGTGGAGACCCTTCGGGCAGAACTTGCCCGAGCCAAGGAACAAGCCAGGAGGAGTGATGCGGCCGCCCTAAAGGCGGTCGAAGAGCTAAGAGCCGAAGAGGCTGCGCATTGCCAGAGCAAAGAGAAAATAGCCAAGATGGCTGTTGAGCTGAAAGATGCCGCCGACCGTTATGAGCTTCTTGAAAAGGAAAACCAAACGAAGACGGCGGACCTGGAGAAAGCCACGGTAGCAGCCAAGGAAGCCCGCTCTAAAATTAGAGCAACGAAGGAGCAGCTACGTCAAGCAGGAAATATCACGGCTGGGAAGCCCTTTTTGTTGCGGACAAAGTTCGGAGATCCTAAGTATGCCCTTCTGGATCAATTATGGAGTTCTGTGGACGCGTACCTGGATTTGGCAGCAAGTGCTACTGATGCAACCAAGTTTTTCGAAGATCAAATAGATCATGAAGTGGAAAAGCTGTTCTGGTCACAGTTCATTGCTCCGGCGCATCCGCTGCTGTTAAATGAGCAAATGGACGAGTGGGCCGAGTTCCATAGGTTGTTCCGGCTGGCCATGAGGTCTGTTGTGGATCATCTTTTTGGCCGGAAGGACCAAAGCTGAATAGTTATTTTGGCTTAGTGCAACAATTCCTTGGTGTTGTGCCGCATATCGACGCTGTGAAGAGGTCGGCGTGCATAGAGGGTGCGCGGATGGCTCTTGCCCGTGTCAAGCCATACTGGGCAGAGATGGAGGCCACCGCTATTGCATCCCATAGTTCGGCGGTAGGCCGGGTATCGGCCGAGCACTATTTTGAAGAAGTCTTAGAAGGCGCTCGTTTAATAGAGGCTCAGTGCTCGAAGAGTATCATGTTCTAGTGACATGTATCCCAATTGTAAGGACAATGTTATTTGAATTATAAAGGCTGTGTTTATACTTTTGCCTGAAAGTATTATTGTGCCTCCTGTGCGGTCGTTTATCTATATATATATCCTGAAAGTTTGCAGTCGTCGGCTTCAGCCCCCACACATATAATGTGGGGGTGTTCGCCAAAGCGCGTCTTCACACTTGATCCAACTTCTTGGTCCATTAAGGAGGTGGTAGCGCGGTGAACGAGGCAATCGGACTATATTGCTTTAACACTTTCACTTAACCATAGGAGTTTGACAGTGGGGCTACTATATAGCCCCTGGTATTTCCGCGGCTATCCGAATACGGTGCGCGTACGTACATGACCGGGGAAACCGGTCCTTCGTTAACGCGGAGGAATCCCGAAGATTCCGATGAGTCATCGAGTGGTTGACCAGTCTCACGCTTTATCATGGCAGTCAGCTTTCGGCTTTCTCTACTGAGGTGCTCATCCGGATGAACCAGGGCACAATCGCAGTAGTGCTCCCGGTGCCACCTTAGCCGATAGAGCGGAACGTAAGGTAGCAAAACGCGGGAGCCGGGCGAACCCAACATTTGACCAAAGACATGATTCGGAGCTGATGCATATAAGGCCAAACTCGCGACGCCGAACACTCCCTAAGGTATTCGGTCTTTACAACATATACCGGGCTGAGTAACGCCCTTGATAATGAACCCCGAGTGTCCAGGTACGTGCATTATTCTGACATGGCGAAATGCCAATAACGTCGGCATCCCTCTTGGTTATACTGAGTATCCAGAGGATGTGAAGCAACAAGAGACAGTAAAAAAGGTTTACACAGGGTCTTAATCTAAAAAGAAACCTTTGAGCGGGGCCCTGCTACACGTCTGGGCCAGTGTCTCCGTTGTGCCGTATCCTGGAAGGGTGTAGCACGATTATCATCTGTAAAAGAGAAGAACTTAGGTGAAAGTTGTCGTGCGAAAAATTGGTTATTCTCAATAAATCATTAAAATTCAAGATAAGTAAGGTCGAGCCGAATTGTAGTCCTTTTTACATGCGGGAAGCCCCTGGTACCGCCTACGGGGGTATATCCATCAAACCAATCTCAGGTTTATCTAAGCTGTTACAGCTAGTGATGCGCCAGCCTCGTCTAGCCATGTCCGCGGTCTTGACGACCGATCGTTTATTCTGATTGGAGGGGCCGTTTAGTGTTCGGCTGCTAAAGCCGCCACACATTCTTCCGCGCGCAAGGAACGCTCAATGTTTCCGCTAATTGTGATGATGCCACGTGGACCGGGCATCTTAAGCTTAAGAGAAGCGTAATGCAGTACTTCATTAAAACGAGCGAAAGCTGTTCTTCCGAGTAGTGCTTGATAGCCGCTTCGGAATGGAGCGATGTCGAAGGTTAACTTTTCACTTCGGAAGTTGTCGGGAGAACCGAATACTACCTCTAGTACTAGAGAGCCCGTACAGCGGGCCTCTGGGCCTGGTATTACTCCTTTAAAGGTAGTATTACTGTGGCTGATTCTTGTTGGGTCTATCCCCATTTTGCGGACTGTGTCCTGATATATCAGATTAAGACTACTGCCGCCTTCCATGAGGACTTGGGTGAGATGGTATCCGTCGATAGTTGGGTCTAGCACCAAGGCAGCCAATCCTCTGTGCCGGATACTTGTCAGGTGATCCCTGCGATCAAAAGCAATCGGGCAGGCCGACCAAGGGTTGAACTTAGGGGTGACGGGCTCTACGGCGCTTATGTCTCGGAGTGCATGTTTGCTTCTCCTCTTCATCACGTGAATCGTGTTCACTGATTTGACCTATGGTGGGAACTTTTTCTGACCCCCAGTGCTTTGCTGGCGAGGCTCATCCTCATCTTCACTTGGTGTATCCCTCCCCTTGTGTTCGGCGTTTAACTTGCCAGCCTGCTTGAAGACCCAGCATTCTCTGTGGGTGTGATTTGCAGGTTTATCGGAGGTGCCATGAATCTGACATAATTTGTCTAGAATCTTGTTTAGGCTGGACGGTCCATCTATGTTGCCTTTGAAAGGCTTTTTCCTCTAACCGGGTCGAGAGCCCCTAAATCCGGCGTTTATCGCCGTGTTGTCTGGGCTGTCTTCGTTATTCCGATGCTTGCTTTTATTACGTCGTGGTTTTCCATTACCATCCCTGACTTCAGATGTGCCTGGGTCGCTGGTGCTGCTACGGGCCAGCCAGCTATCTTCGCCCACGCAAAAGCGGGTCATAAGGCTTGTTAGGGCTGCCATTGTCCTTGGTTTTTCTTGGCCGAGGTGTCTGGCGAGCCATTCGTCTTGGACGCTGTGTTTGAAAGCTGCTAAGGCTTCGGCATCCGGGCAGTCGACGATTTGGTTCTTCTTAGTGAGAAATCTGTTCCAAAGCTTTCGGGCTGACTCTCCGGGCTGTTGAATTATATGACTTAAATCGTCTGCATCCGGAGGTCGGACATAGGTCCCTTGAAATTTAGCCCTAAAAGCATCCTCAAGCTCCTCCCAACTTCCAATTGAATTTTCGAGGAGGCTCTTCAGCCAGTGCCGAGCTGGTCCTTTCAACTTGAGGGGCAAGTATTTGATGGCGTGGAGATCGTCTCTGCGAGCCATATGAATATGGAGGATGAAGTCCTCAATCCAGACCCCAGGGTCTGTCGTTCCGTCGTACGCCTCTATGTTCACGGGTTTGAATCCCTCTGGAAATTCATGATCCAGCACCTTATCGGTGAAACATAGGGAGTGCGCGGCACCCCTGTATTTGGATGTGTCATGGCGTTCTGACGGTTGTAGTGTTCGGTTTTGATTATGCGCTGGAGTGCGCTTCCTAGATCCGTAGATGGATCTGGTCACGCCGGCCTTTTGATGCGAGTCCTCGCGTGGATCGTGTGCTGACTTATGTGCGGTTTCGTTAGCCGCTCTATCACGGCCACGAGGTGGTCGATCCGACCTGTCGGCCGTTTTATTTTTCGGCTGTGTGGGCTCTAAGGCCTCCTCATAGAATTCGGGTAACAGCTTGCACTTTGGATAGCTGTTTGTGTGGCGACTGCCACCATACTTTTCTTCAGTGTCAAGCACTTTGTTTGATCTACTGTTGAGCGTATTCTGCGTGGCCTTAAGCCTTTGCTTCTGCTTCTTCAGACTCCTCGCGGTGGCAATAAGCCTTCTACAGAGGTTCTATTGTTCCAAGTGCCCTTCCGGGATGATGTGTGTGTCGTCGTCGTCCGGACTGTTTTCCTCTCCGGACAGAGGTTGATGAGCTTTATCCTCGGCGTCGACGTGATCGGACAGTAGCTCTGTACTATGTTCACCGTTCGCTGGTTCATCCTGCTCTATCGCTGGGTCAATGTGGTCGTCGCTTCCTCTGGAGTCGACCGGGGTGTTATTTTTTCTTGCACTGTTATCGCTTTTTTTGCCGAGGCGGGATTTGGAGCGGCGCCTACGCCATTGCTTTGGTTGCTTCTCGAGGGAGGTATCCTTCGCTGCATCCTTTCGTTCCTCATCATTGTTTTCTTTGGGTGTATCCACCATATATACATCGTGTAATGAAGTGGCTGTCCAGCGCCCTGTGGGCGGTGGTTCCTGTTCGTCTCCTGCATCGTCGTCCATACCGTCGATGTCTTCGGAGTCGAAATCGAGCATGTCGGTTAAATCATCGACAGTGGCTACTAAGTGGGTGGTGGGTGGGGAGCGAATTTCTTCGTCGTCCGCATCCCATTCTAGCCGGACATAGTTCGGCCAAGGGTCTCCTGACAGGGAGAGAGACCTCAACGAGTTTAGTACGTCGCCAAACGGCGAGTGCTGAAAGATATCCGCGGAGGTAAACTCCATGATCGGTGCTCAATCGGATTCGATAGGCACGGACGCAGGCGGCTCGGAGCCCATTGCCGGGGACGAATCCAAGGGTTCGGCAACATGGGTCTCATAGGAGGTGAAGTCAGTATTCGGCTCTATCGCCACTGATTGTGCGGCCTCTGTGGCGGGGTCCATCCACCCGTCCTCAGATGGCGCAATTTGTTCCGGATTGAGGGCTGGAGTAGTTGCAGGTGTGATCTCCCGAACACTGTCCGACCTCAGAGCTAATTCATGCTCGTCGTGATTGTGCGGCGCACCTGACATGGGCTCGAATCCGTCAAAGATCAAGTCTCGACGGATGTCGGCAGTATAGTTCAAGTTTCCAAACCAGACCTGATGGCTAGGGGCGTAGCTCTCGACCTGCTTCAGATGGCCAAGCGAGTTGGCCCGCAGTACGAAGCCGCCGAATACGAAGATCTGTCCGGGAAGGAAAACCTCACCCTGGATCGCATTGTTGCCGATGATCGAAGGAGCCATAAGCCTTATGGTGACGGCACAGTGGAACTCTCAATGAAAGCACCAATGTCGGTGTCAAAACCGGCGGATCTCAGGTAGGGGGTCCCGAACTGTGCGTCTAAGGCGGATGGTAACAGGAGGCGGGGAACACGATGTTTACCCAGGTTCGGGCCCTCTCGATGGAGGTAATACCCTACTTCCTGCTTGATTGATCTTGATGATATGAGTATTACAAGAGTTGATCCCACACGAGATCGTAGACGCTAAACCCTAGAAGCTAGCCTATGGTATGATTGTTGTTGTCCTACGGACTAAAACCCTCCGGTTTATATAGACACCGGAGGGGGCTAGGGTTACACAGAGTCGGTTACAAGGGAGGAGATTTACATATCCGTATTGCCAAGCTTGCCTTCCACGCCAAGGAGAGTCCCACCCGGACACGGGACGAAGTCTTCAATCTTTTATCTTCATTGTCCAACAGTCCGGCCAAAGGATATAGTCCGGCGGTTTGAGGACCCCCTAATCCAGGACTCCCTCAAACGACGACGCCCGTACCGGTGTGCTCGCCGCTGTGCCGGCGTGGAGCAACTCGCCACTCCTCATCGAGCTGAACTGGAGCGGCGAGTTGCTGAACCACGCGCTTGCTTGGGAGGCAACTGGCTCCGTCGGGCCAAGCGAGGTTGGTGAAGCACCGAGCGGCCTCGCCCGTATCCGGAGGGCTTGGCGGGCCACCCAGCCGGGTAATATGCCGGAGAATGGCTCCTCGGAAGCCATCGGAAGAGTGGAGAAAATGGTGAAGGCGGAGATGGGGGAGCGGCGGAGGGGTGCGATTCTTGCCCGCTGTCTGTCTGGCCTCGTGTAAATAGAGGTTGGACGGTAGGAGCTTGGCTGGCGTCTGGCCTCGTTTAAACTGAGGGCGGACGGGAGGAGCTCGGCCGGTGTTGCGTTTAATTCTGGCCCGCTCATGAACGGACGTGTGGCCGGAGTAGGTTTCTCGGTTTGCATGCGGGTTTAACGGAGGGGTTTGATTGGGGGGAGGAGGCGTGTTCAGCCGGGCGTGCAGCGGGCGGCGCAGTACTATTCGATTTGAGAGCGGGTGGTGCAGTTCCCGATACAAATTTAATGCAGACGAGCGAGGGAGTAGCGGTTCCCGAAATGTTGAACGGCTAATGCATCCTCCTTCAATTAATGCATGAGGGAAGTAATGGGAGGAGGACCGGGAAAAGAGGCTGCACGATGTGAATGCAACGCAGTTTGCCCTCATATAAAGGCGCCCCTCCATTCCAATCCATCTCCACATCGTACGCACCTAAGCATTTGCCTAAGCACCTACATTAAGCGCAAAAGAGCTCACTCCAGACCCACGGTGGCAATGTGCGCGAGCGGCCAGCGGCTGTGCCAGATGGTCCACGACGTCGGCCTGCGGCATGGCGCCGAGGATCGTCTCCAGACGGTGTTGGAGACCGGCTGGTGGATGGCTGCCGTCGACGCCAACTACGACTCTCAGTTGGACGAGATGATCGTTGCCACCACCAACAAGTTCACTGTCCTCAATAAGCTCGTGGACGACATCGCCGTACTCCTCCAGCCCGCGCGCCCGGGCTCCTCATTGCCTGCCACCCTAATCGGCCTCCATGGCCGGAACCTCTTTCAAGCACTGGTGGCCCAGCGACTGCCCGCCGACGGCACGAAGAATGTCCACCTGCAGGTCGCGCTCGCCGCGAGGCGCCTCGCCCTGCAAGAATTCGTCGACCTACACATCCACGTGTACGAGCAAATCCTGTACATAGGTATCTACAAGGCTAGTGAGGATGCTACGACGTTGGCCTTCCTCAACCGGCTGGAAGGCTTGGCTGCCTTTGCTGAGAAGCACCTCGACCTCGCCACAAAAGCCGCCGCTCCTTAGCCGCCGGTCGGTGTCCTGGTGCACTAAGTTGAGGAGGAGGAGGTCGTACGTTGATGGATGCATCTTTCTTCTTGCCTTCTGTAACCACCACTGCGATCACATCATCATCGTGGCCTTAATTCTTATTGTGGTGTTGCAGTCTCGTTCCAGTCAATACCGACATGTGCGATCCCTTTGCTTAATTATATGCATCACTGTAAATAGTACTCCATCCGTCAATTTATAAGTTGTGCTTACTTTTCCATCAACTTCATGCAACGCGCGGGCATCTTGCTAGAAACACTAGAACATGTCGGACCGCGTGTGACCAAACTGGCGATGCGCCAACCTAGCTACCACGTACCCTGCTTATCTGGCGGAAATAGCCCCGCCCTAGCGTTTCCAATCGTTATTTCTATCTATCGATCGTGCCAAGGAGCAGAACCAAAATGTTACAATTTATACATGTTTCTCTACTCCTACTCCTATCAAAGACTCAGTTGGTGATGGTGGTGTGTCTGCCATCCGTCGTTTCTGACCATTAGAACTGCATCTAACGGCTGTGAGGTAAGTTGTGGCATTTTTGCAACAATAGCCCACTTCTCTGCTCCAATTTGCAGAAAACCCCTTATTATCTTGAAAGCAACCACATGCCTCCCTCACCTCATCAAAACAACATGAGAAATATATACTCCTATAAAAGACTCAGTTGGTGATGGTGGTGTGTCTGCCATCCGTCGTTTCTGACATTAGATCTGCATCTAACGGCTGTGAGGTAAGTTGTGGCATTTTTGCAACAATAGCCCACTTTTCTGCTTAAATTTGCAGAAAACCCCTTATTAACTTGAAAGCAACGCACCGCCACATTGCTAGTAAAAGGAAAAGGCCTGCCGCGTTCGCGTCGCACTCCCCCCCCACACGCCCGGGAATCGGGAGTACTCCATGGCCCGTCCGGCACGACACATAGCTTAGGGAAGGCGTGTGCCTAGCATTTTCACTTTCATGTGGGACCGCCGTTGAGCAAATCGACTATTGGAAAACCGCACCCCGCCCGCCGTCGGGTTGGAAAACAGAAACAAGGGGAAGATCTAGCTGTAGCACGGAAGCCAAGAAATTTGGTGTCAGATGGGGCTCGTTGATAGAGTAGGAGGATTCCGTACTACTCTGCTCCTACTAGTACCAAGTTTGTACTATACAACTAGTACTACCACTATACAACTAGTAGGTGCGTGCACGGCACAACATCGTAGGAACAAAAAACGGAAAGATCTTGTTTTGGGTGATTTATCTTTTTTTTTCTGTCAACGTAGTATGAATAATATGATGTGGGGGGCACCCATGAAGCTTATGTGGCTTGGTTGCATGGCTACGAAAGGTTAGAGAAAAATAAATAGATAATGTGTTTAGAGTGCACTCCACTAAACAAATATACCTTGGATCCATTGCAACGGGCCGGCACATCTATATATATACCCCCTATATAGTGTGTGAATAACTTTGAAAGTTGGTCGTTGGATGATTCCAATCCGACGGTACAAAGATGGCAAATCCGAGCACTACTGGCCGTTGGATATCATCTACATTCCACCAGATTCTGCCACATGTAGAATCTAGAAGACTCCATGGTTGAAAATCATTCATGACTAACTTTGCCACAACTAAGCTTAGGCAAAGTGTGTCTCAAACAAAAAATGTGGCTAACAAAATGGCCACCACAAGTGTGGCAAGATTTGGCAAGAAGTTGAGTCTATGACATGTGGACCATGTAGCTAGAAAAGTGTGGCAGGCCACAAGTGTACCAATGAACCAAACACATGCCTGGTGTGTTTGGTAGGGTGTATGAAGGGTGCGTGATCCCAAGAGTTCCCTTCTCGACCCATTTTTGGGTGTTTGGTAGAGTGTATGGAGGGTGCATGAGTCCACACTATATTCGCACAAATACACTAGAAGCATGCATGAAGAGAGCATACATGAAGAGGGGTGTTGAGTTGAGCATGCATGAAGAGGGAACAGCTATGCTGAGACGAGAACGCAACCAAACACACTTGTGGCACTCCTAAGCTTAGGCGTGGCAACCTTAGGCTGCAAACCAAACCATAACTTTGAAAGTTGGTCGTTCGATGAAGCCAATCCGACGGTACAAAGGTGGCAAATCCGAGCACTACTGGTCGTTGGATATCATCTACATTCCACTAGATTCTGCCACATGTAGAATCTAGAAGACTCCATGGTTGAACTTCATTCATGACTAACTTTGCCACAACTAAGCTTAGGCAAAATGTGTCTGCCACAAAAAATGTGGCTAACAAAATGACCACCACAAGTGTGGCAAGATTTGGCAAGAAGTTGAGTCTATGACATGTGGACCATGTAGCTAGAAAAGTGTGGCAAGCCACAAGTGTAGCAATGAACAAAACACATGCCGGCACGCCTAAGCTTAGGCATGGCAACCTTAGGCTGCAAACCAAACCATAACTTTGAAAGTTGGTCGTTGGATGAAGCCAATCCGACGGTACAAAGATGGCAAATCCGAGCACTACTGGCCATTGGATATCACCTACATTCCACCAGATTTTGCCACATGTAGAATCTAGAAGACTCCACATGTAGAAGCATAATGCACAAACCACCAGAATCTCATGCGTGCAATGCACGTGTACCTTACTAGTAGTTGGTAGTAGTAAGAAACAAATTCCGGGTTTGGCACGAGCTCGTACTGCGGGAGCACCACAAGGCCTGCCGCAGGAGTTACATTTCCCTCTCGGGGCCCACGGGACCGAACTTCAGTGGCTTAGTGCCCGACCTATGAGTCAATGGCATGCGGAGCATAAATGCGGCTAGCCCACATGTCACTCTCATGGTGGTGGTGTGGTTCGTGACTCACCCGTTCGAGATGAACCGGCCGGTGGTGGCGTGGCCGTGGCGAGGGTGCCACAGCTGGGCGTCGGGGCGTTACGAGGCGTAGATGGCCACACCAGCGGGTACTACCTGTAGTACAGAAGTACTCCAGGTGAGCATTGATGCCCGGGACGAAATGTGTCACAGCCGCTGGATGAAAATTCGATGGTGCGGGAGGTGTGGTGTCATGGGTTCATGCGGCGTCGTGGGAATCGCGTGTGGCTGTGGTAGAAACTTGATGCTCGCCGCATTTAAGGTGGCCCACATGTCATGCACACAAAGGCAGAGGGGCGGTGCGGCCGAGAGGGGTGAGGCGCACGTCGGGGGACGTGGTGCCGTGGGTTGGAGCAGCGTCGTGGGAATCGCGAGTGGCAGTGGATGAAACGTGATGGTCGCCGTAGTTGAACTTCCATGGACAAGCTGTCATGTCTACACACACATGCATTGCATACCGATCACTAGAAGGAGTAGTAGAGAAAGCTAGGCGGATAAATAGTTCCTTATAGTCAAGCGGACCCACGCTACTACTTGTTCCAAAGACATGCACACCGTCGAAATAGTCCATCTATATCAATATAGATAGAGAGGGAATACTTTTTTTACAAGAGAGGAAATAGTTCATCCATCCATAATGCCCTGCTGCTGGTGCAGCATCTTCTTCTTCTTCTTCTTCTTTTTCTTCTTTTTCTTCTTCTTCTTCTTCTTCTTCTTCTTGTTCTCATTTTCTGTGGGAGACGGCTTCGCAACAAGCTCTCTGGACCTTGCAGCTATCTCGAAACTCACACGGGCATTGAGAGCAGCATATTTTATCCGCTCGTACGTCAAGGGATAATTCTCCCATCCAAACGACCTTAATGCCAGCGTCTCGTCACCCTTCTGAAGATATGTTCCTAGCACAAAATTTGCTACGTCGAATAGGGATGATGTCGGTTTATCAGAATCTTCTATAGGAATTTTTATTCTGGTTTGTAGGTCAGCGATGCTTTTCAAATCAAGGTTGTATGGCTCCAACTTCTGTTTGTCCCCTGCGATGGCTACCCCACAGAAGTATATGTCCTCCCGAGACAAGAAATCGTGAAGCTCACCTGGTATGGAGGGCGCGTGTATGATGTGGTACACCAAAACATCATCTTCGAGGCACAGCTGAAGGACAGCGGCGCGTTGGATCTTCCCAGTGGCACGCTCAGTGTACTCTGCGTCGAGACAGATGACATTCATCTCCACCTTTTGGAGGGAGTTGGATACATTGTTGATCCACTTCCGAAAAACCCTTGGGTGGTCGGTGACTATGG
This sequence comes from Aegilops tauschii subsp. strangulata, assembly GCF_002575655.3. Lineage (NCBI taxonomy): Eukaryota > Viridiplantae > Streptophyta > Magnoliopsida > Poales > Poaceae > Aegilops > Aegilops tauschii. Next base: position 580,397,131 of record NC_053039.3, on the reverse strand, counting down.
CAACTATGCTCAATGAGCCTTCGACGAGGGCATGTTGGACGCTAAAAACCTGCATCTTGATCTCTTTCGCCATTTGGAACCGCTGGACCGGAGGGCTATGGTTTGGAGAATTAGGATTAGATGACTAATCTAACTGAAGAAGATGATTATTTATAGGGGCTTTAGAATTACTCCAGGAGGATGTGAAGAGGTTAAAACAATGTGAATGCAGTGTGGTTTGGATGCAAATGAAGATCAAGGAGTAGTGAAAAAGCCGAGGAAAATCGGTTCCCGATAGAGAAGTAAATGGGAGAAATTATGCGCATGCATGAGGAGAGGTGCGGTGGATTGACTGCTGCATGCAATGGATTGGACGGGCTCTTCGGTTGCCTTTTCTCTCTCCCACGCGCACAGAGTGGCCCAGTTGCATGCTGTAGTTTATTGGCTGGAGTCAGGCTGCAGCTGCTCATGCGTACGCTAATTAATGCTGTGAATGCGGGGCATGGAGGGAAACGGGCGCATGCAAAAGGGTATATACGCAAACTAATTAGAGAAATACTGAAAAAAGTTATGCGCAGACAAAAGAGGACCGGAGGGAGTACTACTCATGTTCCTACTACGGTTAAGGAATATGCGGTTATCCTCAAAAAAGAAAAGTCCTTCTTCGCACTTCCACATGCATGAGAACTTGGTTCTGCTCGCAATATGGATGATAGCTGGATGATGAAGTGAACCCAGAGGCATGCTCGCACGGGAGTGTACTCATGTTTCTACTACTCCTACTAGTAGTAGTAGTAGTACAACTATGGTACACTTGATGGTCAAAATACTATTAGTCATCCGGTCCTCATAGTGAAGTACAAGACCCTGCGCCCGAGGTGACACCAGTCCAGGCGGCGTGTCCGGGTTACCAAAGTTAGCCTCACCTTGTGCACTGTTCAGTCACTGTCACCGCCGCTGTATAGCATGCCTCGCCTCGTCTCCCCTCCCCTAGCACCACTCCATCTCCGTCTCGCTGGAGATCCTGAGGTCACTCTTAATTATCTCACTGTGCCCCCGCATACCCTCGCCTCGCTCGCCCCCCCAGTACCACTATTCCCTTGCTAGCCGCTCCAGCACCGACAACCTTCTCCCCCGTAAATCAAGCCCCCCAAAACCCCACCTTCCAAACTCCACCATGGCCGAACGCGAATCGCGCAGGATCCATATGAGACGCGATTGGAGCTATCTCCCCAGTGACGTCCTCAACCTCTGTTGTTCGTGTATGGATATGTTGAGCGCCCTACGGCTGGCTGCATGCTCGAGGGGCATGCACATGGCCATCGTTGAAGCGAGGCCTAAGCTTTTCAAGACACCCTACTTGCTGCTATCTGCTCTTGCGAGATTGGCTCACCATGATACGGAGGCGTACATGATGCCCCTCGACTTCAATCTGATCTCCATTAGCCGGAACTTCTTTGCAGGTATGTAGTGGGCCGCCGTACATCATTTCCCTCGACTTCGATCCGATCACCATCACCCGAAACTTCTTGGCAGGTATGTACTGGGTCGGCATGAACTCCCATTGGATGGCTGCCGTCAGAGAAGACGGTAAAAAGTTGGTGCTCGTGAACTTCCAGACCTCCCATGAGATTATCCTTCCTCCGTTGGATTATATAGAGTATTACCATCGCGGTCCTAGTCATCTAGATTACTGCGTCAGTTGGACGGACCTTGTTTTGCAGAAGATTGTAATCTGCCAAGTGCCCATACGACATGCGGATTACACAGACTTCAAGCTAATTGCCTTGTTCGACAAGGGACTCGCCTATCTTTACGCCGGTCCCTTCTTTAGATGGAGACAACTCAGCTTACAGTGGATCGTCGTCAAAGCTGATACACACTTCTGTGATGCTATTCAACACAATGGCATCATCTACGCGATCGACAAAGCAGATGGCACCACGTATTGCTGGGACAGCGCGTGTAAGTTGTTTCCGTCTCATGTTAATGATGACGTCATGACACTGTTTGAACTTTTTGTGATGATTGGCATATCCCTGTTTGAGCAGAATTTGAGTAGAACTATGGCAATGTATTAGAGACGCCGTAAATCAGCTATATTTGGAATGAGTTAATTCATGCGATTGTGATCATGTCATTACAGCCAAATTGTACCCCTGAATAATCAAACGGTTAGGAATATATGGATATTCTCCTTATTTTACAATAATCTATATACTACTACTACTACTAAATATGAGTGTGTATCAATGGCCATGTTAGTTTCCTCATTTTCATGATTTAGAAACATGCACCACACTGTTGGTTTCATCTCACCATACATTAGGGAAGTAAATGTGCATATGGAGAACTCTATATTTGGAAGTAGTGAAATCCTATAATGCTTACCATGTGTAGATACCTATATTCTCCCTTCAGCAATCGGCTAGAATAATATCCTCACAAAAATGTTGCCCACAGAACACGAGTATATAACAATGCATGGTCTGTTAGTTACCTTGAAGAATTTGTTTGTGAGGAGAGAACATGATTCCATAACATGCATGACATGGTAGTTTCCTGTGAAGAATCGATTGCGAGATAACATGAGTATAACCATGCATGGCACTTCTATATTTTCGACTAGTATACATTTCCCTGTATTTTCCTCCCAGTTCCAACAGGGACATATCAATGCTGTTTCTTGCATTATCCTGCTCATACTCTGAACAATGCTGATCTTACATTAACAATGCCTGTCCTTTTTGATATGATGCAGTGTCCCTACATTACTGCCCTTTGTAATCACACCACCTTTGCCAAAAACAGGGAAGCACAACTGGTTCCTCGCTCGATCAGACAACGGCAAAAGACTAATGATCATTCGGACACATGAGCCGGAAAAGTTATATTGTAAAAACCCCACTGTATACAAGCACCGTGAAATACGTGAGTATCCGGACAGTGGCTGCTACGTCTGTGAGCAGGATACCAGCTTGTTGGGGCCTTCGGGATTTTTTAGTTGGAGGCGGGTAAACAGCCTTGGTTCACACTCTCTGTTTCTCGGACTCAGTTATCCGATTAACCGGGAGATCACCGTTGGCAAGGACCTTGATGGCAGAGAGGTTCTGTTTGCTATGGAAAACTGTGTCTACACGGCGAGCCCTAGGAGTTCGGTAGCAAACTCCCCTGATTGTCAACGATACAACCTGCAGCCAAAAGAAGGTGAGAATGACAAATGCATCCGGATTAACTTTGATCCTTGGATGTCTCAATTACGACAGGCAGTGATGTGGTTCAAGCCTTCAGGTTGATAGGTAACTGGGCTGTTGCGTCGAAAGGGTGTAGTACTGGTATCTCCGGATAATTGGTCGCTGAAGCGGGGCTGCAAATTATGATGGTGTTGGATCATCTCTTCGAATGACTTTGTTGTCTTTGCTGCTTGTTCTGGATGGGAAGTTCTTTCTTTTGTTATGCATATTCCTTGTCATTTGGTCATCCTCGTCTATGTCACTCTTACTATGTAATAGTTGGCTCTGTTTAGAATGTCATTCTCGTCTGGAGCACGAGAGTCTGAGCGCTGCAGATGGGTGCGTTTTGGTGGTGTAGCAAGACTTCTTATGAACTATCATGTCTTGCTGTTTATGTCAGTAGTAGCCACTAGTCAGTGTTTGAATGTTGTACATATCGTTGTTTCGAACTGTTTATTGTCTCGAACTACTGGTGGGCTAAATGAGGGCATCACCATTTTCCAGTGTTCAGAGTGTATCTCCTTTTTTTGGTTATATAATTTGAGCTTAGTGTCTTTTCGATGATGTACACTTGTTTGGACCAGTGAGGTGTCGTTGAATATGGGCCGAGTAGTAACGCAATGCCAAACAGGTCAATTATGACTCTCAGGCCGGGCTCTCAAAAGATCCTCAAAAAAAAAGGTCGGGCTCTCCAAAAAAGAAAGAATAAGGACTCTTAGGCCGACATGTGGGCGCCACCGGTGTTTTCGTGCGCTTGCGCGCCGAGAGCATATTGCCGCGTGTTTGAAATTCAAGCTACCTTTTCATCCTCAATCTCCTGCCCCTCCCCCACTTCTGGAATCTCGATTCGTACTCCAGTTCCCCCAAATCCCCCTCCTGTACTCCCTGTACTCAAGCTCACTATCATGTCTCCGGTCAACGCGGATCTCCGAGCCGGAGATCGTGAGGTCCGTCCTGCCTTCGGTCGCTGCATGCTGTCGCTCAACAGTGGCATTGCGACGCTTGACGACCAGTTTGCCGGCAAAGTGCTGATGGTAACCATCAACGGCGACCGGCCTCCTGTCTCGCCGGACGACCTTGTCAAAGCTCTTGGCATTGCGCACGGCATCCAAATAAGTGACTTGCTCGTCGAAGTCTGTCCGCCACCGGCTGATTTCTTCGTCAGGTTCCGGACAACTTTCGACTGCAGTCGTGTGTTCGAATCTTCCCAGCGTTTGTTCTGTGATGGCGCGCTGGTGAACTTTGATCGGTGGCACCCAGGATGGGGCTCGGTGTCCTCTGAGCATGAGTTCTTAACAAAGCTTACCTTCCACGACATGCCTCGATGTGCTTGGAATAGCAAGTCCATGAATGAGCTTATCAACGACCTTGGAGGTGAGCTCGTAAGTATGTTTGTTCCTCCAGACAGCTGGGCTCTGACGGTTTTGGCATGGATGAAGAAGCCGTCCACCATACCAAAGGTGATTGGTGTTGAGATACCGGTGCAGGAACCGGGGTTGTACTATTCATCGCCACCAAGGCCGCCGCGGACCACGTTAGGGATGTACCTGTATCGAGTGTTCGTGCATGTCGAAGAAGTGGTCAATCCATCAATCGAAGTGCTTCAGCCAGGGTCCGTCGACGACGTCCATTACAGGATTCAACATCAGACTTTCCCCGTGTTGCTCGGAACGATGGATGGCACAGGGCCTACTGTTGGGAATCGTAGCATAATTTAAAATTTTCCTACGTTCACCAAGATGCATCTATGGAGTGTACTAGCAACGAGGGGAAGGGAGTGCATCTACATACCCTTGTAGATCGCGAGCGGAAGCGTTCCAATGAACGTGGATGACGGAGTCGTACTCGCCGTGATCCAAATCACCGATGACCGAGTGCCGAACGTACGGCACCTCCGCGTTCAACACACGTATGGTACAGCGACGTCTCCTCCTTCTTGATCCAGCAAGGGGGAAGGAGAGGTTGATGGAGATCCAACAGCACGACGGCGTGGTGGTGGATGTAGCGGGTCTCCGGCAGGGCTTCGCCAAGCTTCTGCGAGAGAGAGAGAGAGAGGTGTTGCAGGGGAGGAGGGAGGCGCCCAAGGCTGTTGTGTTGCTGCCCTCCCTCCCCCCTTTATATAGGCCCCTGGGGGGGGTGCGCCAGCCCCAAGAGATGGGATCTCAAGGGGGGGCGGCAGCCAAGTGGGGGGGAAGGGGTGCCTTGCCCCCCAAGGCAAGGGGGAAACTCCCCCCCTAGGGTTTCCAACCCTAGGCGCATGGGGGGAGGCCCAAGGGGGGCGCCCCAGCCCACTAGGGGCTGGTTCCCTTCCACTTTCAGCCCACGGGGCCCTCCGGGACAGGTGGCCCCACCCGGTGGACCCCCGGGACTCTTCCGGTGGTCCCGGTACAATACCGATAACCCCCGAAACTTTCCCGGTGGCCGAAACTTGACTTCCTATATATAATTCTTCACCTCCGGACCATTCCGGAACCTCTCGTGACGTCCGGGATCTCATCCGGGACTCCGAACAACTTTCGGGTTTCCGCATACATATATCTCTACAACCCTAGCGTCACTGGACCTTAAGTGTGTAGAGCCTACGGGTTCGGGAGACATGCAGACATGACCGAGACGCCTCTCCGGTCAATAACCAACAGCGGGATCTGGATACCCATGTTGGCTCCCACATGCTCCACGATGATATCATCGGATGAACCACGGTGTCGAGGATTCAATCAATCCGTATGCAATTCCCTTTGTCAATCGGTATGTTACTTGCCCGAGATTCGATCGTCGGTATCCCAATACCTTGTTCAATCTCGTTACTGGCAAGTCTCTTTACTCGTACCGCAATGCATGATCCCGTGACTAACGCCTTAGTCACATTGAGCTCATTATGATGATGCATTACCGAGTGGGCCCAGAGATACCTCTCCGTCACACGGAGTGACAAATCCCAGTCTCGATCTGTGCCAACCCAACAGACACTTTCGGAGATACCCGTAATGCACCTTTATAGTCACCCAGTTACGTTGTGACGTTTGGCACACCCAAAGCACTCCTACGGTATCCGGGAGTTGCACGATCTCATGGTCTAAGGAAAAGATACTTGACATTGGAAAAGCTCCAGCAAACGAAACTACACGATCTTTCATGCTATGCTTAAGTTGGGTCTTGTCCATCACATCATTCTCCTAATGATGTGATCCCGTTATCAATGACATCCAATGTCCATAGTCAGGAAATCATGACTATCTGTTGATCAACGAGCTAGTCAACTAGAGGCTTACTAGGGACAGGTTGTGGTCTATGTATTCACACATGTATTACGATTTCCGAACAATACAATTATAGCATGAATAATAGACTATTATCATGAACAAAGAAATATAATAATAACCTTTTATTATTGCCTCTAGGGCATATTTCCAACAGTCTCCCACTTGCACTAGAGTCAATAATCTAGTTACATTGTGATGAATCGAACACCCATTGCGTCCTGGTGTTGATCATGTTTTGCCCTAGGGAGAGGTTTAGTCAACGGATCTGCTACATTCAGGTCCGTGTGTACTTTACAAATTTCTATGTCTCCATTTTGAACACTTTCACGAATGGAGTTGAAGCGACGCTTGATATGCCTGGTCTTCCTGTGAAACCTGGGCTCCTTTGCAAGGGCAATAGCTCCAGTGTTGTCACAGAAGAGAGTCATTGGGCCCGACGCATTGGGAATCACCCCTAGGTCGGTAATGAACTCCTTCATCCAGACTGCTTCCTGTGCTGCCTCCGAGGCTGCCATGTACTCCGCTTCACATGTAGATCCCGCCACGACGCTTTGCTTGCAACTGCACCAGCTTACTGCTCCTCCATTCAAAATATACACGTATCCGGTCTGTGACTTCGAGTCATCCAGATCTGTGTCGAAGCTAGCGTCGACGTAACCCTTTACGACGAGCTCTTCGTCACCTCCATAAACAAGAAACATATCCTTAGTCCTTTTCAGGTACTTCAGGATATTCTTGACCGCTGTCCAGTGTTCCTTGCCGGGATTACTTTGGTACCTTCCTACCAAACTTACGGCAAGGTTTACATCAGGTCTGGTACAGAGCATGGCATACATAATAGACCCTATGGCCGAGGCATAGGGGATGACACTCATCTCTTCTATATCTTTTGCCGTGGTCGGGCATTGAGCCGTGCTCAATTGCACACCTTGCAATACAGGCAAGAACCCCTTCTTGGACTGATCCATACTGAACTTCTTCAATATCTTGTCAAGGTATGTACTCTGTGAAAGACCAATGAGGCGTCTTGATCTATCTCTATAGATCTTGATGCCTAATATATAAGTAGCTTCTCCAAGGTCCTTCATTGAAAAACACTTATTCAAATAGGCCTTTATACTTTCCAAGAATTCTATATCATTTCCCATCAATAGTATGTCATCCACATATAATATGAGAAATGCTACAGAGCTCCCACTCACTTTCTTGTAAACATAGGCTTCTCCATAAGTCTGTGTAAACCCAAACGCTTTGATCATCTCATCAAAGCGAATGTTCCAACTCCGAGATGCTTGCACCAGCCCATAGATTGAGCGCTGGAGCTTGCACACATTGTTAGCATTCTTAGGATCGACAAAACCTTCCGCCTGCATCATATACAACTCTTCCTTAAGGAAGCCATTAAGGAATGCCGTTTTGACGTCCATCTGCCATATCTCATAATCATAGTATGCGGCAATTGCTAACATGATTCGGACGAACTTTAGCTTCGCTACGGGTGAGGAAGTCTCATCGTAGTCAACCCCTTGAACTTGTCGATAACCCTTAGCGACAAGTCGAGCTTTGTAGATGGTCACATTACCATCCGCGTCCGTCTTCTTCTTAAAGATCCATTTGTTTTCTATGGCTCGCCGCTCATCGGGCAAGTCAGTCAAAGTCCATACTTTGTTTTCGTACATGGATTCTATCTCGGATTTCATGGCTTCTAGCCATTTGTCGGAATCCGGGCCCGCCATCGCTTCCTCATAGTTCGAAGGTTCACCGTTGTCTAACAACATGATTTCCAGGACAGGGTTGCCGTACCACTCTGGTGCGGAACGTGTCCTTGTGGACCTACGAAGTTCAGTGGCAACTTGATCCGAAGCTTCATGATCATCATCATTAACTTCCTCTCCAGTCGGTGTAGGCACCACAGGAACATTTTCCCGCGCTGCGCTACTTTCCGGTTCGGAAGGGGTGACTATCACCTCATCAAGTTCCACTTTCCTCCCACTCAATTCTTTCGAGAGAAACTCCTTCTCCAGAAAGGACCCGTTCCTGGCAACGAAGATTTTGCCCTCGGATCTGAGGTAGAAGGTATACCCAATAGTTTCCTTAGGGTATCCTATGAAGACGCATTTTTCCGACTTGGGTTCGAGCTTTTCAGGTTGAAGTTTCTTGACATAAGCATCGCATCCCCAAACTTTTAGAAACGACAGCTTAGGTTTCTTCCCAAACCATAATTCATACGGTGTCATCTCAACGGATTTCGACGGAGCCCTATTTAAAGTGAATGCGGCAGTCTCTAAAGCATAACCCCAAAAAGAGAGCGGTAAATCGGTAAGAGACATCATAGATCGCACCATATCCAATAGAGTGCGATTACGACGTTCGGACACACCATTTCTCTGAGGTGTTCCAGGCGGCGTGAGTTGTGAAACTATTCCACATTTCCTTAAGTGTGCACCAAACTCGTGACTTAAATATTCTCCACCACGATCTGATCGTAGGAATCTTATTCTCCTGTCATGTTGATTCTCAACCTCACTCTGAAATTCTTTGAACTTTTCAAAGGTTTCAGACTTGTGTTTCATTAGGTAGACATATCCATATCTACTTAAATCATCAGTGAGAGTGAGAACATAACGATATCCTCCGCGAGGCTCAACACTCATTGGACCACACACATCGGTATGTATGATTTCCAATAAGTTGGTTGCTCGCTCCATTGTTCCGGAGAACGGAGTCTTGGTCATCTTACCCATGAGGCATGGTTCGCACGTGTCAAATGATTCGTAATCAAGAGACTCCAAAAGTCCATCTGCATGGAGCTTCTTCATGCGCTTGACACCAATGTGACCAAGGCGGCAGTGCCACAAGTATGTGGGACTATCGTTATCAACTTTACATCTTTTGGTATTCACACTATGAAAAGGTGTAACATCACGTTCGAGATTCATCAAAAATAAACCATTGACCAGCGGGGCATGACCATAAAACATATCTCTCAAATAAATAGAACAACCATTATTCTCGGATTTAAATGAGTAGCCATCTCGAATTAAACGAGATCCAGATACAATGTTCATGCTCAAAGCTGGCACTAAGTAACAATTATTGAGGTTTAAAACTAATCCCGTGGGTAGATGCAGAGGTAGCGTGCCGACGGCGATCACATCGACCTTGGAACCATTCCCGACGCGCATCGTCACCTCGTCCTTTGCCAGTCTCCGTTTATTCCGTAGTTCCTGTTTTGAGTTACAAATATGAGCAACCGCACCGGTATCAAATACCCAGGAGCTACTACGAGTACTGGTAAGGTACACATCAATTACTTGTATATCACATATACCTTGGGTCTTGCCGGCCTTCTTCTTGTCAGCTAAATATTTGGGGCAGTTCCGCTTCCAGTGACCACTTCCCTTGCAATAAAAGCACTCAGTCCCGGGCTTGGGTCCATTCTTTGACTTCTTCCCAGTAACTGGTTTACCGGGCGCGGTAACTCCCTTGCCGTCCTTCTTGAAGTTCTTCTTACCCTTGCCCTTCTTGAACTTGGTGGTTTTATTCACCATCAACACTTGATGTTCTTTTCTGATCTCCCCTTCCGCTGATTTCAGCATTGAATATACCTCGGGAATGGTCTTTTCCATCCCCTGCATATTGTAGTTCATCACAAAGCTCTTGTAGCTTGGTGGAAGCGACTGGAGGATTCTGTCAATGACCGCGTCATCCGGGAGATTAACTCCCAGCTGAGACAAGCAGTTGTGCAACCCAGACATTCTGAGTATGTGCTCACTAACAGAACTGTTCTCCTCCATTTTACAGCTGAAGAACTTGTCGGAGACATCATATCTCTCGACCCGGGCATGAGCTTGGAAAACTAGTTTCAGCTCCTCGAACATCTCGTATGCTCCATGTTTCTCAAAACGCTTTTGGAGACCCGGTTCTAAGCTTAAAGCAGGCCGCACTGAACAAGGGAGTAATCATCAGCACGTGATTGCCAAGCGTTCATAACGTCTTGGTTCTGTGGGATTGGTGCATCACCTAGCGGTGCTTCTAAGACATAATCTTTCTTGGCTACAATGAGGATGAGCCTCAGGTTCCGGACCCAGTCCGTATAATTGCTGCCATCATCTTTCAGCTTGGTTTTCTCTAGGAACGCGTTGAAATTGAGCACAACGTTGGCCATTTGATCTACAAGACATAGTGTAAAGATTTCAGACTAAGTTCATGATAATTGAGTTCATCTAATCAAATTATTTAATGAACTCCCACTCAGATAGACATCCCTCTCGTCATCTAAGTGAAACATGATCCGAGTTCAACTAGGCCGTGTCCGATCATCACGTGAGACGGACTAGTCAAGATCGGTGAACATCTCCATGTTGATCGTATCTTCTATACGACTCATGCTCGACCTTTCGGTCCTCCGTGTTCCGAGGCCATGTCTGTACATGCTAGGCTCGTCAAGTCAACCTAAGTGTATTGCGTGTGTTCCGAGGCCATGTCTGTACATGCTAGGCTCGTCAACACCCGTTATATTCGAACGTAAGAATCTATCACACCCGATCATCACGTGGTGCTTCGAAACGACGAACCTTCGCAACGGTGCACAGTTAGGGTGAACACTTTCTTGAAATTATTATAAGGGATCATCCTACTTGCTACCGTCATTCTAAGCAAATAAGATGCAAAAACATGATAAACATCACATGCAATCAAATAGTGACATGATATGGCCAATATCATCATGCTCCTTTGATCTCCATCTTCGGGGCACCATGATCATCTTTGTCACCGGCATGACACCATGATCTCCATCATCATGATCTCCATCATCATGATCTCCATCATTGTGTCTTCATGAAGTCGTCACACCAACGATTACTTCTACTTCTATGGCTAACTCGTTTAGCAACAAAGTAAAGTAATTTACATGGCGTTATTCAATGACACGCAGGTCATACAAAATAATAAAGACAACTCCTATGGCTCCTGCCGGTTGTCATAATCATTGACATGCAAGTCGTGATTCCTATTACAAGAATGTGATCAATCTCATACATCACATATATCATTCATCACATCTTCTGGCCATATCACATCACATAGCACTTGCTGCAAAAACAAGTTAGACGTCCTCTAATTGTTGTTGCAAGTTTTTACGTGGTTTGTAGGTTTCTAGCAAGAACGTTTCTTACCTGCGTATGACCACAACGTGATTTGCCAATTTCTATTTACCCTTCATAAGGACCCTTTTCATCGAATCCGTTCCGACTAAAGTAGGAGAGACAGACACCCGCTAGCCACCTTATGCAACTTGTGCATGTCAGTCGGTGGAACCTGTCTCACGTAAGTGTACGTGTAAGGTCGGTCCGGGCCGCTTCATCCTACAATGCCGCCGAAACAAGAAAAGACTAGTAGCGGCAAGAAGAATTGGCAAACTCAACGCCCACAACTTCTTTGTGTTCTACTCGTGCATAGTAACTACGCATAGACCTGGCTCTGATCCCACTGTTGGGAATTGTAGCATAATTTAAAATTTTCCTACGTTCACCAAGATGCATCTATGGAGTGTACTAGCAACGAGGGGAAGGGAGTGCATCTACATACCCTTGTAGATCGCGAGCGGAAGCGTTCCAATGAACGTGGATGACGGAGTCGTACTCGCCGTGATCCAAATCACCGATGACCGAGTGCCGAACGTACGGCACCTCCGCGTTCAACACACGTACGGTACAGCGACGTCTCCTCCTTCTTGATCCAGCAAGGGGGAAGGAGAGGTTGATGGAGATCCAACAGCACGACGGCGTGGTGGTGGATGTAGCGGGTCTCCGGCAGGGCTTCGCCAAGCTTCTGCGAGAGAGAGAGAGGTGTTGCAGGGGAGGAGGGAGGCGCCCAAGGCTGTTGTGTTGCTGCCCCCCTCCCCCCCTTTATATAGGCCCCTGGGGGGTGCACCAGCCCCAAGAGATGGGATCTCAAGGGGGGGGGGGGGGCGGCGGCCAAGTGGGGGGAAGGGGTGCCTTGCCCCCCAAGGCAAGGGGGAAACTCCCCCTCCCCTAGGGTTTCCAACCCTAGGCGCATGGGGGGAGGCCTAAGGGGGGCGCCCCAGCCCACTAGGGGCTGGTTCCCTTCCACTTTCAGCCCACAGGGCCCTCCGGGACAGGTGGCCCCACCCGGTGGACCCCCGGGACCCTTCCGGTGGTCCCGGTACAATACCGACAACCCCCGAAACTTTCCCGGTGGCCGAAACTTGACTTCCTATATATAATTCGTCACCTCCAGACCATTCCAGAACCTCTCGTGACGTCCGGGATCTCATTTGGGACTCCGAACAACTTTCAGGTTTCCGCATACATATATCTCTACAACCCTTGCGTCACCGGACCTTAAGTGTGTAGACCCTACGGGTTCGGGAGACATGCAGACATGACCGAGACGCCTCTCCGGTCAATAACCAACAGCGGGATCTGGATACCCATGTTGGCTCCCACATGCTCCACGATGATATCATCGGATGAACCACGGTGTCGAGGATTCAATCAATCCGTATGCAATTCCCTTTGTCAATCGGTATGTTACTTGCCCGAGATTCGATCGTCGGTATCCCAATACCTTGTTCAATCTCGTTACCGGCAAGTCTCTTTACTCGTACCGCAATGCATGATCCCGTGACTAACGCCTTAGTCACATTGAGCTCATTATGATGATGCATTACCGAGTGGGCCCAGAGATACCTCTCCGTCACACGGAGTGACAAATCCCAGTCTCGATCCGTGCCAACCCAACAGACACTTTCGGAGATACCCGTAATGCACCTTTATAGTCACCCAGTTACTTTGTGACGTTTGGCACACCCAAAGCACTCCTACGGTATCCGGGAGTTGCACAATCTCATGGTCTAAGGAAAAGATACTTGACATTGGAAAAGCTCTAGCAAACGAAACTACACGATCTTTTATGCTATGCTTAAGTTGGGTCTTGTCCATCACATCATTCTCCTAATGATGTGATCCCGTTATCAATGACATCCAATGTCCATAGTCAGGAAATCATGACTATCTGTTGATCAATGAGCTAGTCAACTAGAGGCTTACTAGGGACAGGTTGTGGTCTATGTATTCACACATGTATTACGATTTCCGGACAATACAATTATAGCATGAATAATAGACTATTATCATGAACAAAGAAATATAATAATAACCTTTTATTATTGCCTCTAGGGCATATTTCCAACACCTACTCCATCGCGCGGCGGAGGCCACTGCTTCTTTGGGAGAAGAGGAAGGGCTGGCTGCCTGGATGTGCTCTAATTTGAGGTAACAACTGAATCTTGTCAGATACTAGTTAAATCCGAGCTATGGGTGTGAAGCACTGATGTGCCAATACATTTGATTGTGACCTATTCTAATTTTGTACCTGAACTTTTTTTAGAAATGGCTATACGTCAACTTAATGTGCTAGCAGAACTTATTGTGTTGTCTGTCTGTTTTCTTTGCACAACATTCAAGATATTTCCCTGTCATTGATAAAGAAGATGAACAGTTATGTACGAGTTCTTTGGTTTCAACATAGCCCTACCCGTAGCGATCCACTGCTTCCATCCTGATTGTGCCGCCTGCGTGAAATTTTTGTATGCAAGTTAAGTGTGCTATGATGTTCTATATGATTGTGTCAACTATATAAGTTTCTACTGAGCATCAGCAAAGCATATGGCTGAAAGATGTATTTACGAGCATCGACCAATGGGTCTCTCCCTCGCTCTCTCTCTCTCTCTCACACACACACACACACACACACACACGCACACACGCACATATGCACAAGTGGGACCCGTTGAATTATTTCTTTGCTCATGACAGCTTTTAATTAGGTTCCACTGTAATCTAACTTTTTTCTTAAGTTATTAATTGAGCTCAGTGACTTCAAAAAGTTGTACAGAAGCCGTGGTTTGGCCTTTCCGGCGTCGGTGAATGTGGGCTGAGTAGCCATGTTAGGTTGTACTGTACTACACAGGCCTTTTTTTTCAACATCAGCAATGCAACTGGGCCGACATTTGTACACAATATCCGGGTTAACTTGTTATTCTCCGCCCCGCTGGGCTGCAAACTTTCCTAGGAGGTATGCATTAGGCTTAACAAGAAAATGGACTTTAAGAAATAATAAATGGGATGTAATTATAATAACTGGGCAGTAACTATAAAAAATGCACCAAACGCGTAATTAGTTTAAAAAATATATTATTTTTGGAATTTGAAAATTTTAATTTCATTACTTGTTGCGCGCGCAATATTTCGTTGGATTTTAACGTAATACAACTTTATTTTAAAATTATATTTAATCTGACTAGAAATTTCGTATAAAAATATTTCGGATCCCATAAAAATGTGGGAAGTTTTTTTGAATTCTGTTTTGAGCGGTTGGTTGAAATTATTAATCGTTGTACTAGCTAGAAAATGGGCTGTAGTTTTTACAAACTGTAAATGGGCTGTAGTAAATTCCATTAGAATTAAAAAATGGGTTATACATTCTTAAAAATCGCAAATGGCTATATGTTCTCTGCCACACACTTGTGGGCCTTCTAAGTTGACGCGTCCCCTAAAAATAACTAAGTTGACGCATATGCAAGGCTTTGTCAACAACACACGGTTCTGGCAGTTGTGGCTGTTGGATGTCCATCCAACGGATGTCATGCTTTTTCTTCAATCTCGGATATTCTTGCTTCAGCCGCCCAAAAAATGATTCCTCCCCCTGACATCTGGGGCGCACCGTTTCGGAGGCTGACCTATGGGCCTACTAAGTTGATGCGTACCAAGGGCTTTGTCAACTTAGTCAATATAAACGATTCCAGCTGCAGTGACCGTACGATGTCCATCCAACGGCCGTAGTGCTTCTTCAACCTCTGGTCTTCTTGCTCCAGCCGCCCAAAGTAGCGCCAGTCGTGCCGCGTGCTCCTGCCTCCCGTGTCTGGCTGTGATGCCGCGGAGGCCTCACTGCCCCCTACTACTCCCACCACTGGCCAGGCCATCCCTCTACTCACCCACACCCCCTGTTATTCCGCGGCGACGGCAGCCTCACACCGCAGCCGAACCAGTGAACCCTCGTACTCCTCTCCACGCGGGCTTCCACTGACGCGTCTTCCCCGGCTCCGCATTGTCCCCTTCCTAGGCCTCGCCGTCGTCCACCGCCCTGGTGCTCTCGGCGCGGCGTGGTCAACGTGGTCAAGGAACGGCTTCCATCGGACGTGGACTGTACGTGTAGAGGCTGACAGCTGGGTCCACGACCGCAGCAAGGAAGTGCCTCCTTATTACGCGGAAAATACTGATTCCTCCACCTAACAACAAGGACCCACCGGACGGGCCACCGTATTTCGTGAAAAAAAAGTTTCTCCCTAACTGCTGGGACCCACCGGACGGGCCACCGTATTGCACGAAAAAAACGTTCCCCCCGCTGTCAGCTCGGACCCATCGGAAGTGCCTCCTTATTACACAGAAAAAAATGAATACTCCCCCTGCTGGTTGGGGGTGGGAGGCTGACTTGTGGGCCTACTAAGTTGACGGGGACAGAGTGCTTTGTCAACTTAGTCAATATGAACGATTCTAGCTCCAGTGACCGTACGATGTCCATCCAACGGCCGTAGTGCTTCTTCAACCTCTGGTCTTGTTGCTCCAGCCGCCCAAAGCAGCGACGGTCGTGCCGCATGCTCCTGCCTCCCATGGCCGGCCGTGCTGCCGCGGAGGCCTCACCGCCCCCTACTATTCCCGCCGCTGGCCAGGCCTTGCGGCGACGGTAGCCTCACACCACAGCCGAACTAGTGAACCCTCGTACTCCTCTCCGCGCGGGCTGCCACTGCCGCCTCTTCCCGGTTCCACGTCGTCCCCTTCCTAGGCCTCGCTGTCGTCCACCGCCCTGGTGCTCTCGGTGCGGCGTGGTCAACGTGGTCAAGGAACGGCTTCCATCGGACGTGGACTGTACGTGGAGAGGCTGACAGCTGGGTCCACAACCGTAGCAAGGAAGTGCCTCCTTATTACGTGAAAAATAATTATTCCTCCACCTGACAGCGGGGACCCACCGGACGGGCCACCGTATTTCGCGAAAAAACGTTTCCCCCTGACTGCTGGGACCCACCAGCTACATCTTCGCATGCAAGGAAGTGCGTCTGAAAAAAAACGATTCGCCCCCTTGACTGCTGGGACCCACCAGCTACATCCTCGCACGCAAGGAAGTGCCTGACAGTCGGGACCCAGCTGGTCGAAGCGTAGGTAGCGTTGTCATTCTGGTCGCGAAGGTGTACGTACATACTGGTCGATGTAGAGGCACGCACGTGTCGTAGTAGAGGCGCGCACGTAGCATGTACACGTACGTACAACGGCCAGTGTGCAAGAAAGAAAATACGGCCACGTACGTACATACGGGTAGGGTCTCGAACGCCTACTCGCGTACGGCCAGGGCTCGTGTACATGGCTGGGTCGGAACGGAGAAACAACGTTGTCGTCGTGTTCATGGGGAGCCAACCGGCTGGGTCGGAACGGAATGCGTCGTCGTGTTCATCGGGAGGTCTTGGACGGAACAACTGATGGAAACGAGGCCTGGCGTACCGCAGAACGGAGGAAACGACCTTGTGTTCGACCGGCCACATTCGAAACGGGATCCTGTTCATCGGGAGGGGTCTGGCGTACCGCAAAACGGAGGAAACGGACCTCCTACGGTAGAAACGGGGGTCCTGTTGACAGGGAGGGGTGTGGCGTACCCCCTCCAGCCTCCACATGCTACTGTTCATCCACCGTGGACCTCCTCCAGCCTCCACCTGCGACTGTTCATCCACGGGCTCCTGTTCATCCAGCCTCCACCGCGCGGTACTCCACTGGCTACTGTTCAACAAGCCCTCTCCACGTGCTCCTGTTCAACCACCCCTCCACGAGCTACTGTTCATCCAGCCCTCCACCGTCTACCGTTCATTCTGCCCTCCATGGGGTGGTCCTGTTCATCCTGCCCTCCACGGGGTCCTGTTCATCCAGCCCCAACCGGCTCGATTGATCGGGGTCCTGTTCATCCAGAGGCAACACCACGGGGTCCTGTTCATCCACCCCCACCGGGAACTGTTCATCCAACCCCCCCCCCCGGCAACGCTCGCTGTTCATCCAGAGGCAGCATCGATCGGCTTCAGTTAGAAGCAATAGCGAAGGAATCACTCGATCGGGTTCAGTTAACACCCATCGATCGATCGCTCGGGTTTATTAACGCGCTGCCAGCAGTGCAATCGCTCGGGTTCAGTTAGAGCCCAATGCCTCACTCGGGTTTAGTTAGAGCCCAACGCCTCGCACACACGCGTGTACGTACGAGAGAAACGCGCATCGCTCGGCCCCCGACCACCCACCGTAACCGGGGACTCCCCGATATTTTCCGCGCCATCACTTCTACCACGGTTTTTTCCGTCATGGACGACCCAAAGAATGTCATGCAACTACATCTTCGGCCCGCCCAGGACGAAAAGCCCATTTTCTGTCATGATTTTTTGTCATAGAGGTAGGACCCACCACATTTATGATGATACCGGGTTTTGTCACAATTATCGTCATAGAAGTGTCATAAGTATGACAGAAAAAAATTCATTCGGCCCAAAATGTCACGGATGTGTCTTTTTTTTGTAGTGCATATTGTTGATCAGAAATGATGTAGAATTTTTTGGAAAGCATAAAGGAGTGTTTGAAAGGAGTTTTCCAAAGAAAGACCTCGGTGAAGCTGCTTACATATTGAGCATCAAGATCTATAGAGATAGATCAAGACGCTTGATAATTTTTTTCAATGAGTACATACCTTGACAAGTTTTTGAAGTAGTTCAAAATGGAACAGTCAAAGAAAGAGTTCTTGCCTGTGTTGCAAGGTGTGAAGTTGAGTAAAGACTCAAACCCGACCACGGTAGAAAATAGAAAGAGAATGAAAAGTCATTCCCTATGCCTCAGTCATAGGTTCTATAAAGTATGCTATGCTGTGTACCAGACCTATTGTGTACCTCACCATGAGTTTGGCAAGAGGGTACAATAGTGATCCAGGAGTGGATCACTGGACAGTGGTCAAAATTATCCTTAGTGGAATAAGGACATGTTTCTCGGTTATGGAGGTGACAAAAAGTTCATCGTAAAGGGTTACGTCGATGCAAGCTTTGACACTGATCCGGATGACTCTAAGTCTCAATCTGGATACATATTGAAAGTGGGAACGATTAGCTAGAGTAGCTCCGTGCAGAGCATTGTAGACATAGAAAATTTGCAAAATACATACGGCTCTGAATGTGGCAGACCCGTTGACTAAACTTCTCTCACAAAGAAAAACATGATCACTCTTTGGGTGTTAATCACATAGCGATGTGAACTAGATTATTGACTCTAGTAAACCCTTTGGGTATTAGTCAGATGGAGATGTGAACTAATCACATAAAGATGAGAACTATTGGTGTTAAATCACATGACGATGTGAACTAGATTATTGACTCTAGTGCAAGTGGGAGACTGAAGGGAATATGCCCTAGAGGCAATAATAAAGTTGTTATTTATATTTCCTTATATCATGATAAATGTTTATTATTCATGCTAGAATTGTATTAACCGGAAACTTGATACATGTGTGAATACATAGACAAAACAAAGTGTCCCTAGTATGCCTCTACTAGAATAGCTCGTTAATAAAAGATGGTTAAGTTTCTTGACCATATGCATGTGTTGTCATTTGATGAACGTGATCACATCATTAGAGAATGATGTGATGGATAGGTCCCATCCGTTAGCTTAGCATAATGATCGTATAGTTTTATTGCTAATGCTTTCATCAGGACTTATACATCTTCCTATGACTATGAGATTATGCAACTCCCGAATACCGGAGGAACACCTTATGTGCTATCAAACGTCACAATGTAACTGGGTGATTATAAATATGCTCCACAGGTGTCTCCGATGGTGTTTGTTGAGTTGGCATAGATCGAGATTAGGATTTGTCACTCCATGTATCGGAGAGATATCTCTGGGCCCACTCGGTAATGATCATCACTATAAGCCTTGCAAGCAATGTGACTAATGAGTTCGTTACGGGATGATGCATTACGGAACGAGTAAAGAGACTTGCCGGTAATGAGATTGAACTAGGTATGATGATACCGACGATCGAATCTCAGGCAAGTAACATACCGATGACAAAGGGAACAACGTATGTTGTTTTGCGGTTTGACCGATGAAGATCTTCGTAGAATATGTAGGAGCCAATATGAGCATCAAGGTTCCTCTATTGGTTATTGACCGGAGATGTGTCTCGGTCGTGTCTACATAGTTCTCGAACCCGTAGGGTCCGCACGCTTAACGTTCGATGACGATTTGTATTATATGAGTTATGTGATTTGGTGAACGAATGTTGTTCGGAGTCCCGGATGAGATCACAGACATGACGAGGAGTATCGAAATGGTTGAGAGGTAAATATTCATATATGGGACGATAGTATTCGGACACGGAAGTGTTCTGGGGTACCGGGTACGTATCGGGTCACCGGAAGGGGTTCTGGGCACCCCCCCGGCAAAGATATGGGCCTTATTGGGCTAAGGGCGGGCTAGACCAGCCCCTAGTGGGCTGGTGCGCCCCATATATGCCAAATAGGAGGAGAAGGAAGGATGGGAAGAGAGAAAGGAAAGGGGAGGATTCGGGCTCCCCTTCCCTTCTTTCCCCCCTCTCTTTCCTTCCCCCAACAACACTTTTGGAAGGGGGGAGGCCGAATTGACAAGGCCCGTAAGTAGGATTCATCCTAATTGGGCGCACCCTTGCTGCTCCCCGCCCCTCCCACCTATATATACATGGGGAGGAGGCGCCTAGAACACACAACAAACATTGTTAGCCGTGTGCGGCGCCCCCCTCCACAGTGTATGCCTCCGGTCATATTCACGTAGTGCTTAGGCGAAGCCCTGCGCGGATTACTTCACCATCACCGCCAACACGCCGTCGTGCTGATGGAACTCTAACTCGACACTTTGCAGGATCAAGAGTTCGAGGGACGTCAACGAGCTGAACGTGTGCAGAACTCGTAGGTGCCGTACGTTCGGTGCTTGGAACATGTACATCTACCGCGTTACTAAACGCTTCCGCCTTCGGTCTACGAGGGTACATGGACACACTCTCCCCGCTCGTTGCTATGCTTCTCCTAGATAGATCTTGCGTGATCGTAGGCAATTTTTTTGAAATACTACGTTCCCCAACAACGCCCCCCTTGGGCCGGCCTCCTCTTCCCCCTCCTTTATATACGTGGGAGGGGGGCACCCCAAAGGCACACCAAGTATTCTCTTAGCCGTGTGCGGTGCCCCCTCCATAGTTACACACCTCGGTCATATCGTTGTAGTGCTTAGGCGAAGCCCTGTGCCGATAACTTCATCATTACCGTCACCACGTGGTCGTGCTGACGGAACTCTCCGTCGCCCTCAACTGGATCAAGAGCTCGAGGGACGTCATCGAGCTGAACATGTGCTGAACGCGGAGGTGCCATACGTTCGGTGCTTGGATCAGTTGGATCGCGAAGACGTTCGACTACATCAACCGGGTTACTAAACGCTTCCGCTTTCGGTCTACGAGGGTACGTGGACACACTCTCCCTGCTTGTTGCTATGCATCTCCTAGATAGATCTGGCGTGATCGTAGGTAAATTATCTGAAATACTGCGTTCCCCAACAGTGGCATCAGAGCCAGGTCTATGCGTAGATGTTATATGCACGAGTAGTACACAATGAGTTGTGGGCGATAATAGTCATGCTGCTTACCAGCAACGTCTTACTTTGATTCGACGGTATTGTTGTATGAAGTGGCCCGGACCAACATTACATGACCGCGTTCATGAGACTGGTTCTACCGACGTGCTTCACACACAGGTGGCTAGCGGGTGTCTGTTTGTCCAACTTTAGTTTAATCGAGTTTGACTACGCCCGGTCCTTGTTGAAGGTTAAACTAGCAAACTTGACGAAAAATCGTTGTGGTTTTGATGCATAGGTAAGAACGATTGTTGCTAGAAGCCCGTAGCAGCCACGTAAAACATGCAACAACAAAGTAGAGGACGTCTAACTTGTTTTTGCAGGGCATGTTGTGATGTGATATGCTCAAGACGTGATGTTATATAAATTGTTGTATGAGATGATCATGTTTTGTAAAAGTTAGCGGCAACTGGCAGGAGCCTCATGGTTTTCACTTTATTGTATGAAATGCAATCGCCATGTAATTTCTTTACTTTATCACTAAGCGGTAGCAATAGTCGTAGAACACTACAGGAATCAGCTATTTTGCCGTCTGCCACGGCGGACGGCAAAAGGCTCCGGCAAAGTAGGCTACGGTAAAGAGCTACTTTGCCGTCTGCTTCCTGGCGGCTGACGGCAATGGGCCTTTGCCGTCTGCAGCGGACGGCAAAGAGAGCAGACGGCAATAATTGCGCTGTCAGTCCGTTAAGTGGCTAACGGCAGGCCTTTGCCGTCCGCCGCTGACGGCAAACTTTCTAGTGTCTTTGCCGTCTACCACTGATGGCAAACTTGCTAGTGTCTTTGCCGTCTGCCACTGTAGGCAAACTTTCTAGTGTCTTTGCCGTCTGCCACTGTAGGCAAACTGACCAAATGGGTCAGCACCCAGGAAGCACAGATGGCTGCCACGTGGCTTCTTTGCCGTCTGCGGCTGACGGCAAAGAGCCCGTTGCCGTCGGTGGCAGACAGCAAAGAGCCTGCATATTGTCTCTTTTTTCTGTTTTTTATTAAATCCAACAATTTTGACAGCAAATATATATGACATATATAGATATATTTCACAGGCCTATTTAACAGCAAACATATCACATATATCCAGCACATAAGTTCCATACATCCATACATAAGCAAGTTCCATCCATTCTACATAAGCAAGTTCCATCCATACATATTACATAAGCAAGTTCCATCCATCCATTCATACATAAGCAAGTTCCATCCATACATAAACAAGCACTCCATAGCAAGCTAGCTTCCATGAAGTGAATGAAATCTGCAAAATGGCAAAATAAGAAAGTTAGAAATAGGTGACTAGAATAAGAAGACTAGAACAAGAAGAGTAGAACAAGAAGAAGACTAGAACAAGAAGAGTAGAACAAGAAGAAGACTAGAAAAGAGTATGTCATTTATGAGCTAACTTACGTGAAATGGATCATATATGAGCTAACTAAGTTGAAATGGGTCGTTTATGAGCTAGCTAAGGTGAAATGGATCATTTATGAGCTAACTTAGTTGAAATGGGTCGTTTATGAGCTAACTAAGGTCAAATGGATCGTTTTTGAGGTAACTAAGGTGAAATGGATCATTTTTTAGCTAACTTAGGTGAAATGGATCATTTATGAGCTAACTTAGTTGAAATGGATCGTTTTTTAGCTAACTTAGGTGAAATGGATCATTTATGAGCTAATTTAGTTGAAATGGATCTTTTTGAGCTAACTTAGGTGAAATGGATCATTTAAGAGCTAATTTAGGTGAAATGGATCGTTTTTTAGCTAACTTGGTGAAATGGATCGTTTATGAGCTAAATTAGTTGAAATGGATCGTTTATGAGATAACCTAGGTAAGATGGGTCATTTTGGAGTTAACCTAGGTGAAATGGGTTATTTTAAAGCTAACGTAGGTAAAATGGATCATTTAGGAGCTAATCTAGGTAAAATGGGTCATTTTTGAGCTAACTTGGATGAACTGGATCATTTATAAGCTAACCAAGGTAAAATGGGTCATTTTAGAGCTAACTTAGGTAAAATAGATCGTTTAAGAGCTAACTAAGATAATTATGCAATTTTTGACATAAGTAAGCTAAGTACAGATCGTTTTAGAGCTAACTTAGGTAAAATGGATGGTTTTGGAGGTCAGTAAGCTTATTAAGTCATTTTGGAGGAGAAGAAGCTAAGTCTAGGTCATTATGGTAAGCATTGGAGGAAATAAAGCTAAGTCTAGGTCTTTATGCATGTGTTAAGCAAAACACTAGATAAACTTACCATGATCCAGGAGGTGTAGGAGCGGGCTGGCTCGTGTCGGTAGCTGGAGAAGGATCGTGCGATGCTTGTCTGGAGTTACGCTGCACCAAAGATCATTTCCAATGTCTTGTTAGCATGATGACACTCAAATGTTAAACTAGCAAGTAATGTCCATTCAAATTAAACTCACCGTGGTTCCAGGAGCAATCACTGGCATCGGCGGAGTGGTCTGACCGGTCTTCTCGCACACAGACTGCACATTTGGTTTTGACGACTCAGTCATACTAGTTAGTAATGAGACAAACACTACATGAATGTTTTGGCTAATCTGCAGAAGAAACTTACCATAAGGAGCTCGTACATGGCCCTTGCCTGCATGTCATTCCGCGCCCTCTCCTCCTCCAACGTCTTTGTCGTCCTCTCCTCCAACACCCGCTGCCTCTCCGCCGCCTCCGCCAGAAGTTTCTCCGTTCTATCTCTCTCACTCTGTATAGCAGCCTGCAACACCACTCACATGACCATTTGTAATCATTGATGGAAGCGCACACAATGTAATGGAGAAAGATAGCTAAGTACGTATCACTAACCTTGATGGCGAGTTGCACTGGCCGTTCACGAGGCCTTATCTCAGGAGCGGAGGTCGACTGGCGCGCCTTGATCTCCCGGAGAGTGCTAGGACAACGGATAAGTCCATCTCCAATGGCTATGGAGCCATGGGACCTCCCGCCACCAGATATCATCACCAGCTCTGGATCAATGGGACCCTGGCTCGGGTTAAAGTCCTCCCCTTTCCTCGCCTTCCCCTCATCTCTATATCTCACGAGCTTGTTGTGGGAGGAGATGTTTGAAGGAAATATGCCCTAGAGGCAATAATAAAGTATTATTTATTTCCTTGTATCATGATAAATGTTTATTATTCATGCTAGAATTGTATTAACCGGAAACATAATACATGTGTGAATATATAGACAAAAAGAGTGTCACTAGTATGCCTCTACTTGACTAGCTCATTAATCAAAGATGGTTATGTTTCCTAGCCATAGACATAAGTTGTCATTTGATTAACGAGATCACCTCATTAGTAGAATGACGTGATTGACTTGACCCATTCCGTTAGCTTAGCACCCGATCGTTTAGTATGTTGCTATTGCTTTCTTCATGACTTATACATGTTTCTCTGACTATGAGATTATGCAACTCCCGTTTACCGGAGGAACACTTTGTGTGCTACCAAACGTCACAACGTAAATGGGTGATTATAAAGGTGCTCTACAGGTGTCTCCAAAGGTACTTGTTGGGTTGGCGTATTTCGAGATTAGGATTTGTCACTCTGATTGTCGGAGAGGTATCTCTGGGCCCACTCGGTAATGCACATCACTATAAGCCTTGCAAGTATTGTGACTAATGAGTTAGTTGCGGGATGATGTATTACGGAACGAGTAAAGAGACTTGCCGGTAACGAGATTGAACTAGGTATCGAGATACCGACGATCGAATCTCGGGCAAGTAACATACCGATGACAAAGGGAACAACGTATGTTGTTATGCGGTCTGACCGATAAAGATCTTCATAGAATATGTGGGAGCCAATATGGGCATCCAGGTCCCGCTATTGGTTATTGACCGGAGACGTGTCTCGGTCAGGTCTACATAGTTCTCGAACCCG
Source organism: Aegilops tauschii subsp. strangulata (assembly GCF_002575655.3). Classification (NCBI taxonomy): domain Eukaryota; kingdom Viridiplantae; phylum Streptophyta; class Magnoliopsida; order Poales; family Poaceae; genus Aegilops; species Aegilops tauschii. The sequence continues at coordinate 580,372,012 of NC_053039.3, read as the reverse complement.
TAGGGTCCGCATGCTTAACGTTACGATGACAGTTTTATTGAGTTTTGATGTACCGAAGGAGTACGGAGTCCCGGATGAGATCGGGGACATGACGAGCAGTCTCGAAATGGCCGAGACGTAAAGATCGATATATTGGACGACTATATTCGGACTTCGGAAAGGTTCCGAGTGATTCGGGTATTTTTCGGAGTACCGGAGAGTTACGGGAATACGTATTGGGCCTTATTGGGCCATACGGGAAAGAAGGAAAAGGGCCTCAAGGGTGGCCGCACCCCTCCCCTTGGTCTGGTCCGAATTGGACTAGGGAAGGGGGGCGCCCCCTTCCTTCCTTCTCTTTTTCCCTTCCTCTTTTCCTATTCCATATGGGAGGTGGAATCCTACTAGGACTAGGGAGTCCTAGTAGGACTCCACACTTGGTGCGCCCCCTCCTAGGGCCGGCCTCCTCCTCCCTTGCTCCTTTATATACGTGGGCAGGGGGCACCCCAGAGACACAACAATTGATCCTTGAGATCTCTTAGCCGTGTGCGGTGCCCCCCCCTCCACCATATTACACCTCGATAATACCATTACGGAGCTTAGGCGAAGCCCTGCGTCGGTGGAACATCATCATCGTCACCACGCCGTCGTGCTGACAAAACTCTCCCTCAACACTCGGCTGGATCGGAGTTCGAGGGACGTCATCGAGCTGAACGTGTGTAGAACTCGGAGGTGCCGTGCGTTCGGTACTTGATCGGTCGGATCGTGAAGACGTACGACTACATCAACCGCGTTGTGATAACGCTTCCGCTTTCGGTCTACGAGGGTACGTGGACAACACTCTCCCCTCTTATTGTTATGCATCACCATGGTCTTGCGTGTGCGTAGGAAATTTTTTGAAATTACTACGTTCCCCAACAGTGGCATCCGAGCCTGGTTTTATGCGTTGATGCTATGCACGAGTAGAACACAAGTGAGTTGTGGGCGATATAAGTCATACTGCTTACCAGCATGTCATACTTTGGTTCAGCGGTATTATGAGATGAAGCGGCCCGGACCGACATTACGCGTACGCTTACGCGAGACTGGTTTCACCGTTGCGAGCACTCGTTGCTTAAAGGTGACCGGCGGGTGTCTGTCTCTCTCACTTTAGTTGAACCGAGTGTGGCTACGCCCGGTCCTTGCGAAGGTTAAAACAGCACCAACTTGACAAACTATCGTTGTGGTTTTGATACGTAGGTAAGAACGGTTCTTGCTAAGCCCGTAGCAGCCACGTAAAATATGCAACAACAAAGTAGAGGACGTCTAACTTGTTTTTGCAGGGCATGTTGTGATGTGATATGGTCAAGACATGATGTGATATAATGTGTTGTATGAGATGATCATGTTTTGTAACCGAGTTATCGGCAACTGGCAGGAGCCATATGGTTGTCGCTTTATTGTATGAAATGCAATCGCCATGTAATAGTTTTACTTTATCACTAAGCAGTAGCGATAGTCGTAAAAGCAATAAGTTGGCGAGACGACAACGATGCTACGATGGAGATCAAGGTGTCGCGCCGGTGACGATGGTGATCATGACGGTGCTTCGGAGATGGAGATCACAAGCACGGTGCTTCGGAGATGGAGATCACAAGCACAAGATGATGATGGCCATATCATATCACTTATATTGATTGCATGTGATGTTAATCCTTTATGCATCGTATCTTGCTTTGTTTGACGGTAGCATTACAAGATGATCCTTCACTAAATTATCAAAGTATAAGTGTTCTCCCTGAGTATGCACCGTTGCAAAAGTTCTTCGTGCTGAGACACCACGTGTTAATCGGGTGAGATAGGCTCTACGTTCAAATACAACGGGTGTAAAACAGTTGCACACGCGGAATACTCAGGTTAAACTTGACGAGCCTAGCATATACAGATATGGCCTCGGAACACAGAGACCGAAAGGTCGAGCGTGAATCATATAGTAGATATGATCAACATAGTTATGTTCACCATTGAAACTACTCCATCTCACGTGTTAATCGGACATGGTTTAGTTGCTTTGGATCACGTGATCACTTAGAGGATTAGAGGGATGTCTATCTAAGTGGGAGTTCTTAAGTAATATGATTAATTGAACTTAAATTTATCATGAACTTAGTCCTGATAGTATTTTGCAAATTATGTTGTAGATCAATAGCTCGCGTTGTTGCTTCCCTGTTTTATTTTTTATATGTTCCTAGAGAAAATTATGTTGAAAGATGTTAGTAGCAAAGATGCGGATTGGATCCGTGATATGAGGATTATCCTCATTGCTGCACAGAAAAATTATGTCCTTGATGCACCGCTAGGTGACAGACCTATTGCAGGAGCAGATGCAGACGTTATGAACGTTTGGCTAGCTCAATATGATGACTACTTGATAGTTTAGTGCACCATGCTTAACGGCTTAGAATCGGGACTTCAAAGACGTTTTGAACGTCATGGACCATATGAGATGTTCCAGGAGTTGAAATTAATATTTCAAGCAAATACCCGAGTTGAGAGATATGAAGTCTCCAACAAGTTCTATAGCTAAAAGATGGAGGAGAATCGCTCAACTAGTGAGCATGTGCTCAGATTGTCTGGGTACTACAATCGCTTGAATCAAGTGGGAGTTAATCTTCCAGATAAAATAGTTATTGAAAGAATTCTCTAGTCACCATCACCAAGTTAGTAGAACGTCGTGATGAACTATAGTATGCAAGGGATGGTGAAAGTAATCCCCGAGCTCTTCGTGATGCTGAAATCGACGAAGGTAGAAATCAAGAAAAACATCAAGTGTTGATGGTTGACGAGACCACTAGTTTCAAGAAAAGGGCAAAGGGAAGAAGTGGAACTTCAAGAAGAACGGCAAGCAAGTTGCTGCTCAAGTGAAGAAGCCTAAGTCTGGTCCTAAGCCTGAGACTAAGTGCTTCTACTGCAAAGGGACTGGTCACTAGAAGCGGAACTACCCCAACTATTTGGTGGATAAGAAGGATGGCAAAGTGAACAAAGGTATATTTTATATACAGATTATTGATGTGTACTTTACTAGTGTTTATAGCAACCCCTCGGTAATTGATACTGGTTCAGTTGCTAAGAGTAGTAACTCGAAACGGGAGTTGCAGAATAAACAGAGACTGGTAAAAGTGAACAAAGGTATATTTGATATACAGATTATTGATGTGTACTTTACTAGTGTTTATAGCAACCCCTCGGTAATTGATACTGGTTCAGTTGCTAAAGAGTAGTAACTCGAAAACGGGAGTAGCAGAATAAATAGAGACTAGTAAAAGGCGAGGTGACGATGTGTGTTGGAAGTAGTTCCAAGATTGATATGATCATCATCGCACATTCCCTATACTTTCGGGATTAGTGTTGAAACTAAATAAGTGTTATTTGGTGTTTGCGTTGAGCATGAATATGATTTGATCATGTTTATTGCAATACGGTTATTCATTTAAGTTAGAGAACAATTGTTGTTCTGTTTACATGAATAAAACCTTTATGGTCATACACACCAACGAAAAATGGTTTGTTGGATCTCGATCGTAGTGATACACATATTCATAATATTGAAGCCAAAAGATGCAAAGTTAATAATGATAGTGCAACTTATTTGTGGTACTACCGTTTAGGTCATATTGGTGTAAAGCGCATGAAGAAACTCCACACTGATGGGATTTTGGAATCACTTGATTATGAATCACTTGATGCTTGCGAACCGTGCCTCATGGGCAAGATGACTAAAACACCGTTCTCCGGAACTATGGAGAGAGCAACAGATTTGTTGGAAATCATACATACAGATGTATGTGGTCCGATGAATATTGAGGCTCGTAGCAGGTATCATTATTTTCTGACGTTCACAGATGATTTGAGCAGATATGCGTATATCTACTTAATGAAACAAGAGTCTGAAACATTTGAAAAGTTCATATAATTTCAGAGTGAAGCGAAAAATCATCGTAACAAGAAAATAAAGTTTCTACGATATGATCGTGGAGAAGAGTATTTGAGTTACGAGTTTGGCCTTCAGTTAAAACAATGTGAAATAGTTTCACTACTCACGCCACCTGGAACACCACAGCATAATGGTGTGTCCGAACGTCATAAACCGTACTTTATTGGATATAGTGCAATCTATGATGTCTCTTACCAATTTACCACTAATCGTTTTGGGGGTTATGCATTAGAGACAGCTGCATTCACGTTAAATAGGGCACCATCAAAATCCGTTGAGACGACGCCTTATGAACTATGGTTTGGCAAGAAACCAAAGTTGTCGTTTCTTAAAATTTTGGGGTTGCGATGCTTATATGAAAAAGTTTCATCCTGATAAGCTCAAACCTAAATCGGAGAAATGTGTCTTCATAGGATACCCAAAGGAGACAGTTGGGTACACCTTCTATCACAGATCCGAAGGCAAGACATTTGTTGCTTAGTATGGATCCTTTCTAGAGAAGGAGTTTCTCTCGAAAGAAGTGAGTGGGAGGAAAGTAGAACTTGATGAGGTAACTGTGCCTGCTCCCTTATTGGAAAGTAGTTCATCACAGAAATCTGTTCCTGTGACTCCTACACCAATTAGTGAGGAAGTTAATGATGATGATCATGTAACTTCAGATCAAGTTACTACCAAACCTCGTAGGTAAACCAGAGTAAGATCCGCACCAGAGTGGTACGGTAATCCTGTTCTGGAGGTTATGTTACTAGACCATAACGAACCTACGAACTATGAAGAAGCAATGGTGAGCCCAGATTCCGCAAAATGGCTTGAGGCCATGAAATCTGAGATGAGATCCATGTATGAAGAACAAAGTATGGACTTTGATTGACTTGCCCAATGATCGGCGAGCCATTGAGATTAAATGGATCTTCAAGAGGAAGACGGACGCTAATAGTAGTGTCACTATCTACAAAGCTAGAATTGTCGCAAAAAGGTTTTCGACAAGTTCAAGATGTTGACTACGATGAGAGTTTCTCACTCGTATCTATGCTTAAGTCTGTCCGAATCATGTTAGCAATTGCCGCATTTTATGAAATCTGGCAAAGGGATAAACAAAACTGCATTCCTTGATGGATTTATTAAAGAAGAGTTGTATATGATACAACCAGAAGGTTTTGTCAATCCTAAAGGTGCTAACAAAATATGCAAGCTCCAGCGATCCATCAATGGACTGGTGCAAGCATCTCGGAGTTGGAATATACGCTTTGATAAGTTGATCAAAGCATATAGTTGTATACAGACTTGCGGTGAAGCCTGTATTTACAAGAAAGTGAGTGGGAGCACTACAGCATTTCTGATAAGTATATGTGAATGACATATTGTTGATCGGAAACAATGTAGAATTATTCTGCAAAGCATAAAGGAGTGTTTGAAAGGAGTTTCTCAAAGGAAGACCTCGGTGAAGCTGCTTACATATTGAGCATCAAGATCTATAGAGATAGATCAAGACGCTTGATAAGTTTTTTCAATGAGTACATATCTTAATAAGATTTTGAAGTAGTTCAAAATACAACAGTCAAAGAAAGAAGTTCTTGACTATGTTACAAGGTATGAAATTGAGTAAGACTCAAAGCCCGACCACGGCAGAAGATAGAACGAGAATGAAAGTCATTCCCTATGCCTTGGCCATAGGTTCTATAAAGTATGCCATGCTGTGTACCAAATCTATTGTATACCCTACACTGATTTTGGCAACGGAGTACAATAGTGATCTAGGAGTAGATCACTGGACAACGGTCAAAATTATCCTTAGTGGAATAAGGAAATGTTTCTCGATTATGGAAGTGACAAAAGGTTCGTCGTAAAGGGTTACGTCGATCCAAGTTTTGACACTAAATCTAAATGACTCTAAGTCTCGGTCTAGATACATATTGAAAGTGGGAGCAATTAGCTAGAGTAGCTCCGTACAGAGCATTGTAGACATAGAAATTTGCAAAATACTTACGGATCTGAATGTGACAGACCCGTTGACTAAAATTATCTCACAAGCAAAACATGATCACACCTTAGTACTCTTTGGGTGTTAATCACATAGCGATGTGAACTAGATTACTGACTCTAGTAAACCCTTTGGGTGTTGATCACATGACAATGTGAACTATGGGTGTTAATCACATGGTGATGTGAACTATTGATGTTGAATCACATGGCGATGTGAGCTAGATTATTGACTCTAGTGCAAGTGGGAGACTGAAGAAAATATGCCCTAGAGGCAATAATAAAGTATTATTTATTTCCTTGTATCATGATAAATGTTTATTATTCATGCTAGAATTGTATTAACCGGAAACATAATACATGTGTGAATATATAGACAAACAGAGTGTCACTAGTATGCCTCTACTTGACTAGCTCATTAATCAAAGATGGTTATGTTTCCTAGCCATAGACATAAGTTTTCATTTGATTAACGAGATCACCTCATTAGGAGAATGACGTGATTGACTTGACCCATTCCGTTAGCTTAGCACCCGATCGTTTAGTATGTTGCTATTGCTTTCTTCATGACTTATACATGTTCCTCTGACTATGAGATTATGCAACTCCCATTTACCGGAGGAACACTTTGTGTGCTACCAAACGTCACAACGTAAATGGGTGATTATAAAGGTGCTCTACAGGTGTCTCCAAAGGTACTTGTTGGGTTGGCGTATTTCGAGATTAGGATTTGTCACTCCGATTGTCGGAGAGGTATCTCTGGGCCCACTCGGTAATGCACATCACTATAAGCCTTGCAAGCATTGTGACTAATGAGTTAGTTGCGGGATGATGTATTGCGGAACGAGTAAAGAGACTTGCCGGTAACAAGATTGAACTAGGTATCGAGATACCGACGATTGAATCTCGGGCAAGTAACATACCGATGACAAAGGGAACAACGTATGTTGTTATGCGGTCTGACCGATAAAGATCTTCGTAGAATATGTGGGAGCCAATATGGGCATCCAGGTCCCGCTATTGGTTATTGACCGGAGACGTGTCTCGGTCGTGTCTACATAGTTCTCGAACCCGTAGGGTCCGCACGCTTAACGTTATGATCACAGTTTTATTCAGTTTTGATGTACAGAAGGAGTTCGGAGTCCCGGATGAGTTCGGGGACATGACGAGGAGTCTCGAAATGGCCGAGACGTAAAGATCGATATATTGGACGACTATATTCGGACTTCGGAAAGGTTCCGAGTGATTCGGGTATTTTTCGGAGTACCGGAGAGTTACGGGAATACGTATTGGGCCTTATTGGGCCATACGGGAAAGAAGGAAAAGGGCCTCAAGGGTGGCCGCACCCCTCCCCTTGGTCTGGTCCGAATTGGACTAGGGAAGGGGGGCGCCCCCTTCCTTCCTTCTCTTTTTCCCTTCCTCTTTTCCTATTCCATATGGGAGGTGGAATCCTACTAGGACTAGGGAGTCCTAGTAGGACTACACACTTGGTGCGCCCCCTCCTAGGGCCGGCCTCCTCCTCCCTTGCTCCTGTATATACGGGGGCAGGGGGGCACCCCAGAGACACAACAATATATCCTTGAGATCTCTTAGCCGTGTGCGGTGCTCCCCCCCTCCACCATATTACACCTCGATAATACCGTTGCGGAGCTTAGGCGAAGCCCTGCGTCGGTGGAACATCATCATCGTCACCACGCCGTCGTGCTGACGAAACTGTTCCTCAACACTCGGCTGGATCGGAGTTCGAGGGACGTCATCGAGCTAAACGTGTGTAGAACTCGGAGGTGCCGTGCGTTCGGTACTTGATCGGTCGGATCGTGAAGACGTACGACTACATCAACCACGTTGCGATAACGCTTCCGCTTTCGGTCTACGAGGGTACGTGGACAACACTCTCCCCTCTCGTTGTTATGCATCACCATGATCTTGCGTGTGCGTAGGAATTTTTTTGAAATTACTACGTTCCCCAACAATGTTGGTGAAGTTGTTTGCATCATCGAGGTCAGACTGAGAGAATGCCTTGACTTTCTTGAAAGAGGCAGTGTGGGCCATGGCATACAGGTCATACACCTCTGGCACCTTATCCACCTTATTGTGGCGTGCCTGAAAGAGAGAAACAATGTAAATTAGTAATTAAAGGGCTCAAGCTAGCATGATGAATGAATTGCATGAATCATGAAGAAAACCACATACCCAGTTCCGCCCGAACTGATATAAGTTGGAGCTGCCTTGATGGTGTGGCACACCTTCCATTTGGGCACGTTTGTCCTTGGCCTCGTTGTGGAGGGCTAGCCATTCTTTTGAGCACCACTCATTGACCAACACCTCCCAACAATCCATCCGATCCGCACACCATCTCGGAGGCGCCTAAGTTAGCAAATAGAAACTTGAGCGCTACGGCTAAGAATTACTAAATGAAGGAACTTAAGTAGAAGGCCTTAAGAATTACCATCATGTACTGCTCCTTACTCAGGAACTTATCGCGGCACGCCGGCTTGGTCTTCTTGATACCACGCAAGGCGTAGCAGTCTCGAACAGCCTGCACCCGAGCCTCGTGCCGTAAGTTCTGTAGTAGGCGCTTGCAGACGTTCTCGATAACATGTGCCGCGTCCTCCTCGTATCCCTCCTCACACCTGTAGAATGTCTGCAATCAAATGAGACAATATTGATTAGTACAATTAATAACTAGCTAGTTGAAGATTTTTAAATGTGTAAAGGAGAAATTACCCAGAACTTTCTGATCACCACGTCTGCCCTCGTGTCGCACAAGACACCGTCGATGATCTCATCCAGCGGGGTCGGGGCAGCCAAGTAGTGCTCCCAGCTCAATCCAAGCTCTGGAAGCCGACCCTCACCAGGCAACGTGACAAACCCCGGGAAGTTTTGCCGGCAAAGAACTCCAAGGACGGAGTTGAACCGACGGACACTATGATGGTGGTCCCAACCCCTGTAGCATGACAAGGCCAACGCATTAGTTATTTGAAGAAACGTGAATGCAGAAGGTACAAAAATATTAAATGCACTAACCTCTCCCCATCAGGGAAAATCAACCACCTCTGCTCGCGGGTCGCCGGCACGGACGGGAGCCGTGTAGCACCACGCTGGTAGACGGTGCCCCCCTCCTCCTCAATATCAGTCGGCTCCCCGCCATCATCAGCATGGCCACTCGGCTCTTCGGGCTGATCCGGCCAGGTAATCCATCCGGACGTGTGCTCCTCCGGGGTCTCGTGGGCCGAACTCTCGTGGGCCGAAGGCCAGTCGACCCGAGGCTCGTGGGCCCAAGACCCGTGGACCAGAGGCTCGTGGACCGAAGTCCGTGTAGCCTCCTCCTCGGACGAGTCCACCCTAGCAGTCACGTGCTCGGGTGAAACAGCTGGGGTGGCGGCGAGGAAGGCGCCGTAGCAGTCACCCGACCTCCTCTCCCGCGACCACGTGCCCCACCTCCTCTCTTCCTACCTCGTCCCCTGCTGGGCACCGCGGTCGACGAAGAAGGGCCTGGCGGTGTCGCCATACTGTCCAGCAACGCTCGGCAGAGAGGTGCGTCTGGAATGGAAGACCTCACACCACGCGCCGACGAAGAAGGGGCCTTGGCGCGCTCCCGACCAGCGCCCACCATCTTTCAACACCTGCCATGACAAACAGTAAACAAAATTAGTACACAATAAAAAAAAGACCGACATGAATAATAATATGTGTATCACTTAAGTGTATCATCATCAAGTACAACATAAAAAAATTTAATACCGGACACTAGTAATAATCTCGATCACTATCATCAATAAATGCATAATCATCATCATCACTATAATCAATGACGGGCTCATAGGGTTCAGTGGCATCAACATGTGGAAGGCCACCTTGACGTAATCGGTCAAGCAATGACAGGTCATCCGCAGCAGTAACCTCTTCTTGTTCCGGCTCTTCTTGTTCCTCCTCTAGGGTGATGTCGGATTCACTGTCGCTGTCTACTTCAATGTTTTGGGGTGAAGTATAGCGGTTCTTGAAATGCTTTTTGGAAAGACGTGTCTCTTGGAAGTATTCTCCTTCATATGTGTCTAGGTTAATGTGAGGTTCATAATCCTCTTCCTTTGGGGGAGATAGTCTAGCACGTGGCGGCACTTCATAAACGACATCCCAACCTTTCAGATTTGGATTAGTTTGGCAGGCCCACGGTAGATAGAATACTTGGGTCGCCTGTTGAGCTGTAATATAGACATCAGGAACATCTAAATGGGTGCTTTGGTTGATTTCAACTAGCCCTATATGTTCATGAGTCCTTCTAGTCTCCTTCGGCTGAAACCAATAACATTTGAAGACTACGACATTCGGTGGGTTTTCACCATAGAATAGAAGTTCATAAATTGCTTCAACTCTCCCATAATACTCGGTACCTCCTTCGCCGATAGCAGATACACAACAATTTGTAGACTTTCGGTCGGCCATAGATAGCTCTTTGCCATAGGTACGAAACCGATACCCGTTGATGTCGTATTTGTCAAATGAACGGACCTTATAGTCAAAACCATTAGCGACTTGTCTCAATTCGGCGTCCATAGACTCTGAATTAGCCTACAAGTTTAATATGAAAGGATTGTTGCATTACGCACAAATTAGCGAATGAAATGAAATTGTCTAATAGAAATTACCGTTTGTTTGAACCAAGAGATGAAACCGGGATAGCCGCCTCCTTGCTGTGCGAGAAGCTCATACTCTTTGACAGAATCCTTTTGGATCACCGCTCCATACGAGAATAAGGCGACGTATCGACTGTATGAAATATCCAGGAATAAGAGCAGTTCAAAGGAAATAGAAGTTGCGAAACAATGTACCGAGAACTTACTCAATGTACGGCCGCACTTCTATCAGGTTGTTGAAGATATACAACGAAATGGTTAGCCATTGTTCGTTATCCAAAGATACTGGATTTGAAACACTGGCTGGTGCGAGATTCCCTTTGAATAGGCTGAGGTTGGATCCACCCTTTTTAAGGTCGCCAGCATTGTACCGAGGCTTCGGATTATGCAAATGACGATTTTTGGCTTCGTAGTGTGCTGTCACGAAGTTTGCCGCCTCCTCAGTGATGAATGCCTCAGCCATCGATGCTTCAATTCTACGTTTATTTTTACATTTTTGTCGAAGCGTCTTCTGCATCCTCTCAGTTGGGTAGCACCAACGATTTTGCATGGGCCCCCCCAATCTTGCCTCAGTCGGGAGATGCAAAATCAAATGTTGCATTGGATTAAAGAAGCCCGGTGGAAAGATCTTCTCTAACTTGCAGATCAACTCCGGTGCCAACTCTTCCATTTCTTCTAGCACGCCAGGCGATAGTTCTTTCGCACAAAGAACACGGAAGAAATAGCTGAGTTCTGCCAGTACTAGCCATTCATCCTCAGGGATGAAGCCACGCAACATCACCGGCATTACCCGCTCAATCCATATGTGCCAATCATGACTCTTGAGACCAAATATCTTCAATTTATCAAGACTGGCTCCCCTCTTTAGATTCGCTGCATACCCATCGGGGAACATCAACTGCATTTTCACCCACAAGATAATTTCCCTCATAGCTGGCCTTCCAAGATTGAACCATGCCTTTGGCTTCGTCCAGTTCTGCTTTCCTTTCGGTTCTTTCATGTTTTGTAACGGCCTATCACATAGCGCCTCCAGATCGACTCTAGCCTTAGTATTATCCTTTGACTTCCCATCTATGCCGAACAATGTACCAAAAAGTGCCTCGGCGATATTCTTCTCAGTGTGCATCACATCGATGTTGTGTGGGCAAAGGAGGTCTTTGAAGTAAGGTAGATCCCACAAGCATGTTTTGTGAGTCCAGGCGTGCTTAGAGTTATACCCCTTGAAGTACCCTGGACGCTCTGGATCTGGCTCGAGAGCGTTTAACTGATCCAGGGTCTGTTGGCCTGTCAATGCAGGTGGTGCAGAGTTTTTGACAACTCTACCTCTGATGAAGTTCTTCTTGTCTTTCCTGAACTTATGGCGAGGATTCAGGAACTGTCTATGCATGTCGAAGCAAGAAAACTTGCGACCGGCCTGAAGCCAACGAAACTCAAGAGCTCCCTTGCATGTGGGGCACGGGAACCTTCCATGCACACACCAGCCAACGAATAGCGCATATGCCGGCAAGTCATGCGTCGAGTACATGTACCAGACACGCATTATGAAGTTCCGTTTGCTATAGGCGTCGTATGTCTTGAACCCATTATCCCAGACTTCTTGCAATTCGTCCTTAAGCGGCTGCATGTACACATTCATATTTTTCCCCGGATAGTTGGGCCCTGGAATTATCAACGTCAGGAAAATGTTCTTTCTTTGCATAATCTGTCCGGCCGGGGGGGAGATTGAGTGGAAAGACAAATACGGGCCAACAACTGTATTGGGCTGCCGTCATACCAAACACACTGAACCCATCTGTGTTGATGCCGACTCGAGGATGCCTCGGATCTGCCGCTTTGTCAGCATGTAATTCATCAAACTTTTTCCACGCAACACCATCCGATGTGTGTACAATCATCAGATTCCCATCTGCATCTAGTTCGGTTCTTTTGCCCGTTTTGTGCCATGTCATCTGTCTGGCCGTCTCTTCGACCATCAAAAGACGTTGAAGTCTTGGTACGATTGGCATATACCGAAGAACACTAACGGGGATTTTGGTCTGTGTCTTCTCACCCATACCGTTGTCTACCACAACATACCTGGAAGACATGCAAATGGGACTATAGTTCAAGTCCGCATAGTCAAGCCTAAACAAGACACATCCTTTCTCACAGGCATGTATCTTATCATAGGGCATCTTCAGTGCACGGAGGATTTTGTCCGACTGGTACAGGTTTGCAGGCATTACATGGCCTTTGGGTAGAAAGCGTCCAAATACTGTCATCATTGCATCGTAGCATTCTCTGCCCAAGTTGAATTGAGCCTTCAGAGCCATTACTTGTGAGATGGCATCCAACTGACAAAGCTCAGTGTGCTCATGGAGCGGACGTTTTGAAGACTCCAACATTTCATTGAAGGCCTTTGCAGATTCCTCCATCTCCTCGTCCGAATCCCGAGCATCATCGAAGTCTTGCACCATGTTTTCCATCCCGGTACCATGCTCGTCGGTGAGACGACGATCCACCTCAGCTCGGTCACGTTGGGCAGACTCACCATGAAATGTCCACACCGTATAATCGGGCGTAAAACCACTCTTCTGCAGGTGTTTGCCCATTTCAGCCTCTGTCCTCTTTTCCCAATTGCCGCACCGTAAACAGGGGCACCAGGTTTTCCTCTGGCCATTTGCAAATGCGGCTCGCACAAACCCCTTGGTTTTTGTGAACCATTCAGTGCTCCATTTGTTCTGACCAGTGTGACCGGTGTACATCCACGCACGGTCACTCATCTTGACTTTCAGAGCTACTAGACACACAACAAATATATATATATATATATAATTCACCATGTATATATTCATCAGTTGATCTACTTTGTCAATTTTATTACGTCCATGCAACCTACACTCTAAAAGGTAATGATAGGTCCTAATCCCACCCGAGTATGTTTAGATTGGGTTCATTTTCCCATGCTATGCTCCGGATCCTACGCAAAATTTCGGCAGCACCTCCTCGCTGTTCTCCTGATACACGTCTCTGCAATTAACAGAGAGGATGTGTACCCGAAGAACAACAGGGGAGGCACTGACGAAACTTATGCGTCAGATCCGGAGCAAAGCATATGGGAAAACGAACCCAATCTAAACATACTAGGGCTGTCCATGGATAGCGTTGGACAATTCGAAAGAATCAAGGTTATAAATATGCAAATGCATGCATATTTATAACTATGACGCTTTCAAACGGGAGACACATATTGATTATGCATACTGATGATTCAAGACACATATATAGCTAGCTATCAAGTTTCATCGGCACGAACACCGGAACAGAGGAAATAATTAACGGGGGAGGAGGACATGTCATTTGTGCTCACCCACGAACGAAGGGGCAGAGCTCGTCAAACGCACGGCGAGGTCGTCGAACACCAAACCTCGCAGCGATGAAACAACTGCACATTTAAATCTACCCGATCAACACAATTATATATGAGTTTTCATAACAAAATTGAAAAATATATGACCTAACTAATAATTCAAAAATATATGACCCCATCGGCCTCTGCAAGGCCAAAGAACACCTTTTCGGGAGGTGTCGGGGGTCGGGGTGTCGTGTCGGTGTCGGGGTGCCGTGTCGCGGTCGGGGTGCTGTTTCGGGGTCGGGGGGTCGGGGTGTCGTGTCGGGGTCAGGGGGTTGGGGGGTCGGGTGTCGGGGTGGAGTCGGGGTGTGGTGTCGGGGTTGGGGGGTCAGGGGGTCAGGGGGTCAGGGGGTCGGGGTGTCGGGGTGTCGTGTCAGGGGGTCTGGGGGTCTGGGGGTCGGGTGTCGGGGTGTCGTGTCGGGGTCGGGGTGTGGTGTCGGAGTCGGGGTGTCGGGTCAGGGGGTCAGGGGGTCGGGGTGTCGTGTCGGGGTCGGGGTGTGGTGTCGGGGTCGGGGTGTCGGCGGGTGGGGTGGGGGCGAAGGGGTCTTCTTGTTTCTTTCAATTCTTCTTCTTCTTCTTTCCTTTCTTCTTCTTCTTCTTTCATCTTTTTTCTACTTTTTTACTTCTTTTCGTTTCTTCCTTTCTTCTTCTTCTACTTCTTCTACTTCTTTTCTTCTTCTTCTTCTTTTTACATCTTTTTTGTACTTCTTTTCTTTTCTTCCTTTCTTCTTCTTCTACTTCTTTTCTTCTTTTTCTTTTTTCATCTTTTTTCTACTTCTTCTACTTCTAGCACTAACACTAACACTAACACTAACACAATCTAGCTAGCACTAACAATTAAACAGAAAAAAATGAAAAAACAAAAAAAAGCACTAGTCCCTCACCGGGGCAACGGGACGGTCGGCGGGGGCGGTGGCGGGGCGGCGGGTGGCGGGGCGACGGGGCGTCGGGGGCGGTGCCGGGGGCGGCGGGTGGCGGGGCGACGGGGCGGCGGCGGGCGGCGGGGGGCGGGGGCGGCGACGGTTGTGGGGTGGGAGATGTGGTGGCGGGGCGCGTCGGGGAGGAGAGAGGGAGAGAAGAGAGAGTAACGGGCGGGGGGTAGGGGCCGTTAGTTAGTCTCCTCTTTGCCGTCCGCCAATCTTTGCCGTCCGCCTTTATGTCTCTTTGCCGTCTGCTAGCAGACGGCAAAGAGGTGGGGCGTTAAGTTTTTCTAAACGAGCGGGGGGGTGGGGGCCACCTCTCTCTTTGCCGTCAGCCAGCGGACGACAAAGATTCTTTGCAGTCTGCTGGCTGACGGCAAAGAGCCGGCAGATGGCAAAGACCTGTTTTGTCGTCTACCATTTCTTTGCCGTCTGCTTTTGGGTAGCTGATGGCAAAGAGCTTCTTTGCCGTCAGCTAGCAGACGGCAAAGAGCTGGCAGATGGCAAATTAGCTGATTCCAGTAGTGGAAGTAATAGTTGGCGAGACGACAACGATGCTTCGAGGGAGGTCAAGGTGTCAAGCCTGTGACGATGGTGATCATGACGTTGCTTTGGAGATGGAGATCAAAGGCACAAGATGATGATGGCCATATCATATCACTTATTTTGATTGCATGTGATGTTTCTCTTTTATGCATCTTATTTTGCTTAGTATGGCGGTAGCATTATAAGATGATCTCTCACTAAATTTCAAGGTATAAGTGTTCTCCCTGAGTATGCACTGTTGCTACAGTTCGTCGTGCCGAGACACCACGTGATGGTCGGGTGTGATA
The DNA here is from genome assembly GCF_002575655.3 of Aegilops tauschii subsp. strangulata. NCBI lineage: Eukaryota > Viridiplantae > Streptophyta > Magnoliopsida > Poales > Poaceae > Aegilops > Aegilops tauschii. The sequence continues at coordinate 580,356,305 of NC_053039.3, read as the reverse complement.
AGCTCTACGTTCACATACAATGGGTGCAAGCCAGTTTTGCACACGCAGAATACTCGGGTTAAACTTGACAAGCCTAGCATATGTAGATATGGCCTCGGAACACTGAGACCGAAAGGTCGAACGTGAATCATATAGTAGATATGATCAACATAGTGATGTTCACCATTGAAAACTACTCCATCTCACGTGATGATCGGACATGGTTTAGTTGATATGGATCACGTGATCATTTAGATGACTAGAGAGATGTCTATCTAAGTGGGAGTTCTTAAGTAATATGATTAATTGAACTTTTAATTTATCATGAACTTAGTACCTGATAGTATTTTGCATGTCTATGTTGTTGTAAATCAATGGCCCGTGCTACCGTTCCCTTGAATTTTAATGCGTTCCTAGAAAAAGCTAAGTTGAAAGATGATGGTAGCAACTACACGGACTGGGTCCGTAACTTGAGGGTTATGCTCATTGTTGCACAGAAGAATTTTGTCCTGGAAGCACCGCTAGGTGCAAGACCTGCTGCATGAGCAACTCCGGACGTTATGAACGTCTGGCAGAGCAAAGCTGATGACCACTCGATAGTTCAGTGTGCCATGCTTTACGGCTTAGAACCGGGACTTCAACGACGTTTTGAACGTCATGGAGCATATGAGATGTTCCAGGAGTTGAAATTAATATTTCAAGCAAATGCCCGGATTGAGAGATGAAGTCTCCAATAACAGCTGCAAAATGGAGGAGAATAGTTCTGTCAGTGAACATATACTCAGAATGTCTGGGTACCACAACCACTTGGCTCAACTGGGAGTTAATCTTCCTGATGATAGTGTCATTGACAGAGTTCTTCAATCACTGGCACCAAGCTACAAAAGCTTCGTGATGAACTATAATATGCAAGGGATGGATAAGACAATTCCCGAGCTCTTTGCGATGCTAAAGGCTGCGGAGGTAGAAATCAAGAAGGAGCATCAAGTATTGATGGTTAACAAGACCGCCAGTTTCAAGAAGAAGGGCAAAGGGAAGAAGGGGAACTTCAAGAAAAACGGTAAGCAAGTTGCTGCTCAAGTGAAGAAGCCCAAGTCTGGACCTAAGCCTCAGACTAAGTGCTTCTACTGCAAAGGGACTGGTCACTGGAAGCGGAAGTGCCCCAAGTATTTGGCGGATAAGAAGGATGGCAAAGTGAAAGGTATATTTGATATACATGTTATTGATGTGTACCTTACTAATGCTCATAGTAGCGCCTGGGTATTTGATACTGGTTTTGTTGGTCATATTTGCAACTCGAAACAGGGGCTACGGCTTAAATGAAGATTGGCTACGCACGAGGTGACGATGCGCGTGGGAAATGGTTCCAAAGTCAATGTGATCGCCATCAGCACGCTACCTCTACATCTACCTTCGGGATTAGTTTTAGACCTGAATAATTGTTATTGGGTGCCACCGTTAAGCATGAACATTATATCTGGATCTTGTTTGATGCGAGACGGTTATTCATTTAAATCGAAGAATAATGGTTGTTCTATTTATATGAGTAATAGTAGCGACCCGACCTCAGACGGTCAAGTCTCTGTGCTTAAGTGTCATCCCTGGATCGGTATGCTGACACACACAGTACTCGAGGATTTATAACAGAGGTAAATCACATGTATAAAACAACGAAAATACTATTACCTCAATCCAAATAGCGGAAGTAACAACAAGGTTGTGGATTCCCATCAACACCAACGGCAAAGTAGAGTGTAGAAATCGTAACCCAAACGTATCACTTACTCGTCGTAAGATCCCTGCAACATGAGACGTTGCAGCCACAAAGGGTCAGTACATTGAATGTACTGGCAAATTCACACCATAGGTTAATGAAGAAAGATAACTATCACTACATGCATATATGGCTGGTGGAAAGCTCTACGGTTATAATGTTTTTGCGAAAAGCCAATTTTTCCCTACTCCAAAGGAATATATTTTATTTAACTACAAAGTTGATTGATAAATATTGAGAAGGTTCCTCCAACTGAATCCCAAAATAATAATCATTAACCCAATCAAATTAATTTAAATAGAGTGTTGGGATCAACATGATAATCCAAGAACCAGAGACTCAAAATTGTCCATAACCGGGACACGGCTAACCATGATTAGTTTGTACACTCTGCAGAGGTTTGCGCACTTTTCCCCACAAGACTCGATCTCCTCCGTTGGATTTCTCGCACTACAGGGTGTTTGAGAAACGGATGACCGAGACACAGTCTTTCAGAAACATTAACTCTTTACTCCGGGCAGACCATACCAACCTACATCCCTCTACCTGCTGATCCACCTCTTCAATAGCTCATGCAACTTACTCAACTATGCTAGAGCCCATAATAGCTTGTGGATGCACACGGAAGTTTCTAGCATGAATAACCTTATGATCCCTTTGAGCCTGGGTGGCATTCCATAGGCTGATCAAACGGGTCCTCCGGGATCCCCTTGGGCAAGCACTGGGTTCTCCAGGGGCCCGGGCAAACCACTGGGTGCTCCAGGGTGCCCCAACCAATCCACCCAGATGTGTATTAAAGTAGCCACCTTAAGTTAACCATTAAATAATAATCTCACATCTGTCATGGATACACTCAATCCCAAATCCACGTCTACGGGCATAGCATAGCAGTATAAGCATAACGTAGTAACTCCCAGTGCAATAGGGACAATAGGTTCTACCTCATCAACTACTTCCCAATACCCACATGTTATCAAATCCTAACCATGCAATATTTGAGGGTGAAACTAATGCATAAAAATTGGGTATGATCAAAGTGTGAACTTGCCTGCAATGTTGATGAAGATGATTCACACTCAACACTCTTGATAGATCTACTCGTCACACTCCGGTCAATCTATCGCAAGCAATCAATAGTAACCACACATAAGCAATCACTCAAAAGATCAGAGAGAACGAAGAAGACGATTCGGAAAACATCAAAACCAAGCAAATAACTCTTGCAACATAAAACAATTGCTAACAGTACCAACATTATATGAATTTGGCCTTATCAGAAAGTTTAGGTCAAGAGCTTCGATTAGCGAAAAGAATCAACTCAAACGGAGCTACGAAACTCAAGTTACGATCAAACGAAGTTTGAATTCAAATCTGGTCTAATTCAAATTTTAAACTTTCAAAAACATGTTTGAATTGGATTACTGGATAGAGGGGATGACAACGAAGAAGTGGGCGTTGGTTTCGTTGAATTTGGACAAACGGTGTAAAAGTTATGACCGTTTGAAGAACAGGGACTATTCGGTAGAAACTTTAATCACAGACGGGTCCCTGGCAGAAATAAAATAAAATAAAAAGGCTACTAAACGAACGTTCGCTAACGAACGAAAAACCGTTCGGTGCAAACCCTAACTAACGAACGTTCGTCAAATAACTAGACTAAAAGAAAAACCGTGTTTTAAAGAAAAATCGAGAAACCCAAAAATATTCGATCTAGGGTTCGGTTTTTATACCGGTCCTTGGCGGTTCGGCGGTCTTCGGCAGAAAACCGGCAGCTCTCTGGCGAGTCCGGCGAGCTCCGGCGTTCGCGGCGGGGTGCGGCAGTGGGCGGCAGCAGCGGCGAGGCGAGGCGGAACGGCGGCGCGCGTGCAGCGGCGGTGGCGGTGGCAACAGCAGCAGCAGTATGCGGCGACGGCGGCGAACTAGAGCTGCGGCGGCGGTGGAAAGCGAGGAGCGGCGCGGCGGAGCAGAGTGAGAGGCGGGGGTCGGGCGGCGGCTTAAACAGGCGGAGGGGGCGTCGGGTGGCGTGGAGGAGGGGTCAAGGGGAGAGGCGGTGAGGAGGAGTCCGCGGCGGGGACGGCTCGGACGCCGAGGCGGCGGCGGTGGCGTGCGGGATCCGGCCTCCTGCGTGAGGTCGGGGACGGCGCGGCTGGGCTGGGCTTGGCCTGGCCCGGTTGGGTGCGGGGCCGGCCCAGTCGGCGAAGAAGTTTTTTTTTAAACATCTATTTTTACAGAAAAAATAAATAAAACCAATAAAATAAAAATATACTATAGGCATATAATATATCAAAATTTTCAGAACGTCAAATAAAATACACACAATTTTAAATAAATCAAAGAGTGCTACTGCCCTACTAAAATCCAACAAAAATCATTTTAAAAATACCAAAATGACTTTTTATTTATCTCCAATTTTCTGATGTAGGGAATCATGTTACCCTATTTTCCATATATTTTTATTTTGGAGAAAAATAATTTGAATAAAACTCAAATAACTCCAAATTGGAAATAAATTCAAAGGGGCTTTGAATTTAATTCTTTGAAACTCCCAACTCATATTTCATATGTTTTGAAGAAGTCATTTTATCTTCTCTCTTGAAAATCATTGAGTTGCATAAAGTTTCTGGATTGGAAATATTTTCCAAATGGAATTCAAATATTTTCAAACACCCTTCTCATTTATTTAAATGGAAGAAGTCATGTCATCTTCTCTCCAGGGTTTTGTATTTGAAAAGAATTTGAATTCATGGAGATCATAAAAGCAAAATGAAAGTTTGGGAAAGTCCTTTTATTCCCTCTCATTTAACTTTCAAAAAGTTTCGAATTCCACTCAATTTCACTTAATCAATCAAACAAGAAATCAAATCTATCTATTTATTATAACATTCCAAAATTTAGAATTTTGGGACGTTACAGTAATATCTTTTATGGTCATGCACCCTTGATGAGTGGTCTATTTTTGTTGAATCTCGATTGTAGTGATACACATATTCATAATATTGAAGCCAAAAGGGCAAGGTTAATAATGATAGTGCAACTTATTTGTGGCACTGCCGTTTAGGTCATATTGGTGTAAAGCGCATGAAGAAACTCCATGCTGATGGATTTTGGAATCACTTGATTATGAATCACTTGATGCTCGAGCAACAGACTTGTTGGAAATAATACATACTGATATATGCGGTCCGATGAGTGTTGAGGCTCGCGGAGGATATCGTTATTTTCTGACCTTCACAGATGATTTGAGCAGATATGGGTATATCTACTTGATGAAACATAAGTCTGAAACATTTGAAAAGTTCAAAGAATTTCAGAGTGAAGTGGAAAATCATCATAACAAGAAAATAAAGTTTCTACGATCTGATCGTGGAGGTGAATATTTGAGTTACGAGTTTGGTCTTCATTTGAAACAATGTGGAATAGTTTTGCAACTCACGCCACCTAGAACACCACAACATAATGGTGTGTCCGAACGTCGTAATCGTACTTTATTGGATATGGTGCGATCTATGATGTCTCTTACTGATTTACCGATATCGCTTTAGGGTTATGCTTTAGAGACGGCTGCATTCACGTTAAATAGGGCACCATCTAAATCCATTGAGACGACACCATATGAACTGTGGTTTGGCAAGAAACCCAAGTTGTCGTTTCTTAAATTTTGGGGCTGCGATGCTTATGTGAAAAAGCTTCAACCTGATAAGCTCAAACCCAAATTGAAGAAATGTGTCTTCATCGGATACCCAAAGGAGACTGTTGGGTACACCTTGTATGACATATCCGAAGGCAAGATATTCGTTGCTAAGAATGGATCCTTTCTAGAGAAGGAGTTTCTCTCGAAAGAAGTGAGTGGGAGGAAAGTAGAACTTGATGAGGTAATTGTACCTTCTCCCGAATTGGAAAGTAGTTCATCACAGAAATCAGTTCCAGTGATTCCTACACCAATTAGTGTGGAAGCTAATGATGATGATCATGAAACTTCTGGTCAAGTTACTATCGAACCTCGTAGGTCAACAGAGTATGATCCGCACCAGAGTTATATGGTAATCCTGTTATGGAGGTCATGTTACTTGACCATGATGAGCCTATGAACTATGAGGAAGCGATGATGAGCCCAGATTCCGCGAAATGGCTTGAGGCCATGAAATCTGAGATGGGATCCATGTATGAGAACAAAGTGTGGACTTTGGTTGACTTCCCCGATGATCGGCAAGCCATAGAGAATAAATTTATCTTCAAGAAGAAGACTAACGCTGAAGGTAATGTTACTGTCTACGAAGCTTGACTTGTTGCGAAAGGTTTTTGACAAGTTCAAGGAGTTGACTACGATGAGACCTTGTCACCCGTAGCGATGCTTAAGTTTGTCCGAATCATGTTAGCAATTGCCGCATTTTATGATTATGAAATTTGGTAAATGGATGTCAAAACTACATTCCTTAATGGATATCTTAAAGAAGAGTTGTATATGATGCAACCAGAAGGTTTTATCGATCCAAAAGGTGCTAACAAAGTGTGCAAGCTCTAGCGATCCATTTATGGACTGGTGCAAGCCTCTCGGAGTTGGAATATACGCTTTGATAGTGTGATCAAAGCATATGGTTTTATACATACTTTTGGAGAAGCCTGTATTTACAAGAAAGTGAGTGGGAGCTCTGTAGAATTTCTGATATTATATGTGGATGACATATTGTTGATCGGAAATGATACTGAATTTCTGAATAGCATAAAAGGATACTTGAATAAGAATTTTTCAATGAAAGACCTCGGTGAAGATGCAATGTTGTGTACCAGACCTGATGTGTGCCTTGCTATTAGTTTAGCAGGGAGGTACCAAAGTAATCCAGGAGTGCATCACTTGACAGCGGTCAAGAACATCCTGAAATAGCTGAAAAGGACTAAGGATAGTTTATGGAGGTGACAAGGAGCTCGTCATAAACGGTTACGTCGATGCAAGCTTTGACACTGATCCGGATGACTCTAAGTCACAAACCAGATACATATTTATATTGAATGGTGGAGCTGTCAGTTGGTGTAGTTCCAAGCAGAGCGTCGTGGCGGGATCTACGTGTGAAGCGGAGTACATAGCTGCTTCAGAAGCAACAAATGAAGGAGTGTGGATGAAGGAGTTCATATCCGATCTAGGTGTCATACCTAGTGCATCGGGTCCAATGAAAATCTTTAGTGACAATACTGGAGCAATTGCCTTGGAGAAGGAGTCCAGATTTCACAAGAGAACCAAACACATCAAGAGACGCTTCAATTCCATCCGCGATCAAGTCAAGGAGGGAGACATAGATATTTGCAGGATACATATGGATCTGAATGTTGCAGACCAGTTGACTAAGCCTCTCTCATGAGCAAAACATGATCAACACCAAGACTCCATGTTGTTAGAATCATTACTATGTAATCTAGATTATTGACTCTAGTGCAAGTGGGAGACTGAAGGAAATATGCCCTAGATGTTGGAAATATGCCCTAGAGGCAATAATAAAATGGATATTATTGTATTTCCTTGTTCATGATAATTGTCTATTGTTCATGCTATAATTGTATTAACTGGAAACCGTAATACATGTGAAAATACATAGACCACAACATGTCCCTAGTAAGCCTCTAGTTGACTAGCTCGTTGATCAATAGATGGTTATGGTTTCCTGACCACGGACATTGTATGTCATTGATAACGGGATCACATCATTAGGAGAATGATGTGATGGAGAAGACCCAATCCTAAGCACAGCACAAGATCGTGTAGTTCGTTTGCTAAGAGCTTTTCTAATGTCAAGTATTATTTCCTTAGACCATGAGATTGTGCAACTCCCGGATACCGTAGGAATGCTTTGGGTGTACCAAACGTCACAACGTAACTGTGTGGCTATAAAGGTGCACTACAGGTATCTCCGAAAGTGTCTGTTGGGTTGGCACGAATCGAGACAGGGATTTGTCACTCCATATGACGGAGAGGTATCTCTGGGCCCACTCAGCAATGCATCATCATAATGAGCTCAATGTGACTAATGAGTTAGCCACGGGATCATGCGTTACGGAACGAGTAAAGAGACTTGTCGGTAACGAGATTGAACGAGGTATTGGGATACCGACGATCGAATCTCGGGCAAGTAACATACCGGTGGACAAAGGGAATTGTATACGGGATTGATTGAATCCCCGACATCGTGGTTCATCCGATGAGATCATCGTGGAACATGTGGGAGCCAACATGGGTATCCAGATCCCGCTGTTGGTTATTGGCCGGAGAACGTCTCGGTCATGTCTACATGGTTCCCGAACCCGTAGGGTCTACACACTTAAGGTTCGGTGACGCTAGAGTTGTTATGGGAAATAGTATGTCGTTACCGAAGGTTGTTCGGAGTCTCGGATGAGATCTCGGACGTGACGAGGAACTCCGGAGTGGTCCGGAGGTGAAGATCGATATATTGGACGAAGGGTATTGGAGTCCGGAATTGTTCTGGGAGTACCGGGTGACGACCAGCGTGACCGAAAGGTGTTTCGGAGGCCCCGGCAAGCGTTGGGGGGCCTTATGGGCCAAGGGGAGGGGGCACACCAGCCCACTAAGGGGCTGTGCGCCCCTCCCAACCCCTCTCACGTAACCTGGAGAGGTGGGGGCGCCTCCCCTAGGGCCGCCTCCCCTTTGGCTTGGGGGGCAAGTTTCCTAGGGGTGGGGGCGCCCAAACCCATCTAGGGTTTCCCCTGTGGCCGCCGCCCCTCCCCTAGGGAACCCTAGAGAGCCTCCTCCACCCCCCTTCCCCCTATATATAGTGAGGGAGAGAGAGGGCAGCCGCACCCCTTCCCTGCACAGCCCCTCCCTCCTCTAACTCTTCCTTCTCCTCCGTAGAGCTTGGCGAAGCCCTGCAGGAATACCACAAGCTCCACCACCACACCGTCGTGCTGCCGGAGTTCTCCCTCAACTTCTCCTCTCCCCTTGCTGGATCAAGAAGGAGGAGACGTCCCCGGGCTGTACGTGTGTTGAACGCGGAGGCGCCGTCCGTTCGGCGCTAGATCGGATCTTCTGCGATTTGAATCGCCGCGAGTACGACTCCATCAACCGCGTTCTTGTAACGCTTCCGCTTAGCGGTCTTCAAGGGTACGAAGATGCACTCCCTCTCTCTCATTGCTAGCATCTCCTAGATTGATCTTGGTGACACGTAGGAAAATTTTGAATTATTACTACGTTCCCCAACAGTGGCACCATGAGCTAGGTCTATGCGTAGATTCTATGCACGAGTAGAACACAAAGTAGTTGTGAGCGATGATTTGTTCAATTTTCTTGCCGTTACTACTCTTATCTTGATTCGGCGGCATTGTGGGATGAAGCGGCCCGGGCCGACCTTACACGTACTCTTACGTGAGACAGGTTCCACCGACTGACATGCACTTGATGAATAAGGTGGCTAGCGGGTGTCTATCTCTCCCACTTTAGTCGGATCGGATTCAATGAAGAGGGTCCTTATGAAGGGTAAATAGCAATTGGCATATCACCGTTGTGGCTTTTGCGTAGGTAAGAAACGTTCTTGCTAGAAACCCATAGCAGCCACGTAAAACATGCAACAACAATTAGAGGACGTCTAACTTGTTTTTGCAGGGTATGCCATGTGATGTGATATGGCCAAAAGGATGTGATGAATTATATATATGTGATGTATGATATTGATCACGTTCTTGTAATAGGAATCACGACTTGCATGTCGATGAGTATGGCAACCGGCAGGAGCCATAGGAGTTGTCTTCATTTATTGTATGACCCGCGTGTCAATGAAAAATGCCATGTAATTACTTTACTTTATTGCTAACCGTTAGCCATAGTAGTAGAAGTAATAGTTGGCGAGACAACTTCATGAAGACACGATGATGGAGATCATGGTGTCATGCCGGTGACGAAGGTGATCATGCCATGCCTCGAAGATGGAGATCAAAAGGCGCAAGATGATATTGGCCATATCATGTCACTTTATGATTTGCATGTGATGTTTGTCATGTTTACATCTTATTTGCTTAGAACGACGGTAGCATAAATAAGATGATCCCTAGCTAAAATTTGCAAGCTCTAGCGATCCATTTATGGACTGGTGCAAGCCTCTCGGAGTTGGAATATACGCTTTGATAGTGTGATCAAAGCATATGGTTTTATACAAACTTTTGGAGAAGCCTGTATTTACAAGAAGTGAGTGGGAGCTCTATAGCATTTCTAATATTATATGTGGATGACATACTGTTGATCGGAAATGATACTGAATTTCTGAATAGCATAAAAGGACACTTGAATAAGAATTTTCAATGAAAGACCTCGATGAAGCTGCTTATATTGGGCATCGAAATCTATAGAGATAGATCAAGATGCTTAATTGGACTTTTACAAAGTACATACCTTGATAACGTTTTGAAGAAGTTCAAAATGGATCAGTCAAAGAAAGGGTTCTTGCCTGTGTTACAAGGTGTGAAGTTGAGTCAAACTCAATGCCCGACCACTGTAGAAGATAGAGAGAAAATGAAACTCATTCCCTATGCCTCAATCATAGGTTCTATCATCTATGCAATGCTGTGTACCAGACCTGATGTGTGCCTTGCTATTAGTTTATCAGGGAGGTACCAAAGTAATCCAGGAGTGGATCACTGGACAGCGGTCAAGAACATCCTGAAATACCTGAAAGGGACTAAGGATAGTTTATGGAGGTGACAAAGAGCTCGTCGTAAACGGTTACATCGATGTAAGCTTTGACACTAAGCCGGATGACTCTAAGTCACAAACCAGATACGTATTTATATTGGATGGTGGAGCTGTCAGTTGTTGCAGTTCCAAGCAGAGCGTCGTGGCGGGATCTACGTGTGAAGCGGAGTACATAGCTGCTTCGGAAGCAGCAAATGAAGGAGTCTGGATGAAGGAGTTCATATCCGATATAGGTGTCATACCTAGTGCATCGGGTCCAATGAAAATCTTTTGTGACAATACTGGAGCAATTGCCTTGGAGAAGGAATCCAGATTTCACAAGAGAACCAAACACATCAAGAGACCCTTCAATTCCATCCACGATCAAGTCAAGGAGGGGGACATAGAGATTTGCAAGATACATACGGATCTGAATGTTGCAGACCCGTTGACTAAGCCTCTATCACGAGCAAAACATGATCAACACCAAGACTCCATGGTGTTAGAATCATTACTATGTAATCTAGATTATTAACTCTAGTGCAAGTGGGAGACTGAAGGATATATGCCCTAGAGGCAATAATAAAGATGTTATTTATATTTCCTTATATCATGAAAAATGTTTATTATTCATGCTAGAATTGTATTAACCGGAAACTTAGTACATGTGTGAATACATAGACAAACAGAGTGTCCCTAATATGCCCCTACTAGACTAGCTCGTTAATCAAAGATGGTTATGTTTCCTGACCATAGACATGTGTTGTCATTTGATGAACGGGATCACATCATTAGAGAATGATGTGATGGACAAGACCCATCCGTTAGCTTAGCATTAATGATCGTTTAGTTTTATTGCTATTGCATTCTTCATGACTTATACATGCTCCTCTGACTATGAGATTATGCAACTCCCGAATACCGGAGGAACACCTTGTATGCTATCAAACGTCACAACGTAACTGGGTGATTATAAAGATGCTCTACAGGTGTCTCCGATGGTGTTTGTTGAGTTGGCATAGATCAAGATTAGGATTTGTTACTCCGTGTATCGGAGAGGTATCTCTGGGCCCTCTCGGTAATGCACATCACTATAAGCCTTGCAAGCAATGTGACTAATAAGTTAGTTACGGGATGATGTATTACGGAACGAGTAAAGAGACTTGCCGGCAACGAGATTGAACTAGGTATGGTGATACCGACGATCGAATCTCGGGCAAGTAATATACCGATGACAAAGGGAAAAACGTATGTTGTTATTATGCGGTTTGACCGATAAAGATCTTCGTAGAATATGCAGGAGCCAATATGAGGATCCAGGTTCCGCTATTGGTTATTGACCGGAGATGTGTCTCGGTCATGTCTACATAGTTTTCGAACCCGTTGGTTCCGCACGCTTAACGTTCGATGATGATTTGTATTATGAGTTATGTGATTTGATGACCGAAGTTTGTTCGGAGTCCCGGATGAGATCACGGACATGACGAGGAGTCTATAAATGGTCGAGAGGTAAAGATTCATATATTGGAAGGTTACATTCGGACACCAGAATGGTTCGGGTCGTTTCGGAGTACCGGGGGTTACCGGAACCCCCCAGGGAGGTTAATGGGCCACCATGGGCCTTAGTGGAGAAGAGAGAGGGCCGGCCAGGAGGTGGCGCGTGCCCCCCCTTGCCAATCCAATTTGGACAAGGGGTGGGGGCGGCGCCCCCCTCCTTCCTTCTCTCCTCTTCCTCCTTCCCTCCTTCTCGTAGTGGGAATAGGAAGGGGGCGAATCCTACTTGGACCGGGAGTCCAAGTAGGACTCCCCCCTATGGCGCGCCCCCCTTGGGCCGGCCTCCTGTTCCCCCCTCCTTTATATACGTGGGAGGGGGGCACCCCAAAGGCACACCAAGTCTTCTATTAGCCGTGTGCGGTGCCCCCCTCCACAGTTACACACCTCGGTCATATCGTCGTAGTGCTTCGGCGAAGCCCTACGCCGGTAACTTCATCATCACCGTCGCCACGCCGTTGTGCTGACGAAATTCTCCCTCGTCCTCAACTGGATCAAGAGCTCGAGGGAAGTCATCGAGCTGAACGTGTGCTGAACGCGGAGGTGCCGTACGTTCGGTGCTTGGATCGGTTGGATCTCGAAGACGTTCGACTACATCAACCGCGTTACTAAACGCTTCTGCTTTCGTTCTACAAGGGTACGTGGACACACTCTCCCCGCTCGTTGCTATGCATCTCCTAGATAGATCTTGCGTGATCGTAGGTAATTTTTTTGAAATACTGCGTTCCCCAACACCATTCTCTTAGTAGTGTGGTTGATAGCTTGACAATGATGTAGGGATGGTGTACTTTTGTAGATGATGATGTGGAGTCGGATGACAACTTCTGATGCTTTTGGTATATGAATCATGAAGCCTTATATTGCTTATATATATATGTCTTCATGTATGTGGTTTTCTAACACTTTGTTATTTGTTGAAATTTTGGTATTCTCTCTTCTATAGAGATGAGGTGGTATGTGGTGTACTCAGGTGGACATCCAGGAGTTTATGATTCATGGGAAGCATGCCATGAACAAGTCAATCATTACATAGACAATTGCTACAAAGGGTATGATACTAGAGAGGAGGCAGAGCATGCTTACTCCATGTATTTGCTCCAAGTAGGGAGAAATCAGACCTGGTGGAAGTGGATGAATATCTCTCTGTCCCACTTTTGATCTTTATCTGTTTGATGCTTGTGTGGTCCATGTAAGACAAATGGGTCACATTGAGGTTTTAGCGACTATTTGAGACTTGTAATGATGCTTTAGTTAGTTTGATGAATAAGTTTAGACTTGGTATGATGCTTTAGTTAATTTGATGAAGAATATTGAACTTTTTATGATGCTTGTGCATTGCCCATGACGTGGTACTGTCAGGGGACAAAATTTTGCTGTGTATATGTCTTTTGTTCCAGGGCAGATGCAGAAACAAATAAAACATAAAATATGACATATCTTTGCCGAGTTTGCCACTCGGTAAAGGAGGATTGCCGAGAACACAACTCAGCGAAAAAGCCACGTGTCCTTCTCTGAAAGCATGGTTCATTTCTTTGACGAGTGTAAAGTCAAGGCTCTCGGCAAACACGGGCACCTGGGGCATGCCTGGGCTCCATATCGCCTAGTGGGCCACTCGGCAAACACAAACTTGGGAATTACATCGTTTGGCGAGATCTATTTCTGGAAACTAAATAATTGTGTCGACGTGCCTCACTCATGCGCTTTCTTCTTTGCCAAGTGCCTACGGCACGTACTCAGCAAAGTTTCAGCCACGTGGCAGCCACCGTCTCCGTCCGGCCCGTGAAGTCTTTTTTTTTTGTGCCGAATCCCCGTTTCAGCTCTGGGCAAAGACTTTGCCGAGTTCCCGTGTTCTGGTTCTCGGCAAACTCAACTTTGCCCGTAGGATTCGGACTGAGTACCCTTGGCCGAGAACAATAATTGGCGAAGGCTTCGCCGTGTGGGCCGTGTGCGTGCGCGCTGGGGCATGATCCCCACGCCTCCTACCCAGCCGGGCGCCCGATCGGCCCGCTCTGCTCGCGCCCACTACACGCACGTACACGCACGGGTCGTGGCGAGCCTGCAGCGATCTGCACGATCACCCCCGTGATCCACTAATTACCTAGGCCTACTTACACGCGATTAGAGCCCGCACACCCCGCACACCCCGCACCACGCACACACCACGGACTCGACATGGCCATGGCCAGGACCCGACATGCCCTGCGCGCGCACACACGCACTGCACATGCCAGCCGTGGCTTATTTGCTAATAGAAACAACGCGTTTTCCTTCTTCGTTGGCCCTAACATAAGTAAGGCGCACAACTATAGTCTGGTAAATATGACTTATTAAAATGAACGGTCAAGGCTGCAGCGTTGCAGGAACACCAGAATCAAAGCTAGCCCTATAGTCTCAAGGGACCACATAACGGAAGACTGTCTATAACATCTCTATCTACACCACATTATCAAATTGTTTTGCACTGCTCTGCAGAACATCTTAAGTTTGGGGTATACAGCAGATCAAGCGGCGCAGATTATGACACCGATGGTTCTGGTTCTTTCCTCGTCCTCCCCTTGTTTAAAACCTTTATAGCCAGCACGATGTTAGGCTCCTTGGTGTACATGATACAGTCGTCGAGAGTGTAGATCCTGAGAGGAGGACCAGTACCAACAATCATTCTTCAGGAACTCAGATTTTATCATACTCTCCAACACACTGGTCGCCACTACCATCTGGAAGAGGCATAGAATAGATACGATTATCAATCAGTGCAATGGATAATAAATATCAACGCTCTCAAGCATTTATTTTGAATGGAGATGATGATATTAGACAGGTCTTAATGGACACTAGCTAGATAATCAGCACAGAAATACTGTAATAAACACTACTGTACTACAGATAGATAGATATTTTCGGCGGTACGTCCGAAGGTGAACAAATATAACAGATCAAGTGAGTCACCTCGGATATTGATTGTGCATGCTTGACAAAAGCACGCCATGAACGCCTTCTAATTTGTTGAGACCTTGAGGCTCTCAAAGCTTCCTCAGGCAACGCTGCATCTATATGAAGCAAATTGATCTTTTGCTGCTTCAGGATATGAGAGTTTCTTTCTGTAACAGGCCTCAGTGATGACTGCGGAACCAAGCCACCGTTAACAGCTAGCAATCTTGTTGGCTTGACTGCTGTAGAAGATGATGCTTCCTCACAGGAAGTAGTATTAGTATCAGGGGCTGGCTCCTTTGATTTTGACACAATTTCATCACCCATACTACCTGCAACACAATTTTGACCAGAATTTGACCCCTCTTGCCCATCCAGTCCTGGGTCACCGCTACCAGAGGCCGCCGCACCTGCACACCAGGGCGGCTGGACAGCGGTGGTGGCGGAGGTTGGCGCATAAGCGGACCCAAGACGTGGACGCAGGATTCGGGGAACCCACGTTCGCAGGCGTCGCAAATAATGGTGGCCCGCGACAACTCGGAGAGGCCGCACGACGGGCATGGGTTCTTCCCCCACCCCACTACTCCAGGGTGGTGCGCTGATGGGGGCACCTCCACCGACGAACCAGGTTAGAGAGCGACGAGGGCCACCATTATTTGCGACGGGTGCAATTACGGGCATAGCGACGGGGGAGGGAGGGAGGAGGAGGTTAGAGATCGAAAAAGGTAAATCGGAAGCTCATGAGCAAAGCGGGGCTGGGATAATGGGAGGGATTCCTCCGGGGAGAAGGAAAGGAGAAGAAATAGACGGGGCGAACTGAACACGTGGACGAGAGGCCAGGGACGCTTAGGTGGAGATGGACTGTCAGTGAGTGGTGCAGTGACGCGAGCTCTTTCGCCCGTGGAGCGGGGCGCGGTGCTCTGCCGTCGGTTGGTGTTGGCTGCATCTGCTGTCGGTTGTACACAGAGACAAAATACGTTCAGTGTAGTACTGGTAATGTATGCAAAAGCAGCTTTCAATGTGTGCTTTGCTGTGATATGAGATATACACTGAAATCACTCATTAATTTATACATTAATTGGCATCCATCTTATAGTATATAGAAATTTTTTGTATTAATTCTATGCTTTGTTTGAAAACAAGAAATATATTGAAATTGTTCATTAATCTTCTTATTATACGAAATATATAGAAATAACTTATTAACGTATACTCATGTTGGAGTATCTTGTATTAATTGTGTGCTTTGCTGGTATACAAGAAATATATTGAAAATCAGTTATTAATGTCTTCTTGTCAGAAATATATATTTATATAAATAATTTATTAAAATATATCTTATTAAAAAATATATTTTATGATTTGCTGGAACACAGGAAGTATACTGAAAAGCATTCATTAATGTCTTCTTATAAGAAATATATGGAAATGATTTATTAATATCTATATTATATAAAGAAATATTTGTAATAATTGTTTATTAATATTGATAATCTTATAAGATATGTAAAAAACATTTATAAATATCTATTAAACTATAAGAAGATGCTATATCAATTTATTTCTATGTGAGAACTGTTATAAACGTGTTATTGTCATTGTGACTAATAGTTTCTTAATCTTTAATGATCAGATGTTAATAGTTACTGGTAAATAAATATCTAAAAGGAATATAAGAACAACATAATCATTTTACTATGGATGTTTCTCTAAATAAACAATGCGAACACTTCAATGTGATCACATTTGCATGTTTAATGAACATTAGAATAACTATTCCTCTAATTGTTATTTTTTATTCATGGCTCCAGTTAGAGCACATGTAAGTTCTAAATAATTAATCATTATCAAATATGGAGAAAGAATGTACTCCCTCTGTTCCTAAATGTAAATCTTTGTACACTCTAAACTATGTCGACATACATCTGTATGTAGTTCATATTAATATTAGAATCTCTACAAAGACTTATATTTACGAACGGAGGTAGTATCTAAAATGTGACACAAATATTTTGTTTTACAAAAAAATTCTTGAGTATGAGGATTGATGTCGTGGTTCACTTGGTGTTGTACACACTGGCATGGTCAAATCGTTAGGAACCTCATGGAGGTACTCTGTGCTTAGCCTGGCCGGTTTGTGCTGTGCCAGGTGGTTCCGGAGATTTGGTACACTGAGATGGCTATTGGTGGGAGCAGGGTACATGCGGCATGCCGGATGCAACGGGGCAGGTTGTTGTACAGCAGCACATGAGACAAGCAAGGGGTCTGAGCTCTTGCTCTCGTGCTCCGTCGTCTCTGAACATGGTGACATCGTGCTTCAGGTTGATAAGGAGCAAACGGCGCTGCACATGGCCGCCAAAGACATCAACCTCGAGCTCGTCAATGGCGCCGGCGTGCTGCTGCACGACAACCTACTCCCGTTGCATCTGTCGTGCAACCTGCTCCCACATGAAGAAGGGATAGAGAGGAATTGATGGAATCGTTGAATTATTGCTTGAGTCTCATAGGTATATATATAGGAATACATGATTTACTTGGACTACAAAGGTTTAGGGTTTAGGGGTTGGACGGGCGGCGGTGGCTTCGGGGGTAGCAGCGGCCGAGAAAGAGCAACGGCGGAGGTCTGACGGCGGCGGCGACGGCTAGGTTAGCGGTGCGGCGGCGGTGCTCGAAGTAGGCGTGGAACCCGACAGCATAACAAAACCGGTGCAGATGGTGACGTTCTCGCGCCAAGGGAGGCGCCGCGACGCATACCACGGGAAGTCGACGAGCGGGGACGGCTGGTGAACCGCGGGCCTCGGTGCTAAGGCTCGAAGGGGCAACGCAGCGAGATCAGGCGGGTCGGGGCCACGGCGTGAAGACCTCGGGGCGGCGGCATGGACCACGTGCTACGATGCTGCAGCCCGAAGGGGTGACACAGCAGCGGTGCATGAGTCAGTGCAGCCGCGGGGACCGCGTGCTGCGACGCTACGACCCTAAGGGGCAATGCAGCGGCTGCTCGCGGGTCGGGTAGCCGTAGAGAGAACCACCCGGCGGCGGCGATACAGCTCGACGGGGCGACGCAGCGGCAGCCCGTTGCTCGATCGGCGGAGGGGTGCGCTTTTTTCAAGGAAAGAACCCCTCAATGGAGCTATTCTTCGTACGTGCACTTTTTTTTTTGTTTTATGACAGATTTCAGTGGCACTTGGAGCAAGACTCTCAACTTCTCTTTTGTCTACTTACCTTTTCTAGGTGAGGTTCAGACCTCAAATTACAAGCCTGCTTATCTATTTTTACCAAACAACTAGCCTTACATATACTAATCCTTTCCTTACAATTTAAATCATTATATTCTTTCTTCACACATGAAGGATTGTGGTTTTTCCCCAAGAAACTCCTTTTCTATTTTGGTTTCTTATTTTTCTTGCAAATGTACAGTAACTTCCCCTCTTTTTTCATGCAGATGCTAAGAAGTTGAGGGGAGGCTGTTTCTCACAGGAGGGAGTAGGTTGAGATCTCATTGTCTGCTTCAACCAAGAGATTTGAAGAGTTGCAAAACGTAATTTTGGGGCAAATTTCAGTGCATATTCTCGTTGTATCAGAATCTTAGTCCCAGTCTCCTGTACCATCTGAGCTTATGCTTCCTCTCCATTTATTCACTATATTTATATGCCTTGCTGATGCTCATTTCCATCGCTGCAGGATAATGAGATGTTGAAGCGGCAGAGTGAATCCATGACACTGCAGTGCAATTGCATCGTTCCATTGAATATTACTCAGGAATATGGACATTTCTATCGCCCCATTGAATATTACTCAGGAATAAGGCGAGGATGTCACCAAGCTGAACGTGTGCTGAACGTGGAGGTGTCGTACATTTGGTACTTGATCGGTTGGATCGCGAAGAAGTTCGACTACATCAACCGCGTTACTAAACACTTCCGCTTACGGGCTATGAGGGTACGTAGACACACTCTTCCCTCTCATTGCTATGCATCTCCATGGATAGATCTTGCGTGTGCGTAGATTTTTTTTCATGCAACGTTCCCCAACAAGTGGTAGATGAGAACATGATGGTGCACGCACAACTGGGCGACGACAACCTTCTGACCTATCCCGCGATGACCTCTGGTCTACCGGAGGTTGATGCCGACCACTTTGTACTTATCCCGAGCAAGCAAGTGCTCAACGGTGAGGTGCACGCGGGCAGCGGACATGAGTGCACTGGCTAATTGTGTGGGAAGACCGATAATAACACAGACATTTCCTGCTAATAAGTTGTGTGGTTTCTTGGCAAACAACGCTTGATGCTAAATTATTGTTTGCCATTCTTGAAATCATCATCGACCTGTTCATTAGTTTAATTGTTTGCCATTATTTGCTCAGTCTACACAACATCTGCTCTCTGTGTACAGAACAATATTCTTTAGTGTGAATAGTGTGTTATGTTGGGCACACAAGTATATGGATCACGGGCTTGGGCGAGCAGGGGGGCCGCACGCGTCGTGCTAGCTCTATGCTAAGTTTCCATTATTTGATGGTGTTTTATGAACACGCCACCATTTTCCGCTACTTCGTCATCGATTTCCCGCCGTCACCCAGCGATATTGCGCATAAATCTAGGCGGCACGCGACACAACGAGGCAACAAGCGCAGCCTATAGCACCTCTACATTTCAAGCATGTCAACCCATCGAAGCGCCGCCTCTGCCATCAACCTCCTTTATGAGAAAAATGAGAAGGCGCCACGGCCCGCTGAGGCTGAGGGTGTCCCCGGCAATGCGAAGGACGACGTCGTGCTGCCAGTCTTTGCTAGGGTTGAGCAGACCCTTGACGCACGGCGCTTCAGCGCCGCGGATCAAGATAGGCATGTAGCCGTGGAGAGGCCGTAGCTCGCCGCCCAACATGATTGGTGGTGCGCCGCAGAGCAAGCAAGGCGCATCCGCGTCGATAGGCTGTGGCTCGCCGCACAGCGAGACCGTTGGAGCGCCGCAGAGCGAGAGGCGCGGCGCACAGCACAGCAAGAGTGGATCCATCGGCGCTTGCCTGCTGTCGGTAGGGCGTCACAGCTGGGTAGACAGCCCGTCTGTAGCCCCATTCTTCGCCAGGAGTGGGCAGAGGCCGTCTGCGTCGTACTTGCACCAGAGGTCGACCGTGCCGTACTTGCACCGGACGCCCGTCGCGACGTTCGCATGGGTCGCGTCTTCCGCCTTGTCCGCGGCCCGCTCGATGCCAACGCGCTGTTCGCTAGGCTCAACTGCCTCCTTGACCCAGGTGTCCACCTAGACGCAGTAGAGGAACATGGCCATCGCATCCTCAAGCATCAATGACGACAGGAGAGAGAAGTAGCAGAGGCGCCGGTGCGAGCAGCAGTAGTGGTGCAGGCGGCCAGGCGTGAGCGAGCAGCGACGCCGGCGGGAGAGAGCAGCAGCGGCGGTGACGCGAGCGAGCAGCAGGCGCACCGGCCGTGCGTGAGTGAGTGGCGGCGGCGGCGGCCAGACGCGAGCGAGCGGCGCATCAGAACCTTATTCTCACTTTTTCAAAATGAAAAAATTGACCTTATCCTCTTAGGCCCTTTCACAATGTAGTCCCTTATATTCTATCTAATTGCTATCCATTATGTCGTGCCACATCATCCTTTTCGGCGGGACCCATCTCTCACAATCGTGATTAAAACCAACGAACCGGGTGACTAGTGTGTTTTGCAAAAAATAGCCTCAGAATTAGTGAGTTTTGGCACAAAATCGTAGAACTGTGGTTTCTGCAACCCTATCCTTCAATGTCAATGTTTTTTTTTTGCAATTCACTTGATTTTCTCTGCTATGTGTGCAGGAGGATACCAGATGCCCATGTTCCTTGTACATTTTTTCTCAAGCTTCCACCATAGCAGAAGAAATCATCCCCCATACTGAAGAGGATGATGCTGCCTGAAATGTAAACTCACCAATCTGGTCATTAATATTGGCTTCTTTGATGGAATTAACCACGCTGTATAGCCTTGTCCGGCTCGGACTTGGACAGTCACCGTATATAGTATAGGAATCCCAATCCTACATGGCTAGGTGCTGTTAGTTTTAGCTCCTATATATACTCTTGTAACCCCGTGTAAGCAACTCTGATCAAAGTAATACCATAACCAGGAGCGCACGCTCCTGTTGCTATCAATCCGGCTTCCAGTATTCTCGCGTGCGTGCGTTTTCCCGGCGGCATGTACGTACGTGCATGCATGTACTAAGTCGTGTACGTGCGTGAAGCAATCGATCCAGCAGCCTGCTAGGCTGCTTGTGGTATACGTGCACGTTTCATCGTCCACATCTCCAACTGGTTAGCTCGGAAAGTACTCTGAGCTAGTCTCATACGCGTGTATCGCCGGAAATACTCGGCTACAGCAGCGTCGAGATCGGGCATGTGCCAACATTCTTTACTTGGTGGAACATTCTCAGAATTTGATGATAGTATTGGTGACATCATATTTGAACTCTGTACATCATTGCAACCCAAAGAAGTCCTTTTATCCTCTGTATCATTGGCAAGACATGATAATAAATATTGGTTGGTCTCAGAGGGAATATCCATCATCATATAAAGATCATCATCCATATCATTAGCAGTATCTCCAATAAAACTGCTACTTTCCTTTGTTTCAGCGGCGTCTCTTGCACCATTCGGAGAGAGAATGGTCGAGGCTTCTGGAAGGGGGAATACTGAACATATGGTAACCTTCTGACCTTAAACAAAGGCGCAAAACTCCCTCGATCACACACTTCACACTCAAATAGTGAACCAGTAACTCTATCATGCCAGTAAGATGTAAAACCCACTGGCCATATCTGGTGGCAATTGTGGTAGCTTGCATGTTTATCGATTTCTCCCAAGTTAGTTATGAAGAAATCTTGATATTGAACAGGCAGGCCAACCTAGAGTAACAACACAACGAATCAGTGTTATCAAAATCAGCGCCAAAGTGAACGTAGGATAAAAGAACTGCAGTATAAAGAAACAAAGGGTGTACAAGTAGGAAACAATAACATCTAAAATGGACACGGGATGAAGATACAGAATCTGAAATAGGTAATGAGATACTCGCGTTGCGATGATGTGGTTGATGGTTGCAATTTTCCGCAGTAAATTTTGGAGGCTTTGGTGGATTTCTTTCTTCTGTAGGACTCGGGGCTGTTGCTTTCGGAAATTATGGTGGCTCCATAGAAGTGCTGGAACTTCCAAACTTGTGCTTCTTAGAAAACTTGGGCAATGCTGATGTTTGTGGAAAATCTCTTCTGCTGCGTGTTTGATTTGACCTGTGTTCTAAGTTTCCATCAGCAATGAAATTTTGATCCACAGGAGGAAATTGTTGTCTCATGTTAAAACAATGAGGAAGACCAAATGCTGGCATAAAGTGATTCCCATCTGCAACATGATAGCCAGAAGTGGATTTTTATAAGATTCGCCACCAATGATGGTCAATAGTTACTTTAGAGACCAGACAGCTATAGCTTCAGAACGGTGGCAGGACCCATAATTTTTTCGAACTAGAATTAAATTTCCCTGCATGGATAAAAACGTACTACGCCTAAGTGGCCACACATGCACTGAACACGGGGGCAAGCAGAAGTTGACCTTGATGGTGTTAGCACAGCAAATTGCTGCCTAAATCTCCAGCAAAAGGCAAATACATCTCTCTTGCAGTACATATGATTGCTCTAATATTCTTACCAAAAGGAGTTGTATGATTGAACGGCATGCCCTCAAAATGTGGAGTCGCCAATTCAGTCAAATGAGCTCCATCAGCAACACTTACTCTGCGAGGATCAAAAGAAAATATTAACTCTCTTCTGATGATAATGTCTGTACAACAAATGTTATTAGAAAACTTCCTATAACATTTCTGATATTATTACTTCAGAGCACCCAAAAACAGTCCAGTTTATAAAATTTATCGCTAGTTGCCACAGGTTACTTGTAGTTTTAATTTTCTTTCCAATAAACAGAATTTCAAGAAATCAGAAGTTTTTTCCTTCAAACAGATCTTTCAAGAGTAGTCAAAACAGTAACCACTTGACAATAAAACAGCGAGCATCATGTAGAATAATGGAAGGAATACTCTGTAACACAATGAACCAGCTATAGAAAGTGCAAGCATGCTTTCAGCGCTTATTGTCTTCAGCATAGCACATAAAAGTAGTCTAAAATAATGGAAGGACATTAATGATTTGATTGTTGTAAAATTTATTTGCAGTACTACTGAGAATTATTGGAGTGCAACCTATTCAACTGTTATGGTTATAAACTTCTAAACACACTGAAATGCCAAGACAACTCAATTAAGAAAATTCAACACCATAATAATCACAAAAGGTACAGAACAACAATCATCAAGATAACTAAACATTGTACAGAACGATGGCACTGTTCCAGTTTTAATAACCACTAAAGGTACTTCATGTAGTTTTAACAAATTCCACGTCACTGTTCCAGCATGTATGTCTTACAAGAAATGGATGTATATAAAAACAATGCTTGCATAATCTTATATGCTGTATATGATATTGAAATGCTTAATAAAGGAAAGGCATCATTTGCTAACAATTGGGTAAAATGTGTATGAACTGATCAGAAAAATTTGCAGCCATGTGAGAGTTGTCATCAATGAAAAAAATAGCACAATCCCCGCGAAAAATAGCACGCAATCAAATATAGCTTCGCCCTTCTCCAGATGCTACATAAGTTATAGCGCGCTAATAGCATGCTAAAAATAGCATTTTGCAAAAAAAATGCCAAATATATCCAAAAATAAAGGATTTCAGCAACTACATTCTTTCCAGGAGCAATACATGCATAAGGTCCAATCCATGGCATAATCATGCACGTTCCTTTCATACCCAGATTCAGAAGTGGTTTGGGCTTGCAGAGGACAGGCAATAGTAAATTAGTAATACAAGAGAGAACAAGTGGACACACCTAAATAAGATTCCATCAAGCACAACAGATGTAGCATTAGGTTGATACCAAGCACTTCTAATAAAGACAGGAAAGTGTAGTTCCACTATAGGTGATCTAACATAGAATCAACATGTTTTGTTCAATGAAAAAATAGCAACGGCTGGAGACAAGTAGCAACATGCCGGCGGCAAGTGCAGCGCGACTAGCTTCCTCTGCCACGGCGATAGGAGCAGTAGGGCGGCGACGCCGATGGGGACTTGGGGAGGAAATAGAATGAGGCCGACACTGCAACCTGGAGACGGGATGAAGAGAGGATGCTCTCACCTGCTGGCTGACTTGCCGGCACTGGTGGCTTGGCTGGCATTATTGGCACTGCGCCACTGACTTGCTGGAGTTGGAGGCGTGGCCGACGCCGCTACTTGGAGACGGGATGAAGAGAAGCCGCTGCCGCTCACGAACCACCGTCGTCTCCTTCACTTACGAGTCACAATACTACACCGTCGCTCCCCTTCAAGAGCCACCGCCGCCCTAGGTTAGGAGCCATCGAACTAGTGGAAATTGGGGAATGAGGGTCACGAGTTGGCTAGATTAGGTCAATGGACTGTTGTATGCGTTGCGTCTGCGACACAGAGTGAGAGTGGGTTGGGTCAATATCAGATGGGCTGAGTGAACGCTAAAACGCTTTTTGTTTAGCACCGGATTAGCATCGTAGCGAGAAAATTAGGTAAAACATAATGTGGCCCTTCCCGATGCGCTATAGCAACACTATAAGGCCGAAATAGCACGCTATTTTTTTAGTTGGTTGTCATGTTAAAAGAAGAATAGAATATATGATTGTTGGGTTTTCCATACATAACTTGGTTAATGGATGCCCTTTTATACAGACCTCGGATAACCCACAATTAGGGAAGGCATTCTTGACATCAAGTTGAGAGGCAAACAAGTGGCGAACCGAAGCCACGACAAGGGTGCAGACTGTGTTTATGTGGGCAAAATGAGCAAATGCCTCGTCGTAGGCACGACCATGCTCATGATAAAAGCCATGAGCAATAAGACGAGCCTTGTGCGCTCCAGAGAACCATCACAACCAGTTTTAACCTTGTATATCCACTTACAATTGATGGGAGTGTGCAGGCAGGCAAAAAGGACACAGGTGGGGTGGACAACCGGGGGCACACGAGAGTGGCTTTCCAACAGGCCCGATGGAGAGGAGCGGCTGTCGAGTGAACCTGATAGAACATGGGGATGCAGCGGCGACAATGGGATGAAGATGGTGGTGAGAGGAGATCGAGAGGAACTCGACTAGAGAAGACCGGGAAAAAATAGATTAGAAGAAATCAAATCCCTAAACATAATGAGGCGGTAAACTATCCTGCCAAGTCTAGCTCTGACATCATCTGTATTTGTATATGAATCCTAGTGCTATCCGCTCCACTTCTGAGTCCAACAAAATAATGTGGTATAGGGCATGGTCTGGGCAGTATCCGATCAAATCCACGGCACTTGCACCTATAGGATGCATGGAATGGATCATGCTCCACACCACCCGATGAGGAATAACATCCTAAGGTGTGAAGACGTTAATAACGAAATCATATCATACTTCCTATTCTTTGGTGGAGACACCAATGGTAGAACAATAGGATCAAATGACATAATGTGGGCAAGGGTGGCAGTGGGTCACCAAGACCGAGAGTGTTGGTGGCAGGGTGGCATCAAGATATCACACGATGCCATATGTTGCTCCTTTATCGTGGCCAATGTTTCCACCACACCCTCCTATATGGTCATGACATATTTTAGGCGGTTTGATGTCCTCAAAGGTGTCCACGGGTCGGTATGACCACCATATTGTTGTTTCTTTTCCCAAGAAGACTTGATGGCAAAATCTATGGTGAGCACAAGGAAATTATGTATCTTCATTCATGGCGTGGTAAATGTCATACGAAGGAAGTTGTTGGTTGTTCCTTGAATAGGACGAGGAACAAGTCAAGAGAAGAGGATGTATCCTTGGGAGATAATTTTACTTCATCGTTTATTGTTTTCCTCTCAAGCATAGGCTCTTCTGCCAACGTAGGAAACGCCTGTTAGCAAGTTCACCATGAAGATATCGGTAAATAGGAAACATCTTCAATCCCGAAAATATGGCAAAATGAGATCTTGAGCAAACCGAGTATACCCTCGATCCCAAGGATTCCCATAGATCTTGCAACATGGGAGTCCTCTGGTATGTAGGTTGTCGACTCACTATAAGAGGTTACTCAATGACATGGCTCGCATGATGTCACTTCCTTGGTTCATCCCCCCTACATGGCCTAAGGTAATTCCCTTTGTGTGGCAAAATCGTCACATATAAGTTCACATACATGCCATTGGCTACATAGGGGGATACCATGGCATACCTCTCCAAGAATCACCATCGATGCGTGTGTTGAAATTTAATGTCTCGCGAGCTTAAATAATCGGTTGTGTATAAGGTCCCACTCAGCCTTCTATGAAGATGCACAGAATTGTGCCATGGCTCGTTAAACTCAGAAAATACAAGTGACACTGTTGGTCAAAGATTACCAGTGTTAAACCATGAGAGTTTGTTACTCGAAGTCTTTAGAAAGTACCTACTCTTTAATGTTCACACACAACGACGATACCACTTTCACATCATAACTATGTTTATAGTTGGTCGAACAATGGAAAGAAAGATGAGTTAACACCTCAAATCGAACCGTTATAAGGAGTTAGACCAATTGACCATCTATACATAAGGTGTAAGAAAGAGTTGCCACGTTAATGTAAAATAATGGAAATTGTTAAAAATGGCAATAGCAGCCGCAAGTAGAAATATAGTGACGATAATTTTTGAGCCACCACAATGGTTACGGACTCCGTAGAAGGTTATACATAAATGCTACCTAGGCGACAAACCAAAATTGTTCCTGTATCCTCTGCCTAGGCAACACGGGCGGCCAGCCGATCCACATTTTCAGGCAGCCC